>NC_060067.1:108650000-111050000 GCF_922984935.1 Meles meles | reverse complement strand
GACTCATTTGATTATGGAGCCTGACACATCCAAAATCTGCAAGGTGGGCTGGTAGGATGGCAACCCAGAGAAGAGCTGATATTACTGTTCAAATTTGAAGGTGGTCTGTTGTCAAAATTTTCTCTTCTTAGGGTGGGGTAGGGATGTATGGTGCAGGAATGGGGAGAAAGGGTTAAGGAGGTCAGTTTTGTTTTATTCAGGTCTTTATATCTGTTTGGATAAGGTCTAACCACATTATGGAAGGCAATTTGCTTTATTCACACTCTGCATTTAAATGTTACTCTTGTCCAAAAACACCCTCACTGAAACATTGAGAATAATGTTTGAACAAATACCTGGGCACCATGGCCCAGCCAAGTTGATAACTTAAAAGTAATATATATTTAATGAAGTATCAAAATGGATTGTGTGGCAGTAATATTATATTTTGGGATAACTACTAGTGAAGAATGATGCCATTAGTATTAAAACTTTCCACACAAGAATCTATAATAGATTTTACTGAGGTTTTCCATGACCTATTTTTTTTTTTAAGATTTTATTTATTTATTTGACAGAGAGAAATCACAAGAGAGGCAGGCAGAGAGAGAGGAAGGGAAGCAGGCTCTCCGCTGAGCAGAGAGCCAGATGCGGGACTCGATCCCAGGACCCTGAGATCATGACCCGAGCTGAAGGCAGCGGCTTAACCCACTGAGCCACCCAGGCGCCCCTGACCTATTTTTTTTTTATATTCATTGGGATAAATCCCAAAATGAAGCTCCAGGAGGCAGAGTGATGGTTTTTTTAAAAAAGCATAGATTCAAAGTCTAGGTTTTAGCACACAATGTTCTGTGAGGTGAGTTCATTTTAGATGCATGTAATTTTCTCTTCCCATAGTTAAGTATTACACATCTTTTCTATTCATTGTACTAAAGAAGCAAACAGAATGTTTTCATTTGGCTCATAATAACTTAGTTATGGATTGATCATCTTTTCCTTCTGATGTGAGCATGTGGGAGGGATAATATAAAGGCCAGGTAATTTTCTGCAATGATTTCTGAAGGTTTAAAGAACATTTTTGCATATGTTTGCTTTTGAAAACATGTAATCTAAGGCCTGATTAGCTTAATGCAAAGTGAAAACTTTAGTCTCTGCATGAGCTAGTGATAGGTAATCCTACAAGAAAACTTGCATTTTTGGTGTGAGAATTCCTAAAATATAAGGCAGTCTCATTATAAACTCAATCTTTTCTTTTAGAAGTAATTGCAACTAATACACCATCAATAAATGTAAAATGGTTGCTCTGTCTTTAGTATTCTGTAATGGTTTATACATCCCTCTGAATTTAGCATATATTAATTGTGTATGCCTTTTTCATATTCAGCTACAAACTCTTTAAGGGCAGGGCAGTTCTTCAACTAGCATTAATTGGGTATCACCATGTATTAGTTGGTACTTTGCCCTGGAGAGTTTAGATAGACAAGTAATAGATAAATTTTATACAGTATAATACATTATATAATAGAGCTGATTACTAAGTACTGGGGAAACAGAGAGCTGGATTCTCTCAATGTGTCACATAGGGACTGACATTTCATCTGGATCCTAATGAATAAATGAGTATTTTATGGGTATACACCACTTCTACTTGCCTCTTCTTTAAACCTTGAATGGTAACCATCTACCTATTTCACTTCCCAATTCTGTTAGCCTTCTGCTGTTGACAAAGAAAAAAAAATCACCCAATGTTACGGAATGTTGCTATTACTATTTAGGGTCTCTAGCCTCAACTGGCAATGCTTTTACATATTCCTCTTTTGTAGAATATATTTTTCTCCTTTTCTGCTTAGAATATGCTTGATTGCCCTTCAAAACTTGGCTCAAATGTTCCTCTTATTGAAAATTTCCATGGTCTTTATAGGGCTGTGATTGCTTCTCACTCTATCTGTTGTATGTAACCTCATTGTAGTATCAGTCACATTGAATTGTGATAATTTGTTAACCTCTCTCTGGACAGCTTTCTGAGGATATGATTTGTATCCTATTTACCTTTTATTCCCAACATAGAAAGGATTCAGTAAAAATAAATTTTTTGAATGATCTCATCTATTCCCAAGTCTTCAACTATCAAAAAGGTGCTAAAACCTTGGGAAATAACTACAATGTTGTGTGTAAGTATTGGAGGAGAGGTCTGAGTTTGACAAGCAGAATCATCACACTGGATTTTGAAAATATAATGCACTTAATCCAGGTAATGTGAGGGCTTAAGGATTAGGAGAAGAACATCCCAAGCCAAAGAGACAATATAAATAAAGTCACAGTGGTAGGAGGAAATGTGGTTCAATTAGAACCTGAAGTTTCTAGTATGGCCAGCAAAAAAAGAAAAAAAAATGTTCAGGGAAGGCTCAGGAGATGATGAATGGAAAAGGGAGTAAGGGTTCAAATTATGAAAGGAATTTTATGCCATGTGTCTTGATCTGCTTAGGCTGCTATAACAAAATGCCCAAGACCTGGTGGCATTTCTCACAGTTCTGAAGGTTGGGAAGTCCAAGTCAAGGCATTGGCCGATTCAGTGTCTCATGAGACCTGCTTCCTAATTCATAGACAGCTGTATTTTTGTTGGAACCTTACATGGTAGAGGAAGCCAAGCATCTCTCTGGAGTCTCTTTGTAAGGTCGCAGATCTCATTTGTGGGAATACCCCTATGACCTAACTTGTCGCAAAGGCCCCACCTCCATCACACTGGGGTTAGGTTTCAACATATGAATGGCAGGGTGGGGAGAGGGACACAAACATTCCATCTGTAGCTGCAAGCGAGGGAAATGAGCAAAAGCAAATAAAAATCAGGTTTGTGTTTTGAAAAGATTTGTGGTAGCAGATTAAAAGAGGAGATGGGGGATAGCCAAGAAGAAGAAAGAGGACAACGATGATGGTTTTTCTTAGGAACAGGAGTTGAGCATAGGTAACGTCATAGAGAAGTTTAGTTGTAAAGGAACAAAATACTTGTACTCTGAATTATCAGGAAAGGTTATCTGTTGGCCATGATGGAGAATATGAGAATATGGCATATATGGAGAATAGTTTATGTTTAGAATTACTGGCTTAGGAGATGTGAAAGGGAAATGACTAGGGATAAATAAAATGGTTACTGAACAGTGTTGAAGGTCCAATTAAGATTGTAAAATGCAATTTGTGTGGTACTACCTTTCATATTTAATAATATTTTAAAATTGGAGAGCAAGAAGAAGTATATGGCTGGATTTATCTAGTGTCAGGGATTGAATGACAAGGTGAAATAGATGAGGTTTTAGAAACAGGTAATACTAGAATTGTTGAAATCATTGATCATTTTATTTTATTCAGAGTAGGTAGGGATGAGATCAGTCATGGAAAGAGCAGATAGATTGGGGAAAGAAGGAAGAGTTGAATAAATAGAGGTTTTAGTGAGATTTAAAAATATTTACGTACTAATAAGGAAATAAAATACATGATAAAATAGAAGAACGTGGTCAGAAAGTGATTTCCTGATTTAAATTTTCAGCTGTGGAGCAGCTCTACATGATGCAGTGGCTCACACCTTGGGTGTTATGTGTGGTGGCTTGTTAAAGAGCAGTGGAGAATTAGGCCATTTATTAAAGTCAGGGAATGTGGAGCCAAGTTATTAGCCACTTTGTGTAAATTCACAGTTGTTCAGAACAATGGAAGGAATTGGAGGGGTGAGAGAATTCAAGAATAAGATCCAGTGTTTTTGAAGATTGGAATGTTAGTAATGAGAAGAGTGTCATTGGATGGTAGAAGTTGAAAAGATAGAAATTGGTATTGAGTCAAGCCAGAGGGTAAATGGTTTAGAAAAGATATTTTTGAGCTCAGAAAATACCAGGTAAGAGTTCTGGGAGGTCTGGTGTTTGTATTCAGTAGTTAAGGTTTCCAAATGGCACAGTGAAGAAGGGTCCAGATGAGGTCTGAAGAGGTTTTGGGATGAGAAAGTTTTGTTTTTTTTTTTTTTTAAAGATTTTATTTATTTATTTGACAGAGAGAGAGATCACAAGTAGGCAGAGAGGCAGGCAGAGAGAGAGGAGGAAGCAGGCTCCCTGCGGAGCAGAGAGCCCGATGTGGGGCTCGATCCTAGGACCCTGAGATCATGACCTGAGCCGAAGGCAGCGGCTTAATCCACTGAGCCACTCAGGTGCCCCGGGATGAGAAAGTTTTTGAACTGACCATCTCAGTTATTCTTTTCCTAGTACTATACTCTGTATCACTTGGGAAACTATCATTTATTTTCTCATTTATGATCTTTTCCAACCTCACTGCTTAGCAGAGTGAATTCTTCTTTGACTAATAGTTCCCCCTTTGTTCTCCTAGATTAGGCACTGTTAATAGACTACCATAACACATTTTTCTCTTAACACTTGCCTTGTTTCCTCTTTTAGAACATTTTACCTTGACCTGTACCCCCGTTGGTTTGTAGAATTTTTACAATTTGCTATTTGTCTTCATTATTATGGAGACCTCAGCAGTGACCTGAGTGGCATATCTGGTAAATCTAGGACCAACTGGAAAAATTTTCAGCATTCATTTTAGGGTGCTACATATTACCATTCCCTACAGTCTGCAAAAGCATTTTAAGTTTTTAGAGCAAAGACATCTCCAGATTGGGGCCAAGGTCACTTTGCCAGTCTTGCTTCTGCGTCAGGGTAATTGGTTGTTATGGTGATAGGACTGGGGAAGTATAATTGTGGTAGGGAACAGAGAGTTTGGATTGTTTTTGAGGATAGGGCAGAGGTAGAAATAGTGTACTTGGAAAAGTGTTTTGACTTCTGCCAGATTCTGTAAGCCAAACTAATTTCTTTATTCTCTAAGCTATAATGGATACTTAAGTGGCCACAGAAGTTATATGTGAGTTATGTATGGGTAAGAAGAGGAAAATGGATGGTGAGGATCTTAGTAATAACAGACCTCATGATATATGCTATTATTTCCACCATGATACCTACTATTATTTTTGAATCCTGATTCTAGCCACCCTGGGTAATATTTTGCCTACTCTTGCTTGGTCCCTAATACCTTCCATTTTAATATGGATTTACAAAGCAATAGAGTATAGAAAATGATAGTTCTCTGGGGAAAATGAGGTTCTGAAACAATGGATGATCATCTTAATATCATGAAAGTTGGGCAGATGGAAGCCTAGACTGGGTTAGGTGCCTCTGTACATTGTCTGCTGTGGGATTTCTATCAAGGTTTATAAGTGCTTTTATACTTGTCTACCTCCCTCACTATACTATAAATAAACTCTTTGAGAACAAGGTATGTATACATTGATAGCCATTTGCCTAGCACATGGTAGGTACTTAATAAGTATTTAAAGCTATGTCAATGCGTGAATCTAGTAATTTTTTTTAGAGTGGTCAAGAAACCTCACAAATGTTAACAGTGTAACTCACATTATGTGTAATGATAATAATCTATTTCATTAGTGCATATGTTTCTTGAGGAAAGAAGTTTCTCAGAAAATGTGGTATATGCTTCCTCATAGCTTTCATTTCATGATGTATGATGTCTGTTGGTTTACTGATAGCTTTTCAATATTGTGTGTGTATTTTAAGAGCCATTATTTAGTTACTATTTTATCAGCAGTAATTAAATCCAACATATAACTCACCCCCATTTTTTGGTAGGTTATGGTGGTCTTAGGTCAGTTTGTCTTCTTGTCTTCTTCTTCTTTTTTTAGTTTTTTTTAAAAATTATTTATTTGATAGAGAAATAGCGAGAAAGGGAACACAAACAGGGGCAATGGAAGGGGGAGTGCCCAATGTGCGACTCAATCCCAGGACCCTGGGATCATGACCTGAGCCAAAGAGAGATGCTTAACGACTGAGCTATCCAGGTGCCCTGTTTCTCTTTTCAAAGTTGATCGGGTTTTTTTGTTACTGCTGTAGCCAAAGTATATTGCAGAGTGTTTGAAAAGTTTACTGATTCTACTCTTTTCAAAATAGTTCAGTGCCCCTGTAGCAATTGTATTGCTAGACTTATTTTGAATAGAATTATCAGCATTTTGCCAGTTCGTTCTTTGTCCTTATTCTTGATGTCTCTAAACATAAAATCATTTAATGGTCTCAAAGTCTCTTATAACTTACTCTGTAATAAGTATTGTTTCAAGTGACAATCTTGTATGTTACTTTTCTTGAAGTGCTTTGGCTTGGTATTTCTTCCATTCATTTCTCAGAATAGGACTTCTTCAGTTTCCCAAATACATACTTTTTAAAATACTGAATTTGCTCAAAATATATTATAGTCAACTACTCCTGTGTCACAGCATATAACCTAGTCATTCCCCCTAATAATTAAAAATCTCTTCTAGAAGTTTACAAAAATTACTGATTCTTTATCGTTTCAACATTAAGTCATCTGTTCTGAAGTGTTCTTTATTTAACCTTTGAGAAATTAACATCAGATTTGTTCTTGGTTAGTAATATCTTCTTTTCTGCTTCCTTATTTTCAACCTTTCGCAATTAACTAGTTAATTCATTCAATTTTATTTGGAGTTAGTTGACACAATGTTACAGTAGTTTCAGGTATACAACTTAGTGATTTGATACGTTGACACATTGTGCTATGCTCACCCTAAGTGTAGCTACCTACCCTCTGTCCTGTTACATTGCTTTTACAGCATCATTGGCTGTATTTCTTATTCTGTGTCTTTTACTCCTGTGTCTTACTCATTCCATACTTGGAACCTTATACTTGAGCCTCACTCCGCAACTTGTAGTTCCTATTCTCTAGGGCTGTCCTTGAAAGAAAATATTTAATTTCCTTCCACAAAACTTTAAACACTTCTCAGTACTACGTAAGCCAACATGATTTCATTTGGATTTGTTTTCTCTTTCTAATAAAACAATAGTAAATCACTACAGATCTTGATTAATTCTCTCTGCTTCTTTTATGCCATGTCACTACATTTCTTTTCCTCCTCTCCCCCCCCCCCCCCAGCTTTACTGTTACTTAAGATTCTCTCCCTCCCCCCACCCCTTTTCCTCCTCCTTTTCTCATTTCACAGCCCTCCTCCTTGGAAGAAGCCATGAAATTTGAGAGAGATGACCACCCTCATCTCCACCTCCAAGGTTATGGTGTCTATTAACTGAAATTGCTTCAGGCCTAAACTGATTGTTACATGGCATGGCATTCATCTGGCCAAATTAATTCAGATTGGTTCAGTTCATTTGAGCCTTGGTACTTTTGGTCCTTATTTTGAGGTGGGGAGGAGAGGTGTGGGAAGAGAAGAGACTTCTGTATTGCTCTCCTATAAGACATGGAACTTGGGACAGCCATTTTTCTTCCATGGTACGAACTCATCTGATAATATCAACATACAGAAGAGGAGAGAATTGAGGAGAACTCAGAGAAATGGAGCAGGAGCAGAAAACCATTCATGAAGCTGGCTATACGTTCAGAATTGTAGCTAATACATTCATCTATTGGAATATAATATTGGACTATATGGTAGTTTCTATTACTTGCAGTAGGTCCTCTTATATACAGGTTTTAAAATAAAAATAAAAATAATTCCAGCATATGGTATAGAACTTAAAAATACAGAAAACAGGGATGCCTGGGTAGCTCAGTTTGTTGGATGTCTGCCTTCGGCTCAGGTTATGATCCCAGGGTCCTGGAATTGACTACTGCATCAGGCTCCTTGCTTGGTGGGGAGCCTGCCTCTCCCTCCACCTGCTGCTCCCCCTGCTTGTGTGCTCTCTCTCTTTCTCTCTCTCTTTTTCTGACAAGTAAATAAAATCTTTAAAAAAAAATCCACATTTACTATGGGGCCATATTTTCAGTACTTTCAACTTTTAAGTGAGTATTTAGGTTATATACTCAACTTTTACTATAATCATTAAAATATTTCCTCCTGGTGTTTACTTTCTCAGTAAATATCTTTTATTTTTTAACCACAGAACTCTTAATATTTTAGCAACTATTTTATGTCCTAGTTAGTTAGTTAGTTAATTTTAAAGAATGTAGTCAAACTAGGAGATCTCCCTGCTTATTCTTGCAGTGATTTCCAAACACGTAACTTCTCCCACTCCCACAGCTTTCATCATCCCTAGAATTGAAATGACTGCAAGACTATCAAAATCATTTATTGTAATTTTATAAAATGACTGTCACAACTTACTCTTTTAAGGAGACCTGTTTCTGATGGTGAGTCATTGTGTAAATGGGTCTTTGTTCTGCCCTCTTTCTTTCCATGACTGCATACATTTTCTTCCCTTTATCTCATGTTCCTTTGCTTAAAATCCTTACTGGAGGAAAAAGGTTTTCACCAGTGAAAGAAATACCATTTTATTTATTTCCCATTCCCTACTTCATATACTTCCATTTTCCTTTAGAAACGTTCAGTTCTTCTTTGTCAAGCCCTTACTTTAATATTATACTCAGCATATTCTTACATGTTTTAAGTCTGTTTTAAATCTGCTTCATTTTCTCTATACTTAGTCCCTTTCTTTCCTTCAATCACTGCCTCAGTTTATCTATCTCAAAATATACATTCCCTTATCAATCGGTTGTATTACTTCAGTTCTTACTCCTGCAATATATGTCAAATAAAAGTATTTCTCACAAAAGACTTCGGTGAATCTAGTCAAGGTATTGTTATCACCACATATCTTTAAGTAAGTTGTGGTAGGAAGAGCACTAGACTGTAGGAACCAGAAAACGTGGATTCTTTTTCCTTTTCCAATATAAGCTTATAATGCTGTCTCACATGACTTTTTAAAAACGATTTAATTAAAAATAAATAGATAAAATAATAATATGTTTGAAGTTGCTTTGAAATTAAAAAAAAATGCTCTCGATATAAATTTAAGGTGGCTGTTACATTGGTCAGATACCATTAGAAAGATTGAATGGCTTTTAGTCAACTATCCTTAAGTGAGGGTACAGGCTCTGAGCAGGTATTATCTAAAGTGGAAGGCGGTGGTGTTTCAGAGAGGAGACGTGCAGTAGGAAGGTATAAGAGAAGATTAATTTGTATTATTACAAGTAATTTAGTGTGGCTAGAGTATAGGATGTCAGTGGGGAAGTATCAGGACACAGGTTGGGAAATCTGACAGATGCGCTTGGCTGTTACATTAAGTGCCGTGGTGGATCATTTAAAGATTTAAGTAGAGGAGTGACATGAAATTTACATTTCTGGAAGTTTATTTTGTTATCACTCTAGGTGATAGATGGGGAATGGGAGCTGAAGTTAAGGAGACTCTTCAAGAGGATATTGGATTTAATAAAGGCCAGAACTGAGAACTTACAGTGACCTGGATGTAGAAAGGATGGATACAAAGACACTAGTGAGATGGAGTCTGTGGAATCTGTGCTCTGATTAAGTGTGGGTGATAGAAAGGCATTTACTAAAAGTGACACATTTATAATCACTCTAGGGCTTCTGGCTTAAATGGATTCCCTGCTATTTACTGAGATAGAGACTAGAATGAATTTGAGGGAAAAGGGTAAATTTGATTTGGGGAGTATTAAATATTAAATATTTATGGCCTATGCAAGTACAAATTCTTTGTTTTCAGTTGGATAAAAGAAGAGAGGATTTGGGACTTTTCCGTGTGGTACTCTGCCCACATTTGATGAAATGATGGCCTGCTTTTGGGTTAGATTGCCTAGACACAGGGTCAGGTCTTTTGTTATACCCTATTCTAAAAATCCACCCCTTGAGAAGTAATACATAGTTCCCTAGGGAAGGAGACACATGGCCCTTTGAGCCATGAGTCATATTCCTGGTCCTTGCAGTCAATCCAAAATCTGAGTCTTATCTTCATAGTCTGTCATAAGGATCCCTTGGATGTAAAGGTACCACTTCTTTATTGTTCCTGTAATTCTAAGTAAAACTTCAGACACTTTTTATTACTCTAAAACAATACTATCCATCTAATCTAAATACATTTTTTAAATGTAATAGTATTATAGTAATAGCAGTCATTTTTGTTTTTCTAACTTGGAGTTTACTATAAAATGGTTATCAGATGTTTTCCATTAATTTATTCTCATGTAGCCTACCTGCTGACAGAACATCATAAATTTAGCTTATCTTAGTAGCATCCCTGAAAACCTCCTCTTGGTGTTTAATTGTAAAGCCAGTTATTTTCATGTATTTACTTAGCAGCTTTGTTGGGAACGTTAGCCTTTGAGTAGTGCTTTAACTCCTCCTAGTTGGCATTATATGGCATTGGCATTGTATCCTCGCTTCTTGATTTACTCTTCTTTCAAGTTTCTCTGACCCTGTTGCCTACTTTTCTTGTTCTTTCTTTCACTGGCAATTTCATAACTAACTTACCTCCTTGCCATGAGGAGGTGAGGTGGAGTGTGGACATAGGACTGCAGGGACAGAATGAGTGCCTGCTGAACTGCAAGGCCACTGTGATGGATATAACTCCTGCAGTCACTCCCACAGATATTACTGTGGAGTAGCAATTGTCCTTCATATATGGGGTCCTTCAAAATTCAAGGGCTGCCAGCTGCCTATAATTTGTAGGCATACTCAAACATTTTTATGACGGCACCTAAATGTGAAGGGGGAGAAAGATGTTGAATTGATTCCTACAAACATTTAAAAGAAGTGTAATTAAAATGTCAATAGTAGTCTGGCTAAAGATAATGAAAAGTCCCCTTCTTCTTTTTTTTTTTTTTTTAAAGCCTCCTGATCCACAGTGCAGGATTTCTTTACAAGTAGTCAATCATTTAGATTGCAAACACTAACCACTGACTACTTCTTAATGTTCTTTTAAAATTATTTCAGGAGTGCTTACAAATACCTGAGAACATCTTTTAGTTCACAGATAAATATATCTTCTGAGATGCAATAGAATGCCAGTGCAGAAAGTAAATATGAAATGAAACTGAAACTTTGTTATTATTTATTGTACAGCGGTATTTTAGTGATAAGCAGTATTTGGTCATGTTTTTATGTAAAAGGAAAGAAGTTCATTTTCAGCTGTTTAAATTTGAAACTTACATAGACATCCACATGCTAGCAGGTTAATAGAGTACCTGTTAGATTTTTTCTAAATTGTATATCAGATTTATATGAAAAAAGAAATTGTTTTCCCCTTTTATTTCTCTGACAGTAGCATTAAAAAATTACTGTTTGCAAATCTTCATTCATTTTAGTAGAGCTATTTTCCCAATTCCTTGGATTGTAACCTGTGGCAAGTCTCATTAGAATATAAGGAGTTGATACTGCTTTTGTCCGTCCCGTCTCCGCCCCCCCCTGCCCCTGATAGTTCAGCTCTGATGTTAAGTCATTCTTTCAGCTCTGGTTAAAATGAGACATGCATGGGTGATTTGCACTTAACTGCTCGCCTCCACACACACAAATGCCTCAGCTTCACATCTAATCGTGATTCATGCCTTATGCCAGACTCTTGCTGTCATCCCAGCATCAGCAGATGGTGGGACAAGACCCCTGGGGCAGTCTGCCCCAGCATTCTGGGGTTATACATCTTCTGGTAGCAATGGTCAGAAAAGGAAGGATTTTAAAATGGCAAATTGAGTTCAGTTCTTTTTGACTTCTTGGGAGGAAAAATCAATTAATGAAAATTTGGTGTCCGCTTTCAGGTGGTATCTTAAAAACTTATTTTTTAGTTCAAGAAACAAAATAAAAGCAAAACATTACATTATATTTTATAAATATGTTTGCTGAAAGACAGCTTCTATGTTTAAGTCCCATCATAGGTAGTTTATGTTTCTAATAATCTGAATTAGGAGAAACATAGTAAGAAACTGCACACAAAGGGCAGGTTTCCTCTATCATGCTTAAGTAAGTTTTCTGTTTTAAACAAACAAACAAAAAACAAGTAGATGCCAGGTAAAACACATGTCAATTTGGTTGTGTCATAGAATCTGAAGTTGCTGTTTATGCTCTGTGATTAGTGTGATCTAGTGACTTTAGACGAGTTTACGTCATCTTTCTGGGCTTTCTTTCTTCACTTAATAAGTAAGGTTATTTTTGGGGCGCCTGGGTGGCTCAGTGGGTTAAAGCTCTGCCTTTAGCTCAGGTCATGATCTCAGGGTCCTGGGATCGAGCCCCGCATCGAGCTCTCTGCTCCGCAGGGAGCCTGCTTCCTCCTCTCTCTCTGCCTAGTTGTGATTTCTCTCTGTCAAATAAATAAAATATTGAAAAAAAAATAAAAAATAAGGTTATTTTTAAATATCTACAAAATTTCCTTTTTATTTTACTACATAAATATAAGAAACTAAAATAGTATTTGCTGTAAGAAAATGTACTAGGCTTATGGTAGCAACAGGAAGTGCATGGATGGAGTTTCAACACTGGATAATCTTGGATACTCGATCTATAGTACTGATGTTTTAGGTGAACACACACATAAAACTAGTTGCAAATAACTTTTTTTAAGGTAATAAATCCATGGAAGTATAATTTTCCATATAACTTTATATTTCTTCAGAGCCATTTCACAGTTCTAGCTTCTTTTGATGATGTTAAGAGAGTGTTAAAGGTTCTTCAGCTCAGAATCCTGCATAGTCAAGGGGTGCACGGAACAGTGGTTTTTAATTTTTTTGACCAGACTCTATTATTAAAACATTTTACGTGGAGTAGTACATGTGCATGCACATCGTTCAAACCAAAGTTACTGTTTTACTTTATTCAAAATTTTTTCCTATTCTTTCTTTGTTGTTGCAGATGTTAATTCCGTTTCTCTTCTTAAGAAATTACTGGTTCATGGGGCGCCTGGGTGGCTCAGTGGTTTAAGCCGCTGCCTTTGGCTCGGGTCATGATCTCAGGGTCCTGGGCTCGAGCCCCGCATCGGGCTCTCTGCTTGGCAGGGAGCCTGCTTCCCTCTCACTCTCTCTGCCTGCCTCTCTGCCTACTTGTGATCTCTCTCTGTCAAATAAATAAATAAAATCTTTTAAAAAAAAAAAAAAAAAAGAAATTACTGGTTCTTGTTCACCAAGTCAGAGTTCCTAATGGATTGGAACCCACAATTTGAAAACCACTATACTAGACAATCAGCACTTACTATAAAGAAATACATTACTTTTGGGGAGTAGGCTCTCAGATTATTAAATATGATTTTCCTACTCTGTGTTGATCATAACAGCTACCATTTACTTAAGAGGTCTTTAGAGTTCCCTTTTATTTTTGTTTATCCAGTGCATATAAAGGATATAGGGGACCAAATTTAAATTGGATATTTTAATGAGCTTAATCACTCTCTAAACACATGCCATTCCTCTTCATGGTTTAGAATCAGATAGTAATGATAAGTTTTATTTCCTTGAGTTTTTCTTTACTTCTATCATCATTCCAGTATTCTTACTGTCTTTTAGTATGGCATGCTTTCACTAACAGGTACATAAGTGGCTTGGTTTCATAGAAAGCCAACTTGTAGTTTAACAAGGAAGGGAAAGAAATAGGGGACTCTTATATTTCTGTATCAACAAATAGAGTTCTGAATACCATGGCCTTATTGCTATTTACTGTTTCTCTTTATTAGTGGTCATTTGAATGAGTGATATGAAAAACATACTAGTCATTGGAACTATATAGTCTTCCCTGTATGATTCCATATAAAATGACATAAGGTGAGTTTTTTGCTCCTTTAATTGCCATTAAAAAATTGCTATAGCATTGTAGGAAACCATAGAAATTAGAATTAAAATTTAGAAGAGGGTGCCTGAGTGGCTCAGTTGGTTAAGCATCTGCTTTCGGCTCAGGTCATGATCTCAGTATTTTGGAATTGAGCCCCATGTCAGGCTCTCTGCTCAGTGAGGAGTCTGCTTCTCACTCTCTCTCTGTGTTCTCTCTCTCAAATAAATAAAATCTTAAAAAAGAAGAAGAAGAAAAAGAAAAGGTTCAGAAGGAAAGTAGGGGAAAAAAGCATTCCTAGTCTGTATAGACCAGGTTGGAACTAACATTGAAAAGTAAATGTGGTATGCAATGGTATATTCAGAAAAGATTCCTTTATAATCTGACTTTAGATAGACAGAACATTGTATTTTAAAGTGTTTTGTGCAAATAAAAACTCAGGATAAAAGCAACTTGTTGAACTGAAGATTATAAATATATTTATACTTATGTAAACATATATACTTGAATGTACATTGAACTAATTTCCATTATGGATGGTGCAAATTCTTGAAGACTTTCTTGTAGATGAAGTTGTCAGTATTAGTGTTGAAGATTTTCATTTCTTTGTATGTATCTCTTTCAGATATGGAAACGAGTGAAAAAATCCAAGGAAGTGGAATACTTCAGCTGTTTGCAAGTCTGTTGATTCCACAGTCTTCCTGCACAGCCAAAGTAGCTAACATCATAGCAGAAGTAGCCAAAAATGGTGAGGTTTTCCTCAAGAGCTTTTCTGCTGGGAACATCTTCAGTTTTACACCTCACTTGTCAGTATGTTTTATTAATTTATGTTTTAATTTTGTAGATTAGACATTGTCCCTTTCCTTCTGTTTCTCTTTTCTTTGACTGTTTTCCCATATAAGTGTTGAAAATGACTATAGTTATAGTCATTCTATTCATACATTTCCATTCCTTCAGAGTAGAATTAAAGGAAAGTACTCCTAGTTCTTTTCACACCTGTGTCATGTATTACTTTGATAATAGGATTCTTGAGCTTGCTACTGAGTCATTCATCTTTATTGTCACAGGAGAGCTCACCTTTATGTTGTTTTCTATGTGTATATGTTTGTTTGTATTATACCCAGATAAATTTCCCTTTTATTTGGGGCAGGGGGTCTATCTGCAGCAATACAGCTGGAACAGATGTTCTATATTCTGTACTCATCTCCATGGGACACATTTATTTCTGAAGTCTTCATGTAAGAATACTATGGAAAAACCTCAATGACAGCAAAACTTAGATTATATAGTAGCTAATCCATCCTAGTAGAGATGGTTTCTATCTAGTGAGAGATCTGTAGGAAGAACTGTATTTTAGCAGATATATTTGCACATGTTTTTATTTCAGTTTGAGAAAAACACTGACTTCTTAAAGCAGTTTTTAAGCCTAAGGGAAGGCCATACTTAATGTAGTATCTTTAGTGTGCCTCCATTTTTGAAGTTTGGTATTATTTTTAGGACTTTTATTTTAGCAATTTGCATATATTATACTTCAAAGAAAAGAAATTTTTAAAATCCTGGCCTCATTTGTATAATGAGTATGGCAGGTGGTCTTGTAAATTACCAGTATGTGTTGTTTTTTGCCCAGTAAAACAATTTTTTCATTTGTGTTACCAAAAAAAAATTGCAATGAAATTTTTTCATTTGTTTAGAGGCTCTCAAAATGTCTTTCAAATACCAATGAAGTTCTATATTGGTACATCGTTTTTTGGTGGTTAAATGAAAACTGGCCACCTATTGTTTGTATGTCATGTGTATGCTACTTAATTATGTAATCATTATGCTGCACTTTGGATTTGAGCTGGTCATAACTGTTCAGATTCCTAATGATAGGGCAATATTTCATGTGCTTCAAGCAGATTTGAACCACTCTGAATAGACAGTGATTACCCTGGGATAACAAAGAACTCCTGAAGCAGAGACTGGAACCCCTCTAGATGGTGTTTGTTAACCTAGATGAACCATTACCTGAATCTCCCTTAGATGCAATACAGCTTGATTTTTAAGATCAGGTGGTTCATTTTTAACTTCATGGGAATTACAGTATAGATTTCCAGAAATCAGTTTTTTCCTTAAAATCTTTTAAGAATGAGTCTATGTACTAAACAACTATAACATAGATTCAGAAATTTTGGAGAGTAAGTTTTTGTGAAATGAATGCTATTCCTCTATGATCTTACTTAATAATCTCACTTCTTATCATACTTTGTCACAGTTTCATACTAATTCTCCTGCTATAGGTTGCTGCTAGTAATACCCTAATAGAAGACAGCTACGTTCTAAAGACATAATAGAATTTTTAGAATTTATACTGCTAATCAGAGGCTTGTTACAGCATATCACTAAGCTCTACTGATTAAAATAAATGGAATACATTTAAATACTTATCTCGTGCTTAATCACTACATTGTTTTTATAAGTGATTGGCTGAGAAAGTGAATTAGAATCTTCTTTCAAAAATAAATAATATCTTCAGAAATAGAGCATGACACAACAGAGTACATTGATTGGGCTTGTCTTTCTTCCCTCTTAGGAACTTGACAATGAAAAAAAGATTATATGAACCAGAGTTAAAAAGAGATTGGAAGTTGATTTGTTCGTCTTCCCTCTGCTGCAAATTTTATGTAACTACAGAGGAGAAATATTAGCATATACTTCTCTTAGATTCAGTTTAATCTTAAAATATAATTATGTTTACTCTTGCGCATACAGAAAACTCTCTAAAAATTAATGTACCTGACTATGTACTAATGTTCAAAATCCAGAGGATTAGCAAGAAGTTTCACGGGCAAGTGTAATGTAGGAGCATAGCTATAAGCATAAAAGTAAAAGGTTATGATACCTTTAAATAAAGTATTCCCCTGTATAATATACTTAAGACTGATTTGAGGCAAAGGACAAATAAGCAAGATGGGAATTATCTATGAGTAGTTCCTCCTTTCAGAATTGTACTCTCAAGGTATAATAATAATAATTTCCTAAAACTGGGTGCTGCTATTAATGTGCCTGCTTGTGCCATGTGTTTTGTACATTATTTCAAATTCTTATAAGAACCCCATATGAGGTGGGATTATTTTATGCACATGAGAAAATAGGTTAATTACCTTGCCTGTCTTTACAGAGCTAGTAGGTGGTAAAGCTGATATTCAAACACTTATGTGATAATAGTTGGAATTTATGCTTCTCCTTGTCTCTTCTTCTCCTTTTCTTCTCTGAAGTAAATGAGATTTTATGATAGAAGTGGAAAGTGTACTGGTCTGAATAGCAGTGTATGACCTGAAAGATTAGTCTGATAACTAAAGTTATCACTAAATGTTATAAACTAAATGTGTACAAAGCAAACAGAAAGTGAACTACTTTGTGTCTCTTCCTCTACTCCTCCAAAACACTAGTTGCCTGCCTTGGACCATCAGCATCAGATTCACTAGGAACTGATTAGGATCCTCCTGTTGGATCCTTCCACTTAGTCCTACTGAATCAGGAACTCTAGGACTGGGGACTGCCATCTGTTTTAACAAGTCTTTCAGGTGATCCTCATGCCTATAAAGCTTGAGAACCAAATCACAGTTTTAAATGATACAGAATCAGTAATTTGGATCAATATTATGCTTTATTTCCCCATCTGTGCTTTATCAGATTGTAAAAGTGTTTATCAAACTTTACTCCTTGAATGCTCTGAACAAAAGAGTTCAAGTGTACATCCAGGATGAACTGGAGAAACCACCATTAGAAACCTGGAAGTCTCCTGTTTTGTCGTATAAATTTGTTTTAATTTTGCCCTCTACTCCATAACAGGTATATGTTTATTTTAGTATTAAATATATGTGTATGCTCTAGAAAAGTAGTTGAATAAAATTGATTACCCGCCCCCAACCAAAAAAGTTCATCATGTTGTCAAGTAGCTTTAAGTATATCTTGATATTGCAGTGTTGGAAGCTTAACCTCAGTCATTTTGTAAGAATTAGTTACAGTTACCAGTATTAACTTTTTTTTTTTTAACAAAAGGGAATACGGTTTAAATTCAAAATGTTAGTTCAGCAACCTACATATGAAAGCCACTGGTTCCTATGTATTCACGCCTCATAGTTGTTCTTGTTCTTCTAATGAAAAACATAAAAAGCTAATAGTTAATAATTATAGGGAGGTTATTAGAGAAAAATCAAACTCAGAATACACATTACTATTTAATCTAATATTAAGGTAGACTCTAATACTCCATATGTTTTTATTAGGCTTATGGAGTTAAAAAGTTTTATTAAAATAGAGATCAGGTTATTTCCTTCAGGAGCTGAAAATGGGGAAAGTATGTATATGTAAGGCTTTTAATATTTGATAAGTAGATATAGGAAAAGTAGATTTTATTAAAAAAACTTTTATGATTTTCATCACAGTGTTGTACTTCATGATGATGCTGAACGAACATGTAATTTAAGTAGGTTTCGAAAAGTAAAAGCAAAAAAGAAAGGAATACTGCGGGGCGCCTGGGTGGCTCAGTGGGTTAAGCCTCTACCTTCGGCGCAGCTCATGATCCTAGGGTCCTGGGATCGAGCCCCGAGAACCCCGCATCGCATCGGGCTCTCTGCTCAGCCGGGAGCCTTCTTCCCCCTCTCTCTCTGCCTGCCTCTCTGCCTACTTGTGATCTCTGTCAAATAAATAAGTAAAATCTTAAAAAAAAAAGAATACTGGATTCAGAAAGAAATAGAAATATTCTATCAAACATTTATTGATTGTTTCACTACAAAGAAAAAAATACTCTTCAGTAGAAATCAACTTTATGTTAATAAATTTGGGTTGATAGTAATACAGAGCAGTGCATATTCCTTGAAGCTCTATATTGAATTTCTATGTTGAAATCCACATTATGCAAAAAACAAAATGAATTTTATCTTGTATAGACACACATAGATGTATACAAATACTTAGTGGCTTCTTCTACTGCATAACGGCCTCCACTGACTATGGTTTTTAACCCACTGAGCCATCCAGGCACCCCCTGACTATGGTTTTTTACTCACTGTCATTCTGCATGTATCTCAGTTTCAGCCTTCCCCTGACAGTCCTTACCTCCCTCCTTAGGAACTTTTTAGTTCTCTGGAGTTCAAATTTAAAAGAAAGGATCTGATTTTTTTTTCCAGTTCATTGCTACTGTCCTTTTTAGCAGATTTTTGAACTAGAACATCTGATAGGCTATTGGCCAGCCGGTATATAGTCTGGCCTCGAGTAAGAGTCTAACCTGCTATGCTCAGGTAACAGGTTCATGTAGTATGAACTAGGGGTATGTGTGGTGGGAATCCTGTTGAACAAGGATGACTGTGACAGCCATTCATTCTATAGCCTCTATAATATTATATATATAATATGTATAAATAAATGTGTGTTAAATATAATATTTTAAACATATTCCTTGTAAGTTCCTGGTCTATTTTTACATATATATAAGTAAATAATGTATGCTTTAAATATATTCCTTTTAAGTTCCTGGTCTATCTTTACATATATCCATCTAAAGGAGGTAACTTCATGTCTTTAAAACTAGCTAAAGAGAGCTGCAGTACTCAGTTAAAAAGCAAACTGACTGAAAAGCAGAAGGTTTTAGAAGGGAATTTGCTTCTTTCAGGGACTGGCAGTGTTGCCTTTACACTGAAAGCCAAGGAATATACTATTTTTATTTTTTTTAATTATATGCTTTTTTTAAAAAAAAAAATTGAGGCACAATTGACCTACTAATGGTATTTGTATGCTTTGGTATTTAAAAAAAAGTTCAGAACAGTTATATTTGATTCTGCAATTTTCCCATAATTATTTACTCCTTATTATTGATTATACCATCAGAATTTTGAAAGCTATGTTGGTATCATATAGAACATTAGAGCATCAAAGCAAAGAAAAATAGTAACTCGTCAATGTTGCCATTGCCTGAAGAATAGCAACAACAAACCAAAGAAGCAAAACAATAAAATATAACAGTTATGAAATAAAAGAGAAATAAGAGTCCAAAGGAAATGAAATTTATGAAATAAGAGTGCAAATCTGACTATTTCTAAATTTCTTATTTTAGTCGTTATTTCACTGTTGGAAACTAAGCATAGGGAAAGGTAGAAAAGATAATGAATATCTATCTTCAAGTTGGTTAATTTGAGTTGGTGACATGTTATTTTAAGATTTGAAATATATAAAGATCCCAAGGAGATCATTAACTTAAGAGGTATACAAGTAGATTGATATGTCATCCCCTATAGAAGATGGTCATTGAATTCTTGAAATTATTTATAGCATAATTCGTTTTCCCAATAGGGAAAACTCCCAATAGGGCATTAAAAAAAAAGAAAAAAAATCAACAGTAGACTTAAAGATTAGCTTTAGAAGTTAAAAGTACTTCTTAAATCTTGGAAGTTTAAATTATAGAGCGTTTTCAATAATACAGTGGTAAGTAAGTAAGAGATGTAATAGGAATGCAATCCTTTGTTTAGGGAGAGAGGAATACCTCTGTGACTCATAACTATGTCATGGGTTAAAGAAGTTGTTTCAGACGTAACAGCTCACATAACAGCCTTATATGATGTGCTCTAGGAATTTGAAAATGAAGAGAAAGAGAGGGAAGATTTCTTATGGTGGTACTTGTGGAACAGACTAAGGAGTGGACCTCCCTTGAAAGTAATAGTGAAAAGACAATGATTTTTTAATTTAGTAGGATGGGTTATAGAATGAGGAATTCTGTCTGTGTTGACTAAGTTCCTTGACTTACAGTACGTCATGATGTCCAAAATGATGGTCCCAATATTGATTATTTGGAGAACTTTCATTAATTGGTATCATTATGATCCCTCAATTTTGTAGTAGTCCGTCATGAGACACTGTAAAAAAATTTATGTCTAATCATCATGACTATGATGGTATCATTGGGAGACAATGAAAGATGTGTTAGAAGTATAAGAAAACTTAACATTTGGTATTTGAGACCTATGAATTTATGGGTATAACAGCAGATGTGAGTGATCCATAAAAATAAAAAGTAGGAATTAAGGAATAGATGATTCTACCAGGTCTTAGCAATTGAAAAGGACCTATTATTTGTAACGATACACTCAAACCTTTTAAAAAATATTTTGTCTTTTTAGAGAACATACAGTGAACATGTGAAAATTTGTACAATTTGATGGCTTAGTTTATAACTGTAGTACTTTAATTATCAGGCTCATGGAAGGAACATTGCCAAGTGTTTCTGTCATCATATATTGCTTCCTAGGCACATTCATTATTATAAGAAAATAGTGATCAATTAGGTATAATGAAATTTAAAAATCTTTTGGGTTTATGATAGAGACTGTCAACAAAGAAAAATATGACCCTACTCATTTTGTCTACCTATTTCACTATTTAGTAGAGTTACTTTTGAACTGAATGTATCCTTCAGATGGTAAGCCATCTTAAACACTTTAAGAATAGGTGGATATTTTATTAAAGGATATGATTATGTAAACTGTGAATTTTTAGATTTTTAATTACATATGTCTCTTATTTTCAGAATTTATGCGTATTCCATGTGTGGATGCCGGATTGATTTCACCACTGGTGCAGCTGCTAAATAGCAAAGACCAGGAAGTGCTACTTCAAACGGGCAGGGCTCTAGGAAACATATGTTATGATAGCCGTAAGTGTTGAAATATCAATGATATACTTAAAAACTTTTTTTTAAGAATTATGGTTTCGAAACTAATTTCATTTTTAGTGTTAGCACTGTCTTTTTTAGGCTAAGATACTAACATGGGCCAGTTATGACTTAGCTATGCTTTCTCAGCAGAACCAGTGGAAATTTGGGCCATAGCATTCTTAACTAAGAAGTTAAGGAAATGAATTCTTTTCCTCTGCTATCACAAATGTTACTTTCAGAGGAAAGTAAGTCAGTTTCTAAGAAATTAGGACTTTTAGTTTTAGAAAAAATATATATTATCTTTTCAGTTAGATTTTATCAAAGTTCTGTCTCTGAATGAGAATGCTGATGAACAGTTTTTTAAAGTATCTAAGTCTGTCCAAATAAATTTTTAATTACTTGAAATTCAATAAATCATTCATAAAAACCATCATCTTCTCTAAAGCTAGATTGGCCTACTGCATTTGCATTGACTCCATTCCTATTTGTCATAATGTCACACTGTCATCCTCACCGCTTTCTAAAATACACTATTCTGCCAGATAGACAGAAAGCAAGAACTTGGGTATGAGCGTATTACAAAATTTTCTACTTCTCCTCTCCACACTTATATAAATAAAATACAAAAAAATCTTGAGTATATTCAGTTTAATTAGCCTTATCTTGGGTTTTCCTTAGGTATATATTTTCTGAGCAAAAAACACATATTTTAATATTTACCTTTAAAGTCTCCTAGGAATTTAGTTCTATTTATGTAACTAGGATAACTTTTACTGTTTATTTTCCCCATTGAGTTCATGTACAAAAGACATAGCCCTTTTATAATAGGCAGTGCTTCAGAAAGTGATTTTTGTATATAAGCCAGATTGAAAATAAGGTCATGAACATACATAACTTATGATTAAAGAAAGTAGAAGAAAGACTGAAACTATAACTTTTCAGTTATGATTTGTAGTATTAATGGTGAGACTAGTCTCATTTATTCTCCTTTCCTTACTTTTTCTGAAACATTTTGTATTACATATTAGGATATAGAAGTCTTAATATGAATTTTAGCTTACAGTTTCTAGTCCCCAGTACTGATATAAATTTATCTACTGTTCCTTTCATTCCTGTGCCTTTTATCCTAGGATATTAGCTTTATTTACAGAATTCTGGTACTTTATAAGTTTGCATTTTTATATTTAGAATTTTTTGGAACATCATGGTTTATTATAATATTAGCTTTCAAGAGTGAACCATTTAAGATACATTTTATATGATTAATTTTAACAATATATACTAAAAAAGCCTCTACAGAGTTAATAGTCAAAGATAGATGGCATGTATTTGGAGAGCATTGATCATTACTATGTTTATTCTTATCCTTCTGTGTATATTACTAGAATTTAAGTCTATCTTAAGTATTCTTTAATCCTTGTTCTGGTTAGTTATTCTTAAATTATGCATTGCTTAACCGTAGAAAATACCCGTTTTGAGTACTTTTGTCCTGGACTTTCCCTTAGTTTTGGCACAATAGGAGAAACACTTATAGTGATCTCTTGTCTCATGTTGCTGTGATTTTTATGGGCACAGAGTAATTTTATTTCCTGTGTACTCTAAGGAACCTTGAAGTTAGGGTAATAAATGTGTGGTTAATAAGATTATCATTTTGATGAAACTAAAGTCCATTATTGCAGTGTTTATCATCTCTTTTTGCTCTGTTCTTATGAGATACGCAGCATAAAGTCAGTGGATGTGCTTTAGGCTATGAAGTTTATTTTTTGGTTTCATTTATTTATAAATATTTATAACCACTTCATTTTCACTTAATTCAATGTAAACTCTAGTTAAGTGGAAAATTAAGCATAACAAATACAGGCTATTTTTTATACTTATAAGCCTTGCTTAAGGAAAATGAAGTTAGTAGTCTTAGGAATGAATAAATACAAAAAAAGAATGAATAAATATAAGGAGTAATTTATTACTGTAAATCATGTGAAAAAATGTGTTCATTGTGCCATGCTGTCTTGTTAATATAATTTCCATAAGTCTGTATGATTTATCCTTTCCTTTGAAATTAAATCTCTGTGAACTTCTTAGTGATGTTTTCAGAATAATTGTAGGAAAAGTACAGCACTTTTATTTGAATTATAAGGATGACATTTTATATCTGTAAATAATGATGCTGTGTGGTTGATTTGAGAATTTACTTGAAATGCATTTCTCATTATATTTTATGACAATGGGGAGCTTGAAAGAACCCAGAAATTAATTTCTCTTTTTAAAAAGTATTGCATAGCTCTATTTTAATTAATTAACCTTCTTCCCTCTCAAGAATGTAATGCTTCATTCTTAAAACAAAAACTGAAAACTACACATGACAGCTTTATAAATACAAGGAATCTTTTTCTTATAAGTAACATCTGTTTTAAAATTCACATTTGTGTTTTATCAGACTTTCCTATCAGACTAATTAGTTTACTTAAATTTTATAAATGTACTCCAAATGGCTAATTTTTTTAATGTGAGCTTATTCAGAATGACACTAGGCTTACAATAGATAAGAAAGCCAATGTATGCAGAAAGCACCAGAAGACATTCACTGTTAGAGATAAAAATTTGAGAAATATGTGTATATTTTATGGATTTGTATTTTAACCCTTAAAAAGTAAAGCAGTTGCTAGCATATTTCAGTCAACACAGTTTACTTGAAAAGGAGGATAGCTCCAACTGTAAAAGGAATTACACTTGCCATAAGATCCATGGAAATCTTTTGAAAAAAGTAGGTCGGGTTTTATAGTTTTACTGGCTTTGACAGTACCCATTTTAGGAACTCTTCCGAATGTAAGGAAACTCTTACATAACATCAGGTAGCAGGCTGATATAACTCCTAAATGGGACTGAGTGAGGCTTTGTTGCTGATGAACTTTTTGAATCCCATTCTCTCTCTTGCGTATAGAGATGAAAGAATCACTGGGTGAGAACATTTTTCATTTAAAATGCCTGGTCTTTTTTCTATTCTTCCAAAAGAACAGAAGAAAAGTACTTCATTTATGGATTTCTCTTTCGAAGTATCCAAACAGACTTTGATATAGGCAACATTTTAAAATAGCTCTTTTGCCTTGAACTTTGCCAAGTAACCCTTTTTATAAGAAGTTTGACATCCTTTAAATCAAAGATCAGAGAAAAATTGTATTTCAATTTAGAAGGAATCAGCAAAGCTGTGATGGGATACACTGGGGAATATAATTTTAAATAAAGAGAAGTTGTATTAAATTTTAGAATTGCATACCTTCAGCCTGTTTCATTATACATTTCTCTCAAAGGTGATATTTTTAAAAATGAGTACTTTTTTCCTCCCTATGTGGCCATCTCTGTAGTAGTCCCTTCTGTCAGTGATTAGTTTTGTTTAAATAGATGTGCACATTTTAAATTGCTGATATAATTAAATGGTCTTGTGATACTAAAGAGCTTCATGTTAAATTCCCATGCTGTATTTATAATTTGTAAGGATAAATTGGTCCTTGGAGACTGAGTTTTCTCTGCAGATGTTACTGCTTGAGGTCAGGAAATAATGATATTAGATATATTTGTTCAAAGTTA
This sequence comes from Meles meles, assembly GCF_922984935.1. Lineage (NCBI taxonomy): Eukaryota > Metazoa > Chordata > Mammalia > Carnivora > Mustelidae > Meles > Meles meles. Next base: position 111,025,137 of record NC_060067.1, on the reverse strand, counting down.
TGTAGTAGGGACTAGAAGAAAATGATTAGATAAAATTAAATATTTGTGCCTTTTGTATACCAGAAAAAGATTAATATACATCTACATTTAATATATATAAATATAATTGGGGAGAGTATGGGCTGTGGTGAGTGCTGTGAAATGTGTAAACCTGGTGATTCACAGACCTGTACCTCTGGGACTAATAATATGTTTATTAAAAAAATAAAAAAATAAAAAATATATAAATATAAAACATAAATATCCATTTAATATATATTAAAATTAAACAAATATGCTTGTTAAAAAGTAAAATTAATGCTTGTTATATAATTGGTACTGTTATTGGAAAGATACATACTTAGGGAGCTTATATAATATGCCATCTTACATAGATAATTGGATTTGTGCTCATTGATGAATAAATAAATATTCAAAATGAGGTGATAATTGGGCTTGCCAAAGCCAGTATTTATGAAGTGAAATAAGTATTGTTTATTTCATTGACTTCAAGTGTAATTGGAAAGGATACCAAATGTATGCATGGATCTGTGTGTATATTAGTGATTATAATAATGCTACACTATTTTTATATTAAAAATAAAGAATTCATTGTTCTGGTTGCAAATGCTAAAATACGTTTAGCAATAATTCTATAATATTTTGTAGTGTAAGTTGGTTAGATAAGCTTGTATTAATATAATGCCAACATGCTTTGAAATTGCCTAAGTAAGCAAAGTGTATTTGCCACAGTTATATTTAACAGAGACCTATTTATGCCTGGCATTTAAAATAAATGTTTATTTCAGTGGTCTAAATTAGGTTGAGTAATTATATTAAAGAATTTTGCAGGTTCATATGTTTACCCCACTTTTCAGTATTATTCAGTTTTACAGTAAAACAGAATTATCAGCCAATACGTATAAAAATCAGATTCTTCAGCTTTTAACAGTTAATCTGTTGTATATGAATGGGTATATTATCAAAGTATATCATGTATAAGAATAAAAAACTATATGCGACTACTATTTTTGTGTAAGAATAAAAAACTATATGTGACTGCTATTTTTAGAGACAGTAATTATGGCTATTATCACATGAAAATATTATTAAGATATCCTAGGGACACCTGGGTGGCTCAGTCGGTTAAGCATCTGCCTTCGGCTCAGGTATGACCCCAGGGTCTTGGGATCGAGCCCCGTGTCAGGCTCCTTGACCAGCAGGGAGCCTGCTTCTTCCTCTAACTGCTGCTCTCCCTGCTTGTGCATGTGCTTGCACGTGCTCTCTCTCTCTCTCTGACAAATAAATAAAATCTTAAGAAAAAAAGAAACCCTGAATATATAGTTAGAAATAGATGTTGTTTTGTAACATTGTTATAAGCTCTAAAAAAAATTTCATGCCATTAAAGACATCTCTAATATGCACAAAGGAACACAATTTGTTGACCATTAAACGTACACACTAAGTATGTGGGTTTTCGTCAGAATAAAAAAAAAATGATAGGAATAGTAATTGGGGCTGTTTTTAGAAATTAAGCAAATAGTGCTTGCTTATAGAAAACATGTAGTTTATTTTAAAATTAATGTAATTCTAAATAAATGAGATTTTACTATGCCCCCAGAAGGTAAATATTATAGATTGATGAGATTTCCAGTTCTACCATTCACTAAATTGTCATTTAATCTTTCTGAGTTTCAGTTTCCTCACTGGTAAAGTGACTTGTATGGATGAAATCAGGTTTATTTATAGATGAGTAATATAAATGATGAGCTGCTATACAAAGAAAATAATGTAGTATTTATATATGATTGTTTGTCTTCGTTAGGCTGCTGTAACAAACTACCATACACTGGGTGGCTTAAACAACCAGTATTTGTTTCTCATAGTTCTGGAAGCTGAGAAGTCCAACCAATATCAAGGTGCCAGTAGATTTAGTATCTGGTGAGGACACTCTTCCTGGCTTGCCCATAGCTTTCTTCTTATTGTATCCTCACATGGCAGAGAGAGAAGAGAAGAAAAAGAGGAAGCAAGCTCTACTATCTCTTATAAAGGCACAGATCCCATTATGAAGGCTCTGCCTCTGTGACCTAATGACTTCCTCCTATGATCACATCAGGGGTTAGGGTATTAACATTTATGAATTTTGGAAGGTCACAAACTTTCAGTCCATATATCATTGTTTCTAAGACTGTGTGCTATGACATAGTATAATATATACACTAATGTACACAAGATAATTTAAAATAAAGGTATAAAGGCCAGAAACCTTAAAGACAGGCAAAGATAAGTCTACTAAGAATCAAGGCTAATATATTGACTATAATGAGCACTAATTTAATTTGAGCTTCTTGGCAGCCAAGGTGAATAGAAAAAGCTTGTTAAGCTAAATAGTTTTTATTTTGTGCTAAGGAGAAATAGTCTAATTCTTCAATCAAACAAAAACTGTTGAGACAAATACGAAAAGGGATTTATCATCAGGATATCGTTAGTTCCCTAGATGACTCTGTACACATCCCTCTTAAAATATGCAAAGGATATTGGCTGACATTAGAGGCAGCATTTTCAATAATGGCTGTATAAAAATTGCCCCAATATTCTCCATATGATTGTGTCTTGTACCAAATCTTCAACAGAATCCAAGAAATAATACTGAGTACTATGTTTTAATTGGACAAATAGCCCAAATGTATTGTTTTTTAGTAAACTTCAAGCATACAACTTAAAAATTAGAAGTTTTGACATGTATATATTTTCTAATTTATTTTAAACCAAAATACAGTTCTACTTTGTATTCATTGTATCTGCTTGATTTCTGTGTTTTGTATAATAATATATCCAAGTTCTATTTTCTGAGACTAAAAAATATGCTCTGATGTGCGTGAAAGTGAGTATTTTCAAATACCACATATTGATGGTGGTTACATGAATCTATACATGTGATAAAGTTGCTTGGACCCATGTGTTCCAAGGAACTTATGTGTATGTAAGTGCAGAGAAAAACTGATGAAATCTGACAAGTCTTGTAGGTTGTATCAGTGTCAGTGTCCTGGTTGGGATATTGTATTAGAGTTGTGTAAATGTGAACAATAGAGTGAGCTGGATGGAGCGTACATGGGACCTTCATGTACTGCTTTTTTTGCAAATTCCTTGAGCCTCTGATTATTTCAAAATTAAAAGTTTAAAAAACTCCACTTATCCAGGAGGCATACATGCTCTCTCTCCTATGGGAAATGACCTTGCTTCTTTCAACCCTACTTGAGTGTGGGGGAAATATATCACAGAGACACACACACATAAATATATATATATAATAGAACAAATATATAAATAAATATTACATGTATATAAGTACACATTTATGTACATAAACATACACATACAATTTTTTAAAGTATGACCTATAGCAATAATTTTTTTAACTGGGTTTGTGCTATTAAAATGGAGGATACAATTGCCTCTAATTTTTTTTCTCCCTTCAAATTTGACTTTCAGGGAAAAAAATCAACAAAAAATTGACAGTCCCAAAATAAGATTTAGGGAGAGGGAATTTATACTCTCAGGACTTTGATCAGAACAGGTAATGAATAAGTAGTTACTCTAGTAGCATCCGGCTTCTATGTAACCTATGGTGATAGGTTAGATGTTAGCAGTTCTAGTCTCGGAATTTGTGTGTTCATCCACAAGTCTCTACTTCAGGTGAGATTTCTGATAAGTTAGTATCAGCCTTTTAAGTAGTTTATAATTTACCCTTGTTCTAGAAAACTAATGCAAATGATGTGAGGGGGAAATGATTTTGCTGATAATCACTTCTGTTTTATTGTCCAGGTGTGTCTCTGATATTTAAAGAAGTTGTAGTGTATCAAGGTAGTGAAGCATGTATATTAATGTTAAAAAAACAAGGCACTATTTAACAAATGCTGTAAAAGGTTCCATAATATAAATCTGGGGGGGCGGGGGTTCATTTATGTTTGAGCTCTTCCAGTGGTATTCATGAAGAAGAAAGCATTTAATCGGCATAACATTTGGACCTATGGAGAGAGGGAAAGAAAGGGTTTTTCAGGAGCACAGAAAAGCATTTTAAAAGGTAGATAAATGTAATGGAGAGATGTGTCTGGAGCTCATATTGGGGAAGGGCTCATATAATGGGGAGCCACTGAAAGTATTTCAGCAAAAGAATGAAATGCTCAAATTGATACCATAGATAAAGTTAATTTGAAAGAGGTATACATTCTAAGATAGGCAGTCATACTTAACAAGAAGTGTGCATCTGAAACACTGAAGGAACTTTTTCAAAATACATTTTCTTAGCCATATGCTAGAACCAGTATATCCAACCTGTTTTGCAAAAGCTCCCTAAATTATTCTGATGCGCCTTCTTGCTTAAAAAACATTGGGCAGTGGGCTAGATGAAGAATAACCAGTGAGAAGGCTAGTTTTTCTTTTTAAGCTCAAAGAACAAATGAAAGAGAACAGGAAGGAAGAGGGTATGTATGGAACCCAAGAAGATATCAGATAAGAAGAAGGAAGGAGTCTCTGAGTCCAGAATTTGAATCAGGATAACACCAATCATAGAAATAGTGAGATCCCATCTAGGTGGGTGTGTTTGGAGGTGCACTGAAGTGCTGTTGTCACATTCAGGTGACAGAGCTTTGGGATTCATGCACTTAAGAGTGATTGTTGACCCATGAGAAAAGAAGAAACGTTTAAAGGAAAACAGCCACATTTAGGGTGTAGAAGAAATGAAGGAGCTTGTGAAGAAGCACTGAAAGATTCGAGGAAAGTAAGTTTATTGTCATGGATTCCAAAGAGTTGGGTGATAAACAGTGTCAAGTACTGCCAAGGGAAAAAAAAAACCAAAAACACTGAATTTCGATGGTTGGATAAAGGGACATTCATGTTTTTAAAAAACATCTTTGAGTCTGTGTGGAGAGAGAAGTCGAATTTCAAGGACTGTGGTAAGGAATGAGGAAATGAAGGGAGTGTATTAACTTTCTAGAAGTTTAATGAGAAAAGAAGAGATGACTAGTTTGAGGGAAGGGCAGTACTTTGAGAATGAGTAACGTGGAGACAGGAACATATTTGTTAGGCTAGGACCCTGTGGACAAGGACAAAGTAAATTTAGAGGGAATAATTAATTGATAGAGAAGGATCATAGATGAAAAAAGAAATCACAAATTCAGGTAAATAGGGCTGGTATTAGAACAGAAAAGAGCATTTTTGTCTTAAAAAAACTCAGAAGATAGGTGATGTATTAAAAAAAAAATGTTAAGATAGTAAAGAGGACAGTCAGAAGAGTATTTTGTTGGTTAGCCTCCCATCTTCCCAGTAAAGTAGAAGTCAAACCCATTTGTTAATAAAAGTCAGTGACAAAGTAATAGGAAACTTGTGGTGTGAGGGGAAAGTTCAGAATTGGGGTTATGGGACATGTTACCAATATTCATGAAGATCGAATTGTTTAAATAACCAAATGGTAGTGGAGGTTTACTGCGGTTGAAGATGATGTCTGCATCTGTTTGTTAATGTGTGTTGTGCACTTAAAATGTATGTAGGTTAAGGAGTTATTTTGTACTTTGATATGTGGACAGGAAAGAACCACCAAAAATAACTTCAAATAGGTATTCCAGCTTCATAGGAGCATATACTTTGGATCAGAGTGGTAAGAGAAGTGAGACAGAGAAGAGGAAGCCATTATAGTAGGCCAGGTAGGATGTAAAGACTGACTGCATCAGAGAGAATGAATTAAATGTGAAGTAAGATTAGACTCTTTATTATCACTTTGGTTCTTGCAAAGTAGTCCACTAGGTTTAAGAAATGGTTACTTAAGTAACCCTTCAGATAGTTTACACTTTGAGGAATTATGATCTTTCCATTTTTATACTTGATTGTTAACATTCAAATCACTCTTGTTTATTAGAATGGTATTTAAAAGTCTAAGATGCTATAAATTTTTACCTTGATAAAAATTACAGGGCAAAGAACACAGTACTTTTTTCACACAGCTGCTTTTTTCCAGTACTTCATTAGTTTCTAGCTACTGTGTTATAAAAATGTGATTGTCTTGTTAAAAAGAGATGGAATAATTGTTTTCAAGTAGTTGTTACCAGTTTTTTAGATACAAAGGTGGAGACAGCGCATGAGAAAGCATTGCACATGGCAAAAATATTACATGATTTTTCTTAAGTTCAGTGAGAAGTCCTGTGGTTGCCAGATTAATTTTTTTGTCCCTTGGTACAAGTTCCCTCCTAGTCTCTGAATCAAAGTCTGAATGGCTTTTGGAATTTTCCTTTCCTAATAAGAAGCCTTAAATAGGGTGGGGAAAGTCTAATTTACAAAGTTCTTCAAAAATAAGATTTTTGTTCGTTTTTGCTTAAATCTTTTCCCCCTTAACCTTTACTACCCTAATTTCACTTGTCAAAGATGAAGTTAAAGGTTAGCTACATTAGACATAAAATTTTCAGTCTGCTTATAGAAACCCTGTTAACACATATTATCCTCTGCTCTTCTTAATTATGATTTAATTTTTCTGTTTTTCTTCTTTGTAAATGAGCTGAAATATTAAGAACTTTCGGTTTTTAATCAGTTGTCCCTGCTACATGTTGTGGATATTTCCTTTGGCTGTGAGGGAATATAAAAGGTAGATAACTATTTGAAGGTGAATAACTCACATTCTTCTTGCTGGGTGGAATAAATGTGTGTACCTTTTGAGAAACTGCAGTTATCAGTTCAAGTTAAGTTTTAAATTGCAACTATAAATACATATGTGCACATAGACACATACATTTCCATGATCTAGCATAATTACTTAAAAGTATGAAATAGTTTAATACAAAAGCCTCTTTTATATGTAAAATAATTGGAATGAAATTGAATTTTGATCTTGAGTGGTTTGGACTTACAAAGTGGAACATTCAGTTACTTATATTATAACTTGAAGGCTGTTCAGAAGTCATATTATGGAAATAATTGAGTTTGATAAATTATTTTATAAGTTATAATATGCAGATATTCAGCCTTTTGCTAGTAAAACAATAATATAGAAATATAAAAAGAGTAATTTCAGCAATTTTTTGAGCAAAGGTATGGTGATTTATCGATGTTCTGTTATATAAGGACCTTTTGAAAAAAGAATTATCAAGCAGTTTTGACTAATGTGAGAAATCTATTGAGCTGTAGAAATTAATACGGTTATCATCAGGCACACCAAAGCTGTGTCCATCAAATTACATGTTGTGACCTAATTTTAAACAGCATCTGTGGAACTAGTGCTTTCCTCCTGATCCTGCATTATACCTGTAAATATGCAAATTTATTTTAAATTTACCTGCATAAAAACAAAATTTTAAGACCTTGAATATAGTACTATGCCACAAAATTACAGACGTTTATGCTTCTTTTTTGATGTATGAGTATTTAACAATCATGGTGGTTTTTTCTTCATGACTCATTTTTGTAATTTCACTGATGTAGTATTTGTAGCTTTTATTTTTTTTTAAGGTTTTATTTATTTATTTGATGGAGAGGGGAGACCCAGATGGAGAGGGAACACAAGCAGGGGGAGTGGGAGAGGTAGAAGCAGGCTCCCCCACTGAGCAGGGAGCCCGATGTGGGACTCAATCCCCCTGGGATCGTGACCAGAGCCAACGGCAGATGCTTAACAACTGAGACACCCCGGCGTCCCTGTAGCTTTTACTTTTATATCTAATCTTCCATGCATTTTACCTGCACCTGGTTCATTTATAAGTTGCTTTCTAAATTTCAGAGAAGATATCGATGGGTTCACATTTTTCATTTGAATGTTTAAAATACATTTGAATAAACAAAATTTTAACCTGCTGAACCGTCCTTTTAATCAGCCTTCTATATGACATGGGAAAAGATTTATCTCTACTAATCCATATTAGAATTAGAAACATGCTTTTATGTCATTGAAGATATATATTTATGTTCCTGCCTATACAAAGTCTCACTACATACACCATGGGTCATATGATTTGAGTGTTTTTATTCCAGTAGTGATAATGAGTAAATCGCTGGAAATTTTTACTCTATGTCTTTGTATTTTTTCATTTATGTATGTATGTGTGTGTGTGTGTGTAACACACACACCACCCCCAGGTACTTTAATCAACAAATATTGATTGAGCCCACTGTATTCAGGACACTGTGCCAGTGATGAGGAAGAGAAAATAAGAGCAAGAAGTCCCTATCCTTGTAGGGCTTGCATAGGAGGAAATAAGTAATAAACAAGTAAATACTACAAAAGGAATATATTTACCGATTGTGGTCATTGATATCAAAGGAATAAACAAGATGATGAAATGGAGTGCATCAGAAGGTGAAGAAAGTTGTCTTTAGGATGTTCTTTGAGTTGAGGTGTGCAAAATGAGAATGAACTACTTGAAGAGAAGGGGAAGAATATTCCTTTAGAAGTAGAGCAATTACAAAGCCCTAAGTGAGTAAAGAACTTGGTATGTTTAAAGAACAGAAAAGAGATCAAGATAAAGGAGATGTTGTATACAGAAAGAGTATTATGCAAAAATGTGGAAGAAGTAAGCAAGAAAGACCTAGATCATAGAGAACCTGTGGGTCATTCTAAATAATAGGAATTTATGAAAAGGAATCTGATTCAGATTTTAAAACCATCATTCTTGGAGCTGTATGGGAAGTGGATTGAGAAGAATGGAAGTTGAGAATGAAGATGAAAGCATGGAGACCAATTATAAGGCTTTTGTAGTAGTCCAGGCAAGAGGTAATAGTGACTTGGATTAGAGTTATGGTAGTGAGGATGATGGAGGACAGCAGAAATCAAGAAGTATTTGTGGTGGTGGATGAATCAGGAGTGAGAGTAAAAGAAATCAAGAGTAATTTCTAGATTTAGGGCTTGAGTAGCTGGACAGAGATTAGGGCAGTTTACTCATACAGGAAAGAACACAGATTTTTTTTTTTTATGTTTTTCTGACTTTTGTTGTTATTGCTACCTATTTTGCTTTCTTGGGGGCAGTAATAAGTCTGAGTGCTTAGTAGAGAGATAGGCAAGATGAAATGACAGGTGGGCGATTTCTCTATCTTTATGTTTGTATACATTTTGGGGATAAACATCCAAAAAGTTCAAATGATTTCTTGCATTTAGCAAAATGTTCAAATTATAGTTGGGTAGGTGGTGTAGATTCAAGGAACCATGAGAAATTAGAAAGCTTAGGGAATAAAGACACCTAGAATTCATAATTTTTTAAATAATAATTTTTTAAATAGAAGAGACTTTTAGGATTACGTCTTCTACTCCACCCCTTCCAAGTTTTATAGATAAGAAAACTGAGGCCTCAGACTTCAGGTGACTTTTCAGGATAGTGCTGAACTAAAATCCATGTTTGTGGTTCATTGTTTGTATAAGTACTATATTTGAGGAAGTTACCACTTTCATAAATACATACATCATTAAATACATCTATGCTTTAGTATTAATGTTTCTCTTAGAACTGCAGATTTAGGAATATGTTCTAAGAATTTTATGCAAAGCTAATCCTAAACCAACATTTTGTTTAATCTCTTATAAATCACAAAAATAACTACCTAATTGAAAGAAGATGGAGCAAAACCAAATGAAGACGGAAAAAGCTCATTAGTTTTCCCGAATTTGAAAACATTATATAAAAAGTATTATGTGTCCATAAACATGCTTTATCATCATATATGATCCTTTATGTTTGTCCTTTTCTGTAAATGTAGATGAGTCTAAAATTCTAAAATACTAACTTCCCTGTTTATTCACTGGGAAATGAAAGACATTGTATTTGATCAGGATTCTTAGTAAAACTAAGGAAACCAGATGACAATCTGAGAGTTTTATTCTCAATAAACCAATTAGACAAACATGGCTATCCCCTTCCGGTTGTCAGATAAATATCTATTGCTTTGTACTATTTCTTCTGTTTATAAGGTATTTAGATGATGAAAATTAAAATTATACAGTCTTTAATGTCCTGAATAAATTCTTCCATTCCTGGGATAAAGAATGACAGAAAGGAATTTATACACATCTTGCATATTTTTAACAAATATTTTAAATTCTATTTTGTCCAACTTTTACAGTGATACACCCTTTTAAATGTTTCTAATTTATTGGCATGTAAAGTGATCTTTTCCATTTAGTAGCTCACTAGCATAACATTTTTTCTGATATTGTGCTTTAAATGAAATCTTAGTAATGTGTCAAATAAGCAGGAAAACCTTAGTAATGTGTCAAGTAAGCAGCAAAGAAAGTTCTTCAGTGACCTAAAAAACCTTCTTAAAATAAGCAGTGATAAGAAGATAAAAGCACAGGGGCACCTGGTGGCTCGGTGGGTTAAAGCCTCTGCCATCGGCTCGGGTCATGATCTCAGGGTCCTGGGATTGAGCCCCGAATCGGGCTCTCTGCTCAGCGGGGAGCCTGCTTCCCCCTCTTTCTCTGCCTGTCTCTCTGCCTACTTGTGATTTCCGTCTGTCAAATAAATAAATCAGTCAATCAAAAAAAAAAAGATAAAAGCACAGAAACAGGTTCTTTCAATTGAACAGCTTGTCATTTGAGTGAATACAAGGTTTTTGTTTTTTCTCTTTATTCCACATAATATAGGATAGGTCAGTTAACAAGTATTTAATATATGTCATTTGTATCACTTAACCTTTATTAGATCAGGTCAGTATTATAATAAAGCTTTTAATAAAGCTTTATAATAAAGAAATATAAATATAAAATATATTTTTATATATTTTATATTTATATAAATATAAAGCTTTATAATAAAGAAAAGAAAGAAATGGAGATAAGCCAAGTCTTTTTTTCCAGATTGGTATATATTGCAGGAAGCCATTACTGAATGAAAATCATAGGCCATTTTTTAAAAAGTAATTTGATGTTAAAATTGATTGACTGACCACCAAGCCTCCAGGTGAAAATATTTAATAATTTCTGAGAGTGGGAGCAGTACTATTATTCTTGCATGAAGATATGATTGTATTTTTCTTCTTCAGATTTCTGAATTGTCATGACATAATATCTATTATTTCTAGAGTTTTTTCTTATCAAGACTTACTTTTCTCATTTTGTGATTTGGATAATTATTTGTTATAAAATTAATTAGAAAAGTTATACATGAAAAGTAGTTTTGCAGAATGGGACTGATACTTCTTTGTAGTGGCCAAATTGATTTTGGAGAAGGAGAAGCCCTAGGCTTACCTAGTTATGAAGCAGCCAGAGTTTTACTTCAGTTTGATGAGCACTTAAAGTGTTTCTTATATGCTCAAGAATACTTAATTGTGTTTTCTTTTAAGATTGTCAGTTTTTACAGTATTTGAAAATTTCTCTTTTTTTTTTTTAAAGATTTTTATTTATTTGACAGAGAGAGACACAGTGAGAGAGGGAATACAAGCAGGGGGAGTGGGAGAGGGAGAAGCAGGCTTCCTGCTGAGCAGGGAACCCAACACTGGGTTCGATCCCAGGACCATGGGATCATGACCTGAGCTGAAGGCAGACGCTTAATGACTAAGCCACCCAGGCACCCCTAGTATTTGAAAATTTCTTAAATAAAACTTTTCAGTGGCACATCACATTTTTCTTTTAAATAATAGTGTTCAATAGTGATAAACTCATAAACAAATACCATATGGTTCAACTATTCCATTCCTGGATATTTACCCAAGTACTTGTATGTCAGCATTCAGTGCAGCTGTATTCACAGTAGCCCCAAACTAGAAACAATACAAATGTCTATCAATATAGGTAAATGGAGTAAAAAAAAAAATAAAAGGGTGATAAAGAATAAAATCTTTAAAAAATAGTCATATATCCATACAGTGGAATACTTTACTTTAGCAGTAAAGATTAAACCACTTACATACCTGACCCTGTGGATGAATCTCCAAATCATTAAACTGAGCTAAAAGAGTATTAGACCTGAAAGAATACATAGTACATTAATCGATGTATATAATATATGTATTTATATCTAATATATCTAATATGTTTATATCTAATATATCTAATAATATATCTAATATATGTATCTAATATATGTACCTGAAAGAATACATAGTACACTAATCGATGTATATAATATATGTATTTATATCTAATATATATATCTAATATCTAATATATGTATCTAATAAAACACACACAGTGCAAAATAATCTATACTGACAGAAAACAGTTGTTCGTCTGAGGCCAGATGTGGAAGGAGAGATGTCTTGTAAAGAGACTTGAGGACTATTTCACTCTCTCTAACAAAGAAAGTCTTAAAAAAAAAAAAGAGAGAGAGAGAGAGAAACTTGAGGAATCTTTTTATTTTTTTTTATTAACATATAATGTATTATTAGCCCCAGGGGTACAGGTCTGTGAATCTCCAGGTTTACACATTTCATAGCACTCCACATAGCTCATACCGTCCCCAATGTCCATAACCCAACCACCCTCTCCATACTCCCCTGCCCCCAGCAACCCTCAGTTTATTTTGTGAGATTAAGAGTCTCTTATGGTTTGTTTCCCTCCCAATCCCATCTTGTTTCATTTTTTCCTTCCCTGCCCCCCAAACCCCCCACGTTGCTTCTCAATTCCTCATATCAGGGGAATCATATGATAATTGTCTTTTTCTGATTGACTGATAGACTATTTCGCTAAGCATAATAACCTCTAGTTCTATCCACATCATTGCAAATGGCAAGATTTCATTTCTTTTGATGGCTGCATAGTATTCCATTGTATATACATACCACATCTGCTTTATCCATTCATCTGTTGATGGACATCTAGGTTCTTTCCATAGTTTGGCTGTTGTGGACATTGCTAATACAAATGTTGGGGTGCACGTGCCCCTTCAGATCACTCCATTTGTATCTTTAGGGTAAATACCCAGTAGTGCGATTGCTGGGTCATAGGGTAGCTCTATTTTCAACTTTCTGAGGAACCTCCATGCTGTTTTCCAGAGCGGTTGCCCCAGCTTGCATTCCCACCAACAGTGTAGGAGGGTTCCCCTTTCTCCGCATCCTTGCCAGGATGTCATTTCCTGACTTGTTAATTTTAGCCATTCTGACTGGTGTAAGGTGGTATCTCATTGAGGAATCTTTTGATTGTGATCAAATATTTGATATATTGATTAGTGGTTTCTAGGGTATACAGAACTGTTGAAACCCATCAGTTATATACTTTAAGTCCGTAGTTTATTTTACATAAATTTTCCTCAGTAAATAAGGAAAGGAATCAGGATTTAAACACAGAAGTACACTTTTTTTTTCTTTTTATATATGAAATAGGTGTTTTGAAAGACATTCTGGAAAACATGACCATGGACCTTTTTCTAACCCTTTCATGTAAAACGAACTTATTCCATTATACTCTAAAAACTAAATTTTGTTTATTGCTTAAATATTTTCCTTCATACTTTTTTCTCCATGACTATGAATTAGCTATAGCTCAAGTTTATGAAGAATCATAGGTACCCCCAAAAAGTTGATAAATAAAGAATAAATTAATGTTAATTTGGTCAAACTTTTGAAACACCTCAAAATGATTATGTAATATATATGGTTAGTCAGTACTTTAAGAATTATTGCTCCTATTAAATAATAATTATATTACAGATAAGCTAGAGAAAGCACTTAATTTTACTGTATAAATCTTACTATGAATTCATAATTTATAGGTAACTACACTTATATTTATCATGGGCATGAACATTTAATTTCTGTGAAGTCTTATGTAAACCACCTTTCTTGTTTTCCTTCATCTGCTCCTCCAGAAGACATATACCTTCTCTGTGCTTCCATAGCACCCTGTAAAAACTGTACTGAAACTTTTATTCTGTTTACTACGGCTTTTTTCCTCATGGGAATAGAAACTCTATGAAATAAAGGCCTTAAATCTCTGTTTTTATCCACTGTGCCTGGTGCAAAGGCTAAGTTAACATTTAATAAGCACCTATTCTATAATTGAATGTGCTAATCTCTCTAGCTCTGTGTTATTATTTTGTAAATATTGAAGGTCTATTTAGGATTGTCCTGTCTGCTTAACATTGTATAATGTCCTACTTTATCCCTGGTAATACTGCTTGTTCTGTGTCTGCTATGTCTGACCGTATAGATGCAAATTTCCTTTGATTAGTGTTTGCCTAATAAATCTTTTATCATTCCTTCATTTTTTTTTATCTGAATACATTTATATTCAAAGTGGGTTATTTGTAGATAGCATAGTTGGATCTTGCTTTTTATCTAATCTAATCTCTACCTTCTAAGTGGGAGATTTAGACCATATGTATTTAAAGTGACTTTTGTATGGTTGGCTTGGCTTGAAATCTTGCTAGTTGTCTTCTGATTTTTTTGAACTCTTATTCTCTCTACCATCTTTTTCTGATTTCTTTTGGAAAAACTAGGTAATCTTTATTTTTCCCATTATTAGTTTATTAGCTGTACCTTGTTTACATTTTTTAGTGGTTGCCCTGTGGTTTGCAATATACATCTTTAACTTACCAGTTTACCTTCAAATACTATATCAAACTGCACATAGTTTAATAGCCTTACAACTGTATACTTCTAATTCTTCCTTCTTACACCTTGTGCAATTATTGTTACAAATTTTGTTTTTCCACAGGTTAGAAACCCCACAATACATTGTTCTTTTTACTTGAGACAGTTTATTATCTTTACATATAGGAGGAAAGCTTTTTAATATTTATTATCATTTTTGTCATTTGCAGTGTTCTTCATATGGGTAGATACAGATTTTTAGTATTGTATACCTTTTGCCTAAAAAACTTTTGTGAACATTTTTTGCATAGCAGATTTGCTGTCAGTGAATTCTCTCAGCTTTTGTTTGTTTGAAAATTCTTTGCTTCAGCTTAACTATTGAAGATACTTTCACTGGATAAAAAATTCTGGGTTGACAGTTTTTAAAAAAAAAGTTTTAAAGCACTGTATCAGTATTTTATAGGTATCATTCCATTGTCTCCTAGTTTGGCTAGTTTAGATGGGATATCAACTGTTTTTCTTATTTTTGCTATCCCCAAAATAATTCCCACCCCCAACCCCTCACCCTGGCTGCCTTCAAGAGATTCTTTTTTTTTTTAAATTTTCAGCAACTTGACTGTTTTGTGTTTTTATTGTTTGTTTTGTTTGGGATTCCCTAAACCTCATAGATTTGTAGCAGGATGTCTTTCATTATTTTGAGAAAAGTCTTGGGCATTCATTCTTTAAGTATTTCTCCTACCCTGTTCTCTGTCTCTTCTGGGATTCCAGTTACACTTACATTAGATTGTTTGCTATTTTCTTTCAGTTCTTAGGTGCTTTAGGTTTTCCCCTTACTCGTTTTGTTTCCTTGTGTTTTAGTTTTTATAATTTCCCTTGATCTGCATTTACTGAGTCATTTGGTTTTCTTGAGTCTACTGTTCAGCCTCTTGAATTAATTCTTCATCTTTAATATTGTTTTTCATGTGTAGCATCACCATTTAACTCTAAAGTTTCTATTTCTCAGCAAAATTCCAAATCTGTTCATGAATATTATTTACATTTTACATTAGATCCTTTAATATATTAATCACAGTTATTTTAAGGTCCTATCTGATATTTCTAACATGTAGGTCACCTATGAGTCTCATTCTGCTAATTGGTTTATCTTTTGATAGTGGGTTATTTTTTCTTCTCTTTTTTAATATATCTCTTAATTTTTTTATTGAGTGCTAGACATTGTGTATAGAAAAACAGTATAGAGACTGAAATTAACAGTATTTAATCCCCAGAAGTAAGCAGTTAATATAGTTAACATAGGTTAATATAGGTTGGAGCTTCAGCCAATCTAGTCAGAAGTTGAACTGGGTTCACACTTTGCTGTTGCTAACTTTATTTCAGTGCAGTAGTCTTCAAACTCTCTTAGTAATGGGCTCCTCTTACCTGTGCTTAGATAGGGGTGGTTAGTGTTCTGGCTTTCTCTTCAGCCATCTATGCATGCCTAAAGGTAGTATGCATATACCATATGTGGTATGCATGTACCACAAAGGGATTCCCTCCATATTCCTATTCCTCTTCCAACAATAGACTGGTTCACAAGCACCATGCAGATTCTCCATCATCATTACTATTAGTCCACAGGGTAAAAACCCAGTTCTAAACATTTTGATGCTAAATAGAAAAAAATTTCAAAGACAGTAGATTAAATAATGAGGAAATAACTAATTTTCTTTTGGATGTGCTAGTATCAGTTTGCACATGTATACTGACAATTAATTAAAATCTTATATTAATTATACTTGAAATATATTGTTAGTGATCCGTGAAATCATAATTTCAGTGAAATATATACAAATATATAGTAAAGGGTTACTTAAATGTCAAATTTTTTTTGTGGTATGAAGCTTGAATATTCCACATTGTTTATGTGGAAAAGTGTATTAGTTTTCTATGAATGCTATAATAAAATACCACAAACTGGATGGCCTAAAGCAACAGAAATTTATTGTATTGTAGTTGGGGAGGCTATAAGTCCAAAATCAGGGTGTCAGCGGGGCTGTGCTCCCTCTGAAATCTGTATGCAAAGAGGCCTTTTTTGTCTTTCCTAGCTTCTGGTGTCCTCAGGCGTTCCTTGGCTTGTGGCTGTAAATGCCATTCTCCTCTTTTGTTTTTACATGCTGTCTTCTCCCTTTGTGTTTCTGTATGTTCCCAAGGCATTCTCCTCTCTGCATCTCTCTCCTCTTGATACCAGCCATGGGGCACCTGGGTGACTCAGTGGGTTAAGCCTCTGCCTTCGGCTCAGGTCATGATTTCAGAGTCACGGGATTGAGCCCCGCATTGGGCTCTCTGCTCTGCACAGTACCTGCTTCTCCCTCTCTCTCTGCCAGCCCACTTACATTCTCTTTCTCTCTCTCTCTCTCTGTCAAATAAATAAAATTTTAAAAAAAGAAAGAATACTAGCCATATTGCATTAAGGACCCACCTTATTCTAGCATGACTTCATCTTATCTGTTCACATCTGCAGTGACCCTGTTTCCAAATAAGGTCACAGTCTGAGGTCCTGGGTGTTAGGACTTGAACATATATTTTGGAGGAACACAATTTAACCCATAATAAGCAGGAATAATGTCTGTGTCTCAAAAGCATACTCCTAAATCAGTAACATTATCTCAAACAGGTAAGAAATTAAACTACCGAATTTGAAAGGCAAACTAAAAATATACTCATGAGTAAATCTTTGTGTCATGAATTTAACTTTTGGAAGAATTTTGATATTTGATTCCTTTTCAATTCAGGTAAATTTGGGGAAAAAGCAGCTAACCTTTTAAAAGTCACATTTAATGAAAATATTTATAAACTATCCCATTTGCTGCTTATTTGGACCATTGTTTACATAGAGTTCTGTTAAAATTAGGCAATTCAGTCATTTCCTTAGTGCAGTAATAGGAAAGTTTGGGAATTTTCAGTAATATTGTTCATTTAGCTTTCTAAGACATCTGAATTTCATAACACATGTGGCTGGCATTCACTGAGAGCTAATGGGCTATTTGAAATTTAAAATCTAGTCTCTAGTTATAGTTTAATATTGACTAAGAAGACTCAGAATAGTATTTGCATCCCTGCATTTAAGAGTCTAATTTATGTTGCCTATTGTTCTCAAATCCTTGTTCAGAATATATTTACATGTGTTCAGGTTCTATCATAATAAAATATTTACTCTTAGAGTTTAAAAGTGGCAAAGTAGTGGATTTTGAAGAAAAGCAATGTGGAACTTGATTAAAATAAATTTTATCATGGCATCTTTTTAATGCCATTGCTTTTTGCAAACTAACACTAGTAAGGACTTAAGTTATAATTGTTTTGACTTTAAGCATCTGCTCTGAATCGCCTTTGTGTTTGCCAAGAAAGAGCACTTCAAAAATTATTATTTCTTAACAGTATAATTTTTCACAACTCAGCAGGAAAAAAGCCAGGTCTCAGCTTTCCAGCTTAGCTTGTAAAAACAATGTTTCATTTATTTACCATAAGTCCTTATAGTTTCTAGTAATAGTTACTTGGGGAATATAAAAATAAGTGCCTGAATTATAATGATTAATGATTGGAAAGTTAAAATAGCAAGATTTGATGGTTTTTTTTAATACATTAAAAAACAAAACCAAACACAGCATACACTAGCAATGCCTGCATTCATAACAGAGAGTAGAAATAGAAGTTGAAATAGAAATGAATAAGAGATTAAGAGTCATTTATGGTTTGTCTCCCTCCCAATCCCATCTTGTTTCATTTACTCTTCTCCTGGGGGTTGCTGGGGGGAGGTGGGATTGGGAGAGGGGGAGCGGGCTATGGACATTGGGGAGGGGAGGCGAACCATAAGAGACTATGGACTCTGAAAAACAACCTGAGGGTTTTGAAGGGTCAGGGGTGGGAGGTTGGGGCAACCTGAGGGTTTTGAAGGGTCAGGGGTGGGAGGTTGGGGGAACAGGTGGTGGGTAATGGGGAGGGCACGTTTTGCATGGAGCACTGGGTGTTGTGCAAAAAGAATGAATACTGTTACACTGAAAAAATAAATAAAATGAAAAAAATGAAAAAAAAAAAAGAAATGAATAAGAGAGTGTCAGATCTAAAAAGAAACCCAGCAGTCTTCTTCCCTGCTTCCCCCTTTCCCAGAGCAGGAAGCACATCAACAGATATTAAGAGGCTTTCTTATGGTCAAACATAACAAAACTTACAACCTGGAAATTACTTCAGTGATATTATAGTTTTTCTAATATTAAAAACTTCTGCCTTTATTGAAATTCTTAAGTTAACATTTCAAATTTTAGGTAACAAATTCAGATTCCCACTCTCAACGAGGACTAGTCCTCGGTTTTAATTATTAAATGTTGTTTGCATTCAGCTCCTTGGAGACCTTAGCTTATGACATGTCTACAGCTTTCTTTACTTAAAGAGTAAAAGTTTTTCCTTATTTTGAAAATAATTCTCTTTCTTTTCTTTATCTGTATTTAGCTATAACTGAACTTAAATTACAACAGGGGATACTAAAAGTGTTTGGAAAAGGATACATATGCTCCTACATCTAATAGTAGAAGGAGGGTGAAAAAGTGAGGAAGATTGTGTCTTCTGTTTTCTCTGTGGAGCAGGAAATATGGTTTCTGTTACGAATGCAGCTGTTGAGAAAGGGCGGGACTTAAGGAAGTTGGGACTGGGTGGGTCCTCATGGGTGATGTGACAGGGACATGTGAAAAGATACTGCAGCACAGTTTAAGACTTTGTCCATGCTTATGAGGCTTATAGTTTTCAAAGTTTAAGAAAAGATTGTGTGGTTTGCTCATTCTTGCTGTGTTTCTAAATATTGTTATTAAAAGCACATTCTCTAGGAGTTTTAGAAATATTTCACTCTCAAAATGGATCTCATTAAATGGATTAGTGACTGAGTTGGACGTACAGCTTGTGTTACTATACCGCACCTCTTTAAGCTTTTAACCAGTTTTATGTGAAACAGATTTTATCATATCAACCACTCTTTGTTTAGTGTGCATTTTGGATAGCTGTTATAGTGTATAGATTAGACTTAATATTTGTTAAGTTCATGGATACTCTAAAAAAGTTTCGAGAGGGAAGATACCAAAAAACTCTTCCAAAGTGAATCTCCAAAACTAGATTTTTTTTTTTTTTTAAGATTTTATTTATTTATTTGAGAGAGAGAGAGAAAGAGAGCATGAGAGGGAAGAGTTCAGAGGGAGAAGCAGACTTCCCACCAAGCAGGGAGCCCAATGCGGGACTCGATCCCGGGACTCCAAGATCATGACCAGAGCCGAAGGCAGTCAGTCACTTAACCATCTGAGCCACCCAGGCACCCCCAAAACTAGAACTCTCAATTGATACTAGACAGTGCTGTTGTCTTAATGAAATGAAGGGCAAACTATTCCATTCTACTTTTTTTGTGTGTGTTTAATGAGGGAACATGGAATTAAAATTCAGATTTCCCAAGTTTTAATTCAGAATGCTGGTATTTAATCATGATCTCTTTAAGCAAAGTCTGAGTTGAAAAAAGGGGAAAAAGAAATAAAGTTTATAATTTATATTCTTAGGTCACTTATCCTAATATCTCTAAAGTACATTTACAATATAAGTCATTTGTATTTATCTTCTCCGTGCCTTAGCTTTCATTTTTGCCATTAGTAACCTTAAAAAGCCTTTATAGCTTTATCCTCTGTTCCACTTTTAATTATACAAAACACTCTAGCACTTACTATAGTGTTGTGTGCAGCCTGTGTTCAGCCAGCATCATTAATGAGCTTTTGCAGATCATTATGTGCAGGAAGCTTTTATAGAAAACAGAGAGGAAGGTGGTCACAAACCTATGGCCCTTCAGAATGGTAAAGGTGAACTCTTTTTATTTGATACAATTTCTTTTAAAACATAAAAGCTAATTATTTAACACTATCTCCATACATACATATTTTTCTCATGTTTCTCAGTAGTAATTTGTAACAAAATTTAGATGAGATATATATATTATCTATATTATATGATATATTATATATATCATATTATATATAAATATACAGCTCCTACTGTATATTTTTCTCATGTCACCGTTTTCTGAGGTGTGCATCATAGTCATCACCACAGTGACCACTCCTGATGTCACAAAGGATCCTTACTTTGGCTAGTACATTTGAGCAAATGGATGCATAAGAAACCAAGATCCTTATTACACAAATAATCAGAGGGTGGGAGGAAACTAGTATCAATTATGTATGTAGGTATAAGTTTTTAAATGGATTTTTCTTTTTAGAGAATTTTTTTTTAATTTTATTTATTCATTTGACACAGAGAGAGAGATCACAAGTAGGCAGAGAGGCAGGCAGAAGGAGAGGGGGAAGCAGGCTCTCCGCCGAGCAGAAAGCCCGATGAGGGGCTTGATCGCAGGACCCCGGGACCATGACCCAAGCTGAAGGCAGAGGCCCAACCTACTGAGCCACCCAGGCGCCCCTTTAAATGGATTCTTAAATTTGTATTTCATACTGAGAATTTGAGAAGAAATATGAAAAAGGTGATGTTTAAATCACAAAGGTGGAAGCAGCATGTTAATAGAGACTTTTCAAATTGTAAAAAATTAATTTTAGATAAAATTTGCTATTGCAGATTATAGGCTGCTTTTACATCTAGTACCATTCCCTCCTCAGTGTTTTCAAATACTTGGACCATATCTTCTCTTTTGGAAATCTGGTGATGATAGAAATGACTTAAAAAAAAAAAAAACAGTTTATTTGCTGATGTTATTATACGGCTTTTCTATAAAGCATAAATGTAAGAAAGTTGCAGAATTGCACCTAGTCTTATCTTTACATAGGCTTGATAGGCACCTTTTACTAGCTACTTAGCTGTCTTTCCTTTTTTTTTTTTTTTTTTTTTTTTTTTTTCAAATTCTAACATCTGGTTATCTGCATTTATCTGTTTCTTTCTCTCCTTTTCTGCTTGAACTGTTATGGGTTGGGTTTTGTTTTTGTTTTCCCATGTAATGCTATCTACACTCAATACCAAATTAATTGCCTTATTGAAAGTACAGAAAAGTAGATGCTAGCAAAGACCTGGCTTTTGTATAGTCTGGAATAGGTTTGACCTTACCTACCAGATTTCCTAAATCTTGAAAATAAAATAATATCCAAGTAGTAGTGGAGGGCTGAAGCAATGAACTCACATGGCTGCTTGAGGGAGTGTGCACTGGCTTTGGCAACCTGTTTGTCATTATGGAGAAAGTGGAAGTTACGCAAATTCAGTGAACCAACAGTACCATCTGTGTATTATAAAGAATAGCCCAAACCTAGGAACAACCCAAGTAACACTCATCAGAAGAATAGGCCAATAATTGAGATGGGTTCATTCAATGAATATTATGTATCAGGAAGCATGTAAAGAATGGATAAATTTCACAAATGTAATATTGAGTATAAGAAGGTAGGCACAAAAGAATAAATGCAACGTGATTACATTCAAATAAAGTTCAAAAAACGGGCAAAGCTAAACTATTCCATAACCATATTGTGGTAGTGAAGACAAAAGCACATAAATGATTTTCATTCTCATTCTCTCTCTCTCTCTCTCTCTCTCTCTCACACACACACACACACACACATTCACTCACTCACATTCATCCTTCAGGTGAATGATAATTTACCGCAATTTAAGCAGAGGCCCCATTTATTCAGTAAATACTGAGCGTCTACTATTTACTAGGTATTTGTTGCCCAGAACAGAGAGAGAGCCTAGTTAGGAAAACATACAAGTAAATCTGAAAATAGAATACACTGTTACGTGTCACAGTGGTTGTATTCAGTGGTTATTTTAGGTCCTTTCCTCAGCCTTACCCTATACTTGTACTTGATAATGGAGTATCAGCTTGGTAACTTTTTTTGATAACATTTTTTTTCTCATTTGTGAGACATAATTACCATGACATACAAGTTTTATTGCTTCCTGGTTTTGGCTACTGAAGAGTAATGGAAGTGTAGTATCTCTTTAGATTTATAGCTCTGCTCTTACCTACTGTGAAGAGATACCATACTTGTGCTAGAAACTTCCTTCATATGACAAGTCATCATTAAAGAATGTAGCAGGCAGGGCGTAGAGAGTTGGTGGGCTGCACTTTCACCAGTGTTTGGATAACTCACAATTATGGGAAATTAAAATATATTTCTAGAAGTGACAGTGCAGGATGCTTCTCAAGTTAGGAGTTACTTATTATGAGAAGAGTTACAGTCAGCCTATATTTCAGAGATAAGAAAGTTTAGGATAAGGGAGCTTTTGTAAATTATTTTTAAGTGAACAGTAATAGTACTCATTTTAATATTGTAACATAAAACTATAGAACTACCTTTATTGTGGGAAAACAATTTATATGGACTTGTGCAATGACAGATGATCTAGTGTGTATTGTAAATGAATGATTCATAAGATACCCGTAAAAGATGAGTTGGCCATAGAGTTGAGGGTCGATTTCTGGGCTCTCTATTCTGTTCCACTGATCTATGTGTCTGTTTTTGTGCCAGTACCATGCTGTCTTGATGATGACAGCTTTGTAATAGAGCTTGAAGTCCGGAATTGTGATGCCACCAACTTTGGCTTTGTTCTTCAATATTCCTTTGGCTATTCGAGGTCTTTTCTGGTTCCATATAAATTTTAGGATTATTTGTTTCTTTCACTGGTTTTGGTAGAGTAATAGAATATAACATTGTCATTTATTCTTTTGCATCCTCTAATTCTTTAAAATATGTTGATAAATTTATCTTTAACCATATTTCCCTGTATGACTTGTCAAAGGTGGGGTGAGGGGGGTGGGGAAGGAACTGCATAAACATTCCTGTAGTGGTGGTTAATACTTTTTTAGCTTAGATTATCTATTATTATATGTGCTTTATTTTTCTTCTCAGATTTGGTATAATGTAATTTCTAATACAGAGATTAAGTTTATGTTCTGTAACCTACTGCTGATAATACATGAGTGAAAAGCTATGTTGTACATAATCAAAACAGGGCAGGGAGGGAGGAAGGGAACTGAAGAAGGAAAGAAAAGAAAAGAAGAAAAACACTGTGGCTCTCAGACATAAATATGTGGTTTGCCTTCTAATTGCAGTTATATTCTTTTTTACTGCATTATTAAATTTGATAAATAGATTTGTTGGATAAATTTGTATTGAAATTTATTGCATTATTGAACATTTTGAATATTGAATAGTTAACTTTTTTTTTAAGTTTCATTCATTTATTAGAAAGAAAAAGAGTGAGAACATGAGTTGTGGGGAGGACTGAGGGAGAAGCAGACTCTCCATTGAGCAGGGAGCCTGAGGCGGGGGCTTGATTCTAGGACCCCGATATCATGACCTGAACCAAAGGCAGACATTTAACTGACTGAGCCACCCAGGCACCCCAGGTAGTTAACTGGTGTTAGGAAGCCAGCTTCACTTTTAAAATTCACTACAAATAGGCTCCACAAAGTTTCTAAGTCTTAGTTTCCTAGGATATGAATTTAAGGCTTAGTTTAGCAGTTTTCTTAAGATTTCTAAGTCCTAAGCCTGTGTGATTTGTATTTTGAATGCCCATATTTAATCAGCAATCTGGATCAAAGACTATTTGAGCTTCACATTTTAGGTATGGCATGTATTGTATATTTATATTGTTTAAGGTCTGAACATTTAGATTTATAATCATAATGTTCACTTTTCTCTGATATCATACCTATACAAATTGCCCAACAATTGAGATAATTTACATTTATGTTATTGGACAGTGAAACTTTGGGTGTTAAATTTCAAAATGGGTTATGACCAGTGTTCTTGACTGGCTTATCTGACTAGTTACTTTAACAATTCGGAGTTTTCTGTGATCTTATTAGCTGATGAGCATAGGTTCCCATTCTGCAACTGTGTAACAACACAACAATGCTAAGTGGACAAAAATACGTTATTTCACTTTAGTATGGATTTCCTGAAAATTTTTCAAAGTTATCAAGCAAATATTTATGAGGCCGTGCTATATAAGGGTGTGTGTGTGTGTGTGTATACTATAAGAACTGATATATATTTTCATTGTCTAATATGATTCAGGAACAATTATAAAGATATGACCTTAGTTTCAGTTTTCTTATTAGAAAGATGAAAATCTTTCATTTACTTAGTGGTTATAATACCCTTGTGAGCCATTTCTTTTACTGAACTTTTGTACTATGCTTCAGTAGCTGCCTTGTCCAGAATGGTGGCCATGAGCCAGATTTGGCTATTAAACAATTGTGAAGTGTGGCTAGTCTGAATTCACATGTGACTGTAAGTGTAAAGCACACTCAGATTTCAAAGATTTATCACAAAAAAAGACAGTTTAAAATAATGACTGCATGTTGGGATCATGTTTTATTGGGTTTAATAAAATAGATCATTAAAATTAATTTTTTACATGTTTTTGGTTTTTTTTCATATGGCTACTAGTAAATTTAAATCACGTATGTGGCTCATACTTATGGCTGTCATGTATCTTTTATATGAGGAAAGTCAGGTTTAGAAAGACAGATACTTTCTTTCATCTCTTTCCATTCCTACATTCAGGGGTTAGAAAGTATTCTAAAGCTCTTTATATATTCCAATCATTAAATGACATCTGTTCTATATAATATTTATGTATACATAACAGAAGGTATGTCTGGCCATCATTTTGACCACTGGTTGTAATGTTGAAGTATACTAGTATGTTCTAGAATGGAGGGAATAAGGAAAAATGAAACACAAAATAGCAAGAATTGAGAAAAGGAGCATGTTTGTAGACTATAGTAATGCCATTAAAAGGATGCTTACTGTGATATAGAATTATTATGTGAGTTAGATGGTTTTCTTTGATAACTAACTTTGAAATAGGTATACTTAGTGGTTTCCAAGCTCAGAAAAAAATTTTCTATAAAATATTAGTTCCTGTTTTTTTTTCTCTTACACAGAATTTTCATTTGTGAAAGAGGAGGTGAAAATTTTCACATGAGATAGTTATACATTCCTAGGACACAGAGTTCTTTAAGCTCCTATATGATGCCAATGAGAATAAACTTTTTTTCTCTGAAAAAGCGATTGTCTCTTTTCCCCATCCCACCCCCATTTCCATGTTTATTTGTTTTGTTTTTCCAAAAAGACATACTTAATGCCCAGCCTAGGTTTATTTTCTACTTACTCACTAAATAAGGAATAACAATGTTATGTTTTATATTTGAAATTGTAAGGTACATTTCTTTTTTCTTTTATTTTTAATTTAACTCTTTGTTTTACAGATGAGGGCAGAAGTGCAGTTGACCAAGCAGGTGGTGCACAGATTGTAATTGACCATTTAAGGTCACTGTGCAGTATAACAGATCCCGCCAATGAGAAGCTCTTGACTGTCTTTTGTGGCATGCTGATGAACTATAGCAATGAGAATGGTAAACAAAATTGAAAACTTGCTTTATCTCTGGGGGAAGATTAAAAATAATCATTACTATAGCACAGACCAAAAATATTCAGAAAAATTTTGAGCAAAGAATTCATAAGTGACAAGTAAAATTAATAATTAGCCAACATTAAATCACAGTGTTTCAAAAATATAGAATGTTCTAATTTATTATATGGGACAAGTTTTTGAAGGGTTA
This sequence comes from Meles meles, assembly GCF_922984935.1. Classification (NCBI taxonomy): domain Eukaryota; kingdom Metazoa; phylum Chordata; class Mammalia; order Carnivora; family Mustelidae; genus Meles; species Meles meles. The sequence continues at coordinate 110,999,027 of NC_060067.1, read as the reverse complement.
CCCATGTTAATACCAAAAACGAAAACAACATGTAATGGTATACTGTAATATTTTTCACGCACATTTTCTAAATAAGCAGTATTAAAATAGTTTCATGTTTATTACTTTATATTAATACCAGGAGTAGCTTTAAAACACAGACATGCTGTTAGTAAAATTATTTTATCTAGATACTAGATTTACTTGTCAGAATAGAAAAAAATCTTTTAATAAAATATGGCATTAGAAAAATAAAATTCAGAGTAATTGTGGTTTCTGATTTTAGAAATTTAATAAATACTTCAATAGAAGTTTCTTTTCTCTGTAAAACATTCTTAGAACTTGGCAACAAATGACATGTCAAAATTTTCAGATAACCTATACGGTTGTTAATTAAAGGAACATAAAAATGGTGATATGAAAGCTTCAATATACTTTTAGATGTCACAAAAATTGTATCTTCTTATATGAATTACAGCATGGATCAAACACTCAAAAATTCTGATAGATTTCTGGGCTATAACACTCTTCAGATCTTTTTGTGGTTTGTTTTATAATGGCATCTTAAGCTGTAGTCTTTGACAGAGACCTATTTTACTTGCATATTGAACATGTAATATTATTATTCATTTTCATATGTTCTAAAAACACATGAAACTTTAGGCATATTTTTCATTTTTCACTTCTGGTAGTCATGAGTCCAAAGAAATATTCTCAATAATTAAAAAAAAAAAGATAAACATTGATGATGAATGGCTACTGACATCTGTCCTTGGTGTTAGTGACAAGCACAAACAGTGAGGACTATAGCCCTTGTCCCATCGAACAGGGAGAGCCACTCCCCTCCCCTAGTCTATAGTTTCTGTATGGCAGTTTGGCCAGCTACTTCCATATCTTTTCATTTGGAGATTGGGGGGATGGGGGGAGCTGCAAATGTAGCTTTTCATGTGATGTCTGATGTTTATTTTTTATTTTTTTAATTTTTTTATTTTTTTTAATTTTTTAATTTTTTTGCAGGTTTTTTTTTTTTTTTGATGTCTGATTTTTAAATAAATGCTGGATTACATGTGTTTTTTTAGCGTGGTACAAGCTAAACTTAGAATGTGTTCTCAGGTCATATCCTATACAAAGGATACCTGTTTTTACACCTCTGAATTAAAACTTCCAGTAATAGTAGTAAATAGTTTTTAACTGACAAATGGCTAGCCAGTTAAACTCAAGCTAGTAACAAATGATAGCCTTTATAGGGTCAGCTACCACTTTTTTTCCTCCCTCCGTAGTGGACTCACTTTTGAAGAAAAAATGAACAGGAGAAACAGAATGAGTCCACATGATCCATAAAATGAATAGCTGGTTCCTAAATAATTGAAATTTGACCATTATGCACACATATCTGAATTGCATTAAGCAATCATTGGCCAGTTGTTCATGGCGCTTTGGCTTCATTTGGGACATCTTGGACATCCATCTTCATTGGATGTTCATCTTGGACACCTGAAAAAGCTGCTAAGTGGAAGAATGGTTTAGAAAGATAAATGAAAGAAACTAGCCATGAAGTTATTAGAGCAGCTTTGGATATAAAAGAATTAGTCTTGTTAATGGATTTATACTCGTTGCTTAGTTGTTTAAAGATCTGTATAAAAGCATATCAGATGGCCAAATGGTCTTTAAAAATATCACTCATTCTAATCCAAAGGAGACTGGTTTTCTTTGAGTCTCTATAGTAAAATATCAATGTGTAGACATATGTGTATTGAGAAGGAAATGATTAACAACATGCAGAGTCCACAGTTGAAATGCATAGTATATTTGTTTTGTTAAGGGTAGACTTTTTTCCTGGCAAGTATTCACAAAAATAACTTAGATATTTTGGAAACCTTGATTAACTTTCTCAGAACATTATCAGAGCAGAAGTGTTTTTGTTCCACTATTGTAAAACTGTGATTGGAATGAAGCTTTCAAAACTTACTAGATAAAATAGAAGTAAAGTTATCTTTAGTTTTTTAAACAGGTGCCAAACATGTAACTGTCTTCATTCCTCTGCTTGCTTGTATTTACATTTGTCTGTCATGGGGCTCACAGTTTGTGAAGTGCTTCTTTTTCTCCATAATACTCTTTAACTTAAATTATATTCTTTTCGTTTTGCTTAATTATTATATCTTTGTTGTTCTCTTAATCTTTAAAATGTGTGTTTAAAGATCTGCCTACTTAAATATTAGGTCTTTTTGGCTAACTTTAGATCATTTGATACTGACTGTGTACCCCTAGATGAGTCACTGAGGAAAAAAAATAGAGCTTTTTGAAATTGATGGGGCAATTTTTATTAGCATGGGAAAATGAAGTTCCTTTTTATGTGTATTTACTATTGCATTTCAGTACATAAACCTCTGCTGGTGACTGAGTAGAATAGTTGAGTGATAAATTATTACTCTACCAGAAAAGTTAACTGTGTCCTTAGCCCCAAGAGCATAAGCCTTGTTCATAGGGAGTTATTCCTTTAGCGTCACAGATAAATTTTTTTAATATAAAGATAAGAGAGTGCTGAAAATGGTCACAAAGATCTACCAACATAGTTTCTTTGATGATAATGTTTTTAAATTGTATATTAGTCCTAAAAGTAAATTGACACCAGACTGACACTTAAGATATCTTGATTCCTGTCCATCTGGTGGACAACTGTGAGCATATTCAGTTTAAATCCATTAAGTAGGGAATTAAAAAAATTCCTAATCACATGCAAGACAGATAAATTATAAAAATATGTATGTGGTAAAGGTATTTTTGTACTCTTTGATAAAACTCTATAAAACTCCAGGTTCATGAGTTTTAAAATCTTGAACCAGCGCAGGACAATACACTTTTAAGCTATGAGCTGGATATATTCTTTTGTTTCTCCATTTGTGAAGCAATTAAAATTTTTTATACCCAAACTCGTAAGTGTGGAATGTCTGAATAGAAAAAGTTATAATTGCTTAGCCAGAAAAGTTGTATCCATAATATTATATAAATAAAATCATGTTTAAATAGAATAAGAAACTTTTTTTTTCCCAGTAAAAATAATTTAAAATTTATCCTTTTGGGGAAAATCATACCTATTTTTCACATGGCAGAAAAGCACTCTTTAATTCTGTGGCTCTCCAAAATAGTCTCAGTGTTTGACAGTTCTGGTTAGAGCAAAACATGTTGACAGTTTGATAGTCAGTTTTAGGAAATATGCAGAACTTCCTATATTTGCTTCATCTATTACTTATCCTATAAACAAGAAACTCGGACCTATTATTATAGTTATTTTTATCTCATTAGTTTCTTGGGTATCTTTTTTTCTACCTTTGGTTACCCAATGCCAAAATATTGCAGCAAAGACTAAAACTTTTGTTCTTAAGATTTTATTTATTTATTTGACAGAGGGAGATCACAGGTAGGCAGAGAGGCAGGCAGAGAGAGGGGAGGGAAGCAGGCTCCCTTCTGAGCAGAAAGCCCGATGCGGAACTCGATCCCAGGACCCTGAGATCATGACCTGAGCTGAGGGCAGCAGCTTAACCCACTAAGCCACCCAGGCGACCTGTTCAGATCTATTTTCAAACATAACGCTGTTTTAGCTTATAGTAGAAGTTTGGCAAATATTTTATTTGCTTCTGGATATTTAGTATTGTCTAAAAATTTTTTATTAACAAAATCAGTACTTGGAAGAAAAATGGGTTATTGGAATGTATTTTATTAATTTAGAAACATTATAAACTTGCCCACTATGTTACTTGATCTTCCCTATTCACGTTCATTCTAGTAGCAAAAAGTAGCATTGAAAATATCCTGATGGTGGTGTCAAAAATTTACTGTAGGTGATCCACAACTTAAAAAAAAAAAAAAATCTGTACATGTATACTTGAAAATTGATTGCAGTTTGAATGGAAACAAACCAGTAATCAAAAGCAAAGCACCATAGTTATTTAACACCTTGTTCAGGAATCTGTTGATGGTCACCATTTTTGTTATCTTACCTATAATATGTAATAACCATGGTGACCATAATTAATCAGTAAATATCTCTTGGAAAACTCAGTAATTGAGAATTTAATTTTTTTCTGAATATAATGTATGCTAGAGACATAAAATATAGGGAGAAGTCTGTTATAATTCTATTTTCTTTTATTTTTCAAAGTCTGACTTTTTATTTTATTATGTTATGTAATCACCATACAGTACATCATTAGTTTTTGATGTAATGTTCCATGATTTATTGTTTGCGTATAACACAGTTCTCCTTGCAATCCATGCCCTCCTTAATATCCATCACAGGGGCCAACCCATTTCTTCATCCCTCTCCCCTCTAAAACCCTCAGTTTGTTTCTCGTAGTCCACAGTCTCCCATGGTTTGTCTCCCCCTCTGATTTCCCCCCTTCATTTTACCCTTCCTTCTCCTAATGTCCTCCATGCTAGTCCTTATGTTCCTCAAATAAGTGAAACCATATGATAATTTTCTTTTTCTGCTTGACTTATTTCACTTAGCATATAATTCTTAAAATTATTGATGGTAAGCACTAAAGGAAGGACTAAAGTTACTTGTTGTACATAAGCTATGCCATAAGACAGAAACAGAAGAAATAAATGTGCCATCAAGGAAGGAAAAATCAGTTTCCTTCTCAAATGATTAACATAATATACACAGTTAATGACTGGCTTCTTTATATAAGCTATATTATATATATATGTGAAATATGTATACATATGATAGCAGTTTGAGAAATATCTATATTGGATATTTGGATATCAGTTTGAGGAATATATATGTATATACATGTGATCTATATTTAATTGTGTATGTATATATGATTTTTCAAATAGAGCTCATTTTTCTCTAATATCTTAATTGTTCCCTGTTATCGAAAAACTAATTAACTAATTTCTCTTTTTCTGCGGCTCCTAAAATCTCTCTGGGATACTCTAATAATAATTCTCACATTTATTTGCTGTACAGACTCATGATAAGTGAACTATGTTTGAAGGGAGGCCATCTGTGTGGTTTAGGAAATTGAGCTCAAACGCATGGGTGTATTACTGGAGTGTAACAATTGAATTTAAGTATTCAGTCCAGTATGTAAATTCAGTTGTTTAAAATAGGCCTGTAAAGTATTTTCTCTCTAACTTAAAGGTTACTTAATATGTAATTAATGTAATTAATTGTAACTACATTACAATTAATGTAATTAATTATATCTGCTACCTTCATTTCAACCAATAGCAGCGATTTCACAATTTTAATCATACTATTAATCATTTTCCTGGTAACCTCAGTCTAGTAACTGGCTTAGTTTTTCTTCATACTTAAAATAGGAAGAATGGAAGTTAATAAGGAATAATACTGATTAAAAACTGAAAAGCACTTTGACCTTAGCTACTTGTTTATTTTTATGTTTATTACAGGTGAGAAAGAATACTTCCTACATATTAGATGTTTAGAAAATGATTTGGTTTGCATAAGTGAGGAACTGTTTCCATAGTTTATTTACTATGGGTACAAGCTAATTAATAATTTTTTTTAAGATTTTATTTATTTATTTGACAGAGATCACAAGCAGGCAGAGAGGCAAACAGAGAGAGAGGAGGAAGCAGGCTCCCTGCTGAGCAGAGAGCCTGATGCGGGGCTCAATCCCAGGACCCCGGGATCATGACCTGAGCCTAAGGCAGAGGCTTTAAACCACTGAGCCACCCAGGCGCCCCAAACTAATTAATAATTACATATAATTCTTAAATAATAAAAAATTTTTGCCTACCTTTAAGGTAAAAAAAATAAAAATATAAAATTTTATCTTTGTAACTTATTGTCTTTCCCCATAAGTATATTAATTTGCCAGTATACCATTTCAGTGTATCTTCTGTTCATTTTCCCCCCCTTGTTTATAAAGGCCTGGGAGATGTGCTTTAAAGTTTGCATGTTTTGAAGTCCAGTTTGTCAAATTAAAATACTTGAATGTGTTAAACAGATTGTATTATAAGGCTTATGATCATTTAGGCTTTAAAAAAATATATGGTATAATTCTTTATTTACTGTTTTCTCTTTGTAAAAAGTTTCTGAATTTTTACTGTTTGTCTAACAGAGCATTCTTACTTACTCAGCCGGATTGAGTTCAAGAAGTTCTGCTACAAATGTCATTTTAAACAAATTGTTTTACTGAACGACAGAACGGTTAGTTGTTCTTGTACCTCCTGCTAATTCAGTCTATTAAATTTGACCTATTGGATTAGCTTAGCTTTTCATCATAATCCTTCTTAAAAATTACTATAATAATGCTCTTACTTAATGGATAAGCTAGGAATTTGTTTTTTAGTAGAAGTATACAAAATGCACATTCGGTTTAATTCCACATGGTCAAGTAGTGGCATTAATATTTAGCTTTGACCATTATAGAATGAACTTCTAAATATAAGAATCTGAAATTTTATCACACAAAATGAAATTATTGTTACAGTTTTTTCATTAATGATTTAAGGTTTGGCTTTATATTACAGAAATATTACTTAGCAATTTTAGCTTCCTAGATTTTCTTATAATCATAATGGTGCATTTAGCATTGTGATACTAAATAGATACCAAATTATAACTAAAGGCAGTAGTGTAACAGATATGTTTGGGGTTCCTCATTCTCTAACATGTTTTTCTTTTTGATTTATGTCTGGATTGAAGATAATTAATCATAGATGTTATTGAATATTATTTTCGAGATTTGCCTCATAGTGAAAATTTGAGGTGGCAGGTTTGGCTTTCTGACTTTAATTCATCATCACAAGATATAAAGAATTCCCAATTTGCACTTCTTTTTGAAAGATTCGTGGCCTGAACAAAATTAAGTAACTAAAAATTAAAAACAGCTCCTAACATTTATTTTATGTTGTAAATTCTAAAGATGGTAGGAAATCTGATCTCTGTTACTCTGCCTCGATTTAATTTTTTTACATTTGCATAGTTCACCATTATTAGTTATTGCCACATTTTAAATATTGCAATATAAATATATATTTACATTTCAACTAAATGACAGAATTTCAGCATATGAAGCACATAGGGAGATTTTCTCTATATATGGAATGCTTACCTATATTTAAAAATGAATATTTAGGGGCACCTAGGTGGCTCAATCGGTTAAGCTGCTGCCTTGGGCTCAGGTCATAATCCCTTGATCTTGGGATGGAGCCCCACGTCAGGCTCTCTGCTCAGAGGAGAGCCTGCTTCTCCCTCTTGTGCTGCTGGCTCTGCCTGCTTGTGCTTTCTCTCTGTCTCTTTGCCAAATTAAAAAAAATCTTTTTTAAAAATAAAAAATGAATATTTAGATAGTAACAGTAAAAGTGAAAGACTAGGCCTTGTTTTTATACTGATGTTTCTACACCAGTTGAAACTTGATGGTATCAAGCCCATGATTATTGACCGTGTATAGGTTTGTAGGAAACACCACTGAAGTAAGTATTGAGATGTTTGGCCTTCCGAGAGCTAAGGCTAAAGCCAGAGATGAATAATGGATTTTGGCCACATATCAGTCCATTTTCAATGTGGACTGCTTAAAATAGCCATTCAGAGAGAAACTCAAGGCAGAGAAGTATCATACATAAAATCACTCGTATAGAAATTAGTAATACTGCTTTCTAACTACAAGTAAAATCCAGTTAAGACAAAACTGCCTGTATTTTGTTAAATGAAAAAATTTTAAGTAAATACTGTTTGAAAAATGAGGATTGGCCAGAAATCTTTTGGTTATGTAGATGTATCTTTTAACGTAGCTGTGTATTGTAAAGAACATCTGTGTAATTTTAAAGTGTAAAAACTTAATAATAGTAACACTTCAGTGTAACTAGTAATATTTGGGTTTTTTTTTAAGCCAGTAAATCCTTCTGTAAAACAAATAATTTTTGTTTTTAAACATATCTGTTTGTAAGCTATACATATGGTGGTATAAATTAACCTGGCAATGAGCTTAATTTGCTATACAAAACTATAGACATAAATTTACACCTCATATGGATATGGCCTTCCTTCCGGCAATGCCATTTGAGAGCAGAGACAGATGTATTTCTCCCACTAAGAGCTGCTTAAGCAACAGCTGGCAGTAATCCTCTTAAAAGAAAACAAAAAAGTTTTGATCTTTAAAAGACAGTTTCTTTCTGAGATAAAAGCATAGACTTTCCTTTAATCAGAGTAGACTTATCTGTAGAAATTTCCTTGCTAGCAGTACTCATTACAAGAGTTGATCTGTAGTAGTAATTTAACCTGAAGGAAGTCCAAGAGGGGAGAAATTATCTACTATATTAAGATATAATCACTCTACGTGTCTCTGGATTGAGAACAGTATATGCGTAGATCACTTAAGAATAATAAAAAAACACTTTTCCTTTCTCTTGTGATTTTGCTTTGGAGTTTTGTTTTTACTATTATTTTATGTCATACTCACTTGTTTTGTCATTATTTCTAAAACATACAAAAGGGAGATTTTGCTCTTATAGAGTCTTATTTTCAGAATCTAAGAAAAAAGTTTGAATTCTTCTCTATTTTTTATTTAACTGTTAGAAAACAATTGTGTAAATGTATTGTTTTAAACCTCCAGTATTCTCAGTGCTAATGAATTTTGATTTTATTTTTTCACTGAAATTACTATTTGTCATTGAAATGTATACCTGGGGCTAAAATTATAGGGATAATCTGGGTATAGAACATGTAATGCATATTTTGATTTGAAGAGGACTTTTAAAATAATTGATTCAAAGTTAATTTTAAACATATGTAAATATTTTTACTTTTATGTGTCCATTACTAGGTTTAGAATAAAAGTTCTCCACTTTTCTCCAGTTTTCTCCTTTAGTCAACAAAAAGATATTAAGTAATAAGTAACTGAAAACTGTACCTGCATATGTGGATGTGCAAAGTTTTTAACCAAATCATCCTCTTGGTAGCTGTAAAGTCAGCTTACTTTTCACTAATTCCCTACAACTTGTTTGAACTTAACATTTCTATTCACTGTTTTACATCATTTTTAATTTTTGTTATCCTTTTTTGGAAATATATATATCATTAGTCAGGGGCAATTTTCTTCAGTCTTTATTATGCCCAAATGGTTTTTATCTAATTTGTATTATAAGTCACCGAGATTTATATTTTCCTGTGTTTATTGTGTCAGCTGTGTATAATTTACTTGATTATAGATTTTTTTTATGCGAGCTTGTAAATAGGAATGTTGTACTTCTTTACTATGAATAGTATACTATATATACATACTGATGTAGAGACTATGTATTTTGAATTGTGTATATCTTATTTTGACAAAGTTTCATCATTAAGTCCTAATTACTGATAAGCTTAATAATCTTATTGTCTGTAAGGGCCTTTTCTTATGAATAAGGTAAATATGTGTTGCAGTCTTCTTAAGGAACTTATTCTTTATAATACGGATCAACATAACTTCAGTTGAGTTACTGGGATTCTTTTCTGGACCTATAATCTATCTATACCAATGTTTTAAACATTAAACTTAAAACTCAGGGGGAAAAAGGTTCTTCAACTTAAGATCTTCTCTCCAGATCTCCATTCTTTGGAGTTTCCATGAGTGTGACCTGAAGAACTTGGAACCATTGAAATTCAAATGTAGGTAGGTAAGTGTTCACACCAGCGCATGCGTTGATTGCCTTATATCTCTTTGTATATGCATCTGTATTGCACCCCCTCAGTGCCTTTCTTCCTCTTCCTCCCCATAGATCATGTAGGGCCTGTGTCATCTTGATATTTTGTAATTCTGTATTTTGGTCAATATTTGTCTGTGATGTGTGTCAGGAGCAATCTTTAAAAGTCTTCAGACGTTTATGACATTGTGCTGTCTAAAGACTGTCTTTCACACATAAGTGTTTGCTATGTACGAGCCTGGGTTGCATTTTGTGAATTGTGTTTGTTGAGTTCTGATAAACATTCCCCTGGAGTTGCTGATTGGTATTCATTGAAGAATGCAAAAATTCTCAGTCCTGATCTGTTGTTACACTTTTTCAGTTCTAGAGAATATGAACTAGTTCTGGTTCTAAGAATGTCTTCCAGTTAGTTTTTGATTTAAAAGTCATACTCCTGATAACCATTCATAATATCATGAGTATCACCTATCATCCTTTGAAGTCCATTCACAAGCTTTCTTTGGGCAATGAGAAAAAGTGATTAAACTTAATCATTTGCTTCCAGTAATAAGAATTCATACCAGTTTATTTCATATAAACCGGACCCCTACTTAACCCTATCCCTCCAAACAAACAAACAAACAAACAAAAAAACCCCACAAAAACAAACTATGGATAACATACTAAGTTGTAACTGAAATAGGCAAACAGACCCAACCATGGAATATTCTCCAGGCTTAAGTAGTGTTTCTACTCAAATAAGCAAACTAAGATGTTCAAGTTCTTAATGTATTTTGCTCATAATATCCGAATACCAAAATCTGGGGTTCCTACCATGCTTTTAATTTTTATTTCTTTTCCTGTTATTTCATCTACCAAGCACATCACTGAATTTCAGAATCTCTATTCCATGTTCTGTTTTGTTTCATTTTCCATCTCCTATAAAATCTAGGTAATCCTTTGGCAGTGGTTCTTAAACTTTTGGTCTCAGGACTCTTTAGACACTTAAAAATTGTTGAAGACCCTATAGAATTTTTGTTTATAAATATTTATACCTATCAATACTTATCATATTAGATATTAAAATGGAGACAATTTTAAAAATTAATACTGCATTTAAAAATAACTCATATGCCACATGTTTTGTGAAAAATAACTCTTCAAAATTAAAAATATAGCTGGGGCACCTGACTGGCTCAGTCTGTAGAGCATGTGACTCTTGATCTCAGGGTTATGAGTTCAAGCCCCATGCTGGATATGGAGCCTACTTGAGAAAAAATAATAGCAAAAGTAAAAAAATTGCTGAGAAGAACAGCATTTATTTTACTGTGAATGTGTGGTGGGGAAGAATATGATGACCACCAACAGAATTCGATGCCACTGACTAGGTTCATAATAAAGCCTCAGCAGTTTCACCCACCACTGTTTCTGTACCATTGTGCAAATATCAATACAGTGAAAAGGCATAGAAAATCTTGGTATTTTTATGAAAGTTTTGATTTTGTGATCCTCTGAAAGGGTTTTGGGGACCCCATTTTGAGAACCATGTTCTAGGATGCCTGCTTATCTTGAAATGAAAATTTGTATCAGTCTGTTTGAGTAAAGTTTTTTTCTCATTTGGGCCTTCATTATCCAGGAGAATGACTTGCCTACAATTGATATGAACAGATTTTAGAGTTATTTGAGTGTAATTTTTTTGTTTTAGTTAGCCTCGCAGGAGTGGATATAAAAGAAAGCACCCAAGTGGTCAAAAATGAGTATGCCCATTGGATGACTATATAATTTTTCTCTTTACTTGTGTGTGGTATGTGTGTTGTATGTGAGTATACAATTAATTTGGCTCCTGGGTAGCTTTAAAACACATTTTGCCAAAGCAAAGTGATTTTCATAAATTAGGGTGATTCACACCTACTGCCATTGGGCTATGCTTCTTTTTCTCCTGATCTACCACAATTTCAAATATTATTGCTTCAATTTGTATGCCAAAGATTTTATGAAACTGTGCAACATTTCCCTTTTTTTTGTTCCTCATTTCCCTGGAACCAAAATTCATAATACCTTAAAAGCAAGTCCAGTAAAGTGGTAGAGGTGCCAAGTTAGAATATGAAGAACATCACCCTCTTAGTGGTATTATTCTCCTGTTGAGTTATCCCCTTCATTAAAATTTGTTATTTCTCTGATGTCCCTGGACTGTTGGATGTTTATACTTTGGTACCAACAGTACTGAGGGGGTGTGTGATGCTTACATATATGCAGACATATAGTGGAGTTTGACTCACACTCAATGCATGCGCTAGTGCTCACGCTTACATACCTGAAATTTAGTGATTCACAGTTCTGCAGTATTTGAAGAGGTAGTCAAAATGAGTAATTAAATGAATGTTAAAAATACTGCTAAAGAACAAAGATCTGCAAAGGTGATCCAATAATAAGGAACTTCACTGGTAAGTAATCAAAGTAATTTCTGACTTGGAAAGCTTATTGGTGCATGACCATTGTAAATACTATAACCATAATACAAGTATTCTGCCGATAAAACACATAACACTATACCTTATAACCTAAGTAATTTGCTTATAAGATAATACAGATATTGTGAATCATCAGTTGCTGAATTGTATAGTAAGAAGAAATATGTAACATTAAAGGCATAAGAATAAATCATTTAGTTGAATATACTCTTTTATTCTTTCTTTTTAGAACAGATTTCATAATTCCATTGCAAAATTTGAAATTGTTTTAGACTATTTGAACTCTAAATGTAAACTTCCCTTTTTCCCAGGCCTGTTTTCTTGTTTTGGTAATAGGCCCCCCACAACTGAACCAGATAGTATACGAAATTAACCACTCATCAGTTTTCAGGGTGATAAGCCTCTGTTGGCTGTCCCCTTCATACTTTACTCTAAAAGCAGGAAAAATTGACTTCAAAGACCAACAGGCATATAATCATCTGGCATGTGAGGCAACTCAACCCGCCTTCTTGTTCTTATCTGATAATCACCCAACCACCTCCTTATCAGTTAGTTAAGAACTGGAAAGAGTGATGAAGAGATTAGTAGGCAGACTATCAAGGGATGCGTGCTCTAAGGAAAATGTGTTTGTAATAAACAGGATTTTTATCTTTAGATTCCCAATAGGTAACTAAAAAAGAATTTGGAGAAAACTATTAGCTTGAAAATGGCATATAATTTTTAAAAGAAACAATTTTGAAAGCATTCTGTATCTTTGGATGAAACAGTTATTAATAGTAATAGTGTTTTGCATAGGCATGTGAATGTTTATGTCTTTCTTAGCTTATTGTAAGAGGCAGAACTTTTGATTTTCATTTGGCTTATTTACCTTCAGCTTTGCTACAGGTATTCTGCCGTAATTTGTTCATGAAGAGCTATTGTGGAAATCCCAGGCCTGTTAAGTACTTTAAAACTAATTAGTTTTCTTAGAAAATGAAGGCAAGCAATGATGACAAAGTGTATTGATCTCATTCTCTTCACCTCTCAAGCCAAATTTTCCTTTCTTTACTATGATGCTTGTCACTATTATTAAAACTTCAAAAAGAAAACTTTTAAATAACACATTTTCTTCCTTATAAAACTTTCCTTCCTAGCAGTCATCGAAGAACATTCTGCTACAAATAATCAGAATGATTTTTGTATATTATATATATTTTTCATTCTTTACTATAGAGCAGCTGTTTTAAGGGATTCTAAGATTCTGTTTTCTCTTGGTCTTTGTTAACTGTTTTTTCTCTGCTTTTCGGATACTCTGCTTTCCTATAATACAACATAATACAAATATTTTGTCTAATCTTTTCACATAATGATCAGTGGTAATGTTTAATTATTTATATATTTTTAAAGCTTACTCTACAAAGGTATAAGACCCTGTTGTGTTTTTTTTTTATGTTTTGACATATTTGAGTTCTGTTCTTTTCTAAATTTCTTTTAATCATTGAAAAGATTCAAAACTCAACTCTTGTGAACTAATGTTTTAAGATTTTTCATACAGTTGTATGGATGGACTTAATCTTGTTTTGCTGTAATTGAAAATGGTATTGATCTTGCAATAGGGAGAATAAGAAGTGCTTTCTTCTTACTAATGTCCATTTGATACATAAACACTCTTGTTTGTTTGTTTTTTACAGATTCCCTTCAAGCTCAGCTTATCAATATGGGTGTTATACCTACCTTAGTGAAATTATTGGGCATCCATTGCCAAAATGCAGCTCTTACAGAAATGTGTCTTGTTGCATTTGGCAACTTAGCGGAACTTGGTAAGTCCTAGTCGTGAACCACAAATGTAATTAACTTTATTAACATACTTATAATAAATTTTCCTCTAGCTGTTAACAACCTGGAGATCCATTTAGATTATATATTTTTGAAGCAATGCCAATACTTGCTTCATTGTTTAAAAAAAGAGGGCCAATTATATCTTATGATTATTGTTTATAATTGGAGGTCCTTTGCTTCCCTCATTGTTTTATTTATCAAGGTTTAAAGTTTCCACTTGTATATTATTTAATAGAGTTGAATATTTAAAATGATCTCCACTTGACTTTAGTATTCTTACATGAGAGATGTTCTTGAAATCAAGTATTGTTTTTCCAGGACAAAAATAAGGGATTGTTAATTATTGCATTTTATATAAATTGTTTATCAGGTAAAAAGGAACCTAACAGACTAAGGTTTCTCCCCGCTTTTAGAAATTCCCTAAAAATGATAGAGGACTTTTTCATAATAATATATTTGTAGCAGCATTAGAAAAAAATATTAGAAATCCTTGAAAATCAGAAGGCCGACAGAAACAGACCAATACCGGAAACACAGCCCAGTCACAACAGAAAAGACTGATGACACCAGCATCCTTGTCTCTTTTCTCTGTTACGTTTTTCTCTGTATCATTAATAGTACTCTCTTCTTTCTGACCTTCCTTCCTGTGATTCTTATAAAGTTACAATGCCTGGTCTGAATCTACCCCACAACCATGTTCATAATAAATTTTGTATAATGGGGACAGTGAAACCAAATGATATTTTGTCATAACTAAATATAATAGCTAAAGCAAACAAATTAATTCTGTTAATTATACCCACTTTATAAATAAATAAATTTTCTGAGAGCTCATTTTCTTACATACTACACATTTAGATCTTGATCTCAGTACTTTCTTTAGCTTAGACTTTAAATGCTTCAAATTTGGGGGCACCTGGGTGTCTTAGTGGGATAAGCCTCTGCCTTCAGCTCGGGTCATGATCTCTCAGGGTCCTGGGATTGAGCCCCGCATCAGGCTCTCTGCTCATCACAGAGCCTGCTTCCCCCCACTCTCTACGCTGGCTTCTCTGCCTACTTGTGATCTCTGTCAAATAAATAAATAAAATCTTAAAAATAAATAAATGCTTCAAATTTAAAGGACTAGAGATTATCAGAGCTAGTTTTTAAGTTTTTTTTTTAAGAAAACAGCAACATGAGCTAATTTTTAAAATTGGGTTTTTTTGTTTGTTTTTAAGAACAGCAACATATTTAGATTGAATTTCTTTTCATGAGATAGGAATTTGAGTTTCTTCTTTTAGTACCATTGATGCACGGTGTTAAAAGTCATCCTTATTATATATATATTCTTATTATATATGTATTATATTCTCATATATATATTCTTATTATATATACCCAATTATTCCGATTTCATAATCTATTTTCAGCTGTTACTGCCTTTACCCCAATTGGAGGGTGAAAGGATAAAAGAGAAATACACCTTTACGTACTAAGACCTCTAGAGGTTATATTATGAGTCTGTTATGTCCATGTAATAGCTAGGTTATACATCAACACTGAAATTTAACATGTGTGACCCAGAATACTTTTCCTCTTTCCAGTGTGTGTTTTATTCCAATAAGTTAAGAAATCCACAAAGCATTATTATTACTTAATAGGTAAATATCAAGTTCCCATTACATTTGTATTACATGCTTCTGAATATGACATATTAGTATATGCTAAAGTTATTTTTAGTCAAATTTATTAATAAAAATGTTAAACAAATTTTTGTGGTTTTGCTCACAAAAGATACAAAGGCAAAATACAGAATAAGTATAATCTATTACAGAATTGGGGACAAAAAAAGGAAAGTGTACTTTTTGTTTTCTTTGAGTCCTAGTTTTTTTGTTTTCTTTGAGTCCTAGTTTATAGGACTTCCTTTTTATTTGGCTCCAAAATCTTTTATAATGAAAATTCCTGCTTAATGTATTAGGATTTGGGGTATAGAAGTGTTAGAATAAAAACTTGTATTTAAATTCACTTCTTTCTGGAAACTAAAACTACAGTAAAGGGATACTTTTTTGAAGACTTAAATCCACAAGGAGAGGGGAAGAGATAAAAGGGAGAGGAGAGGACACTAAAGTATTTTAGGACCTGGGAAGAAAGACAAGCAATAAGTAATTTAGCAAAACTTTGATGTATAACTCCTAGATTAGAAAGCCAAGAAGTAACCAATTTGCTCTTTGGAATCTTCAAAAGGATCAGAATTTGGTAGTATTAAAATATCATTCCCTTTCCATACTTTACTTCTTTTTTATTTTATTTTACCCAAATGTGTTTATTGAGATAGTTTCCCACTCATCTGATTCAGGGTGATTAGTGCTCCTTCGCATCTTTCTTTTTTTTTTTTTTTAATATTTTATTTATTTATTTGACAAAGATCAAGGTAGGCAGAGAGGCAGGCAGAGAGAGAGGAGGAAGCAGGCTCTCCAGCAGAGAGCCCAATGCGGGGCTCGATCCCAGGACCCTGGGGTCATGATCTGAACCGAAGGCAGAGGCTTTAACCCACTGGGCCACGCAGGTGCCCCTCGCATCTTTCTTTAAAACTTGCTTTTCCTGCTATAGACTGGCAGAAGACAGTGGAGGACCCAACCCACAAAACTACCCCTTGTGCATGGCCAAAGTGATTTTGTAGCATCCTGGGCACATAACATCCATGAAGTAGGGGTTGAGGCTCTGCATAAAACACTTCTTGTGCCTTCCCCTTTTCATCTTCTGGGACAAGTGGAAGAGGTCCTTCGTAAGGGGCGTGTTCTCATGGGGAGTTCACTACTGCCAGAAAGCCCCTTTCCACACTTTATAGTAACTACCCCTTCCCATGTAAACAAAGGTTGTATATATTCTCTAGAAAGGCTGCAAATAGAAAACTTATAGTCTGGGGACATCAGACTAACTTCAAGTAACAGGTACCAGATTACCATTCCAAAAATAGTTTATGTGAAAATACTGAGAACCCCAATGTTATTACCCCATTCGTTCTGCAGAACATAAAGATATTTATACAGAAAGGCCATCGGACTGCCCTTACAGATAATCTTGTAGTTCACAAGACTGCTTATGCTCATAGCACATAATTAGTTTTTAAATCCTTTTTTTTTTTTTTTTTTAAATCATGATGAATATACTCTATTTCCTACTTCCCTATTTCCCACATCCCCCAACCCACCTCCCCTCTGGTAACCATTAACTTGTTCTCTATAGTTAAGAGTCTGTTTCTTGGTTTGTCTCTCTTTTTTCTTTTTTCCCCTGCTCCTTTGTTTTGTTTCTTAAAATGCATGTATGAGTGAGATTGTGTGGCATTTGACTTTCTCTGACTGACTGACTTCACTTAGCATAATACTCTAATTCCATCCATGTTGTTGCAAAGACAACAAGGCAAGATTTCATTCCCTTTTATGACTGAATAATATTCCGTTGTAAATATATACCACTTGTTCTTTATCCATTCATCTATTGATAGAAACTTGGGCTGTTTCCATAGTTTGGCTATTGTAAATAAGGCTGCAGTAAACATAGGGCTGAATGTATCCTTCTGAGTTAGTGTTTGTGTATTTTGGGGGTAAATACCCAGTAGTGTGATTCCTGAATTGTAGGGTAGTTCTGTGTTTAATTTTTTGAGGAAGCTCCATACTGGTTTTCACAATGGCTGCACCAATTTGCATTCCCACAAATAATGCAAGAGTGTTACCCTTTCTCTGTATCCTCACCAATACTTCTTTCTTGTGTTTTCGATTTTAGCCTATCTGATAGATGCAAGGCAATATCTTATTATAGTTTTGATTTGCATATCTCTGATGATGAATGATGTTGAGCATCTTATGTGTCTGTTAGCCATCTGTATGTCTTTTTTGGAGAAATACATGTTTGGGTCTTCTTCCAATTTTTAATTGGATTATTTGTCTTGAGTATTAAGTTGTTTGGTTCTTTTTATATTATAGATACTAACCCTTCATTGGATATGTCATTTGCAAATATTTTCTCCTATTTAGTGGGTTCCCTTTTAGTATTGTTGATTGTTTCCTTTGCTGTGCAGAAGTTTTTTATTTTGATATAGTCCCAGTAGTTTACTTTTGATTTTATTTCCCTTGCTTCAGGACACATTATCTAGTAAAATGTTGCTATGGCCAATGTCAGAGATTACTCCCTGTGCTCTCTTCTAGGTTTTTTGTAGTTTTGGATCTTACATTTAGGTCTTTCATCCATTTTGTGTTTATTTTTGTATATGGTGAAAGAAAATGCCCCAGTTTCTTTCTTTTCCATGTAACTATCCAGTTTTCCCAACATCATTTGTTGAAGGAACTTTCTTCTATTGGATATTCTTTCCTCCTTTGTCAAAGATTAATTGACCATATAATTGTGGGTTTATTTCTGTTTTCTGTTCTAATCCATTGATCTGTGTGTCTGTTTTTATGCTAGTACCATACTGTTTTAATACTACCACTTTGCAATATAACTTGAAGTCTGAGATTTTGATACCTCTAGTTTTTATTCTTCAAGGTTGCTTTGGCTATTCAAGGTCTTCTGTGGTTCCATAAAAATTTTAAGATTGTTCTAGTTCCATGAAAAATACTTTTGATGTTTTGATAGGGATTTCATTAAACCTGTAGGTTGCTTTGGGTAATATAGACATTTTAACAGTGTTTGTTTTTCTAACCCATGAGCATGGAATGTTTTTCCATTTCTTGAATTGTCTGGAATTTCTTTCATCAGTATTTTATAGTTTGCAGAATACGGATCCTTCACCTCTTTAGTTAAGTTTATGCCTAGATATTCTATTTTTGATAACTATAAATGGGATTATTTTCTTAATTTTACTTTCTCCTGCTTCATTATTAGTGTATAGTAATACAACAGATTTCTGTACATTGATTTTGTGTTCTCCTACTTTACTGAATTCATTTACCAGTTCTAGTAGTTTTTTTGGTGGAGTCTTTAGGGTTTTCTGTGTATAGTATCATGTCATCTGCAAATACTGAGTTTTATGTCTTCCTTACCAATTTGGTTGCTTTTTATCCTTTTATGCTAATTGCTGTGGCTAGGACTTCCAGTACTGTGTTGAGTGGAAGTCTTGAGAGTGGTATCTTTGGCTTTTTCCTGACCTTAGGAGAAAAGCTTTCAGTTTTGCAACCATTGAATATAATGTCAGCTGCAGGTGTTTCATATAAGGCCTTTATTATGTTGAGATAGATTCCTTCTAGAGCTACTTTGTTGTGGGTTTTTATAATGATTGGATGTCTTTCTTTGTCAAATGCTTTTTCTGCTTCTATTAAAGTGATCATATGGTTTTTATCCATTTATTAATGTGATGTATCACATTGATTGTTTTGAAAATATTGAACCACAATTGCATCCCAGGAAAAACTCACTTGATTGTTGTGTATGATATTTTAATGTATTGTTGAATTCAGTTTGTTAATATTTTGTTGAGGATTTTTGCATCTATATTCATGAGAAATATTAACCTGTAGTTTTCTTTTCTTGTACTGTCTTTATCTAGTTTTGGTATCAGGGTGATTGAATTTAGAAGATGTGCTTCCTCTTGTATTTTTTTGAATAGTTTGAGAAGAGTGGATATTAAGTCTTCTTTAAATGTTTGGTAGAAATCACCTGTGGAACCCTCTGATCCTGGACTTTTGGTTCTTGGAAGTTTTTTGATTGCTGGTTTAATTTCATTGCTGATACTTGGTTTGTCCAAATTATCTATTTCTTCCTCCTTAGTTTTATAGGTTATATATTTCTAGGAATTTATCCATTTGTCCTATGTTCCTATGTTGTCCAATTTGTTAGTATTTGGGCCCTCTTTTTTTTTTTTTTTAATGAGTCTTCCTAGAGGTTTGTCAATACGATTGATCTTTTCAAAGAACCACCTCCTGGTTTCATCCATCAGTTCTATTGTTCTTTTCGTTTCTATATCATTTATTTCTGCTCTAGTATTTATTACTTCCTTCCTTTTGTTGAGTTCGGCTTTTGTTTGTTCTTCTTTTCTAGCTCCTTTAGGTATAAGGTTAGGGTTTTTGTTTGAGTTTTTTTTTTTTTTTTTTTTTTTTTTTTGCTTCTTGAGATAGGCTGTATTTCTGTAAACTTCCTTTGTAGAACCGCTTTTGCTGTATCCCGACGACTTGGGACCATTGTGTTTTCATTCTCATTTTTTTCATGCAATTTTTAATTTCTTCTTTGATTTTTGATAGACCCATTCATTATTTACTAGCATGTTATTTAACCTCCATGTATTTGTGCTCTTTCCAGATTTTTCTTATGATTGAATTCTAATTTCATAAGATTGTGGTCAGAAAAGATGCATGGTGGGGCATCAGGTTAAGCATCTGCCTTCAGCTCAGGTCATGATCTCAGAGTCCCAGGGTCAAGCCCCACGTCGGGCTCCCTACTCAGCAGGGAGTCTGCCGCTCCCTCTCTCTCTGCCCCTCCCCCTGCTCATGCTCACTCTCCCTCTCTCTTTCTTTCAAATAAATAAAATCCTTTTAAAATCCTTTTAATTTAATTTTAATTTAATTTAATTTTTAAATTAATTTTTAAATTTTAATTTTTAATTTAATTTTTAAAAATCCTTTTAAAAAAGAGAGATGCATGGTATGACTTCGATTTTTTTTTTTTTTTTTAACTTATTTACTGGGACTTGTTTTGTGGCATAATATGTGATCTGTTCTGGAAAATATTCCATGTGCACTTGAATGTATATGCTGGAGTGTTCTGGATTTGTCTGTTAAATCCAGTGTGTTATTCAAAGCCATTCCCTCCTTGTTGATTTTGTGTTTGGATGATCTGTCCATTGATGTAAATGAGATATTAAAGTCCCTTGCTGTTATTGTATTACTGTTGATTTGTTATGAACAGTTTTATGTATTTGAGTACTTCCGTGTTGGGTACATAAATATTTATAGTTGTTATTTCCTCTTATTAGATTGTCCCCTTTATTACTATATAGTATCCTTCTTTGTCTTGGATTCCTTTGTTTTTTTCATATCTATTACTGCTTTTTGATTTGTGGTTACCATTAGGTTTGTGTATAATGTCTTCTGTGTATAGCAGTCTATATAAATTGATGGTTATGTAAGTTTGAGTCCATTCTTTACTTCCCCCCCCCTCACAGTTTTAGTATATGGTATCATACTTAAATCCTTTTGTTTTATGAATCCCTTGACTGATTTTTACAGAAATATTTCTTTTTTTTAATTGATTTTGTGCTTTTTATTCTCCATATTCTCACTGTGGTCTTTTGTTTTTCACCCAACGAGTCTCTCTTAATATTGTTTGTAAGGCTGGCTTAGTGATCATGAACTCCTTGAGAAACTTTTTATCTCTCTTTCTGTTCTGAATGATACCCTCGTTAAGAGTATTCTTGGCTGCACATTTTTTCCTTACGGCACTTTGAATGTATTATGTCACTCCCTTCTGGCCTGTGAAGTTTCTGCTGAGAAATCCACTGATAGACTTATGGGGTTTCCCTTGTATGTAACTGTCTTCTTTTCTCTTGCTGCTTTAACATTTTTCTTTCCTTATACTACCTTTTGCCATTTTTATTATTAATGTCTTGGTATGAACTTCTTTGGGTTGAATTTTTCAGGTGATCTCTGTGCCTCCTTGATCTGGATATCTTATTCCCTTCCCAAAATGAGGGAAGTTTCCAGCTATTATTTCTTCAGATAAATTTTCTGTGCCCTTATCTCTCTTTCTTGTTTTTCTGAGTTCCCTATAATGTGGATGTTGTTATGCTTGATGGAGTCACTAAGTTCCCTCAGACTGTTCTCAGTTTGCATAATTTTCTTTCCTTTGTTCAGTTTGGTTACTGTCCATTACTCTGTCTTATAGGCTGTTCATTTCTCTGCTTCATCTAACCTGCTATTTATTCCATCAAGTGTATTTTTAATTTCATTTATTGTGTTCTTGATCTCTTATTGGTTCTTTTTCATCTCTGTGTTAAAAGGTCTTACTGATGTCCTCCACTCTTTTCTCCAGTCCATGGAATATCTTTATGATCATTACTGTAAATTCTCTACCAGGTGTAGTACTTATATCTGTTTTTGCTTTGGTCTCCTGCTGTGGCTTGATAATGTTCCTTTGTTCAGAGATGTTTTTCTGTCTTGTTTTATCTGACTTCCTGTGTCTTTTCCTGTGTGTTAGGAAAGTCAGCTACTTCTGTTGTTCTTAACAATAATAGCCTTATGAAGAAGAGCTCCTATAGTGCCTTGCAGTGTCCCCTGTTCCCCAGGGCCTGGCACTTCAGGGACAGTCTCTTAAGTGTGTTGCGTGTGCTATGCTGTTGAGTCTTGGCCTCTTTTTCCTTCAGTGTATTGTCTGCAGGGGCTCTTGCTCTACTCTGCACCTAGGTATATGGTGGTCTGCTTGTAGAACTAGAACTGCCCCTGCCAAGACCAAGGTCCCACAAAATGGGCAGGTCAGGAGTTACGGTATTGGCAGGGTTTGCACTGGTCTTCTGGGGAGAAGGATGGGGGGTGGACAGCACTGGGACTGAGGTAAGCGTGACTGGGAAAGGTAGATTGCCAAAGTGTGGGGAGAAGGGAGTGCTTAATGCAACCAAGTTAGGTAAGGAGTGTGGATACCAGCCTGATTCCACAGGTGGCCATTCTTTATGCTGTCAGGGGAAGAGGGAAATGGTACCTGCCAGGTACCATTTTGTTGCTGGAGGAGTCTTCCCGTGATCCTTGTCTCTCCTAGCTGTGCTGTGAGATGAGCGAATTATTCCCCCTTCTGTCTGTCCCCTAGCATTTTTTAAACTGCTGGTTTTATACTGTAACTGCACAGTCTGTTTGCCGTGCCATCTCTTTAAGGGCAGGAAGTCCACTTCCTAATGCTTTCTTTTTTTTTTTTTTTTTAATTTTATTTATTTAACAGACAGAGCTCACAAGTAGGCAGAGAGAGAGGAGGAAGCAGGCTCCCCACGGAGCAAAGAGCCTGATGTGGGGCTCGATCCCAGGACTCTGGGATCATGACCCGAGCCGAAGGCAGAGGCTCAACTCACTGAGCCACCCAGGTGCCCCCCTTTTTTTTTTTTTTTTTTAAATTTTATTTATGATAAGGGTTCTTGCCAAGGGTGTGTTAAGCATCCATGACATTTAATTCAAATATGTCCAAATCATACTTCATGCTGCCTTTTCTCTGTATCCACCTTTAGGATATATACAGATCTTGTTCTTTAATATGTGTATTAATCATAAAGCATTCTTTTCCCTGTGGTGGCAGATGACCTGAATTACTTAGCAGAAGTGATTTGGTTTTAGTTTATTAAGTGCAGGGGTAGAATATGAATTGGAAAAAAGAACACTAACCCTATTATTTTTAAAAAGAATGAGAGCACAGAGATAAATGTTGATGTCTATCTACTTCACCTATGATTTTATGTCACTGAAATTCTTCCCATTTGAAGAACTGCCTGAAGCAAAGGAGCAACCAACAGTCCTCAGGACTTAAATCATCCCTATTTATATAAAGCTCACTTTATAGGGTAAGGTGTGCTGACATTTGTAGAATATGATCTCTGAGGGTTTAGGTAGCTTATTAGAAAAGACACTCCACTCCTACTTCTTTTTTATGGCATGAAGAATTCATACAGTTTTGGGGTAGATTTTCATCATTTTGGCATAGATCTGATGCAGGCACCAAAAGCAGTGTAATTGAAATGAATCCAGAGCTATGAAGCCCACAAACTGAGGGTTTGGGAGGGGAGGTTGGGTGAGCCTGGTGGTGGATATTAAGGAGGGCACGTATTGCATGGAGCACTGGGTGTGATGCATAAACAATGAATTTGGATCACTGAAAAAAAATTAAAAAACAACTATGAAGTCATGTGAAGATTTGTGTTTCTCCTTTCTCTTTTAATGTTGAATTTGCAGTATTTTTTATTTGATATCAACAGAGATTTACCTGAAACTAGAGAGCAGAATCTACCTCTTATATTTATTTAATTGTTCATTCAGTCACACATTCATTCAATCAAGCATTATTTTGAACACCTGCTGTGTCCTGGGCACTATACTGTACACGGTGTTTGTGGTAGTTAATACACATCGTCCTTGCCCTCAAGGAGCTTATGGCTTAGTGGGTGAGATGGAAAAATTTGAAACAAATTTTATAAACAATCATATAATTATAAATTGTGATAATTGCTAGTATGAGAAAATAATGGAATAAGGTGAGGGACTAATTTAAATTAGAGGCACAAACTCTAGGTGGGATAAAGCATTTTCAGACAGTCAGGATTTTAAAATATTTGTCTCCTGTATGCAGTATAATAAGAAGTGTATTTGGAAGCTGCTGG
The DNA here is from genome assembly GCF_922984935.1 of Meles meles. Lineage (NCBI taxonomy): Eukaryota > Metazoa > Chordata > Mammalia > Carnivora > Mustelidae > Meles > Meles meles. The sequence continues at coordinate 110,974,802 of NC_060067.1, read as the reverse complement.
AGGATGCTTATACCAAATTGAAACAAGTGAAGGCAAAAGGATATAGATAATAGAGTATGTAATACTGGAAGGAAAAGAAAGTATCTATCAAGATAATGATAAAAAAAATTCTAGGATATCACTTGTGCCCCCAAACATAGAGTAACAAATCTAGATTGGATTTGGTCAGAATTTCTAAAAATTCTGGAAAAAATTTTAGGACATCTGAGGCAGCAAAAGAAATTAAGAAGATAATTGGAGAGAAATGGAATGGATTCCAGTTGTATTTTTGGAAGCAGATTAGTAGAGTTTGGTAATTCACTGGAGGTAAAGTTGAATGAGAACAAGTGAGCAATGACTGCTAGGTTTTTGCCTATGTAGATGGATAGATGAACTGTTCATTTAACAACTAAAGGAAGTAAAGGAACTCTGGAAGAAATACAGATTTCAGATAGTACCAAAAGTCCTAATTTTAGACATTGAGTCTGGATACCAGAGGGGGATATTCACATGGAGATGTCAGGTGGTCAGTTAAATAAGTAGCTTGAAGTATAGAAGAGGGTGAGAGATAGGATTATGTAAGTATCAACATACAGGTACTGTTTTGTTGCTGTGGAAGAGAATTAGATTGTCTGGGATGAGAGGACCAAAAAGATAAGAAAAAAAAAAAAAGGATCAATTCCCAAGGAACTGGAATTTATAGAGGTTTGGTAGAAGAGGAGGAGCAGGTGGGCCGAAATTAGTTTGAAGTAGGTTTAAAAGCAAATGTGAGTTCAGAAAGTAGAGACAGTATATATAGATGCTATCAAGAAACTGGTTTGTGAAACTGAACAGAGATTGGATGGTAGTTGAAGAAAAGTAAAGTTGAAGATGGTTGTTTTTCTTTTTTTAAAGATTATTTGAGAGAACATATATGTGTGAGTGGGAGGAGGGGCAGAAGGAGAGAACCTAAAGGCAGTCACCCTGCTGAGCATGGATCTCATTTTGGGGCAGGGGTAGTGGGGGGTGGGGCGCTCAGTCCCACAGCCCATGAGATCATGACCGGAGCCAAAATCAAGAGTTGAAGGCTCAACCAACAGAACCACCCAGGTGCCCTGAGAAAGCTATTTTTAAGATTGCTTTTTTTGTGAGAAATATTAGAGCATATTTAAATGTTGATGGTGGGTCTCTGGAGTGAGGAGAGATTGGAAGTGCTGAAGAGGCAGGAGAGAATGAGACCCCAAGTACGTGTGACGAATTGACCTTTTAATAGTAGGCATGTCAGGACCAGCACAAGAACATACCATTTTAATGATCCTAAATGTAATGATGATAAGTCATCTTTACTTCAGCCATTTAAAATGCAGACTGTTATGAGCAGTTTTTCTTGAGTAAAAGCCTTGAAACTATGATTTATAACTTAGTAATTTAATTGTTGCTATGGTTACCTATACATTATGCTAGTGAACATTTTTTTATAGACTTGAATAAAACAGGGTTGAAATGTTTTCTTTAAAGCCAGTTTTCCTTTTCAGAAGCATGTAAGATGTATCTGATAGTTCCTGTACTTGAGGAGTATTTGTATTTATCAGTAATGGTACAAAATGAGCGTGAATTGAAAGTAATAAAAAACAATTTCTGCATTTAATTTTGTGTGTTTGCTCTAAGATCACCTCTCCTGTTTTGCAGAGTCAAGTAAAGAACAGTTTGCCAGTACAAACATTGCTGAAGAGCTGGTAAAACTCTTCAAGAAACAAATAGAACATGATAAAAGGGAAATGATTTTTGAAGTTCTTGCTCCATTGGCAGAAAATGGTGAGAAAATAAATGCATCTCTGGATTTTTTTTTTATCATATATGCTTTTTCCATTTTTCCTAATATTACTTAATTGCTAGCTATTTAACTCAAAAGTCCTTTTTGCTTTATTAATGATGTGGTGTTTTATTTTGGTATCTATAACTTCAGCTACTTATCTGCTCTGTAACTATATCTCCATTTGCCAAAACTACTTTCCAAGTTTCTTTGATTATAAAGTCTTGGCAAAAACATGATTCTGTGGCTTACACATTTTTATGCCTATCTGGAAAAGGCAACTGAGAGGTTGAATTTCACTTATGAAGCCTTGTAAGGCAAAAGGACAGTGTGGACACTGGTAAACTATTCCCATTTTTGGTAAAAAATCTAAAGGAATACACCATAGGAATAAGAGTGAACCAGAGTAAACATACCATCCCATATAAATAATTTTTCAAATACAGTATCTAGCACATAATCAGTAAGGATGAGATACATGAGGAAACAAGAGAGTGTAAGCAAGAACCAGCACAAAGAACAGGCAACAACAGCAAATCTCCAAATACTGGAATTATTAGACATTGACTCAACGTAGGTATGCTTATTATATTCAGAGAGTTAAAAGGAACCTTGAAAAATTTAGATGGAAACTAGAAACTATAAAAAGTGACATAGCAGATTTGAAAAACAATTGGAAATCCCTGAATTGAAAAAAATACAATCCAAAATAAGAACCTAATAGATGGATTTAGATTAAATATAGTCATCTTAGAGAACCAGTGAACTGAAAGATTGGAAGAAAATCCAGAATGAAGTATAAAGAGAGAAAAAATAATCAATATACACAAAAAGAGAATAAGAAGTACAAAGGGTACAGTGAGAGGCTCTCACGTACATTTTTTGGAGTTCCAAAAAGTGGTGAGGGAAGCAGAGGCAATATTTTTTAAAATTTTGACAGAGAATTTGATAGAAATTATTAATGTAAGATAACAAATATTCAAAAACCCAAAGGAATCAAAACTTGATAAAAAGGAATCTACATATCGATATAGTATCTTGAAACTATAGGAAACTAATGACAAAAATCTTAAAAACAGCCAGGAAAAAAACAGATCATCTTAAAAAGGGTGACAGTTTGGCTGATTGCTTATCTTCCAGCACAACATGAAATCCAGATGATGATGAAACATCTTTCACATGCTGGAAAAAAAAGTGCCAACCTAGAATTCTAAACCCCATGAAAACATCCTTCAAAACTAAAGGCAAGGGTGCCTGGGTGGCTCAGTTGCTTAAGTGTCTGCTGTCAGCTCAGGTCATGATCACAGAGTCCTAGAATGGAGCCCCTAGTCGAGGCTCCCTGCAGGGAGCCTGTTTCTCCCTCCTCTCCCTTTTGCCTACTGCCTGCCCCCTGCCCCTCATTTGTGCTCTCTCTATTTCTCTTTCTGTCAAATAAATAAATTAAAATTTTAAAAAAACACTAAAGGCAAAATTTAAAGATATTTTCAGAGTAAAAACTGAGAAAGTTCACCAACTTTTTTTTTTTTTTTTAAGATTTTGTTTATTTGACAGACAGAGATCACAAGTAGGCAGAGAGGCAGGCAGAGAGAGAGGAGGAAGCAGGTTCCCTTGCTGAGCAGAGAGCCCGATGTGGGGCTCGATCCCAGGACCCTGGGATCATGACCTGAGCCGAAGGCAGAGGCTTTAACCCACTGAGCCACCCAGGCGCCCCAAGTTCACCAACTTTTAAGGTGATTACTAAAATAATTTTTAAAAACAGTGTGTAACTGCCAAACTAATGGAAAGATTTATGGAAAGTTTTTTTTTTTTTAAGTACACCTTCAAAATAACAGAAGAGAGGAGAGTAAAAGGAACATGGAAGGGGTACAAATAGGGCATACAAAATATACTAGGTTTAAGACCTAGTTTTTCAGTAATTATATTAAATGCATTTGACCTAAATTCTTCAATTAAGAGACCAGTTGTCAACTGAATTTTTAAAAATCAACTATACTTTTTAAAACAAAACTTGTTAAATATAAGGAGATTTAAAAGGTTGAGAATAAAAGTATTTTAAAAAATAAAAATCACTCAGGAGAGCGTGGGTGGCTGTCAGTTGAGCATCCGGCTCTTGATTTTGGGTCAGGTCATGATCTTATGTTCTGGGATGAGCCCCACATCAGGCTCCATGCTCAGTGGGGAGTCTGCTTCTCCCTCTGCTCTCCTTTACTCCCTTCCTTTCCCCACTTCTACTTGCATGGGCACGTACTCTCTCTCTAAAATAAATATATCTTCATAAGTCAATAAATCATTCAAACTTTAAGAAGGCTGAGATAGTTATATTTAATATCAGATAAAAAACTTAAGATTAAAAGACTTAATAGAGGTAAGGTGATGAAAGTTCTGATTCACTTGGGAACTGTAAGTATACATTACCTCAAAATATATGAAGCAGAAATACTCAGAATTATGGAGAGAAATAGACAAGTCCATAAATATGGGAGCTTTATTACCTCTTTCAGTAATTGATACAACAAGCAGATAAAAAAACAACAAAAAGATTATAGAAAAGATTAACAACATGATTAAGAAAATTGACTTAATGGACATATTGTGGAATACTGCACCCAGCTACAGGGCCCTTTCTTTTCAAGTACACATGAAATATATAAAACACATATAGTCATGAAAAAGTTTTACATTGGTGAGGTATTAGGCTGAGTGAAATTAGTTAATCAGAGAAAGGTAAATACGGTTTCACTTATATATGGTTCACTCATATGGTTTCACTCATATGTGGAATTTAAGAAACAAAAGAGATAAACTTAGGGGAAGGGAAGGAAAAAATAAGTTGAAATCAGAGAGGGAGACAAACCATAAGAAACTTAACTATAGGAAACAAACAGGGTTGCTGGTAGGGGGGATGGGGTAACTGGATGATGGACATTGAGGATGCTAATGTGACGTAATGAGCACTAGGTGTCATATGCAACTGATGAATTACCAAACTTTACCTCTGAAACTAATGATATGCTAAATGTTTAATTGAATTTTTAAAAGCTAATTAAAAAAAGTTTTAACCAATTTCAAAGGCAACCTTATGGAGTATGTGTTCTGACTTGAGTGAATTTTCTAATAAAAAGATAACTAGGAAATCCCTTTATATTTAGATATTAAAAAATATACTTCCAGTACCTCAAAGGTCAAAGGAGAATTATGACGGAAATTGGAAATATTTCTTTTTTTAAGATTTTCTTTATTTGAGAGAGCAAGCACATGCACAAGTGCATGTAGTAGAGGGAGGGGAAGAATCTCAAGTCTGATCTCAGGGCATGATCCCACGACCCAAAGATCATGACCTGCGCTGAAACCAAGAGTCAGATGCTCAACCAAAGAAGCCACCAAGACGCCCTGGAAATTAGAAAATTTTCTAATAATGAAAACAGTACTATATCTTAAATCTTATGTGATGTAGGTAAAGCCATACTTAGAGGCAAGGAAATCTAAAGAGCTGAGATTAATAAAATAGAAAATACATAATACAATGTAAGCATATAATCACCAAGGTTGAGTCTGAGAGACTAAATAAAAACTGCTAAATCACTAATAAAATTTGTCAAGAAAAGAAAACTTCATTCTGATGAAACTGTAGTAATTAAAAGACAATGTGGTATTGTTAAAAGGATGGATGAGCCAGGATACCTAAAAACAGATGGATGCATTAACAAGTAATTATTTTATTAGGAGAAAAGAACAAGTTGTCAATGCAAAACAGTGCAGAAAGAACAGTCTTTTCAATGAACAGTGCTGGGAATATGGGAAAAAAATACAAATGAAGACACATATGTACACCCATACTTCATACTGTATTAAAAAAAGTTTAGGTAGATAATTACCTGAATGGGAAAGTAAAAACCAGAATACATACCTTAAAAATGTAAGATAGAAGAATATTGTCATGGCCTTGGAGTTATAGAGAATTTTCTTAGGCCACAGAAATCTCTGACCATAAAGGAAAAGTTTGATAAATTTGGCTAAAACTTCTAATGAAAATTAAAGACACCAAAAGCACTACTAAGAGTGAAAAGCACCACAGTGTGTGAGAGAAGATATCTACAACACACATAATCAATAGAATGTGTACAATTTATAAAAACTCCCACAGATCATTAAGAAAAATGTAGAAAGCCCAGTGGGAAAACATAAGAGATTTGACAAAAGATAAAGTCCAAATGGCTAATAAACACATGAAAATATGCTTAACTCATTAATAATGGGGATGCAGAATGAAACACTACGTACCCACTGGAAAGTCTAATAATACCAAATGTTGATGAGGGTGTGGAGCAGTGGGAACTCAGTAAGTGCTGGTGGGTGTGTAAATTGGTACAATTTGGAAAATGAGTTCAAGATTGTATTCTGTGTGATTGAGCAATTTTGCTCTTAGAATATAGCCAGAAACATGTACATGTCGAACAGGAACCACTACAGAAATGTTCTTAGCTTTATCTATAACAAAGGAAAAATTAGAAACAACTCCTGTCCATTAACAGAATAAATAATCGTAGACACATATAATGGAAAAAATTATACTTAGGAAAAGAAATGAAGACAACTTTAACAGTAGTTAGATAAATCTTTAAAACATTGATAGAAAAAAGCCAACACTACAGGATACCTGGGTGGCTCAGTCAGTTAAGCAGCTGCCTTCAGCTCTGATCATGATCCCAGGGTCCTGGGATTGAGCCCTGCATTGGGCTCCCTGCTCAGTGGAGAGCCTGCTTCTTTCTCTCCCTCTGCCTACTGCTCTGCCTACTTGTGCTCTCTGTCTCTTTCTCTCTCTCTGTCAAATAAATAAAATCTTTAAAAAAAAAAAAAAGCCAACACTAAAAATATGTATTGTGAGGTTCCATTTATATAATAATTCAAAAAAATAAAATTAAACTGTAGTTTTCAGGAATGCTTATTTATTTAGTGAAATAGTAAGGAAAATTATGAGTGTGTTTACAATAAAAATCAGGGTAGTGATTTGAGAGGAATGGAGGGAGTAAGCAATAATACATGATGGGAAATGGGAATGAAGAGAGGGGCTCCCAGGGATGCTGGCAATGAATTTCTTGATCTTGGTGGAAGTTACATGTTTATTTGCTTCATAGTAATTGATTAAACTAATATGTATATTTTGTACTTTATTCCTTTTGTGGCATTTTTTCACCATTTAGAAAAGATTTTAAAATATATGTATGTACATAGGTGTTTAGGTATTTATATATAAGATACATCTGTATGTATACTTACATATATATGCAAATGGTGGCTATAAAAATAGATGTCCTTGGGCAGAATTGTGTTGATAAATGTGTGCTGGGCTATCTGCTTTGGCAGACTGCTTTGCTGATCCTCCTTAGTAAGGCTACTTAAAGCCTCCCACATATATGTGATTACAGTCAAACTGTGAGAGATCTGTAAACTTTATTCTTGACACATTTTTTTTTTTTTTTTTTTTTTTTTTTTTTTTTTTTTTTTTTTTTTAAAGATTTATTTATTTGACAGATAGAGATTACAAGTAGGCAGAGAGGCAGGCAGAGAGAGAGGAGGAAGCAGGCTCCCAGCTAAGCAGAGAGCCCGATGCGGGGCTCGATCCCAGCACCCCGGGATCATGACCTGAGCTGAAGGCAGAGGCTTTAACCCGCTGAGCCACCCAGGCGCCCCTATTCTTGACACATTTTAAATTTTCTAAATTCTTTACATCTTATTAAAGAGCAAAGAATAAAACTTGTTTCTCATCTCATTTGGTGATTTGGCCAAATGAAATTTTTATTGTGACCTTCAGTCAGTTTTATACCAGAGAACTACCTGTAACCTTTCTTGCAATATGTCAAAATAACAAGGTTTTTCTTATATCTGTTTCCTCCTTTACCACCTTCACTTCTGTTTTATAATTGTGCAGTGAATTGAATGATACCTTTAAAAACTTATTTCTGGACTATCCTTAGTGTTCATCTTTGGTTTTCCTTGTATGCAAAGAAGACATTAAAATTGGGATTTGTTTAATTCAAGGTTTTTAGAATTTTAAGGCTTTTTCTCATGACTTTCAATTCTAGTCACCACACATTTCTAGCCCTAGCATTCTGTAACCAAGGAAACGCCCTACTTTCAGCATGGCACAGTGCAAGTGTACCTTAAAAAAAAAAAAAAAAAATTCCGGGTTGAATATTCTGTGTATTCTGAGATAATATTCTAAAGAGTATCAGTGGTCCTAGTGTTTGGGGGAGGGGGAACCTAGATTTTTATATCTTAAAATTAACTAAAAGAAAATGTCATTTATAAAAAGGTCTTTGTTTCTCCCAAATAACAACCTAAAGCTGCCATTGCTATAGATGTGTACATATACAGCTTAGGGAAACCAATGACTAAAATAAAATCCAACTAAAAAACAAGACTTTAATTATTTCTATAGAGCAAATGTTTCTAAGGTCAGTTGATCTACATTTATCTTAAGTGCTATAAAAAAGACCCAAAGCATTTAGGTAAAACAGTTTAGGTTAAAATACAAGGAGGTATAGTGCCTACTGTAATGGGGGAGACACATATGGATATAAATATAAAATCTGCGATGAAATAAGCTCTGTAATAAAAATATGTAAGTTATTAGGGGTGCAAATGATCTGATATGAGTAGGGCTTGCTCTGAAGAGAGTTTTTAACAATATAATTGGGATGTAAATTTTGTTGTTAAATACCTTCACATTGCTGGTTATCCATCAGAAAGCTCAAAAGTTATTTTTTTCTTTCAACTTTTAGCATGAAAAATTTAAAACCCATGCAGATGTAAAGAAAATATAGTATAATGAACCACCATGTATCCATTACTCAGGAAAACTTTAAATTCATGAAAATCTGAAGACCTTTTAAAAAATATGGGTTTTGAAGTTCAGAAAGTTGTAGGTTTATTAACTGCCTTGGAAAAAATCACATTTATACAAATATGAATCCAAATATATTTAGGTATAGTTTGAAATTTACTAATAGCTCTTTACCTTTCAATAACTTCCTATACAAATGCCATTAGTGGATAATACTTTAACTCTGTATAACAGGCATATGTGTTTTATTTTAAATGGTGTGGGTGTTTTATAGTATTTTAAACATGAGCATGATATCTAGAATGACAGTGGAGTGCTATTCTTTCCTTCAGAGTTGAGAATCAGTTGTTTAGGTGCTGCTGGACATTGTAAAACGTGACCTAATTTCAAGTTAAAAAAAATGAAATAGAAGTATTTCAAGGTGTACTCTGTTTGTTTTGAAACTTAAATCTTTGAAAGAGTATTATCTAAATCATGCATTTTCTTTATTATAATTCTTCATAATGTATTACTTATAACAACTTTTATTTCATCTCAAGTTTTGGTTATTTTGTTCACATATTCTTTAGATGCTATTAAGCTACAGCTGGTTGAAGCAGGCCTGGTAGAATGTCTACTAGAGATTGTTCAGCAGAAAGTGGACAGTGACAAAGAAGATGATATTGCTGAGCTCAAAACTGCTTCAGATCTAATGGTTTTACTACTTCTTGGAGGTGAGTTATAATTTAAGTCAATCGAAGAACATGATTATCATATTTTTAAAAATGTATTGTCTCTTTCATGAACACTATATACATTAGGCATTTTCTCATTTTCCTGCTTCATACAATCCTGTTGATGTGATGATATTGAAGCCTTAAAGGCATCATGGAGAGAACTAGAGATAATGAACCTGGAAAAAAGGAGTCTTCCTTATCTTCGTTATCTTAGAGAGCTGTCATAGGAGAGCGGTGGCACCAAAAAAGGCTGAAAGGAGTTTATTTGGGACTTAAATTAGAAAAATCCTCAACTCTTTTTCCAATCTCTACTAAAAGCTTATTATAAAAAGAGCATTACTTTTCCTTCTATGAATTATCATTTGTGAAATCTGTAGTTATCCAGTAGGATGGTTATATAGGAATATGAATTTGTTATTCTTTTCCTCTTATCTGTTTCTTTTACCTCCAGATGAATCCATGCAGAAATTATTTGAAGGAGGAAAAGGTAATGTGTTTCAAAGGGTATTGTCCTGGATTCCATCAAATAACCACCAGCTACAGCTTGCTGGAGCATTGGCAATTGCAAATTTTGCCAGAAATGGTAAGCATGTTATTTTGTCCTTTTTAAATTGGATGTTCTCTCTCTCTCTCTATATATATATATTTTAATTTTTGCTTTGCCATTCCATGTAGTAAAACTGGAACAGTTTAGAAGTATATGGTGTACTGCTACCTTAATTTTTAGAGAAATGAAATATTTCTCTTCTTTTTTTTTTTTTTTTTTAAGTAAGCTTTGCTTCCCAGCCTGGGGCTTGAACTCCCTACCCCGAGATCAAGATTCTCATGCTCTACTGACTGAACCAGCCAGGCTCCCCTACTTAGTGATTTTTCTAACAAATTACATGTTTTGTGCAATTTAACTAAGTTCTGGTAGTTTAAAGATCATGAACAGTGATCATAAAGTCCTTCTTTGAGTACTCTGCACTTCAAAGATCATTAAATTTGGGTCTCATTCTAATATGCATCTTATCTGAGAGGATATGCTCTCTTGCCTGGTGGTTGATTTAATAATCTGAGTATTCTTTGTAGGGTTATTGTGCCTTAATTTATACTTTTGTGCCTCTAAAACTTAAGTGTGAGTAATCCTCTGGTTTAGGGTAGAATCTTTAATTTGGTTTAATAACATTTCTAAGGTAGTAGACCTTCATTTTCATTTCTGAAGTCTGGAACTCCTGCTATTTAGTCTAGAAACTCATTCTTAGGGGCGCCTGGGTGGCTCAGTGGGTTAAATCCTCTGTCTTCGGCTCAGGTCATGATCTCAGGGTCCTGGGATCAAGCCCCACATCTGGCTCTCTGCTCAGCAGGGAGCCTGCTTCCTCCTCTCTCTCTGCCTCCCTCTCTTGCCTACTTGAGATCTCTGTCTGTCAAATAAATAAATAAAATCTTAAAAAAAAATAAAACTCATTCTTAGACTGTGACTAGGAAATATGGGCTTATTTTTTATTTTTAGTTTGATTTTATTCCACTTTTAGCTGTGTAACTATAACGGATGTCATTCCATTTTATTTTTGAGGACGATCATTCAGTCCTTGTGATGTAATTAATAATAGTAAAATATGGGTAACTTGCAGCTAAACATGGAATAAATAGTGGTTCATTATAATATTCTCTGTGCTTTATACATGTTTCAAAAATTCTGACATTAAAAAATAATTTAAACATCAGCTGTGATGGCATTCTGTATATTGTTTTACTGTAACATTGGCAGAACTCATGCACAGTTCACTATAAGTGAAAACTACTGGTAGACATTTTAAGCGTATGATTTCTACTTTTTATCTTCTAATATATTAACAGGCTGTATGCTAGAGATTTTTCTTGTCATGACTTCTTACTCAGAAAAGAAAAAAACTCTATGAATTTGATAGGAGAAGCAATTGGAATTCATTGTATTTTCTTGTAGCTCCATTTTCCCTAACGTAGATAATGGATAGGCATCACTACTATAAAATATTTAATTAATTAATTAATTAATTTAATTATAAAGAGGAAAGAAATAAATCTTTTTGTTTCATTCAGATGGAAACTGTATCCACATGGTAGAAAATGGAATTGTAGAAAAACTTATGGATTTACTGGACAGACATGTAGAAGATGGAAATGTAACTGTACAGCACGCAGCATTAAGTGCCCTCAGGAATCTTGCCATTCCAGGTAGGTCTTAAGAATGGTAAGCAACTGTGTATGAAATAAGGTCCTATTGTTTAGGGAGGTATTTATTTTATGTGATTTGTGTACCTATCCTGACTTGTCTATAAGCAGACATAATCCTTTAAAATAGCTTTAATGTGTCTTTGGATTAAAGACACTCTGAGTGAGTGATGAGATCCCATTATCATGGGAAATAATACAGGAGATAGTTAAAGCTATTATTCTGCTTCCTAAAAATAAATTTCTGATTAGGTGAAATAGTATAACTGTATGAAGATACAATCCATAAGAAATCAACTTGTTTCATGTAACAGATCAATATTATTTATTAATATTGTCTAGAACATCTGTATTAACACAGTTGGGTCAAGGACAGAGGTAAAAAGAAACATTTACTAAAGTTGAGGAATTATGCTGTTTTGTAAATAAGACAACAATCTCAGATTTCCTTTATAAATTTTTAAGTGTTTTGAGGGTAGGTTTTAAAAGCCAGTACATATTATTTCATATGCTCCTACAGATGAATAGAATAATTATGTCCCACCTCCAGTCCTACTCTTAAAGTAACAAGACTGACTGCTTTTAAATAGAAAAATGTAATATGGGGCCTTAAAAATAGTAAGAGAATAAATATGTATTGAATTGAATGACTACAGTCAAGAATGCTAGCACCATTCTAACTGTAGTTTCTCTCTCTCTCTCTCTCTCTCTCTCTCTCTCTCCCTCTAGTTGTAAATAAAGCAAAGATGTTATCGGCTGGAGTCACAGAGGCAGTTTTGAAATTCCTTAAGTCTGAAATGCCTCCAGTTCAATTCAAACTTCTGGGAACATTAAGAATGTTAATAGATGCACAAGGTAAAAGAAATGTTTTTGCAAGGTACATTTTTGGTATGATAGTGTGCCTTACTTGAAAAGGACTTGTTTTTAGCTTTCAGAATTCTGTAACCATAAAGATAAATGGCAAGTAAAAGGCAAAGAGAGATTGGTTTTAGAGCTCCATTCATTAATTTCCATGCTTGTTATAATTGACTTCAAATGGAAATTGTATTGCATCTCTAGTGTACATATAATCCTGATTTTACATTGATTTATTAGCAGTTCTGAGGGGTTTTTATGTTTCAGCATTTCATACCCTTTTTTTTTAAAGATTATACTTATTTATTTGACAGAGAATGAGAGAGCACAAACAGGGGGAGCAACAGAGGGGTAGGGAGAAGCAGACTGCCTGCTGAGCAGGGAGCTTAACGTGGGGCTCTATCCCAGGACCAAAGGTAGATGCTTAACCGACTTAGCCACTGAGGCACCCCATTTTATACCCATTTTTAACTTGTCTTGAAAATCACGTTTCAGTACACTGACAGTCAAAATTTTTAAAATTTATTTTGTAAATAGGAAGATCATTTTTCTGTTTACAGGGGAAAAAAATGATGAAAACTACTCCTTGGAATGAATTGTGTTTATTTACTTATTTCTAAATTCTAAACCTTTCTCTAAATTGATTTCTCAGAGTCCTTCTAATACCTTTTGTTACAGTTTGCTAGACTACTAACATACTACCAGGCTGAATCATTAGAGTATAACATCGTTTTGTATTTTTGTGTTTTGTATGAAAGTCCACAACTTTGTAGAAAAAGCTAAATAGTCCATCAGATATGGAGTACTTGCAGTTCTTGCTTAAAGATCATTGCGTTGTACAATTACATATATATGCATGCATACATATATATACATATGTATATATATATAAAACATATGTACATACATACATACATACATACATATGTATATATATATAAAATTTTCTTTCACAGTCTTACATCTTCACCAGTTATTTCAGTTGGTTGCCTATCAGTGATTGTTTCCTTTGTGGTTTGACTTCTTTCTATAGCAGAAGCTGCTGAACAACTGGGAAAGAATGTTAAATTAGTGGAGCGTTTGGTAGAATGGTGTGAAGCCAAAGATCATGCTGGTGTGATGGGGGAGTCCAACAGACTGCTGTCTGCCCTCATACGACACAGTAAATCAAAAGTAAGTTCCAGAGAAAACTGTCCATTAAACATACAAGTGGCCTTTTTGGAAATTCCGTATCATAGATCCTATATCATAAGCTTGCATTTTACATATTTATATATAAATACATTTATATTTATAGATTTATAGATCCTATATCATAAGCTTGCATTTTACATATTTATATATAAATATATTTATATTTATATATAAATATATTACAGATAGACCTCAGAGGTATCATAGTTTCTGTTTCAGACCACTGTGATAAAGCGAAATTTGCAAAAAAGTGAGTCAAATGAATTTTGGTTTCCTAATGCATATAAAAGTTTACATTATACTGTAGTCTGTTAAGTGTGCAGTAGCATTATGTTTAATATAATAATTTGGATACCTTAATTAAAAAATACTTGATTGCTAAAAAAAGGCTAACCATTTTCAGTGAGCTTTCAGTGAGTCATCATTACCGATCACAAATCACCGTAACAAACAGAGTAATGGAAAAGTTTGAAACTTTGTGAGAATTACCAACATGTGATACAGACATGAAGTGAGCAAATGTTTCTGAGAAAATGGCGCCGACAGACTTACTTGACACAGGGTTGCACAGACCTTCAATTTGTATAAAACAGTATCTGTGAAACACAGTGAAGTGAAGCACACAGTAAAATGAGGGATGCCTGTGATCCACAACCCTGAAAAAGTTGAAGATTGAGCTTTTTGTATTTAGTTCTATTCCATAATAGTTAATTCCATAAGGCTTTGGAATGAAACAGATGAGTTCGGATTTTATCTCCACCATTTACTTGGTCAGGTGTTTCACATCCCAGTATCTCAGTATATTAAACCTGGGCTAATGCCTACCTGAAAGTTTTGTGAGAATGATTCAATGAGATCACATATTCAAAGTGCTCAACTTACTTGTACTTACTTGTACTCAAGTACTTACTCAACGTACCTGGGACATAGAAAGCACTCAGTAAGTGGAGTCGTTGTAAATGTTGCTGGTGTTACCATTTTTACCACTACACTCAGTGTCAGATATCTTCTGTGGACCAGGCACTGACCAAGCTAGCTAGTGATATTAAGAAATTAAATGATATCAAGATAGTATGTGATGCTCTAAACTCACAAAGTTGGAGGAAATCCATTCTCAGAGCAGTGTCCAGCCTAGGATGTGTCTGACATGTGGTTGCTAACCTGTTTGTTGAGTGAATGAATACATGAATGAGCAAATAAACTATTATAAGGATCACAGTGTTGGGAACGCAGGCCAGCAGGTTAGGAGCTGATTTATTATCTATATTATATGCCTTTTATTTTTCTATGACCTGTTTTCTAAAGTGAAACTTCGGCATTTCACTTATGCCCTTGAGAAAATGCATCACAACTTCTTAACCAAATCTTGGAGCCAAAACTGTTCAATTGCTATATTAATTGAGATTTGAGGGTTTTGAGGCTTTTCTGTTAGTATTTATCACAGATTTCCCTGTCCCTCATCTATACCCCCATTCCCCCACCAGAAAATAAAAGCTTTCAAGTACCCATTAAGCATCGTCATCATGTAGGTGTTTTGAAAAGACCAGGGAAATGGGGCATTGTACCTTTCTAGGGTGTGTGTGTGTGTGTGTGTGTGTGTAACAAAAAAGCAATTTGAAATGATACAGTTCAATGATAATTTTAACTTCATGGTCACATAGTAACTGTATGTTTACAGTTCACCCCTGCAGGTTAGGCTTTTTGTTTGTTTGTTGCATATGTTCCCTACAGTTAAGTGTATACTGCTCCTAAGCAGCATTAGGAGCCTTGATTTGCATACTTTAATGATCAGAACATAAGGCGTGTTCCCTGTGAGCTCCAGATCAGAACTCTTAAATTATTTTTAAATTTTGCAAACAATAAAGTAGAATCAGTGATACCTTTTGAGAATCAAAGCAGTTCTCAGGATATGTTCCATTGAATAATACCCTAAAAAACACTGCACAAAGAGAGAACGTTGTATGATCAGATTAGTTAGGAAGTAGTTCATTCCCTTTCCTTGCCTTTGGAACTCACAGCACACATTAGTACTACTCTAAAAAAACCTTAACTCTGTTTCCTCCACTGATCCCCAAACTATCAGACAATGGGTTTCTGCAAGTTGCATCTATCAAATACATTCCACTAGACATACTTCAGAGAATCCTGCTCTGCAAGAAGCTTTTAAACACTAGGCACAAGTGAGTCACATTCTTGTAGATCCATAACCAACTGTTGGGAATTACAGTTCTCTCCTTATGTTATTTTTAAACTTTGAAGATCCTACTCCTTTTAAAGTCACACTGAATTCTATCTTAGAGTCCAACCCTCTAAAAATTTGCACTGACTCACAAGGTTTCACACTCGCTTAGTCATCCCAGCCATATACAGTGTCTTCCTGCGCTACTGCCAAGAGGTCAATTCACATCTTCCCTCGAAAGAATGCCCCAGGCTAGGACTCTTGAGCAACTAGCTGGACCTTCTGACTGTAGACAACAAAACCAGAAAAGTACGGTTTGCTTCTACAGTAGGAATATAAAAATTGCTGCCTGTCAAGGCACTCTCCTTCCTCCTTTAAGGGTAAAACATTCTTCAGTTATCAAGCTAAAAACTTAATGAAACAAAATTTATTTCAGCATTCGCTCATACACATCTGATTTCCCGTGCTGGGAAGTAGTCTTTTTTTTTTTTTTTTTTTTTAAATTTTATTTATTCATTTGACAGAGAGAGAGATCACAAGTAGGCAGAGAGGCAGGCAGAGAGAGAGGAAGGGAAGCAGGCTCCCTGCGGAACAGAGAGCCCGACGCGGGGCTCGATCCCAGGACCCTGAGATCATGACCTAAGCCGAAGGCAGCGGCTTAATCCACTGAGCCACCAGGCGCCCCTGGGAAGTAGTCTTTGATGAGAAAGTTTTTGTTAGGTGATTCAGTGGCTGTGTTATAAACTGATTATCTTGAATTTAAGCCTACTTCAGAACATTACATTGTAATCAATATTACACAGTTTTCAGCAAAGTTTGTAGCTGGATTATCTCAATTATTAAGGGCAAATTGACTATAAAAGCTAAATACGTGAAACTCTTACATACATAATTTGCCTTAGTTGTGTATGTACCCAAATTTAACTTTCTATAAGAAAACTCCTTACGAAATAGGATTGCAAAATAATACATCATTTAAACCTTTATAAAGCATTATAAAGTATGTCCAAAATTTTTGGAGATTTTGCAGGTGCACTTAGGGCTTAGAAGGATTACCCAGAAAAATGTCTTCCTGTATATTTCTCCAGTCTAATAAATGAAATGGTTTCAGAAAAGTTAAACTCTCTAGGTTAATTTTAGATGTGTATTGGTTAAAGTATTTATAATTCTCTAGATGAACCTTACTCTGTGGAGTGATGCTAATATCCTTTTTTCCCCCTAATTTCTTGAAGGCGCCTGGGTGGCTCAGTGGGTTGAGCCGCTGCCTTCGGCTCAGGTCGTGATCTCGGGGTCCTGGGATCGAGTCCCGCATCGGGCTCTCTGCTCAACAGGGGGCCTGCTTCCCTCTCTCTCTCTCTGCCTGCCTCTCTGTCTACTTGTGATCTCTCTCTGTCAAATAAATAAAAAAAAAAAAAAAAAAATCTTTAAAAAAAAAATAAAATATAACTTTAAAATGCATTCACAGAGCCTCTGTAGAGCACATTGTGACTAGCTATATATGACACTAATGATGTAAGTTCATCATTTTTGTGTAGACCCTAGTGATTAGGAACAAGGAAGTGAGAAGCAAACTGCCTAGATTTGAGTCTTGACTTTTTTACCACTTAATCACCAACTTTGGACAGATTTCATAACTTAATCTGAGCTTCAGTTTTTTCATCTGTTAACTAAATGAGGGGGTTTTCTGGGAGGATAAGAATATGCTAATGTCTGTAAGCTACCCAGTATAATGTCCAATGTGTAGTTGTTGCTCCACAGAGGGTAGCTATCAGTATTATTCTCTTTGGTCATACAGCACAGGAACAAGGCTTCATTTGTCTTTTACCTTCCATTCTGTCAGGCAAAGCAACTTCCTAGAGGAGCTATTCAATAAATGTTTACTGAGGTAGGAGGAGAGAGGGCAGGCACTTTAAAAAGCAATACTCCATATTCTGTTCAAAAAAGTGAGATGGAGGGGCTCCTGGGTAGCTCAGTCAGTTAAGCATGTGACTTGATTTTGGCTCAGGCTGTGATCTCAGGGTTGTGAGATCAAGCCTCGTGTCAGGCTCTACACTCTGCATGGAGCCTGCTTGAGATTCTCTCCCTCTGCTTGTACACTCTCTCTCTCTAAAATAAAAATAAAAATAAATAAAATGAGATGGTAAATGAGCTATGCTTGAATTTATAGGGAGCTCTACTCACTTCTGATACACAGTTTCCTTCTTCATTTATTACCTGCCTCTCCTTCTACTACAGTGGACTCTCCGGGGTGAACCACAAAATAAAGGATGAAATGCTAGTCCAAGAACCTTCATTAAGTGACTGCATATGTATCTATAAACCTCCCTCTGGTCGTCTTTACTCAAGAAGCTCCTTTGTGATTTTTATAAAATTCTTTACAAATTTTAAGTTTCAAATAAAGTGCCCACCAAATAAATTGGGAGGCTTTCTTTTTGTTAGAAAGGGCTTTAAAAGACAGTCTCTCACTTACTAAAAGAGGGTAATGGTAAAAGGCTACTTAGATGCCAGAATATAGCCACCATAAAAATTCAGTACTAGGACTTCAATGATTTAGAATATTTGATCTCTAAATGTGTTTGGGCTCAAAGCAAAGATACTGTCTATAAATAGTTTTCTTAAGAATTTATATAAGGTAGAAGCATAAAGGAAACCCCTTTTCAAATATTTTAGCAAATTAATTTGAAAAATATTTCTAATTACAGTTAGTTTTATACCGTTGAAGCTAATGCAGACAGGCTACTTAATATCCACTTAAATTACTAAAAGTAGCGAGAACAAAGAAAATTGCTTTAAAAATTCTGTAATTGAGACTTTCTACTAAATCACATTTAATCCAAGAGTTTGTAGGAACCAAAACTGAGATAAAAACAAATATGAATACTAGAAATAAATGTGCCATTTAAAAAAAATCTAACTTTTGCCTTGCCATATATTCCTATATGTGTTTTTCACGTAATAACTTTGTAATTATCACAAAAGCCTATGATAACACTATCCCAGTATTATAGATAAAGTCACTGAAATGCAGAGAGGTTCAGTAATTTGCTTAGTCAATGTTGGCACTGGTGTTTTTCAATCTGGAACCCACAGTCTATTCTGCCATTGAAGAAAACCGCTGTAGATGCCATGAGAAATGAGGAAGACAATCTGAAGTTCCTCTCAAGTCCTTTGACATGTAATCCAGTTCTGTCAGATCCAACAAAGGGGTAAAAGCTAAAAAACATAAATGAAACTTTACCTTGATCATCTGGAAAACAACTGCCTGGTGCTGTAATAATAATTTGAAAAGAAGAACTTTGTTGTTATTGTTGTTGTTATTCTAAATCTTGCTCTCTTTTTTTGATCCTGTGGTAAGTCAACATTTGAGGCAGTCACACTTATTTTTTTGACTGATTGCTTCTGGGACTCTCTATTCCTTGCTATGAACTGCAGTGGTCTTTTTCACTTAGGTAATTTAAGTTGTCATCTTTTGATGAATTTATTTAAAGCTAAAAGCTTTTTCCTTTTCTTCTATGATGAAAAAAATTATGGTTAAATGTAATGATTCATACAGGACACTGTCAGAAAACCACTCAATTTAACAATGAATCGACTGACTATAATGCAGTTTCTTTATGTTTAAAATTAAAGTTTATAACTCTGTGATATTTATTGCAGGATGTAATTAAAACCATTGTACAGAGTGGTGGCATCAAGCATCTAGTTACCATGGCAACTAGTGAACATGTAATAATGCAGAATGAAGCCCTTGTTGCTTTGGCACTAATAGCAGCTTTAGAGTTGGGTAAGTACCCCAGTGTCAAACTTATTTTCTCCTATTTTTATCTTGGATGAAATGAAATACAGGAGTGGAACAGAAGTCGACAAAACCTTAACTAGAAGCATTGTTCTAGCATGTGTCTGCACCTATAGCTAAGTATATAGGAAATCACATTCTATAGATTGCCACCTCAGCTTTTGCTTTGGTAACATTTTTAGGTCAGTGCTTGACTCTTTTTAGAGTTTGCATCTTAAATGTTATTTCAAGTTATAAGCACTTAGTAAACAAAGAAAATACTGTCAGCGAGAAAGGAAACTATATTTGGAATACAACAGCAGGTTTAGAGTATGCTACCCTTCCAGTGACCCAGACCTTCTCTTCTATCTCTACTACTGAATCTCTCTCTTGCTTATCTCCTTCTATCACCATGTTGCTCTATAGCATTGCCCTCATTCTAAATTCTCACCATCTGTGTCATTCCTCTGTGTTTTATATTCAAAACTCCCCAAAAGCAGAGTTTAATAATTCATTTGGTATCTTTCTAGCATATAGCATCCCTGTTGGTCAGGGTCATTCTTCTTGAGAAGGGAGTTCATAAGCATCTAGCTCTTACGGATAGTAACCTTTGTCCAGGAACCAACCTCTGATACAGTCAGCTGGGGACAGTCAGTCACACAGCCTGTGGTTAAGGCCTGAGACTGCCTTACACAAAGGAGGACCATAGACTTAGTAGGTCTGTCCTGTCTAGTTCAAAGCCATTTAGGTAAACACTGTTAACTGATGACTTCTTAATTTCCACTGATGATTTAGTCCTTAATTCTCATAAGCAGCAAGTGGACCCACCAACCTCTATACCAGGAAGCCAAAAGATAAACATGGTAGATCTTTCTCTAGTTTCACATTTACTCAGATTTTAGGTATGAGAGATTCGCATTTTTGTCTTAAAGGGTTTTGAATTTTAAAACAATTTTTTAAAAAATTATAGGTGTAAGTAGGATGTAAAATTTTTTTTGAATTTTAAAGATGAAAGACTCCAAGAAAATGTATGCTGATTCACAGCGACTTCGGCCTATAGTTAGAAATGCTTTGGAGGTCACTTTGGGTCCTGGCTTAGCCATGTCTTCACACGTGGTTTGAGTAGAGTCAGCCTAGAAGTCCAGACATCATGAGGGGAGCTATGTTAAAGGGGCGGGAGTCTATGAGGACATTCTGTACCAAACTGGGTTCATGGGCTGGTTTTAAGTGGTTTAAAGTAATGGGGCAGTTTCAGAATATGCTTGATGACCCAGCCTGGGGTGAATCTGGTTTTGTGCCAGTATCTTCCAAACAAGGTGTAATTTCATCAGCTTCCTGATAGCTAAACATTTGCCTCAATCTGGTCACCTTACCATACAACTATATAAAATGTGATACATACTTTTTTTTTTTTATTGTTAGCTATGGTTTCCTAGGCTCCTTGGGCTTAAGATATAAAAATAAGCCCATACTATCTTTTTAATACACAACACAACTTGAAAATCATATTTTTCCAATCTTGTTTTGTTGTAGAATATTTGATGTTAGGGAATTATAAATTTTTTGTATGATAATAGTATTTTTTAAAAGATTTTATTTATTTATTTGACAGACGGAGGTCACAAGTAGGCAGAGATGCAGGCAGAGAGAGAGAGAGAGAGACAGGGAAGCAGGCTCCCTGCTGAGCAGACAGCCCGATGCTGAGCTCAATCCCAGGACTCTGGAATCATGACCAGAGCCGAAGGCAGAGGCTTTAACCCACTGAGCCACCCAGGCGCCCCGATAATGGTATTAAAGCACCATTTTTAAGACTTTTTTTTTTTTTTTTTTGATAATTGTAGATTCACATGCCATTGTAAAAAATAGAGATCCCTTTTATACTTTACCTAGTTTCTCCCACTGGTAACATTTTGCAAAACTATAATATTTCAGCTATTGATACAAAATTTACTAGTCTTATTCAGATTTCCTAGTTTTACTTGTTTTCATTTTTGGGATATGTAGGTTTGTGTATCAACCACAATAGTCAAGATACTGAATAGTTTAGCACCATAGGGATCCCTCCATTTATAACCATACTGGTCACCTCCCTCCTTCTCCTGCCCCTTACCTTGTTCTCATCCCTGGAAACCGCTAATCTGCCCTTCTTTTCTAAAATGATGGTATGTGACCTTTTGGGATTGGCTTCCTTAATTTCCTAAACAGTCATCTGATTTGCTTTGTGTATCAAATTTTTTTTTTAATTGCTGAAGTGTTCCATAGTTTGTACATACCAGAGTTTGTTTGACCATTCCTGTCAAAAAACATCTGGGCTGATTCCACTTTGGGGCTTTTAAAAATAAATAAATGCTATAAATATTCATGTGTAGGTTTTTATGTGAGCATAAATTTTCATTTTTCTGGATAAATGCCTTAGGAGTGCAGTTGCTGGGTTGTATGGTGACTATATGTTTAATTTTTAAAGAAATTGTCAAACTGTTTTCCAGAATGGCTATACCATTTTACATTCCCAAAACAGCACTGTATGAGGGCTCTAGTTTTCTCCACATTCTCACAAATATTTGGTATTGTCACTATTTTTTATTATAGCCACTAATAGCTGTGAAGGGTTATCTCATTATGTTTTTTCTATTTTTCTAATGGTAAGCATATGAAAAGATGTTCCTCACTTTTTACCATCTGTATATATTCTTTGGTGAAATACCTATGGATAATTTTTGCTCATTTTCTAGTTTTTTAACTATTGAGTTGAAAATTCTTTATATATTTTAGAAGTTTTATAGTTTTACATTTTACACTTAAGTCTGTAATCCGCATTGAGTTAATATCTGTATAAAGTGTGTGGTTTATGTCAGCAATTTGGGGGGGGGTGGGGATGGCCTGTGGAGGTCTAATTGCCAGTGCTGCTTGTTGAAGAGGCTGTCTTTCCTCTACTGAATTGATTTAGTACCTTTGTCAAAAATCATTTGAACATATATGTATAGGTGTATTTCTGGGGTTCTCTGTTCAAGTCTCTACCAATACCACACTCTTGATAACTACTATATGGAGCCTTAACATCAGGTAGAATTCCTCCCATTTTATTTTTTTATCAAGATTATTTACCTGTTCTACGTAATAGAACAGGTGGCTTTCCATACAAATGTTAATATAAACTTACAGATTTTCTACAGAAAATCCTCTGGGATTTCAATAGGAATTGCATTAAGAGTCTTTGTCTCTTAAAAATACATACTGAAATACATAAGGCAGAAACTATGTCATTTTTTAGGATTTGCTCCAAAATAATTTGGGACAGGGAAGAGTAGGTGAATGGAACTAGAGATGGATGAAACAAGATTGGCCATAACTCTTTATTAAGATAATAGTAAATAGTGTATCATTATATAATCTTTTCTGCCATTGTGTATGTTTAACCTTTTCCATAATAAAGATTTTTTAATTGCCTCATATTAAAAGGAATATTTTAATACTAAATCTTAAGCTTAAACTATAATAGCTGCTGATTTTAACTCTATTTTAGCAAGGTATGAATTTGATATTCTATCTCTAGGTCATCATTATTTATCAGTTCCTTTTGTTTTATATGGTCAGTTCTAGAAAAGGAATGAGTGTTTAGCCACATTGCACCAGGTTCATAAACAGTGAATATAACGGATACTTTGTTTCATATTCTAGGTGCTGCTGAGAAAGATCTAGAAAGTGCTAAACTTGTACAGATTTTACATAGACTGCTAGCAGATGAGAGAAGTGCTCCTGAAATCAAATATAATTCCATGGTCCTGATTTGTGCTCTCATGGGGTCTGGTAAGCATTTCTTCTATTATATGAGATCTATCAACATAAGGTTGACATTAAATATAGAATATAATAAATGGTGGCTTAGGGCTTCAAAAGCATTAGAAATTAGTTTATGGAGATTATAGGATTACTTTTACTTGAAAATATTTCCAGAAGATTCTCACTAGAATAATAAAAGTATCATGGGGCTCAGGAGGGTTCAGTCAGTTGAGTGTCCAACTCTTGATTTCAGCTTGGGTCATGATCTCCAGGTCATGAGATCGAGCCTTGCATGGGGCTCCACACTCAACAGAGTCTGCTTTTGAGATTCCCTCTCTCCAAAAAAACCCTTTAAAATATCATATGGGAAATAGGCAAAAATCATGTTAAAAAATTAATACCTGTAAGTTCCATGAACCCTTAAATATTTTATATAAAGAACAAGGTCTAGGCACTGGATGGCTCAGTCAGTTAAGCATCTGCCTTCAGCTCAAGTCATGATCCCGGAGTCCCCGGATCAAGACCCCCATCAGGCTCCCTGCTCAGCCAGGGAGTCTTTGTCTCCCTCTGGCCTTTGACCTTGCTTGTGCTCTCTTGCTTTCTCAAATGAATAAATAAAATCTTTTTTAAAACAATAAAAAATCATAAAGAACAAGTTTTGGTTTTGTATATTGTGATATCAGCTAAGGAATTTGTTCAAGAAATCATTGGCATATTTTGGTATATGTTCCATGAATACTGAAAAGAAGGTGTATTCTACTAATTACTCAGTGAAGTGTTTTTGTTTTTTTTTTTTTTTGACAGACTGAGAGAGATCACAAGTAGGCAGAGAGGCAGGCAGAGAGAGAGGAGGAAGCAGGCTCCTTGCTGAGCAGAGAGCCCAATGCGGGGCTCGATCCCAGGACTCTGGGATCATGACCTGAGCCGAAGGCAGAGGCCTTAACCCACTGAGCCACCCAGGTGCCTCAGTTTGCTGTATTCGTAGCAAAGAGAATATATTGATACTCTAATTGTTTTGTCAGTTGTTGAGAATGAGGTATTGACATCTCCAACAATAATGGTGGATTTGTCTGTTTCTCCTTTTAGTTCTGTAAGTTTTTGCTCACGTTTTTTTAAATTTTATTTTTTAAAAGATTTTATTTATCTATTTGACAGAGAGAGACACAGCTAAAGAGGGAACAAAAGCAGGGGGAGTGGGAGAGGGAGAAGCAGGCTTCCTGCAGAGCAGGGAGCCCAGTGCGAGGCTCGATCTCAGGACCCTGGGATCATGATCTGAGCTGAAGGGAGACACTTAACAACTTAGCCACCCAGGGGCCCATTGCTTCACATGTTTTACAGATCTTTTGGCAAATAGATACACCTTTTGGATTGCTATTGTCTTCCTGGTGGATTGACTCTTCTATCATTATGTTCCTCTCTGTTCTGTTAACTTTTTTCTTCTGAAGTCTGCCTTATCTGATATGAATATAGCTGCTTCTACTTTCTTTTGAATAACATTCATGGGATCTTTTCCCACCCTTTTAGTTTCAATCTGCTTTATCATTATACTTGGACGTGTAGAGAGCACCTTTTTAGGTCATGTGTTTAATCCACTGGTAGTCTTTTTTAACTGATGTATTTAGACCAGTTACATTTAATGTAATGACTGTGATGTTATGGCTAAGTCTGCATTTCATTTTTTTATTTTCTGTTTCTCGTTCCTGACTTCTTTTTGATTGCTTGAGGATTTATTCCCATTACCTCCCCCCATTTATAATTTTCTCAGATATATACATTTAGAACCACATTAGACATTGTTACAATTTTTGTTTTCAGTCATCAAACATAATTCAGAACACTCGAGAGAAGAAAAGTCCTATTTATCTACACCTTTGCTATATGTGTTGTTCTTCCTTTCTGATGTTCCAAAACTCCTCTTTTTAAACATTCCCTTTCTGTTTAGAGAACTTACTTTAGCCACTCTTTTGGGTTAGGTCTGCTAGTGACAAATTGTTTTCTGTTATTTTAGAATATCTTAGCTTCTCTACCCGTCATTTGTGAAAAATGTTTCCTCTGGGTAGAGAATTCTGGGTTTGACAGTTTTTTTTTTCCAACACTTAAAAAATGTGCCATTTTATTCTGGCCTCTGTGGTTTCTTAAAAGAAATCCACAGTCTTCCGATTCTTCCCCCCCCACCCCTTGGTAAGGTGTCATTTCAAGATTTTTTTGGTCTTTAATTTTCAAGCTTGACTGTGATGTGTCTTGGCATGGATTTCTTTGGGTTTATCTTGTTTCAAGTTTGAGTAGGCAGGCTTATGTCTTCTGCTAAATTTGAAAGTTTTTTTAACCATACTTCTTCTTCAGGTACTTTTTCAGCCCCACCCTATTTCTCCCTTTCAGGTCTTCTAATGGTACAAATGTGAGATCTTTAGTTTTATCCCAAAGGCTCCTGAGGTGTTTGTTCATTTTTTTCACAGTTTATCTCCTCCCTTGTTCAAATTGGGTAATTTCTGTTGTCCTGTTCACTGATTTTCCTGTCCCCTCCATTCTGCTATTGAGCCTCTCCACTAACCATAGTTTTAAGGTCTAAAATTCCCATTTGCCCCTTCTTTGTGTCTTCTGTTTCCTAGCTGAGACTGTTACTGAGGCATTTTTTTTTTTTTTTAATATTTATTTGACAGAGAGAAATCACAACTAGGCAGAGAGGCAGGCAGAGAGAGAGGAGGAAGCAGGCTCCCTGCAGAGCAGAGAGCCCGATGCGGGGCTCGATCCCAGGACTCTGGGATCATGACCTGAGCCAAAGGCAGAGGCTTTAACCCACTGAGCCACCCAGGTGCCCCATGAGGCATTTTTTTTAATGTAAGATGTACATAAAATTTATGTAAAATTATAACCATTTTTAAATGCATGGTTCAGTGGCAGAGTAGTACATTCAGACTGCTGTACAACCATCACCACCTTTTTTTCCCCTCAAACTGAAACTCAGTACTCTTTAAAAAATAACTCCCCAATCACCTATTCCCCCAGCTTTTGGCAGCCACCATTCTGTCTCTATTAATATGACTATTCTAGGTACTTCATGTAAGTGGAATCATACAATCTTTTTTGTGTGGCTTATTTCACTTGCCATAAGGTCTCCAGGGCTCATCCATATAGTAACCTATGTCAGAATTTCATTCCTTCTTAAGGCTGAATAATGCCCCATTGTATGTATATATCACATTTTGTTTATCCCTTCATCCTTCAATGGACATTTGGGTTATTTTCACCTTTGGGTTATTGTAAATAATGCCACTATGAAAATGCGGGTGCACAAGTATTTTTTCAGTTCCTGCTTTGAATCATTTTGGGTATATACAGAAGTGGAATTGCTGGATCATACAGTATTGGCTACATTTAATTTTTTGAGGAATCACCATACTGTTTTCCACAGTGGGTACACAGTACTCATTTCTACCACCAGCAATGCTCAAGGGTTGCAATTTCTTACATTCTAATGTTTGTTATTTTTTTCTTCTATAGTAGCCATCATAATGGTTATGAAGTGCTATCTTACTGTTCTTTTGATTTGCATTTCCCTCATGACTAGTGATGTAGGGGATCTTTTCATGTGTTCGTTGCCCACTTGTATATCTTCTTTGGGGAGTGTCTCTTCAAGTCCTTTGCCCATTTTTTAATTGGGTTATTTTGTTGTTGAGCTGAAAGGGTTCCTTATATTTTGGAGATATTAATCCCTTATTGGATATATGATTTTCATATATTTTCTCTCATTGTGGGGGTTGTCTTTTCAATCTCTGGATAGTAACCTTTGGTACACAGAAGTTTCTAATTTTGATGAAGTCTAATGTATCGGTTTTTCCTTTTGTTACCCATGGTTTTGATGCATATCCAAGATACAACTGCCAAATCCAATGTCATGAAGTTTTTCCTTTGAGTCTTATTGTTTTAGCTTTTAATTTCATTTTTATATAGAAGGGCTTATGGTTCTCCAGTTTTACCAGCACCATTTGTTGAAAAGCTGTCCTGTCCTTATTGAATGTCAAAACTTTGTCAAAAATGTTTTGACTATATATATGAGGGTTTATTTCTGGACTGTTTTATTCTGTTGATCTGTAGGTCTCTCTTCATTTCAGCACCACACTGTTTTATTACGGCTGTAGAGTAGGTTTTGAAATTAGAAAGTATGAGACCTCCAACTTTGTTCTTTTTTGAGATTGTTTTGTCTATTCAGAGTCTCTTGAGATTTGATCTGAATTTTAGGATGCATTTTTCTGTTTTTACTAACAACATTTCTAGTTTTAGACCTCATAGTCTTATTAAAGTAAATATATCAGTGTGAGGAAGGTTGATTGCATTAAACTTACTAGACATCAGTTTTCTCAAATAGCAGTCTCCAAGTCTTAAAAGCCTTGTATTTTTCCTGTAATTGAGGTTAAAGAAAGGTAGAAAGTGAGAAAGAGGAAGATTAGATATCAAAAGGGAAGCCTATTGTCACAGAAATTTGTTGAAGGGATATGAAGTATAACCTTCTTAATTTGCCACAAAATTATTTTGAAACAAATCCAAGATTTTTTTTAAATCATTGGACTTCATATTTGAACTGATGAAGGGATCAAGGGGTATATAAATCAAACGAGATTATACAGTGAGCTGTGTTTCATTATTACTCATTAATCAAACTTAGACTTATGAACTTGACAATTTATAAATATGGCAAGCAAAGTTCCTCTAATTTATTATAACACATCTCTAATGAAGACATTTCTAGGCTACTGCTATGTCCAACACTTGTCTTTAAAAGTGTTTTAGCATTTCTGGACTGCTACAGTTTTTCCAGAATTGCCCCTAGTTTTATACTTGATATCATCCAAATAAACATTTTGGGTATACGTACTGGAAAGATTGTATATTAAGATTAGAACAATTTAACACAAGCATATATATCACTTTTTTTTTTTTTTTTTGTCTTCCAGAATCTTTATACAAGGAAGTACAGGATTTGGCCTTTCTAGATGTTGTATCCAAACTTCGCAGTCATGAGAACAAAAGTGTTGCCCAACAGGCCTCTCTCACAGAGCAGAGACTTACTGTGGACAGCTGAAAACAGCCCCTCCCTGATACATGGCATTACCCCACCTCTGATTTCCCCTTTGTCCTCCATCCAGCTGCCTCTTCTGCTTCATTTTCTTCCATATCACTTGTGCATGCGTGTAATGTTCCAGTACCAATTGAAGAACTGCTGTAGGTACCTGCCCAATAAGATTTCTAAACCCATAGTTAGTGTAAACATGAATTTGTCAAAAACAAGTCTCCACCCATAACTGTTCTCTTGTGTTCCTGTTGCTTGAGCTACATTAAGTAGAATGTGCATGTTGTAGTCCTATGATGATGTAAACTTGGTACTACATAATGACTTGCTCCTCACACTTGGTAAACTACATAATAATGTACTGGTAAATTAGAAACAAGCAAGAATGCAGCAGGATCTGTCTAGCTTACTAAGGATGGAACTGAATAGTAAAAATAGCTCCATTTTTTTGGTGCTTGGGAAGCACAGTGACCAAAAAACTATATAGTTGCTCATTCATTAGTCTTACCTACTAATGTCAAACCCATGGTACCTAGAGTTAATAAAATCCAGTGCTCTCACTCTTTACCCTATGGTTTCTCCTTCTTCCTAACTATGTAGACTCCTGAAACTGCCATAAACTTGGCAGGACTTCCCTGAGGTTTTTAAATTTCATTTGTAATTGGCTGTCATCATTGGAGCCTAACATTGAAATCATTTGTGTTTTTTCAGCATGGAACTAAGGGGTTGAAGAATCTGTGTTACACTAAGTAACATCCTTTTTGCTTTTGGGGGCTTATATTTTAGAATCTGATCTACGTACATTCTGACATCAGCATTGTCCAACACTTCTCTCTTTAAAAGTTCACTTGGCATTTGTTTTCAACTGAGGAACTTGAGTATAGCTCATTGGAGGGTGGGGTTGTTGGGTGTTTTGTTTTTTGGTGGTTTTTTTTTTTGCTGTTTTTCATCATTCAGCTTGAAATGAAAGCAAGAAGTTTCCTCTGTCATAGTCCTTTTAAATCTTACACTAGAACTAGCAGGACATAGGAAAAAAAGATTAAGAAAATAGAACTAGCAGTACATAGAAAAAAGATCAAGAAAGAAGTTTGTCTATACTGAAGAAAGGAAGCAGGTTATAAAAGCCATAGCAGCCAGTCCAGTTCACTCTGCAGATGGCCTCATACCCGGTAGCTGTTAGTTTCCCACCTCCACTTGCCACAGAAAACTGCAATAGATCTTAAAGCTACCAGAAAAGGGGACAACGCCAAGACTCCAGAGATGAGAAGACCCTCTTGGCGAAATACAGTGTACCTTTCACTGCCACTACCATCACCAAATGGGTTTTTAGAACTTTGAAACACAATCTTTGTAAATTAATCAAAAGCTCCCTGTGACCTGCGTATCTTGTCCCCATGCACAAGTTTGACAAATCCTGGCTGAGAGGTCTGATGGGCTCCAATATGGAAGGACTGCAGGACAGTGGAATGGGTTGCCCTGGGTGACAGGAGCTCTCTCCTCTCCAGTGGGAGATGCTGCACAAAGCTGTGGGGTGATTGAAGTCGGACTTTTGATTGAAACAGCTACAATTCAAGAAAATTAAAACCTCAGTGGAGGTAAAGAAACTTCGATTGATTGTTCCCTTCGATGTCCAGGAAAGGGACTGTTACTGTGAGTGCTTATGCTACACTTACTGTAAGAACGATCTCGTTCATTGTCTTCTTCTGGGCTGGATAGTGGACTATATTTTATTATAGGTTTTGAAAAACATCTGTAATGTTGAATAGGCTGTCCATATTAATAACTAACTAAATAAATAGTATATCAAACCGTAATGGCATCATTTGGTTTGTTTGTGTATCCTACTTCTATTTCCAGCTCTTAGAACAGTGATTGCTCATTGTTGGTACTCAGTAAGTATTTGTTGATGAATTCCCACTTTTATAAACTTCCAGGCTCCCTAAACTCATTCTGGATAGATTGTTAGAGAAATGATTTAGATATTTATCTGATTTTGGAGAATATTTTTTTAATAGGTTTGGTCCCTATTGAAAATCATCATACAGAAAACCTCAGAACAGAAGTATCCAAAAATTAGAGATTTCAGAGAAGCCATCATCTGGACCAGCTACCAGCAATCGAAGTGCTAGGAATTCCCCTCTCCAACAAAAACGAAGTACATTTCTAATCACTTTTTCTGCAGAGACCAGAGAAGACTATGCCCTCATGGTGACAGAGGTCTACCAAACTATGTGATGTCCAGCTCTGCCATGGCAGAAGGTGGGAGTCTACAGACAATACTAAATATCCCACTACTTGATCTGAGTTCTAGAGGCCACCTTTAGTTTGCTACCCACCATGAATGCTTTCTGAGGGAATGGGAGGAACTGTACAGCATAGCCTTAATTATCACTATATTTCAGGATTAGAACATAGCTGAAAAACAGACCAAGAACAAGAAGGGAGATGTCTCAGTGAAATGCACTAAAATGTCTTCCCTCCCTTCTGGGAAGGAATCCCATTCACTCCTTGGGATCTTGCTAACCA
The DNA here is from genome assembly GCF_922984935.1 of Meles meles. Classification (NCBI taxonomy): domain Eukaryota; kingdom Metazoa; phylum Chordata; class Mammalia; order Carnivora; family Mustelidae; genus Meles; species Meles meles. The sequence goes on along the minus strand of NC_060067.1, from coordinate 110,943,901 downwards.
CCCTGCAGACTTTAACCTCCTTGTGCTCAAAGCAAAACTGATTGAATGCTGGCCCATAGGAAAATGAAGGGGATGGGAATCAGGGAGACGAACCATGAGAAACTATGGACTCGGGAATCAAACTGAGAGATCCAGAGGAGAGGAGAGGGAGTGGAGGAATTAAGGGTTAGCCCAGTGATGGGTATTAAGGAGGGCACGGATTGCATGGAGCACTGGGGGTTACATGGAAACAATGAATCACAGAACACTACATCAAAAACTAACCCAATCACAGACCTGTACCCCTGGGGATAAAAATACATTATATGTTTATAAAAAAAAAAAAAAATTGGAAGGGGAGGCGAACCATAAGAGACTATGGACTCTGAAAAACAACCTGAGGGTTTTGAAGGGTCAGGGGTGGGAGGTTGGGGGAACCAGGTGGTGGGTAATAGGGAGGGCACGTTTTGCATGGAGCACTGGGTGTTGTGCAAACAATGAATACTGTTACGTTGAAAAAATAAATAAAATATAAAAGAAAAAAAAAACTAACCCAAGTACTGTATGGTGACTAACATAATAAATTATTTTTAAAAATGCTGACCCATCGGGGCGCCTGGGTGGCTCAGTGGGTTAAAGCCTCTGCCTTCGGCTCAGGTCATGATCCCAGGGTCTTGGGATCGAGCCCCATATCGGGCTCTCTGCTCAGTGGGGAGCCTTCTTCCTCTCTCTCTGCCTGCCTCTCTGACTACTTGTGATCTGTCTGTCAAATAAATAAATAAAATCCACTGGAGATACAAAAATTTTTAGTTCCAAAATGATCGTCTTAGATGGAACAAGATGCAGCTCTTAGATATAACCACTTGTGTAAAGTGTTCTGAGAACCCCTGCATGTGAAGATTTCAAAAAGAAATGCTCTTTGATATCATTAGAAAGCTTATCTAATTCTGCTGACTATAAGGGATGAAGATATTTATTACTTAGGTAAGTATTCCCCCTTTGTATTCAGCTGTTGCTAGAATCAGTAAGCTTCAAAGTCTTAACACTAGGAAACTATAATACAGGAATCACACACGTGTCTATTAAAGAGCACTTAAGGATATTTGGGATGAACCTGCAGAGGTGTAACCAGGAAAACAGAGGTGTCTTCTTAATTTATATACATATAATAATTAACCATATGCCATGTAGCTTCACAGGAAGATGTTTTTATAGGTGTGTCTGACAAAAGTGAAAACTTTATTAGTGTGATTAGTGAAAAGAGTCTTTGAAGTCTTTAAATACTGTCTGATCTGAGGTCATGTTCTGGTTCTGTTAACGTACTGGCTGTGCAGCCATCACAGAGTTACTTAAACTCTCTGGGCCTGCTTTCTCATCAATATGATGAGTGTAATAATCCCTACTTCCCAGGTTTTTTGTGGTAACTGAAACTTGAAGCGTTGAAGGTAAGATTGGATGGAACTGGGATACTGGTGACATCTTATGGCCTATCCCGCTTCCACCCGGAGGGTTCCCAGCTAATGAAACTCAAAGAACAGCCAAATGGGAGATACTGTCTATTAACAGTTTGAGGAACACCCAGTTATTCTCAATGCGGGATGCACAGCCCCCGCTTCCTCCCCCTGAAACTGATGGCCAAGTCTGCAAAGTAGGCCTTGAATGTAGGCCCCCACAGGACTTCCTCTTCGTGTTCAGACCTCTCTCTAAAGTGGGAGTAACTGTAGTACGCAATAATCTTAGCTTTTATTAATATTACTACCAAGTCAATATAAATAAAGCTGTAATACTATGTTTACCTCAGTATAGAAACAAAACGATCCCTCTTTCCACTTTCAATACTGTCCAACTTACCAGTGTCTATATATTTTTTATATACATACCTATTTGGGTATGTCTTTTTCTTAAGTATAATTGCTGTGTGTTTTGCTTCATGAAAGCTTTTGGTAGCTGTGCTCTGAATCCTGGTACAATCCACTTGTGATGACCTGTTCATCATCATGCTTCTTGACTACATAGGTGGAGCCCCTTTATGTTGGAGGCTTCCAAGGGTAAGCTGTTCCTTCTGTGTCATGAATGGTTGGCTACAGTTTTCAAAGGAAAAAAAGTGAGCCTTGCATGAAATTTATGCTCCTTTTTAAATTTAAATAATTTCTTACTCTTTCCTTCTTAGTGGCCTTTAAAAATTCATTATTTCCTTGTTCTCACTTTGTTTCTTCCTAGAAAACAAACACACCAAACTTTACCAAAACTTTGTAGCTATAAACACATTCTAACATTTCAAAAATGCACAGTACATATACCTATTTGTAATACTAGATAAACAGAAACTTAGTATGCTGACAATTCGTTTATATACTGATGCCTGTGTTTCCCTGACAGTTGTTCTCTCAGTCCCTAATGTCACATTCACCCAGCGAGACGGATAGAACCGGCCATTAACGGAGCAAATGGAGGATCAGGGTTATGTCACGAGCAGTGTCCTGTTCTCACAAGCGACTTCTCTGCAGGCTTCTCTGGTCCCCAGCATGATCAGTGCAGCTTTCAAGGAGTAAAACCTGGAGCAAACAAGGTGGTTAAACCATGGAGGCGGGGCTCAAATGAGAAGTCAGAAAAACAAACTTGGCTTTCACCTTCATCCCTGACCTCAAAACACATTCTTATAACTTGTCCACGGCTCAGAGATCCATGGTTTCACTCATAGACGTGTGCAATTTTATTTTACTCTGTTTAGCCCAACAGAGTTAAACCACATTCAGGTGGTAGTGAAACTTAGTTCTATTTTTTTTTTTTTAGTTGGTGTTGGTCACATATATAGAGTATTTTCTGTTTCAGGATTATGTTTTCAGAAATTTAGCAAAATTTATCTTCATCAAGGAAGTGTAAAGCTTAATCGTGCCATGTTTTGAAACCTATTAGTTTCAGGTTTGCAATTTTTTAATTTTTTTTTAAAGATTTTATTTATTTGACAGAGAGACTGCAAGAGAGGGAACACAAGCAGAGGGAGTGCCAGAGGGAGAAGTAAGCTTCCTGCCAAGCAAGCTGCCTCATGTAAGGCTCGATCCCAGGACCCTGGGATCACGACCTGAGCCGAAGGCAGACGCTTAAAGACTGAGCCACCCAGGCACCCTGGGATTTTTTTTTTTTTTTTAAGATTTTATTTATTTATTTGACAGAGATCACAGGTAGGCAGAGGGAGAGGAAAAGAAGCATGCTCCCTGCTGAGCAGAGAGCCCAATGTGGGGCTCGATCCCAGCACCCCGTGGGATCATGACCTGAGCTGAAGGCAGAGTCTTTAACCCACTGAGCCACCCAGGCACCCCGGATTTTTTTTTTTTAAAGATTTAATTTATTTATTTGACAGACAGAGATCACAAGTAGGCAGAGAGCCAGGCAGAGAGAGAGGAAGGGAAGCAGGCTCCCCACCAAGCAGAGAGCCCGACGCGGGGCTCGATCCCAGGACCCTGGGATCATGACCTGAGCCGAAGGCAGAGGCTTTAACCCACTGAGCCACCCAGGTGCCCCCAAATTTTCTTCTTTTAAAGGAAATATTTTTTAAAGATCTTTGTTACATCTCTGTTAAAATAAAAATTTAAAGCCTTAATGCAGACCTCTAGTATACGAATTTTAAAGTTAACAATAGATCCTTTAAAAATATATGTAATCTATTTTCACATAAAATTGAGAGACGTTACTTACTATTGCAGTAGTTACTTTGTTATTTATTGATTCCCAGGAATCATGAAGAATCTTGAAGGAAACTCTGGCTATACCTTCAGATTACTGTCAAAAATAAATTCCTCTGTGAATGCTCACTTTGAATTTTATAACCATATCTACTTTAAAATAGGCCTCCCTTCTACCAAAATAGTGTTTTTGTCAGTGGTTTTTAAGGGACTGCCATATAAATAGAGCCAAGTCTGCTGGGTAGCTGGCTTCATCCCTGTCCTCACAGAGTCCATGCACTCAGATAAAAAACCCTTCTCCTTTTAGGACATTTCACAGAACTCTTCCAAGGTTAGCATCACCTCATCACCAGGACCAGAAAAGCCAGCTTTTGACCTTATCTTATTTTCAGGGATATTCTGCTCAGCTTTTTGGTCCTCAGTCCCATCCCCATGTCTAGCACAGGCACATCATTTCAATACCTATAATGACACAGAACTTACGAAGGACGGAAAGGTTGAATTATACTCTTAAGATAAAGGCACATATGTAGGTTGCAACCCAACACAGAAGGATAAAAAGCTGCCCTAATCAGGGTGAACAACAGGGAGGAAATATTAACCAGAGAAGCTTTGATTCCAGAGCCATCACTGAAGGAATCCAAAATAGCCCCTAATTTCAGTTGGGGCACTATCAGTGTAGAATTCCTATACAACACCTTCCCTTTTTTTGAGTTTCAGGAATTCAACCCACTCCTCCACCATGCCTTTCCTACAATAACTTCTTTTGATAATATTTTTTTAAAGATTTCATTTTTATTTATTTGAGAGACAGAAATCACAAGTAGGCAGAGGCAGACAGAGAAGGGGAAGGCAGGCTCCCTACTGAGCAGAGAGCCCGATGCGGGGCTCGATTCCAGGACCCTGAGATCATGACCTGAGCTGAAGGCAGAGGTTTTAACCCACTGAGCCACCCAGGCTCCCTCCTTTGATAATATTAATGACTCCTGTTCCACTCTTAACCCACACCACTCAACCCCCAGTGCCCAGGAGTTAGAGGAAGTAACACAGCACAGTGACCACTAAGCTTCACCATACCACCTACTAATACCTGTTAAATCCTTTGCTTCCCCGCTCCTGCCTCTTGCCCTCTTGTTCCGCTATCAGGGAAACTGTGAGATGCAGTGCCTTCCCCGAACCACGAGAAGTGGGAGCAAGGTGTGCACTGGCCGAAGAAAAGCGTCTGAGGAAAAGATGTCACCCGCACAGGAGTGTCTATAACTGGATTGGACAGTCCCTCCCTAAGATGTAGGCTTTCTTAAACCTGGGACTGATGTCTGGTGCTCAGTTTCGGAATGAGGCTCTAGCATGCTCCCCCAGAGCAGCTGCCCTGTGTGTGTACATACTGGGCACGGTTCAAGTGTTCTGCCACGCGTGGTACCTCCTCTCCTTCCCACTTACATGATAAGTGTTTGTTCACATTACCGAGAACTCTCTTTCACAAACCTCACTTTTAATGGCTGCCTCTTCTTCCATTGTATTAGAGCTTCCAAAATTTACTTAACCATTTTCCTACATTCGGGCACTTAAGACATATTTTGATTTTTGAAAAACAAACCAAATGCTAAGTCAGGAGCATCTGCAGATGCCAAAGTAGTTCCTAAAAATCATCTGACCAGTCAGCCCTTGTCAGTCGACTTTGTCTCTAATTCCTCTCGCTTTCTTCTTCAGAGGTCCTGGTCAATTGTTCAGTGAGCCTCTTTGCCCCCTCCCGATCCCACTTGTCCTTTCATCACCGCCTGGACACTCTTTGCTCCTGTCAAGCCCTCCCGAGTCTCCCGAGGGGACCCACCATGGGGTGGGGGAGGGGCACTAGAATGGCGCAGCAGCAGCTCCCTCCAGGCATCCAGGCATTGGGTCAGTTGCACCCACTTGCCATTGACCACCACCCTCTTACCAAACGCATCAGAGTGGGCCACCCACAAAGAGGAGGCCCAGACACACCTTCAAGCACCCACTGGAGCTGGTGTTTAGCTAATTGGAGTAATTGCCTCTTAGGAGTGTCATCAACAGCTAACAACACTTTCGCTTTGCTGGTGAACCTGGGCTGGCGAAGCCCGTGAACCACCCTCTGATTTGTTCCAAGCCAATAAACACTCTCCAGGCACCACTTGGATGGAGAGGGAAGAGAGGGGTGGAGGGCCTCTTCTCCCACAAGAATCCCCGTTGAACACTCCTTGGGATTCTACAACCTGGCTAGTCATTTTTTCCTGTAGACCAGAGAGGGCAAACTGGGGGCCCTCATGCATCTTTGTTTCACGTGGTATTTTGAAGAAAAAGGGGGAGGGGGATGAGCAGCTGTAAACATTTAAAAATTTGGATATTTTTGCAATAAAATCTAGTTGGGTTTTTTTTGTTTCGTCTTGTTTGTTTTTAAATGGGGAGATCTGGTAACCAGGGACTCTCTATTCCAGGCGAACAGCATGTGGCTGTGGCCCCCTTTGGAAAAGGCGTGCTTCTCGAGCCTGTTGGAGTCCCCACCCAGCTCCCCTGCCTTTTCCCCATAACTCCATTGCCCCTGGACGTCCATGGGTCCATGACCCTGTGGAGCCCTCCTCTGCAGGCTGTCTGGCTGTCTCCTGGAGCAGGAGAACGGGGAATGGATTTTTAGGGGGAAAGAAGCAGGACAACAGGAAAAGCCAGGTCTAATGGACGTCCCAATATTTGACCCAAAGGCATTTTTATGACCTATGCAAACTTGCATTGTTTTTATCTCCTCAAAGACTTGACATTTTGAGCGCCAGCGACAGCTGCATCTGACTGACTAGTGTTAACTACCTGGAAATACAGCTACAGGCCATGCCCAAGCCTGTACCCACTCCATCCATCCTGCTAACAGGAGGAGGCCCGTGCTGACCTTCTTGTCCCCTCACAGGGCTGGCAGCACACTGTGGTGACTGCAGAAATTGACAAAGTCCCTTCTTAGCTGGGTCAGAAATGCACCCCTTCCCTGAGGACAAAATTATCCTAACCATCCCCTTTATCCCTGAGTCAGGGGCCTTTATGCAATAGGGGGACCCTGCTAACCTTAAAAGAAACCCTTTGCTCCTACATGTTTCATTGACATCACACACCTAAGTGGAGTATGTCCCCCTAAGTGTCCCCGAGTGAGTAAGCCCCAAGGGCCAGGCCATTCCCTGTGATTCAAACCACCAGGCATCACACAGACCCTGAGCTAAGGTATGGCATAGACAGGAACAGTTGTCAAACCTTGTGTTCTCTAGAGGGTTGGTCAACCCAGCACCAAAAATCTGCAAGAGCTCCTCACATCTCTGCCATATTGGAAGATGGCCAGGATATCAGGAAGAGACCCAACCAAACAAAATGTCTTCCGTTTCTGAGAAACTGAGGTAGAGCATGGGAAAGAGGAAGAAGAAATCAGTCGCCACTTGGGACACAGACATGGTTCAAATGTCTACAAAGCCAGGACACATAGGAACAGTGGGCCTGAGCAAGGGTCAGACAGGTAGGACGAATTAGGAAAAAAAAAAAAAAAGACCAAAAAAAAATTAGAAGACATTTTATCTTTTAAACAGATATTCTGAGTTATTTACCCAATATCCAGCTCCTCCTTCCTTTTCAAACAGAACTCCCTTCTTGTTCAGGGGGACATTGTGCCAAGTTTAAGATATTCCAATTTCCCAGCTTCCTAAACTTCACTTTCTCCTTTTCTTCCTTTTCCCTGCCTCCAATGTTGATATGGGCTCCCCAAGTCCCGCAGCCCTCTTGCAGCCATAAGGTACAAAGGCCGGTCCACAAAGGACAGTGGAGCAGAAAGAGGGAAAGAGCCTCGATCCTCAGCAGCATCAGAGAACTGGAGGAGCGGCCCTGTATGAGGACTCTCAGTCCTACGTGAGACACACACCTGCTGTTGAAAACCCTCGAGCAAAGTTTTCTGTTATTTGGAGCAGAATGAAATTTTGATTAGCAAGGCTAATCATTAAAGCATCAAAACCTCTGAGGACAGCTTGTTCTGCTCACAAGCCACAGTCACAGAACTCATTAAAACAAAGGACAAAGGACTAAAACATCTGAGGCTACGGGCTTTAACTCTCAAAGTTCAGAAAAACCCCAAACAGCCAGGCTTGCTGATGTGGCAGCTTTCCTCGCGACACAAAAACTGACTGAACTCTTACTGTGCACATGAGGCACCACGTTGGGACAGAACGAGAAGACAGATATGGTCCACTGGGGGAGAAGATGAAAACGATCTATGACACGAAGCTAACAAGTACGAGTGTTAACTGCATAAACAGTTACAGGGGTCTGTAGGGAGAGGACACTAAGCATCCTGCGGCAGAGGATACATACGAAAGAGTGGAGGCAAAAGACACGGTGGGAAAAATAGAGAAGACCAGAATGGTGGGGGGGGGTGCTTAATTAAACATTTTAATTTTTTATGTCGTTATAGAAAACTGTAATTTTCTTTTTTTTTTTTTTTTAAGATTTTTTGGGGGAGGGAGGTGGCTAGGGAGAAAAATCTTTTTTTTTTTTTTTTTAAAGATTTATCTGTTTGCCAGAGAGAGAGCACAAGCAGGGGGAGCAGCAGGCAGAGGGAAAAGCAGACTCCCTGCTGAGCAGGAAGCCTGATGCGGGGCTTGATCCCAGGACCCTGGAATCATGACCTGAGCCGAAGGTAAATGCTTATCTGAGCCACCCAGGAGTCCCAAGGGAGAAGAGAATCTAAAGCCAGTCACAGGCCTCGATCTCAGGACCCTGATCATTACCTAAGCCAAAACCAAGAGTTGGACGCTTAACCTAGTGTGCCGACCAGGCGCCCCAAAAAACAGAAGTTTTTAATTAGAAGATTGGAATATTTGCTTTATGTTTTGCTCTAAAAACAGAACTATTGTAAACAGGACACACACACACCCCCAGTGGGAAGATTAGTGGGTAACTGTGGTAAGTTCCTAATGTTGGGAGACAATTCCCCACGGGCAGCGCATGTCTCCATACTCCCGTGAAGAGAGAGCTTTTGTCTCAAACTATCCCGCCAAGGATATGGATATAATAAACAGCCTCTTAAGACAGAGACAATGCCTCCCCAGGCTGAGGGGAGGGGTGGTCAAACGTTGGCCAAGACTCCTTGCAGATCCCTTTATAAGACTGGGGCATTCCTTGGTTGAAGCACAAACCTACTTTAAGTGTGGTCACTATCCCCCGCGGGACTGGGGGCATGAAAAACTTAGAGCCTACAGGGCAGTGGGTAACAAAAGGCACGTGTCCCAGGAGTCTCATGCCTCCTCCCTGCGGTGAAACAGAGGCAGGCTACCTTGTTAACTCACCAGGAGGGGAAAGCATCAGAGTCTTCATGGTTCTTCATGCGACTGGATGGACAGAAAAGGGTGGAGTTTGGAAGCAAAGATGATTCTGAAGTGTCTGACTTGGTGACAGTGCACAAGATGGTGGTGATGTTTGTTAACGGAGAGGAAGAACAAAGGAGGAGAAGCAGGTTCCTGGAAGAGAACTATGAGCGGGCTCTGGAGCCCTGGGTGGGAGGTGCTTACGGCACCTCGAGGAGACATCCAGTGGCAAGTCCTTACCCCAGCTCAGCCCTGACAGCGGGAGATGCTCCATATGCAGCTCAGTGCCTTGGCCTGCAGTGTGCCCTTTAGCACCTCCTAAATACACACATTGTTGTACTACTTCAGGGTCCCCAGGAGACACCAAAAATAGCCCCATTTAAAAAAAAAAAATGTGCCTTACCCAAAACTTAGGGAATTAAATCTCTGGACCTGGAGCCTGGGCATCTGAATTTTTAAAGCTCCAAACATGATAGAAGTGATTCTTATCTGCAGCTAGAGTGGAACAGCATTGGCCTTTTAGAACCCAGGGCAATCGAGCTTTCTCTCAAGTCCTCAGAGACAGCTTGATCTGGCCAACAAACGGGTCATCATCCTACCCAAGCAGGTGGCCATTTACTGCATCAATAACCCAGGATCGTTCTTCAACCTTCATCCTTTTTCGAGGCCACGAAGTTCTGACCCTGGGACCACTTATCACTTGCCACGTAAACCACTACACTCAGAGGAAGCACACTTCCTGAGTGGCTCCACTCCAGATACTGCCTATGGTAGGCAGCTCTCAGAGTGGCCCGAGACCTTTCTGCTACCCTAATCTACCTGGAATAGTTAGTCTTGACGTATCTTCTGGATACCACCTGAATATCCTCATGCTTCCTCAGTCTTACTGGGAACAACCTCAGATAGAACCACTGACCACAGCATTCTGTCCCCCATCACCCTGATGGGAAGCCAAGACCCAGGAGCCTCTTGCTGATAATCTGGACCCATTAGCTCCTAGAGAAGGCACAGGGAGCGACTGTACCCATGATAGGTGCACAGTCTTTCACTTCAGTTTTCCACGTGTCCATGTGTGCCTTGCAGTCTTTCCACATGAGGACCCAGAACTTCCTGTTGTCTGGGAAAGGGTGGTTTATCTCCCACCCTGAGGATGCCTAACGGATAGCCATCTAGTCCAGCATGAATACTCTTACTATTTAAACCGGAACAAAGTCATGAGGACCTCCATTTCATCTGGCAATCCCACAAGAGTTTTCCTCGGTTTAATGTTGATCCCCTCCTCCCCAGCAACACAGCTATTTCAAAAAATGGTTGGTTCCAAAATCTTTCAAGCCTGGGAGAAACTCGGAATTTGTGAGCAAAATAATTTCTCCCAAGGCTTGATCCTCACCCCTTTTTGCCTTCCCTATTGGGTACTTAAATAGGACTGGAGAGCTGGGGGAGAGGAGGGCCCCTGGGAGGGCTGAACACAGGCCCAAGCTCATCCAAAGTTGTCTGGAGCTTGTCGGGGTCAGTTCACCTTTGAAGAAAACATCGTACAGGGAAATAGAGATCTATTTTACAGAATACAACTCCATTCTTGAGGTGAGCACATACTCTCCACCCAGAAACAGAGTTATTTCCATCTTCTATTGACATGCTCAAGAACACAGCCTCCTGCATATCTAGGTGCTTGAGACCTAGAAGTTAACAATATAGGCCGATTCTATGGGGGAAAAAGACAACGTTCAAAGGCATTCAAGGGTTAAGAGTTCTTCGAACGAGTTTTATAGAGCAGGTCTTGGTGGAGCAGAGAGAGGGTCCCCAAGTTCTGACAGACCCTCCCTGAGAAAGCCACTTTTTTCTTTTTCTTTTTTTTTTTTTTTAGGTGAAGTCTAGGGCATGCACAGTGTTTGGGAAAGAGTAGTTGGATCCTTTTCATCCCATGGTGTAGTTACCACTATCTCTATCTTACGAGGGAAGACACGGAAGGTGAGAGAAAAAGTAATATGGCTAAGGCCCCACCATGGGCAGTGGCCGAGCTCTAAGCAGCACATATACAGTCTGTGACCTTACTTTACCACAAATGGGTTTCCTTTTCCTAAAAGCAACCCGAAGAGTTTTCCCTGTGTAAGATTGCACAATATGAAAAAGGTAATGGGCCCAAAATGGAGACACCAAACCAAGACTTAACTACAGCTTTGGTGTCTCCTAGAAATGAAATCTTAAAACAATCAACCAAGAATTATCTAATCACAAGAGTATGTTCATGTGCCTGACAGACACCACCCATACCCTGAAGGAAACTGACCTGCACACAACCAATCCACTTTTCGCTAGTATAACCTTCTGGTTCCCGCTCTCTTCTGCTGATAGAACGCTCTCATTTTGTACAGCTACTCAGAGCTCCTTTCTATGTGCTGGAAAGATGCTGCCCGATTCTTCAACCTAAATGATTGAATAGAGTCAATAAGATCTTTAACATGTATTTGGTGACTTTTGTTTTTGCGGGCTTCGCGAGTGACCAGCCTCCTATTCGCAGTGACTGAGTCATTAAGGCATGTGTTTCAATGCCCAGTTGGACTCCAGTTCTTTCCATTAGAGTCCAGAAAGGAACTGACATCTCATAGAGGTTGTCCTTTGCCCTGGAAGGGAATGAGTAAGCCCCAACTCTTCCTATCTGCTTTAATACTCTCTCTTCCCCCTCTCGCCCTCCGATTGGTAAGGTATTGACTGTACAGAGCTTGAAATAAGGCTTAACTACAGGTGCCACAAATCAGCTGTGTTTAATCTTTCAATACAATCCTTCCACTATAAGGAGGCTATCAATGTGCAAAACAGAAAAAATGCGGAAGGGAGTTGACTGCCACTTTATTCAGCTGGGAAGAACCTAACTTGCCAACAGTGATGATTGGTTGGTTATAGTTTATCTATACCAGCATCTCAAACATTTTTGGCCTCAGGATCCTTTAACACTTAAAAATGGTGGAGGCCCCAAATAACTCGTTTGTATGGGATATTCTATGAATACTTACTATATTAAAAATTAAAAGGGAGAAAGGTCTAAAGCACAAAAATACTAAGTACACACTCCATTAGCTATCAGAGCGAGGGCATGGTCACAGCACACAGCGTCTGAAAATCTCCACTGTGCACTCAGGAAGGATAATAAGGAGGAAATGTCTAAGTATTATTATGAAATAATGCTGACATGATGGACTCTTCGTGAGGGTCTTGGGAACCCCCCAAAAGTGCCTGGGCTTTTACCATGTTGCCTATTTTGAGAACCCCTGATCTATACAATAGAATACTATGTGATCATAAAAATATTTATGGTATGGGGGCGCCTGAGTAGCTCAGTGGGTAAAGCCTCTGCCTTCAGCTCAGGTCATGATCTCAGGGTCCTGGGATCGAGCCCCACTCGGGCTCTCTGCTCAGCGGGGAGCCTGCTTCCCCCTCTCTCCCTGCCTCTCTGCCTACTGGTGATCTCTGTCTGTCAAATAAATAAAATATTAGAAAAAAATATTTATGGTATGAAATTGTTGCTGATCATGAAAATATTCACAAATGCCCCTCATTCGGCAGGTTTCTGAGGTCCTGGCACATGCCAGGGACCAGACCACAGTTGCAGGACTCCGTGCTCATCAGCACCTTTCCCCACTCCTAGGGCCTCCCCACCTCCCCACCTCCCCAGCAGCACTCACCTTCTTCCTCCTGCCCTGGATGGCTTCTTCTGCCCTGGCCAGGGGGGCCCTGCTCAAGCCTGTCTTCCTCCTTGATGCCTTCTTCCGCTGCTCTGTACTCGATCTTCCCATCTGGGCCAGCAGCACCTTGGAAGAGAGCAGTTTAATTCGGGCCAAAGTCTAAATTCCATGTGTGTCTCCTCCAGTTTACACTTCCTCAAAAACGTACGCAGAGCGCTCATAGCAGCACCTGGAACATAGCAACTTGGAGCAAAGACCACCTGTCACTTCAAGGGCTAGATGACACAGTCCCCCAGGCACCGTCTTAGAGCAGGGTGTCCATGAACCAGGGACGAAGTAACCAGAGTTCAAGAAAGCACACATCATGGAAATCGAGCGTTTTTATTTGTAAAATAATCGTCCTAACAAGTTACATTGAAGATCTTTGACTTAAGTACAGCTCAGGACCACCATTTTCAATCGTAATGTAATAAAAAGCATTCCTCATGCTAACGATGTCCCACAAAACATCTTGAGACTCTTTTTAAGAGCTTAAAGCAGATAGAGCACGCCCTACGAGGAGTTCAGGTACATCCGTTTAAAGAATAACAGGGAGGGCTTCTGCCCAGGGCCCATACACACTGACCGTCCTCCTGCTGAAAAGCAGCCCACGGACCTCAGAGCAGTCCTACCCCGTCTACCCTGAAAAGGGGCACTAAACAGTCAAACTCTGTATTTGTGTCCTAGGGCTCCAGTAACAAAGTAGCACAAAGTCAGTGGCTTATGCCACAGAAAGCATCTCACAGTTCTGGAATGTCAAAAGTCCAAAGGTGTTGGCAACACCAGTTCCTTCTGGAGGCTCCGAGGGGGAGTCCGTTCCTTGCTTCCCTCCCAGCTTCTGCAGGCTTCCAGGCAGTCTTTGGCATTCCAAGTTCGCAGGGCCTTCTTCCTCTGTGTGTATCAGTGTCCAAATTTCCCCTTTTCAGAAGACCCATCCTCCTGTGGTAGGACCCTCATCTTAACTAATGACATCTGTCACAACCGTGTTTCCAGGTAAGGTCACATTGTGCTGTATTGGGGTAATGACTTCAATACATGAATTTTTGGAAGACAGTTCAACCTGTAACAAACACCTCAAACACAAGGTACAACCGGTGATCCAGACCACCCCAACACCCTACCAATCTTCTTTAAAATTGAAGCTGCAGATTTGCAGATCAAAGCAAACCCCAGGCGATCCATGGGGGCGCTCGTAGCGGAAAATACAAGAGCCGTCCTTGGCACTGCTTCAGGAGAATTGCCTGCCCTGCAGAGGAGCAGCTGTAGCCGGCCCCGTGTCTGAGTCTCTACAGGAAGGCAGGGCCCAGCTCTGACCTCCAGGCACCCTGCCCCAGGGGCCTGTGAAGTCCCAGCAGCAAGGTCAGGACATAGATGGGGGAGGGAGCTAAGCACCCTGCTCTCTCCCTTTCCAAAACAAGCTGTGTCACTTCCAGGAGTGTGTAAAGGGAAAGAAAGACCTACCAACCCAAGGCACACAAAACACAGCCGCGTTACAGAAACCCTCAAGTTTCTCCAAAGCACAAGTACCTCGGAAGAGTGATTTCATTCCCGCGGTAACTATTCCAGCTCCAGTCAGTCGTTTCACATGGTCACCACTAGGGGGCAGGCCACTAAAACGTTCCTGTCAAACCATCAGCTCTGCAGAAGTTAATACACGAAGATGAGCTCCAGACTGAACCGGTGGCCTTCTCCCGCCTACAATGCAATTACACATTCGATGAAAAGCAACAACATGGGACGCACTATCTTGCTTGCATGCTGCTTTCTTTTCTGAGTATATTTACGCAGTGTGAAACCCATACACTAACCTGCTCTTCCTTTAGGTTTTCTCTGGTCCCATGAACAAGCCAAAGGAAGCTGTATTTAATTCCCCAAATTAAGCAAGTCCTAAAAATGAGGACTTCTCTAATTTTATGAATTCTACCTTTGTCACAAACTCCTCCAAAAAAACCAGAGAAGGCAAAGGTAAGACTAAAGATGGCTTTGGTCCTTGTGCAGAGTTTGGCCTCTCTCGTCTGCCCCCTACCCCTACCCAGATACATGTGCCTTACCTATCGTCATTCAGGGATTTTAGCATGTCACCAGAAAGCCAGAAATAGTGCATTTCCAGGCCAATAGTGCATTTTCCTTCTCAAAGACCAGGCTTCTCACTGCAGAGAGGGCAGCACCCGGAAGCAGCCCCATGACCTCCCTGGAGAGAATTGGCCACGAACCCCCAGGGACCAGTGTTCATGGAGAGGTTTCCGGTTCTTCCTTGGAGGTTTAAACAGGATTCCCCTAAGGAAAGAGGGCTTCACTGAATAAATGACAAGAGAGCTGCGGAGGGCCAGCCAGGTCACTGGGCTCAGCTCCTCATTGTTCAGCCCACTGGCTTCCCAGGGCTCCTGTCCAAGCAAGTCGGAACCCGACAGAGACGGGCTCCACGGAAGGCCAGAGCGGCTCCCTTCCTGCCCACCCACACACACAGGGCATGAATGAGAAAACATTCTGCACAGTCAGAAAAGGCCAAGAGACACTTTTCAGAATTCCCCCAAGAGAAGGATGACCGGGACCTGTAGTAGGAAGGAGGCTGCCGGGAAACAAAAAGGTTTGTTCCTTGGGAGAAGAAAGGAGGAAGAAAACAGAAAGATACTTCTCTTTTAAGCGCTTCATGATGCAAAATTCTACTTTAATTCCTGTGTTCATTTTTAAAAACAGTTATTAGGTATTTTTAAATCGTGGAAGCAGTGATGTTTGTAGCAAACAAAAGAGATAAAGAGAAACTTAGTAACTATCCTCCCAAGACTACCTTCGAAACAGGGAGGAAACTTCCTGTAAGTTTGGAGTTTTGTCAACAAAGCATCCTTTTACTTAAGAACTGTAGTTTTTCTTTGTTGGCTTTGTTTGCTGTGAGCAAGGAGGGCCAATTACCTCACAGAGGTAGATAATCTAGCTCTACAGCACGGCTAGGAAAACTCAACGGGTTTATCTCCCTTTGTCACTGACAAATTTCTTTAAAGTCAGAATTACATTTTGGTCTCAAATATCCAGGGAAATGAGGTAAAACGTTTCTCAAACAAGTCTTGGGACATACTTGGGTCTGAGAATTCTGTATGAACCTGAAAATTTTGTTTTCATTTGATCTTTGAAAAAAGTCTTGAATAGTTTTAAAAACTTTCTACGGTGATAATTCACAATGAAAGGACATTTTTGTTGGCTCTTCTCAAATGGGTTTTTAAGACTGTTCTCAGGGACTACTAGAAATAATTTTCTTAGAAAAGACTTGTGAATGTTACCAAAATAATGGGCCCTGAATCTCACCGTGTATCCAATTTTTAATGGGAGCTCCTTAAAATCATAGGCTCTAGCTCCCTAACTCTAAAACCCTGATGGGCAAGGGCTGATCACCTGTGTCTTTCATGGCCTCCAGGTGACTGTAACCAGCAGACGGTGACCTCAGGGAGAGAGGTCCTACGTCCCCAGCTCTCCATCTGCACTCAGCAGCACAGAGCGACCTTTCCCTCCTAAACCCCCAAAGGTTCCTTTCCCCCTCAGAGAACAGATCAGAGTGATGTTTCTCCAACAGCTGCCTCCAAGACCCACAGCAAAAGCAGTACCTGGGACCTTGTTCAGCAATGCAAAGTCTCGCATCCCACCCCAGAACTACTAAATCCAAAAATCTGGGGATGGGGCAAACACAGTCATTGGTTTCAAAAGCCCTCTAGCTGATTCCGACGCACGCTAAAGTCTGAGAACCACTGGATTAGAGACTCTTGCGATTCCAAGACAGGTAACGAAGAAAGACATAACTCCGTGTAAGGAAGAACCAGTTTATTAATGACAGCCTTAATTACAACCACTCTCAAGTGTAAAAAATAAAGGGTGGTTAATTAAAATTTAGAACTCACTTGGACTTGCCGATTGGCCTTTCACTGGATGTGCCAAAGGGAGGGCATCTTGCCTGATTCTGAATCAACTGGTCAGATGGAGTTCACTGGAGAATGAGGTAATAAAAAGAGACAGGGGTGCCAACCGCGGGGCTCAAGTCTTCTCCATGTTGCAATGACACTACAGAATGACAACTGCGTGGGAGCAGAGATGACACAGAATCATCTTACAGCCAGGATATGGAATGAACATCTCTAACTGTACAGAGACACAAAACACACATGCAGTCGTACACACACCCACGCTCCGGAGACAATTTTCAAAGAATCTTTGTCCTTCCTCTGAGCAGATTTAACATGTTCATCAGCCACCTTGATGCAACATGGGGCTAAAACAGAAAACCTTGCTAAGTTTCCATAAAGCCTGCTCGCTAGACGCCCAGTTTTGTGTTGGCAAGTGGGTCATCACTGCAAAAGACACCTGTGGTTTTCCCAGCATTCCACAGGCTATGATCTGCTCCCCAGGAGAGGGACCTCCTGGTAGAAACCAGCTGGGTTCAAATCAGAGGGCAAAATTCATCCCTCCCCAGGCCGGTGGGGACAGGTGAGTGGCAGCACCTGAAAGTGGTTTCCCACCTTGGGTCACAGAACACTTGTCCCATCAGTGCACTGCCTTCCTAAGTATTTGTGCTTTGTTACCATCCTGACGGTTAGTCTGCACTATGAGAACAGAAGGAGCTCTGGCCATGCACTCTTTCTTTTAATAAAAGCAAACTGAAACCAGAATAAGAAGAAAAAAAATTAGGATATATCTTCTGATTGTGTCAACACCGTTTCAGAATTAGGTTCGATTCCATTCAAAGAGAAGGAGGGGAGGGGCTGCAGACGGGCCCGAAGACTGAGAGGGTAAAGGGATCATGGTGTCCACAGAAGCACTTGCAATAGCCCAGCCGGCAGGACCCTCCCTGGCCACCGAGGACACGCCACACCGCTCAGGGTGGTGAACTTATGAAATAAATGCTAACCAAATAACATTTATAAATGTTTGTAGGAAAGATGGCAGGAAAAGGAGCTGGTAGAGTCAGATTCGCAGATCATGCAGGGAGAGTACACCAAAAAATTAATATTCAAGCTGAGTAAGAAAACGCTTTAAGAGAAACTGTATCCTAGCTCTCTCACTTTTGGGAGACAAAAACAAAAACACACACACAAAAAAACAGAACAAAATGCAGAATATTCCAGTTTCCAAAGAATCCAACAACTAATTTGGTGGGCTAGAGTGAGAGGTATTAGTTAATGCCTCTCCATTAACCTCATTTTCTCCTTGAATTTCATAGAAAATACAGCTCAGGCCTACTGAGAACAACAATCTGTCCTGTTAAAATTCAGCATCATTAAGTGTACCAATGCCCTTACTCCTTACACATGAAACACACAAGTCCCCTTGAAAGAGACACTCCAGGAGGGACCAGGTGTGCCCACCCACATGACTTGTTGAATGTGATCACAACATCTGAACCCAAAGACAAGCTGTTTTCTTCTTGGGATGATAGTTTTAACAGGTCCCTGAAATGTACAGTGAAGTGACGCAAAAACAAAAACAAAAACAAAACAAAAAAAAACCCACAGCCCTCCCAGGTTAGGGGTTGAATTTTAGAAAAGATGCACTTCTTTAGGCCATGGACCAGGAAGTCCCTTCAAGGTCTGACGAAGAGCAAAAACCGCCTGTCCCAGCCCTCCAGTCACTGAAGGAGAGAACAAGACTGTGTGTTCCACAAATTCAAGTACAGCTGGGTCCCTCACCCTCCCTTTTTTCCTTTTTTTGGTAAGTATCCAACCATCCATAAATTCATGGATACAGCAGAGATGCACGGCGCAACGACTTTCATACTGGTTATCTTTTTAATTCGGTCAGTGAGCAGCATTTCCCAGTTGTACCCGCCCAAAACCAAGTTCTCGGCAGTTCCATCCCGTGGGATTGCAGCGTGGATTTGGCGGGGCACGCTGGAGGGTCAGGAAGGCTGGGTCCGGCCAGTGTCATACAGCAGTGAGGCAGGGCTCTACCAGCTGGCCCTGACAGCTTCGATATCGCTAACCAAATTCTGAGCCAGGCAGATCCCAAAAATCTGACAAAGGAAGGAAAAGAGAGTCAAACAGAGAAACTCCACTTCAGCAGGTTTCTCCCTGGCCAATGAATCTCCTTTTCCTTATCTTTGATTTTTTAAATTGACAAATAATTCATATAAAATGTGTCCTTTCAGAGTCTTTACTTCAGTGATGTCTACTATGCTGGCAACGGTGTGCGGCTATCGCTGCCGTCTAATTCCACAACATTTCATGACGCTGAAGAGACACCCTACCCATTAGCAGGCACCCCATTCCCCCATCCTTGGAAACCACGAATCTACTTTCAGTCCCTCGGATTTGCCTACCTTGGACATTTCATATAAACAGAATCATAGAATACGTGGTCTTTTGGGTTCACACAGCAAAATGTTGTCAAGGTTTAGTCCTACAGTAGCATGTACCAGTAGTTCAACCCTTTTGATGGCTTGAGTAATATTCTACTAGATGGATAAAGCACATTTTGCATATCCTTCATCAGCTGATGGACATTTACACTATTTCTACTTTTTGGCTGTTCTGAATGGTGCTCATGTGAATGTCCCTGTCCAGCTTTCTGGTAAGCAGGTTTGCAATTCTTTGGGGAGTGGAACTGCTGGGTCTTACGTGAACTCCATTTAAGTCTGAGGAAGTGCCAAATTCTTTTCCACAGTGACTACAATTCTCATTCCCTTTAGCAATGTACGAGGGTTCCCATTTCTCCACATTCTTGCCAACATTTGTTATTATCTTCTACTGTCTATTTTCAATTACATCCATCCTCGTGTGTGTGAAGTGCTAGGTCACTGTGGTTTCAATTTGAAATTCTCTAACATCTAATTATTAGTATCTTTTCATGTGTTTATTGGCTATTTGTACTTTCTTTGGGGATATATCTGGTTTGAATCCTTTGGTCGGAGCTCCTGGGTGGCTCAGTTGGTTAAGTGACTGTTTTTGGCTTAGGCCATGATCCTGGAGTCCAGAAATCGAGTCCCGCATGGCGCTCCCAGTTCCACGGGGAGTCTGATTCTCCCCCTGACCTTCTCCCTTCTCCTGCTCTCTCTCTCTCTCTAATAAAAAAAAAAAAAATCTTTAAAAAAATTCCTTTGGTCATCTTTAAATTAGGCTTGTCTTTTTATTCTTTAGTTGTTTTTTATATATTCTAGACACTAGAACCCGATGAGACATAATGATTTGCAAATATTTTCTCTCATTTTGTGGACTGTCTTTTCTCTTAGTAGTATCCTTTTAGCACATAAGTTTAAATTTTGATGAAGTCCAACTTACCTACTCACTCTGGTTGCTTGTGCTTTTGGTATCCTATGTAAGAAAATGCTGCCTAATCCAAGGTCACAAAGATTTACACTTAGACTATTTTCCAAGAGTTTTTGTTGTTGCTGTTGTTGTGTTTTAAATAGCTTTAGCTCTTAAGTGTAGGTCTTTGATCTGTTTGGAGTTAGTTTTTATATATGGTGTGAGGTAGGGGTCCAAATCCATTCTTTAGCCTACAGACATCCAGTTGGTCCAGCACCGTTTGTTGAAAAGACAATCCTTTCCCCTTGGCTGGTCTTAGTTCCATTGTCAAAAATCAACTGACCATAGGGGCAGAACTTATTTCTGACTTTCAATTCTATTCCACTGATCTATATGTTCAACCTTATGTACCACCTTGATCACTGTAGCTTTGTAGTAAGCCTGTGATTAGAAAGTGAGTTCTCCAACTTTGCTCTTTTTCAAGTTTGTTTTGCTACTCTGGGTCCACTGCACTTCCACCTGAATTTTAGGATGGACCTTGTCCACTTCTGCAAAAAAGGCAGCTGTAATTTTGATAGGAATTGCACTGAACCTGTAGATCAATTTGAGGGGTATGGCCACCTTAACAATATTAAGTCTTCCAATATGAATATGGAATGGCTTTCCATTTATTTAGGTCTTCTTTAATTTCTCCCAACTACTGTGCCCCATTTGTGACCCTTTAAGAAAAGTATTCTATCTCCACAAGATTAAAAACCCCAGCTCTTGGGGCTGCTTAGGAGGAAAAGTACATGCTTCCTTCCCTCACTAACACTTTGACAAGATGGTCCAGAGAGAGAAAGGGACAAAGGATGTCTGTGAAACTCTTAAGAAAGTCTTAATCTTGCCACTGGGATCTACTTCCGACCATCCCTGCCTGCCTGATTGTCACAAGGCAGTGATTACTTTGCCCATGGAAACACTGGAATGCCAATAGGCAACTGCCGACCCAATCAATTCCTCCATCTTGAAAAGGAAAAAAAGATTTCCTAAGGTATTTCAGGATAGTAGCATCTAAAATCAGGGCTTTAAATAAAATACAAACCAGATAGTTCAGGTCTGTTCCCCAACCCTCCGATGTGTCTTAAAAACTGTGACATGAAGGTGATTCGGCAGAGCTCCAGTCACGGCGAGGGCTCTCCCAGGGCATCATTTCCCTGTGACATCCACCAAGGAGATTTGTCTTACCTGTAGCAATGCAATCCCTATGAAAATACCAGCCACGATGGTTAAATTGTCCTGCAACCACTTCTCAAACTGGGGCACACAGCCTTTCGTGTAGATTACAATCTGCTGGTCAACTTCCTTCACAAGGGAAGAGGAGAGCACAGCGTCACCATGCAAGTTCAAAAGCTCCTCCAACACCCTTTGTGCTAAGTGACAAGATGAGATTCCACTTACTGGTTTTTGCCTGGCATCATAGCCACACTGGGTGTTGATGACATCTTCCTGGTAGAGAAAGAAAAAGGAAAGGTGAAATTCACTCAACAGATGCAAACCCCGCCTACGACTTAGCAGAAGATCCCTGTTCAGTGTCGTTAATTGAATGCATACTTGGGCATGCAGATGTGCTGGGCACCAGGTTAAATAAACATTTTGATACATTATCCCAAGTAATTATTAGAACAATCCTCAGAAGTAGGAGGGGCGCCTGGGTGGCTCAGGTGTTAAACGACTGCCTTTGGCTTGGGTCATGATCCCAGGGTCCTGGGATGGAGCCCGGCGTCAGGCTGCTTGCTTGCTTGGCAGGAAGCCTGCTTCTCCCTCTCCCACTCCTCCTGCCTCTGCTTGGGTTCCCTCTCTCGCTGTCTCTCTCTGTCAAGTAAATAAGTAAAATCTTAAAAACAAAAAAAGCTGGTGTTAAAATATGCCCTCTATTCCAGAAGAATAAAACTGAGGCTCAGTAAATGTAAGATAGCAAGTGCATTACTGACAACCTTAGGAAGCTTACAAGGGTTAGAAAATGGAGACATAGTTAAAACCATGGGGAAAGAACACAATGACTACCTTCATTTATGTTCTTTTGGGGGAACTTCTACATTTTAATCTATAAACTTCTGCATCATTTAAATGGTTTTTCAATGAGAATGCATTACTTTAATAATTAAAAAACAAAACAATGTCCCAACAACATATCACACGGACAGATACCCTGACTTCTCACAGGCCCAATCGGAAACACGGGTTCTCCTGTTTTAGGTTTGTTTATTTTTCCCCTCTGCAGGGTATGGGTGGATTTTATTAGCTAGGCATTTGTGGAATGAGAGATCTCTACCCAGAGTATCTGTAGTTGAAAGGGGAGGCATAATGCCTTCTGACACTCTTCATAATTCTTCTGATGGAATGTTAACCCAGGGCAGGAGCCGGAGACAGAACAGTTTGTACCTGCTGGTTGGCACAAGGCCACCTGAGTGGACACCAAGGGCTCTCTGCTGGGTACACTCCTGTCTGCCAGCCCTACTCACAGGACATCAAGACATGAGCCAGCTGGAGAGGTGGGCTTCCCGGAAGGTCTCAGAGCAGGGGAGCAAGCACGGTCCTTTCGGATTCTCAGACTCTTTCAGAGCAACAACACAGAGACTGCTCTGAAGCTCTCCGAGAACTGCTGTTCCACACCAAGACCATGGCGCCTTTTGAGGAGCCCCACACGCTCCACCTCGCATGGGGAAATGGCCACTGATCCACTAGCACCCACGGGGCTCTGCTTGATTTCAAGAATGTGGAACAGACACGTGCAGAAGCGAATTCTCCCCCTTGTTTCAGTGCTCACTCCTGGCTTTTAACTTCCAACAAGGCACCTGGCACTTTAAGTCATCCCACATGCCAGTCACATGATGTGACCCAACACCCAACTAAACCCATGGTGAAAGGGTTAAGAACAGGTTCAACACTTTTTCTTTTCTTAAATAAAACACAAACTGCAGTTATCATCGTTACAAACGAGAGCCCAGGCAGCTGCGGTCTTCCTCCCTAGCAGACTAGCCCTATCTCGCCTCAGACTTTCCCCCCATCCCTGACACTGCCCCCCAGAACCAAGTCAGGAAGCAGAGGGTCACTGCCACCACCAGCCCCCCCCCTGACCCCCCACCGGCCAATGCAGAGAGCTCGCACCGAAGCGGGTCCCTCTCCTCAGGAAGGAATGATTGGCGCTCTCGGCAGGCTTCCTGGGCCTAAAGACCTAAAGCTCAGCTCTATCACTTGCTAGCAGTGTGAGCTTGGGAAAGTTGCTTAAGCTCCAAGGGCCTTTGTTTCACCCAAAGAGGGAAGAGGATGATGACATTGCCAGCAGGAACGTTCTGATTTTTATTGAGCCAACTCCCAAGAAGGCTGAGAATAAGAACCCGCGTGTGCTGCTGAATTAATGTCAGAGACAATTACTCCTACCGGGAAGATCCAAGCGCTATGCCCCCTTTAGGGGCTACAATGAGGAATGAGCAGGTAAGAACAGGTTTCTAGAAAACAGTCACTCTGTTCATCCCTCCCGCCCCAATTCTCGGTGGGACGTGCAGAGCTGGCCGGCAGTCCGCGGGCCTTCACTCACCGCGGGGTCTTTAGTGCAGCAGGAGAATGGCACGCCGCATCGTTCTCGACTTGCGTTGGAATCTGTGCAATTGAAGTAAATATTTAGGTTCCAATCATCAGCTCCAAAAGCCCCACAGCACTGCCACTAGAGCAAACAGGAGAGAATTAGAACATCTCGACTCGGAGGCGACCAGGTGCCCACGCTCATGACCGCCAGACGCCCGCCACCCAGCTTCCGCCAGTGCTAACCTTCTCTCTTGCCTAGAATTTACTTTTTGATGAAACTAAACCAAAAGGGGCCCTATAAAAGCTTCCAAAATGACTCAGGCTCAAGATCTATAAGGATGTGCTAGCTAGCATGTGATTTAAATGGCTGGTGAGACCCACGGGGTTAGGTGTTGGAAGGGCAGACAAGGCAAGAGTCGTACAGCAGATTCGGTCCGAACAAGATCTGCCTGGCGAGGGTGCATGGAGGAACATTCTAGGATAAACAAGACACTAAACCGTGGCAGTGTCTGAAGGAGGCAAGTGGGGCTGTGGGTGGGAGAGTTAGAGGCTGACCTTTTAAAAACTGTGGTCTCTGCAGCCTTAATGGTTTTGTAAAAATCCTTTTTATTGAGGTATAATTGACATACAACAAACCGCACATATTTAAAGGGCACAATCTTGTAAGATCTGACATATGTATCATTGTGAAACCATCACCACAATCAAAATAGTGAACATACTCATTACCGCCCCAAGTTTTCAAGGCTTACTTTTCATTATATACCTGTTACTACTCTGAACTTTTTCTTTTTTTAAAGATTTATTTATTTGACAGATAGAGATTACAAGTAGGCAGAAAGGCAGGCAGAGAGAGAGAGAGGAGGAAGCAGGCTCCCAGCCAAGCAGAGAGCCCGATGCGGGGCTCGATCCCAGGACCCTGGGATCATGACCTGAGCCGAAGGCAGAGGCTTTAACCCGCTGAGCCACCCAGGCGCCCCTGAACTTTTTTTTTTTTAAGAACATGAATTTACATTTTTAACTTTGAAAAATTCCATCATCCAGGACACCTGGGTGGCTCAGTGGGTTAAAGCCTCTGCCTTCGGCTCAAGTCGTGATCCCAGGGTCCTGGGATCCAATCCAGCCCCATGTCTGGCTTTCTGCTGGGCGGGGAGCCTGCTTCCTCCTCTCTCTCTGCCTGCCTCTCTGCCTACTTGTGATATCTCTCTCTGTCAAATAAATAAATAAAATCTTTAAAAAATAATAAAAAATAAAAAACAGTACTCCGTCCTCTAATTAAAATATGTATAAAATGAGCTGCTGAAGTCAGTGGGTCTCTAAAGGGCTTGGTACAGGGACTGGTTGCTCCAGAGGGCCCTGTGTCACTCCCCTTCTGGACTAGCTCTACCCTCTCTGAATTAAGTAAACATCAAGCCTTGACCATTTTCATGCTTTCAGGCCCAAGAGCTACTTCAACACATTACACTCCACAATAGAAAAATAAAATCACATGAAATAACAGCATTTCCATATAAAGCAGACAGCAGGGCAAGAGAACGTGTATACGCATGTTCTTCCAGCTCATCTGGCCCTCCGAGGGCTGGGCTCGTGCATCTCCAGGTCCACCTGCAAAGCTTCATCAGATTTTTCATGCAAACTAGTCAGCAACAATACCTGGCAAGGTGTGAGCCTGCATCTATTATGACCTAACAAGTCAGGGAGGTCCGCCCAGGACATGAACCAGGGCTTAATTTCACACCTGAAGTGCAGCTCACTCCAGGCCAGCAACACAGCCCCACTCACTGCTGAGGACCTAACGAAGGAGCGCGGCTCCCATAGGGCAAGTGCCGTCCCCTCCCTTTATCAAAGGGAAGCCCCTCCCAGTTCCCCCTGCAAAGCTGTCCAACAGAGAGACAGCCACTCGTCCCCTGGGCTTCTGTCTGCCCCCCAGTCCTGCCACGAACATTGAGGTCACAGAAACCCCTGTGCAACTTCTCAGGGCACACAAATAAAGACCTCAACACCTGTGGACAGTTAACACCTTCAGCCTCCTAGAAAACCACGCACGTCTTATTAGAGTGTCCTAATACTCGCCTGAGTTAAACAGTAGCTGTTATTTCTACTGTACTATCAGGGAAGTAGGTCAAGGTTCCGTTAGCCCGCGGTCACTTAGCTAATTAGAGTTTGGCACTAGATCTGTATTTCTGACCTCCTGTTTATACCGTTTTCCCTTCTGAGTCAAAGGAGGCATCTGCGACGTCATTTGCATGCCAGAGGAAGTCACCTAGTAACATTTGGAAGGCGGGGGTGGGGGGGGTGGGGGGTACTCTTCACTTGCTAGAGATCACCAGGGCTTAGAAGTTGCTCAACTTTTGGTTGTGCAGAACTGGGTGTGCTCTAAGGTTTGGATAGGCATGTTTTAGGAGCTCTGTGGACAAATATTCTATTGCTGAGTGAATTATTAGGAGCCATGAAGTGTAGAGGATGGCCAGAAAGTGGGCAAGGAGCAAGAAAGAATCCCCCTTAGACACCACCTAACATGTTACACGACAGCAAAACAACACTCCGCAGAAGTCGATGGAAACAGCACCTGCGCTTATAATCTCGTTGTTCAAGAGGCTCTTTGTCCCTTGGACTTGGTAGAAACTGAGATAAGCGAAAATAGGACATTTTCACTGGGTATAAATCACGGAAGTCAGAAAGGAGGTTAGAAAATAATGAATACACAAGTAAACCAACAACAACAACAACAAAAAACCATGTGGCAAAATCAGAGGTAGGTTCCAGCCGGCATGGCCAGAAGCCAGGAGTAACGTTCATTCCCCCAACAAGGCTTTCAACTTAAAAATAGACCAAATTTAAACTTACATATTCCTGCGTGAAGTCTATGAGGTTCTGCAAATCAATGTCATCTCTGTACGCTCTGATGTTGTTGTTTATAAAGAAATACAGCTGGTCTTTGATCCAGTCTTTGAAAACAAATGCCAGAACCCCAGCAGTGAGCTCCAGGAAGAAAATGATTCCCAGGAACACAGAAAACTAAGACAAAAGACACAGAGAACAGTTTAAAGGGCTATTTTGGTCATATGTAGTTAAACGGTCCCTTCCAAAAAGGTGTGTAATTACACTGGGTTGCTACACGTGTCTAAAGCAGATACTCTTCAGTTTCTTAAGATTCATTAATAGACTATTACACTCCAAGAAAGGATTTTTAAGAATTGTTCATAATCACATTTTAGGGGTTCTGTTGGTCCATTTGGTAATTAAACAACAAAGCCAATAAGCAAACATGGATAAGAGGCATTTCTCATGAGACCCACATTATGACCTAATGAG
Source organism: Meles meles (assembly GCF_922984935.1). Lineage (NCBI taxonomy): Eukaryota > Metazoa > Chordata > Mammalia > Carnivora > Mustelidae > Meles > Meles meles. The sequence goes on along the minus strand of NC_060067.1, from coordinate 110,917,070 downwards.
CTTCTCTGGCTTCACGAACCACCCCACTCCTGAACAATAACCATCCCTCACCTCCAGTAAGCTCTCGTCACCATGAAAGATAAACTATCCCAGTATTTGAAGATCGACTGTCATCTGTCACTATGTCCTTCAAGCTGTATGCAATACATTCCTTTCTTTTGGATTTAGACAGATTTAGACACTGCTTTAAATCCTCTTTGCACCTATTTTATGGGGTAAAATAGCAGATGTGTTCGTCTTTGATGACGAGGTCAAAGAGGAAGTTGGGGGGGGCACTTGGAGGTGGTGACTAGGACATGAAAATCATTTCCCGTTAAGAAAACGGGACTGAAAGTTTTCTTAGGAACACTAGCTGTGCTCACCCTTCTTTGTAGATACCAGTCTCGGAAGATTTTAAGTAACATCAACCCGCAGCCAAAGGCAGACTTCTGACTGACGTGGCCAACGAGAATTTACGCAGGAAGGCTGGAGCCACAGGTAAGGTGGTGACTGCCCATGCATCTGGAGAAAATTCCCTTTCATCTCCAAGACTCTGAAGAGCCCCATATCTCGGTCATACCAACAGTACTGTTCACGCCCACGGTTCTTTCCACTTCCTATCACCCCCACACTCTTACTCTTTCCCAACTTTTTTGCTGAAACAGATTATGAGAAATGAGGCTGTGAAGGACCAGGCAAGCTTCTGGTGACCAGGACAGAAGGGGGACACTGGGGCCAGAGCTGCTCAGCGGACCCCACAGAGCCTCCAGGACATGAGTAGCTGAGGGGGCGGGGGGGGGGGAGGGGGCTAAAGCTGTCGGCTGTTTCTCTGCTCCGCAAGCAGACATCCAGCAACCAACAGAGAGAGAGAAAAATGTGCTGGAGAAGTGATGCAAAGGAAGCTGCAGAGATACTAAGGTAAGAAAAAGACAGATGATGTTAATTCCTCCAGCAAACATCTGAAAGACCCATAACAGATTAGGTCCTGGATTTGGTGGGCTTCGCAGAAGCAAGGATGAGTAAGACCTAATCCTGCCTCCAAAAAACCCCAGTCTTAGGGGCTGTGGGGGTGGGGATGGGGGGGGGCATTTCACATCAGAGGTCCATACATCTGACAGTGTGGAGCCAGGATGCAGAGTGCCATTCTGGGAGGGTGGGCAGGAGGGGAGGGTAAAAGAAAGAAGTAAGTGCCTGGCAAAGTGTAGACTCCAAGGTTTGGGCTCTAATTCTAGACCCTCCAGAGCTCAACCCTTCAGGTTCCATAGACCTCCTCCTGGTTATCTGCTCTTGATGAATTCATGAGAATTCATTCGTGATCATCAGTGGTACCAATCATTTCAAAGTAAGATTTCCGCCATCGAGAAAAAAGGACAGTGAAAAAAAATGATCACTCTTAACTCAGGGCCTACCCCTGGTGTAAAACAACTCCCCTCCCTGTATTAGATACAGAAATACAAAAGTTATCATGCGATGCAACTGAGAAAAATCAGAGCTGGCTCGCACGCATGTGCACACAAAATACCACCACAGAAGCCATGCACGAAGTTAATTCGATTTTTGTTCTCACCATCATAGAGGTTAGGCAAGTTCATTTTCCAGTTACCCTGGTAAAGTTTCTCTTACTGCTACACGATACAGAGATCAAAAACTGAGTTCAAAATAAATTCTTATCAAATATTTGGCAGAAACCTCTCTGCCCTGACCCTATGACCTCAGATCCCCCATTTCCAAAGGTGCAGAAACTGACTCGCAGCCTTTGTCTTAGGGCCTCAGTTGACCAGGAAACTCCATTTCCATTTCCCATTACCTTAGCTCCCAGATTTTCCCTCAGCAAATCTCCTAGCCCTGTAGCATCAGATTCCTGGGACTGTTAAGGGCATGTTTGCATTCGCTTCCTACTTATTTCGTAGCTCCTGCTCAAGGAATATTCTGTGCCTGTTTTGACTGTTTGTCCTAAACAGAGAAGCCATTTTACGTATTATCTGTGATTTCCAAAAGCCAAGAAATGATACAATTTTCTTCATTTCCAACATGATAAATTATGGTGCTGATTTTGGAGAAAACAATCAGTTTCTGCTGTTAACTCTGGTACCTTCAAACACAAATACAATAAATGATATCAAAGGGACTACTCTTATAAACTGAACTATATTCAAATAAATCAAATTAAAGGGACCCCATATTTGAGGGCATGGAGGCTAAAACTGATAAAACAGTGGCAAATGGTTAAATATTATCTGGGGTCCGATGAGGCTCTAGAAAGTGGAGTGAGGTGAGCCCACACATTTAGAAGGATCTCTTGCCAAGAAGACTGGAAGGTCGGCAGGTGAGGGTCAGGGGCAAATCTCTCCTGGTCTCCTGGTCTTTGATTAGGTGGGCGATGATGGGGGAGAGGGAGAGAGAGAGAGAGAGAGAGAGAGACTCTGTGTGTGTTTGTGTGTGTGTGTGTTTAAAAGGGGGAACTAGGGCGCCTGGGTGGCTCAGTGGTTTAAGCCGCTGCCTTTGGCTCGGGTCATGGTCCCAGGGTCCTGGGATCGAGTCCCGCATCGGGCTCTCTGCTTGGCAGGGAGCCTGCTTCCCTCTCACTCTCTCTGCCTGCCTCTCTGCCTACTTGTGATCTCTCTGCCTACTTGTGATCTCTCTCTGTCAAATAAATAAATAAAATCTTTAAAAAAAAAAAGGGGGGGGGGAACTAGGAGATAAGGCATAAGGCCAATGGAGTGTTGGGAAACCAGCTGCTCCCACCACAGACAAATGTATACAGAACAGAGAACCAACTGCTTGTTCAATTGTAAGGAGCACCAGCATCCCTCGTTTCCCAGCAGAGTCATGTAAAATTGCAGCTTAAACATATGACCTTTCAGGTCTGATTCGCCAAAACCTCATCTGTACCAGGGCTGCCCAAATTCGAAGCAGGCTACCCTGGCTGAGGTACGGTTGAGTCCACACTCTTTAGGGGCATTCAGGAAAAATGCCAGAGGATGACGTGGCAGAAATCCTGGGGAAGAGCAGCATGCCCCGCATGGCTGTGGGGACCGGGGCCAGCATGTGCTCTGGTTTTAAATGAAAATGTCTCTGGATGACGTAGAGCAGGATTCTAGGACCATGTGGCATGATACTAACACGGCTGCCTAGAAATCTCACCCTCTTCCCTCACAACAGGAAGGTGGATTTTTTGTTTTCCATCCTTTCCCTGTTTCTGGAAAGGGGAGTGGACACTGCTACGCAGAGAACATCGACACAGATGCCCTCCACCACGCCACGCTCCAGACCGGCATGTTCAGCTGACCGTCGGCTACACTTACCAAGCCTGGTTCGGATACCGTGGAAGCACAGGCCCTTCCGTCCTCCTCTGGAAGGAATCTCCAAAGGAAAGGCTTTCACTAAGGAAGCACGGAGGGTGATCTAGAGACTCCTCCTGAAAGGAAATCGTCAACCGGGCCGTATTTTCACTGGGCCTTTGGAAGAGCCACCTTGCCTAGAGATAGGGTGTCCTCCTGCAGGAGGACGGGAGCTGGGGCCTCGGCCAGTGCACAGAACAGGATACTCACAAACTTCAGAAGGAACGTGTTTTCCCGTAGCGCTCCAATGCACCCTGCGAATCCCAAAATGAACATCACTCCTCCCACCACGAGGAAGAGCCAGACTGGGTCAAAGCCGCCGAGATCGGTGATGGAAGAGATATTGGACAGAACTCCCTGGGGGCAGAGAAGCAAACACAACGGGTCACCAGGATGTGGGGGCAGTTTTTCAACAGGGAACGATGATTACAGTTGCCTTGTCCCCCTCGCAAGGAAACACTTGAGAGGTGATCTGATGATGAGGTGTGGCTGATACTCAAGAAACACTGCAAATTAATCAAAAACAGTGTGCGAGAAAAACACACTTCCCAACACCCAGGAAGAGGGGTCACTTTTCAGCAGCCAGGGCAAGCAAGTGTCGGACAAGCACCTGCCCAAAGCCTGCGGCGTTTCTTAAGGAACAAGGAATGAGCTAGATGCCGAAGGCTGACACAAGGCCAGTCCCAGCCACAAGCCCCTGGAAGTTTTCCAGGGAAAAACCATGCCTCGGGATCCGCCCTCGAGCTTCACAGGAGACCCTGTCAGGCTCAGATCCCCAAAGCCCGCTTGGGTGGTTTGTGCTGGTAACTGTCTCACACTGACTTATTAGGGGTATTTGCTCACCACTTTTTTTTTTTTTAAGAACTGAGATTTAAATGATTCGCAAATCCAGAGTTACTCCCTGGCTTTCTACCCTTTTTATTCTCTTGCCAAAGGAACCCAGAGTTCTTTCATTTCTCTATGAACATTCTTTTTTTTTTTTTACAAAAATTTCTCCCTCAACCATGATACTATGTCAAATACCCCCCAGAACCTATGTTAGAAATTACAAGATTTTTTCTTCTCTAAAATGCAAGGTACGTATTTGCTCTTCATTCCTACAGAGACGGACCACTGTTACTTTGAAACCATGAATGCACAAGACTCTTAAATACCCAATATCATCAATATTTTATTTTCTTATCTTACTAGTTTTGAACTCTCAAAATATCCCGGAGTATCATGGTATATAGCTCGCTGTGAAGTCTTAAATCACTTGTTTCAAAACACTCCCAACAACCTGAAAGAATGCAAAGTATTTATCTGATTTTACACTTTATGGAAAATGGAACCCAGAGAGGCTTCGTGACTTGCTGGAGGTCACACAGCTATTTACTGATTTTTTTTTTTTTTTTTGAACCAGAACAAAAGATCTACTTCATGTTCTTTCCTCAACCAGTGGAAGTCATGCATTTGCTTCCCAGCACTTCCAGTCAGCAGAAGCCTTCTGTCATCCATCGCCAGAGATCTGCTGCTATCAGAAAGCCTGAGGTTAAGGGTTTTAAGTTTTAGTCCATTTTAGGGTTGCAGGATCACTTGGACAGAAACATCTTTTGTTTGTTGGGTTTTTGTTTCTTTTGGGGGGGGTGGAGGCATGGACTTAAAAACAATAATAGGATATTAATAATAGAATACATATGAGAAATAAAGAACTCTTAAAATGTACAATTTAAACCTTACAGGAAAGGCCAGAGGTTTAAGTCAAGTCACAGATGAAGGGCTGAGATGAGGAAAGCAGTTAGGAATGTAGGGTGTATTCACAAACTTCTGAGGGGAAGTCACAAATGCAACCACACCCTTCATGAGACAGCTTGGTCCAATGGTTTGATCCAGTCTTGTGTTACTTAGATTTCCAAGCTCTGAATTAGGAGTTCTCCCGGGAGGGGTGTGTGTGGGTGGGGAGGGGAAACACAGGAATACTGTTACCAATTCTCCACCTACACAGATGACAGGAAGACAAAAACTCTGCCAGAGAAGTCACACAAAATCCAGGCAACAGTACTGAGGGTCCCGTGTTAGAAGGAAATCAACCTCTCCCCCTAGAATGCCTGGGAATACAGGTGTGAATGCTTAAGGTCTTAATGTTCTGTACCTGCTTAGCCAGGGGGAAAGAAGACAACATTGGAGGGTACATGATAACATTCTTAAAAGTTAACTTAATTATGAGAGGAGACTGCACTTCCTCGCCACCCCAACAAGGCAGCAGAGGGGGAAGTGACAGGAAGAGATGGCAGCTCCAACACAGAGAGGCCTTTCTGATAACAGTAGGTCTTCCTCGAAGGATGAGAGAAGGCTTTGGCTCATGCAAGAGCCAAAGCAGTGAGCCTCTGTCAGTTCTGCAGTGGGAGGGATTCCCAAACTGGATGTGACATTGGGACTTAATGACGTTTAGGTTCCTTCCAACTTTAAGACCATTTTATGATTCTACCCACTTTTAATGGGCTTTTGTGACTCACACTCAACTCTGACCAAAGATCAGATTGTTCCCAAATAGTCTTCCATGAGCTATGGCTGGACACAAAGAGGTCATGGATAAAAGAGACAATTATCTGGGCAACTCTGGCAAAGCAAGTCAACCAACCAACATGCACACCTGTGTCTCAAACACTGAGCTACACCCTCAAAAGGCTACAAAAAATATGATCTCTGGGATGCCTGGGTGGCTCAGTTGGTTAAGCATTTGCCTTCAGCTTAGGTCAGGATCCCAGGGTCCTGGGATCGAGTCCTGCATCGGGCTCCTTGCTTCGCGGGAAACCTGCTTCTTCTTCAGCCTGTGGCTTCCCCCTGCTTGTGCTCTCTCACTCTCTCTTTCTCTGACAAATAAATAAAATCATTAAAACAACAACAACAAAAACAAAACAAAACCAAACCATGATCTCAACTGTCAGTAGTTTCCTGGAGCATCTGTCCTCTCTGGGTTTTATTTGGAGGATGAGTATTTGGCTTTGCAGACAAACTTATTTTCATACTTTACTCTGTCCAGCCTACAGGGGCAGCTTTAATTGAGGGGCTTCCTACTGTTACCATGGAAACAACAATCATTTGGGGGTCTAGCTGGCCTGCAGATTCTACTTTTAATCCTAAACTCTGGCAAAAGGCAGGACTGGAGACAGATACTGAGGGCTTTGGGGAAATAATATTCTGCAAAGCCTGAAAAAGACGACCAAGAACTTACTTATAATGGATGCAGAATATACCCAGGTCATTATCAGTTGGAAACTAACTCAAATTGTCAAACCTCAAGTTTCTGCCTTTTCCTCGGGATTAGGATTACTTACCCAGATAGAGATGAACAGCAAAAGACCACACTCCTTCACCTGCACCATGTTTCCCAAGAGCCCCTGAAAAGCAGTCTTACTGCTTCAGACTACACAGAGAGACTAGAGCCGAGCTGAACCCAATCCTGGCAGCCGAGATTCCGGATTACAGAAATGATGGGGAGCTGACAACCCGGCCTTCTGCTATCTCGGAGATGGGGTCTTCTCACTGGACTTTTTAATTGTGTTAAGCTCAATGTGACAAATCAGTAAGAAGTGCTAGAACACGCCTACTGAAGAATAATGATCATTAAGGCTTGTAGTTGACAAGAAGCCGGAAGAAAAAAATACAAGCTCTAAGATTACAGTTAAGTCTGCCAAGTGATTTAAAACAGACGTTCCCATCCGCGGTAAATCCTTAGGAATGCACTAGAACAACACCAGCAGACACCTGGTCTTCTGGGAACCTGTGGGCACCACCCTCATCTTTGGGCAAGAGCACTTCCCCATCTTATAAGGCTTCCTGCCCACCCCCTCAAATGCACTCCATGTGCCCCTCACCAAATTCTCTCATGACCCCCCTGCCTTCACGACCGCTGAGAAGTCTGAATCCCCTTCCTCGCACACCAAGGTTTGGAACAGGCATCTCCCTCTTGTGGCTGAAGTTATAAAAGGCCCAAATCAGCAGCCGCATTATGTTTTTCACCATGTGGAGAAAGTCTCCACAGTGAGAACTAGAAAGCCAGGCGTAGGAAGAAACAAATAAGGGCAGGGACGGAAAATCCTGTCCGCGGTATAATCCCTGACCTGACCAGGAGTTCTGCGAATCACTCCAAAAACCTTAGAATACACTGCCCTTGACGGCACAAGGCAGTTCTGTCTGGGTCTGTGCGCATCTGAGGAGTCCTGCACAACCTGACAACAGCTGTCAATCAACTAGGCTTTCAGTGCTGCACGTGGGCATATACACAGGTGCATAACTATATGCACACACACACTCGGCCAACAGTGGAAGTTCACACTTTATGCTGAGAAGAAAGTTCTGGGGGTCCAACAGGGAGCAGGAAAGGGGCAGAGCTAGGTGTTGAGACTTAATATGACCCCTTTACTCAGCTGGCTGCTACTTCCAGTCAACCAAGCCCTTAAGCCCAGGTAAAGTCTTCCTTCCTGTTGACTCGCTATCAACTCAGCAGCGTTAATGAATTGAGTTCTGGATGGAACTCTTAGGTGTTTTGTCTCCGTCACTGGCAAAAAATACATGACGTAAGCTCCAATTCTCGACGTAAACGTGACTGTTCAGCCCTTTGGCTTCAACATCAACTTCTTAGAAACTCAAACTTGTTGGAAAAAAAAAAAAAAGCACAAAAAGGCAATTGGCTACTCTCCTCTGTACCCAGCACTGCTGCTCCAGCGAGAAGCACACACACACGCAGCCCGGTATCTGCATCCCGGGGGTACGGGCTTGTGCTTCTCCTCCAAGGATCCTGCAGGCAGAGCCCGGGGAGCTGAAAGGGTTAAGGGTCCTGGACGTCGTGCATAAAGTCAGAAAATACAATCCTGCGAAACTGCGCCTAACGGGAATGAAGATAAACGCAGGAGGAGCAGAGCAATTAGGCACGTGCATTTCTTCCTTTATCCGTTTGTTTGGGCTGACACGAAAATGGTCTTCTGAACAGCAGCAGCAGAGAACATCAGCAGAAGAGAGCCAGAGACCGAGATTGCAGGTCACAAGAAAAATAGATTCAAGTACTACAGACCTGAGAATATGGGGGGAGGGGGGATTCACTACACAGACTTTCCTTGTTATCATGTAAGAGTTCTTCACAGTCACACTCTATACGCCTGTATCTACAGTCTGAGGCCCCTCAGCCAGCTCCCCGGGGTCTATGGCTGGTGCTGCAGGAGATGCACAAACACACTGACCACACCACAAAGGGCGGCTCCGAAGCCAAGATGAAGACCAGCCCATTAAAAAAGTTGAAAAGCAACAAATATATTCAGCAAATTAGCCATTCCAGAAATTGGCTTTCGGACAGCTAGCTCTTAGTGTATCCATCCAGAGCCTTTAAGAGATGATCCTCTGGTGAAATAGGACATTTCCGTTATCTCCCAGGGACGAGACAGTATCTCTCAGAACTTAGCAAGGAGACCCACGTGTGTCTAAAAAGAAATCAGACATGCTCATGGAACATGTCTGAAGCAATATCAGACAAAAGCTTAGAGAGCCAACAAACAAAAAATATCAGTGTGCATCGATCGTAGAAAAAGGGAGACTGATACTCCAGTCACTTGGACAAGGCTGCCCTCGAGTGCAGGAGGGAGCATTCACCCTGCACTGTACTCAAGCCCACCGGGCTCGCCTACAATTTCCCCTGGAATCCTAAAACACAGAAAGAGGGTCGCCTGGACAGTGCTAGCTGTGGGGCAAAGACACAGGACATGATCACACAGATACCTCGTCCTGAATCCCAGTTCCACGACCTACTACCCGTATGATTCTGGGTAAGCTACCAAACCTGCCTAAGTCTCAATTTCCACATCAGCAAAATGGTACCCTATATCATAAGGATGAAGGAAATAATTCAAGTAAATCTAAACACTATGCTAAGTGCTTGGTGCAAAGTAAGAATTCAGTGAAATTTTATCCCCATCCTCATTACCGTCACTACCCCATTAGACCAAGAGGAACACTGAAGCACAGAGGAGGCGCCTCTAACTCAACTGCACTAGAGAGGAATCCATCTTGCTCTGGTACTTGTTCTGCCTGACCCTTTTAAGGAAAGCCATGACTATATCTGATGATCACGCCTAATGAAGGTGGCAGTAACTGACTTGCCAGCCAGATCGTCCTTGTTGGGGAATGGAAAGTCACCTAAAGACACTCCAAGTAGAGGTGGAAGAGAGAAGCCATGAGTAAGCAAAAGCCATGAGTAGGCAAACGCCATGAGTGGGTAGAAGCTAAGAGCACACAGAAGTGGTGCCATGAAGAAAAGAACAGTGAGAAGTGAGTCAACAGTGGTGAGCACACTGGGCAGTCAGCAGCCATGTTGCCAAGATGGCAGCACCCTGAACAGGGAAAGCAGGCCTCCGCTGCCAAAGAGACAACTGGGTGCACTGGTCATTGAAGATGCGCCGCTCCGGAGGGACCTTCCAGATACTTAACAATGTCCTCCTCCCTGTGGGATCTCGTCGTCCTGTGGTTTGATGAACACTATACACCTTGGCAAGAATGTGGAAAACTGGCCCACCTTCCCACCGACCTCCTCCTCCTCCTCAGCACCTCATTCAACTATCCCTGAAACTGAAGCAGCTTCTCACCCATGCTTCTGCAATAAAGGACTATGTTCTGAACAGAACTGTTTTTTCTTGGAAAAGGCTTCTACGCACGTGTAGAAATGAAAAGGCAAACAGAGCTGCGGAAGGGTTTCAAACCAATAAACCTCAGGAGTGTCTGTGGTTTTTTTCTATCACCAGCTCAGAGAGTCCTCTGTGTGCCACCTGGCAAGCTTCAGTTTCTTCTCTCTCAACCCACACAGAAAAGAAATGCAAAAATAGCATTAATACGCCCCTAAGGTCTGGGGCTCTTCTGCTTTGGCATATACAAGCACATTCCTTCCAACTGCTGGATGAGAAACAAAGAGACAGGCATATGGAACGTGCACCCAGAGCCAGGCCAGATGGACCCCTCTGAGATTTATGGGACTGGGTCTTGATTCACCCATCCCCCATAAACCAGACCCTACTGGGGTGGAACTGGCAGCAACTTTCCTAGAGTACAAAGGAGGGAAGAGTTTCCCTACTTGAGAGAGGATCACAAGACAACATTCTAAAGAAAATGAGCTCCAGAAGTGGTGGGGGGGGGGTAAAGGGGGGAAAGTGGTCCTGGAGAGTTGGAGATGCAGCTTTCAACAGGAAGACCTGTCCACAGGAAGACCACACTGCAACAGACCTGCTCCCTCAACACTCATCAGAGATCCCCAAAGAACATTACAAAGCAAGGCCACTCTACAAACCCCAAGACATCCATTTGCCTGAGGAATCGTGGCAGAGTCCAGAGAGAGGATTGAAAGGTAAAGAACCAGGAGCTCACTGGGACCCGTAGTCCAGGGGGGTGTACAGTTGTGGGGGCAGCAGGACTCAGGGCCTGGAGAAGCAGTGCAAGGTTAAAGGAAGGCCAGCTGTCTTAAAGGCATGTGGTCGCCTAGTTTTTTTTTTCTGTCAAAAAAACATCATCAGTGAGATTAAGTAATCCCTTCTTACAGCTTAAAAATGGCCATGACCATGGGGTACCTGGATGGCTCAGTCAGTTGACTGTCCAACTCTTTTTTTTTTTTTTTTAAAGATTTTTATTTTTTATTTATTTGACAGAGAGAGATCACAAGTAGATAGAGAGGCAGGCAGAGAGAGAGAGAGAGGGAAGCAGGCTCCCTGCTGAGCAGAGAGCCCGATGTGGGACTTGATCCCAGGACCCCGAGATCATGACCTGAGCCGAAGGCAGTGGCTTAACACACTGAGCCACCCAGGCGCCCCAACTGTCCAACTCTTGATTACAGCTCAGGTCATGATCTCAGCGTCATGAGGTTGAGACCAACAGGGCTCTGCGCTCAGCATGGAGTCTGCTGGAGATCCTCTCTCTCCCTGTGCCTCTCCACCACCCCCCTCGCTCTCTTGCTCTCTCTCAAAATAAATAAAGAAAATCTTTTTAAAAATGGCCATGACCTGGTTTGGGGAGAGGAAGAGGAGGAGAGACTTTGTCTTCCAGGCCTCCATGAAATCCTGCAATCAAGCAGTTGGTGCCGTGGCCAGGTGTGCCAAGTCCCACCCGCTGGTGCCACTCCTGGGCCAGAAACGCCACCGCAGAGGGAGGGACTGCCTCTCTGAACATGGAAACAAATCCACAGGCAAAAGTGTCACTTTTCAAGTGGAGATGCAACATGGGGGGTTTGGGGGGCAGGAAAAGAAATAATGAAAGAAGATGGGATCGGGAGGGAGACAAACCATGAAAGACCCAATCTCAATAAAGAGACTGAGGGTTGCTGGGGGCTGGGGGGCCAGGAGAGGGTGGTGGGGTTGTGGACATTGGGGAGTGTGTGTGCTATGGTGAGTGCTGTGAAATGTGTAAACCTGGCGATTCACAGACCTGTACCCCTGGGGATAAAAATACATTATATGTTTATAAAAAAAATTTAAAAATTAAAAAAAATTTTCTGGATTTTCAGAAATCCAGCCTGTTCCCAGGCCACTTTCCAGATGCCTTTACATGTGTGTCCTCATGATGGAATACATACCCAGGAATGGTCCTAAGTATAATGTTTAAACCCAAATATGTAACAGAGGCTCTGATCACAGTGCGCCCCCCCGCCCAAACTAAAGTGGGGAAAAAAAAAAAAGAAAAGAAAGAAAGAAAAGAAAAAGCAAACAGCCTAGTGGCAGGTGATCACCGTACTCTAGGGCCCTAGAGACAGAAGTCATTCAGTGACTGAGCAAAGTCAGGATCACCAGAGAGCTGACAGACAACTGTATGTGTCATGGGTATTCGGAGTGAAGGCACAGTGACACCCTCAGGTGGTCGTCTGGAGGGGAGACAGGTGAGCAGGGTGCTGGGCAGAAGCAGCAGCAGGGTGAGTGCTGTGGGAGCACAGAGGGGAGAGGGAGAAGGTGATGTCAGCAAGCGCAGAGACGAAGTGACAGGCTCTGGCTCTGAGTGGTCTATGTGTGAGTTCACGGGCGGTGAGGGCAGGCTAACGGGTGGGCAGGCTGGAGCTGGGTTTGAATGAGGGCGTTCTGAGCAGCAGAAGGCCCCGGTCATTTGTGTACTTAGCTCACAACCTGGGCAGCAGGTGATGTCATGGAAGCAGCTGGCCGGCTCTGGGGTGATCCAGGTGGGCTAGAAAAGGGCTACGCTACTGAGCACACACTGTGGCTGGCACTGGGCTACCTAGCTTAAGTCACCCTCACCACAAGCCTACCAGGCAGGACAGCTGTCCGCGGCAGGAAACAGACTCAGAGATGGGCAACCTGCCAGCTCGCCAGGGTGAGAAAGTGACACAGCAGAGTTTCCAGCCCAGGACAGCTGATCCCAGAGTGGTCTACTGCCGACCTACCCCACTCCCATGACGCTCTACTGTCTGAAAAAAGCAAGCAGCAGTGGGTATAAAGGTTCTCATTTTCAAAAGAACATCGTGTATCTGTGTCTAAAATATTAAGATAGGTAACATGTTAAAATGATATTTTTGGCCCTGGACTTCCCTGATCACCCTCTGAAAACCCAAGTAAGTAGGAGACAAAGGCCTCCCCCCATCGCTGCCACCCCCCACAGGCCAAGAGGCACTTCTCTCTCCCCGCACACCTCAGCAAAATCAAGCGGACAGAAATGGCATAGGGGAGAAAATAGTGAGAGAACTTCCTTTCTCTAGAGAAAGTGGCTGCCGTGCTGTGCACCACCACTCCCCGGCAGCTTGCTTTTTACCTTAAACCTGGTGAGGAGTTTCAAGAGGCCTACTGGGGGAGCTCTGAGACACAGTGACTAGGCCAGCCTGCCCGAGAAGAAAAGAGGAGCTCCAGGGCAGGCAGGCGAGGGCTATTTTTGGTGGCACTGGCCTCACCCCCACATGAGTGTGCCCAGGGAGAGGCAGCTGGGGGTAAGAACAGGAAACCTTAGAAGGCAGAGTGCAGACGAGTGCAGGCCGAGGAAGACGGTCAGGTCTGAGCTGGGGAACTAGGCAGCCACTTGGAGTAGACACAGCCACCAAGCTCAAGGGAACCACCAAACAGAGGGACTCGGCAGGGAAGCTTCAAAAAGACCAAGGTATCATCCCCTACACCGTCTGCCAGGTCCCAAGAGCCCAGCCCCACCCACACTTCAGCTCCAGCAGGAAGTGGGCAGAGGAACATCTGGCACGTGGGGGAGGGGTGACAGGAGGAAGCCGGGGGCAAAGGCCTCACCCTGCTTCCCTCGTCAGGGGCCCAAGGCAGATGGAGTTGGGTGAGGGAGAACATTGGAACCCAACATCAGGGTTGGAGTTTTGATCACCATCCAACTCATCTGGGCCTGGACTTGTGCCTTAGCATGAAAGTAGGACTATGATACCTGAGAGGGAACAACAAAGTCATGGAATTTTTGACCCCCCTCAATTTCATTCCTGAGAAACCCCTCTGAAAAAGGTTTACACAGACACACCAAAGGAAAAAGTAGTGGTTACAACATATCAACTTGCGTGCTAACTTTGCAGGTACTGAGCAAGAGCTGGTCCATTTTCAGATTAGGGACTACAACAGAAAACTCAAGAGAATGACTTGGGTAACAGAGAGAGATGTGGACTAACTCATTGTACTTCCACCAATGGGATGCCATCTTCAAAGGATTTTCAGCATCTCAGAAGCAGCTCCTTAAGAGTAGTTTCCAAGCCAAAGCGTGTAGTGTTCTGTTCCAGATATCGGGGGAACCCCCTACCCCTACAGCCTCCCTCTGGATATGGAGACTTGACGGCCACCACCATGAATGGCCCGAAGCACTGAATCTCATGGTCTCAGATTTTCCTTCCTGGGAAAATTGGGGCAGTTTTCCAAGGTGAGTCTTGGAAAACAATCTTGTCAATGACTGTGACAAGAAGCAACTGGAAGGTTCTGAAATGAGACTCAGAGCAAGGCAGTGGTCAGGGGAAAGCCTCCAGAAGAGAGAATCTTCCTTGTCCATCCCCAGGAAAGCCCCCAGAGAAAAGCAGTACAGGCCAGAGCTCTTCTAATTCCCATTCCCCTTTGGGCTCAGAACAGCCACTGACTTTCCCTCTAGCCCGCTCCCCCACTGGAGCCAGAGCAGGATGAGCGAAAAGGAGGGTGGGGAGGGCTGGGGCCCGGCCTACAGGGGGAGGCCAGACTTCCAGTGTAACCCCTCTGGGCCTCAGTTTCCCCACCTCCAAAAGAATAGGTCATCGTTCTCTAAAAGTTTAACCCTAAGGATCCACAGAGACAGAAGTGAAAGCGAAACCCCTTCAGGAAGAGCTACCTTTTCCTGTGCCGTCTTTAGGGCATATAAAGCTCCTCTGCACGGTCTCACTCATTTGCTCACAGACATCTTCTCAGCCCCAGCAGCGTAGGCAACACGCAGCCAGAACTGAGCGGGAAAGGGCACAGGACCCCTGCCTGCAAGGTGTTTTCAGGCCCCACAAAGCCAGCTGGATGTACCCTTGGCCCAGACAGCAGGTGGCTGCATTGGGAGGGCAGGAGGAGCCACAGGCCTGGCCAGTGACAGACGCTCTTCCTACTCAGAAAAGTGGAGGCTCCTCCTGGCTCTCGCTGATGCTGCAGGCAGCACCCCAACCTGCGATTGCTGGTGAAGGAGCACTCTGCCTCTCACCCCCACCTAAACGCTAAGGAACCAGCATACGTGCTGGGCAAAATGGAGAAGGCACGGCACCCCTCGTTTTCCCACCAAACAGGACAATCACATATTGATTCCCATTTTTATGCCAGAAATAAAGGATAATTTTCTTCCCCAACATCCCGAATTAGGGGCTGTGTTGTTGTTCGTAACACTGTCCCGCTATCGATCAGACATCACAGCCACATGTAACTCTGCTCACTCTCAGGCAGGAAGATCTGTCCCCACTGTCCGCTGGCGAGAGATCCGAGGCAACATCACACCTCTCTAACTGAACGCCACAGGCCACAAAATCGCCACGGTTTCAGAGAATGCTTTCATCATTCGTTTGGTCATTCACTGTTTCAGAAGCAGTATTTTTTGAACACCAACTCTGTGCCAATGCTGTGGGTACTGGAGTGTAGCAGTAAACAAAAGTCTTTGCCCTCGCGGAGCTGCTTTTTCTAGTGGCGTGCGAGAGCAATGCCCTTGCTGGCGTGGAAGTGCTCGATTCTATGAAAACACGTAGGAGAAAAACACAGGGAAGCAGGGGAGAGAGGGCAGGGGCGTGGGGTGACAGCAGTGACTTTAAACAGGCCACGTAGGCCTGTGGAAGGAGGTGACTTTTTTTTTTAAAATGTAATACTGTTTATTTAACTTCAAAAACATTTCAGCATTCTAAACATACAAAAAAATAACAGAACGTTGCAAATCATGTTTTAGTACAGAAGGTTCTTGAACTTTCATTGATGCAGTGGCTCGTTTGCTTTGCTGACAATGAAGAGTTCCACGGTTTGTTTAAAAACAAACAGTTTAAAACTGCCGCACTTAACTAAAAAGGATCCAAACACTTCTCATGCCAGCTGACCCCCCCCCCTTCTCCACAACTATGAATGGCAGCAGAATGCTAGGTCACTATATACAGAAACAAGACAACCTGAAGCCAAATGGATGCCCACTGCAGTGTCCACAGGTCCAGCCTCACAGTGCACGCCCTGAGCTACAGCGCCTCCAAAAGGCATCTTCCCCACAGCCTCAACGCCAAGCAAGGAAGATCAAGAATTTGTCTCGGTTGTTTTGTTCTTTTTACAAACTATAGATATATACAGTTGATAACTCAGGATTTCCAGCCAATAACCATATAGTTAGCACCACCTTACAAATAAAAAAAAAAGAAAAAGAAAAAGAAAATGCCAGGAACATCTTTAAATGCCTTGTCACACCAACAGCAAAGTGCACAGAGTGAGGAGAACACGAGAGCCTTTTCATTTTAAAAATGTTTGGAAATACGTACAACTTTGATACAGTTTCAGGGTGCTCTGGACACCCATGGCCACTTCATGTAAACCACTGACAATTTCTAGAGCACTTTGAGAAACTACAATATGACCGCGACCCAACTGTGTGATTAAACCTAACGAGGGCAACAGACACGCCTTGAATAAGAGGGGTGTCAATGTCAATGACGGCGCTCCCTACTCTAAGGTATTCACAAGGAGACAGAGCGACAGTTTTTTTTAATTCATTCTCCTCCTCCTCCTCCTTCTCTTCCTCCTCCTCGTCTTCTTCATCTTCCTCTTCCACCTTTTTCCGGGCAACTTTGGCGGGACCCTTCGCGCCATCAAACTTTCCTTTAGACTTATAGTCGGTGACATCCTTTTCGTACTTCTCCTTCAGCTTCGCTGCCTTCTTGTTGTAAGGCTGCTTCTCACCATCACTTAAGTTATTCCACATCTCGCCCAGCTTCTTTGCCACATCTCCAATGGAGATACCAGGGTTTGTAGATTTGATCTTGGGGCAGAATTCTGAACAGAACAGGAAGAATCCAGACGGTGGTCTTTTGGGGGCATTAGGGTCCTTCTTCTTCTTGCCTCCCTTAGCTGGTCCATAATCTTTGATTTCCTGGTCGTAGCGTACTTCGTCTGCCTTTGCCATTTTTTCGAATTTAGATTCCTCCTTCCCAGACATTGTCTTCCACCTCTCAGAGCACTTCTTGGAAAATTCTGCAAAATTGACAGGGACCTCTGGGTTTTTATTCTTGTGTTCCTCTCTGCATGTCTGCACGAAGAAGGCATAAGCAGACATCTTGCCCTTTGGTTTCTTGGGATCACCTTTAGCCATCCTGACTGTATTGTTTGCTAGTCTCAGGAGGTGACATTTGATCAGAGATCAGAAAGTGAAGAAAAATGCCAAAGTGGATCTCTGGGGGACAGCATCCCAGGTAGGGGAGGAGCAAGGACAAAGGGCCCAGGTGGGGGACAGCAGTGGGGGGAGTTGAGATTTTGGAGAAACAGTACTGTGGTCAGTGGGGGCTACAGCAGCAGGAAAAGGCAAGGTGGAAAGTGAGGTTAGTAACGGGACGACATCTATGGGATGGAGTGAGACGGTAAGCTCACTGAGCGCACTGGAAGGTTTGGAGCAGAGAAGTGATAAGACTTTTTTTTTTTTAAAGTACAGTTGACATTAAATTTGATAGTAGTTTCAGGTATACAACATAGGGATTCATCATTTATACACATTATAAAATGATCGCCAAAAAAGTCTAGTTACCATCTGTTATCACACAAAGTTATTACAATATTATTGACAATATTCCCCAGGCTGTACTTTTCATCCCTGTAACTTATAACTGTAAGTTGGTGTCTCTACTGCCCTTCCCCTATCTCACTCATTCCCCCACTCCTACCCTTCTACCCACTGATGTGTTCTAGGTATCTAGGATCTGTTTTATTTTCTTAGATTCCACATATAAATCATACACCATTTGTCTTTCTCTCTCTGGCTTTTTTTTTTTTTTTTAGATTTTATTTACTTATTTGACAGAGAGAAAGAGGGAGAGCACAAGCAAGGGGAGCTGGAGAGGGAAAGGAAGAAGCAATCTCCCTGCCGAGCAGGGAGCCCGATGTAGAGCTCGAACCCAAGACCCTGGGATCACGACCTGAGCGGAAGGCAGACACTTAACCAACTGAACCACCCAGGCATCTCTCTCTCTCTGACTTACTTCACTTAGCAGAATACTGTCTAGGTTCATCCATGTCACAAATGGTTAAGACTTCATCCTTATTTACAGTTGAGTAATGTTCCATTATATAATATATACACCACATCTTTATCCTTTCACCTGTCAGTGGACACTTAGGTTGCTTCCAGAATCTTGATACTGTAAATAATGCTGCAATGAACATGCTGCGTGTATCTTTTCTGTTTTCTTAGATAAATAACCAGCAGTGGCATTGCTACATCATCGAGTATTTCCATTTTTAATTTTTTGTGGACGCTCCACACTGTTTCCACAGTGGCTGCACCAATCTATATTCCCACCAATAAGGCACAAAGGTTCTGTTTTCTCCACATCCTCACCAATACTTGTTATTTGTTTCTTTGATACTAGCCACACGCTATCTTATATTTTGAAAGGATCACTCTGGCTGCTTCGTGGAGATGTGCCTCGGGTAGGAGCAGGGGAACAAGAGTCAAGGCCGGGAAAACAACTGAAGGCTTTGCACGAATGTAGGCAAGATGTGGAAGCAGCTATGATCAGGGCATAACAGTGGAGGTGATGAGAAGAAATGAGATTCCCCACGTTTTCTCAAGGCAGAGTGGACTGAACGTGGTCTGAGAAGGAAAGAAGGAAGAGTGTCAAGAAAACCTGAGCATGTAGAAGGAGTGAATTGTCATTTACAACCATTTGGGAAGAACAGCTTTGAGGAGGGAATCAGGAGTGCTGTTTTGGATTTTCAGAAGCCACGGGACATTTAAGTGGAGATGCTAGGGAAGGTACGAGCTACACAATTCTGGAGATAGTAAGGTCTCAATCAAAGATCTGAATTGGGAAGTCATCCATGACAGATGGCGTGTGAAGCCCCAAGATGGGATGAGATTGCCTAGGGCCTGAGTGAAGACAGAGAAGAGGTCTCAGGTCCAAGCCTCAGGCAAAGGAGTATGAGAAGGCATTGCCTGAGAGGCAGGGAAACTGGGAATGTGGGGTATCTCGGAAGCCAAGTGAAGAAAGCATTTCTAGAAGGGGGAAATGATAAACCATACCTTAGTCCTTGCTTTACTGACAGGGTTTGACTTCTCAGATGAAAAAATGATGTGCTCCAGGACCTAGTACAGGTTCAGTAAGAAAGGACTAGGTTCAATCAAGTTCCTAGACTGGTAATTAGAAAAAAAGGGAAGGATATAGTCTTTCTACAAAAATAAGAAGCAGATAAACAGTCTGATATAATGACAAGTAGATGGATTAGAAACTGCTTGACTGATGACACCCAAGGGCACATATAAGTGAATGAGTGTCAATCTCCAAGGAAATTTCCAGTGACATGTCATTGGGCTCTGCCCTTAACCTACTCAACATACCAACGGCTTTTATCAGTGATAACTAAAACGGACTGCAATCAGAACAATCTAGAAGGCTTGTGAAAATAAAGCATCCCAGTGTCCACCCCAGACCTACTGAATCAGAAAATCCCCAGACAGCACTGGGGGGGTGGGGTGGGCAAGGAGCTAAAGGAAGGCGTGAGTTAGAAGAAAGAACTGAGGGAGAAGCTTGATCCAAATGTATGGCTAAAGCCAAGCTCAGCGGAATGGGGAATGTGCTGGGTAACAACTGGGTACATGGAGCTTTACCTCTGATTCTGAAAAATCAGCCAGACATGAGGTGGAAAGGGTACACTTAGCTGGTTCTGAGACCAACTTGCGAGTGTCCGTGATCAACAGTGGGATCTTAAGCTACATGGACAACAGGCGAGAGGAGAAGGGACATAACCCAGCCATACCCACTCTGGCCCCCTCAACGGTAGGGGGGCACACTAGAAAAAGGTCAGAGGAGCTAGACCAAGATGATAAAGGGACAACTCCCCCACCCACCAATTCCTAGAGAGAAGCAGATGTTTAGCCAGGAAACTCAAGAAACCAGCCTCAACCCCGAATACTTTAAGGGCCAACATGCAGAAGGACTTGCTCTGTGGGATCCGATAGGGCTGATCTACAAACCATAAAGAAAAACTAGTAGGACAGGATTCTACTTTGGTAGAAGGAAGGTCTTTCAAACACTAAGAGGAACCCAAAGAGACAAAAGTAGTGAGTATTTAGCCACAGAAATTGCTAAACTTACACATGCCCCCAAATTAGCATTTATTATAATGTACTAGTTTTTGTTTATATACATACACACATACATATGCACACCCTTCCTACACTGTAAATTCCCTGAGGAATTACATCCCCAGAGTCCAGCACAAGCCCTGTCCTGTGCTATGTGCTCAATAAATGCTATTATGGCTGGATGCTGCCAAGCCTATTATAGAGGTGATTCATGCTAGAAATTGTTAATGTTCCTTCTAGAACAGCAGGTCCTATGATCTCTGAAAAACTGCACATAAACCAGTTTCCCCTGGAGACATAGTCATCCTTTGCATCTGCACAGTCAATTCAGAATTTAGATGAAATGGATTGTTTGTTACGTCTAAAAGTCAATGGTAGATAGGGGTGCCTGGGTCGCTCCGTGGGTTAAGCCTCTGCCTTCGGCTCACGTCATGATCCCAGGGTCCTGGGATAGAGCGCAGCATCGGGCTCCCTGCTCGGTGGGGAGTCTGCATCTCCCTCTGTCTCTACCTGAGGCTCCCATTGCTCTGTCAAATAAATAAAGTCTTTAAAAAAAAAATAAGCCAATGATAGTACTAGCCCTAGGTTTAAGACTCAGCTTGGTATTAAGTATGTACGGGGCAGGGGGTAATAATTTTTGTCTTGAATGTTTCTGTATTCCACATAAAAACGTGTAAAGCTTTGTCTACTAAGGAAATCTGATCCTTCCAGCTGTGACCCAGTTTGGAGATAATCCACCTCCAGGTGTTCCTTCAAGTAAATGTCACCACATCCCTACAGGGTGGTGGGGGTGGATTTACTGATTCACAGGCTGGTGTTAGCAGCCCAGGAGGACCGTGCTGCCTACCACCCTTGGCCAAATTCCGGTTCACCTCAGAATTTCAACCCCTCTGAGGCCGGTCCAGCTGAGAAGTAGTTAACCCAAAGGGCTTCGACAGAGTTGCCTCTGCAGTCAGTCACCAAGGGGATCGATGCAGATCGGGTTCCATGGCCCCACAGTATGGGTGCCAGTCCTGCAGGGATGGGAGTAGTACAGGGGCCTGCTCAGTGCCTACTCTCTGCCCAGTGTCCCGAGGTACCTCAGAAATAGGGCTGTGAAGGCCAAGGGGAAGGAGAGAGCCTGCAGACTGCCATGGGGAAGACTGCTGCCTTGCCCGTCTCTCCTTCCTGCTGGCCTGCTGCCCCCCCCAACCCCCCACACCCCAGTGCGCTTCTTCACGTGTGCCATCCAACCTCACTGCCCCTTCTCTGGGACCCTGATTTACTGTTCATCCTTCTTCTTGAATTCACTTCTTGGAAAATACATTTCTCCGGAGTCTGTCTGTGTCAGGCAGGGTTC
Source organism: Meles meles (assembly GCF_922984935.1). Lineage (NCBI taxonomy): Eukaryota > Metazoa > Chordata > Mammalia > Carnivora > Mustelidae > Meles > Meles meles. The sequence continues at coordinate 110,895,650 of NC_060067.1, read as the reverse complement.
AAGATGCTGAGGACATGCCATGAAAGGTGTGATGGTGGGAAAAAGACAGCATGTCACATGGACCTGAGTGTGAGGATGCAGGTCCAAAGTGGAGAGGAGGGTAGTCATGTAGGAGCCACAGGAAGGTCATCTGAGCCAGACTTGGAGGAGAAGGAGCAAAGCCTGGTGACAGCCAGGCAAAGAGCGCTCAGAGCAGGAGGGAGACAAATGTCCCTTGAGACTCCTGAGGGGACAGTGGCTAGAGCAGGGCCAGTGAGGGCAGAGGCACAGATACCACTGAGGCAGGGGGGAAAAAAAAAAAAAAGGTGTTGGGGCAAGGGCCCAAAGGGGGCTATACCAACTTTATGCTTCACAGGGAGCTATGGAAAATCAGCTGACTGGATTAGAGGAGTGAAGTCATCGGACAGACATCTTAAAGAAGTCCCAGCGCGAGTCCATCACAGTTAGAGAGACTGGCGGCCAGTATCTAAGTGGCAACATCGAAGGTTGCAGGAGGAAGTCCTCGGCTAGTTAACTGCCTACTGTCAGGGCCCCACAGGCGCAAGAAATCTGCATGATTCACTGCTGTGTCCCATGGCGGGGGGGCGGGGGGGTTAGGGGGCGCGGAGATGTGCCAATGTGCACTAAATTAGGTTCCTCCATGTCCTTTTACCCTCTGCTACCTCCACTTGGTCCCGGCTCACAGAGCTGCTCCACAGTAGCTGGGTAACTGGCCAAGTAACTTCAGCTCTCCAGTGTAACTTTCCATTTACTGGCAGTGGCCTTGACAAAGAGGGGTCTGCTGTTTCCCCCCAACATAGGGACCGCAGTACCCCCTTGCTCTGATATTTGTGTGTGTGACCCTTCCAGCTTTAGAATTTTGTGATTTTATCACAGAAGAGACCTTTGGGGCAACTGATGAAACAAGAAGGTAATTATATTTCACAAAGAGAAAAAAAAAACCTTCAAAATTACCAATGGGCTGTTTATTGCTACAATAGACAATTAGTTCATTTAATGCCTTCCAACATCTTTTTAAATCAGATAGAAATGGACTCTTATTAAAGGAGGATTATAAAAAGCTGCGTTATCCATCATTAATCAATCAGAAGGCTTCTAAAAGTAACATTTCTGAGATTCCACCAATACAAATCTATGAGCCAAAAAGGGGACTGATTCACTTTTCCAAAAGATGACGAGTATTCAACATAAAAGTTTCTAGATATCAAATTATGTCTGTTTGGTCGAGGTCAAAAGAAGAAATACCGAAGGGATAACAGACAGGTCTTCTGGAAAACTGAAGCTAAGCTCTGTGTCTGTGAGTTTTCACCCATCCACCCACTCCCTCATTCCCTCAAGGTGGGAGATAAAATGCTGTCAAGGATTCCACTCCCAAAGAAGGAAGAAAAAAGCAGTTCATGTTAATTTTTGAATTCTAGTACCTGGTCTCAGTAGAACTTGTCAAAAAACAATTAAAAGGTACAGAGGGGAAGTAAGGCAGAGAGAACTGGACACAGGGTGGTGGGGTCATGAGCGTGTTGTGTAGAGCATCAATTGTCCAGAACATTGTGTCTTCACCATAGCCTAGAATATGCTCCTCCATATTTCCAGACTATTTCCTAGGAAATATTGAGGAAATAATTCCTAAGAAATACTATATTTGCTCATAAAGACATAAATATTATAATCATAAATACTGTATGTTGGATTTGCTCATAAATTCTGAACATTCCTGAATACTTTCAATCAGTAGACAAGTAGTCACATTCTTTAGTATTAACGTGAAGTTTATCTGATTTTCAAAAATGAATTAGATCTAGCTTCTTTCATACAACATGCTAATAGCTCATTATATAATGCTCACACCAAAAAGAAAAATAATCTTTATGGCCTGAGTAATCTTTAAAAGAGAGAGAGAAAGAGAGAGAGAAGGCTGCAGGTGGTTTGGTAACATTTATAAGCATTACTGAAATTCTTGTGCCAGAGTGATGAAGTGTTCCACAAAAATAGGTTACTTCCAGCTAACTGACATAATTTCAACACACGATCTCTGTTATGCACATGTATTGTTACTTTTGTAATTATTATGATATAATGAATGATTTCGTCTTTATTCCTAAGGAGCCTTAGAACTATAACATTATCTTCCAAGAACACTTTCTTTCATGAAAGAACCATGTTTCTTTATAGTCTGCAGCTGTCAGAGGAAAAGGAGACAAAGTGTAGAATAATGTGCAACCTCTAGCAACCAAAATGGGTGCATCAACTTACTTTTTCATTCCACGCCCACAGGCCAATTCCAAGAAATGCTATTCCCAAAAACTGAAAGAAAGAAAGAAAAAAAAGGGTGTTAAGTCTAAGGGTAAATGCTATGTTTTTACTAATACAAATACAAATAAAGTTCTCAACCCATTCTTTTGTCACTTTACCAGGCTGAGAAATACTCTTGTCTAAACTCTGACAAGAGTTTTCTGTTTTTGACAGAAAAAGAAATACCATAATCACCTTAATTAACATTAAGCATGAAGAAGGACTGAGTAAAGAAACCATGGTATAGGAATCAGCCTTAGAAAAGAAGGAAATCCTGTCATTTGTAACAACACGGATGAACCCAGAGGGCTTTATGCAAAGTAAAATAAGCCAGACAGAGGAGATACATACCACATGGTATCATTTACATGTGGACTCTAAATAAAGAAATTGAACTCACAGAAACAGAATAAAACCGTGGTTGCCAGGGGCAGGGGGGAAATACTGAAAGGTTAGCAAAAGGGTACATGTTGTAAGATGAATACGGTCGGAGGATGTAATGTAAACACCATGACTTCAGTTGGTAACTTCCGCTAAGGGAACGGAAATGATGTCACACACCGAAAGGTAACCGTAAGGTCATGGATGTGCTACCTCAAGGGTGGGGAACCCCTTCACAACATATATATGTATCGAATCATCATGTTGTACTCTTTAAATATCTTATAATCTTATCTGTCGATTCTATCTCAATAAAGCTAGAAAAACAAAAAAAATTTTAAGTTATTTAAAAAGAAGGGTTGGAATATGCAGGTGCTTCAAAGTCTGATATTATGAAGGATAATAATTAGGTAGAACCTTGAGTAAAACCGAAGTTATTAATAATGTCTAAGGCTGCCTTTCAGTGTAGGAGAGGGCATAGTTCCTGCCCCTATAAATCCAAGCCCGGTGTTCACTAGAAAATGGAGTATGAGGGACACGAACAGAAAAAAGCCGGTGATCCTCTCTACAACATCACACGCCGCTGGGAATGGGCCAAGAAGAAGGCAGGCAGACGCCACACTCTTTACCACTTCTTCCAAAGGTAACATGAATCTTACAAAGTCCAACGTGACCCAAAGAAAAGTCCTGGATTCTTCCATTTTTCAGAAACTTAAATGACTTCTATCGTCCTTGAGAAGGGCTTCTACAGTTCGGCCTGGTCTCCCCTCAGTGCGTAACTTCGCGTATACCCGGGAGCACACAAACACCACAGTGAGATAAAGGGGCACCCACCGCAGAGCTGTCGCCTCTCCCCAAAAACACCCCCACAGTGCTGCCCCTGACCTGTGCTTGGGTGGGGGGAGCAAGCAGTACCCAGGGGGACTCCCTACTGTACTTAGCTGTCACTGTATTCCATCTGCTCAGGGATACACATTTCCGTCCACGTTTTAACACGTCTGAAATCAAGACAGGTCTTAAAATCGATGGTATCTCAGTCTTCTCCCTTTGACCTTACCTAAAATAATAGCAGGTCTTGTAATCAGGGTGTCCTATCTTTGATGACACATCGTACAGGGCTGTCCACCCCCTCAGAGCACAGTGGTCAGGACTGGGTGTAATTGGCCATGAGCAAAGACACATCTTATTCCTCATCCTCATTACCAAGAGCAACTCGGAATTTCCTTCCCAAACACTGAAGCGAAAGGAGAGCGGGCAGGTTAACGAGCAGTTTCAATCTGACAGCAGCAGCGCACCCTGTTTATTTTACTAACATCTTGATTAAGTTAAATGTCAGGGAAGCTGCACACTGAGAGGGCCGCAGAGAGAAGACGGGTGTGCGGGTGGTTCTTCTTTGCCGTTCTGGGGAAATCCGAGAGCCGTCCACCTGGAGAGGTCTTCATTCGCAGCCGGGGGAGCTGACCCATTGTGGGCATCAGCTCATCAACCCAAGGGAGGCTGGGGGCTGGGGGGGACACCAAGGGCAGAGGGGAAAGGCAGGACTGGGGAAAAAAAACAAAACAAAACAAAAAAGAAGGCTGACTGCCCTGAAAAATCTGGTTGCGTTTTTAGAAGCAGAATTTCCCAAATCCCCTGCCAATTATCAGACTCTGTAGTGAACTACATCCAACACATTCGGAACCCCTGGACACAGAAGCTGCAGCACGTCCTTGATTTGACAAAAACAGAAGACCCCTTTCTTCCTGCTCTTGCTCTCAGAGGTTTGGAAAGGGTTTAGAAAGAGTCGTTGTGAACGTCCCAACGGAAAACGATGGTTGGTCCCTCTACAGCCCCAGTCAGAGTGCCCCTTTATGTTTCTGATGGAAAACAACAAATGCACCAGTCCCCCAAATGACTCCAAGATACTCGGGACTCTAGTACAAAAGCAGAGCAATTCAGCATGTTACTTTTGTATGTAGAGGTCCTAGGCTCAATGCGGTAACAAGCCAGAAGGGCAGACACAGCATCCCATCAGACCTCGAAATCACAGAGTGCTTGACTTCACACCAACTGATGTGAAACTCCTCCCAGTGAAAAGCCTCGCCTTCTCACATCAGAAGCTCTTCGTGGACACTAGTCAACCACCTTCCCTGATGCAGTACCCCAACACCGTCACCTTTAGCGATGGGTGGGATGGCCTGGCCGAGAACATCACAGTCAACTCTGTTCCTCCCGGAGAACAGGTTCCCATGGAAGGCTCCTGTCTAACCACTAACATTTATTTCTTATTACTGGACAGGCACTGTGCCCATTAGTGCTTTGCCTGCACTGTCTCTTTTAAGCTTCACCACAATTTTATTGTGGAATAGGCACTGTCATTAACCCCATTTTAAGAAAGGGAAGAATGAAGCTTTCATTCTTTGGGTTTCAACCACTACTGAATGATGCAGCAGAGATGGGAACCAAGAGGAGACTGACATCAAACTACGCATTCTTACCAGTCCCCAAAATTTCCCATTTGCCCCCATGGGGTAGAAAGTAGACGCATTTAGATTAGAATTACACATAACAGGACGAGGACATCATATATTCCTCCGCCCAGCAGGCAAAGTGGACTTGAAGAGGTAAGACAATGAGAACCTTGCCTTCACACAAGGACTGGTTGTAGAACAGAAATTCCCCTGTGCAGGTCAGACACAGAGTAACCTGGAAGAACAGAGAAATTTCAATGGTGAGCCAACTTTCTCCTCTTTGTATGAAGCTCTCCTCTCTTCTGGGCACTTGGAAAACCCCTTTTCCTTCACAAATCATAGAAACAGACTAGAAACCAGTGATTTTCCACCAAGAGGAGAGGGGGAAAGAATCAGAATTTAAAGAAGACTCATGGGCAATTTCCTCTACAATCTTGCTCTAAGACTTCCTGCTTTAACTGTGACTCTCCAAACAAGGTTTAAGAATTTGAAGACAAAACACAGTGAAACGAAGGAAAGCACCGGATACCTAAGCAAGCGGTCCGGCCGGGGCCTCAACTGCATACCTTTGCTGCTACATCACTAGCAAATGTCCTCCCAATTACTCTCAGCCCATATGTTTTGTTTTAAAATTGAGTTGTTCCAGCTTCAAGTAATTAAACAGAAAAGAGCCAAAAAACAGAGACAGGCACGCAGCACTAGAGGCTAGCTGAGTTTCCCCTTTCCCACCTCTAGAAGAAAAGTTGACCGTAAACCACAAAACTGACCTCATTCTGATACCTTGAGGCCAACTTCCAGGCAACGGGGAAGAACACTTAAAGTCAACTCTTCGTTCCTTTGGAAAAGGTGGAAGGGGGGGCGTAAAAAACCACAGCAGATCTGAGGCCTCTCACCATGTGGCTGTATATGCAAACAGGCAGTACAAATATCTGGCCACCCAATTTTTGATGTTTTAAATGAGTAACAATAATTTTGCCAACATCTGTTCAATGCTAAGTAGGAACTAGGCACTGTGTTTTATACGAATTCACTAAGACAGCACTGACTAATACAGCAGCCACTAGCTACCGAGCATTGCAAGCATGGCCAGTGCACACTGAAATGTGCTAATACATATAAGACATACATTGGATTTTATTTTATATTTTTAAAAGATTTTATTTATTTATTTATGAGAGACAGAGAGAGAGAGGCAGAGGGAGAAGCAGGCTCCCCGCTGAGTAGGGAGGCTGATACAGGACTTGATCCCAGGACCCTGGGATGATGACCTGAGCCAAAGGCAGACGCTTAACCATCTGAGCCACCAAGGTGTCCTACCTTGGATTTTAAAGACTTGATATAGGGGCGCCTGGGTGGCTCAGTGGGTTAAAGCCTGCCTTCAGCTCAGGTCATGATCCCAGGGTCCTTGGATCCAGCCCCGCATCAGGCTCTCTGCTCAGCAGGGAGCCTGCTTCCTCCTCTCTCTGCCTGCTTCTCTGCCTACTTGTGATCTCCGTCTGTCAAATAAATAAATAAATAATCTTAAAAAAAAAAAAAGGACTTAATATAAACTAAAAGAATGGAAAATCCTCAGTAGTTATTTTATTACTGATTATATGTTGAAATTATAAACCGGCTATTTCGAATAAAATAGAATACATTATTAAAGTTAATTAATATTATCCCCATTTTATAGATAAGGAAATAGATCTCAGAAACTAAGTCATGTTACTCAGGATATCTGAGTCCTCAGCCCAAGCTCAAAACTGTTTTAGTACTTTCCTGAGACTCTTGTCCTAAGACTCAAAATCACCCCTTTAGTTTCCAGGCATTCAAGGCAAAGGGCTGTATTCCTAACTGGAATGGAGAATGGACTGGAATGGAGAACAGCCCTAAGCGGACACAGAGGGGGACGCTGACGGAAGCCTGCTGGGTGCAGCAGAACAGAAGCCAGCAGGGCGGACACTCAGGAAAAGCTAGAAAGGAAAATGGCCCCAGGATGTGACCAGGGCAACTGGACATCTCCGCCAAGAGGGACACATCTGCCCCGTTTTGGGGACTGCGAACAGAAGATCTCTTTCTCTATCTGTTGCTTCAGTCCGAGCTGAGCCTCTAACACCTTGGAAGTAGACAGTGTCCATTCTAATTAGTACAATAGACAACTTAAGAAGCCACTCATCCATCCATGTACCACTTCGCATATTCTGAGTTCTTACTTTGTGCTAGGTACTACTTTACTCTTGTGATAAATACAGACACAGTCCTTGTCCACAGTAAGCATACAGTCCGGTGAGAGATTTTAAGCAAATAAAGCATAAAAGACAAAACTGCTCTGGATGGAGCTATTAAGGAGAAGAAACTAAGGTCAATACAGACAAAAGAGGAAGACCTGACCCAGAGCACAGTCCAGGAGGGTTTCCCTATGTCAGGGAGGTAGGAACTGGGGTCTGAAAGATGAGAAGATGTGACTTGGCATGAATACCTGAAGAGTATTTCAGACAGTCAGAAGAGAATGTGCAAAGGCCCTGTGGTGAGAGGAACACAGCAAGTAAAAAAGTCTAAAAGGTGATTGGTGTGACAGGTGTGTGAAGAATGGGGGGAAAGTGGCAGGTTTGTCATTAGTGACATGAGTATGGACCAGCTCACTCAGGGCCCCATAAGGCACATTAAGGAGTTCAGTCATTATGCTAAGAGTGACAAGAGGCCTTCTAAATGCCATCTGTGTGTAGTGGACTGGGATGGGGCAAGGACACAGGCCTTTATCAGATTTGAGCTGCAGAAAAGATGAGAGAGAGTCCAGAATGGACACACCGGGACTGAAGGGAGGCAGCTTTAATCACCCAGACAATACCTGACTGTATCCAGGATGGAAATGTGAAGAAAAAGATGGAATTGAGATTATTTGGAAGTAAAACTGACATTTCCAGTAATGGCTCGATATGGTGAAGGGGGGGCAAGGGTGAAGGAGAAAGAGGGAGGTGTCAGGGTTAATTCCTGTTTCTGGTGTCTTCCACACGGAGACTGCAGCCCTTCAATATCCATCTTATGTCCTGACAGAAATAAATCTCAGGTGCCAATTTCTTAACCAGCCTAAGATCTAGTGGCATTTCCAGAGATCAGCTTTCTTTTACAGTATTTTGCCTGCTATCTGAATTCTCTTTTAAAGGAGCATATTTCAACTTGTATACTTAAAAAAAAAAAAAGTTATTTAAAGTCTATACGCACATCTATCTCTCCCCACTTTTATTCATAAAAGGAAGCAGTTATGTACAGGTGTACATTAAAGGTCACAGGCAACTCTGAAATAGACATTTTTAATCCTCTTTGCTTAAAAAAAAACAACAATTACGTCAATGGCATCTGCCCAGCATCCCGTGAACAGACTCAAAATAACAATGCAGCAAGGTAAACACGACAGAGGAAAATCAAGATCAGGTCAATCTGTTCACCTAAATTAGAGCCTCAGAAATATTATCCAAAATAACAATGGAAGGAACTCTTCTTCCTTCGACATTCTGATGAAGTTTAAAAAAAAAACTTTAAGCTCTGCCTGAATAAACAGGAGAGATTCATTGAAAACATTTGGCAAAGAAGAGAGGAAAGAGTATCTTTAGAGAAAAAAAAAGTATTTTCCTTAAACTACAACACGGTATTTTTTTCACTAGATGTTTGCTGACACTTTTGTGTGACCAATACTTCAGTTCTCACAGGGATGAGTGGGGACAGGCGGGGGTCGGGGGATGAACAGTCCATCCAAGTGTGCCAAATATTTATGCCCTAGAAAGACACGGTGTCTTTCTAGGGCAAGGGCTGATATTAGGAATAAAAAGCCTCCGGGCATAATTCCTGCTTTGTCAGAGGAGTCAGCCTGGGCTAGCAGAAAATTCAATACCCAGAAAGTCAATCCCAATTTTGCCACTGGGTCCCCGTGTCCCAGCTGGTGCACTCAAACTGTCCGGAATCCTCATGACAAGATGGCATGACAGATAAAGCTCAAACCTGTAAACAGGACGTTCTCCATCTGAGGCGGGGTGACCCTCTCTCACGTCACTCGGCTCCCGCAGCCTCCATGTAGTCTGAACACCTGAATACACACCGCCCGCTGAGCCCCGCTGCTAGGGCTCCGAGCCTGTGTGATCTCGGGAAAGGCTCCTCGTTCCTTAACACATATCTGAGCATCTCTGATGAGCCAGGCAGCGCTCTGGGGGTTTGGGATAAATCAGGAAACAAAACAGACCAAAGTACCTGCTCTTATGGGGCTGACGTTCTAGCTGGGCTGGACTGGGAGGGAAAGGCGATACAAAGAAAGAGAAATGAGTAGATTATACAGAATCTTACAAGGTAAGAAGCACAGTGGGGAAGGGAGAGCAGCACAAAGGGACTGAATGTGCCTCAAGGTGGAAGGAGCGGCTGCAATATTAAAAATGGAGCGGCCAAGGCAAACCTCCATGAAGCAAGCTACGTATAAGGAAAAAACACAAAGATGGGGAGTAGACTGGTAGATATGGGGCGGTGGGGGGTGAGGGGGATGTTGCAAAGGAGCAGCCCGGCAGGGCCCCGTGGCAGATGCAACAGGAGTCAGATGGGGTGAGGCTCTGAAGCCCCAGTGATGACTACGATCTCTTCTGGGAGATAAAGCAGCACTGGAAGGGTTCCTGACTTCCTAGAGCCCCATGGAGATAACAAGGGCACCTAAGAAAACGCACCAAATGACCGTCGGGGTCCATGTGATCGTGTGCGACTGGGTGGCATGCCAAGAACCTGTGACGCCCCCGGTGCGTCACTACTCTGTGCATATTAGTGCCCTCCCCTTCCTCATGCAGTTCTCCGCCTGCCTCCTCTAAGTAGGAGAAAACCTCCTCATTCACAGTGATCCGAAGCCTCCCTCTTCTGAACTTCTGTACCCCCTGCCACTTGGACCCTTGCTGACATTCACCCACCCGGGGGGATCGTGAAGGGGTGACAGGATCTGGGCTCAGACTGAGGAAGTGACTCGGGCTGTGTGACCCCAAGCACCTGGGCCCAGTCGAGGGGGCGGAAGCACTGCCCTCCAATTAATCATCTCCCTCCCCTGATCTTGGCTGGAGGATCCCTCCCACAACAGTGTATACAGGCATGCCTGTTCATTTAAAAGAAACTAATAAATTCTAGTCAGAATACTGAGATCATGTTTAATTTAAGGTCTTTTCTACTTATCTTAGCAATATGACTCAGGAATTTGGGGTATGCACGGACCCAGATTTTAAATACCTAGTAATTTTGAAATCCCACATTAAAGTAAGTTTCTTCCCACTGGGGCTTCCTGATGCATCGTCCCTCTCCCTAACTTTAGCCCTCCTCGTTTTTGTGTTATCTCCTTTGTAAATGCGTTTTGGTTTCATTATGCCCTCTTATAAAAAGAGAGTTCTTCTGAAAGAACGTGGGATATAAATATAATCAATATTGAGGTTGGGGTAGCTTCTCAATCTACACCCTTCCTTTTTGAAAACCGGCCCATCCCACAAGGATGGGCCCCTGCACCACGTTTGTGAAGGAGAGCCACTCCCCGCTGCTCTCTCTAGACTGATGAGTTGACCGAGGTGGGACCTGTGGCTCAGGAAGAGTCATTCCAGCAAATACTAGGCTGAGACAAGAGTCTCTCTTCCCCAGGAATCAGGTACTGGACACAGTGATTTTCGTCAGCCCCGGTCTCCCTGATGCTAGAACAGACCAGGGTGTGGTGAATAAAGCACCAGATGGAGAAAGTGGAAGAGATGCCAAGAGCAACTTCCAATCCTGACCACTCTCTGCTCCTTATCCCCAGGATCCAAGGCTGCGCTTCCCAATCCTGGGTTCCAAGCAGTCCCCTGGGTCCTTAGGATACGCCTCCCCCCTCCCATCTTAGCTGAAGCTACTTTGGGGGCTTTCTGTTACTTACAACCAAGAGAGTCCTAAGACAATAAATAAGAGACTGGATTAATTTCCTTCAGGCTTAGACCCTGTTAACAGTAAAGCCTGCTGAACGGGCATGAGCACGACGGTGCTCTGGGGACTAATGAAGACGTGGCGGAGGGTGGTGCTCCTCTCCAAATAACCGACTAGGAACTCCAGTGGTTCTGAACTACTCAGTAAAGCTGTGGTCACCTGGTGGAAGAAGGAATACATCATTCAGCCGCATAATTCCATGAAAGAAAAGAGCGAGCTGCCCTCTGCTTGCTTGTTGAGCTCTGGAAGCAGGACAGTCAGAGCCCAAGAAATGGTTCCCAAAGCAAGAGCCTGGAAGAAGGGTAAGAGTAGCAGTAGGGAGGAGCCTCTTGCGTGGTTCCTGTGTTCTTGCCTCCGGTTTTCCCAGAAAGGGCACAAGGACTCTCTGCCTCTGACCTTGTACCACACCAAGAGAAGGCCAAAGCGCCTCCTTGAAGATATGTCTGCAACCCAGGGACAATCTTGCTCGGAAATTCCTTTGTTCAAGATTGGAACTTCACTTCCTGGCAAGAACTAGTAACGTGAGCTGGGAAGGGAGAGAAAATGGGAGGGCTCTGCGGGCAATAAAACTTATACTCTTCTTGGAAATTCCACAGGCAATGCAGGCAAAGAGAAAGGAACGTGAGGGATTAAGCGATGCAAGTCTGGATGGAAAGAGGGAGGCTGCAAATTACAGCTCACTAATCTTTGTCTCGGGAAAAGCAAGGCTTACGTTGCCTGGGCTCTTCCATCTGTAACCCCCTGATTAGATCAAGCCAAGGCTAAGAACAGACAGGACAGAGGTTCTAAGGGCTGAGGAGGATGGAGGGATAACTCAAGTTTTCAAACCATAGGCATGAGAAGTTTCGTTATCTACAGGCAAACATCAGCCTTGGCGGGAATGAGCTTCTGCTGTTGCATGAAAACAGCCAAGCTGGGCGGCTCCAGCTGATGGCAGCCTTCAACGTCTAAGACTCCCAGATGTGTACCGTGTAGTGTTGAGACATCTTCAGGTTTTAGAAAACATCTCAGGCAAGATTTAAAGGTTAAGGCAAATGAAACTTGAAACAGGATTACTCTTTTTTAAAGCACAAGTAGGATTACATGACTCAATTCATTTACTAAGTCTCTCCAATATGCACTGGGCACTCTGCTAGGTGCGGGGGATAGAAAGGTGAAAAATGTAACTGATGATCTCCTTTCCCAAGGAACTAACTGGCGGGGGACGGGGGGGGGGGGGCGCGGGTGCAGAGAGGGTAGGAAACAAACAAGGGAGACCACAGTAGGCTCAGGGAGTGGAGCCTTCCCAGACACACGTTGCCATAGAAACACAGGGGCAGCCAGGGGATCCCCGGAGGTCAGAGGAAGCTTCCTAGGAAGGGACACTTGAACCGTGTTCTAGAGGAAAGGAGACAGGAAGAGCACCTCCAGCAGACGATTCGGAGCCTGAAAGAGCATGTCCCTCAGAGTGGGCACACGCTTCTGGAGCTGAAGCAAAGATCATGAGCCCGGGCCCTGGCAAGCAGGGCTCCTCCACGTGTGGGTCCCACTCCAGCATCACCCAGGAACTTGCTAGAAATGCAATTCTCGGGTGGCCCCAGACCTACTACACCAGCAACTCTGGGGGTGCAGCCCAGCAAGCCCGTTCTAACAAGCCCTCCAGGTAACCGTGATACATGGTAAAGTCTGCGAACCTTTGGGCTGGAGGTTGCTAAGCAGGGCCTAGTTCCTCCAGGTATTTGTGTCTTGGGGAAACCAAGGCACCACCAAGCTAGGTGAAGCCGACCAAGGGTTTTAGTGAAGACGGTGACAGGATCAGACTGCATTTTAGAAAAACCACTCCAGTACAGCATGGAGAATGAACCAAAGGGAGGTAAGACTGCAAGCAGTGAGTAACTCGAGCTGGCAGGTTACTGAAATAATCTTAGTAATGAGGACACCAGCCCCAAAGGCAGTGGCAATGGCAAGGAGATGAAGACAGAAGAGATTAAGGGGAAGACCCTGTGGGACATCCTGACAGCAAGCTTACAGTGTTAAGGCTAAGACCACGTGGTTCCTTGAATCAGAATGCCTGGGTTTAAAACTTAAACATGCGACCCTGGGCAAGTCACTTACCCTCCCTAGTGCTCAATGTCCAGATCTAGAAAAGGGAGATATCCATTTCCATGAAAACAAGCCCCACGGGGGCAGGGGGTTTTATCTGTTTAGTTCATTCTGCACCCCCCAAACTCAGCACCATGTGTGCTCACGGCAAATCTTAAATATCTGTCCAGTGAATTAGGGAACTGCTTGCAGGAGGCAGGGAAGAGAAGAGAGTCTAAGAAAACGTCCAGGTTCTTCACTTGAAGCAACTGGGTAGGCTGCAGCCTCAAGTCTGGAGTTAGGAATACCGGTAAGGGAGCAAGACCAATGTTAGAGTTCACTTTCAAGCACTCAAGTGAAAATGTCCAGGCACAGACGCGTGAGGACCGAGAGGCTGGTCAGCAAGGTCGCTCCTGAGGCAAACTTAGGTTAGATTTGGACAATGAACCTCTCGGTTCTCTGTTTCTTCCTCTATAAAATCCAGAGAATCACAGTATCCATCTGTAGGGTCACTGGGAAGACGGAATGAGATGCGGACCCAAGGCGCTGTGCAAAGTGCCTAGCACACAAAACATGCTCGCTAAATGTTCTTGTGCTTATTGCTGAGGCCATATAAAGACTGTGCAGAAGACAGCCAACACATTGTCCTAGAGAACACTGAGATTTTTGTGGGGCGGTACACAGAAGGGAACTCGAAGGAGAGACTGCAAAGGAGGAGACAGAGGGGTGGCGAGAATTAAGAAAGGGAGGTGTCACCAATGCCCACAGAAGGAAAATCCATCACCTCTATTTATACGTGAAGTCTGGCAGAGAAAGGGGCCAAAACAGCAGACACTGCTCATGTTCATTCAAATGGAAAATGAAACTTAGAACTTAGAACAACAAGAAAACATTACAGAAAGTAGCCTCCCTTCTTTCAAACTAGTTTCCTGACTCTGGACACCACTGGCACCATCGCCAGACAATCCCAGTGCCTGGTGTGGCTGGGCAAGACCCAAGATTGGTTGGGAGGTAAGGCACCGACCAAAAAAGGAACTGAGGACTGGTCTGGGGTCACCTCTGTAGTGGCCAGTAACACCCTTCACCTTGCACAGGAGTCCAAAGGGAAACAGTTAGGCAATGTGCTTCCAAGACCAACAGACTGGGTGTCAGGAGTGCCAACAGGATGTTAACTAGTTGTGTGAATCCCGCCAAGTAACCCAACAACAGTTTCCTGGAGCGTAAAGGAAGACCACTCCCTGCCCCAGCTCCCCAGGACTGTGGTGATCCAATACAAAGGAAGAATTTTGAAAAGACTAGGCTATGTAGATACTTGATGTGATTAAAATATCACATTTTATCCATCTGTTAAAACAACAGGGTGAGTCTCACACTGTAGCCTCTGGCCATGTCATCTGGCCCACACACAGCCCTTAAGAATCCATGCACACTAATCCTTCATGGAAAATACCAGAGTATTTTGTGTTAGGAGCTCATTTCCTCAAGTTTTTGCTCTTCTTATGGGGGAGGAATTGATTGGAATTACAAGTGAGTCGTTTGTTTCAGACTGCCTTCGAGGAAATGTGTACAGTAGACAGCCTTGGAAGACAGACCATGTTTCCTTACAGAGATCCTGCAAAGGATCAGGCAGGCTTACCGCCAAGTATAAAAGTTTTGGGTTCCCTAAATTCAGGGACCTGTAACATGGCTCGTTCTGTATAGAGTGATCAACTGGCCTTCTCCACATCACCCTCTGGAAACTGGGGCTCAGGAAAAGAGTATGAAAAATACTGCTACTCTGGCTATGAGTAGGGTGTGACTGATAAAGTCCTAGGTCTTAGACTCTGGAGTCTGTTGCCTCTTCAGCAGCCATGACAGTGGGGCAAGGTAACATGTTAGCTGGCAGGCAGGGCAAAATATCAGACCCCTCCCAGTTCTTGACATTTGGTGTTCTTGTTTTACAGAAGAGGAGCTGGTGTTTCCCTCTCACCCAACAGACTGGTCTCCAGCACCCACGTCTCGCTCTGCTCTGCCCTACTGGAAGTTAGCTTCAAGAAGGCAGAGGTGAAGATACTTTTTTTTCCTCCTACTTAACTTAATGCAAAATACTCTCTGTGTCCACGTTCTCTATAGGTTTTAAAATTTTGTATTTTCTTCTGTCTTGCCAATATACTCTACTTTCTTTTCTTAAGAAACATAATGACGTCTATTCATTTTCTGGGGGAAAAGTGACTGTTACTAAACAGATGTCTTTAGTCAACGCAGAATTCTTTCATTTAAGTATTCCCATTTGACTGTAATTATTGCACTCCTAAGAAATAACTGCATATTTCAGGTAAATTTTGGTCCATACTGAACCTTAGTTGGAAATACTTTGTTACAGAACACCAGGAGAACGTGACTGCAGTTCTTATGACATTATATAGAATGAGCAGAATAATAGTGCCTAACCTGTCTGTCCCCAGGGTGTGCGGAAGCACGAGCGCATACACACACACACACACACACACACACACTCTCTCTCTCTCTCTCTCCCCATTTAGGCAAAGTCACTAGAGGAGACTGTATTCAGCGTACAGGACTCCTCGTTAGATTTCAGAATGTTTCCTTAAAATCTCATTGATAACATTTGTAATATGGCATCTAAGAAATAATCTTTGAGGACCTCAAGTTCATATTAAAATGAAAACTGGATTTTCTCCCAGTGGGCCTTTTGAAATGCTAAAATTTGAGAAACATGTTTCATCCTAGAAATGTCATGTGGCCTTCTGAATAGCTATCAGAGAAGTCGCAATTCTGACCAAATCCAGCAAGAACATTTTTACATCTCCACACTCATGCTTAAAATCCCCTCAGTATTTTTACTGGGTTGATGTCATCTTTTTGATGGTTTATATGCAATCAAAACCTAAAACATCTGGAGAGATGGATGGGGGATACATGGAGCACACCCAGGAGATCCAAATCTATTGATTATCATGTGAAAGAAGGCCTAGAGGCAATTAGTCCTTTGTTGTGGATGACAAATAAACCTCCACATATAAATGTTCTATACACGGAGGCATCTTTGATCAGTCTTACTGGCTCAATGACTCACAAAGGGTGGGGAGGGGGAATGCCTGAAAACAAAAGGGCAGACTGAAGGCACCATTTAGTTATTTATTCTGTATGTTCAGCTCAGTTTTTCCTCTTTCCAACTTTTCATGACACTATAAAAAGAAATGGAATGGATTCTTTTCAACCGAGAACATCAGCACTGCATACTAAGGAGAAAAGTATTGGCTTAACACAGAACCCATATAAACCCCTAAATATCAACCGGTTCTCCCTAGTTAGGTATTTTTAACAAAGGAAATGGGTTTTGACAAATCACTCTTTTATGTAAGAGTTTATTACACAAACTCTTGGAAATTAATTTACATATAAGACAGGCGGCAGCCAAACCATTCACAGCTTCAGGACGGAAGACAGGTTCTCGACAGGCACTGCCTTGGAAGTGACCCATGTATGTGCTCTCTGGAATTTTCCTCTTCTATTACAATCGTCTGGAAGCGTCTCAAGATGAACAACAGCGTGAGTGATTTATGAATAAGCTGCGCCTATCTCCTCTGGTTTGAAGATGCCCACCGCTTTCTGTTCTCCCAACAAAGGTGCATATAAAATGATCTGAAGGCATAAAACAACGTCCTAGAGATCAACGTGCTTCTAAAATGATTAATTCAGATGAGTGTAAAAGTCCAGTATGGGAACAGGAATGGTATCTTTAAAGACTAGGGCCACTGATACTTTCCTCAAGCTAAAAGGGAGAGTATAAAGGCCCTGAAACACAGTCAAAGGAGCACGGCTTGTGGCCACAAACCACGGTTCCACTCTGGGCTGCAGCGTCTATCAGATGTGACCCTCGACAGGCTGACAGGCTCTCAATTTTCTTACCTGTAAATGGAGGCAATAACAGCGTCCTCATAGGAGGGACGTGAGAACTAAGGAATTAAGGCCTGTGTTTCGTACATAGCATGCGCTCAATAAACGCACTATTACTGCAATTACAAATGTCAGGAAAAAGCCTTTAAGCGCCCTATAGGCTTGCTCTTCAGACAACAAAAGGTAATTATCATATCATCTGTGCATTATTCAATTCATCCCGCAGATTTTTATCAGAACCAAAACAGTACAGTAGAAAGATTACGAAGAGGATTCTAAATCACCCTCCCCCCACCCAACTTTGCAAGGAACTTCTTTTCATTCTCCATGTAAGATTTCAGGAAGCTGTTTCACCGGAGAGGGTCACCATGGGAAAGTAAACCACTGACAGCATATATGTGGTTCACATTAATTTAGAGGTACCATAATGCTCATGGAAAATCAGCTGGCTGGAAGCCCACGGTTTGCCCTTCAGCCTCAGCCAGCAGGGAAGTTTCATGCCATGTGATTAGTGAATGAGGAGACCCTGGGTGATTAATTAGTGCTCCAGGCCAATCCTATCAGATGGGCGTTCAGCCAGCGGCGCAAAATCAGCCACCTGATTTTAACTTCCTCGTCTCAGAACCGACTTCCACATGAACATGACTCTGTCAAGCACTTTAAATATTGAAGGAAGTTTTTCTCCGAATCTCCTTTAAGACAAATCCTGCTTCCTTGGACACACATTTGAGCTCTGCGAAATAGCAGACTGGATGGGAGAGAGCCTAAATAAGGAAGCATGTCTGCAAATTCTCTGAGCACCAAATTAAGCTGAACTCACTTCGGAAGTCCCCAGAAGTGTTTGATGCACAAAAGAGAAAAAAATTGCCTATGCATGAACAGATTTTCTATAGAAACCCAAAGGTCCATCAGTCTCTTTAAAAAAGAAAGTCATTATAAAGACCGTGCATCAGTAACTTTAACTGGATTTTATTATGCCATCATCAGTGTGTTTCCTTAACGTCTAACGAAGCAAGCAGTGATGAGTAATTTGTTTTTAAGTCTATGGTTTCCCAGATATTTCTGGAATGTATTTTATCCATGTACTGTCCCAAGACTGACGTTGATGTGCCTAGATTTGTTCATTTACATTACTGCAAAGATAGTTCTTTGGTATCTTTACTATTTCAGTCAAGCTTCCGAAATAAGATTTTAAAAAAGAAAGAAAGAACTTTTTTAAATTGAATCTGTTCCTTTAAAGAGATCGACTTTTGGGTAAATAATTTGTGTAAACATAAAATGGGTCCTGCATGTCTCTAAATCCCATCATTAGTCAGGATCTCCAAACTGAGCTCTAGGTGTGAGAGAGGGGGTTTATTAAGATACCAACATTCTCTCCTGGCCTATGTAGTATTTTTTTTCCTCGCAGAAGAAAGACTCCACATGAGCAATACCGTGTACGATTCCCCCTCACACCCAGGGTCTACAGAGCAGCGAACACACACAGAAGCCCATCTCCAACTGTCTGGTGGGATAAAATAGGGGTCTCCTGGGCTAAAATCATCCTGGTTCCACGGCGCAAAGGCTCAAGGGCTCCAGATCCAGTCTGTGCTTCGGCAGGAAGGCGGCAGTTGCTCATCTTGGCTCACATACCATTGGAGCTGAAAGAAGGCTCTGCGGTCCAGTCGTGTCAGGAAAAGGGAAATGGAGACTCTCTATTTAGAAGCTGGAATCAACCCCAACCTAATAGGGCTCTTTTCCACATACACAAGGAATCTGAGGCAGCCCAATCGATGAAATGGCCAATCTAGGCAGCAGTCGTGGCAAGAAGCTCCCCACCCCCCACATCAACCCTCCAGACGCGCTGATTTTATGGCTTTCAAAGGTCAGTGTAAGGGGAGCGAAGCAGCCAAGCCAATCACGTAGAGTCTACGTGATTTCCTAACAACCCCCTCAGAGGGCTTCAGTCAGGGGAAGGGAGGAAAAGACCCCCTCCCCCACCTGCACAGGCTGATAAATGACCACAGGGACCAAGCCCAATGGCACGTGCCATCTAGTCACAGAAATAAGTTATAAATCAATAATTAACATAAAAGCCAATCTGCAGTAAATGCCATCAATGAGACTGAGAAAAATGCTTAGTTCAGAGAAGGTCACAGGATGCCACGATGAGGGAAGATTTCACAGGAGGGTATGGGTCTCCAGGGAAGGGTAGAATTTCAAGAAATGGAGGGGAAGAGCCTTTCTAGATCGGTGTCTTTCAACCAGATCTGAAAACCTGCTGATAGCAGTTTAATGGGTCAAGACCAGAATTTCCTTCTTCAGTGAAACAGAAGAGGATGTATTTCATGAGGTAAGATGAAGGACTGCTTCATGAAACTCATCTCGTATGTAAAATATATGTCCCAGTGCCTGGGTGGCTCAGTTGGTTAAGTGTCAGCCTTCGGCTCAGATCATGATCACAGAGTCCTGGGACGGAGCCCCAAGCCAGGCTCCCTGCGCCTGCCTCTCCCCCTGCTTATGCTCTCTCTCTGATAAATAATTAAAATCTTTAAAAAATAAAGTAAAACGTATGTCATACTGAGGGTCTTGGTCAAAACATTTGAAAACCACTGATTTTATGGAAAAGAGTTAAGTTGTCTATTTGGCTGGAAAGGAACAACTCAGTTATTAGGTTATTTCAGCCTAGACTATGGAGGGTCTAGAAGGAGGTATCCAAGAATCTGGATTTGGCGCTGTCTGCCTCAGTCAGTAAGAGCATGAAACTCTTGATCTCGGGATCGTGAGTTCAAGCACCATGCTGGGTGTGGAGTCTACTCACAATTTTACAAAAAAATTAAAATTCTGGATTTTATACGGTAGAGACAGAGAGGTCCTTACAAGTTTTCAGCTTCTGACTTTTTTTATTTTTAGTTTTACTGACACCTACTGTGCTTAGCATCCCACACATGATCTCACTTAATTGTAACAACCACCCTTTGAAGTGGGGATTATTATTTCCACTAGAGAGGAGGAAGTGAGAATCAGACAGATTATATAACTGGCCCATAAAACGAAGCCAGGTCTTTCGACTTCAAAGCTCATAATGTTTGAAAAGAAACAAAACAAAATTTTGAAATGATCAGAGCTGAGTTTTAGGAATATTAATCTTGCACCTTCAGACAGCTAAACTGAAGAGACTCTAGACAACTTCGTTATTAGAGGGGTTTCTTTTGATCACTAAGTTTCAGAATTTAAGAGTAATTTAAAGGCACTCCAAGTCCCAGGCAAAAATCACACCAGAACCAACAGTTAAAACTGCTCTTTCTTAATGATCCCCAAAAGATCTGAGTGAAGGTTCTTAGCTCTCAATAGCTACATTAGTATCCCTTTTGCTTCATTCTGTAGCAATGAAGTTAATGACTGTTATCACTTGCAAAATGCTTTGCAGGAAAAAATGAAAATAGGTGCACTTGCTGAAGTCTGCCTAGAGCAGAAATGCTAACATAAAAGGAAAAACCCACTGCTTTCCTCAGACACTCCCACACCCAGACGCTCAGTCTGATCCTACCTACCTCCAGGAGCCACTGTGAGGACTAATGGTGTGATCTGTGAAGAGCCCAGAGCTCCCAGAGAAAGCAAGCCTGGAGAAAGCTCAGATAGCTCAGATACTATCCCTGAGGGGCTGAGAACATGCCAACAGTACACTTCCTCATACAAAAATGAAAAGGAAACAACGGGAAGATAGAATAATGGTGTGCCTAATTTAAAGGGAAAAAAAAATAAGAACTTGCGAGTGGCTACGTCTGATGAACAGAAGATGGAAGACAGAACCTGGCAAGCAAGGAAAAAGAGAAATTCTCTCCCTTTCTGCTAAAAGCACACGAGAATCAAAAGAAGCTCCTCGGCATAGCCAGAATGACCCAACCCCTAACACTCATAGGAACCGGGAAGGTAAAAGTGCAAGTTTAGACGGAGAAACGTGTGCTGAGCACAGGATTCCTCTCTGTACACGCTGAACGACCTAGTCCAGGCTCCTCAACGGATCCATGAAGCCTCTTTAAAATAAAATACTTGCAGGGGCACCTGGGTGGCTCAGTGGGTTAAAGCCTCTGCCTTCCGCCCAGGTCATGATCCCAGAGTCCTGGGATCGAGCCCCACATCGGGCTTTCTGCCCAGCAGCAAGCCTGCTTCCTCCTCTCTCTCTACCTGTCTCTCTGCCTACTTGTGATCTCTCTGTCAAATAAATAAATAAAATCTTTAAAAAAATAAAATAAATAAATAAAATAAAATACTTGCAGACTCTGAATGTTGACATATGGTTATTAAAATAGTCTTTAAACGTGCACAAACAGAAAACCGGTATGAAATCCCAAAGACTTTTACAAATCAACTACCAACACGATCAAACCAGTGAAACTCAAACTAACCACAATAATTAAATGTAACAGATGATGTTTTTTGCTGCCACGCAAACACTGATGTGGCATCCAGCCTGGTTCTATATTTAATCTGTTTCGGTATTTTGACTTTCATAAATGTTTACACAGAGAACATTTGTTTACGTAAGTATGTGCTACCAAACAGCAAAAAAACCTAGAGGCCAGATTGGGATGATCAGACTTCATACTTAACCCAAAGTCAGCCAATCATGATGAGGTGTCACGTGAGAGCTCTACAAAGCTCTCTGAATCGCTTCAGAGGTCATACTGTAGCAGCCCTTAAATCTGCATTTTCCCCAGCTTCACGGAGGTATCATTAACAGATAAAAACTGTATATACTTAATGTGTACAGCGTGACGTTTTCAATATACCATATATTGAAATGACTACCACAATCAAACTAATTAACATATCCATCATGCTGCAGGCTTAGCATTGTGGGTGCATTGAGACGATTTCAGATCAACTCTTAGCAAATTTCAAGTACGCCATAAAGTATTATTAAGTCACCATGCTGTATATTTGATCTCCAGGACTCATTCGTCCTGCATAACTGAACCTTTGTACCCTTTGAACAACATCTCCCCATTCTCCTCATCCCCTTCATACCCCTGGGCCCTGGCAACCATCATTCTACTCTCTGCTTTTAAGAGTTCAACTTTTCTTAGGTTCTGTGTATAAATGAGATCATGCATTAAGTGATTGGACTAATCCAATCACTGCTCAATGAGAAACAGACTTTTCCTCATTGTGCATTTTTATCAGTCATGCTTACTCCCAATGAGCTACCAGGCAAAGTACACAGACAAGGGCCAGACGGCCAACCATCCTGCTGGGAATGGGAGAGCACGGTAGCGACTGCTCCCAGTTGAGTATGACCACACTGCAAATTGCTGCTCACTAATCTCATTCAGCCTTCAGTGAACCTAGAGGAAAATGCAGTTTACCCATATGTGGTAGATGAGAAAACAGCTGGGTTAAGGGACTTACCCAAGGTCATACAAATTGATAGTGGTGAAGCCACGATGCAAAAACAGGAAACCGTCCTTCAGACCCCAAGCTCTAAACCACAGATGCCTCTTGACCACTGTAGCCACCATATGGCCCACATCTGTGCCTGAGAACACACACACGGAGGCAGGTGCTGCCCTTACATCCCAGCCTCACGTATAATGCGGCTGAGGACATGATCGGGAAGATGCTAATATTTTTTTTTTTTAAGATTTTATTTTATTTATTTGACAGTGAGAGAGAGAGATCATAAGTAGGCAGAGAGGCAGGCAGAGAGAGAGGAGGAAGCAGGCTCCCTGTGGAGCAGAGAGCCCGATGTGGGGCTCGATCCCAGGACCCTGAGACCATGACCCGAGCCGAAGGCAGCGGCCCAATCCACTGAGCCACCCAGGCGCCCGATGCTAATATTTTTAACTGCCCACCTCCACTTAGTTATTCCGCATTCAACTAAGACAGGCGCACTCAGAGATCAAAGACATCAAAAACTTCTCCTGCAAACCTACTTTAGAATTTGAAAAAGATTACAATTACAAGGCACCTGGCTGGCTCGGTCAGTTAAGCGACCGCTCAGGTCGTGATCTCAGGGTCATGAGATCCAGCCCAGCATTGGGCTCCACACTCACGGTGGGGTCTGCCTGAGACTCTCTTCTTCTGTCCCTGCCCACCGTGCTCGCACATACTCACTTTCTCTCTCTCATAAATAAATCTTTTTTAAAAAACAATCACGATTACTTCTAAAGAGTAAAAAATCGCCAGATATGAGCAGTGAGTTTAAAAAGTGATAGATATGCCTATTGTTTAAGTAAAAAACAAGGGCTGACATTTATTTGAGTCCTTAAAACAGACAGTGCAGTCAGGCACTTTACTTGTAGTGAACTTCACGGAGGTCTCGCAACAAGCCTCAGAGGTAAACGCTACTAACTCCATCCCTTTGCAAGTATAGAAAGTGAGCTTAAAAGCCGTAAGTGACCTGGCCCGGAGCGGGCACCCAGGCATCCAACTCCAGAACCCCAAGCTGCCCCTGCATTACAGCTGGGAGATCTGCCGGCAATATCCTCGCCACTTCACGCCTCCTCAGAGCTTGGGACTTCAGCAACCAGTTCAATCCAAAACCTACGTGTCCTGTTTGGTCGGCTGAGAGATCTTACTCCATCAGAAAAACCTAGATCTGTAATAATTCAGCATCCTTTGGCTTTGAGACCAAGAACTACTGTGACCTTCAGAAGAATCACAGTGAAAGATTATTACGATTTTCAGTATGTTCCAGCGAAGAGAGCCACCCTGCCCTCAGAACACAAAACCCGGCTTTGGTCAGAAGGCCAGACCAACGTCTGTTCAGCCTCTGCCCTACACCATGAGTTCCTCCAGGCGAGCGTCATACCTCATGTACGGTGGCTGACTGGCAGAATCGCCGAAAGGCGACGCGGGCCTCAGGCACGGCCCCCTCCACGGCTCTTCACCCAGCCAACTCCTCACTCATTAGGCAACATGATGGATGCGTGCTGCCAGGAGGCGACAAGGCCACTGAGACCAAGGCAGAAGACAGTTCCCAGGCAGACAGGGTCACGAGCCCAAGAATGAAAGTACCCCTGCCCCCGATGCTGAGAGACAGTGATCAGAGATACTCCATTCTGGTCACCAGCTGGGGCCGGGAACTACAGGTGCCTTCAGTCTAGGAGGAATTCTCATCACCCTGTGCAGCAGACAATGCTATCGCTTTCCAACAAATGAGGAAACTGAGGCTCAGGGGCAACACAGCTCCTGGAAGGAGGTGGTAGGCAGAGCCTACTGGACCTGCAGCGGTTTCTGCCCTGCCAGAGGGACTCTCCGCTCCATCGGTGCTCAGGCTATAGAAGTGGGGAACAGGGAGACAGGATGGGCCCTGGACTTGAAAAGAAAGGGATGGCTGCTCCTTGGAGGAAGGGGTACTTAGAATCAACAAAGATTTAACAGACCATAGGGTCCTTTCATTTACAGATTAAACTAGAGAGATTAGATTTATACGGGATTACACAGCATTCAGATTTTACCTAGAATTACTAAACCCTTACTGTGTACCAGAAATGGTCCTAGTACCTAAAAACACATTATCTAATTTAATCCTCACCACAATCCCATTAGGCAGGTCCCCCATTTCACAGGGGAGGAAGCCGAGGCATAAAGAGATATGCAGCTGACCAAAAGTCTTTCGGCAGCCAAACTCTGTGCTCTCCACAAACTCCTTGCTGTCCCCCTCCCCTGCCCAGTGAGCTCCTCAACAAGTCAACGTTCAGGTCTCCAGTTCTATCTCTCCCTCCTAGGAGGTGGCAAGAACCCCACATGGAGGTCTGCAACAAGCCTAGCTGTGGCTTCGGCAGTCTGCTGCCCTGGTTTCGCTCCATTTTCTCAGAGGCCCTGCCAGCCATGGAGAGAGGTCTAAGCTCACCTTCTCCTGTGCACTGAGCTTGGGTTGGCTGGATTCCAGCAGACAGCAGGACTAAGGGGACTGTGTAGCCACCGGTAAGGGGTTCGGCTCAATGCCCTGAAATCACGTCTGTTTGGCACAATCTTTTCTAAAGCAGCAGCAGCAATGGGGGAAACGTGCTTATGGGAAGGCTCAGTTTCTTCACACTCTTGGAGGGGGCCACATCTGGACCCAGAAGAGGAAACCAACTGTTCCCCAAGATCACAGACCTCAAGGCCTGAAAGGAAAGATGTAGAAAAGGCTCTGGAGTCAATTGTTGGTTATGTAGTTGCTCCCTATTCAGAACAACGACTTGGGACACTTTGCTTCTCCAAGTCCACCAATCCATCTGGCTTGGGATGAAGAAATCCGTGCACCTCATCTGGTTGAGAGGCCCCACCAGTTCACTGTATTCATGCTTTAGTCTGCCAGAGCCGAGGACCCACAAGATGGGGGAGGGGACCGAGAACCACTCGGCTAACCAGAAGCCAAACGTGGGCTATTCCTGACATCTAAGGTTCACCTCCGTGTGATCGCTGCAACCTGCAGCTCCAAATCAGCATGAAAACACCAGCTTCAAGCCACTGTGGGAACACAATCAGATTTTCCCCCCTGTTGCTAGGCATGCACAAATTACCATTCAATGAAATATTCGCTTTTACTGAACGCATGACATAGGAACTCCTTCAAAAATAGTATTTTATGTTATACTTTGTATTGGTTCATGTTGAAACATTTATCAACATGTCTTATGACTGCCTTTGCAGGAATTTATTCAAATTTATTCCATTTTGTTGTTTGTTTTGTGCCAGTTTTTACTGATAAATTTCTTTTGGCTGTATGTATGATAAAAGAATTCATTCAAATTTGATTATTACAGTTTGCTTTTCCATTACCATTATTCACCAAAATACTATGCAGGTATGTGCTTTTTTTTTTTAAAGCTCTGCACATGTGATATAGAACTCTTACTTGTTCATAAATGTATTCCCACGTACCCATGAGTTTTTTATATCTGTATGACTTAATAGCTGAGAAGCAGCTGTAGAATATTATTGCTTAATCTGCATGTCAGGATTTCCTACCGGATACCAGTGTACTGTTTTTGCATAAACAAAATTCTCTCCCCCACAAGAAAACTTTAAGTCCCTTTCAACACATTTATGACTGAAGTATTTATATCTTCCTCATCAAATAATTACTTGCAAAAATTGTAATCTCTCTTCTAAACCTCTGCTTTTTTACGCTGCCTTGGAAATAGCAGAGTCAACGGGTCCAGGAACCATGTGCCTTCTCCTAAATTACAGCCTGGACTGAATCCTAAACTCAACCCATCTCAAGTTCCCACCATCGCAAATGACAAGACCAAGGAACATCCAATTTCCATCCACTCTTTTGCCCTTACTCCCCTCTTCCCCAAACCATGCACATGTCGATATGACAGACTTGGAATAAGATCACAAAGTTCCTCTGGGATCGGAGAAGGGGTAACAGTTTACTGGGCATTCATCCCTGAATATTATGTTCCCTTCGATTTTTTTTCCTGGTGACATTTTGTATTTTTTAATACCTCAGTATTTGTATCTGTAAACTTCAGTGGGTGGTGGGGAGGAATATTGGGTAAAAACTTATGTAATTCATCCTAACAAAATTTTAACATACAGCCTATGGTGGGGACCTTCAAGAGGGCCTTCAGTGACCCCCACTTCCTGGTGTTCACATGCTTGTGTAGTCCCCTCCTACAATATTATACTGGGGCTGGCTATGTGACCAGAAGGACTCAACAGGAGTGACAGAATGCCACTTCTCAGACTAGCTTATAAAAGTTTCCGGCTTCTATCCTGACAGCTCTCTAGTGTGAGTGTTCTCAGACCAATATGGCATTTTGTAAGCGGCCCTATGGAGAGGCTCCTATGGCAAGAACTGAAGCCTCCTGCCAACACCCACATGATCAAGTTTAAAAGCAGACTCTCTGGCCCCATATCTCCAAATGACTATAGCCTCAACTCAGTTTGACCTCAACTTCATGAGAGGACTACCCAAGCTAGGCCATTCTCAGATTCCGGACTCTCAAAGCACATGAGATAATAAAACTTTGTTGCTTTAAGCTGCTAAGCTTTAGGGGTAATTTGTGACACAGCTGTTGGTAACTAATACACACAGGCTTTCAGATTCTTACATGAGCTTTTTACAGTTATCCAAGTTTCTATTATATACATGAATCACTTTCAGAAACAGAAGAAAAATCTTAAAAAGTAGTGTTTTAAGAGTCTTCATTCGGTTAAAGATGATATGTAAGAGGACACCTGGGTGGCTCAGTGGGTTAAAGCCTCTGCCTTCAGCTCAGGTCATGATCTCAGGACTCTGAGATCAAGCCCCGCATCAGGCTCTCTGCTCAAGCAGGGAGCCTGCTTCCTCCTCTCCCTCTCTGCCTACTTATGATCTCTGTCAAATAAATAAATTAAAATCTTAAAAAAAAAAAAAAAAGATGATATGTAAGTGTGACCTCCTGGCCAAAGATGAAATAGGGGACCAACTTGGGGAGTCCCCTATAGGTCTTGCAGTCCTTATCCCTGGGCTGAGAAGCATCCAGCACAGGCTGAAGATGCCACACAGCTGGTCTGAACATAAATAATGGCAAGCTGAAAGAGATTCCTCCTACCCTGAGACTCTACCAATGCTTGGAACACCCCCAGTCTGTCTTGTCTCCCCTCGGGTAGGCTTAAAAATATCCAAGATACAGTTTCATTCACAAAATGTCAAGATTATCCAAAATGCTATGATCAATTGTTTCTGTTGCTAAGGACTGCAGAAGGATGTAGACTGAAACTAAAGAGATATTTAGGATTAGCTGTAGAATGAAATTAGTCAAATAAACCAAAAAACTGTTGTTAACCCCCCAGAAAAGGGGGGAAGGGGCACCTGGGTGGCTCAGTGGGTTAAGCCTCTGCCTTCGGCAGGTCATGATCCCAGGGTCATGTTCTCGGGGTTCTGGGATCAAGCCTCACATCGGGCTCTCTGCTCAGCCCCCTCTCTCTCTGCCTGCCTCTCTGCCTACTTGTGGTCTCTCTCTGTTAAATAAATAAATAAAATCTTAAAAAAACAAAAACCAAAAAACTGTTGTTAACCAACTGTGCAGAGTGAACTATTAGCCTGCCCTGTGGGGTGGTGGCATGAGGTGGCACAAAGACAATGGGCTTCAGCAAGACTAGGCTCACACCCAGGTTTTATTTCTTTCTGGGTGTGTGATTTTGGATAAATTACTTGACCTCTCTGAAGCTCAGCTTCCTCATCTATAAAATAGTATGGCTATCATCACCTGCCTGTATGCACTCAGCTGGTCTCATTCCTTCCTTCTCTGGATGGATCAAGCCACATCACTAGACCCTTTCCGGCCCTAAGATTCTCTGGACCAGGTCTTGTACTGGCTTGAGATAGATGTGGACTCAAGAACACTGAGGTGTTCAGATCTACGAACCGTCCCTCTCTCTTAGCAATCTCTAAGAGAATCTCATTTCCTGGATACTGTTCAGGAACATTATATCCTGGTGGTGCATTATTTTCTCCTGGAAGGAAATGGTCTAAGCCAGGAAACTAAATCTTACAAAGAATATGCCATTAACTAGTAGGGTACTTGTTGTAAAGCAAATCACCTCAGCCCTCTGGGCCTTGGTTATCCTGTCAGGATAGGTTATTCAGATCATTTCTACCTCTAAAAACCTAGATTCTAATTTCAGGGCCCTATGGAGAAGCTTTCAGAAGTCTTTTATGTGTTAGATGGGGTTTCCGTTTAAGGACTAGACAGTTCTACACAGCTGCACCCTCTCCCTGCTTATGATTTACTTCCATGTAAAATGTTCTCATTCCCTTTGCAAAATACAGTGACTGAAGCCTAAGAAGGCTGAATGCTGGCAGCTGGCAGGCTACTCTTAGGCAAATCTCTCTGTGCATCATTCTCCTTGTGTGAGAAAAAGAAATAAAAGCACCTTACCTGATGGGGTACCGTGAAGATTACGTGAGTCAATGCATGTAAAGAGCTTAGAAGCAAGTCCCATCTAAGTGTCAGCCTCTGGTGGTCACTGTGCCAACACACCTGCTCACATTTGTTTCCACCAACAGAGCTGTGTGCTTACGCCAGGTGAGCCATATTTCCTTTCAAACATTTTTGTGCCAATTGTATTTACTTTGCATTTATACTATCTATGTACCATGTAAAAGCAATTAGATATGAATGCCAAAAAAAAAAAAAAGGGCCATGTCTGTAAACACGAAGTTAAAACCCTTGTAAAGCCTCGGTGAAGGCTAATAGTGAAATAAGTCTGGTGTTGAATTAGGTGTGGGAGAGACAACGGTAAAGAGCTGGGGAAATTCTGGAAAGATCCTGAACACAGACTACTCCACAAGTAAATTACTCCACATCTAAATTCTAGATCCACCTTAAAGAAAAGTAAATGTCGGTTGCAGCTAATAAATTGTGGCTGATATTTAAATAAGATACTTCAGTCAGAGGCTCCTTCCTCAAAGAAAAGGGCCTGGGCCAACATCAAAACATTTTCGGTACGCAAAATTTTACAAGTGACAGAACTCTGGCAGAGGACTATCAGGGTCTCCATATGCACAGCCGGGGGAAAAAAAAACCAAAATGCTAACCAGCATGTTATTTAAAAATTATGTTTCCATTTGAAATTAAGTGTCTAAAGCATGTGTGATTTTTCAGGTATCCTCATCATGTTAGCTGACTCATCACGTTAACTGGTTATCGGTCCCAACTGAGTGTAACAATAGGGCTTCAGCTCTGTGTGCTTCGTGGATCACTTCGTGGATGTGCTCGCTGGGGGTGCAAAGCTCCCATCAGATAATGTACGTGAATCGCATCTGTTCTTAGCCTGGTATTTTATATACTTACGTAACAAATGTATACACACAGATATGAATTTGCAGGTAAGAACAGACTTTAAAGAGTTTTTAAATTGTCTTCAGGGAATTTCCCAATTTTACCCCCAAAATAATACATACTTTGGGAAGAACTAAATCCATACCTTTGTCTAGAACTCACATTTGCCTTATCCATCCTGTACAACTGTAAAATATCAGAGCACAATACTGGGCTTCAAAATAAAGGAGTACAAAAAATGGGCAAAGGGCTTAAATACACATTTCTCCAAAGAAGATCTATGAATGGTCAATAAACACATAAAAGATGCTCAGCATCAACAATCATTAGGGAAATGCAAATCAAATTACAATAAGATAGCACCTCATACCCATTAGGAGGTCTACTATCGAAAAATCAGAAAGAAAGCACTGGCCAGGATACGGAGAAAATTGGAATGCTTCTGTGCTGCTGTTAGGAATGTGAAATGGTGTGGTTGCTGTGAAAACAGTGTGGAGGTTCCTCAAAAAGTTAAAAATAAGATCACCATATGACCCAGCAATTTCACTTCTGGGTATATACCCAAAAGAACTGAAAGTTAAGTCTCAAAGAGATATTTATCCACTCATGTTTAATGCAGCATTATTTACAATAGCTAAAACACGGATGCGAGCTAAGGGTCTAATGATGGTTGAATGGTAAGCAAAATACAGTACATTCACACCGTGGAATAGCACACAGCTTTAAAAAGGAAGGAAAGTTCTGTCACATGCTACAACATGGATGAACCCTGACAACACTGTGCTAAAGGAAGTTAGTCACACACACACACAAAAAAAAACGCGGTATGATTCCACTTAGATGAGGTAACTGAAATACTCAGAATCATAAAGACAGAAAGTATAATGGTGGTGGCCAGGGGCTGGGGGGAGGGGAGAAGGGGAAGTTGTTGTCTAATGACTACGGGGTATCACTTTTACAAGATGAAATGAATCATGGGCGTGGATGGTACTGATGACTATACAAGAATGTAAATATCTTTAATATCCCTGAACTGTGTACTTAAAAATGGTTAAGATGATAAACCCTATGTGTATTTCAATACAATAAAAAGAATAAAGGAGTGCTTACCTTGTTACTAATTAGTGGGTTGAAAATATCTTACACACAGCAGACGAAAGGCTCCAGAGTATGCCCTCAACTCTGCTGGCTCCAGACCCACAATTCTCTTAAACACCCTGACAGACACAATTCAATATGTGGTGCCCCTACTGAACCCCGAGTGCCCACTGTCTCTTTCCCCATCTGTGTGTGTGTGTGTGTGTGTGTGTGTGTGTGTGCGCGTGCGCGCACGCGCGCGCGCGCGCGCAAAAGCACATGTACAGGGAAAGTCCTGGGCTATCCTATATAACTCAGATACCCAGTCTCCTGGAGTCTGATGCTCATTTACAGGCAGAAGATAAGAAGAGTGCTGCCTAATGCAGTTATGACCTCCAGACTGGCCAGACTGCAAAATGAAAGGGAGTGATCACTGAGGAGATGGGGTGTCCCATCTTTGTATCTTATTGTTTAGAATGAAAGCAACAGGTGCTAAAAGCTTGGGAAAGCAGATGAGAGAAGGTGGCATAAAATAAGAAATACCTTTTTTTTTTTTTTTTAAGATTTATTGAGAGAGAGAGACACAGCACATGAGGGGTGGGGAGCAGAGGGACAGGGACACGCAGACTCCCCACTGAGCACAGAGATTGACAGAGCACTGGATCTCACAACCCTGAGATCATGACCTGAGCTGAAATCAAGAGCTGGATGCTTAATTGACTGAGCCATTCAGACATCCCACGGGAAGGACTTTTCAATGGCAACAAAAGATGGGGTGACTGAAAATCTTTTTTTCTTAGTAGTGATCAGAAAAGAATGTATGGTAGATCTTTGAACACAGCCATACTGTAACAGTGAAAGTGAGATGCAGTTGGGAATTTAAAGTACCTAAGTGTTAACACTCTTATGTTGGATTATTCAAAGACAGTATCTTATGTAGCAAGTTGTACGTTCTGAGAAGGAATGGTGGAGCAGCATGGTGGACATTGGCTACGACCAATGTCCCCAAGGGGGCACTTCCCTACTGCCTTCGGGGGGCCTAAGTGGGGCTGAGCCCACAGGATAGGGGACTCCTGCCTCCTTTGGCTCAGCAACTGAGGTGGCAGAGGGTCAGGAAGGAGGACCTGAACCCATCAGAGTCAATGGTCCTCAGATGCAGGACGAAGTTGGAACTACCAAAGAGGCTTTTTCTCTTTCTGCTACTGGGACATGAAACTAGAGCAGCTGGTGGCTGTTTCTGCCACTGCTTGGAGCAAGCATGCCTGAAAATAAGCCAACAGGCAAAGGCAGAGCAAGAAATGAAGAGGCAGACAACTGTTGATACCGTCAGAGCAGCTGGATATGGCCAATGCCTAAAGCCATACCCCTAGACTTTTTTCCATTATGTGAATCAATAATTTCCTGTTTTTGCTTAAGCCAGCCTGATTGGGGTTTCTGTCACTTGTAACTGAAATCAGTCCTGACTAATTCAAGGTGTAAATGGCTGCCAACAATATTGTATCCATTTAACCACACTACTCACAATCCACGTCTGGAACATAAAGTTCATCCCCACACTTAAGCCACATACTCTTAATGGGTTCAATATAAATTATTCCAAGGGCAGAAGGAAAATGCAATCCAACTGGGGATACATGGAAATATTAAGCTACAATAGTAACATTAACAGCTAATGATGTTCCTTAAAACGTTACTATGTGCTTAATGCTGAATGCTTTATAGGACTCAACCCTCGCAACATTCTAAATAGTCTTAAGATCTCTATTTTAAAATGGGGAGAAACCAACTCAGAGAGGTTAAGAAACTCACCCAGCACCAGAGACAAATCGTGGTGACACAGAGTCAAGAAGGAACCAAACACCCTAACTGGAACATTGGGCTCGTAATGGCCATGTCCTTCTGCCTCTGAAAGACCACAGTGCTACTAACCCCACACAGCTTCATTCTGCTGTGCCACATAATGAGGCTCAGCCGTTCTGGGGTGCCCTGAGCCATCCCTCACCACAGTGGTACAAAAGACACTATGCCACGTAGTATTTCCGGGAGAGGTGACTTTCCCACTGCAGGCAGCAAACCATTAGCAGGTCATGAAAACTGACTTAATGAGTGCAGACTAGCAGCATTTCCCCCCAAGGAACAGAAAATAGAGTATCAGATTCTGCAGTGTAGGTTGTAAAGGTAAATATTGCTTTGTGAAACCTTTCTAGTTATGCCTACAAACGCACTGGGGCACATACATACTGGGTCATGATGTCAAATACACCTCCCTTTTAAGGCCACTAATGAGAGCCAAGAACTCTGCACATGCTGGCTGTCCCGAAACCAGGAGTCACAAGGTCAGGGGTGGAAAAAGGCAGACGTTACCACCAAATGGCCTCAAGGGTTGGGGGACATGAAAACTGACCCACCCAACCCATTTCCATGAGGTGATCCTTTAAACCCACCTATTTGACTCCGCTTTTTTTTTTTTTTTCCGAAATTAAATACCAGGGACTACAAATCCTTTTCACCAAACCCACAATATCTGATGATGAAACAGGAAAGCCAGTGATGTGGCCACAGAACATGGGCATCTGAGGCTCACGCAGCCAGAGATCCAGGCAGCACCCACGGCAAAGGCTGAAGGGCTGAAGCTGGAACTCACTGGGACAACTGGAGTCGGGGGGTGGGGGGGGGCAGGGATCGAACGGCCAAGTGTAACAGCAGCCCTGATGGGACTGAAAGAAACCTCAGGCTCACTCTCCATCTCCGCTTTTCTGGGAGCTCCCGGCGTAAAGCAGCACAGAGATGCCAAGGGGTTTAACGCTGAGTACTGAACCTCCCTAAAGGCTTGCTGGCTTCCCCTCCCTTGGCTCGGGAAAGAATACTTTCTAAACTTTTATTAAACTGTTGTCATAAATTGCTTCTGAGAGTCCAGGAACATATTTTATCACTTGCCCTTTATTTCCAAATGGCAGGAGGTGAGCCTGTGCCTGCTTCAAAGCACGGAGCCAAAATCAGCTGGCAGCACATTTCCAGTCATTAACCACCAGCGGGCAACTCGGTGGAAGCCCATTTTATTATCGGCTCATCCATAATAGATTTTGTTTGAAGCTTGTACAGACTGAATTCTTTAGCCTGAGTTACCAATTCATCGTAAAGCCTAAATGCCTTTGTGTCTCTCCAAAGGGGCATCACTCCTCCTTTTGCTTCTCTGGAACACAAGATCTTGCTTCACCTAAAGGCAGCAACCGTTTCTTGTCAGTAGAAGGTATTTTCATCAGTGGTTCTGCACCTTTGTGGGTTCAGGATCTCCCTTTGAGCATCTCATGGAAGATGGGCCTCCTCTCACAAAACATGTGTACAGCTGTACAGATGTGTGAGCACACAGGCTCACACACACAATTCTGCTAGAATTCTAGTGGGTTCACAGGCATCGAGAAAGTCCTCCATGGTCTTAGTATATGAAACTCAGGTTAATATTCTCAGCCCTAAACTATCACCTTTTATGGTATTCAACATATTTATAGCAAAAAAAAAAAAAAAAAAAAGCCTGCTTATGGAGTTAAGTGTTTTCTTGTAAGTACATACCAAAAAAGCAAAACAAAATTATGAGGTCAACATTTCCTACTTAATTCTATGACACTTCACAAATGGCCAATCAGTTAAGTATTTAGAGGTCAGTGATTTAGGACCATACCTAGTACTAAAAGGGATAATTTTTTTTTAATTTTTTTAAAGACTTTATTTATTTATTTGACAGACAGATCACAAGCAGGCAGAGAGGCAGGCAGAGAGAGAGGAGGAAGCAGGCTCCCCGCTGAGCAGAGAGCCCGATGCGGGGCTCGATCCCAGGACCCTGAGATCATGACCTGAGCCGAAGGCAGAGGCTTAAACCACTGAGCCACCCAGGCGCCCCCTAAAAGGGATATTAAAAAAAGAAAAAAAGTGGGAGTCTCAGGTCCCTCATGTTAACAAAACTAATATATTGAAGCCATGTTGGGAACTGAAGTCCATACACAGTTATATGTTAAATCCTATGGCCCCAGCTAAAGGCGTAATGAGAATTAGACTTGAATCTTCATTGATCTTCATAGTGGATATCCATGGGCTTTTCTGCATGTTCAGCATCTATTTCCCTTCTTCTGGTTACATCATCTTGATCTTCATTGGGGCAACAGGATAGTGAGGTAGATGGGATGTGACCCCACTCGGTAAGCATGGCTTTCCACCTACCACAGTGACTGCTGTAGGAATAACAGATGCTCAAAGCGAATCCAAGACCCCAACAGCGTGACTTCTACTTGGGTAATTGGAAAGAGAAATTCTCATTTGCTAGTAATTAAAAAGGTAGGAAAGAGGGCAGGAACTGCTGGGGGTCATCTTTTTTTTTTAAATATTTTATTTATTTATTTGAGAGGGAGAGACAGAGACAATGAAAGAGAGAGAGCATGAGAGGAGAGAGGTCAGCCGGAGAAGCAGACTCCCCACCAAGCAGGGAGCCCGATGCGGGACTCGATCCCCGGATTCCAGGATCATGACCCGAGCCGAAGGCAGTCGCTCAACCAACTGAGCCACCCAGGCGCCCTGCTGGGGATCATCTTAAAACCGTATGGGGATTCCCCTGAGAATGAAGTCAACCCAAGAGAAAGAAAAGTGAAGAAATGGACAGATCCCTTATGATATGATTTGATCGCTGCATATAGCTGTGGTTGAAGCTCTTTTCAAGTATATGAGTTAAGAAACCCCAGCTTCACAGACTGTGTTGATTACCACAGTAAGTCTGGGTTCTGTACTTCTCCATCCTTTCCTAGTAATACAGTCACCTCCCAAGGAGTACCTAGAATTTACTAGGTTGTCATACAAGGTGAAAGACTGAAAATGATGAATGACCCACTTACTGTTACTTTACTCGATGCCACTATAACAGTGTCACAGTTCGCAAAACACTGGCCATTATTTAAAGGCATAGATTTTCAACATTTTACTTAATATGTATTTATATTAAAAATTTTCTTGTGAGCTAATATCTTAAAATGGAACATAAGCAAAACACACTGCTAGATAACATCACTAATGCAAAATTATTTGATTTGTTGTCCAAATGTATTGGAGTAAATTAAATAAAAGCTAAACCAGTAGGATAGCATTTTAGAACCAACCTAAATCTCCAAGGGGGCGGGGCGGTAAAGTCCAGGCTAAAACACTAAAATGCATCTTAAAGGAAGTGAAAACAATACATTAAGTACTAGACAGTTTAAAAATTATTATCCCTAGGTGGCGGTATTACAGAAAATTAGAAGGAAAAGAATCATTCACCATTCCCAAATTGTCCATCCAGATCGAATTATCTTGATAATGGGGAAAAGAATGAGTTTTTAAAAAGATAACAGGATACAGATTGAAAATAATATGCTTCTCTTTCAAAATGTTGTAAGAAGGGATTCATTTTATTAGGAAGTTATTCATGTGCTGTCAGTGAAAGAAATTTTAAATGGTGAAATAGCCATTTATATATTTTTGGGTATGTTTCCAGAAAGTTTCTTGAGATCAGCAGATCAGAGGGTCAAAACGACTAACCACCAGTTTCGGGAAGACCAACCAAACCAAATTTCAGACTTCAGCTAGTTCTTCCCCAAAAGTCTCCCAAGAAAATGTCAAAAGCATTTCTGGTGACGTGTTAAAGGCTAACAAGTAACAAGGTCTTGCATCAACAAGTTTTTCTCAAAGTGTAAGTTCAATTCCATTTTATACGTGATCCCTTCAAAAGTAAAGTTTGCTACGCATTATAAAAAGAAACATCTCATCCCAACACCCGAAAAGGATATAAAATATCTGGTTATGTAATGGCCTCTCAACGTTTTAGCTGTGTTTTTAGAAAATCTGAAACTCATCTTGATTTGAAACATGAGCCTGATTCCAAAGGCCCTGCTATGATTTAGTGAAGTTCAGTGTCGTATTTTGTGGGTTCACAGCATGAACCACTATGGAGAAAGCTTATTAACAAGTTCTCATTTCACATTACAAATCCATAATCTAATGTACTAATTATATTTGTTCAGTTACTGCACATCCATAAATGCCATTGTACACAATAATCATTAAAATTCCCTGTGGAATAATAACTCTAAAATCTTATCTTGAACACAAAGCCATTTGAAATTACTATATTATCTTTAATTTCTAGCTTAAATTTATTTCTAGCTTAAATTTGGTTAAATGGCCCTGCAGGCTTTTTGTAAGAGAAGCTGACTATAATGAGGCAACAAACTCTAAAATATTCCATTACCACAGAATATACAAACTCTTAACAGGCATAAATTCTGAATGAAAACAAAAGTTTCAGCTTGGACCTAAAGGACAGATCCACATATATTATGACAAAGAATTCTTCGAAAGGACAACTACTGCTTCCTAAAGAAAAGATTTTTGGAAAAGAGATATGTGTCCTATTTACTAAATAATCCCATATATACGTTCATGGTGAGAACTGGAGGTGGGGGGAAGACACAAATTTTGAAATCTCGGAGAAAAATACCATGTGTGCTGCTGGGTGGTTGTAAAAAAGACACAGCCTCTAAAAACCACAAGTTTCCCCAAAGCAAGACCTTAAAATGCGATTATGCCATATACACAAGGGACTAACAACGGGGGTGACCTCTAGCTTCCAGTAGCCCCAAAGCACTGCTTCCCAATGGTACTGGACAGTTTCAGGTTTTTGTTTTGTCTTTAATCTGGACACTGGTTACCCAGGTATGTTCAATTTGTGAAAATCCAACCACATGAGCAACTTTCCTGTAGAAACCTCATGCTCGATGACCCACGGAGTCTCCGTGTTCTCCCTCCTAACACCTCTTCAATTTCACCTCAGATCATTCCCTCCAGTCATCCAAGCCTACTTTCTCCTCCGACCACACCAAGCCATTTCCCACCTCAACTCACATGCTAACTGAATTTCTTCCTTCTCCTCTGTGACAGGATGGGCTATTCCCATCACCCAGGGCTCACTTCAGATGACCTGCCCTCTGAGAAATCTTTTCTGCCTTCCTGGCCAGCCTTTACTGCATCACCTGAACATTTCCCTCTTCACCTCACCACATCCTGAAATTCTCTCTTAATTCTACCCGTAGTTGTTTCTCAACTGTTTCCCTTCCTAGGACGTAGGCTTCATGAGAAGGGAGACCATGTACATCTTATCCACCGATGTTCCCCCAGCGCGGCACCTTGCACTTAGTAGGTGTTCAGAAGCAACCCGGCTGAATGAACACATAACACATAACACCTCGCCTCAAAAAATTTCTTCCAAGTACTACGCTACATGGGTTTAAAACAAGTAGTTAAAACTTGGGAAGTAGTTTGAACAGAGATGGAATTAAAACGCCATTGTCAGACTGCTTTCATGTACCTCGCTTGATTTGCTGCCACCACCAGCAACATCACAATTTTGATGACAAAACAATAAACCAACAGCTTCTCAGTAATCTCACCTACTCTTTTGAAGGAAAAAGAGCTACCGCACTGTTGGATGTTATTAAGGATAAAAGCAATCTTATTAATTTTTTTTTCTTCCTGTGAAAACACTGGAAAATCACTTCAGGCATTTGCGCCCCTGTCCGCATCCGCGCACACACCCTCCCCTCCCCTCCTCCCTCCCTCCCTTCTGCCCTCCCTCTCTAGCAGCAATAGCTCTCCAGCGCTGGACCGGTATCTCCACCGACAACCCAGCCCACTGGGGACTTTATAACCCTCACACACAGCCTTGGCCTGAGATGCAGAGAAATTTCCTGCCAAATTTGTGGGTGGGAAAGTCAATTCTATCCTTCCTGCAGAAGGATATACAGGCAATTATTACACAACTTTAGGATGACCCATGCCTTCCTGTCTCAGGAAGCTCCTAGCGGCTCCCTAATTGCCTCTTATTCATCAGTGCAGTGGGTTTTGGACTTGCTCAGATGGTGAAGCACCTGGAAGACATGCTGTTCATTGAAGAATAACACGAAATTCAGAAATGCTTCCTAGGAGCCAGGAACAACTTTCCTGGCAGAAAGG
This sequence comes from Meles meles, assembly GCF_922984935.1. Lineage (NCBI taxonomy): Eukaryota > Metazoa > Chordata > Mammalia > Carnivora > Mustelidae > Meles > Meles meles. The sequence goes on along the minus strand of NC_060067.1, from coordinate 110,856,772 downwards.
GCAGTATATGGATGCCATGTAAAACCACGGGCTAAACGTATGAGTCCAGCACAATAATATCAAGATAGTTCCTGACCTAATCGGTTGTAGGAGTTCTTCTGTTAACAGTCTTGGGCTACTCACTCATTCACTCATGTCTGCTATCCTCACCAGCAGGCATGTGGGAGCTGGTACCGAGAGCTTCTGAAAAGCTGGCAGGGGAAAAACTTGAAACTGAAAAATTATTTCTATTAACCCATTTTTTTCTTCTGTGGCTAGGGACAGGCCATTATTCATGTTTAGCAATAAAACTGCTCGGCTGAAGGAGTGTGAATCACTGCCTTAAGGGACGTCTTCTAAAGTCCAATTATTATCTCTCTCGGCCAAAGATAAGGAAAATATTTCTTTTCATCTTTTTATGTATATATAAAATCTTTAAAAATATTTCTAACACTTTAAAATCTGTATGTATACAAATACACACAAACACACATATATATTCATGCAAGAAATTTCTAATTCTTACCAAGTTGATATAAACCACAGACTCATAGTAAACAAACTGAGGATCACTGGAAAAGAGGAGCGTGGGGGGATGTGCTAAGTGGGTGATGGGCATTAAGAAGGCCACTGATATGGGCACCTGGGTGGCTCAGTTGGTTAAGCAACTGCCTTCGGCTCAGGTCATGATCCCGGAGTCCTAGGATGGAGTCCCACATCAGGCTCCCAGCTCCACCGGGAGTCTGCTTCTCCCACTGACCTCCCCTCTTATGCTCTCTCACTCTGTCTCTCTCTCTCTCAAATAAATAAATAAAGTCTTTAAAAAAAAAAAAAAGAAATCCACTGATGTAATGAGCACTTGGTGTTACATAAGACACAAATCACCAACCCGTGCCTCTGAAACCAGTAATACATTAGGTTACTTAACTGAATTAAAAAATTTTTTTAAATATTTTATTTATTTGGCAGACAGAGATCACAAGTAGGCAGAGAGAGAAGAGGAAGCAGGCTCCCCGCGGAGCAGAGAGCCCGATGCGGGGCCCGATCCCAGGACCCCGGGATCATGACCTGAGCCAAAGGCAGAGGCTTTAACCCACTGAGCCACCCAGGCACCCCAACTGAATTAAAATTTTTTAAATGAAAACAAAAAACAAGAAAGTAACTCAAATGGCTATTTAGATAATAAATTTGTTTAAAATTATACCAATATTCTGAAAGGGCCAAAAAGTAGGATGATCCCTACAACCACAATGTATTATAATGTGCAAAAATATTAATTATGAAGTAACCTGAACATTGACTACATGGAAAATCTTTAATTATATACTCTTGTTGGGGGTGACAAAGTCAAAACCAATCAACAGACATGGAAAGAATGTCTTTGACAGTAATGCCCTTAAAATAACAAAGATGTTAAAAACAGTTTTATCATAACAGCACTTTTCTAAGGAGGGTACACACCCAACAGTAACCTAAACAGTTAGAAACACGTCTGCAGTCTCCAAAAAGGACATGAATCCATCTGAAGCAGGGAAAAAAAAAAAAAAAAGGGCACAAACAGGATTAAATCTTGACACAGAAAAAAGAGGGCAGCATCTGGAACTCCTGGCATGCTACTAAGAACAAACACTGGCAGGGGTACAAATTCTAGTCTGATCAAGGCGGGGTGGCTTCAATTTGGGAAGCTTACTTTTCTTTCTCACTTAGAATACAATGTCCATCAGAACTAGTTTGTAGGTAACTACAATGAATACGACGGTAACTGGTCTACCATCCAAGTAGTTTTTAAAGTTACACACTTCGCAATATGTCTGAGCATTCCAAATAATATACTCTCCCCTTGATGGGACAAGGGGCATAACTCCCCGTTCCTTAACTTTGGGCTGTGCACGGTGACCACCTTCCAAAGACCATAGTGTGGAAAAGCAGAACGGCGAGTGACTTTGCAGTGGAGAAACGAGACAGACCCTCCATCAGCCGGGGGGACAGACACACCCAACATCAACAATGTAAGTCACATCAATAAGAGTAGGTACCCTTGATATAACGAAAATGGCACTTTACTTCCACGGTCTTCACCCCCAAAACCAGTAACCCTAATATCATGAGAAAAATATCAGGCAAATCCTAATTGAGAAGCTTTGTATAAAATACTTGAATGTTACTCCTCCAAACTACCAAGGTCATCAAAAACAAAGTCTAAGAAACTGTCACAGACAAGTGAAACCTAGAAATCTTTGCAATTAAATATAAGGCAGTATCCTGGATGAGAACATGGAATAGACATAAGGACATTAGGGAAAAATAAAGAAATCTGAATAAAGTATGGACTTGAGTTAACAATGTATTGATATCAATTCATTAATTGGCACAAATGGGGGCACCTGGGTGGCTCAGTGGGTTAAGCCTCTGCCTTCAGCTCAGGTCATGGTCTCAGGGTCCTGGGATCGAGTCCCGCATCGGGCTCTCTCCTCGGCGGGGAGCCTGCTTCCCTCTCTCTCTCTCTCTGCGCCTGCCTCTCTGCCTACTTGTGATCTCTCTCTGTCAAATAAATAAAATCTTAAAAAAAAAAAAAAAATTGGCACAAATGTACCGTATCAACACAGAAGATGTTAAGAATGGGAAACTGGGTGTGGGATAAAAAGTAACTCTGTACTATCTTTGCAACTTTTCTTTGCAAATCTAAAACTCTAAAGAAAAAGATATTTTAATAACTGTGGTTGAGTTTGATATGTTTCTATATACCCACAGACAAGGTAGAAATGTGTCGACAAAACTTCTGCCCATCGTTAAAATGTGTTTTCATTAAAAATAATAATAATAATAAAATTTGTTTTCATTGCTGCTCAGATGGTTGATGTTCTCAGTTGAATTAATACAAAAGAGATTCTACTAGTATTCAAAAAAAGAGTCTAAGATGAACTCATTCTTGTCTACACCCCTCTTGGGTAGCAAAAGTACCTCTTATGCCAATAAATTTGGCCAGCATCACCTTACTTCTTGTACAACGTAAATCCAGAACCCCTAGGAAAACTCCCCAAAGTGTTTTCTGTTGACTGCCGGTTCCACGGAGTCCTTACAAAGAACAGTCAGGAGTGCGGGGGTGGCTGTTGAGCTAGCTCTGTGCCACAATCTCCTGATCAGTTTAGGAAGGCCAACGTCAAACGGGCTGCTGTATGACTGAAATTCCTACGGTCCTCAAATGTGCACGGTGAAGAAGATATTTTACATCATTTTCCAAATTTCTCTAATCAGAAGTCTCTTACGGGTGCATGGGTGGGTGGGTGAGTGTGTCTGTGTGTGTAGGGGGTGTATCTCCAGGGATAGGTTTCATGGCACGATCTTGGGAAACCCAGCTCTAAAGGCATTGGTCAAGCTTCCAGAAGTCGGGAATGTGCCCCTCCCACAAAAGGCTTCTCTGGCAACCCCTGCCCCCTTCCCTGCAGAACTCAGGACTCCTAGCTTCTGTGACACTATGAATCTATTTCATCCCAGAGTGTTCACCATTACATGTTATGTTAGTTATTGAAGCAGATTTCTATCTTTACATTTTTCTATCTAAGCTTACAATTAAAAGGGGGGGGGCTGTTAGAACATGTGCTTTCACCTGGGAGGAAGAAAAGTCTCCACAGTACATTTTCTCATTGCTATGCAGCCCCTGCAGATACCATTACAGACTTTAATTTGAAAGGAAGAGTTATTGTACTTTGGAAATATTTCTTCAGAAATTATGAGTCAGTCGCAACAGATAAGAACAGAATCTTTCTCAGCAGGCAATCAGGACCCATAGCTCCCGTCTAAGCTGATCCTCTGATGACTTCATAAAAACAGATGAAGAGGTGTGAACAGTGATATATGGAGAAAACTAAAATTTTTCTATTTAAGCTTATTCTTGTCTTTATTTCTTTACTAAAAAAGAATGATTTTATGTTTTTCAAGATTTTATTTGAGAGAGAGAGAGACAGAGGAAGAGAGAGCACACAAGCAGTGGGGAGCTGTAGACGGAGGGGAGAAGCAGACTCCCCACTGAGCAGGGAGCCCGATGACATGAGGCTCCATCGGATCACAGCCTGAGCCAAAGGCAGACGCTCAACCGGCTGAGCCACCCAGGCGCCCCTCAACAGAATGATTCTGTTTTTTAAAAAATGAAGTATATATATTGACATGAGGTTTGCATGGCACTCCAAAATATTAGATTTAATTTAATAAATGCTGAAAGTAGTCGCTTCCCTTCCCAGAAATCACACCATAATTATGTAAGTCGTAGGTTATACTATAATGTAGAAGTCATCCCACAAGCCTGAAGAAGTAAGAGTTTTATTTACCAAACTTTTCAGTCAGCTATGGCCCTTGAGCAGGACACAGCAACCCACCTTAGGATCTTCTTTCGGGGCTCTTTTATTGAACACTCATATATCAGCTTTAAAACACAGCAGTTTGAAAGAAGGCTAACAAAAAATAAAAGGTATGTTTGTCTCAAAAAACTGAGCATAAGAAATCTTAAAAAAAAAAAAAAAAAAAGGTGGGGGGCACCTAGGTGGCTCAGTCAGCTAAGTGCCCTACTCTTGATTTTACCTCAGGTCATGATCTCAGGGTTGTGAGACTGAGCCCCAGGTTGGGCTCTAGCCTGGGCTGTGGAGCCTGCTTAAGGTTCTCTCTCCCTCCCTCTCTGAAAAATAAAAGAAAATAACTTTTTTTTCTCTAAACTTTCATGCTGGTAGAATATTATAAATGAAAAAAACTGAAAGCATTTCAAATTCAACTGGAACATAAGAACAGAAAACTAAAGAGCTTTAAAAAAAAAAAAGGCTTAAAAGTAATCTTCAATGAAATTAGCAATTAAAACCCATTTTACGTTGCCCCTGGATCTCAATCTCCTTGCTGGCAAAGTGGGTCCAGACTGAATGCTGAACTGAGATTAAATGGAAAGCTTTAAAATCCACGGAGAAGTGAGGGTAAGTGGCCTGTGCACTGGTGGGGCCGGGGTGGGGGCGGGGTGGTTCCCACCCATTCCCTCTGGCCCAGGCTCCTGATTAACATATGTGGAGTGATTCAAAGTGTCTTTAAAGGTTTGGTGGGGTTTTCTGTTGTTTTTGTTTTCCTCATCCAAACACTCCAGAAGGCAGTTTCTGAATTATGATATTTAGGTTTAGCTTTTCCTAGCTTCACTTGCGCCTTCCCTATTGCTGATCCCTGTTCACACACATACAGAGCCTCAGAGTCAACGGAAACCCGATGTGCGCACACAGATTGGGCTGTACATGGGCCAGCGTCTGAGAAACAGCTAGGGCTTTCAGGCTGTCGTTCAAACACAAATTGAAAACTTTCAATCCTCGTCCTCAGCAGCAGGGCATAAACAGTGACAAGAGTCCACCTGCCCTGGGCTGGGCCTCCGTCTGCTTTCTCCTTTAATCTCCCAGCACCCTGTGGGGCAGGTCCTGTACACATCCTCACTTGGATACAGATGACACAGAATCCACAATGAGAAATAGCTCCTTCCAAGAGCAGCAGAGCAGAATTCTAACCCAAGCCTTTTCTTTCAAAACCTGGTCTCTTTCTGGCTATGTGTTCCCTTTCCTGAACGCAATATGCAACAACACACAGATGGAAACAAGCCCTTTGAGAATTCCAACAGCATCAGCAGACAGTAAGACAATGTCCCTCCTACACTGGCTACAGCAAACAGGCCTCACTGTTTTGGTACAATTTCTACCAGGCTAGGATCTCCCTTCCCAGTAGGTCAAATCTGGACATCATAAAGAATAACCTTAAACAGAATTATGCACAAATGGCAAAACAGGACCAGACAGTCAAGATGAATGTAGCTATAATTAACAGCCTAACAGTGTGATTTATAATGGGGGGGGGGGGGGTTATAGCTGTCCTTATTTATCTCTGTCCTCAACCAGAAAGGAAGAATAATTTATAAATAGGAGTAAAAACAGGATAATAAAGAATAGATGAGCAGGAGTTCACAAGAGAGTTCAGACATTTATATATGCTAAATTATTACATACACACCACTTTCTTGAACACTTTAAGCTTTTTTACCATCATTAGATACTGATTTTGCTTGAATTACTTTAATAATTACTAGTGAGAAATACTTTAAACATAAGAAGGACCATGTTTGATACCAAAAGCTTCCAAAAGCTTTTCTGTATTTGCAAAAACTGTACCTACAGACGAGCCTTAGCTACCTTCTTTAGCCCCCATATCTTCAGACCAGAACCTGAACATTCATCTGCTCTTCAAATTAAGGTTAAATTTTCACAATTGGTGAAAGTAGAAACTTGAGCCAACCAAAGGCTAGAGGCTATGAAAAGCCAACAAGCAGTCCGGGTTATTCTTCTCTCAATGTAGAACGAGTTGATGGACTATACTGAGCTGTTTTTGTCCCCCCACGCCCCACCCCCGCCCTGAGATGTCCCTTCCCTGAAGAATTTCCACCAGCACGCAACCAAACCCTTCAAAGACAAACAGTCCCTTAAAATTAATTTTAATCTTTTCCTAATCCAAAACATCTTAAGGAAGAAAAAAAAGCAATTTTTCTAAATAGAAACATACTTCCATTTGTCTCCAAGTGGATTCTAAATTCTAATCAGATTTAGTCCAAATGCCACTTCATGACTACATATTCCAACCCAGATAACAAGACATGCCGCTAACTTACCATTTGGTGACAAATGCCTCTTTATTCCAATGTCCCCCCAACTGGCAGTATTATTAGCAATGAAGAGTGTAACTTAGAGACAGACTTTGTCAAAGGCTAAAGCAAAGCAGGGGACATTTTCATGCAAGTTTCTCTCATCGTCTACAAAATCTTTCATATTAATTATCATGATCTCCTAAAACTGAATGACGTATATTCTACAGAAAGAGTTTCTAAGTATGTTGCTAATGAATTTTTTCCCTCCACAAACATATATTTAAATGAATGAATGACATTGAAAGAGGTACTGAATCAATGTCTGCTCCAGGAAGGCGGGAGCCCATGCCTTGCTCAGCAAGGGTCTCCCAGGCCTGCGCAGCACAAGGCCCTGCTCACCAAATATTCACTGAAAATGAAAGACAGACCCTCGCCTTCAAGGAGTTCATAATCCTTGAAGTGCCAGGCACTATTCTAGGCTCTGCAGACAGAGCAGTAAGCAAAACCAACCTCCTGTCCCCGTGGCACTTATGCTGGGAGTGGGCAGAGAGAGATGAAAAGGCAAGATGGGGGGACAAACAGATGCCACGTGGGAGTCACAGGGGTGCTTAAGGGGGAAAAGCAGTGTAATATGGAGAAGGGGAGTTTTTCTAGATTGGGCGGCCTTAGGACTTGGGAGACTTTCAGAGGAGAATGATTTAAACGAAAAGAGGGAATAAGTTGTGGTACAAGTATTTTAGGTGAAAAGTATTTCTAACAAAGAGAACTAATATGTAGGCAACTAATAATAAGACAGTTTGCAACCATGATCATGAGGAATGTCGGCTGGGCTTGCCAGCCATGTCCCAGAACTACGCTTCTTCCTGGGCACCCAGCAAGACCACATGTGTCGCTGCCCCTGCAATTTGAGGTGGCCTTGTGACTTGTCTTTATCAGCGGAAAGTCAAAGGCATGGTATGTGTCACTCCTGATGCACGGCTTTCAGAAGCAGGCATGTCTACCCTGGGCTCTTCTTTTCTCACTTCCGCATAAAGTAAAGCACAATGAGGTCAGCAGAGCCTGGGTCCCTGAACCCTGCAGGGGAGTGGGGAGGGCAGCTGTCCACTGACCAAGCATCCAGCAAGGCAGGAACAAAACGCTCTCCATTTTCATATCCCTAGAGCCTGGCACAACGCCTGACTAACAGGAGGTACTCAGTACTATTGAATATTAATTGAGTAGATGCTACCAAAATAGTGAAGAAAGCTATTAGGTCTGTTAAAAGGTAATCAAGGAAATGAATTAGCAAGCATTTATAAGAACAGAGTTGAGTGGCTCAAAGCGATGGTGGGGGAGGGGTTGATATTGCTGGCCGAGGAAAGAACATGAGCAAAGAGAGGAATATTAGCTAGAGTAGAGAGACATGATCCAAAAAAGGGTTCACACTTGCATACCTTTCATTCAGTAAATATTTATTAAGTAACTACTATGTGCTGGGCACCACTGACGGTATCGAGGCACAAAGCCTAGAAAGTCCAGGCCCTACTTGAACTGAAGTTCAGAATGCAAAGAGGACATAAAAAGGAGAGTGGTAACTCCACTGGGGATGGTCACCCTGTTCCTGAGTACTGAAATTCCAGCAGACATGGTCCAGGCAGATAGCCATGGGTGGGAATCCCAGAGGAAGAGAGTGAGCAAAGGCTTAAATAGCTTAACGTTCTGGAGAGGAAGTCCAGGAGGGCAAGAACTTGGTTTTCATTCATTGCTGAATCTTCAGGGCCTGGAACAGAGCAATGTCTGAAGATCTGGAGTGGGGGAAGAGGATAAGGTTAGGGAAAAGGCCACAGTGGAGGCAGGAAAGAGAAAGAAGAAGGAATCCGACAGCCCTAATGGAGACAACATCAGATTTCCATTGTACAAGAGCGCTCTAGTTGAAGGGTGCAGGAAGGAGCGTGTGCCCAGAGAAGGGGCATCTTAAGAGATGCGTGCAAGGGGCCCAGGCCCCAGATGATAGGAGACCAACACCGAAATAAGAGGGGAGTGGGGGTAAATCACAGGACTCAGGAACTACATGGGGAGGACTCCAAGGCTTGTGACTTTACATATCTAGAAAGCAGAGTCTAAGAAGACTCCTAAATACAAAGAAAAGCAGGTTTGGAGAAAACAACAGTAATCCAATTTTGTGTATGTTACACTGGGGATGCATGTTTTCCAGGAGGAGATGTCCGAAAGGCAGCTGGACACACAGGTATGATGCTCCAGAAAAAGTTCTGGTCTAGAGTCAAAAATGGAAGAACGAGCAGCATTCAGGCGACAGCTGATGTCACAGGAATAGAGGAAGTTGCCCCAACAGGGCCACCATGTTGTGCACTGCACACGTCCCAGAGCTCCAGGGCTAGGGATCACAGCAGTTAGATACAAACACTACAGCATTTCTCTGGCAAATAAGTGCAATGAATCCACAGGGGAGGGCATCTTTTTCTTTTTTCTTAAAGATTTTCTATGCTTTTTTTGACAGAGAGCGAGCACAAGCAGACAGTATAGCCAGCACAGGGAGAGGAGAAGCAGACTCTAAGCTGAATTAGGAGCCCCATGTGGGGCTCCATCCCAGGACCCAGCTGAAGGCAGATGCTCAACGAACTGAGCCACCCAGGCACCCAAAGGCACCTTTTTCTGATTCCTCAAAGTCATGGTACAGATGGGCAACATCTTCAGAACAAACAGAGGTGAGAGGAAGGAAAGAGAAGAAAAAGGAAGAGGCACACGAGGGAGAAAGAGACAAACCAATCTCTTTCTGTGTAGGCATCATTTCAAAGCTCATCTATAGAGATCTTCTGTGTCCTCTAGAGTAAATGTCACAACGGTTTTATCAACCCCTCCATCTTTCCAGGTCTCAACAAGTCCACTGCTACAGGGAATACCAGGACCTTCCAGCAAACAATCCTCCCCCTGATGGAAGGGGGCCTGCCCTCCATCAGCCTCACGTTCCAGGGCCCCATCTTCTCCGTAAAATGCTGCCAGGGAGGACGGAAACACCCCGACACCTACACATTCCCCTAGACACGGCCAACAGTCCTCCCCAGGCCTCCAAGCCTTAGAAGACTAGGAGAAACATCACTTCAGGACATTTTCAAATGGCTTCTCCAAACCCAGAAACACACATAAAAACGGGACCCCATAATGGCACAGGATGCTGAGCTTCTGCCTCAAGCTGCAGCATGTCAATCCGGTGGTTCTGAAACAGGGCTCACTGCACTGCTCCCCCAGAGGACATCTGATGGTGTGTGGGGAGTTCTGCCGGCATCCAGGGGGTAGAGGCTGGAGAAGCTGCTGAACACTTTCCAGGACACAGGACAGCCCCGTTACAGAGAATGAGCTGGTGTCAAGAAGATTCTGCTGGTGTCAAGGCTGAGGAAAACTAGTATCAAACTAGCAGCTTTTTGAGGCTTAGGACCAATAAGTACTTCTTGCCCCAAGCAGAGGCTCAAAAATATTTATGACAAAATTAAAAGGAAGACCGTTATCACGCCATATTGAAGCAATGGGCAACAATTTCACTTGCTTTTGTTTCCTTCTGTGACCACTGCCTCCCTTCTAAAAGGCTTCTCAAACAGCCAAAAGGTCAATAAGAAGTGTTAGAAGCCGGAGGCGCCTGGGTGGCTCAGTGGGTTGAGGGACCGACTCTTGATTTCAGCTCAGGTATATGATCTCGTGGTTTGGGGATCAGGCGGCATTAGCCTTGTGCTCAGTGCAGGGTCTGCCCCCCACCACCGCCCCGCGTGTTCTCTCAAATAAATAAAATCTTTTTAAAAAAGTGTCTTGGGGCGCCTGGGTGGAAAGCCTCTGCCTTCGGCTCAGGTCATGATCTCAGGGTCCTGGGATCGAGCCCCGCATCAGGCTTTCTGCTCAGCAGGGAGCCTGCTTCCGCCTCTCTCTCTGCCTGCCTCTCTGCCTACTTGTGATCTCTGTCAAATAAATGAATAAAATCTTTTTTAAGTGGCTTAAGTGCTTTTTGAGAAAGCAAATGCTAGCATTTCTATCAAATCCTTCATTTCTGTCCCCCCAAAATAAAATCTTTGAAAAGAATTATCCCCTCCTATGTAAAATTTCATTATTATTTTCCAAGAGTCATACATATAAGAATAATAATGGTCTCCTATGAAACACACAAATGCCTCTTGACCATTGTTCTCCATACTAAGAAATGCAATCCTGGCAGTTTAGATTAATGAAAAAACTCAAACAGAATGAAACAAAAGCAGAAGCTAAATATAGGTCACCCAAGTTAATCTCACCCTGAGTTCTTTTATCCATTACTAATTACTGCTTCTCACACCTAACCTCAAAAGCCAGCCATTCATTTCTTTTCCCAACTAAAGGAGAGTAAAAAACATTCACACATTTTGCAAAGGGGCGACTGAACTTCCACCGTTTTGCTCAGATCCAGACACTAAAATTGACTGTGTTCCTAATTTTTAATTTCCACTGTAACCAGATTTGAGAAAGCACAGAAGTGTTTTCTTTTAAAAACCCTAGACAAACATGTTCCTGCCCTTCCTGGAAAGGGAGTCAGGGTATGGCTATCCCCAACCAACACCCTTCAGTAACTGAAGCCTTTGTGTCCCCTCAATGGTAAGACAATGGCTCCCTTAAGCGTCAGATGCTCTGGGATTGCCACAACCGCTGAATGCATTTTCATGGAACATAAATCACTTTCCCACTACCTGCCACTTGCAAACCTGCTTCTCATGAACCTTGGACCCTGCACAATATGGCTCGTCATGTCCTCTGTGACAGCTAGGAACAAGGGACTGTTTGCATACGTAGATAATTTTTCCTTTTGACTCTCGGGTTTTTTCCTCCCCTTGGGCAATGAATTTTTTTTTTTTTAATTAAAATCACAGGAACAACCAATTCCCACATGCCAACTAAATTTAAAAAATACTTCCATATTTGCATGTTTCTAATGACTGTGGGGTATTTTAATAGGATTTTAGAAACACAGTTATCTGATCATTTCCTGATAAAATCTCCATGTGGATCAGTTCTCTTGCTCTTATACTTTTGCATGAGAACTTGCCCGCAACTTTTTGTCCCACTTTGGGGGTCTTTGAGGATGGAGGAGAAGACAGACACACAGTACACACTTCATATACTGGTTGAGGAATTTTCTCCATGTGTGCATTTCCTAAACTCACTTGATCCTCTCAGAACGGAGCTATTGAAAAGCACCAGTTACATACTGTTGTTGAGGGGACAACATTCATATATACCTCTAACCCCACTGCTCTGTGCTACATTCAGGTGCTTTAAGGTAGGAAAGTTACACACTTCTTACAGGAGTTGAAGATGCCTGCTTTTCTGCAGCCCTTACGGTAAGCAGCTGAGGAGCCCAGGGGCTTTTTGAAAGTCACAAGAGCACCATCTCTGCTGAGTAAATCACAGCTGTGAACAGTCAGCCTGGCTGCTTGTGTTCTCTCCTTTTCCACCCATCCAGAAGACACGCCTCACCTGCGCGCCCAACTCAGACATGAACAGATGCTGTAGATAAGCAGTCCCATCACCAAAAAACCAATGCTTCTGTGAGCCAGGTCGTGCCAGAGACTCTCTAGAAATGAACTCATGAGGTCATGTAACACAAGCTTGGATAAAAAGCCAAGAGAGCAATTTAGAAGCCGATGGGAGACACAAGGGAAAATCCTCTGGCTGTATTGAGAAGAGAAAGAAATAGGCAGAGAGCATCGCGGACATATTTGGATGGGAATGAGAGGAGAGGTGGGGCAACAGCTGTCTGCGAGGTCTGTTTTAGGGAAACAGTGGAAAAAGTCTCCCTTCCTCTGGCTCCCGAGATTATGCGTGCTCCCAATCCAGCCTAATAATTCTAAACTCTTTCGAGGGTCAGGAGAAGCAAGTGACATTGGGCAGAACTGAAGCAGAACAAGAGTTATGTGTGTGCTGATTGTGCTGAAAACAAAGTGAAGCCCAGCATTTTTCTGGAAGACGCTGGAAATCAGTCTTTGACTTGGCACGTAAAACCCTGAGGGGGAAAAGCATCTGCCTAAACAAGTCTCATAGGGGAAAAAAAAAAAAGATCTATTAATGAAAAGACCTCTGCATCAGAAAAAAGATGGCAGTGCGGATGTATGCTGACAATCTTGAGAATAATGCCAAAGGCCAGAGCCAAAACATGTGATTCCAACGTCAAGGCCAGTGCCCAGCTGGAGCAGCCATGGGAAAGAAAGATACCATACAGTGGAGAAGCTGAGGGCCAGCGCCAAGTGAAGTGGGTGACAGATTGGTGCTAAGGCACCACAAGCGGCAGGCTTGTTTCCTCCTGCCCTCGGATGTGAGCTGTAAGAGGCTTTCACCCTGTTAGCCTGGATGCCGGGGAGGCAAGCGGGCAGCAGAGACCCAGCCCTGCTGGGACACCGGTCACAGCCAGCACGGCAAGGAAAACATGACCCCAACAGAGACGCTGTCCTTTGGAACAGGTGGGTGCGTGGCCCGTGGCAGAGGCAGAGCCCACGGGACAGGAGATTCAAAATCCAACACAGCACATCCCCCAGGCCAACAAACGTTCAAACGTGCCTTGGCCGGGAAAGGAGGAATCAAACACTGTGGCTGATTGTCGCAGAAACAGCTGTGTGGCAGCCAAAGCGGCCAAGTGTGGGGAGCCCGGCACGAGGTCTTCAAGAGGGTGCAGGCTCCTGAGCACGGCAGAGACAAAGCTGGGGGTGGGGGTGGGGGGTCTCTCTGGCCAATGCTTGCAAAGGAGCACTAGATAAATGATTGTAGAGCTGGCTTCACTGGCCTCCTCCTGCCCGCATGTGAAAATCCATCAACCAGAACGGACCTGAATTTCTTGCAACCTGTTAGGCCAGGCAGGATGTAGAAGGATGAAATACCCTCTCTGCCCTCAAGGGGCTTACTGTCATCCAAGCTGAATGGTTTTTTCCAAACTGTGTATAGCCTTTCATAGTGGATAGTCAAAATCAATTAAATAAATTTAAAATGTGCTGATTTTGACCCATTTATCTATTTGAGAGAGCACAAGAGAAAGCAGAGAGCACAAGTGGGGAGAAGGGGGGAATAGAGAGGCAGACGGAGAGGAAGAGGCAGGCTCCCCAAGGAACAGGGAGCCCCAGGTGGGACTCGATCTCAGGATCCTGGGATCATGACCTGAGCTGAAGGCAGTCGCTTAACTGACTGAGCTACCCAGGTGTCCCAAATCAGCATTGCTGTTTTGTTTTGTTTTTAAAGATTTTTTTTTATTTGACAGAGAGATCACAAGCAGGCAGAGAGGCAGGCAGAGAGGGGAAAGCAGGCTCTCTGTGGAGCAGAGAGCCTGATGCAGGCCTCTATCCCACGACCTTGAGACAATGACCTGAGCCAAAGGAAGAGGCTTAACCCAATGAGCCACCCAGGCACCCCAAATCAGCATTGTTTTTAACACACACAGAGACAGAAAAATAGGAGAGAAAGTTCTTACAGAATTTCTGATAAACATCCATATTTCTTACTGTGGGTCGAAGTAAAAATAAGTCTGAAAGTTGTTGGTTTATTGAGGAAAAGAGGAACATGCCACCATCTACAAAGAACTTTCACACACGCTATTTTATGGAATCATCAAGAAACACCATGAGACAATAGTCATCATTATGCCCATTTTTCCAGCAACTCAGAGAGGTTAACTGACTTGTTCAAAGCCACACAGCACAGCCTGAATATAACCCCAGATGGTCTGACTGCAGTACACCCTCGAGTACCATGGTGGTTCAGGGACACTGATGAGCAGAGAGGGCTGCTGGGGAAAAGAGGAGAGGAGAGGAGAGGGGGTACAACCTGAAAGGGTCCTGGAAAGGTAGGCAGTTCTTGGTTGGGATGAAAGGGCAGACATGCAGAAATGAGCTGGGCTACTCTGGCGGTGAGCAGAGAATCCAGTGTGATGTAGCAGAAAGCACTGGAAGCTGAGAGCCAATTAAGGGTGGACAGACCCGGAGGCAGCCTTTAACAGACCGGAGACTTTGGGCACAAACACTAACCTCTTGGAACTTTACTCTCCTCACCTGTAAGATGGGAATAATAACATTATCTACTTCAAAGCAGACCAAGTGAAATAATTCAAGTAAAGAAAGTGCTTGTGCTCCACATGGGATAGCTTACAAGAAGTCACCTCACCCATGCACAGTCCTGCACCAATAAATACATGAAAACCCATCATCTTATTTGGCCCTGATGACAATCCTTAAGATAGACCAGACACCATTTTAGGGCTCAGTAAGACCCAGCAGAGACCAAAGAGGACTTAACACTGGGGCTTCTGCTCTGGGCTGCTTACTTGACCGGACAAAGGTAGAAAGTGAGGCTGGATAGCCCAGGCACGCTGACCCTGAAGACTAGGCAGAAGAAAGAGGACCTTGAAGAGGACCTTGGAGACTAGGCAGAGAAATTTAGACTTCCATCAGTAAGAGTCAGGGAGCATAAAAGGTTTCTGAAGAGCTCTGTGGTGGGGAGGCAGTGGGGTGGGGGTAAACGAACAGTAGGGCTCTGAAATTGGGAAAATCATACTGTGATCAGCAATAAATTTTTCAAGTCAAGATGTGCAAAGGCATCCCAGAGAAACTGTTCTAAGACTTACAAATTGAGAGTGTTGAATCTAGGGGCAAGGACATCTGTCAGATGGGGCCTGGGGAGACCTGAGAATAGAAAAAAGCTGGGATTTTAAGAAAGCCATGGTGGGCTGGCCACGGAATGCAGCAGGGAGAAGGGAGCTGCAGGCAACAAACATCCCTTGCTCTCCTGGCAAGGTCAGCCCTGCTGCGGGGCAGGAGGAAGGCAGCCTACGTTGGTTCCCTTTGGGTGTTCCCGCTGGCAAGCATCCTGATGGCAAAAATGGATGCCTTGGACTTAACCTGGTGCCATTTGACACTGAACTGCTCTTTGTTTTTATTCCACATGGGCCAACTAAGCATCTGATAATGATTTGGCTCTCCAGGCCCGCCTGGCTACAGGAAGAGATGTGCGCTGGTTGTTCCCACACCAGAATCCCAGGCCATGAAATGGAGATAGAAACAGTCCCATTCTCAGTGTAAGGCAGGAGCCCGGCAATCTGGCTTTCTATCTGCACTTCCTGAACCCAGCCAACGTGACACAGACATGCACTGGCTGTGCTCCCCCCCAATCCGCAGCTGAACCTACACAGCTGAGGTCCTCCAGGAATCAAGGATGTCCCCTGGAGTCCGCTGCTCTCTCAAACCTCCAGGAACACCCACTTTATCATCTGCAAGGGGGCTGGGAAAGCAAGGGGGACTCCTGTCAGCAAAGGCAAAGCTCACTTAAACGCCACAGAAGTTAGGGAACCAAAAAAGAGAAACCAGCCAAGAGGCAAGACGAATGCGGAAGAGGGGGAATAAAAAATAAAGGGGGGGAAATGACAAGAGAAACATAAAAGGGACAAAAAGATGCAAAGAGGACTGAGATTTTTGATTTCGGGGATTCCCCATCTCTACAACCCAGGGAAGAGGTTTGCAGAAACTGATTTTGGCTTAAGATGTTCATCTGAGATGACAGAGTAACTACCGGCAAGCCGCTGACTGGGACCAGCAAGGTATTCATTATACTGCCAGGCACCTTGTTCTCACAGAAGTTTACTAGAGCATGGACAGGGCACCAGGTACTCCACCAATCACAGCGAGCCCTGTCTTCAGAGCGCTTCGTCTAGTGGGGCAGGTTAATTTGCTCTTTTAGTAAACAGAGGTGGTACAATGGGGGTGTGCACAGAGGACAATGGGGACATCTAAATTAATGAACACCATGGAGGAGAGAACTGAACTTTTTCAGTCAAAAGAGCTAAATCATTTTTAACAAGAAGAAGCAATGTTATTTTTTTATCTTGTTTATTTTAAATCAAATATCAACTCGTATCTGTCTTTTATTTTTTTTTAAGATTTTATTTATTTATTTGTCAGAGAGAGAGAGAACATGAGCAGGAGGAGCGGCAGGCAGAGGGAGAAGCAGACTCCCCACTGAGCAGGGAGCCCAATGGGGGCTCGATCCCAGGACCCTGGGGTCATGACCTAAGCCGAAGGCAGACACTTAACTGACTGAGCCACCCAGGTGCCCCACTTTGTTTCATTCTCTAAGTGGTGAAAATAAATCGCAAGAGGATTAGAAAATGTGCTCTTTGCTGAGAGATTGCAGCAACATGTGTAGAAAACTCCCAATAATAAAATAAAGGCAGATGCCAGATCTACGACAGCCCATGAAAAGGCAAACATCTACTTTTCAGGCCAAATACCAAACCCTTACGTAACACATTGCCTGCCTACGTAAAGACCACACACTCATCTAGTTTCATCACCTGGTACAGAATTCCCAAACTGTAATTCATATTAATTTAATTTTCCACTCACTGAAAATTTAAGAGATCACAAAATCTCAGAGCTGATAAGGCAAAATGACAAAGCAAGACAATTCCAGGATACTGTTAACTTGCAACCCAAAAGACTTTGCAGAGCAGTAATAATCTCAAGTGTATAAACCAAAGAAAATATTTTAGGGCCACTCAAAATTAGAAATCTTGGAAAGACAGAGGATCTTCCTCAATTACCACGACAGGGTCAACAGAGGTACACTGAGCCAAGAGCATGAATGACCGACCTAAAAGAAATGCAGAGGTATTAAAAGCAGAGACAGAGACAGCCTTGGTTAGAGCTCACACCTCCTACCTACATTTTTTCTCCCTCATCCCCACCCTCCACCCTTGCCTGAGTATAATGTACTAGCTGTGTCTGCAGAAGAGTTAAGACTGAAAAACTGGGAACAAACCCTACCATTACACCTTGCATAGAATAGATCTTCAAAACTGCGTTTGTCCCTGGTAGACTGCTCTTACAGAGTTTTTGGTTGTTCTACTAGCCAGCACTGAGGGACATTATAGAAAGCTGCCCTAAAAATTCTTATTTACTTTAAGGACTTTACTAAGTTCTAGGACTTCTCTAAGCAATAGTATGTATTTGGTAACATAAGGCTGACTGTGTTCCCTTTTTGTACTGGCTGATAGGAGGCTCAGAAAACATTTGCAGCTCACTATCAGAAGCTCAACTGACTACCACTGTAAAAGCATTACTTTTTAAAAAAAAAAAACATATAATGTATTTTTATCCCCAGGGGTACAGGTCTGTGAATCGCCAGGTTTACACACTTCACAGCACTCACCATAGCACATACCCTCCCCAATGTCCATCCCCCAGCCACCCCATCCTCCCACCCTCACCCCCCAACAACCCTCAGTTTTTTTCCTGAGATTAAGAGTCTCTTATGGTTTGTCTCCCTCTCTGGTTTCATCTTATTTCATTTTTCCCTCATAAAAGCATTACTTTTAGATTACTTTTATCCCTTATTCTGCCTTCACACATTCTCCTCGTTAGAAATAAACAAAGACAAAAAAGTATAATGTTAATAACAAATATTAAGTGTGTATTAGATATTTCAATGCCACGGTCTATCTATATATCCTCTACCTTGCATTATGACTCCTTAAACCATGTGCTTTTTAATATATATTCAATTGTATATACTTAAATATATGAAATTTAGGTTTGGAAAAAATTAGGGTATGAAGAGATGGGCAGATGGATGAGGAAACTGATAGATGGGCGGAAAAAAAGGGAACATCTCGTTTCTGTGGAGGCTTTTCAACCTTATCCTGGAGAAGGGGCACAGACAATGGCAAATGGCTAGAGATACACCAGGTGGGACTTGGTTACTCTGGGCTGCTGTCCAGAGACCCCCACACGAAAGCAATTTTAGCTACGGTCTGCGATAAAGCAGCACAACAAAAACTAAAATTCCCCCATTGAAGACAGTAAGAATCCGCTGGAGCAGCTTGTTTGTACCCCTAATCTGCCTGTGGATAAGCATACAGAAATCCCAAATGCAAATCTAGCCCTTTACAGGGTCAGAAGGAAAAAACACATGGATGAAGAAACACAGTACAGTGTCTGAACCAGCTGAGAGCCAGGGTCACTTAGCAGAGGGAGGGACACAGAGGGAAAGGGACACAGTGAGAGAAATATAGCCAGGGAAGGCGGGACACAGACAGGGAGGAAGGGACACGGACAGAGGGAGAGGGTCTTGAGGACGCATGGACATGACACCAACTTTCCCCTTGTTCTCCCTTGACCAGGTCAAAGCATTTTCATCTGCCTCTGCATTTCCTCCTCTCTACCCCTCTAAGTCCATAACCGTCTTCCCACAGAACCAAGCGAAACTGGCTAGTACATTCAAGTATCTGGGTGATGGCAGTCCGCACTTCAGAAGGCCCAAGAATCAGGCCTCCCAGGGCCTACAGCCAACCACAATGGACCGAACCCCAGGTAGCAAGAGTTCCTACAGCTCACTCAGAGCCCACCTGCCCACTTTCCCCAGTCCAGCAAATTCCAGCAGGCTACATCACCTGGCTTTCAAACCAGAGACGTAGGCGAAAGCAACAAATGAGAAGTGAAGAGAGGGTCGGCCCCAGGCTACAGGGACAAAGTGAGAGCCAACAGCTGAGGACACATCACATCCTGAAGGGCATGGGACAAAATGGACCCACCCAGAAGTCTGTGGCTACGACAGAGGGGAGGCAGCAGGTGGGCCGATGTGGGGACAGGTGGGCACAGGGCTGCCGGGGGGCAGGGCAGGGTGACGACAGTGTCTGTAAGGGGCCGGCAAGCTCCTGGAAGCACAAACAATGGTCACACACAAGAAGGCTTCCCATAGAGTGGAGCATCTATTTTTCAAGTTTATAATGTCAGTATAATTAAAACATTAATTAAAGTACTATTATACTTCCAAAAATTGCATAATAAAATTCCATTCTATCAGATAAGCAAAAATATATGCACTATAATGACAGATAGGTGTCATCCTACATTTGTCCAAACCCACAGAAAAGACAAGACCGAGTGAACCCTAAGGTAAACTACAGACTCTTGGCATCATAACGTGTCCATGTAGGTTCATCTCTGCCATTCTGGGGAGTAATGTTGATATGGGGAGGTTATGTGTGTATGAGAGCAGGGGTACATGCGAAATCATACCAGCCTCTCAATTTTACCGTAAACCTAACATGGCTCCAAATAAAGGAAAATAAAATCTTTAAAAATAAGAAATTTTAAGGGGTGCCTGGGTGGCTCAGTGGGTTAAAGCCTCTGCCTTTGGCTCAGGACATGATCCCAGGGTCCTGGGATCGAGCCCCACGTCGGGCTCTCTGCTCTGCAGGGAGCCTGCTTCCTCCTCTCTCTCTGTCTGCCTCTCTGCCTAGTTGTGATTTCTCTCTGTTAAATAAATAAAATATTTTAAAAATAAGAAATTTTAAAAAATTAAAATACATCTATCGTGTGAGGTTTGGGAAATTTGACAACAGAAAAGAGGTCCTTGTACTTAAAAAGGTTAGGAACTAGGGCACCTAGGTGGCTCAGTCATTCAGCATCTGCCTTCAGCTCAGGTCATGATCCCAGACCTGGGACTGAGCCCCGCATCAGGCTCCCTGCTCGGTGGGAAGCCTGCTTCTCCCTCTCCCACTGTCTCTGCTTGTGTTCCCTCTGACTGTCTCTCTCTCTCTCTCTCTCTCTCTGTCAAATAAATAAACAAAAAATCTTTCAAAAGAAAAAAAAAAAGGTTAGGAACTATCAATATATCAGAGCTAGGCCTTAAAGTCAGACAAGTCAGACATGTGGATTTAAATCATGGCTGCCTCTCTCAGTTGAGTGTCTGTAAAATGGGTATGAAACCCTCCATTGCACAGCACAGGAGTCTGAAGGAAAGAGCTCAGGGCAGTGACACTTTCCCTTGGTTGAATTAGTTTGTCTGTATATTTAATAAACAAGTACCATCAAGCATCACCAGGCACTGTGGACGCAATGGTGAACCACCAAGATTTCTGCCATTAAGGATGTCTGCCAGGAAGCGGGGGACACAGAGAAGACGTCAACACCACAGTGGGCTGAACACGAGAATTGGGAGCCCAGAGGCAATTTGGACAGCCGACCAGAATACAACCAAGACAGAGCAAAGTCTAGGAGTTTTAACTCGTTGGTGATTTCCTTCGGCAAGTATTTAAGTAGTGCCACGTGCCCGCACTGTTCCAGGGGGCGAGGTCACAGCAGAGGACTGACCAAAGCCCATGCCCTCATGAAGCTTACATCTGGGGAAGGAGATGAAGTACCACAAGCAAATAGTTGAGTAAAAATGATGTCAGTGTGGGGAAGGAAGCTCTCATCAGGGAGAAGGAGCAGGGAGGCGGTCTTCATGAGCTGAGCGAACCGAAATCCCAGGAAGACTGAAAAGCCCGTGGGAAAGCTCTGAGGTGGAGACTGGCTGGCCCATTCATCTCAACAGCTTTCTTATGTTCCCGATATTACGTTTCCGGTAGGCAAGGAGGATTTCAGAAAGAGGTCCATTCAAAGCAATGAAAAGAAAAATGGTGATGTTTAACAGCCCTCCAGAAGGCCGGCCACCCCAAGTCATGCCACCCTCACAAAAGCCATGGCTTGTGGTACTGCCTCTTTGAGCCCCTTGCCTCCTGTGGTACTGCCTCTTTGAGCCCCTTGCCTCCCTTTTTTGCCTGTAGCTCCTAAAATGAATATGGGGAGGAAAAGAAGCTGTACATATACCTCCCTCGTGTAGCACCTTTTCCCCATTCACCTGGAACATGTTACCTCACGTGACAATAAACAGTCCAGATTGTCTAACTCCTGAGACAGAGCCATGTCACAATCACAGTGATTTGTTTAAAGAATCTTGCCCACTGCATAATTAGCCCATAGGTCACCATCTGTCTCTAAGTCCTCATAAAACTAACCATATGTTGTTTTCATCAAGGACTGCACTGAAGTAACATACACTCTGCCCTTAGAAAAATGCTACAAACCCATTTTTCCAAAGGTGGAGGGGCTGTGGGCTGTTGGCAACATATACTTCCTTCTCCATCACCACATTTAAAAAAAAAAAAATTTTTTTCCCCATGACCACGGTTTATTATGAAGGTGAACCCTGATCTTCATGATGGGCTGATGGGTAGCATTTCTGGTAGGAAGCATGGGCACCAAGACCTCCAAACTTTTGGGGATTTGCAGCAATGGGGCTCAGGTACCAACAGGGTCCAGTCATATTGGATGAGGACATCATTGCTCTTCTTGGAACCCTCATCCACGTTATTTCTGGTCCTATCTGGGCTGTATGAACATCACCCTCCGCGCGGACTCAGATGTCCACCCTGGAAAACTGCTCCTTGCCCAAAGCAGAACAGGTTCCAGGAGCTCGTCATGCAGTGTGCGAGGCTCAAGCTCAACATTCTCAGGGGCAGCCTGTTCATCTCTATGAGGCCGCCGTCCCACGGGTGGCCACGTTCTTGCACCCAAAGACCTGCCCATGGACCCCATGGCTGCAGGTGTAGACAAGAGTTCCTTACCGCACAGAACCATAACCAGAAAAGCACATTTTTTTCTTAATTTTAACAATTTTTATTTGGTTTTGTTCATGCTTTGTGTGTGGCTACCAAAGCAAGTAAATCATTTCTAGAAATATCTGGAGAGGTTCTTCAGGAGACATTAGGTAAATAGGCTCAGAGGCCCAGAATTTTAGTTCTTTTCTACCATTTGACCTAGTGATACAAACACACACAAGCAAATATATCTTCTAAACGATTCCTCCTCTCTTGCCTACGGCATTCTGTAACTCTAAGTCATCAAACACCAACTTTCAGTCAGAGTACCTCTGCTTTAAAGTAGATAAATGAATCATGTTTTGAAACCATACAAAAACAGTCATCTGGGGTGCCTGGGTGGCGCAGTCGGTTAAGCACCCGACTCTTGGTTTCCACTTAGGTCATGATCTCAGGGTGGCTGAGATCAAGCATCTGAGTTGGACTCCGCACGGAGCATGGAGTCGGTTTCAGATTCTCTCCCTCTGCCTCTGCCTCTACTTCTCCCCCAGCTCGCTTGCGCACTCTAATAAATAAAATCTTTTTTTAAAAAGTCATCGAATACTATTCTGACTTGAAAGCAAGAATCCTCAAACTGTTGAGTTCTGTTCCTCTCCTCCTATCACCCACCAATGACTAAACAATTGGAATAAGCAGCACAAAATGTTCTAGATTTTAAGTCTGATTTCATTTATTTTTTAAGCAAAATAGGAATAAAAATTATCCCCAAAAATGCACCTACATGTAGTTTAAAATTACATGGCAGGGAACACTAAAGCATTCAGACAACTCAAGAACATTGGCATCTCCTGGTGGAAGTGGGTCATTAACACTGCTAAAAAACAGAGAAACCAGCTCTTCATCAACTCGCTTCCCTTAGGGCATTGTAAAATTAATGTGACCTACGGTTTACAGAGTCAAGAATAAACTATATTTACAAAACTGGCCACATTTCATCATTTAAAGAAAGGCCAAGAATTTCCTATAAGGCGACTGACTCCATGTGGCCTGGGAAAGTATTCGTTGAACAAAAATTAGTACAAAGAGAAATTCTAACTTTCTAGATCTCTTGACTCATTAATCCTTAAGTTAACCCTTGTCACCAAAATCACCAAGCTCTCGAACATCTAAAGGTTTAGCACCTACGGAACTGGAGTTGTAAACTTACCAACTATTAATGACTGGCAGGGTTCCTTCTTTACGGATCAGAAATTCTGTTGAAGGCTATTTTCTGTTCTCCATCCAGAGCATTTACTTTACATACATGCATGGAACAGAAGATGAATTCTCTTGAGATTTTAAAGTTATTCCTCAGATATCTCGAGAGCATGCTGCCAGAGACTTAATGGATTTTAAGACTAGGTCCTAGAGTGGACTGAGTCTTCCTCAACTTACAATGGGGTTACACCTCAATAAACCCACTGTAAACTGAAAATATCCTGAGTTGAAAATGTATTTAATACACCTAGCCTACCAAACATCGTAGCTTAGCCTAGCCACCTCAGACATGCTCTGAATGCTTACATCAGCCTACACATTGGCAAAATTGTGTAATAGAAAGCCTGTTCTATTATAAAGTGTGGACGATCTCATGTAATTTATCGAATACTGTACTGAAAGTGAAAAACAAAGTGGCTGGAAGTATAGGAGTTATTTATCCTTGGGATTGCGTGGCTCCCTGGGAGGTACGGCGGCTGCCACTGCCCAGCTTCACGAGACAGTATCCGTCCAACTTCAAAATCTGCAGTATGGGTTCAACTGAACGTGTATTGCTTTTGTACCATTGTAAAGCCAGAAAATCGTAAACAATCCTGAATCCAGGGACCATCTGTATTTGCAGTCTCGCAGGGACACAGCAGTCCTTAGCACAAGCTGTGTTGGTTCATCATGTGCCTGACCAAGAGTTCTCCCCTCCTTCCCTGGCAATTGCCTCGTGAGTCACCATGAAAAGAAACGGTAGTGTGATCGAAGGACGCAGAGATAGACACAGCCTCCCATCCTGGCTCTGCCTCGTACCTTACTTTCACAGCCTTGGTTTCATCTTTCCTAAAATGAGAAAGCCCCCTCCAAGCCAGGGTTAAGTATGAATATTATGGAAGAGCATGAAGGGTCCTTCACAAGGGGCCAGACCCGCAACAGACACACAATAAATGAGAACCGTACTGAACAGGTCAGAGATGGTTCTGCCCAACCAAGCCCACTTTTTGTAATCCAGTGAAAACAATCTTTTATTATTATGTTGTTGTTGTTGTTGTGTTAGTCACCACACAGTCCATCATTAGTTTTTGATGGAGTGTTCCATGATCCATTGTTTGCTTATAACACCCACTGCTCCATGCAATACATCCCCCCCACCCACTTTCCGCCTTATTTAAATCCATCTAAAAAACAAGAGTACAATGAAGACTAAGGGTTAACTGGCTGAAGCCAGTGGGAGCTGGAGGGGCAGAGGAACTGAGAGGCGCAAACAGAGCAGACACTGGGACACTGAGCGCCAAGTGGCAATGCACAAATCAGCTCCCCAAAGCCACAGGGATGCAGAGCTTACAAGTCCCCTTTTCACATGGCACCTGGGTAGTTCAGACACTTAAGCGACTGCCTTTGGCTCAGTACATGATCCTGGAGTCCCAAGACTGAGTCCCACATCGGGCTCCCCACTCAGCGGGGAGTCCGCTTCTCCCTCTGTTTCTACTCCATGCACACTCTCTCTCTTTCAAATAAAATCTTTTAAAAAAAGGTCTCCTTTTCAAAGAATATCTAGTGACACAGAGGAAAGCTCACTACGGAGTGATAAATTGGAAAAAAAGAAGCACAAATAGAAGTATTATATATATATGTGTGTATATATATATATATAAGTATTGGGGGAAAACGTAAAATTTCTTTAAGATATATAAATTAGCACAGACAAGCACTACAGACACACACTCCTCTCTCTTATGCTCATAGTTATATACAGGTTCTCCGAATTTGGGAGGATGATTTGAACAGTTAATCTATAATGGGGGGGGTGGTTAAAAAGAAGGGCAAGCCCATGCTGTCAGTCTCTTTTCCAAAGAGACAACAGAAATGCTCATCTTTCCCCCTCTAAGCTCTTCAACGTACCTTATTACCTCAACAGTTTGCAACCTCCCAGCGACCACTGTTCCCCAGCTCCTTGTACTTACTCTCTCCTCTATTTGCAGGTATCTGTGATTGCTGACTGGGTGACCGCCAGCCAGAGCCACTGCGGATGACCCATGGGCTGCTTTTCTTCAGAATGAAAAGGAGGGTCAGGACATAATACCCCAGCTTTGACATATCTCAATTACTGGGGGGGAGGGGGAGCCCTATGGTCTAAAATCTTTTCTAAATAAATCAGGACCTCACACAATATTTTATGAACTTTTCCCTCTTTCATTAGAAACCATGGTACAGGGGCACCTGGGTAGCTCAGCAGGTTAAAGCCTCTGCCTTCGGCTCAGGTCATGATCCCAGGGTCCTGGGATGGAGCCCCACACTGGGCTCCCTGCTTAGCGGGGAGCCTGCTTCTCCCTCTGCCTGCTGCTCCCTCCTGCTTGTGTGTGTTCTCTCTCTCTCTCTCTTTCTCTCTGAGACAAATAAAATCTTAAAAATAAATAATTTTTAAGAATTTGAAAAGGAAAAAACAATTGTACATCCACCAGATTAGAGTATCTGAATATGATTATCTTTGATTATCTAGACATTTTTGATTCAAAAGAGGTCATGACTGATAAAGATTTTCTTCCAGCATAAACTGTTATTGCTTTTCATTTAGTCCTCTACCTGATATTCATGGAGATTAAAAACTGGTTTTATGCTCTGCTTTAAGATAAAAACCAAAATCTAAAACTGAATTATAGAACAATTCACCTTCTCTCTTATTTCTACCAACAGAAAGGCAGCAGCATCAGCCCCGCCCATCAGCCACAACTGCTCACACATGGTACCTAAGGGTTGGCCCTTCTCCTCCAGAATCACTGAGGTACTGAATTTTAAAGGTTTACTGCTCTTAAAATTTTCCAACAGGCGTGCCAACCAGAATTTTTAATTTTCCACTCAAACTCCAAGTGTCTCAACATCTGGCCTCTCCTACCCAAGCGTGTCTGCTGGTGTAAAATACACACCTTTCCCTTGCCATATTGCTCCAAAATCGACTTCTAAACACACCGAGTCATCACGATCCATCATCAAGCAAACGATGGGATTGGCCAGGGTCTTTAACCCAGGTTAGGATGGCACTTGGGTCCACTTCTTTCAGACTGGTCCTGTGGCCACTCACACCGGTTTGCATCTGATGAGAGTCTCAGGAGAACAGAGCACAGAAGTGAGGAGGCACCAAGAAAACGGGAGGGCCCCGTCGAAAAGGGAAGCAGCAAGGCCACCCAGCCCTCGGGAGCACTGGCTCCGGGGCCCAGCTGTTCCGACTCCCATCCAACTGTGCTATTCACTGGCTGTGTCAAGGCCGAGTGACTTCACCTCTTTGTGAACCAGGTCCCACAGCTATAGAAATGGAGATACAGAGCTAATTCCTAGGGGGTCTGTTAGGATAAAAAGATAATCAAAGGAATAACCAGATGAAGTCCTCAGCTCAGTGCCTGGCGCATGGTAAACAACAAATATTAGCTATTTTCAGAAACCTGTTTACCAATTCGAGAACTAAGAATGCCCTGAGAGATTCAAGATCATTAATTACGCCTTCTAGAGGAGCTGCCCAGATCACAAGGTTGTAAGATTCAACACACATCCTGTTTCCTGGCATTTACTAATTCTGGAGAGCTAATTAGAAAATGAAATTTATATTAGGAAAGAAATGCAAACATCTATGCGGAATTAATCAATTATGCAAAGCTGGGTAGCCAGGAGGCAGTCCCAAGTGTCAGTGACCTTCCCCCCTAAGGCATGAACTTGAAACAGGAGC
Organism: Meles meles; assembly: GCF_922984935.1. Lineage (NCBI taxonomy): Eukaryota > Metazoa > Chordata > Mammalia > Carnivora > Mustelidae > Meles > Meles meles. Next base: position 110,829,775 of record NC_060067.1, on the reverse strand, counting down.
TGAAAACACCATCATCCCTGAAGAACCAACCTACTGTGAAAAAGTTTATACTCACCATGCCCCTAAACGCTTACCCCGAAAAGAAAATAATCCCAGAAATAAATTCGGTTTACCTACTCAATAGATGGATTTCCCTCCCAGCCCTTTCCCAAACAATCACCCCTACATTTTTCCTTTCTTTCCACCAGTATTTATTAGCATTTATATGCCAAACCCTGCGCTGGGCTTGGGGGACAGGATGCAAACAAAACAGTCACAGTCCCTTCCCTTTCTGAAAGCTGAGAATAGTCTGCCCTTTATTTAGAAAAATCACGCCCTCTGGATTGGAGACTTTGGAAATTCACCGCAGAGGAATGTGAACTTCCGTAGAATAGACCGGACCGCTGAGCTCTAGGAAGAAATGAGCATTGAGAAAGAGATCCTCCCAGCACACAGCATCTGAAAGCGGGAACAAAGGACACACCTGCCCACACCTGAACATTCTTCCAGTTCTTGCCTTTGTCCCATTGGACTAGGGAAGAAATAGCAAATCTGGTCTCACTCTCTCCGGGACAGGGCCACCTCCTTCCTTCCTGGTCCAGCACAGCTCTCTGCTCCTCCTCCAGAGGCCTCCTCTGGCCATCCCAGGAGTCTTTCCTCTCAATGGAGCAGGGCCCTGCCCCAAGGCACAATTCCCCACGACATGCCAGCTGAACGCTTCTAGAGAGAGGAAGGATGGTCTGTCTTTCACCTGCATACACCCCATCACACTGACCGTTGTCCTGTGTTCTCCAGTACACAGTAACTATCCCTGATGTGATTACAAACGTCAAGGACAGAGGGAGAGGTGCTGGGTGGAGAAGTGGGGTGGTGGGCAGCTTTCCTTCACACAGAGCTGCTCACGTGGAACTGCCGCCACCCCCGCATCCTCAGAGAGGTCAAGGTCAGCTGCCACAAACCCTGCGTGCCCAGGGAGCCCCCACCTGTCCCGCTCCTCCAAGCTCTCAGTTCCTCCTGGCATTCTCCAGCATCCCCATGCCTGTCGCTCTTCCCAGAGCAGAATCACCACAACCTCAGTTGGTCGGAGGAAGGAAAAAAGCTCTCAACCTCCATAAACCTTTGCCCCATTTCACACGTGAGCCAGGAACCCCCTGAAATCTCTGGAGCCCTAAACCAGCAAACCACCGGAGAAAGACTTAGCAGCACAACCCATGCAACTCTGCAGAAAGGATTCTGTTTTAAGAGAAAGCAAGGGAGCCCAAGAGCACAAGCAGAGTCAATGAATGTTTAACCAAGGCCAGAGCTCCATTTTCTGTGAAATTTGATTATTTTTTTTCTTTTTTTTTTTTTAAGATTTTATTTATTTATTTGACAGAGAGAGATCACAAGTAGGCAGAGAGGCAGGCAGAGAGAGTGAGAGGGAAGCAGGCTCCCTGCTGAGCAGAGAGCCCGATGCGGGACTCCATCCCAGGACCCCGAGATCATGACCTGAGCCGAAGGCAGCGGCTTAAACCACTGAGCCACCCAGGCGTCCCGAAATTTGATTATTTTTTTAACGCTTCTTTGAAATAACATCGTGATTCGTTTTCCCAGTAAAACTGTAAGATAACAACAAAGACAGGAAAACTGCATTATGAGAATGTACTCTGACATCAAGGCTGCCCCATGCAGCTATCACTCTCCATCACCCATGTTGCTTTTCAAGATTTTCTCTAACCCCAGCCACCTCGTGCAGCATCAAGAGGGCATTTGGGCTTATCTGTGGAAACCAAAAGTTCCCAGATTATGTTTATTCAAGCCAGATCTCCATAAACAATTGAAGGACAGACACGAAATTTTTTTTTTAATTTACTTCATTGTGCAATTACGGGAAATTTCATGAGAGAGTATATGTGAAATTTTTCACACACTTGTATTTATATGCCACATTAGGTTTTTAAAAAAAACCTTTTAGATCCAAAAGGATATTTAAATCATCCTATAAGAGAATGTATATGCATATATGATGACTGGCTAAGAGATCTGCTCTGTGACATTTTCATTTTACACAACAGCATTTTTTTTTCCCATTAGTGATTCTCTCCTGGTTTCATGGGGGGGGGGGGGGAACGACTTTCATACCTATTTGCCTAGAGAAAACAGAAATACTAGGTGCAACAGAACTATTCCTCTAAGAAAAATAAGCTCTTGCCTATCACAATTGTAAACATACATGTTTAGATGACGGTTTTACACAAGAAGTCTGAGTAACTATTGGAGGTGGTGACTTCACATTAGGATCAGCTCGTGCGGACAGGGGCTGATGAAGCCAGCTGCCGAGACCAGCCCACCTGACCCCATGCGTCAGTCCGTGGAAACATCTCCTGACCCAAACTGCTCAGTTCTAGGGAGGCTGAGCTGTCTGCCTCACCTCTTTTACCCTGAGGCAAACTGGAAAGATTTTTGAGGGTATAATTACCCCCGCGCAGACTTCCAGGTAGGCTGGGAGTCCCATCTATACATGCTTAATCGACTTTCCTGGACAGAGCAGTGCCACCTAGAGAAGGCTGCCCAGAGAAAAGTCAAGGAGAGGAGGAGGACAGACACCGGATCGCGGAAATGATGATCGTGAAAGCCAGCGTGAACCATGAATAACACTGGGGCACAAATAATTAAAAGAAAACTAGAAATCCTGTCTAATTCACTTGTGAACAAATGGAGTTGTTTGATTTTAAAGCCAAACCACAGAATTTTTAATAACACGAAGCCGACTTTTCCACTAAAAATGAGAACCCTGTCACTTAAGATTTATGATGTCAGCCCCGTGCAGACAGGTACAGAAAGACCTTCATCTCTGCTGCCCCGGCAGGAGCCAGGAGGAAGCCTGTCACCTCGTCCCTGGAGTCTTCCCCCACGGTAATTTCTGTGGAAAACAAGAGACTCTGCCTCCATCTCCACTCTCTCCTTTCTTGTGCCTCTTCTTAAATCCCTCCTGTGGGGGTCAAAGTTAATGACTTCAATCTGGCAACACAGGCTAACCATTAGAAACCCCAGAACCATTAAAAAGGGGAAAGAAAAATTTTACTAGAACAATTTATTGGCCCTGAAAGTCCCACCATGCTCTCCTATAAACACAAGTACTCATTGTGAGGAACTCCTCCTGATTTGGCTCTCATTTTCTAAGATTTGTATAGAACAAATGAGGATGAAAAAGATATTTTAATAACAAAATAACAAAAACATGTAATTAAAGAGATGGGAAAACCTTTCTGAAGACACAGCAAAGCCCAACAGAGTGCGGATGGCTTGGCGGGAGCATCATTCCTCATCCCAAACTGCTTACAGAGAAGAAGGGGGTCCACCTCAAAACTCCGTCCTTCCTCATCTGTTTTACCCGGATAACCCAGGTGATCATCACTAGCAGACGTGGACATCAATAAGCAGAGTCGGGAAAGCTCAACATCACCCTCACGGAGGACATCCATGCCCAGCGCTTTCTGCACTCCCACCATGTAGGCTCCTCCTTTTCTCCCCTCCCGCCTTTATCTCAATTTTTGCTGCTAATCCCTCTGTAGGGTATTAATTACTCTGTCCCAATCACATTACTCCACAAACAAGGACAACACGCTACAATGAAGTCCAAAATGGATTAACTTTGTATTTATTGTATTAACATCCTAATATACTGTAATTACCTCATTAGCACATACTTTATAGCGCATTAAAAAGGAAAAGGTAATTCTTTCCCTTTGCCTTCAGCTCCAACCAACTTTGATTTTTTTTTCAGAAGAGCACTAGAAGTATTTCCAAGGAACCTGTGCAGCCAGCAGTCTTGCCTGTGAATGTGATTTTTGTCTACGGAACCCACAGCATGAGACCAAATGACACTATTTTTCACAAGACCAAACAGACACTGAGGTCACTTAGGAGAGATTACCACTAGTAATCTGGTTCAGATTGGGATGCTGTCTGGGACCAAACTCATGCAAACCTGCAAGGAAAAGTCAACACACACCACACATGCAGTAACAAAGAAAATGCAACGGAAAAGCACGCAGAAGAGATCTGCCTTCAATTCTGATAATAAGTGCAGGACGGCACTCACCACACGTTGACTTGCCACACACACACACGTGACCAGAAACCTCATCGACAAGAAACCCACAGTGGTCTCTACACTAAGCTTAAAATCACAAGTCTTGGGGCAGACAATCCTGCAGAATAATTTCTTCAGAAGTTGCTCAAGCTCCTTGTAAAATCAACTCCAAAATATATTCCCACTAGCTTATTTTCCACATCACTAAAATTCAAAGATGAATTCACACCACATTCTTGATCAATCCCTCCCCGGCACTAATCCCACTACAGCTGAACCTTGAACAACAGAGGTTTGTTGCAAGGGTCCACTTAATGGCAATTTTTTTTTCTTCTAATAAATACAGTCCCAGTACTACAAATGCATTCTCTCTTCCTTATTTTAACATTTTTCTCTAGCTACTTTTATTATAAGAACATAGTATATAACACATAGATATGTGTGTTACAAAATATATGTAAATTGGCTATTTATGTTATCGGGCTTCTTGGCTATTAGTTAAACTTTGGGGGAGTCAACAGCTATCCATGAATTTTCCACTGCATGGGGGCCGGTACCCCTAATTCCCATGTTGTCCAAGGGCTAACTGTATATTGTCATTAACGTGCCCCCTTGTTGAAGTGCAAGCTCCCCAAACGCAGGGATTACATTGGTTTGATCTATATAAAAGCACCAGTAACTGGAATGAAGACAAGTGTGCATGGTACCCCAAAGAGATGGAAAATAACCACCATTAGTTGTGAATGCCCTGCATGAACAAAAACCATACACAGTTCTTGGTATCCACAAAGAGGAGCAGCAGATCTGCTGACATCTAGAACACAAAACGCAGTGTTCATCCAGAAGTCGCCCGCCCTCTTCCTCCACCATCCCCTCAGCCCCAACCCAAATCCAACTTGTCAACTGAAATAATGTGGGCAAAGTGGCTTGAAGTCAAGGCTATGTATGTGACTCCCTTCATTTCTAACTTCATTTTACCAGTTTGGTCCCAGGATTTCCACTTTTAATCTTAATACACCAGTATAAACTTCCTTCGTTTTGTCTCCAGAGGTGGCATGTATGGTTAAAAAGGAGGAAGAAAACTAGCCCCATGGTCCTGACAAATTTTCAACTTGAGAGCGTGCTGTGTGAAGGCAAGAGCTGGTAGGGAGAGCAGGAAGAGAGCAGGGAGTCCCAGGTTCATGCTCCCTCACACAACCACATGACCTTGTCTGTGGTGCCGGTCCTCCTAACAGAAGTGTTCTCATCAGGGATATGGAAATACGTCAGCAGCCCACCCTCGGGCATTAAGGAGAGTGAGTGGGAGAACACATGTAAGGCACCTCACAGGGAACCTGGGTAGTGACAGGTGTTCTGTAAACTGTACCTGCAGGACCCACAGCTTCACCGCTCCCCAATTTCCAACCAACTTCCACTGAACAGTCAATAGGTCTTTGTGGTATTTATACACAAATACAGACTCTGGAACCTGCCACAGTCGGCCCCGGCTCCCTCTTGGCCCCCAGCCCCACCCTCCAATCTCAAAATACACCCCCTACCCCCAGAGCTAAAGGCCACGGGACCCACCAGACCCTGTGGCACAGGAGCTTTTCTTGAAGAAAACGAGTGGTGAGACCTCACAGGGCACCTCCTGAATTATGCTTACTAATTAGGTTATGAAAACGTTCTTCAGTCTTCAACATTAAATAAAAACAGTCAAAACGTGCATCTCTTTTTATTTAAAATTTCCCAGTTACTGAACAAGCATATACGCCCAAGTATCACTGAAGCCAGAGATTATGTGTAAAACTCAACTCTGCTTCCCAAGCACCGTCGTACTACAAAAGCACCCAAAACAAGCTCAACAACCATTGAGATGACTGAATGAACAAATCACCCACAGGTGAGAAAACATTTACAAGTGAGGAGCGAACACACAGGTACTCGAGAAGACAGAACCTGTTTCTACTTTTACTTGTGGGCTTTCCAGATCAAAGGCACTGCCAGAAAGAATCCTGTATCATACTGAAGAAAACTGGCTCCTGGTAAAAGTCTCTTTTCAAAAACTCTGTGGCTGCCCCATGCTAACTTGGCCCTGTCCCAAGTTTTCAAGAGGAAAAGCCTAATACACATCTGTCTCCTCGTGCCATAGGACTATCACCGCTGCAAAGCATCATAAACTTGACTTCAGAAAAGACGGAGGTATCAAGAGAGTCATGTCAAGTCACATCATGGACAATTTATTCTCAGAGCGCCCAAGGTTCCAGACTCAGTCTGCTTCCTTGGAGTAACAGCAAATACCGACATGAAGACATCTAAAATTTGAGGTCACAGTGCCTTCTCCTCCCACAGTTTCCCAAGCAAACGAACTGGTGGCCAGCTTCAAGAGAACAGCATTCTCACACTTCCTTCACCTGACCCTTCCTTGGAGAGAGGTCAGAGCAAAAGTGATTTCTCTAGGTCGGGGCGGATGTTGAAAAAGCAGTAGACCTAGACTCCAGAAACATCTTTAGTCCAGACAGTGCCCCAAACCAGGTGTGTGTCGCGGGTGATTTATTTTACTTCTCTGGACACCAATCTCAAATATGAGAGGGGACACGGTAGAAGATCGAGAAGATCGAGAAGGTAGATCTCCGTGCTGCTCCCCGACACGCGGACTGCATATGCAGTTTAGAAGACGAGCCAGTTTTGCTCTCCGGCCGCTGACTAAATCCTATTTTTAAATCTTGTTTCTCAGTCTCCTGAAAATGTTGGCCTGACAAAATAAGATACCACGAAACAATCTGGAAGAGCCAGTGCTTAATATTAAACAAAGCGGTGAGCATCAAGGCTCCCTGACGGCACGTGTGGAATCCAGGGTCTGACGGCAGCTGACCCCTCCCAAGCCAGCGCAGCCACAGGGACAGGGAAAGTTCTTCTTTAAAGGCAGTCTCACGTTAGAAGAGGCTGTACTATTACTTTCTTTTAAAATTGAGGTAAAATCACTTCCGATTCATTTTAAAAGGTACTATTCTGGAACTATTATGAGAAGAGTGAATCTCTTTTATTTTTCCTCCTTGCTCCCTCTTTTCCACCAACCACCGAAGACCTGGAAAAATCCCACATTTCCCCATTAACTGCCTTCTCAGAGCTGCAGCAGGCCTCCTGCAATTTTCTGAGCCAGGGCATCGTTGCCAAGGTAACAAAGTAAGGGGAGGGAGGGGACACACAGATAGGTCTAACACATCTAATATGCAGATGAACTAGGTCACCCAGTAGTATTTCACTAATAGGCAAGGAGATAGATTAAAGCCTTCTATTCTTTCTTCTCCATTTTATCTTATGAGGAATTTATTGGGGGCTTTTACAACAGACCTGATGATTCTCCTTTGGCAGTGTGGTTTCCAAAACACAAAAGTCCAAAGAGAGTTGTTGCAGTTAATCAAGCGAAAAGCAGTTTCTGTTGAGAGTCTCAATGGAGAATGCAAAGGGGGTCCTGGAGCACTGAGTCGAATTCTAGACACTTGTTTTGAGAGTTCCCTGACAGAGAACCAACAATGGCACAGCACATGCCCGGGTGCCAACTCCTCATACAAGCGGTTAGAATCCCCATTCTGATCTTCCCACCAAGCCAGCAGCATGCACAAGAAACTCACAGTCCCCAGCTGGAGGAGGGACTTTGGCTTCCAAATGGAAAAGGGGAGCCAAGGAGGTGGTGCTGTCCAGCCCCTGGACAAAGGCAGGGAACTGAATGCCCTGGCAGTTGGGAGGAAGAGGGGGAAAAGCCAAGGGTTGAAGGGCTAAGGGAGGGCAGCCTTCTCCTCTGACAGATATCCTCGGATGGCCCCCACACGGGGCCACCACCACAGACGCCGCCGAGGGCAGCTTCCTCGCAGCCCTTCAGGAAAAGTGAAGAAAGCCTCTGCGGGTAGGGGGAGGGGGCACAGGGATGGTTAGAGTCCATTCCAAGGACCGCAGGAACAAAAACAAAAAGATGCTCTGGAAGGTCACAGGCAGAGAAGAAGAAACGTTCATGTGTGTCGGCAATCCAGTTAGAAAGCCTGGCTTGGCAGAGGCCAGGCGAGGCTCCCCAGAGCTGCAGAACCCTGGAGCACCAGGACACCATGATTTCTAGTGTTCTCAGTTGCAAACAAAGACCCATTGTGTTTTCCCAGGCAGCCATGCTGCCAATTTGTCTCACACCTTCCAAAGAGGCCTAATTATGAGTCTCTTCCTCAGCTGTCTGCCTTTTGCTCCGCTCGATAAAGAATAAACATGTATTTCGCTATTCTAAAGAAGGTTAGGAGGGGCGGCAGAGAGGCAAGCAAGTTGGAAACAATCTCCTCCCATTCAGACCACAGTGAGGCAAGGCATCTTGGCCATCTCCACAGACACCATGACCTATGGACCCAGGTCCCCAAAGCCCGACATTTCCAAGTTTTCTAATAATAACTGGCCTCTTTGGCCATTTTTCTAAAGGCGGATTCCCTATGCTTCCCACCTGGTCCTGTGGAGTTCTTCAATGAGACCCACGGCGACCTGTCCTCCCACCAAGCCCAGGCCCGTGAGGTCCGTGTCACTGACTGGATGCTCTGTGTCCCACTTCTGAGGTCCTTTCATTTTCCCATTTCGTAAAAGTGCTTGTGCTCCGCAAGTTAAAAAGGAATTAATTTTATCACGGTCTGCAGGATGACAAAATAAAAGAGGCATTAGGCCTCCAAGACTTTTAAATGAGCCAACTACGCCAACGTCACATGAACACGGTGACCAGTAACAGAGGCTGCAGAGGATCACAGAAATCTGTTTTCACCATATGTCTCACTAAGTAAAGAAAGGGCAGTACTGGGTGTTAACGTCAATTTTTTTTTTAAGTTAACAGCTCTTTTCTGTTCCTAAGTCCATCACACTTCTGAAAAAAGGGATTTTAAAACTATTGCTGCGTAGTTTCTAAAGAATCTCTTCTCCCATAGGTTCTTCCGCTTATCCTCATGGTTTATAAAAACTTCCCAGTGTTCCCATTATTCCCAATGCTTGAAAATAAAGGGCCAAGAATATGAAGAGGACACAACAGAAAAAGCCAAAGAAAGTTCCGTAAGGATATTCAGAGAGAGAAGCTGTCCCCGGGACATATGGATCTATCCTCACAGAGCCCCACAAAAGGGAAATTTAAGCTTTCCCATCATTTGTGTGCTCCCCGAAGACTGCAAATGTTGTTTCTCAAACGTGAACACTGAAATAAGGTCACCAAGTTTATATTTAATAACCTCTTAAAGGGGTGCCTGGCTGCCTCAGTCAGTTAAGAGTCTGCTTTTGGGTGCCTGGGTGGCTCAGTGGGTTAAGCCTCTGCCTTTGGCTCAGGTCATGATCTCAGGATCCTGGGATCCAGCCCTGCATCGGGCTCTCTGCTCAGCGGGGAGCCTGCTTCCCTTCCTCTCTCTCTGCCTGCCTCTCTGGCTACTTGTGATCTCTTTCTATGGCAAATAAATGAATCAAATCTTTAAAAAAAAAAAAAAGCAGAACTACTAAGAGTCTGCTTTTGGCTCAGGTCATAACCCAGAGTCCTGGGATGGAGCCCTACACCAGGCTCCCTGCTCAGTGGGGAGCCTGCCTTCTCCCTCTGACACTGTCCTCTTTCTCAAATAAATAAATAAAATCTTTAAAAATAAAACAACATCTTGTATTTGCAGAGTGCTTTGTTTTTTAAGGTGGCTTTGCTGACAACGTGTCATTATAAATGTCACATCTGTTTTTTGATAAAAACCATAGAAGATTGGCTGGAAAACAAGCTTCCAATATATTCTACAGATGAGAAAAGGGAGGCCCACAACAGGTACGAGGCTTAGAAAATGATCCAGCTGAAGGGTGGCGGCTCTGGGACCAGACTCCATCCCTCTACCCTCACCCCTCAGGCTGGGCTCACTGTGCAACACCTCCCCCCTCAAGGCTCTCCACAGGGGAAGAATGTCCACCCTGGGCTGGTCCATGCTGGAAAGGAACAAGACCTACATCATCTTTAATATCAGACAACTGTAGGCCACTGAGTTGTGAATTCCTGCACAGCAAACACCGGTCAGCCAATGGAGGCAAGAGTATTGTTGTCTTCTACTATTTCTTATGGGTTAACTAATTGCCTCCTCCCACCAAACGAAGACCAATCCTGGCCTGAAGTACCACTGAAGCCCTGCAATGTGGGTGTTTAACAGCCAGACTTGGAGAAGAAGCCGGAAATATTCCCAGGGCTTTCGGGGAAACAGTCTGATGAGGGCTTGAACAGACAAAGGAGGGTGAGCGAGAGAGGGCAATTACCAGGGAATTTAATTCCCTATAAACACCAATTTGGAGTAATTGACAAGAGGGTGAGGGGCGCCTTTCTTTCCTCCTTAGCAGGATTTCTTTACCTCAGCTGGATAATTGCTTCCGTTCTGCAACTGCGTAGACCCACAACTGGGTACTAGCAACGCCATCCACATGCAGACGACCGGAATCAAGCTCAGAACGGAAACACCGATGATGTCATTAAGTTTTTTTTTTAAAGATTATTTATTTATTTATTTGACAGACAGAGATCACAAGTAGGCAGAGAGGCAGGCAGAGAGAGTGAGAGGAAAGCAGGCTCCCTGCTGAGCAGAGAGCCCGATGCGGGACTCGATCCCAGGACCCTGAGATCATGACCTGAGCCGAAGGCAGCGGCTTAAACCACTGAGCCACCCAGGCGCTCCTGTCATTAAGTTTTTACCAATAACCAATACTTTACCAGGGCACAAAAACGTTCATTACCTTGTGATAAGAGCGTTTTCTCTGACCAAGGTATAAAACATGGAAACAAAGTGTCTACCTCGTGTTACAGTGTCACCAGGAGCCTATCAAGGAAACGTTGCCACAGAAAGCGGTTGCTTTCCCCCCTCTCCTCCTCTTTTTCCTTTTTTTTTTAAAGATTTTATTTATTTGACAGACAGAGATCACAAGTAGGCAGAAAGGCAGACAGAGAGAGGAGGAAGCAGCCTCCCTGCAGAGAGAGCCCGAAGTGGGGCTCAATCCGAGGACCCGAGGACCCTGGGATCATGACCTGAGCCCAAGGCAGAGGCTTTACCCACTGAGCCACCAGGCGCCCCTCCTCCTCTTTTTCCTTTAAGAATCTCCTGAGTAATTTCAATAGCATACAGAGCCCCATTTACACCGTCACACCTCTCCCCTGCCTGGCCATCCCAGGTAACAAGCCTCTGCAGGCAGCTGGATTCTCAGCAGCCCAGTCTGCTGCATGCACCTCCGGTCATACCACATACGCTGGACCAGGAAAGAAAGGTGCACTGCATCCATGTCAAAAGGAGCCTTGCACGTGGTCACAAACTCCTCTGGCCTCATTCTCATCATGGAAGCTTTCTGTAAAATGTACGAGGTGCCGCCAGGCATATAATCTATCTGGTATGGACCAGAGCCGGGAAACTGCCCAGCAAGGAAACAAACTCCTGTTTACTAAGTGCCGACTACGTGCCAGGCACAATGCCAGATGCCGTCACTTCTTTCATCTCATCCAATTATCTGTAGAACACTGTGGATATCCCTATTTTACAGATGAGGAAACGGAGGCCCAAGAGAGGAGTCTACCTGCCCGAGGTCACAGTGCTGGCCAGCAGCACGACTTGAACAGGAGTCAAACTCCAAGTCTAGTTCTATCTCTACTCATGACCTAAGCCACGCCCCTCGAGGGTGAAGTGGTTCCTGTTAGCCAGGTTGCCCGCATGAAGGAAGAGGAGGGATCCTGACGAAGGCTCTGAACAGGAGGAGAACTCTAGACGTCACAAAGAGTCTGACAACACGGGTGAACTTGGTCTTGGACCCCAACACCCCATCTAAGAAAAGGAGACCAGCCCCCTTAGAAAGCAAACGACCCCTTCCATTCAGGTTTGACATGCCCAGTATACAAGATACTGATTTCTTCAGTTAATTCCCTTTAATTCGGGTTTCATCAAATTTAGGTTTACCTTGACAAGATAATAGCTATGAAATTTTGAGATCTTAAACTAGGAGTTCTTCAAATAGCTGATTCTCCAAGTAAACACCCATCAGTGCAGGAACCTAGGAAGCTAAGAAGGAACACACATTTTGGTAACTCGGTATACCTCAAATATCTGTGTCGGCCTCAAGGGGAAAATCAGCTTCCCTGGTTTTTTGCTTCACAGCAGCCCACTAGAAATCAGTAGCTTCACTCTACTAGGCTTCTCCTATGTGATAGGTGTTTTTTCTTAATTTCAGGTCTATGGTAATCTGCTTTGCTAAGTTCAAAGGTGGGAGCAACAGGGACTGAAGAGTTGATACAAAACAAACAAACAAAAAAAGGCAAGACAAGAGGAAAATGTGCCAGAAAGTACCACTGTTCTGTTATTTACACTGTTGAGCCCTTAAACAGTAAGAGTAGTTAACTTTGTCAAAGATCTACAGGAAAATCCTGTTAAAACATATACTTTAAAAAGTCTCCCAAAGTCTTCTGAAATTAGCACATAATCCAAAATGCCGTTTAAAAAGAATCAAAATGGACCAAAGCTAAAGTGCTGATAATCCCTAATTTTGTACAGACTACAGTAGAAAAGCTATTTTTTTAAAAGATTTATTTATTTATTTGACAGACAGAGATCACAAGCAGGCAGAGAAGCAGGCAGAGAGAGAGAAGGAAGCAGGCCTCCTGCTGAGCAGACAGCCCGTCATGGAGCTCCATCCCAGGACCCCAGGATCATGACCTGAGCCAAAAGCAGAGGCTTTAACCCACTGAGCCACCCAGGCACCCCAGAAAAGTTATTTTTAATTGGTTTTTTAAACTTGGAAAGTAACACTTTCCTATAGAAACAGGGTCAGAAATGCCACAACATCTTCATTTTTTTAATAGGAACTTTAAAAAATGAACTCTGAGATACAATTTACTTACAGTTAAGTGTGTTTTGACAACCATATACACGTGGAATCCTCCCACAATAAAGATACAGAATATCCCCCCTCCCTGCAAATGTTTCCTTATAATAGTATACTCCCTATAGTATCCCTCTGTATAGATTATACCACAACTGGTTTAGCCATTCACTGGGTGATAGATGCCAAGGTTGTTTCCAGTTTTCAGTTATTATGAGTAACACGGTTTATTATTATAAACACACACAAGTCTTTATGACTATATCATTATCTTTGGTAGCTACTAAATGTTTTTCCAACAGGATCGTACCATTTGACACTGCAATTAATGGTAAAGTTTAGAAACTGACCTACAGATGTCTTTTCAATCTGCTGCTGGACTGATACTATCACCATTGAGCTGGTAAAAAGGAGGTCTGTGGTCTAAGCGGTGGTTATCCGAGAATTTCCTCCCTGTTTTTCTATTGAGAAAACCAGAAACACCTGGCCCATTTCAAAATTTCTTTCTGACAAAGCTCCATTTACACACCTCTCCCTCAACCCCCATCAACACAGACGCCTAGGTGCTCACAGCCTTCCTTTCACCGCCTACTCCAAATCCCCAGTGAAGCCACAGAACCGCCGGTCTCTCTTCCAAAGCGTGCCAGTCTCCAGAACTACATTCCTCTCCTCTCCTTCGTCACCTCCTGCAAATCGAAATTTCCGGCCTTCTGTTTAGTTGCTCCATGTTTAGGGATGAGGAAGGCAATCTGATTAAATAGACCTTTTGCATCAAAGACTGGTCATAACTGTACATGAAGATGTTCAAACAGAGGTTAAAGAGCCAGCAGTCTTGACAATCCTACAACACTGCTCTTACTCCAAACAGGGCCCTAACATGTACGATGCATGGCAAGGCAATGAAGAGGAGAATGAGAGGTGGATACAGGAGGTAAGGCAGGGAAGATTTATTTTTCATTTTAGGACAGGAAGTTCACTGTGTTTATAGGCTAGACCTGGAGTCATAGTCTCTGTCCCCCAAACTGTTTTTCAGTTTCTTTCCTTCTATACGTCTGAACTCACAAATTCTCAGAAAGCCTCATGTTCTTTTTACACTAGAACCCAGAGTCATGGCAGCTCGGTGGTGGCAAGGTAGGTCACTGGTAAGCGGCATGCAGCTGTCTCTGCTCAAAGAAGATCTTTAGTGGTTTTTTTTTTTTTTTCTTTTTTACAGATTGAGAGAGAGAGAGAGAGAGAGATTACAAGTAGGCAGAGCAGCAGCCAGAGAGGGGAGGAAGCAGGCTCCCTGCCAAGCAGAGAGCCCGATACGGGGCTCGATCCCAGGACCCTGAGATCATGACCTGAGCCGAAGGCAGAGGCTTAACCCACTGAGCCACCCAGGCGCCCCTCTTTAGTGGTTTTACTACTGGTTCCTCTAGACTGGGCACCCACCAAGCACGTAGCTGAAGAATCTCCCAGCCATATCGTTAACATCACATGCTTTCACAAAATTGACAAAGGACATTTGCCATGAGCTAACTGTAAAAGACCAGATTTCAGAAACTCACGCATAAAGGCAACGTTGCTCTCAAAATTAGTCTGTTAGTAGATTTTGTGCCTAAAACCACTATCAGCCAGCTCATACTAGGGCATGGCAGACAGACAAAATCAGTGCCTTCGAGACATCAGCACCACTGGGCTTTCTGTCTTCTATCTCCTCTCTCATGAACAGAGTTCTCCAGAGGGCTCCCGTCTCAGCCAGGCAACGGACAAAACACATCTGGCTTATGCAACCATCTCAGAGTTCTACTGGAACAAACACTTTCAAGTGGATAAGAAATGTTTCAATTAAACAATACAAAGTTAATGTACCAAAGGAGTCCAATTTGCTTTGGTGGATGGGTCCCGTGCCAAGTTACAGACACGGCTCTCCTTTACCATGGAAAAGGGAACTGGTGTCCACCCACATGGGCTCCTCAAGATTTCTTACCTCCACATGACTTACTCCGGAGCTTGAGACCAGTACCCACCATGAGCAATTAGAGAAGTCACAAAACTCCTCTAATCACTGCTGCGCGCACGCAGACTCTAAGGCAGCCCATTCCTAATAGGCACTTGAGAAACAACTCCTTTATTGAATCTCTGGAATTATCTGGTCATTCTGAACTATGACACTCATCACCTGCCATTTCCTTTACCCAGTCTGAGGCTAACTTAACCTTTGCAGCTGGATGAAAATGGGGTGAGGCGGGATGAAAAGAGGAGAATATTAGTACTTCTAATCATGCAGCCCCGCAGTAAGGTCCTGGTGCTCTGTAGGTCAGGGGCACCGCGGCCACAGGGAAACTCATCATCATCACTCCAGGAAAGGAGGCCAAAACACTGTTCATACAGGGACTCTCTCCATCAACAATCGCTCAAACTTCATGTATATTCTAGTCTTGATAACTAACAAACAAATAAAGGTAATTATTTTAGTCGATTCTTGAAGTTTGTGAAGACTCCTTGCCACAAATTGATTGCTTTGTAATGCTAAGCAGATTTTTTTTTTTTTTAACTTATTTGACACAGAGAGGTATAGTGAGAAAGGGAACACAGGCAGGGGGAGTGGGAGAGGGAGAAGCAGGCTCCGCACTGAGCAGGGAGCCCGATGCAAGGCTTGATCCCAGGACCGTGAGATCATGACCTGAGCCGAAGGGAGATGCTTAACAACTGAGCCACCCAGGCACCCCAGTGCTAAGCAGATTCTTACACTGAAAGCTGTTTTAACATCTCCTCGTCAAAATGACAGAGTTACCGTGTCTCTGACACCATGCCATTCTGGAACTGAGGAACTAAGATGAATTAGCAATGAACTGTCATAAAATAGCGAACACGACATGGGATGTATTAATAGGAATAAGGCCTGTAGGAACCATGAAGTCATCTCCCTGCCATCACCTAAGCAGGAGTGGGACTCGTTCTACAATGCCATATGCAGTCTGAGGTTCTAATTTTCAAGATACGTGAACAAACTGGAACCAGCCCAGGACACTTATATCTAGAGAAAGCGATGTTCCCAAATGTGTAAAAAAGTTTTACAACTATCCTTGAAATCCAGAAGAAAGGAAATGGAAAACAAGAGTAATTATTGAGCACATACTCTGTTCTAGGTACAGCAGACCCTTGAACAATATGGTTGAACTGCATAGCTCCACTCACACAAGCATTTTCCCCCTGATAGGTACAGTACAGTACTTTCCTTATGATTTTTTAAAATAACATTTTCTTTTCTTTAGCTTACTTTATTATAATAATACAATATAAAACATATATAACATACAATATATTTGTTAACTGACCATTTGTGTTATCAATAAGGCTTCTGGTCAACAGCAGGCTATTAGCAGTGGAGTTTTTGGGGAGTCAAAATTATGTGCAGACTTCTGACTGCGGAGGGGGGGAAGTCCGTGTCCCAACCCCTATATCGTTCAAGGATCGACTGTACACTTTACAGGACTCTTCACTTAATCTCTAATACAACCTTAAAACCAGGTTTCATGCCTTTTGTACAAATCTGGAAGCCAAGGCTCAAAGATATTAGGCAGCCTGTCGCAGAAACATTGAGCTAGCAATTCCTCAATTCTTGTATCCCTCTTAGTTATTACTTAGTTATTATGCTTCTCTCTGGGTTTTTTATTTTGTTTTATTTGGGGTTTTTCTTTTCTTTTTTTTTTTTTTTTGTTGTTGTTGTTGTTGTTGTTGTTGTTAAAGCAAAGAACTATTTCAGAAAGTCTGGTGGTCTGCTGACATCATCATAAACCCTAAGGTTTGGAAGAGTCAAATAAACCATTTCAATATAACCTTGAAGCAATAACTGGGTTATCAGCGTGTCAGGGAAGAAATATGCCAATTATGAAGGAAGCACTTGGCTAAGGTTCAACTGTGGGAATGCTAATTAATTCAACAAAAAGAATGCTGCACCACCCTTCCACAGCTGGTGCCAGGACTGACCTGTGGACAAGGCCACCGACTTACAACCACAGCAGGTGAGAAAAGCTAAAACGGACCTCTGGTCCCCCACCACCTTCCATGCATGGCAGCTGCCTCTCACTGTGCTCTCTGGCGGGGGAGCTCTTGAGTCTTTAGCCCAAAGAATGCCCATAGGACAGCAAGCATACAATTTTGAAGCAAAATATTGTGCAGATAGATACTGCAGTTCGTTTATAATTCTAATTTAAAATTCATTGTATTTACACAGACTTTAATTAGTTCAGCCCCAAACTGTCCATCCCTCAGAATATTTCATCCCCGAGAATAACTGTAGGAGGAGCCAGTTTGTAAGGACTTCCAAACAGTCTTAACACTGGAGGTATACACGTGGCTATTTAAAGCTCACCCACTTTGAGTTATGTGTGTTTTTCGGTACTAGAGCTCGGCTCTCTATCCAGGATTGCTCAGGAAAGCCATGGGCCGCTGTGCAGTATGCGTCTCCCTGTGGCTCCCCTCTCCTGCCTGGACTTCATGCAACTGCCCTCATCAGAAGCAACTGCAGCTCTCCCCGGGGAATGCAGTGTGCAGAGTGTGTTCCAGTCACCTGATGCAGGGCTCACCGAACAGCATCTCTTGATACAGCGGTCCCAACTGCTCTGGGCAATCAGGAGCATGGAAAATCATGCACATCGCAACAGTATATATTTTACATCAGTACGTCCTAAATAGGCTCTCCGAATCAAAGGAAAAATCTACTGAACTATATTCTGTGATGCAGTCACAAATGGGCCAAAAGAAGCTTGATTTGTGCAGATTACCCACACCCTTGAAACAGTCCTCATTACATAAAGCAACTCATCAAGTCCAATCCTAGCTTTACCCCACTCTCTAAGGTCAACGCTCAGATTTGTACTTGTAAAGAAAAGACGATGAACACCAAACACTTAGGCCACAAAACCTGCCAAAGCATTAGACTCTCCTCACAAGCGGAAGAGAAGGAAACATCTGTCTGCACCGCATACGATTTCTGCATAATGCTGTAAAGGAAATAGTGTTTAAGAATTCTCTATATACCTATGCCAGCATTTAGACGTTTTCCACTGCTCATCTCATTCTCCACCTTTTCTTTCAGATCAAACATTATTATCCAAGAAATCTATTTTGAAGTATTTCTGTATTGGGATCCTTGTTTTTCATTTTCAAACACAGCATAATGGCTATTATTAGCAATGGCTCAAGTGGGAAAGTTTACACGACCATTGAACACATATGAAAGGAAATGAGAAATTGAATAAAAAGTCTTTTCTATTCCCAAATTTTTATGACTATTTTTTAATGAAGAAGAACAAAAAATGAAAGCTTGGTAAGGAAATGTAATTTGAGTCTAAAGAGGCTTTACTAGGAGTCTCATTCCAAATTAAAAAAATAGATTTTCACCTTTATGAGGCATTTATGAATAGTCCTGAAGTGAATGTGCTTCGCAAGAAGGTTAAAAAAAAAAAAAAAAATTCTTCATAAAGTGGCGAGATGCAGACGGACCACAGCAAAGGGCCTTCCTTCAGCTCAGCTCCCCAAGGTGAGAGGGCCCTCTATCCCAGCAGAAATTCTGCTCAGAATCCCAAATTACCATAGCAGAAGATCATCACTGAAGCCGGGAGGTCCTCAAGGAAAGCACACTATCACCCTCCTCACTACCCACATTCTGGTGTGATCCTGCACTGCTGGCTAGTACAATTCCTGGCAACTAAAACACCCAAGTTCTCAGAAAGATGGGGGAGAAAGCTCAGAGAACCACATGCTGGGATTCCATTAGCTAAGTATCCCACACAAAGACTTTCCCTAAAAAACAACTGTTGAAGTAGAAAGCAGTCGCAAGAAAAACATTTCCATATGCTTGGTAAAAAGTGCAGAGGATGGCACATACATGGAGACAGGCCATAAAATCTTAGACATTAACCCCTCACCCACTGAAATCATGTGCTTTCTTTAAAGAATTCTAAGAAAAGAAAGGAAAGCCAAGGAGTCTGATACTCACCATTTTTCTCTTTTTACCTTGGTTTCCAGGAAGCTCAGCTTTCACTGTGATGCTCATTTCCAACAACTTCACTAGCCCTGCTCATTTGATATCATCCTCTCCCCTTTCTCTTGGTTCTCTTGGTTCTGACCATTTACTTGTATTTGTAGTGTATCAGTCCTGGTGTCTACATATACATTTTGTTACAATTCTCCTTAAATACTTTCTGCCTGTGATCAGATTGCACAGTTTAAGAAACACTGTAATGCCTTCAAGTTTATATACACTGTGTTATAACTGTGGAGCCTTATTCATTATAGAATAACATGCTAGACATAAGCTGCTGGAGAGTGAATGAATGATCAAAAACAACCCTATTTCAACCGACAGGATTCTCTGCTACATTATGTGGCCACCCCTCCCCCATCGCACACAAACCTACCTGTGATAAGAAGCCTTTGCTGCCTTTTAGAGTCCATTGAACCCTTTTAAGATTCTGATTTTTAAAAACAACAGACACCCTCGCATACACACATACCACACAGAACACAGTTCTGACACAGAACTCTGAGGCCTTCACAGACCCATTTGGGTTCCTTCTTGCTACAGAGATGGTGAGGCCAAGGGTAGTCTCCACTGCAGGCAACCACACGGGGTCCCTCCTGTGCCCAACCTGCCCCTCAGGGCAGCTCCACACAGAGCTACAGGCTCCCCCCACCCCCAGTGCCTGTCCCCAGGGAATTGCCACCTAGAGGACCAATCTCCTGTGACCATGCAGATCCCAACACTGGCGACTGACAAGAGAAAGAAGCCAGGCTTCCAGACCCCAACCAAAAGCTGGGATTTTCACCCTCTCCAGTACTGAGTGGCAGCATGCTTCCTTTGGGGGGGGGGGGGTGTAATAAAAACTGTATGTATATAAAACAAGTTCCCACTGTGCTTCCTTCATCAGTCTTTCCCCCGGATATTGCTCTGTGATCTGCCTTTGAGGACTTTCCCCCCCAGCTCCAAAACCTTAGTAGTCACCCTCAAAAATACATATTTGTTTCTTCTTTTCCCACCACTCCCCTTAAATTCTTTTGTTGCTCCCCCAGATAAAGTTGCAATTATCAGTAAATGGTATTTATTTCTATTTATTTACTGTTCATTTCTATTTACTTCTATTTCTATTTATTTCTATTTACTTCTATTATTTCTATTTACTTCTATTTATTTTTATTTATTTATTTCTATTTACTTAGCAAGGTATCTCTTATCATAGACCAAGCTTATATCTCTCCCTTACGTTAAGACCTAAATGTAGAGGGTTTTATGTAGCAAATTAAGATTAGACTAGGAAATCACAATGACAATGGCCTGGAGAAAAAGTTAAAAGGGGGCGGGGCAAAAAAGGCAAAAGAACAAAATAATCACCAACACCAATTGAAGATCAGGATCTTCAACCCCAGTTGTAAGATCAAATTCAACTAAGAGATAATACAAAAAGAGAGGGAAAGAAATAAAAAGATGATACTGCCGCCCAAGCCTTACCCATGACTAATTAACTCAAATTTCTGGGGTGGGATCTGAACACTGGATATTTCACAGCTCTGTGTCAGTCCACTGTGGGGCCAGAGTGGAGGAACCCCCAACCCAGCGCATTCTAAGCCAAGTGGGCACAACAGGGAGGGTTAGAGCAAAAGCAGAGGTGATGGTTGGGACGGAGGAAACACCAGATGTGTCCCTCTTGCTGGTCTTCCCAAGGAGATGTATTTGTCCATGGAGGTATTTGCAGGGAATCCGTTCTCTGAGCAACACTGGTGACAGCCAGCAGCCCATGCAGCTCAGGGACAGGAATGAAGCAGTAAAGGAAGCTCCTCATGAACATGGCCCCCAAACCAGTCTCCATCCTCTCCGGATCTGGGTACAGACCAACTCTATTCAGATTTTCTCTGGACTCAAGGGCGTCTTAAAGGACAAGCTTCTAGCAGCTTGTTCATCATCACCCCCTCTCAATTCAGAGGATTCCTAATGCTCCAAACTCCCTGGATGGGCAAGGCCCAATTTGTCCCCTACCTTAATGGGGCAGGAAGGTTCCCACCCTGGAAAAGCGTGGGGAGACAGAGCTAAGCCCAAGGGAGAGTGAGCACAAGAACCAGCCCGAGCTAAAGGGTTCAGGGCAGAAGGGTAAGTCAGATGCTAACTGATTTCTGTGGCTTGAGAGCACCTTGCCCTCAAGTAACAAGCAGGAGGGCCCCACATCCAACACAAATGACCTAAAAGAATTTTGGAGCAATAGAAACTTCAAGCCACTGTACAGGAAACTCCCCAAGCCTACACAACCCTCTCTTTCTTAAGCTCCACTCAGTCACTTTCAGTACCAAAACGCTTTCTTCTAAAACCTGATGACAGGTAAATCAACTTCCTACTCATTTGGGGTTCAAAGTTAGCTGCAAAAATGGACCTTCATCACGAGCTGGACTCACCTAGCTAGGCTTACAGGGACCAACCGTAACTGGACAGCAAAGCGCTCCAGCAGAGAGCACAGGAAGTGACCTAAGAAGCACATTCAAGCATATGTACATAAACACGGTCTGATTAATTTAGAGCCACAGCAAAAAAACATCCTAAAATGTTCTGTGGTAGCCCTTCACTATCCATCTTCATTAGCTAACCACTCATCCAGTGTCCCCACACCCTCTAATGTTGCACCAAGAAGGGACAGTGACTAATGTGGTAGACCATACCCTGGCGTCTTCCCATTGCTCCTTTGCCTCCCTACTTGTAACCAGCCATGTGCCCCCCCCCCCCGCCCGTAGAGACTATACTTCCCAGGCTCCCTCAAAGCTGGGTAAGCTCCAAGCACTAGAACTGATAGGACTTGAAGGGATGTGTCAACTTCATGGTCACCTTGTTAAGGAGACAGCCACCTGCACCACTGGCTGAGACATGGGGACAAGGGGAGTCACGTGGCCAGGGGAGGAAAAAGGCCACACCTCCCTTAGCCAGGACTAGTCTGGCCTCTGAATTATGATCTGAGGACCACTGTCCTCAGGTGTCCCTGTCACAGGAGACCAATGCAGCCTGATTAATTCCAGCAAGAAACAGAGAACCCATTTTCTAGCCCTGACTCAAATACTTAATTTGTTTGGGTCAAGCCACTTAACCTCCTCCTTCCACAGTTTCCTCTGTTATAAACTGGGGACAAAAGTACCTGCTCAATCTTACGAATAACAAGGAGCAAATGTAGTATCAAAGTACAGATGCTGTGGCAAGTCATGTGAGACAGCCTCTGTGAATGAGTAGGATTCACATTTTAACTGCAATGCACACACCTGTGAAAAATACTGCCCCCAAATGAAACTAGGTTCGAGTTCTACCTGAATACTACTGTTTCTGATGAGCTAAAATGCCAGTTCAGCATGGGGATGAAGCAGGAAATATTTTAAATATATCAAAGGCTTACAAATAGGGTTTATATGCACAGACATTAATATGCCCATTAAAACTGGTAACCATGATAAACCTTAAGCCAAACTCACCAAAAAAAGGACTCAAAACAAAATCAGAAGTGAGAGAGAAAAAACAACTGACACCAACGAAATATAAAGGACAGCAGGGGAATGTTATTTAAAAAGGTATATGCCAAAAGAACGGGAAAAACTAGAAGAAATGGATAAGTTCTTAGAAACAATTTCCCAAAATTGTTTCAGGAGGAAATAGAAAATTGGTATAGACTGATTATTAGCAATAAAATGGAATCAGTAATCAAAAAAACTCCCAACAAACAAAGTCCAGGGCCTAACAGCTTCACAGATGAGTTCTACCAAACATTTAAAGAAGAGTTAGTACCTATTCTTCTCAAACTACTCCAAAACACAGCAGGAAAACTTGCAAATTCATTCTGTGAGGCCAGATTACCCTGGTATCAGACAATGATGCTACCAAAAAAAAAAAAAAAAAAAAGAACTACAGACTAATATTTCTGATTAACACAGACACAAAAACACTCAACAAAATATTAGCAAACCTGGGGTCAGTCAGTTAAGCGTCTGCCTTCCGCTCAGGTCACGATCCCAGCGTCCTGGGATATAGTCCCATGTGGGCCTCCTGCTCAGCAGGGAGCCTGCTTCTCCCTCTCCAGCTCCCCGTGCTTATGTTCCCTCTCCTGCTATCTCTCTGTCATAAATAAATTAAAATCCTTAAAAAAAAAAAAAGAATTAGCAAACTAGATCCAACAATACATTTAAAAAAAAATCTTCCACCACAACCAAGTGGGATTTATTCCTGGGATGCAAAAGCAGTTCAACACTCACAAAATCAACATGATATATCACATCAACAAGAGAAAGGATTAAAACTATATGATCATTTCAACAGATGCAGAAAAGGCACTTGACAAAATACAACATCCATTCATGACAAAAACCCTCCAAGTACGTTTAGAGGGAACACACGTCAACATAATAAAGGGTATATATGAAAAACTATGGCTAACATCCTACTCAACAGGGAAAAACTGGGAGCTTTTCCTCTAAAATGGGGAATAAGACAAGGATATCCAATCTTACCACTTTTATTCAACATGGTAGTAGAGTCCTAGCCACAGCAATCAGAACAAGAAATAAAAGGCATCCAAACTGGGAAAGAAATAAAATTTTCACTATTTGCAGAGGGCATTATACTATATACAGAAAACCCTAAAGACTCCTCCAAAACACCACTAGAACTCATAAATGAGTTCAGTAAGGTCACAGGATACAACCTCAGTATACAGAAATCTGCTGCATTTCTATACACTAACAATGAAGCAGCATAAGAGAATATAACAATCTCATATGCAATTGTACCAAAAATAAAATTCCTAGGAATAAACTTAACCAAGGAGGTAAAAGACCTGCATTCTGAAAACTATCAGACATGGACAAAGTGAAGATGACACCAAAAAAATGGAAGGATATTCCATGCTCATGGATTGGCAGAACAAACACTGTTAAAATGTCCATATTACCCAAAGCAATCCACAAATTTAATGCAATCCCTATCAAAATACCAGCAGCATTTTTCACAGAACCAGAACCAACAATCCTAAAATTTGTATAGAACCACAAAGGACCTCGAATAGTCAATGCAATCCTGAAAAAGAACAAAACTGGAGGTCTCACAAACTGAGATATCAAGATACACTACAAAGCAGTAGTGGTTGAAAAGAATAGGACACTAGCACACAATAGACACACAAACCAATAGAACAGAATAGAGAATCCAGAAAACCCATGATTACACGGTCAATCTTCAACAAAGGAAGCAAGAGTAGGCAATGAGAAAAAGACAGTGTCTTCAACAAATGGTGTTTGGAAAACTAGACAGCTACAGACAAAAGAATGAAACTGGACCACTTTCTTATACCTAACACAAAGATAAATTCCAAATGGATTAGGACCTAAATGTAAGACCTAAAACCATAAGAATCCTAGAAGAGAGCATAGGCAGTAATTTCTCTGACATTGGCCATAGCAACATTTTTCTAGAAATGTCTCTGAAGGGTAACAAATGCAAAAATAAACTATTGGGACATCAAAATAAAAAGCTTCCATCCAGGAAAGGAAATAATCAACAACAAAGAAAGAGAACATACTTTCTTCCATCCTGGAAAGGAAATAATCAACAACAAAGAAAGACAACATACTCAATGGGAGAAGACAATCTTCTCAATGGGAGAAGATACTTGCAAGTGACATATCCGATAAGGGGTTAATACCCAAGAGATATACTGACAACTCAACACCAAAAATCCAAAGAATCCAATTAAAAATGGGCAGATGACATGAACAGACATTTCTCCAAAGACAACATACAGAGGGCCAACGGACACATGAAAAGATGCTCAACATCACTCATCAGAGAAATGCAAAATCAAAACCACAACAAGGTAACAACTGACACCTGTCAGAGTGGCTAAAATCAACACACAAGAAACAACAAGTGTTGGAAAGGATGTTGGGGGGGGGAGGGAACCCTCATGCATAGTTGGTGGGAATGCAAACTGGGATAACCACTGTGGCAAACAATATAGAGTTTAAAAAAAAAATTAAAAATTAAAAATAGAATTAGCATATGATCCAGTAATTTCACTACTGGGTATTTATCCAAAGAATAAAAACACAGTAATTTGAAAAGATACATGCACCCTTATGTTTACTTGCAGCATCACTAAATTCCAAGATATGGAAGCAAAACAAGTGTCCACTGATAGATGAATAAATTAAAAAAAAAAAAAAGATGTGATTTTATATAGATAGATAGATACACACAGGAATATTAGCCACAAAAAAAGAATGAGATCTTGCCATTGCAACAACATGGATGGGTCTAGAAGGTATCATGCTAAGTGAAGTAAGTCAGAGAAAGAAAAACACTGGTATGATTTCACTCGTATGTGGAATTTAAGAAACAAAACAAACAAACAAATCTGGGGAGGGTAGTGGGGGAGATAAACCAAGAAAGAGACTCTTAACTACAGGGAACTGATGGTCACGGGAGGGGAGGTGGGTAAAGGGATGGGGGAGAGAGTACACTTACCATGAAAAGCACTCAGTAATACCATTGTTGAATCGCTACATTGTACACCTGAAACTAATGTAACACTGTATGTTAACTATATTGGAATTAAAATCTTAAAACAAATAAAAACTTGTAACCAGGAGAGACAAGGAAGGTGGCTCCATGTGATGTCAAGATGGCCAAACAGTTTCCGATTACATACATCTCACCAGGTAAGAGTAGGGTGTTCCTGAGCAGGGAGGCAGGATCCAGACCTCTCTGAGGCTTCTCTCAGGCATGGCCATTACTAGCACTTATGGCACCTTAAGGAGATCCTAGAAATGGCTATGGCTTGTTAAGTTGCTTTATGAGAAATAAAAAAAGACTCGCTCTTCTTCCAAGCTGACCCATCTCGATGGTCTTGGAGGTTGGAAAGCGGGTTACATTTCAGTGAATTCAGCCTTCTCTTGCCCCTAAATCATCAGCTGTTGTGCTGAAAACTACCTTACAACCCCACACAGGGCCCTGTCCCAAACTTAAAAGTACATAAGACACTGTTATCAATAACGCAGTTGTATCTGATACTTCCTGGGCTTCCTAATTCTGGAGAGAAACCACTACCTGTCAATAAATCTGCCAGAATTCCTTCACTGCAAACTGAGATATTCTTCTATTCCAAAAGAACAAGCTAAGTGAATTCTCTGTACCATCTCCCTTCCATGGAGTAAATAAATGAGTGAAAGAAAGACTACAACAGTAACAAAAACGAAAGAAAACAAAAAACACCAACAAAGCTGCACGCAGCAAGCATTACAGAGACAGGCTGGAGGTGAGGGCTTCCAGCCCAGTACTCCAAGCAACTGACAGCACTGAATGAAAGGCTAGAAGACAATGGCCAAGCATCAAGGGATTTACAAGAACAATGATGCATCCTTCAATTACATTCTTTTGCTAAACTGATCTTCCAGTTTGTGTAATGCTGGAGCGAAATCCGTATTACAACTCACAGAAAACAAAGCCAACAGACACCCTAGAATTTGCTTAGAGGACCTCAACACTGACACTGTTGTTAACTGGCAAGGGCCCCTCTGCCTTTAGAGGGACATTTAAATGTGTGGTGACGGATGTTAACTAGGTTTTCTGAGGTGATCATTTCACTACATATCTCAAATCATATAGCACACCATACAGCACACACACACAGAGACTAATATATGTCAGTATCTCAATTTTTTTTAAAGATATATTTTTTTAAGATTTTATTTATTTATTTGTCAAAGAGAGAGAGAGAGCAAGCACAGGCAGGCAGAGGGAGAAGCAGGCTCCCTGTCGAGCAAGGAGCCTGATGTGGGACTTGATCCCAGGACGTTGGGATCATGACCTGAGCCGAAGGCAGCCGCTCAACCAACTGAGCCACCCAGGCATCCCAGTATCTCAATTTTTTTAAGGGCAGCGAAAGATCCTTGTGGTTAGGAAACAGCTCTCTACCTTGACTACTATGGTAGATACATGAACCTGCACATGATAAAACTGCAGAGATATATAACACACACACACACGCATGCACACATACACACAATACTGGTGAAATCTGAATGAGCTTGGTGGACTGCATCAATGTGAGTTTACTGCTTGTGAGATCATGCTATAATTTTGCAAGATGTTGCCACTGGAAGAAGCTGGGTGAAGGGTACACAGGAACTCTCCGTATATTTCTTACAACCACAGTGCATCTATAATTATCTCAAAACAGAAGTTTAATTAAAATAGCATTCATAGGGTCACCTGGACGATGCCGTCGCTTAAGTGTCTGACTCTTAATTTCGACTCCAGTCACCCACACGGAGTCTGCTTGAGACTCTCCCTCTCCCTCTCCCTCCGCCCCCTCATGCCCTAAATAAAATTTTTCTAAAAACTTTTTAATAAAATAGCACTACTAATACACAAAGGGCAATACAGGCAGGTCACCTGGTAAGCACAACATGAAGGGAAAGACAGAGCACGACCTCCATCCTCTCTCCAGGAGCACACTCCTCTCTCACTCCCCACCCCTTTTCAGGGCCTTCCAACAAGCTATCCCCCACCTCCCCCACAACCCCTTCCAGAAACAGTCCGGCCCTTCTCGCCTCACCCAGCTGGTCTTCTCCACCCCTCGGGCTTGCGTGGCAGCATCACTTCCCCAGAGAGCTTGCCCTCCTGTCCACATGGCCTCCCCAGCACTTACGCAAGTCAGACATTTCTTTTTCCTGCAGTACTTATGTCCTTCTTTCCTGGCCACGCCAAGGAGTCAAGAATCATTGCTGTTTTGTTCCCCATTTCATACCCAGCTCGGTGGCAATCACCAAGCTCAGCGTGCATTCCCTGAAGGAACTCAGGAGGGTGGAAGAGACGGGACCATCGATAGGACAGTGATGGGCCCCGGGATGGAGACCAAGGCAAACAGCTCCAGGCTAAGCCCAGCAGCTGCGCTGTCCTACATTCTACAGCTGAGCAAGATGTCCAATGCCCTGTGGAGGGGAGCACTAACCTGCCTTTATCCTGGCAAAACAGCAGGCTGAAATACCAAGTCAATCTCTATATGAGAGAAGTCTGAAGAAAAACGTACAGCAGTGCCCCAGTTTCTGATAAGCAATCTGTCCACAAAGCAACAGGCTTACAAAAGGTGCCCACGCTCTACTCTCTTGTTGTATTTCCAGATACTCTGACTGTACCGTAAATGATCATAATAAAACCTACCCAGGATATTAGTCTCAACAAGCACATCAGAAGGGGATTTTGAGTGAGCAGGAATCCACACCCACTAAGTTAGTTCAGTAGTTGCAACCATCTTACCCATAATCCTGTGCTCTCTAATAATGCAAATGTGGTCTCTGCAAAACGCCAAGGTCCAAAATCCCTTCCTGCATAATGCGACAGAGTCCCAGACTGCTCTACCTCAAGTCTGTTAACACCCCAGTCTTTTCCAATATAATTTTCTAGTCCCTACTATAGACATCAAAGCTTTGGCCAGGTAACAAATCCAGAGACAGAAGCAACCCAGCCCTGTGTACGATCTCTCTAGATGGTAGTTACAGCGTAAATAGGACAAGTTGATAATGAGAAATGGGGGAAGGGTGAGGTGGGAGAGGCAGGTCTATGAATTCAAAACTCCTGGTCACTGTCAGGACTCAAGGCCAATTTTTCATTACAAAGATGCCCCAACAATGACTCAACTGCATCTTCATAGCACTTTCCAATGCTATCCCTCCCTCAGCACAACTGATTATGACTTCCAGCCCTCACCTCACTACTAAATGGCCCCTTGCACCACTTCATCCTCTCCGTATTTCTGGAACTGTTCTTCTCATAGACCTGTTCGCTCTGAAATGTTACCAAAACAACTGCCAACTGCCTCAACAATTATTTCCTTTTTTTTTTAAGACTTTATTTATTTATGACAGATAGAGATAGTTACAGAGGGAACACAAGCGGGGGAGCTGGAGAGGGAGAAGCAGGCTTCCCGTGGAGCAGGGAGACTGATAGGGGGCTCCATCCCAGGACACTGGGATCATGATGTGAGCTGAAGGCAGACGCTTAACTGAATCACCCAGGCACCCCACAATTATTTCATTTTTAAGAAAGCATTTTAGCAATGGCCGCATATCTCAAAGCACAAATGAGTTCTAAAGTGTTTGGTTTTCAAAAGTCGCCTGTGGTTTACAAGAGTGGAGGCAGAGAAATGAGGCACTGGGCTACCTAAGACTTGCGGATGTCAGGACTCAATCAGAGCTCTGCCGTGGGCTGCACTCTTCAGTCTTAACAGACGGACAGTTCCGTCTTCAATTCCATCACAAGCCCATCACAGCCACAGCACTTTCTAAGGATAAGACCCCAGGCTCTTCCCAGTACCCAGGGGACAGAGCTTTCCAGCTCAACTGATGGCCCCACTCATAGAGGACTGGACTAGAAGTGAGCCCATGACCCAGAACAGCGAATGGAAAGATGGTTCAGCAAGGCCTTCCAGAGGTCAAGAGAGGCTCAAGCCCCTCTCAATGTTAACACTCCCAGTTACGTTAATAAAGAACTGACAGGATATTTTAATACCTACATTGAACAAATTAACATTTCTAACACCCAAACACTTATGACTAATTATGCTCTTCATGAGACAGTTACAAGATTTATAAAACATATTAATTCACAGTGCACTACAAGCAGAATATCTGTTAATGAGAAACAAATTTAAATTTGGATGATGAATGCCATCTTCTTTCAATCTTGCCAGTTTGTCTCTATGACGGAATATATAAGCTCGGGTGCAGATAGCACTAAGGGACTTAACGTGAGGCCCACGCTCCATGGCCTCACCATCAACTCTCCAGCAGCATCCCCAACACACGCACACTATGCCCTGCTGGCCAACAACAGAGGACAAGAAAATTTAATTAGACGTTCTGCTTAACAAAGGTGATGATAATTAGTGAAACCCATAAGTCATTCTAGCTGCTTTAAAGAGGGAGACAGTCAACTCCTGCTGGCGATGTTCCCAATCTAGATCTTGGATCCAGAACAACCTGTAAACATAGGACCTGTGAGGCCCAGCAAATGGGATGCAGTTTGCATCCTTAGATATTCCTGCGAGTCTCAGGAACCTGCTACGATGTTTTCATGCCTTGGGACCAGGAGAGCCTAGTGTCAGGCTTTCCTGAAAATTCTTGAGAGGCTGCACCTGTGCAAAATTTACCTAAGCCTGAAAACCTCCAGGGGTTAAACAGAATACAGTACTTTTCCACTTCGCTTAGCAAAATGCCCCCCCCCTCCTTTCTGGTTTTCACGGCCCTTCTGTTCTAACAGCTTTGCTTGCAACCCCTCAGCTTCTCTCTTCACTAAGAAAGTCCAGCATTTAGGGGCGCCTGGGTGGCTCAGCGGGTTAAGCCACTGCCTTTGGCACAGGTCGTGATCTCAGGGTCCTGGGATCAGGCCCTGCATGGGACTCTCTGCTTAGCAGGGAGCCTGCTTCCTCCTCTCTCTCTGCCTGCCTCTCTGCCTACTTGTGATCTCTGTCAAGTAAATAAATAAAAATCTAAAAAAAAAAAAAGAAGAAGGAAGTCCAGCATTTAATTCATTATTTCCAGATTCTCAGGTGCAGAGATTTTTTTTTTTAAAGATTTTATTTATTTGACAGACAGATCACAAGCAAGCAGAGAGGCAGGCAGAGAGAGAGGGGGAAGCAGACTCCCCATGGAGCAGAGAGCCCGACGCAGGGCTCCATCCCAGGACCCTGAGATCATGACCTGAGCCGAAGGCAGAGGCAGTTACCCACTGAGCCACCCAGGTGCCCCAGATGCAGAGATTTCTTAACAGTGCTTTTAGGGAAAAGAAAAGCACTACATTAAATATACACATTGATCCTTTGATCCACTAGAATTCTAAGCATGTTTTTGAAAGTTAATGTCTTAGAGTGAAGATAATAAGGTAAATGTATCTATTTCAATTAGGAAGAAGTGATGGAATTAAGGCAGAAATGGCCAGACCTGGCTGACAGAGCTCTAGGAAACATACAGGGCATTTTTGACAACTACAGTGGGGTAAGAAGTAGAACAATGAGAACCAAAAGGAAGTAAGACACAGATGTGGAACTCACTTCAGACAATACACACACACAATGTCTAGACAAGGTTACCAATTTCCCAGAGCTCTGCAGTAGAACCTTATCCAAACACTAGGTAGATTTGTAAGGCCCTCTGGTTGTACTTTTCCCTCACAATGATTTCTTAGTTCATACTAACCCAACCCACTCAGCTCATGCTTCTCTTGCATCCCATCGAATCTGCATCCCTCCTCAGAACTGTGGCTCCACTTCTCTCTCAAATTGGAGCCCTCAGTGGGGAGGTGATGAGAAGTGGCCTCTCGTGACGAACACTTCCAGGACCTGAGCCCAGCTCCCAAGAAACAACCCAAGTCTACACAGACTATCCCAAAGAGGAAGCCCAAAGCTCTTGGAGTTTGTTCTACCTTGAAGTAATTCTTCTCAGTATGGGTGACTTGGCATTTTAGAACCTAACAAGGTCAGAGGAGTGGCAATGTGAGGAGATCTTTACCTCGGGTCATTCTGACAAATGCTAATAAAGAAACCAGCTGGACCCGATGCCCAAAAGGCAGGAGGGAAGTCACAATAGATAGAGCACAGCCTTGGCCCTCACATGGTCTAGCTGCAGTCTGAGGCAAGTGGTGAAACCTTTCTGGGTCTCAGGCTCCTTTCAACCTGAAAGGGTTGACAAGATGGCCCCTACTGCCATTGCAAAAGTACGCTTCTATAATTGTATGCCATGTGTCCTACACATCACCTCCCCAACAGCAATTATATCTAGCACCGTCCCAACAATAAATGGGATGAGATCATTTCTAGGCTGTGAAAAAAAATCTGGGTCCCTCTCCCCGTAAAATGATTCATACTTTGATTTCCAAATTCTTAAATACTAGATATGGAAGAGTACCATATCTTTAAAAAGAAGCACAAAAGAAAGGGTTTATGTCTCACTTTAAGAAGTACATTTGTGGGGCCCATTACTCAAAGAAGCAAATACCAAAATACATGAAGATACATACTGTAACAGCGATGTAGCGGGACAGATGGCAGAGGCCCTCGTGGTGAATCTAGCATAATGTATGAACTTGTCAAATCACTAAGTCGTACACCCGTAACTAATGTAACATTGTGTATCAACTAGACTCAAAAAACTGTGCATACATATGAAGATACATAAAATGATTCAATCAGAGCTGGACTTTAAAGATCTCCTCCCTATAACATCATCCAGTCTGGCCCCTTCACAGATAAGAAAAATGAAGCACAGAGAGAGTAATAATTTGCCCAAGGACACCCAGCTAGTAAGAGGTAGGCCAAATACTCATACCCAGCCAAGAATGATTTAATTATTCCAAAAAGGTATCCAAGGAGGTTAGCAAATTCTGGGATAAGCTCCTAGTCTTCGGAAGCTAATGTCAAAGAGGACAGCCAAGCCCTCCCACACAGCACTGCTTACTGCTCTCACACAAGCCGAAATGCCAGGCTGACCAGCACAGGACACATCGGTCTTTGGCTCCCACATTCACTCGTTTCCATCCACGGCAAAGGTGGCACAAGCCCCACACGCCTTCCAAACCAGGCCAGCAGCTCCAAACAGGTTACAACCTCAGATTCCGGGCCAGACTTCCCACCTCACTGCTGTCACTGTGCCACACACAGTTGCCTCACCAAACCATGGGAAGCCAATGCTGCCAGTGCCAGCCCACCAGCCAAGCAGCAGCAGCTGCCCCAAAGATATCACTCTGGGACTTCACTTCCTGTTCTGGCATTCGAGCCCACATCCATGCCAGCTCAGGGTCTGGCCCATCGTTTTCAAAGCTTAGAGCTGGACAGGTCCCAGATAGCCAAGAAACCATCTGTTACGAAACCCTCCCTCCTCCAACTCCACTTCGCGACAGACGGCAGGATCTGCCACCATCCCTGGTCTCTGGAGCAGGAACTAGCAAGAGCCCTCTGAACTGAGGCGTCCTCACAGAGGCCCCGGCCATGCTGACCCTTGTCCAGAAAGGGCGGAAGCCAAGAGTGTTAAACCAGACATCCTGAATCAGCACATCTCTATTCTGACAGCCTTAACGATGGTGGAGGTCAGAAAAAGGCAGAGAAATACATTGAACTTTCTCAAGTCCTAGGATTTTGAACCATTTTTGCTTTTGAATGTCTAATTTCTAATAGACACTTTTCAAAGCAAAGTCACCAGTACTAAAGACAAGGTAAGAACAACTGCACTAATAACCTACAAATATCCTGAACTTGAAACGGCATAAACTTAATTTCCAATTAAGAGCAAAATCAGAGTAAGATCTAGCACCCGGTGAAAGCCATTCCGATACTATATTTAAATTCCAAGTAAACCCCAAGCAGTGACATTTGCATAATAATAGTCCTAATAACTAACACTGATTGAGCATTCACTATGTGCCAGACTGCACTAGGATCTTTATACATCTGATCTCACTAAATTCCTCCAGCACCTAAATTATCATCTCCCCTTCCCCCACCTTCACTAAAGGAAGCATATGGAGGGTAACTAACTTGCCTCCAGTCACAGCAATAAAAACTGGCAGGGTCACAGTTCAAAACCTGGGTCCATGGGACTCCAAGGCCAGTGTGTTTAACATCCCCCCACACTGCCTCAGGGTCTTGGGTGTGTAGAAGCAAAAACTAAATAAAATGGCAGCTGAGAAGTGCCTGGGTGGCTCAGTTGGTTATGCTGCTGCCTCCGGCTCAGGTCATGATCTCAGGGTTCTGGGGCTGAGTCCCACATCTGGCTCCTTGCTCAGTGAGGAGCCTGCCTCTCTCTCTCTGCCTCTGCCTGTCATTCTGCCTGCTTGTGCTCGCACGCTCTCTCTGACAAATAAATAAAAGAAATCTTTAAAAAAAAAAAAAGGCATTTGAGGATATTGCTTCTCATTCCTCTGCATTTTAAGAGGTTCCATGTAAACGACTGGCCTGCAAATGTACAGGCAAGGAGGGGAAATTGGCACTCGTCTGTCAAGTCTGTAGCACAAATGTCAAGCACCTACATGGAGCCCAAGGAGCAAGTGAACCGTGTGCCCGGCAAGGTTGTACACATGTCTGCATCCAACTCAAAATTTTTCAAAGAAATTAGGAGCCGAGGAGATGGGAAGGAGACTCTCATTCTAAATTCTGCAAAGCATGTTGAATAAATATGATCAGCCCCACATGGCTCGGATAAAGTCAGTCTGTTAAAAATAAACTAGATCCCTTACTACCTTCCTGTCTTCACCCAACAAGAACCACGAGGCAAGAGCACACACGCAGGCATGCACGCACACGTACACACACACAAACACACACGCGCACCCCTTGTTAGTAGTAGCCTGTTTAAGCCTTAAATTTTTAATTCTGTTTATTCTCTCATGGGGAATTGACTCAGCAAACATTCGGCTTCACTTATACTTATATTGCTATGTTTTACTGTGGGCGTCAAGAGACTTTCTCATGGGTAGCGGCTCTCAGAGGTCTCCTCCACCATCAACAGTCACAAGGCAGCCAGACTTATGGCCGAACAACGGAGATCACGAGGATGAAATAATATAGCCAAGGACCCCTGAGCTTATGTAGTAGTGGCCACGTGCTTGGATCAGCTGCACAAGCTCAGGACGTTTTGGACATAAATGGATACCTTTTCTTGTTGTGCCTTTTCTAACTCTTCCCAGTCAACTTCCATCTCCTGGTCTCACCAAGCACCTAGTAAGTGCCAGTCACCGTATCAGATGCTGGGAATACCATGGCAAGCAAAGTAAGCTTATCATCTAGTTGGGAAGGTGGAAATGAATCCAGTAACGACACAAGGGAGTGATTTACAGGGGAGCACTCTGAAGGAGCACCCACTGAGGAGTATGTGGTAGTTTCTAAACACAGCCGCAAATTCTGGTATTCTTCCCACTGAGAGGTGAGATCTAGGTTCTCCCCACCCCCGTGTGAATCTGGGTGGCTGTGGCGGCATCAACCATTAGACTGTGGGGTGGAAACAATGCTGTGGACTGCCAAAGCTAGGTCATAAGAGGCCATTCAGTTTCTTGCTTCTTTTTATTCGCCAGAATACCTACTCTTGGAGCCCCGAACTGTCCTGTAACAAGTCTGCCTATCCTGAGGCTGCCCTGCTGTGAGAACGTCTCAGCCACATCAAGGAACCATGGACAGGAGCTCTGGTCAACAGAGCCAGCGGAGCCGGGTCTCTGCGTCATCCCAGTCCAGGCACCAGACACAGGAGTGGCGACGCTCCCAGGGGATTCCAGCCCAATGCGGTGGAGATCTTCCCTGCCAAGGCTCCAGGCATCGCAGAGGACAGACAGATCATCTACAGTGTATCTGAATTCCTGAGATACAGAATCCAGGAGAGTAACAGATGGCTGCTGTTTAACACCACGAAGTTTCGGAGTGCCCTGTCACACAGCAAGAGATGACCAAATCGAGGGTAGTGTATAGAAGAGGCGGCTTTATACTTCAAGTCCCGCATGAAAGTAACATCGGAGCAAAGGTAAGAAGGGTGAAAAGGCTTCCAACAAATAGAAGGAAGGGGATGGCAAAAAAAGAAAAAGAAAATAAAATAAAAGCATCTCAGAGGCACAGGCCCTGCGGTCAGAGGGAGCATGGCTGGCACAGGAAGAAAGCCAGCAGCTGGCCAGGGCCCAGAGTAAGAGAAGAGGAAAAGGCTGAGGAGAGAGGCAAAGGCCAGATTATGCTCAGGGCTTTGGTCTCTTACTTGACAGCAAAAGTTCCCTAAGGGTTTTTTTGGTTTGGGGTTTTTTCTAATTGAGGTAAAATTCACATAACGTAGAAGTTACTGTTATGGACTGAATTCTGTCCCTGAAAAATTCATATGAAGTCAAAAGCAGTACCTCAAAACGTGACCTCATTTGGAAAGAGGGTTGTAACCGATGTCATTAGTTATGATAATGAAGGTGGGCCCTAATCCAACAGGACCATGTCCTTATGAAAACGGGAAATCTGGACACTCGTGTCCATAGGAAGAACATCACAGTAAAGATGACAGCAGAACTGGAGTGACCGGTCTATGAGCCAAGGAAGGCCAATGGCCACCAGCAATTTACCAGAAGCTAGGAGAAGCCTGGAAGAGATTCTCCCTCCAGGTCCTCCGAGGGAAACCACTCTGCCAACACATTGATCTCAGACTTCTGGCCTCCAGAACCATGAGTGAGTTTCCCCATTTTACCTCACTGACTTTGTGGGACCTTGTTACAGCAGCCCTCAGAAACTAATACAGTCATCATGTTAAACAGTACAATTCAGTGATTATTTTTTTTAGTTATCTTCAAAACAGAGTGCAATGATCACCACGATCTAATTCTAAAACCGTCTCACAGATCAAATGGAAATCCTGTTCCCTTCTGCCCCCAGCCCTGGCAACCATTAACCTGTTATGAATCAGCCTATGTTGGACATCATATAAATGAAACATACAATATGTGGCCTTTTGTGTCTTGCTTCTTTTACTTTACATAATGTTTTCAAGGTTCATCCCTGTTATAGTATGTATCAGTACTTCACTCCTCTATGTAAGAACAGCCATGTATATACATTGTACTGTATCTATACATCATTTTATTTATCCAGTCATTACTTGGACATTTGATTTTTTTTTCTATTATGAACATCATTGCTATTGAACATTCCTGGACACATTTTATATGAACATCTGTTTTTGATTCTCTTGGGCATATACCTAGGAGTGGAACTGCTGGGTCATATGTAACTCTAGGTATAATTTTTTGAGGGGTCTCCAAAGTGTCTTCCACGGTGGCTGTACCATTTCCATTCCCACCAGCAAGGTTTGAGGGTTTCCTGCAAAGTTTTAAGCAGGTGGGGTAAAAGCAAGAATTGTGCTTTTAAAATAATAGGAACCAGTTTCTGTGAAAGAACAAGAGTTCATATGGGACCGGTGGGTTTGACATGTGCTTTAAAACATTCGAGTGGAGGGGCCCGTGGGTAGCTCAGTGGGTTAAAGCCTCTGCTTTCAGCTCGGGTCATGATCCCAGGGTCCTGGAATCAAGCCCCACATCGGGCTCTCTGCTCCACGGGGAGCCTGCTTCCCCCCCTCTCTCTGCCTGTCTCTCTGCCTTCTTGTGATCTCTCTCTCTGTCAAATAAATAAATAAAATCTTAAAAAAAAAAACAAAACCATTCGAGTGGAAACATCAGGTAGGAGAGACTCTGGCTTGACACCTAGCAGCCACAGGCATGACTCAAGAGAAAGTACCAAGTGCAGAAAAAGAGAAGCTTGGCCTGAACTTTTCAGGAGCTCCCGAAAAATGAACAGTAGAGTAGAGGAGTCTGCAAAAAGGAGCACCATAAGTAGAATGTAACAAAATAATCAACTATTTGGGATAGTGATAAGGTAAGAAAGAGGAAGGTGACAGAGCCAAGACAAAAGATTTACCAAATTATAATAAGAAACAGAAATCTGAAAAGGGTCTAAATTCTGACACTTTAACAAAGAAGGTAAGTGTCCCTTTACTTCTTTCTACATTTCCTTTTTTTTTTTTTTTTTTCTTTTCTGGAAGGGAGACACGGTAGGTAGTTCAGAGCAATACTTTTAGGCTCCTTCGTCTTATCTGTAAGAAGTTAAACTCCTCGACCTTGGTGAATAAATGCTTTTCAGTCTGGACATCAAACCTAACTAACTTAAAATAGACCTCAGGGAGGGAGCCGCGTGGAAAGAATCTGGTTATGTACTTAACAAGTTCCTATTGTTTCATCAAAGCGTCTGAAAGTCAGGGAAGACAGTTGGACACCACTTCAAAGTATCACTAAGAAATCAACAGCGATTAAAGCAAGGGAATAATCATTCCTCTATGCACCCTCCCTGCCGACAAGTAGGTATTTAATTACAGAGGCAAATCAAAAGAGGAGAATCCTAAGAATAAACCTATAATAATATCTTCTGCCCCATTTCAAAATTATAGTTCAGATTATTTTGTTCCTCAAAAGCCATAGTTCCAGAGATTATAAAACTCTCTTTACATATCAATCACGAGTGTAGCTAATCCTTTCAGGCCTCCATTGCAAGGAATTGAATTTTAACTTTGTAATTATGTGAGCAAAAGACACGGGGTTAAATCAACACTGTCTTTAGTGGAGCACAGAAGGCCAGACTCACCCAGACCCAGCCCCCTCCTGAGGTACAGACCCACGTCCTTGGTCAGCCTACTCCTTTGCGGACCCATAATTTTAATACAAGATCAGGAAATGCAAAATTGCATTACACTGAATTACTTTATTTGAATATCACACACACACAGTCCCATATTCACTCTATATTCACATTCTCTGAATGATTTAATTTTGTCAGTTGATGGAAGAGGTGTCCTCCCAGAGTAAGTTTGGAAATTAGATCTTTAAGGTAAGTGTATGTCAGGCAGAAATCCAATTGACTCTAGGACCCTAAAAGATACCTTCTTTTGCTTTATATGAAAACTATGAAATTGGTTCCAGTTACATGACCAAATTCAATGCTATTGGAAATAAAATCATTGTGAGTACTCACTATAATCAGGCACATATGCTAGTATTTGTGCCTGGTATTTAACAAATGTTATTCCAAAGGCACTGTTATCCCAGCTTTAAGGACAAAGGTCCTGGGGTACAGAAACTCCAAATCTTACCTCTAGTGAGGCAGAACTGAAATACAATTCTTTTTTTTCCCTCCAACTGCAATGCTAGTAGTGCCTCTACCTACCTCACAGTACCTGAAGGCTACAATGCCTTCACACACCTGTGGGAATTTAGAACATTACTGCTAAGTACAGATGTAACTGCTGTGTAACGATGAGAAAGTAAGAAATGAAAGATGGTGATCTCCCAGAGGAAAAAAGCTTC
Source organism: Meles meles (assembly GCF_922984935.1). Classification (NCBI taxonomy): domain Eukaryota; kingdom Metazoa; phylum Chordata; class Mammalia; order Carnivora; family Mustelidae; genus Meles; species Meles meles. Next base: position 110,790,944 of record NC_060067.1, on the reverse strand, counting down.
CCTTAATACTTACTTAATAAGTAACACTTTATTACTAAGTTCTGTAACACATTATCTGATTTACCTTAGTTTTTTGTTGTTGCCGAGGTATTAAATTTTTAGATATAGGGAGTAATAAAATAGCAAATGTTCTCAGATGCCACTTCCCACAGTACATAAGAAAAAGTTCTCCTGAAGCCCCTGGTTCAAAGAATCAGTCTGATCACAGTACTTGGAGAGACTCTAAGAGCAGTAACTAATGCTAATTAGTACCTAATGGAGTAGAGCCACAAACATTAACTTATTCATTAATTCTCACCACATGTTCCTGAAGCAAGTATGAGCATCCCTCTTTTATGGAGGAGGAGTTGGGGGAACCTAACGTTACATCAGTGATGGCAACTGACTTCCAAAAAGCGATGGTCCTAAATAAAAAAAGACAAATACCATATATTTAAGACTTTAAACTCTTTGTATAAACAGAGGCACGAATGGGCATATTCTAGACGTGACCAATAATTATACTCATCCCAGAACAACAACCATGGAAGATGTATAGCAATCCAGAAAGCAAAATATGGTTTGAAAGCACTGAAATGCAACAGTAATAATAAAAATAGGAGAGGGAGGGGAGAAAAAGCCAGTAACTGCCGAATCCTTACAATATGCCAGACCCCATTCTAAATACCTTGTGGTCATCAGTCCTCAACCCTCACAATGAGCTTGTGAAGTAGGTACTAGGACCTCACTCTGAGTTACACTGGTAGTTCAGAGCAGGATTTGAAACTAGTGAGGCTCCAAAGTCCACACTCTTGACCACGACATCACACTTAAACAAGGCACAACTCATCGTCACCTTCAACCCAACATTACCCATGCAAGACTGAACTTAATTCACCAAGGAGAAGAGGCAAGTCCCTTAATGCTTTGCACTTAGCCCTCTTTCCAGGACTCCTTCTGACATATGTCCCATGCACCTCTGATACAATACAATGTCAAGCTTGATCTAGTCCATTCCAGCTCTAAAATACCCATCTGTATCTAAAATACTCATTCAGATCTTTAATGGCTTCATCCAACCTACTCCTTGAAACCAATTTCCTCTTGAATGCACTTAATGGCTTCATTGAGAACGAATCCTGTTAGTACCATTTATTCATTCCGTCTGAAACCACGTGTTTAGAGGCAGGAAAATAGCATGTCCGTATTATGTTTATTTTACAAAATACACTTCTCTTAAAAAAAACTGTTCTTCCCTAGCGAGATCTCTAGGCATTAAATCAGTTATAAGAGAAAATTTATACTACCACATAATTTTTGGAAGTTGAATAATATGTTTATAAGAAATAAAGCAAGAAGAGTAGAAAACACTTCATGTCTAAGTATTTCTAAAGGGCTTTCCATAAACCAATTATTCGCTCATTCCAAACTCACTTGTTATTGTATCAACCTGTGCTTCAAGGACCAACGCATTCCCCCCCCAAACCTCCCCTTGACCACCCCCCGCCCCCCAGCAGGTACCTGTGAACAATACCGGTGAGACCCAGTGAAATCAAGTGGCCAAGTACAAAAGTCTGCATCACTTGGCAACGGCGCACATAAGTCTGATGTATCCTGAAGTTTGAGAACCACTAACTCCCTTCCACATACCACCATACAGAACAAACGACTATGCAAAGGGCTTATTCCATTCCCTGAACCTGTCTCCCTGCTTTTAGCCTTCTTCCTATCCCCATCCCTACATAACAGGGGGTTCCTTTCTCAAGCTAAGTCAGCACATGTCAAGTCTCTGCTCAAAAGTCTCTCAAGTCTTCTCAAGACCCTCGTGGCCCCAAACCCTGATGGAGTCCCCGCTTCACCTCCCTTCCTACCACTCTCCCTTGGCTCCAACCATCATGCTGCCTCCCCCCACACCCAGCCTGTCTGAGGCAGGACCTTTGCACCCTCGAGGCTCCATCCACTTGGATGGCTCTCCTACAAACAGCAGCCTGGCCTTTACCTCCCTTTCCTGGGAGTCTTGTTCCAGAATCCCCCTCATGGGAAGCCTTCCTTGGCCACCCTCCCCAGAACCACCACACGTGCCCCACTCTCTCCTGCCTGATTCTGTCGTCTTTAGCACCCATCACAACCTGACCTACTTGCTAGGTTGTTTATTTATCTTGTCAGTGGTCTGTTACCCTCACTAAAATGTAAGCTGCATGAAAGCAGGGATTTTTTTTTAATCTGTTTTGTTCTTAAATGTATCCCACTTGACATACAGAAACCAAACCATACTTACTGACTGAAGATCATAAATGTTCAAACGAAGGGATGAATGGAATGTTGTAAAAATCTAAAGAAGAGGGCCACCAAGTCCTCTCAGGCACACCGCACCTCCCATCACAGAAAGTAACACAAGCCGGGGTTTGCAAGGAGACATACACAATACCCTCTAAGAAAAGGAAGGATAGTCTCTGTAACTGGCCTGTGAAACGCCAGCATCATGAAAGTCAAGAATGAGTGACTCTTCCAGATTGAAGGAGGTTAGAAAGATGTGAAGGACATAACTGGGATAACTACAGAAACTCAAAGGGAGTCTCTCAGTGAAGGTATACAGTTCTTTTCCGGTCTTTTTACAACTTTCCGTAAGTTTGAAATTGTTTCAAAAGAAGAAGAAAAGGGGCACCTGGGTGGCTCAGTGGGTTAAGGCCTCTGCCTTTGGCTCAGGTCATGATCCCAGGGTCCTGGGATCGAGGCCCACATCGGGCTCTCTGCTCAGCAGGGAGTCTGCTTCCCCACCCCCTCTCCCTCTCTGCCTGCCTCACTGCCTACTTGTGATCTCTGTCAAGTAAATAAATAAATTTAAAAAAAAAAAAGAAGAAGAAGAAGAAGAAGAAGAAAGAGGGCTCAGGAAGCCCAAAAGAAATGGAATTATAGGAGTAAATGTAACGCATTAAATAATCTGTAAACGAAAATGCAACGGATACAGTAAGGAGGATAAGGGCTATTTCTCCCAAATATTTCTATCCCCATTGCTCCCCACTCCTCCAAGAAAAACTTTGGGCCTATATTGTCTTGGCTTAGAGTCAGCCCAAATATGGTCATTTTTCTTCAAGTGTCACACAAATGAACCCCTGGATTACAGTGGAAACACAGCATGTGGCAGGACATTTGTCTGTATCAACTCTGTAGCAAATGACATCTCTTCTCTCCCTACAGAGTAGAAGCTTGAGCCCCATGAACTGCTGTAACTCAAAGTATACTTTTTACATAAAAATAATGATAGCGTTGGAAATAGAAAAAGTAAATCTTTGGGCCGGATTGCTGTTGTGAGCCAAAGAGAAGGACTGAATATAAAACAAGGCAGGGAAAAAAAAAAAACAAAAACAAAAACAAAAAACAACCAGCAGCAGTGCTAGGTTATAAAGAAACAGATTGACATAGATTTTTTGGAAACTGGAAGATACAGGCAACATGCCTAGAATTCAAATAGCAGTATTAGGGACCAAACACTCCTCCAAGCTTCTACTGCTCCCCTGACAGGTCAAATCTCATCACAACAAACATCACAGCCATAAGGACCTGAGTAACCCAAAGCGTGCCTAGCTCATGAACTCTTTAACTCCGCCAATATACAGTATCTAACCACATTCCCCACTTTAAACACAGAAGTACAAACACACAAAACAAATACACTGAGTGATTACAGCTGTACAAAGGAGTTGCATCAGAAGGCCCTTGATATTCCATAGTAAGGTACAAAGCTAGTTTTACAATACAGCAAAGAAACAAAATGAGCTTATGTACCACTTTTTCAGGGATACGTCTGTGTGCTGTACAATCAGACACATGAAAACAGGAATTTAATGCCACAGCAGGGGAATCTAAGGATGGGTATAGAGCTCCTTCCAAGGCCTCTACTGTCCTTTGTATGTGGGGTCCACCATGCTCTCCGATATGGGTTCCATGTGAATCTTCTTCTTAAGTATTGAAGTTGGGAAAATTGAAGTTGGAACAATGTGTCTTGCCAACTGAAAAATGGCTAATCTGGCCAAACAGGCCGCATATTCTCTGGTCAGCCATCAGCTGGAGGAAAGCAGCTCTCCATACACAGGGCAGACGCATGGCTGACCCCTACCTCACTCCCTATCACTCCCTACCGCATTCCACCTCCAACCCTCAACGGCTTGTTTTCTGCCTGGGCCCTCAAAGCACGAGTATCTGCAGCCCCAGCTTTGAAAAACCAACAGCAACAACAGGACAGCCAACTTGCTAGGACACCAAAACTGAGCTCTAGGTTACACATTCTGCTCTAAGAAGACTTCAGAGAAAAAGCACATTATTATGTATAAACCACATTCACATTTTTCCAAAGGCATTCTCACCGGCATCACTGGCAAAGTGACAAAGTTTATCTCTTTTTTTTTTTTTTAACTATTTATATATTTAACGGGGATGGGGGGATGGTGAAAGCAAGCACACGCAAGGGAGATGACAGGCAGCGGTGAAACAGGCTCCCAGCTCAATAAGGAACCTGATGTGGGGCTCGATCCCAAAACCCGGGATCATGACCTGAGCTGAAGGCAGCCACTTAACCAGCTGAGCCACCCAGGCGCCCCAAAGTTTATCATTTTTAACTGAAACCACTTTCCTTTGGAAACAGGAATGCTTTGGAAGTCTCTTAGTTTATTAAAAACGTGACATTGCTTTGGAAGCCCCCCATAAATGAGTTCAACGCTGATTGTAGTTATGTATATTTTTTCCACAATTTCAAAAAACAGAAAAAGTTCATAAACATACACAATCATAACGGAAACAATAAACGTAATTATCCTAAACCGTCAAAAGAGTAACCACTTTCTGAACTTCGCTCATTTTCCAGGTACATACTATATGTAATCAGAGCATCTTCAGTCCCAGAGGAACTATTTGGGGGACATGCCCATGGGCAGTCACATGCTTCTCTGTGCCTCGGTGTCCTCCTCAGTAACCGGTGAAGAAGGGCAGTGCAGACACCCCGTGTGGTCACTGGGAGGATTAACTGAATTCATACATTCACGCAGCACTTAACACAGTGCCTCCCATGTAAGTGCTTCTTTTGAATTTTTACGTGGCAGGCAGTACTGCTGAGCCTTGCATTACTTGAGACACCAACCTAAATCGCAGATAAGTTATGTTTCCCTGTCAGAAACATCCCCGTCTCTCCCCTGGTTTAGAGTGAAATGCTGTCTATCTTTACAGTTTTCCACTCAAAGCACATTCCATTACTATCGATGTAAGTTGCTGCCAAATCTCAAAAGTCATTCATAAAAGTGGTGATTTCTCTGACGGTTTATGGTCAACCACTCTAAGAAGTACTTAATAGAAAAGAATTAGCTCTAAGCCAGTATCTGAGAAAGAGATTTATCAAAAACAATTAGAGTTTAAAAGAATAAATCCCCAGTGCAGTAAAAATGCAGCATTCAAAAATAAACTCCGTGTTGGGAAAGAGGACTGTTCCCACTCATGGAGCCTGCTAGTGAATGAATGAATGAATGACATAAAATGAATGAACACCAAGTTGAGGATATGCTTCTGACCAGACATGCGCTTTCTTAAAAAGGAAACCACAAAACAAGTAAAACAAAACACACCACTGTTTATACCTGAGTCATAGCTGAACTGTCTTGTCACACTTACAGAGCAGGTAATAAGAACACATAAAAATCCTCCAGTGTGTGGGTGGCTCAGTTGGTGAAGCTTCCGCCCTTGGCTCAGGTCATGATCTCTCAGTCCTGGGATCGAGGCCTGCCTCAGGGTTCCCTGCTCAGCGTGGGGGGGGGGGGGTGCTTCTCCCTCTCCTGATGATCACGCACCTGTGCTCTCTTACATGTGCTCGCTCCCTCTCTCACCAATAAAAATCTTTAAAAAAAAATTAAAGGGGTGCCTGGGTGGCTCTGTCACTAAGCATCTGCCCTCCGCTCAGGTCATGATCCTGGTGTCCTAGGATAAGAGCCCCATGTCAGGCTCCCTGCTCAGCAGGAAGCCTGCCTCTCCCTCTCCCTCTGTTATGTTCCCTCTCTCGCTGTCTCTCTGTCAAATAAATAAATAAAATTTTTTTAATTAAATTAAATTAATAAATAAATACAAGTCCTCCACCAGCCCTCCCTAAATGCTTGCTGTAATGCACCAATCATCACTGTGCTCGATGTGGATGGAGTGGGAGTGGTCCCCCCCGCTTGCTGAGTTTCAAATCTAGACCCAGAACAAAATAGATCAGCTAAATGGTAACCTCTGAATATCAACCATGGGGGTTCAAAGAGAGCTGCACCCAGGGTAGGCTGTAAGCACCCTGGGTAGGCTGTAAGCACCCTCAGAGTGAAGGAGAGCAGAAGACAAAGGAGGGAGACCCGGGAGAACTAGCACAGTGGCTACGAGTCCACAGGGCTAGAGAGAGGAATGCGTAATACAGGCTCAGCTCTGCATCCTAGCAAGTTGGTTTTCTTCCCCTGTTGTTGGGTTAAAAAAATACAGCAAGTGTTATTCTGCTCAGCCAATCCCTGAACCTCCTTCAAAACACACAGCAGCATCACCTCCTGGGGAACATTCCCTGACCACTCCAGCCTCTGGCTTACACACTACTTCCCTTCAGCATATTTCTCTGTAAGTCTTTCCTCCCCTGGGCTGAGAACTCCTGGAGTCCAAGAATCATCTGACACCATCCTGTACTACAGTTCCAGGGCCGCGTGCTCGCTCAACATCCCTGGACTGAATGAGTAAAGGGAGGACCTGGCAGCCAGGGGAAGAACTCTATGAACACAGCCCAGGATGGAAGGCCACGCGCCAATGGGAAAAGGCATGGCCAGGCTTCCCTTGGCTCGGGTGCTGCCTGGCAGGAGGGACAGCCTCTGTCCTCAAGGAACCTGGAGTCCATTTATGTCACAGAAGGTATCCTGAGAAAGCATTTTAAGTGCTCTACCAAAGCAGTCGTTGATTACTGGGAACTGGAAGACGTCCTCCCTTTAAGATAAGGTCCGGGTGCTTTATAAAGGCCCTGGAGGGCTAAGGACTTCCTACCAGGTACAACGGACATTTGACACTCAGCACATGCCATGCACCAGAGTTCACCCCGTTACCCAGAGGAAGAGAATGAACTTACTCCTAAAATCCCAAACGCTCCCTCTTGCTCACTGGCTGAGAAACCGCCATCTGGACGGCTTAGCAGATGAAAGGCATTATCACGGTTCTGCTGGAATATTTCTGGTAGGCAGAGAACACAAGATGCCAGAACTTGGGGCGGGGGGCGGGGGGAATCACATAACTGTGATTACCTCATTTCACCTTTCTCATGAGCCAATCTGAACGCGGCCTCTTGTAGACACGGAACTATTAGCGCAACTTCACAAACGCTTTGCTGCGTCCCGGGACTGGCGAAAATCTGCACGAGGCCCACACAGCTCCCACATTGTACTGCTCTGGCCTAAGCCGACTTGGCAAGCAACGCCAGCACCCCTTGCACACAACCTTCAAACCAACGCCGGCAGGAAAGCCAGGCAGGCAGCACGGACCCTCCCAGCGCCCATCACCAGCCTCCCCCGGAACATCCCAGACTCGGGCGGCTTTGCGGGGCGCTGCGCCCAGCTCTGGGAAACCACAGCGCCCGCACGCAGCAAACGCACGCCTGTCAATCACGTCTAGGCGTTTGGTGTTGGCTTTGTTTTCCGGCCATCCCTCAGGACCACCGGGGTCTCCACTGTGTCCCTCCACTGTGTCCCTCTGCTTCCCGGCCACGCGGGGCCAGCGTGAAGGAAACCACTGCTTCAAGGTTCCGCGCACCCTCTGCGTGGACCGCCGCATGGAAGCCAGGCTTGGGAGGGACTTTCCCGGGTGTGGTTTTGAGACCTCAGGCTATCCGATCTGATAAAAATCATCTTCAGACAAGTGCTGCAAAAATTGCTTTCCCCCTGAACGGGCCGCTTTCCCCCTGAACGGGCCACCCGTTTGAAAGTGCCTTGCAAAGTGTTTTTTGTGTTCCGTTCTTCACAGGCTTCCCTGAGGCAGGTGCATGTAGGCGCCAAGTCAGAGAAGAGCAAACGGAGTCTCCGGGGGGGCCTGAGCTGTAACAGGCCTTCCAAAGCAGGGCCTCAGCCTGCCTTTTCGATTTTTTGTAACTCAAAATATCACTTGGTACTGTCCAAGTCACTTCCTGGAGGGACTATTTGATGGGAAGGGAAAAATTATCTCTGCGCTCCCCACCCACTCCCCCACAGACACACTGCCAACGGGAGACCAGCTCGTGCTAGAAGGACAGCAAGGACCGTGTCTGCTGGCCCAACAGGGTGAAAACACCCTCAACACCTTCCAATTAAAAGTCTGTCAGCCTCTGACTGGAAGAAGTACCTACCCATGACCACCTGTGTTTATTTTTGGTTTCTTTAACAGCCTTTAAAGCCTCCCACCAGCATATTCTAAAAATCCCAGGGGCCCAAGGGAGTGTTCTTAACCTCTTCAAAATGTTTAAAAAAAAAAAAAAAAATGAACCTCTACATAGGCTGCAGGAGATTCAAGAGTATCAATTCTCTTCAGCCGGATGAGAGACTTAATCAATGACCCCTTCCCACCTTGCACTAGGAGCCTGAAGACTGAACCACCTACCTGAGTGATTCACCATCCTCTGGTTTTAAAAAGGATCACTGTGTACACTATTATCCAAAATGAGTAATTTTCCAAGTGAAAGGAGACCCTATTAGTCAGTTAGGACATGGAGACTGCCAGCATAAACCAAAACTACTGTGGAAAACCAAGCCCCGGGGAGCACACCAAACGCCCTGCCTCCAGGGGCTCAGGCGATCATCAAGGTCACAGAGCCCTGGCCCTCTGGAAGCTGACTCACATGCAGAATACAGACAATCAAATAATCACCCAAATAAACAACAATGACCTAACCTAATGATGACAGGTAGTCAGAAGTAGTCCGGGGTGGTAGCACAGAAAATTCCAATGCTTAACCTGACTTGGGGTAAGGGTAACTCCATGTGCTCTGGGAGTAACATATGTCAAGGGTCTGAAGTAGGAAGTATTCCAGGAAGAAAATAAAGGCCAGAGGGCTGGAGTGGAAGAAGAGGAGGAAAAGTAGGGGATACGGCTACAAGGGGGCACTGGAGGAAGAGAAGACAACGCGGAGGGTCTTAGACTAGAGCAAGGACAGCAGGAAGCCGTGGAGGGCACTCACACCACCTGTGTTTATTTTTGGTTTCTTTAACAGCCTTTAAAGCCTCCCACCAGCATATTCTAAAAATCCCAGGGGCCCAAGGGAGTGTTCCGACAGGCAGGAGACAAGACCTCTCTGGCTCAGGGTAGAGTACCGACAGGGAAGAAGGCAGGAGGCAGAGACAGCAGGCAGCCAGTGCAGTCAGGAAGATGAAGGCTCGGGCCAGGGCAACGGTTGTGCAGACAAATGAGGGCAGATACAAAAGAGTGAGAGGTTAACGTCCCAAGACCCTAGTGATGGGTCAGAAGCTGCCAAAATTCTGGTTATGTTCGCTGAACATAAGACAGCAACGCCAGTTCCTTATACAACCCTAAGTTGCTCTAAGCTTGCCTAGTAATCCTATTCAGACAGCCTCAAAAATCCCTCGCAACGTGATGTTAAAATGCAATGCAAGTGCTCAAACCACCTTGCCACAGTTTTCCCTCACCCACAAATCAATGAATCCTTCAACAACCTAAACAAGGCAGACTCACCTAAACAACTCAATATTCTCTCCGTGTTTATCATGACCTCTTCAGGTGTATCACCCAATAATACAACTGAAGATGAAGTCATTAGAGTTCTGAGTGATTAATCAAGTTTGCCTTTCATCCGTAGAGATGGTATTCAAATCTCAAATCCTTTCTGGGATTAAAAACCTATAAAATCACATCAGATCCCATTTCTTCACTTTGATGAACAGAATTTAAAGATTATTGGTAGGGCTGCCTGGGTGGTTCGGTTGGGTGTCTGACTCTTGATTTCAGCTCAGGTCATGATTTCAGGGTCCTGAGATGGAGCCCTGCCTCAGGCTCCATGCTGAGCTTGGAGTCTGCTGGAGTCTTCCTAACCCTTGGCCCCTTCCCACCCTCTCATATACTCTTTCTCTCTCTCTCTCTCTCTCAAAAAAAAGGATTATTAATAGTCACCCTTTGAGATAATCTGATCAATAAGTTGAAAGGCATCAGTTGGATTACAATGGCTATGCCACCCCACGCCACTATCCCTAAGGACCGCATTTTCATGAAATATATCACACATATGAAATACAACAGTGTCCAGACTCTTCCATGTCAAGCCAAGAATTCCTGTGCACTTAAGTAAAAATGCTCCATCACAGTAAAAATTACTAACAACTTCTGTTTGTATCCAACCCTCCGGTTTACAACGTTTTGACTTTTTTCAGGGACCCTGATAGCACACGCAGGCAAATACTACTTAAGTATCAAGATTTGTCACAAAAGCTCAAGTAGTAGGTGGGGAGTGTCAAATCCCCTCCATTGTGCTAGCTCTCAAGAGACAGGTACTGGGGCACCTGGGTGCTCAGCCAGTTAAGCCTCTGCCTTTGGCTCAGGTCATGATCCTGGAGTGGTAGGATCCAGTCCCACTTCAGGTTCCCTGCTCAGCAAGGAGTCTGCTTCTCCCCCTCCCTCTGCTACTTGCTTGCTCTCAAATAAATAAAGTCTTTAAAATAAATAAACAAATATAAATAAAGAGATAGGTACAAAGGACCTTTTGTCTGTCCTACATAAGCCAAAAAGGAAAACTGGGGCCAAAGACTGGATTATAGTAGTATTATCTAGTTTCACTACCTAAGAATGCCATGTCCCCAGATTTTCTAGAAGTTTCCATTTCAAATATTCAAATACTATCAACTGACATGTACATATATGTACTTTTTCCTTTGAATAACTTAATTCTTTGAGATAAAATTAATTCACTAAATGTGGTATAAAGCGTATGCTGAAGTATTTGATATAAAGAAGTCCACAAATGAGGGGGAAAATCCTTTATTAGATGCTGGTCCCAATTTTCAAAGATATATAATTACCACCCCCTGACCTTACCGGACCATAACCCAACTCACTCAGAAAGTGGTCCCAGAAAATATCCAGGAAACACAAAGGAGGAATGTGTGGCTCTGGGAGGAAAGAGTATCCTGGAGAGCAAAATGGCGTCAAAAGATAGCGCTCTTCAGAGGAAGACCCCAAACCGAGGGGGAGAGAATTAAAAGATAAAAGAGATTATAAACCCTAACTGGAGAGGGTGAGAGAAGAGACAAAAGGTGCCCATTCTTTGGAAAGCCCTCTAGGTCTGAACTAAAACAGAGCCCAGAAGTCCGGAGATAAGCTGCTTAGGACTTCTCCACAGTCTGGCTTGCTAACCCTTCAGGGGAGAGGTGCAAGAGAATAATAGGACACAGGGAGAGAGAAAGCCAAGTAAAGCAGTAAGCATTTTCCATCACCCCAAACTGCCGCGGCCAGACACCCCCCACACACACATTTCTTTCCACATCTTTCCACATCAGAGAAGGCACAGGGCGGGGAGTACTGGTTCCCATTTGACTAGTGGTTTACAGTTAACTAAGTACACTCACATTTTCTTATTTAGTCATTCATGCATTCAAAACAATTTATGGAATGCCTTCTGGGAGCCAGGCTCTGTCAAGACCTGGGATGAAACCCCATTATTCAGGCCCTGCCTCACAAGGCCCTCCCAAACCAGCAGGAAATGGCCCCCCAACTGAATCAGCACCAGAGAAGCCCACAGGGTCAAGCACCCAACGGAGCTGCGATGCCAACACCATCATCCCTGCGTGAGGGAGAGTTCGTGACTACTGCCCATCTTCTCTCCATTGCTTAAGATGGTTCAACGGTAGACCCAGCTAGACAGAGTACAGTCCACTGGATCTGACAGCTGGTAGAACTCAACAATTTAATAGCCAGCTTGTATTTTAACCATTTAAACCCACCTTTGACTTAACCCTTTAGAAAACAATTTGCTGTGAATCAAAGACCATCAGGTGAAAAACAGGGTGTTAAAAGGGGGAAAAGAGAGACAAAAAAACAAACAAACAAAAAAACAAAACAAAACAGATTGCCCAGAGCCACTTAAACTGAAAAAGCCTGAGAGCCAGGCCCACACTCTTTAGCTAAGAGCTCTCTACAGCACTCCTCTATAGACACCATCCAACTGGCCTGAGATTTAAACGCCTTCTTTTCAGTATTATAATAGATTTCGGTTTATTTCCGATGATTGTTTTAAATATTTCCAAAGATCTATGCTGAATATATGCTAAAGGATTAAACAGCTAAATGGGGTACACCCGGATGCTAGGGTGTGAGCAGAGGAAGTCTGAGTTTCCAAAACCTGTAATTCTAGCACCAATTTTTTTTTTTTTAAGATTTATTATTTGAGCTTGAGCAAAGAGGAGCAAAGAGAGAGAGAGAATCTCAAGGAGATGGCCTGCTGAGCTCAGAGCCCTCATGGGACTCAAGTCCACGACCCCGAGATCATGACCTGAGTCAAAATCAAGAGTGGGACCATAACCAACTGAGCCACCCAGGCACCTCTGGCACCAACTCTTATAAAAGGAACAATTACAGCAGCACCAGAAGCAGCTAATCAGGCCCTGAGCTAAGTGCTTTACACTCAGAAACTCTTTATTCTCTAAAACTCCCTGTGCTAGATGCTACACCTTGGAAGATGGACAGAAGTGGCAGAAAGGTCATTTAGAGTAGCGGTAAGTGCAAAGTTACAATCAGGAAAGGAGCCCCAGATCCACTCGTCCCCAAGACCCGATTCCCACAGGGGATGGGAGCAGGGACATCCCTGTACACCCAGCATACCACATCACTAAATAGTTCCTAGTAATCGTCACGTAGACCTACCCCTCTGCTCCACGCAGGTATGGCTGGAGAACAGAATATGAATGTGGGAGGGGAGACCTGCGCAAGGTCCCTATGATGGAGCTGGGCTTGGATCCTAATTAAGAGCCAATTAAGTATTTAAACCAGGGCAGTGTGACACAATCAGATCTGCCACTCGAGAAATCTCCCCGCGGTAGAATGGGGGGGTGGGGGGAGCAGTGTTGGGGAAGGAAAGGGGGCTGCAATACTGCCCATGGGAAACAGTAAAGACCTGAACCAACACAGGGCAGCTGGTGGCGAGGGGCGGCAGAGCAAACACGCATACCCAATTAAGTTAGGACTTGCAGTAAAGGGCAGGGTCCATGATTTTCACCTCCCTAGAAGCTAAGAAACAAGCCCACCACAGTTTCCTGGGTGCTGGCAGGAGACCTGGAACTCCTGGGTCAGAGAAAAAGGATGATTTATTACTCACAGCAGGAGCCACGACCACAGCATCTGCACCACTTCCCACAGGACAACATAAAGGTGGCTCCCACAGTGAATGGAACAAGAGAGGGCCCCTGGACTTAGGGAACCCAGGTTTGTTTTGTTTTGGTTTTTTTTTTAAGATTTTATTTATTTATTTGACAGACAGAGATCACAAATAGGCAGAGAGGCAGGCAGAGAGAGAGGAGGAAGCAGGCTCACTACTGAGCAGAGAGCCCGATGCGGGGCTCGATCCCAGGAACCCGGGATCATGACCTGAGCTGAAGGCAGAGGCTTTAACCCACTAAGCCACCCAGGCCCCCCGGGAACCCAGGTTTTTTTGGGGGGTTGCCCCTATGGGCATTTAATTTCCAACACTTTTCACTATACAAACATACTTAAAAAGATAACCCAGAACAAAGGCAGTCAGTGTCTCAGCTCATGAGATGTGCACAAGAAATGTGGGACCTCTACCAAGAGCTGTTTCTCAACATACTCACCTTACTGAGGAGGAAAAAAGGTCTCAAAAAGCTTAAAAGGAGTCAGGGCAACAAAGCTAGAGAATAATCGACGCGGGATTCAAATCCTTACCTGATGATGCCAGGTCTCACCGCCTTCCACGATTTAAAATCCCTTTATAGAAAACATAGTGACCTCTGCTAGGGGAAAGTTTGTGGGAGGGGCAGGTACATCCTCTAGTCTTTCCTGGAGGTTGTCAGCTCAGCTGGGTAGGGACTAAGGAGCACATCTGGGGTTGGTACCTCCACCTAGCTATAAGGATATGAGACATTCTCCTTGGGCCATAGATCCCCAAGCTCAAGTGGCAGAACAGAACCAGGCTGTTGAAGAAAGCAACAGCAATATATCTTTATGCAGTGGGGAGAGTTCCACTCCCAAGTCTTTCTTATGAAACTGCATCTAAACAGTGAAAAGTTTGTGTTAATACTTGGTTTTTATTCCCTAAAATTACTTGCAGAAGTGTGCAATAAAATAATCTTCCATACAAAAAAGGATCTCTATTAATCTGTGTGTTTAAACTAGCAAACACTGTGTGTGTCTGTGTGTGTATAAACATGTCATTTAAAGAAAGTAAAGTAACTATGTTAACAAACCAAAAAAAGTTGGTTGGCAGCCTCTTCACTGTGATAACAAATACCTTTGAGTCTTGAATCCAGTGTAAGTATAGACTACCACTTCACAAACAAGGTTAATTACTTTGAACATGAGTAATCAAGCTTACTCACTTATTAACATAAGCAAACACATGGTTTCCTTGGTTTCAAGGGTTCAGTTACAGAGGTTCAGCAACCACAGCTCTTTTGGTCTCCCTGGGGCCAGTGAACCCAGTTGGAGAGATGATCCTGTTGAGGGTTTTTTTAGCCCCATCCGCAAGATCCCAAGGCACCTGAGCAGTCCTTGTCAGACTGAGGAACCCTTTCCTTGGCAGGGAGCTCCCAACTCCCCATGAGAAACCCCTATCCCCGCCTCTACCAACATCATCACCACCAGCTTCTTCAAGGTCTGAAAGGCACAGTTGGTACTTATCACACTGAGCAGAAATGTCTGAACCCGTTCAACTTAAAAGGATCACCCCTTTTATATGCCACAAGTTAAACCTTTAGACGACCACGTGATGCACACAAAACTCTACATCACACAGCTCCGGGGAACATCACACACATCCCAAGGAGTCGTGCAGTCCACAACCTGTGTAGCTATACATGGCAGTCCTCAGGGAAGGTGAGGGGGGAACTCCAACAGATGTTTCCCCATTAAATCCACTTCCTGATCCACTTTCTACTTAATCCATCATGGATCTCACTTTGATGGCTGCAGACAGTTAATAATTTTCACATATCATTAAACGAATGAAAATACTTAGGATCCGGTTGATTAAATGCCAGTAAGATTCACACTGGAAACAACAGGAGTGGGGTTTCAATATCTTATCTCCCCTTTGAGCCCTGAGAGTCCTTTCTCCATGTAGACTCTTAATATCAGGCCTAATTACCAAACAGACATACTATTCTTTTCATGGGGGAAAGAGCAAATCTATATTGCAGGTAACAAGTAAATACACTTTTACAGATATTTTACGAAGGAAAAAAACATTGTTCTAAACAAATAGTCATTACTTGCCTTTCATCAGCTGCATGACTGCTAATTATAACACTCTAAATTGTCTAAACCAGCATAGAGCTGATCTTGGGGTTACTTTCCAATAGGTTGGTTAACTGCTTGAAAAACAATTCATTTGGCAAATATCACAAGCAAACAGAAATTTTCTTCCCCAGTCCAATTCAGCAGAGGCAGGATGTTTCTGAAATGGGCTCTGCCTGAGCCTTCTTCACTCTGGCCCATGGCCTTGACCTGGACTTCCCCACGTGTCTCCCTTCTTGCAGAACCAGATGTCCTCCTAATCTCCTAACATTGTGTGCTCCCTCCACCCCATACTCCTGGTTTCTGCTGCTCTGTACTCTCATGATCAACCTCTTGCCTATGTCAGTTTTACATCTTACCTGACTCAGGATACAATTCTTGGCCAAGATGCCTTGGTCCCCCTTGGTTCCCTGGAGGTGCACAGGCCAGTGGCATAGACATGAGGTACACAAGAAGCTCCTCCTCAGGTCTTTGAAGAAGTTCTGAGGAGCAGCACAACACCACCACCTTCCTAACCACACTATTTGTAGGTGAGGCCCCAGTAATTAGGTTCTAAACAGGACATAGCTGAATATATTTAACTGGTAAATATTCAGCTACTACACAACACACCTGTGTCTGGCCTTACTTGGTTTTACCCTACTTACACGGTAATCAATTAACCAGCTACTATCTCTTGGAAGCCTGACACACTTGGGTCAGAGACAAAGGACTGTTACAGCACAGCAGAGAGCATGAGCATGAGGTTTGTGTCTGTTCTCCTCATTCCTCAGTCCATGGTAGGTGGCACCAAGGGGCCCAGATGGAAGCTGCACGTGCTGCTGTCACTCTGCGTCACAGCTGAGGAACCGGTGCTTTCGGGAACCTGCTGCTTTATCACAAGCAGTAAGTGAGACTGCTCTTTGTCCCAGAGAGAGACATTACCTCATCCTTCAAGACGGCTCGCTGCAAAAAAGCACTCGAAGAAATGGCCCGGATAAAGAGCATTCTTGGCGCACACACACCCCCATCCCCAGCAAGATGTGCAGAAGCGTAAGAAGAATGTGGACGAGTGTCTCCCAACAGCCTGGGCACGTCCCTAAGTGTAGATGATGATCTTCATGGGTTTCATGGTCCCAGTGTCTCCACAGGAACCCCCACTACACTCATGGCATGGATTACAAAAGCAGCAGACCCCTTCGTGGAGAGGAACTCTGAAACACACACACACACACACACACACACACACACACACACACACACACACACCAATTTAATGGCTTAGCCCAATAGCACAGTCTGGGAATCCCCCCACGCACACAGACATGCCCAACACCACCTTTGCCTTTCTTCCTCCTTTCTTTCGCCTCTTCCACCTTTGGAAACCTATCAATGTTTAGAAAAGCACAAGAAATAAATAATGGACAGAATAGAAGCGGGCCTTCATCTGGGCAAAACTTCAATTCTAGAAATCTTCATCCCTATAGTTAGAAGAAGAAAAGTCACTTATGATAGTTCAGAAAATGAAAAACAGCGAGACGAAACTCCATTTGGCAAATGTTCACACTCTGAAAGGCACTAACTTTGGGGAGGAAGACAACTTTCTTCTTGCCGGACTTGACTTTTTACATCCCATACAGTGAAAAACACAATTTAAAAAGCCAGATTCCTTAAAGTCCAACAGTCTATAAACACCATTTGTAACAAAAATTTGTAAGTATGTAAATATAAATTCAATTAGAAAACTTGTAATTGCCATCAGAATAAGTCAGAATAAGTTATACATTAATAAACAGGTTCATAAACACACCTACTTGTACGTAACAAATCTTTGCAGATGGCCCAGATGGAAGCTTATTTTGTTCCTAATGAAAATTACCTTAGATTTAATTCATTTCAATTAATAATTACTGGCTAGCTACGATACATTAGGCATTTTTCTAGGCATAAAAAATTTTATGCCTTTAACATGCTTATAACATCTACACACGTTGTTTTACTGAACTGTAATGTTCTACACATACTACCATTAAAAAAGAAAACAGGTAGGTCTGTGGCCTCAAAATTACTCTGTAGGCAAGATGTGAGAAATGCTGGCATTTAAGAAATAGAGGGATGAGCAGGTCATGCCAGGAGTGGGCATGCTGGACAGCTGCAGCTAAACAGGAAAGGAAAATAGGGTCCACAAAAGATGGGAGTGAAGCAGCTGTCCTGGCTAGAAACCCTCAGAGAGAGCCAGTTGCCAAAGGAAAGCACAGAGGTACAATCTCCCCCAGGGGCTGAAGGACAACAGGAAGCAAAGAAAACCTTGCCATGAGCGAGAAGTCCTATTGCACAGAGTGCACTTCCCCTAACAGGGCCAGCTGAAGTTCCTGCATACCACCAACCCCGGGTGATAATGAACCAAAAGCCTGCACCTGTCCCGAGTTGTCCTCTACTCCCCACTCGATGACAAAGCCAGCCTTCACTGAGTGCTCGCCCCTCTCCAGGGTGCGTGTATCATCTCAGTGCACCTTTACATTTATCCTAGAGGGAGGTGCACTTTTTGCCCAGAAGGAACAGTTCAGAGTGGTGGAGTCCATGTTCAGGGTGACCCAGCTTGGCGGTGTCAAGGCCAGGATTTGAACCCATTCGGTCTCACTCACCACTACCCTAGACAGAGCAGTATTCTCTGACTCGCATGGGGGTGGGGGAGGAAAAAGTTAAATTATAGAAACAAAGAATTAATGTCCCATTTTTTTAAGATCATGTGGGACGATCTGGAGCTACAAGTACAAAACAAAATAAATTCCATGGGTCTCTGCATTCAGTACAAAGAAAACCCAAACAGGACCTTTATGAATTCATAGATAAAGGTTATCACCACAGAATCTTCAAACATCTAAGAGCTGATTTAAATGAAAAATGAGCAATATTAGAGATGACAAAGAATTTCAAATAATACCTATACCCTCAAGCTTGATCTGTTCAATATGCCACTTTATGTGCAAATTAATTGAAAGGCTTTGTGTTTCTGCTAACTTAAAAGCCACATATGGAATCCATATGAAGCCAACTTTTTGAGTCTGTTCATTCCAAAGCATAAGAGTAATACATAATAAATAACCTGAATACTTACTTAACATAAACAAGGTTGATGTTAATCAGAATGACTGCACCAAAATGGTTTAGAGGAACCAAATGGAGTCAAACCACTAGCACTTGGAAACGGGCAACTGTGTGTGCGCACAGCCTACAGACAGCACAAGCCAACATGGACTTCATCCTAGGTGAATTCATAAATTCTAACAGATGCCTTTCCCACCATCCTCAGCAAGACGCAAAATCCGCAAGGACTCTCCTTGTCCCCTCTACACACTCTCCCCCCCTGCAACTTGGCGGAGGCTGGCCAAGCCCACGGAGACACTAGGCTCTGGGGACCACAGCTGTTACCCGTTTCATAACCTGGGGGCTCTGCTAAAAATCTTGGCTGGAGAAGAAGAAAAAAAAAAGGATTCTACTATTAGGAGGGGGAAAATGGTGAGGAAGGGAGATAAAAACTAGAGGCCTAATGATTTTTAAGGTCCCTTTCAACACAGATGTGTTAAAATGATATAATTAGGATGCAAAAGACTAATAAACGGATAGTTCCAATACCTGGGCACGAAAAGACCCACCAAAGAACACCGACTTAATATTTCTGCAGCCATTGCCGCTGAAAATAACCCAACCTTCTGTTCTGTCATCAGCAGGTTAACCTTTTTAAAGAGTGAGAAAGAGATTCACTCACCTTCACTGAAAGCAAAAATCCTGTCTTCTCAGTTCTGAAATTAAAGTCAAGAAGAGAGAAGGGGGGCAAGGCAGGGGATATTCACTGAAAGCTCACAATTTTAAAAACTGCATTTTGAAAGATTCTGAGCAATAATTAATGACCTGCTGGTGCCTTCACTGAAGATGGAGTCATTTCATAGCTCAGAGAGTTCATTTTCTAGTCTTCATCTAAGAACCAAAAATATAATCATAACGTTTTTTTTCTGTTTACACCATAGAGAAAACAAAAACTGATCTCTGGTTTTTATTTTTCACTTAAAATTTTTTCATTTAGTTTGCATATTTATACTATACCGTTAGTCTTTTATCATAAATAAAATTGGAGGTCATTTGGTCCTGTAGCTCACTCTTCTTTTTCCAAAGAAAGCATATACTTACTTACAAAAAGAAAATTCAAGGATATAGATCAATATTCATTATTCATGAAAGGTATATACTGATAATATTTATATTCACGAGGATACATACTGATGTATATTGCTATACACTGATATTTTACAAATCCAAATATATTGGCGCGACTGAGTGGCTCAGTGGGTTAAGTAAGCCTCTGCCTTTGGCTCAGATCATGACCCCAGTGTCCTGGGACCGAGCCCAGCATCTAGCTCTCTGCTCAGCAGGGAGCCTGCTTCCCCCTCTCTCTGCCTGTTTCTCTGCCTACTTGTTATCTCCCTCTGTCAAATAAATAAATAAAATCTTAAAAAAAAAATTCCAAATATATCAACAGTTAAATAGAATACATGTATTTCACAAAAATAAAATGCTTCTATCCTCTTTTCAGGGACACCATCCTTTCCTTTTTTTTGAAACACGGATCTGTATCTTTAAAAAAAGAGGAGTAAAACACGATTTTCAAACTTTCACGCAATTGTTTCAAATTCTCACTGGAGAGCAGCTTTAAAACTCTCCAAGCTTACAGGAAGAACATTAGGAATAATTAAATTTTGCAGACTCAGGAAAAAAATGAAAATGCCACACATAATTATATCATCTAGCCATCTCTTCATTCAATTTATTCTTTCCAAAACCAATAGAGAAAGCTAAAAGAACTGGTACCAAATAAACACAATTATCCCTAGGATTCCAGTTACCAGATTAAAAAAAAACAAAAAACAGGTAGCGTTTTTCCTATGACTGCCGTGCGGCAGCTGCTACACATCTTCGGATAAGCAGGGCACCAACAATGACACTGGTACCCAGAAAGTTTGCAGCTATGTATTTCTGTCTACATAAAGGTCATTGCGAAAACATTTAAAGCTGAGAGCATGGGTTTGGGGTTTTTGTTTTTTCAATTACTTAACGCTATAACTCTTTCCTTTAAAAGTACAGAGTTTTTCTAATGCCTCAAGCAGATCTATTGATTTTTTTTTCTTTTCAGTTCTGTGGAATTGATGTTTATTCACAAGATATTTGTACTGTATGTTGAAACACTTATTCTAAATGTTATCCTGAGGGGGGAAATGCAGGTAGAGTTAGAGTCAGAGAAATCCTTAAAAGTTATTGATGGAAAAGCACGTTTCTTTTTTCCTTTACAAAGTAACTGAGGTTTGCTAAATTCAAATCCTTGTAGGCGACTAGAGCTGAAAACTCTAAAATGCTTTGTTTGTTTGTTTGTTTGGGGGTGTTTGTTCACTGCTCTCAAAGTATTTGAGTAAGAGTCTCCATTTTTAATACAATGGCACCAAAAGAAAGTATTACTGGGACTGTGGTGAATTTCTTTTCCTTCAAAAAATGTATATTAGGGTTTCTGTATTGTTTTTACAGTGGAAAAGTATAAAGAAAGTGCCCTTTTCTTTAAAATGCATCAAGTAAATGGACTCATTCCAAATGTGAACATAATCCGTAGTAACCTGAAGAAAGAGGAGATAGAGCTGCCGGGTCCCCACTGAGATAGAGCTCCTCAGTTTTTAAGGTTAACTTCCTATTAGCCTGAGATCCAATTTCCCAAAGCATTTTCCTTTTTCTACCTTAGATGTAACTACTCACTGGGCCCAGAGGTAGCAATTTTCCAGAGATGGGGGGAAGGAGGGGTTCTGGGTTCATCTCTTTATTCCCTGACAGGAAACAGAACCTGGAGTTGGCAAAACTTTCCACACATCTCCCCAACTGCTTTCTAGAGATTCATCTATCTCACTAATAGGTTTTAGCTTATAAATGCATGCCTTCCTTTGAATTACTTAAAAGCAATGCTCCCCAAAGTGAGATTCCCTGGTGACCTGGGGTGCCACAGGAGACAATTTCAGAAAACCGCATTAAATCATTCTGAATACGAAAGTCATTTCCTTTTCCACTCTCTTTTAATCCTCTGGTCTAGTCAAGGAGAAAGTCTCCATTTGATGCCAGGATGTGGAACACTTTGCACACTTGTTAACCTCCACGGTAACAAAGGAAAATAAGCTTCTGACTCAGGTCTGCCAGCAGGCCCCAATCGCTACCCAGAAGTTAATAAGCCATATTATTGTCATTGTATGCATTTGAATAGTGATATTTTTCAAGCATTTTTTAAATAAATGTATTTAAGGTTTAAAAATGGAATCAATTTAAAAGAAAAGAATCAGTTTGCAATGGTCTAGATCCTTGCAGCTTAAAATGAGATCAGTGGACCAGCCACAGCCGCCTCACCTGTTAGCTTATTCAAGTGCCAGATCTTTGGCCTCTCTCATGCCTACTGAATCAGAATCTGCAATGCATGCACGTATGCATCCCTGCATTCATTCATTCATTCATTCATGAGGGAGAGAAAGCGGGTCTATGCCTTCCTGCTGCAAGTGGCATGGGAGAGGCAGAGGGGGCAGAGGAGGGAGGCCAACAAGCACACTCAGGGCTGAGCACAGAGCCAGATGCAGAGTGCAGGGGCTCTATCTCAGGACACTGAGATCATGGCCTGAGCCAAACCAACAGCCAGAGGCTTAGCAGACTGAAA
Organism: Meles meles; assembly: GCF_922984935.1. Classification (NCBI taxonomy): domain Eukaryota; kingdom Metazoa; phylum Chordata; class Mammalia; order Carnivora; family Mustelidae; genus Meles; species Meles meles. The sequence continues at coordinate 110,768,770 of NC_060067.1, read as the reverse complement.
CCGGCAGGTGCCTCCACTATCTGCATTTGAAACAAGATTTCCCATGTGACTTGAATACACCTTAAAATTTGGGCACCAGGCACCTGGGTGGCTCAGTTGGTTGAGTTACTGCCTTCAGCTCAAGTCATGATGCTGGAGTCCAGGACTGAGTCCCTCATTGGGCCTCCTGCTCAGCAAGAGGTCTACTCCTCCCTCTGTCCGTCCCCCTCTCATGCTCGCTCGCTCTCATTCTCTTCTCCCAAATAAATAAAAATCTTAAGGAAAAAAAATAAAAATTTGAGAAGCTCTAAGGTGACACAAGACTTTGTCCAAAACCATGCAGGCAGCTTGCAAATGGCTGAACTTTGGGGTTCACTGTTTGGATTACCAGGTGGCCAGCCTCCAGGCTTCCTGGGACCCGGCTAGCACAGTCAGAATGACAAAGGGGATGCCTTCAGTGACTGTCAACGGGAAGTCACAAACCATCCATGGACCGTGAGGTCAGTGCGAGAATCTGCATCAGTGGTGTTGAGCATGTTGTACATAGGCTACGATTACCTTGAACGTGCTCCTGTGCCGTCCTGTCATGCTGCACAGATCGTTCTTTATTACCAGCGAATACTACAGTAAAAATTCTACTCACCCTCCCTTTCATCCTTCCTCCTTCCCCTTCAAGGGCTGGGGATTTCTGTACACCTTCTACATAAGTGAGTGACAAGCCTCCTTGCACCTACTAAATTAGCATGCCCTGGCCTTTTCTCCCAGAGTTGAGCCCAATTAAAGAGAAGATTATGCTTAGAAATTGAGACAATCTGGGTCTTCTTATCTGGTGATACCGTAAGAGGCAAAAGAACACTTTTCCCGGTGCCTCCCATCACTGTCTCAGAGAAGCCAGAGGGTCATCCATTCACCAGGATGGGTGGCCCATTTATTAAGTCAATGATCAGGTAGGTCAGGCCGAAATTCTACTTCTGCATCAATTCTAAGGACACCTTCATGATCTACAGAATTTGTCTGAAATACAGAGTAAAATAATGACCAAAATATGTCAGACTTCTGATACCAAAAATGTGAAAAATATGTAGTTACAGCCATCTAGGTATTTCCACAATACCCAGGTTCAACAGACGTTAATAAATGTTTTGATTTCCGCCAGGTGGTAGGCCTAACACCAGAGCTCAACATCAGAAGCTCACCTTCCCGGCACAAAACACGAAGGCGAGACCATATGGTTTTGCAAAAGAAAATGAAAAGGGAATCTAAATGGGTGAAGAAAAGGGGGAAAATTAACAACGAACAATAGATGCAAAATCATGGTCTTGTATGCCTGATAAGAATTACATGCCATTCATTACAATGAAAAGAACACTGCGAATATTGTTAGATCTTTTTTTCCCTTTAGTTATTTTGAGAATGCACTTATGTAGGCAGAACATTACAGAGAACAAAAAATATATATTACCATGTAAGATTACTTTAATGGTTCTGAAAGAAGAAAAAAAAAAAAACTAAACAAAACAAAACAAAAAATATATATATATGGTATATATATATGGGTATTGAGGAAAACAGAGGAATAATTGCTAGTACCCGAATATTCCAAGCCGTCATTCACTCTTCTTTTTTTTTTTTAAGATTTTATTTATTTATTTGACAGACAGATCACAAGTAGGCAGAGAGGCAGGCAGAGAGAGAGGAGGGAGGAAGCAGGCTCCCCGCTGAGGAGAGCACGATGCGGGGCTCGATCCTGGGACCCTGGGATCATGACCTGAGCCGAAGGCAAAGGCTTCAACCCACTGAGCCACCCAGACGCCCCGTCATTTACTCTTCTAATCCTCATGACTCCAATATAGACGTTATACTCCTATTAATAACATTAGCTGCCTGGGTGGCTCAGTCGGCTAAGTGCCTGCCTTAGGCTCAGGTCATGATCCCTGGATCCTGGGATTGAGCCCTGCATCAGGCTCCCTGCTCATCGGGCAGCCGGCTTCTCCCTGCTTGTGCTCCCTCGCTTTCTCTCTCTCTCTGACAAATAAAAAAATCTTAAAAAAAAAAAAAGAAAGAAAGAAAAGAATGCCATTTTGCAGATGAGAAGGACCTTGACTGTAAGGTCTCTAAAATAACCTGAGGTCACAAGCCTGGGAGGAGAGCCTGGGAGGACAGCTGGCTAGAAATCACACTTGAAGTCCAAGCTCCTTCACACCAGACTCTTCTGCCCGCTTCCCACCAGAGTGCTGGACCGCCCACGTCCGGATGCCTCTTCATCATCACTCTCTGATACGGACACATATAAAGATGTTTTATAAATTTCTAAATTAACTGGAGTCTTCATCAGTTAGAGGGCTGGGCCATTCTTCACAGGACTGACTACACCTCAAAGCAGGAGAACGAACTTGGGGCATTAGATGCTTCCACAGTGATCAGAACTACTTACTTGGCAGAATTATGTTTTAGGGCTGCTTGGGGGGAAATATTAACAGCTGGGGGAAATTTCTGTTGGAAGCAAAACATTATACTTTGAGAAATGCTTAAGTCAAGTACTGCCCTTTTATTAGGACTACTTAATGAAGTACAAAGCGTTAAAATAGCTGGCCTGAATATTTATTAGAGCACCAGCTGTTCCCTCCAGATTTTTAGAAATTCAAGACTTAGTGCCAAGCATAACTTAGGAAAAAAAAGTCAACAAGAGAGCCCTATCTCTTATAATCGTTCTCTAAATAGTAAATAGTAGTTGAAGAGGTATAGAACATCACTTTGTCTTTTCAGGGAGGGGAGCCGAAGTGTTTTGCCATCCACTTCCAAATACCACCTTGTTATTGAGGTTGCTGATCACATTACTTAAAAAGTATCCCTTGGAGGGCACCTGGGTGGTGCAGCTGGTAACGAGTCCCACCCTTAGTTTTGGCCCAGGTCCTGATCTCAGAGTCCTAGAATCGAGCCCTACTCAGCATGGAGTCTGCTTGAGATTCTCTCTCTCCCCACCCCTACCCCTCCCACTTGTGCTCGCACGCGCGCTCTCTCTCTCTCTCTAAAATAAATAAATAAATCAATCTTTTAAAAAAAATTATACCTTGCTAATCACAGAGTTCGCATGCCACTCTGGGTTCTTTTCTTTTCTTTTCCTTTCCTTTCCTTCCCTTTCCTGACTTTCTTTCTTTCTTTCTTTCTTCCTTTCTTCCTTTCTTCCTCTCTTTCTTTCTTTCTTTCCTTCTTTCCTTCCTTCTGGAGTGGCGTTATAACTATGTCCCAGGAAAACATTTCAGAGAAATAACTTAGACTTTATTTCCAAATTCTATTTCTTTCAAATTTCCACTTGAGGAGCCCAGCCATTATCAAATAATGTTATTTTTTTAAGATTTTATTTATTTATCTGAGAGAGACAGAGAATGAGAGAAAGAGAGAGCATGAGAGGGGAGAGGTCAGCAGAAGAAGCAGACTCCACTGAGCAGGGAGCCCGATGCAGGACTCAATCCCAGGACTCCAGGATCATGACCTGAACCGAAGGCAGTTGTCTAACCAACAGAGCCACCCGGGCGTCCCATCAAATAATGTCATTTTTTTTTTTTTAAAGGTGGGGTAGGGAAACAGAAGAAGTCAAGAAAATAATGGAACAATTCATTATGCACACTCTGAATATTCTACATTCGACCCTTTTCTTTCTAGAGTTGGCTGACAAGTATCAGGTTTGGGTATTCCGCGTTGCTTTACTGTCAGCAATCTCAGATAGGGCTGCGCATTTGGATCTGAGAGAAGAAATGTCCCTGCCACGGCGGGACAGCAGAGAAGTCAACAAAACTGCCATAGGGATACAGAAAGCAACTCCCCTGTCCCTCACCCCGAATGAGGGTACTCAGGGCTGGGGACACAGGAAAAAGCCCAGGAAAGGGAGGCTGGAAGGCAGAGCACCTTGGGCAGGGAGGCTGATTTCTGAAGGTAAGGACAGATCACTGTCTGGCATCTGCAGTTAGACCAAACCCCCTGCCCTGAAGGGTGCAGGACAGCAAGGGCAAAAGAACAGAATGTTTATTTCTTCATTGTTCCTGTCGAGTAAATAACTAGCTTCTCTCCCTATACGATGCTAATTTTTATCATACTAATTGCAGCACAAGAGGTTCTATTTAGCAGAGATTTTCTCATTTTGTTTTCAGGACTTTCAGATTTAAAAATAAACTGGCATTTCTGGATTAATAAAAAAGTCCATGAAGGATAAAACAGGCCACATTATATTTTTCTCATCATCAACGAACACTAGCTTTGTGTGCTGGTGAAATCGCTCACTCTTCAGTCACGGCACAACACTACCCACCCCCAGGTCCCCCAAGGGTCCCCTCCAGACAGCAATGAGAAGAGATGCCACTTCTTGACAAGAACAACAAACCAGAGCTTCTCAAAAGTCAGCGGGGCATCAGAATCACCTGCAGGGATTTAAAAATACAAAACCCAAACAACAAAACACACACACATACACATACACAATACCAGGGCTCCATCCAGGACCTACTGAATCAGTTCCCCTGGAGGGAAGACTAAAATTTCCTACCAACTTACATATTATGCTACAACATCTATAAAGAAATGAAATCCCAATGAATCTTACAGAAGTCACTCTAGGTAGTGAGAGGGACTTCTGGGCATGAAGAGATTCCCGCATAGGAGATGGACCTATGCAAGGAATAATTTTGTAAAAACGTGCCTTGACCATCAAGATTCAAAAAACACCTGAAGGCCAGGGCAGGGCGTCTGGGTGGCTCAGTCTGTTGAACGTCTGCCTTCGGCTCAGGTCATGATCCTGGAGTCCTCGGATCCAGCCCTGCGTCAGGCTCCCTGCTCAGCAGGAAGTCTGCTTCTCCCTCTGCCCTTTATCCCACTTGTATGCTCTCTCTCTATTAAAGAAATAGAATCTTTTAAACACACACACAAAAACACCTGAAGGCTAGAATGGTGGTTTTCAATAGTCTGTTTGAGCAGCAGACCTCTTCTTGAGCAGTAGACCCCCTTTTCTAAAGCCAAATCCTTCCTGATATCCCAAAATATTAACCCTAAGGGCTGAGTCCTCAGGAGGGAAGAGAGGTCACAGATCCTCCTCATCAGGCCCCAGTTACACCTCAAGGAAGCCTAGGGCTGCGGGTAGCAACAGCTTAAAAACCACCAGGCCAGACTAAGGTATGTAAATGGGATAAATAAATAGTGCTAAATCTAAATTCAAATAATTAACTGGAGGATTAGGGCTTCTGATGAGCACTTAGCCTAGGGAGAAATGCTTAACAGAAGTTCACCTAAAAAGAAGCAAAGGTTTCATTTCACTAGGAATTCACTTTGAGCCAGCCGTGTTCTCTGGCTGTCAGGAAAAGCCTGTGCAGTTTAGCTTAGGTTAATAACTCCTATTTGCACTGAGAGATTTACCTTTCACGAAGCACGTGCATGCTCTCAATTAATACTGGATAACAACTCTGTGAGATGTTGGAATTATTTCCCCATATTTTAGATAAACAGCTGAAGTAATCATCTGCGAGAGTAACCTACTTAAACACAAATCCAGGCAGCAGCAGAGTCTTCTACCTCTAGGTTCAGCATGGTCTAGAGACTTAAGAGGAAGTTCAAGGGTGACAGCCCACTGCTCTCTGGATGGGTGGAAGGGTGTGTGAAGAATCTGTTCCGTTCTGATTGCTACAGTAATAGAAGTGTGTCTAAATGGGACCACAGGCAGAGTATCATGACCAGGGCAAAGAGCAATCTGGAAATTGTACAGGAAGAATACAAGAAGGAACTAAGAACTTTTAACGATGAAAAACAGAATGTTTAGGAATGACATAATTCCTTTTTTATTTTTGTTAATTTAGAAAAAAAAATTTTTTTTTTTTAAATTTGAGAGAGAGACAGAGATAGTGAGCAAGAGCACTTGAATGGGGAGGAGAAAGAGAAGCAGGCTCCTCAGTGAGCAGGGAGCCCAATGAGGGGCTTGATCCCAGGATCCCTGGGATCATGACCTGAGCTGAAGGCAGCTGTTTAACTGATTGAGCCACCCAGGAGCCCCTATAACATCCTTTTTTAAATAATGAAGGGCTACAGAGAAGGCAGGTAAGTCTTGTTTGTCACCTAGGGCCTTCCCCCTCTCCTTCCTGAAAAATTCTATCCTAAAGCCATTACTGGAGACCGAGCAAGATTGGTCTTTGTGCAAGGATGGGTATGGCAAAGGATGTGGAAGCCCAGAGCAGGGTATCAGAGCCTGATCAGAGTGAGGAGTGTTCATATTGGAGGACAGGGTATGGTAGTCATGTTGCAACATCAGCACATCAGGAGGGAAACCATACGAGGGACAGGGAAGCTGTGGAAGACTGGCTACGTATTAGGAGAATTTGTCAAATAAGTAAACTGTGAAGAAAGATGGGAGCCAGGAATTCACTGTTGAAGAAGGTATTTATAATAAAAAAGGAAAAATTTAGAATAAACCCTGTGGTATCAAAGAGGAATTTGAGTTATCACTGAACTCATGGTTTCAAAATATAAATATAGAAATGCATATGTAATGTATGTACATGCATATATATGTATATACAGACACATATCCCACAGTTCTGTCCACTGAAATTCCCAGGGCTGGTGATACCCGTGATACCCTCACAGCTATGAGCACACTCAGCAACCACATCTTGGCTTCTAAATACCATTTGCCATTCAAAGGAACCAGGGCTCCTTGGAGAAATGGCTGATAGAATAAATCACACCAGTAACTTACAAGATGAGCTTGGAACATCTTGTTCCTCCAGAAAGCAAAGAAGTACTCAAAAAATGATGGGAGTAAATGGGCATGGGAGGCAGCATGGAAAGACCATCGCTGGCTGCCAAACCTGGGACCAACTACAACATCCAAGTTGGGAGAGCAACAGCTTAACTAAAACACACCAAGAAAAAACAAGGAAACAGTAAGCTCTTACTGATAAACAGGATGAAAATTTGATGAGGACTGATGAGAACTGGGCTATTTACATTGTTTCAAAGTAACCTGTCACACAATATGTACAAATCACAAAAGGAAAAAGACTAACTTTACGGTGGAGCAGCTTGGCAAACAAGACTTTAAACAAGTGACCATTGTCAGTCATAGGACAAACAGAAATCAGTGCCATCTGATGGGATGCAATGAGACAGACGTAGCTCCATTTCTGTGGTTTTCCTGCCAGAGATGCACAGCCTGAATCTAAGGAGGAGAAAATGGAAGGCAAACCTAAATCGAGGAACGTTTTAGAAAATGACTGGTTTATAATCTTCAAATGTATCAAGATCTTGACAGGGAAGGACTGAAGGAGGTAACTGAACATAATGTGTGTTCTGTACTGGAGTCTTTGCTTTACAAGACATGATTGGAACAACTGGGAAACTTGAAAGAGGTCTAATCTAAGGATTAGACGATTGTAACAGATCAGTGGTAATTTTCTGGCTTTGAAGGCTGTACCCATGGCCATCTAGCGTGATATCCTAGTTTCCAGGAAATATATGCTCAAGTATTGGCGTGACAGCCATTATCCTGGCAACTTTTTCTCAAGTGATTCAGGATAAAAACAAAGGATACCACATGCAATTTTTCTGTGCTTGAGATTGTTTCAAAATAAAAATTAAAAATCAGCAACATTATGAGGATGGAAGTTATAGGGAAACAGATTACATCTACTTGGAGGACAAATGAAACGTGGTCCAAAAATAGATCCTGCTTAAATGGGTTGGCAGGACGTCACAGAGAAAATGTTTCACTGAATAGGAAGTTAGAGGAGATGACACCTAGGTACTTTCCAATGACTTCGTAATTCCTTCATTCCACCACTATCTATTAAACACCTACTGTGTTTCAGACAGTATGCTAGGCCCTGGGCTTATGAAAATGATGGAGAGACAGTCCCTGCAGTTAAGGCTCTTATAAGTGAAGTATAATGATTCAGAAGTTAGAAATGTAAGACAGTCATCAGTGTTACATATGGAAAGAAGCATGTGTCTTCAATACTCCATTGTCTTTGTCTTTAATAATCCAATTTTCATTTATGAATTTTCAATAGACTACACATAGTTTATTATACAATCATATTCTTTAACATTTTCATCCTAACTCTTTGTGCTAGTGGGTGGTGTTAATTGAGGCATATGCAAAAACTTTATCACTTTTCAATTATGAACAGATGTAAGTGACTTACTTGATGTTTTATTTTAAAATTAAAAGCATCTTCTAAAATAAGTTTCAAAGGAGAAGCTAGGGCTATCGTTACTAGAGGAGGTTAAATATTCCAAAAGTGAACCCTGACATGTTCTCCAACAGCTCAAAAGTCACCCCACATCTCTGTGCTCCAATTTTTTCATCTGTCACGAAGATGTCATAATATGCTTTAACATGCTCTGAGATGCTTAGAAGAAAAAAATCATAATTAGAAAGCTTTGTTAAAATACAGGTTGCTTTCACCTTTTGCCAGGGACTAATGATTATTGTGGACATACTGAGACAGAGTGATCCATCTAAATGAGCTCACCTTGGCAATTTGATGGTGGGTGGAACATCATTTGGTTTTCCAACTTCCCCCCCTTGGCTTCATTTCTGTCTTCCAGCATATCATCAAATGTAAATACTTCAGTGTATGTTCTCACTGACCCAAGTGTGAGCAGCCAGACTAAGCAAGTCCAATATTCAATTATTTTCCCCCATTGAGGTCTCCACACCTTTCTTACACTTTTCCCATATGACACTTTCATAACCATATTTAGTTTTCTTCCTACCATCTCCCTGTAATTCAAAAGGCAATTTAGACTCCCATATGGTTGCCATCGAAGCTAACAGATGTCTAGCAAATTAAAACAAAAATTATGACTTATAAACTGCTGATGTATCGTCATTCCAGAACATCTTACAATTTATAGTGAATCATAAGATAAGGCTTCCTACTTGATGCTCCCCCAAGGTTCCCTAAATCTCTCTCCCCTCTGAATTTGAGCCCTGAGGAAACAAATTAGATACAACATTCTGCTATGAAGCCAGGATAAACCTCCACTTAAAGACACAATGTAATATTTGAAAGCACATCAAAGAGAAATTTGGCCTCAAGTATTCAAGGCTGTTCTAATCGTTGTTCTGGAGAAGAGAAAAACAAGTTGGGTTTTCCCAAATCATTCTTGGTTTTCCCAAGTCATTCAAGGTTTCCAATGATCCATGGGGCTTTTTCCTAACAAGTAAAAATTAAATTTACTGCATTCACTTGCCTCATCTTCTTGGCAGATCTTAAGGATATTATCACTACCTGGTAGTAATGATGCTAAAGTATTCTAGAAGTTCTATAGTACTGGATGAAAGTATAAAGCCTAGAGGCAGTATCAACAATGATACTCACCATTGGTTAATTACTCAGACACTGTACTGGGTAGTATGTTATCTCACTGAATCCTTGAAACTACAATTCCCTTAGATGTTATCCTTCCTTTATAAACAAGAAATTATGGCTCAGTGCAGCAGAATGTATGTTTCAAAGATGGCCACCATTCACACAACCTTGACATTTGTCCATCAAAAGGTGGAACTTCTTTCTTCACCCCTGCTCAAAACTGAGCAGGATCCACGTGTGCTTTAATAAGTAAAACAGATGAAAGTGACACAGGGCCAGCTCTGGGGTGTAGCCTTAACTGGCTGAAAGCTTCTACCAGTCTCAGAGACAGGAAGAAGGCACATGGAGGTGGCTCCACCAACAAGCCTGGCTGAGGTCTAAGCAAGCAGCAACTTCCAATCATGTGAGGATGCCATCTTGGGCATGCTATCCCTGACAGCTCTAGCTCCAGCCACATCTTGCTACAACTGCCCAAGCGACCCCCAAGTGCCATTGCCCAGATAAGCCTGGTCAAATCTCAAATGTGAGATACAATAAGGAAGTTTTGTTTTAAACCACTAAGTGTTGGGGTTGATTGTTATACAGTAACAGATCAACACCAGAATGAGATCAATTTACTGGCCTCCGAACACTTAAGAATTAGAACCAAAATCCCAAAGAGCCCAGAGAAAAACATCTACTAATGGTGGGTGATGGGATGTGGGGGTTCAAGACCCAAAAGAAGTGACTTGAAAACAAAACTCCCCTTCTCCCCCCTTACCCACCTCAAAGCAGCCTAAGGGTTTTCCAAGAAATGTCCAAATATGGTAACACCCTCAATAAAATCAATTCCCTTCTGGCTTGAGTTCTTCCAATATTAAATAGGGAAAATGAGATTTTCCCCACCACCCTGTGATAACTAATGAGAAAGGAATCTGTACAAGATGTTGACTTTGTTACTCAGAATATCGTTACAACTGTTATATAAAAGGATTCGTCTTTTACACACAAAACTGTACTCTAATAATAAAAATATATTTAATGACTCACAGGACCACATTTGAGATTCACAGTGGGGACAGGGAAGAATGCAGAGTATACCAGTAAGTGAACAAGCCAAGAAGAAATTAGGGAAAGATGTGTGTGTGTGTGTGTGTGTGTGTGTGCACGCGTGTGTGTGTGTGTGTGTGTGCATGTTCTATGAAAGGATCTTTGAGGGGAAAAATATGAAGAAAATTGATCTTCAGACAAGTCTCAGTAACAGAAAAAGTCTAATTTAACAAGTGTCCCAATATATGCTATTTTCATTTTATATAGTGCCTATCTCGTTATTATTCCTCCCTAGCCTATTGGAACTCGACAGACACTTCCTCTGCCAGCACTAGAAAGAAACTTACAACTCATCCAACTCCTTTATTTTAAACGCTGAGAAACTGAGGCCCATGGTGGTTAACTGACTAGCAAGGAGTCAAATTACTCAACAGCGAGAGAACCAAACTCGCAGTGCAGGTGCTATCATATGTTCAATTTTATTTTACCAGAACTCTACCTCCAAGGGTCCTCAATGTACTTCAAATTTCTTCCAGCGTCTCACCGTGTGACAATGAAAGATTAGGAAACCATGGTCTGTTATCAATCTCTTCTTCATACCAGTGTAAAGAGTACCATTGAATCTGCTATTTCTGGCAGGATGTGATTCTGTATTGGGCAAAGCTATGCAACTGTACAGAAGCATTTGCCAAGTTACTGACCCCAGCTCTTCAGTCATTAACACCTTAGTCTGAATTATTTCCATCGAATGTCAGGGTTACCATCCTGCTGATTCTGACTAAAAACCATGGTACTGACAAACTGGGAGATTTAAATCATACATACAGCAGGACAGGAAAGGCACTGGTGGGGGTGGGGGGGTGGGGGGAGCATCAGGGAGCAAAGCATTAGGCACAGAAAGGAAGGAGAAGGTGTGTAGGAAGCAGAGTAAGAGGAGATTCTTAGAACGAAGGCTTCTACTTAACAATTCTGCCTGGGGCAGCTTTTGTAGTTCTACAGCTTAGGTCTCCTTTCAGGCTTCCCATAAAACTCCCCCCAAGAGATGAAGATCTTCAAAATCAGACAAGATGCAGCTCTATTCCAGAATTCTCTCTGCAAGCATTCCACAATTCTTTAATGCCCTCTGCAATTCTAAGGGTTTTGCCACAACCTAATCCACAGAAAATACTAAATTTTCCTCTGTACACCATACAAAATTATACCAAACTGTCAGGAAAACAGGCCCAAATCCCTTTCTTTCTTTTCCACCTCCTGCTATGAAACTGCATAGAAAGCCCCTGGGTGCTTTTTGTTGCCTGGTAGCTGAAATGTGCAACTTTTCCAAGTGTTCAAGTAGAATCAAGAGGCCTAGACTCACCACCTCAACAAAGTCCAGTCCCAGTTCAGGAGTCCCCAACTCCTGAAGTCACAAAGTTTCAAGTTCCAATAAAATCAAAATACCCCCCTCAGAAATGTGACTACCAACCACTTTTTAACATTTTCAGCAAAGGTGAAAAAAAGAGAAGCAAAGAAAGAAAATAATTTATTCTTCCTATCACTGTAGCAGTGTTTGATTGCAGGAAGGGGGTGACCGCTCACAGGAATCAGGTAGAATCTCTGGGAAAAAAAAAACAAAACAGGCAAATGAACAAAAAAACCCTGCCTGTAAATTTCTATATATAATATTTAGTAGTGTTCTCTGCCCCCCCATTCTCTTTATGAGTCTTGAGGACAGATGACATTCTGACACAGAAAGTGGTCTCCAAACCTTTCCATTTCCTTTTGCAAAACATGCAAACCAACACAAGATACTTGAACAGAAAATAGAAAAAAAAATTTTTAAATAGCTTGGTAAATGTGCATAGGAAAAAAAAATACATGAAGAGCTGTGTTGATAACTATTCTCATACATGTATGTGTTTGCAGGAAATGACTAAAATTAAGAAGAATCAAAATAAACACGCCCTGTATTCCCGCTGCTGTGCATTATTACTGATCGATGGCTGGATGATTGTTTATCTCATACATGAACCTACACTGAATAGCAACTTGGAGAACACCCCCAGACAGCCACCATCTTTACTTTGCATGGGGGTGGGGGAAATGACCACTAAGGAAGGAGATGGGATGAGAAGGGGTGGGTAGGAATAACACAATCTTTGAACCACTGTCTCCCCCCCTTGCCCTAGTGAACTCTTTGTCTGGTTGCTGAACACGTTTGTGAGATCAAGGAAAAGAATCCAAACAAAACAAAAGAGTAGGCATCCCAGCCTAATTACAATAGGTGCCCAGCACACAGTGATGCCAGCAAAGCCAGAGCGTGGTTTGAATCTTGCGTTCAAGCATTCGCTCTCTCGTATCCCCAATAAAACATGTCTCACACAATCTCTTTGCATTGCTCCAAGGTTTCCCCCAAAACGGCCGGCTCTGTTTCACTCCTTAGAAAAGGAGGATGTGAGGCACGAACACACTGAAACATGTTGATGGTGACTTGTTATTATCCGGACAATAATATATACATGGAAATAAAACCCTCCACCCCAAACGCCCACTGACCAGTCCATTATGCAAAACGAGCGCCTTCCAGCTGAAGGGGAAGAGCTCGCAGGAAGCGTTATTTACGTGTACATTACAGAACCATATACCACCGCATCTGCATCCTACACAAAGCCCGAGATGGTGCAAGAAGATACACGCTGAGCATGGCACAGACCAGCCGCGGCAACACGGAGCCAAGCCCTCGTCCAATCAGATGCTTGTTAGAAGGTGGACCTCAGGGTCGGCTCTGCCCGATTAGCCTTCCCTATTATGACACCACGCTCTGCCCAACATCCATATCCCACCGGGAGCAAATCTAATTCGTGTGGTTGCTCATTTCTCAAACTGCCGAGCCCTTTCTTTCATCTGCATCCCTGCAATTCGCCCCTTAAAAAGCCGCCCCAAGGCCTGGGTGCCCCCTTTCCGGCTCGGTTTTTCTTTTACCTCTTCGCACTCCTAGGAAGGATTAAATGTTTCTCTCTCCAACGCGCAAGCTGGAAAGGCGGAAGGCAAATGCCTCGCCAAGCTCAGGCAAGCGCCCGAGGGGCTGCGAAAAGTAAAAGCAGCAAGCAACGTGGGGGGAAATCGTCGCGGATCGATCGGCCACAATAGTTGAAACCCCAGAAGCGCTCCAACTTACCCAGAATATGACATTGAAGCCAAATATGAAGTATTTGATGCAACAACTGACTTCAGGACCCTTGTAGTGCTTCCCGGACATCCTCTGGGTTCATGAAGACACTTGCCCCGGCAGCCCGAGTTTGGAGCCCGGGAGCACCGTTGCTCAGAGTAGCCCGGAGGGAAGCAGCGGATCGGGGACGCAGCTCCGGGCCGCGCCGCGGCGGCCGGGGCTGAGAGCCGCGCGGGGACCGACCGGTGGAGAGTGGCTCCCGCACCTCCAGTCCCCTGCGCGTCGAGGCCGCCGGAGCCGGGGTGGCCGTGAGCTGGCGGAGAAGCCGCGCGCTGCAAGCCCCGAGCCTCGCCGAAGCTGGCCCCGAGCCTAAGGCGAGAGCCCGCGTCTGTCCGCCCAGCGATATGTCCGTCCGTCGGCCTCTGAGCTTCGGGCAAACGCGACCGCGGCAGATGCTGCTAAAGACGCTACTCCTTCGCCCGCCCGCCGGCTCGCGCGCCCTCCCACCCCTCGCTCCGCCCGCCGCTCGCTCCGCCCGCCCGGCGCGCGGCTCCTCCGCCCGCAGCTCCGCCCACCGCCCGATCCTCGGCGAGACGCGCGCGCGCGCACGAGCTCAGGCGCTCCGGGGCTGCCGCGGTACCACGTAGCCGCACCGCCTCCTCCTGCTACAGCTCTTCGCCCCTCCCGCTCCCTTTCTCCCCGCCCCTTCTCCGACCAGCCCGGAGCGCGGTCGACCCCCGAGCGCTGCAGCAAGGTAGGTGGGGTGGGTGACGGACGGAAGGGAAGAGGAAGAGCGCCCGGGGAGCAAGCGGATTGGGAGCCGCCGCCGAAGTGACCGCGATTGATGAGCAGCGGGTCCCTCTCCACCACCCGCTGCGGCAGACTGTCTCGGGAGGGACGCGGGGGAGAGGGTCGCTCCGTGGAGAGAGGGCTGGGTGAGTGCGGATCCCGCGAGCCCCCCGTCCCCGGCCGAGCTCCCTTCCGGGTGTAACCGCGCTCACGCCCCCTCCTCCACTATGGAATAGTTAGAGGAGAAGACGCGCGGCCACTGGGCGGGAGCGGAAAGGGGTCGTAGACTTTGCTGGGAGCAAAGAGGGAAGGTGGGATGTTGGGGAGGAGGGAGGTAAAGAGAGCTGGGAAACGGGGGGAGCCGATTGGGAGGGTTGCAAAGGAACGTCTCGGGAATCCAAGTGTGGCTCCAGCCCAACCTCCCCACCTGCCGGAAAAATGAGCTGCATCCCAGAAATGCGGACGAGGAAAGAGAGATGGCTCAAAGGAGTTCCGGCCCGGATACAATCCTCGCCCTAGGGTCTGTTGCGTTAACAAACAGCAAATGCCCCTCGAGACGAAATAGTGCCGAAGACCTTGACTGGTTCCTAACTCTAAGAAGCAATTCAGAAGAATTTCCAGGCGGTCTTTTGGGAAGTCGGAATTAGTATTATACATCATAAACCATTAAGCTTTGACCTCTGGGGAAGGATAGAACAAGTGGCTGGAAACTCTTTGGGAGCGCTACCTGAGAACGTGTGCCCATTGGTTGCATACCGGACCTTCTCCTAGAAGCATTTTCAGAGGTGTTGGAGAGCGGGTACCAGTATCTCATGGTAGAAGAATGAACAGCTCAGAACTCTGTGTAAATGCCTATGGGGTGGGTTTTTGTTTGTTTGTTTGTTTCCAGGCTTCAGAAAGAGTTGAGATCAGGAAAATTTTCCAGCACCACCCCTGTAACCTGGAACCCGACACAGAAATGTGCGCGTTTCCTAAGTTCCCCAGATGATACTTCGTACGCTTACGTTTGAGAACCTTTTTGCATAGGGTTTCTCTGGTTACCCACCTCTCACTTTTCTCAAAAAATAAGCTAGCTAGTTGACAGCCTATAATCCAGCTTTGGAGGGGTGAGAAATTACTTTTTCTTGCAATAAACCACCACCCATTGAGATAGGCTTGGCCTTGAGAGGGATGGAAGCTATATTGAGGTCCCGGGGGACCCACAGAGGTAGAAGCGTCAGGAGATCCTCTCCGTTCAATATCACAGAACTATGATACTGGCTAACAAGGATTTCTGCCCTTTGGATGATAGAACCACTCCCCCCCCCCCCCCAACAAAGTGCCCTCCACCCACCCAAAGCACACAGCACACTAACCACCAGTCTAGTAGGCTTAAAAGATCTGCCATTCCCTACAATCAGGAAAGGACATAAAAGATTTACCTAAACCTATTCCGGCCATATTGTAAATCTTGCTTTGTATAAATAGAACAGTCCCTACAGATTCCTGGGTAAGTCAGAGGAAAGGTCTGCCTTAAGCAAAGGTGACGCAATCCAGAAAAGGACTGGAAATTAGATGCAGTTAGATCCAAATGACTGAGTTGATCTTTAAGCAGGATTTATCTTTGAAATAAAAATCAACGGAGAAGGAAAAGTTCAGATAACTCATCAGTTATGCGGGAGGTGGGGAGGATCTAGTTGAATTCCCATTTCATATGTCTAAAGTAAGTTCTAGGGGTATTTATGAATTACACACAGTAACACAAGAAAACGGTATTTGTTAAACCTCTAACTAGAAGTATTTCTCAACATAGAAGCAAGAGAAGGAAGTGATGTGGATATGACTGACCTGACCAGTAACCAAAGAAATAGATATTAAAACAAATTAATGATAAAGGTATGAAGATAAGGAGCACTGGCTTCCCCACTCATTGCAGGTGTCGTTTTGAAAGTATGCCATCCATTCGGAAAGCATTTTGGCTCTGTGTCCTAGGTCAGGGTGTGCCTACATTTTGACTCAGCAGTCCCACTTCTGGGAATCTAGCCAAAGAAATACTCCAAAATGTGGGAAAAGTTACATACTGCAATTTGTACATCATACCATTATTTTTATCGAAGATTTGGCCGCAGCTTAAAGATCCTGGAGCAGGGACTATACATGCAGTCACCTGGATGGGGACCACACTATCGCCTCATTTTTCTCTGCCTGTGCACTGAGGCATTGCTTTCACTGCCTAAAGCGCTCTCCTTGCCCTTTGTCTACGAGCTGACTCCTCTTATTCATACTCAATACTTTTTTTAAACTCCGGTACAGTTAACATACAGTGTTCTATTAGCTTCAGGTGTGTAATAAGTGATTGAACAACTCTATACATGATTCAGTGCTCATCACCGGTTAAGTGTGCTCTGATCCCCTTCACCTGTTTCACCCATCCAGCATTTTCAAGGTTCCTTTTGTTCCCTCAACACCTCCTACATTCTTGCATTTTGCACTGGGAAACTACCTGTAATTACTTGTTTCCTTGCCTGTCTCCTCCACTCTGCTGTGACTCCTTCAAGGGTGTGCCCCATCTCCTTTTAATCTTAGAATCACTAGCGCCTTGTTAATGTGGCAGGTGCTTGATAAATATTTTTTAAATAAATGGATGAATCATTTTCTCAAACCTTTTACAACCATTAGGGATGATGATTATAAAGAGGATGTGGCAATGTGAATACATTATGTTTAATTTCAAGGGCACTGTATATGGAATTCTCTCAAAGAAATGTTACATGAAAAAAGGTGCAAAACAGCATGCACAGTAGGCTACCATTTTGTTTAAAAAAATGTTGGAAAAGGAGACTGGAAGATTTGTATATACATGTATTTCCTTGTTAATGGGTAGGTTATCTAGGGAAGAAAATAAAAGAAACTCAGAAACTGCTAATAGATGTTAGGAATGGGATTGGGGAGCAGACTGGAAAACCGAAAGATGCTTTGGCAAAGAGGCTTGCTTTATTTTTTTAATAAACCCTTTTGTTTGTTTTTGAAATGTGTACAATGTACATGATATAACTGTTTTGAAAAATCAATGACTTTATGAAATTTTATGTAATTAGATGAAATAAGTTAGGAGTCAGCTCTCACCGAATAACAGATGTGGCTGTGGGATTGTCATGTGTTGTGTGGTTGTGTGATTTTGCTTTCATGTTTCTGGTTTCTAACTTTTCTTAATGTTTTGCTTTTATAATTGCAAAGATAAAATTATAAATAAAGACTAAACAGGGACGCCTGGGTGGCTCAGTGGCTTAAGCCACTGCCTTCAGCCCACATAATGGGCTGATCCCTGGGAGGGTGCAGGGATGGAGTCCCACATCAGGCTCCTTGCTCAGTGGGGAGCCTGCTTCTCTCTTGGCTTCTGCCTGCCACTCTGCCTGCTTGTGTGCTTGCTTGCTCTATCTGACAAATAAATAAATAAAATCTTTAAATAAATAACTAAATAAAGACTAAACAACTGAGTAATCATTGTATTTATTTCATCACAACTTTTTCACATCTCAATAAATGTTGATCTATCTTAAGAAAAGAAAGAGAAAAATTTTCTCCCCAGAGACTGCTATGGCCATCTCTTCTGTAATTCTGAAGTTGAAAAATGGTTAATACGTTTCATTACCAAAATGTTCATCAGCCTTTCAAATGGCAGAACAAGTAAAGCATGTTCTTCTAATAGTTGTATAGCTGAACAGCAAGATAGGACAACAACATTTTATCAGATTAAGACACCAGATTTAATGAGCTTGTCTGTTTTACTCTTCGGCCCACCTTTCTGCCTCCCTCCTCTTTCTCTTTTTACTCTGTTTCTCTGCTCCTCTAGTCCTTTCTTTTCCTTCCATGCAGTCAGCACTGCTGGTTACCTCCCCTCACCCATTGCCTCCTTCCTCTCAGAACCTGAGTAGTGTTCCAGTGTCCCCTTCTTTCAACATTCATATGCTCCAGAAAGACCAGGACCCCGCTAGGCTCCAAGGGGTATCTTGACCTTCTAAGCCAAACTTGGTTCTTGCCAGTGTTTGGTTCAGAAATGGGCTGTGTCACAATTCTGGCCAATGAGACAGGAGGAGAATCTGCTGAGAGGTCCCTCACATCTAAGAGATGGTGTCTTTTTGGCCTTGGATTTAATTGTGTTTGGATACAACACCTGGTTCACATATAGCCTAACAGTAAAGACTGTACAAGGATCGCAGAGTGAGAAAAACTGAGGAGAACCTAGGCCTTCATGACATTGTGGCATGGCTGACTTAAGCCTACCTCAGGACTTCCTGTCATAGGAGAGACTTGCTTGGTTACGGCCCTGTCAGAGGGGTTTTCAGTTTCAGGCAGCCGAGAGTACCCTGACTTTAACACTCTCCTCTGAGCTTCTCTCCTGCCCTTGGATTTTTTCTTCCTAAATCACCTCCAGCCTTTCCATATTTCCCTCATAACACTCATTTTCTATTTTTCCCTCCCCTCTCCTCTCTTCCCCAACTTTTCCTGTCTCTCTTAAATAACAGACGGCACAACCTTTCTCTCAGCCTTTCTCAACCACAAAGCACTTCCCCACCTCCAGCCATGTTTGGACTTCACAGTGGATGGGACCCTATAGATCCGGCCTGGCTTGCCTGAGAGTCTGTCTCCTTCTGTAACAATCCCTTCATGTGACTGAAATGGTGGTGATGTTTTTAGGAGAGTTGGAGGGAGGAAGCCAAACTCTCTCTCTTTCTCTCTCTCTGTCTGCAGAAAGAGGAAGGAAGCATAAACACTGAGAGAAACAGCAGTCTCGGAGGGCGTGGGCCATGTGATTAGTTGTGCATTTTGTCCTCTGAAAGGCTTCCAGCCCTGCTAAAGGCTTTTCTACTTCTGGAGTTCTTCAAGTGGATCTTGTGTTTGAGGTTTATGAGATTTTTTTAGATAGAATCCTTCCATCTCATCCCATTTTGGCTTTAGCTTGATGGAAATGGGCTCCTCACATTTGAAAATCAAAGAATCTTGATTAGACAATGAGTCATCCCACCTTAAATCCATCGTGAAATGAAGTCAACTTAAAACTTTTTTTAATGAGCCATAATAGAAAATTAACACATATTCTCATTATACTTAATGGATTAACTGTTGTGCCTGCTTTGGTTGAAACTGTTACATTAAATTAAAATGTTATATTTTTCTGTGAACAATTGCACCCCCAGGAACAGTACCAGCCCTACGCCCCTCTCACCCTATACCCACACGTACCATTAAAGAAGATTAGCTTTCAGAGCCCCAGGAAGATGGAAAAAGAAAGTACATTTGTCTCAAAAATGTAATTAAACAAGTATATGTAGAACAAAATTGTTTCACTTTTTAAAATCAAGTAATAACTGCTTGTACAGTTAGATTCTTTTACAAAACATGACAGAACAGGTATCAATTTGATTCTTTCTTTTGCAAATACCACCTCAATTTCCTCCTGCTTTGGAAATAGTCGCTTAAGCCTGTGAATCAAGGTGCCACGCCCTTCCTTCACCTTCAGAGGGAGCAAGTATGAGGAAGCTACATTTGGGGACGCTAAACCACCTGGAATGCATGGACATGAACCCAGGAAGTCCTTCAGACCTTTGGGATCTTCCTGCTTCTTCCACCCTCCCTCTCCTCCCATAGCTAATTTCTTTCTTTCCAGGAAATTTTCTTTCTGATTAAATTAGTCATTGCTCATTTCTATGGCTTAGACCCAAAAAAGTCTTAATAATACTCTGTAACCTCTTAAAACTGAACTTTTCAGAGAAAAACGTCAACTTCTGATTTCAAAAATAACATTCTTATTACACAATATTTAGAAAACACAGAAAACATTTTTAAAGACTCACTCATGACAACATTTCCAAGGAAAACTATTGTCAATATTTTGATATATTTTCTTCATTAACAAATATTTTTATATGATTGATCTCATTCTGCAGAGAAAAAACGCAAACCTATTATATCTTCCATTTCCAGCGCCCAAAAATAGTGCCAAGAAATCCTCTCTCAGCACAGAGGCAAGGCCATCTCAATTTCCAGGCTGTGGTTTTTCAGTCAAGATTCTAACCTCATCACCCCGTATCTCTAGCCCTTGAGTGTTTTCCTTTTCTACCACGCATCAGTCTGTGTTTCCATTCTTGCAAGGCAAACATGTTTTCATGTTCCCTTACATTTCTAAGTTACTCCCAATGCCAAAGGATCTCAAAAGGCCATTCCCATCACACAAAACCAACCTCACCCTTCCATCCATCACCAGATCAAATTACTTTGCAGTTAAGCATAATTCAACTCCTTAAGAAATCTGTCCCCATCTAACGCTAGGCATGCATATCCAGTAATTGCCTCTTTCACCATTCAGGTTTTTCTTCGCTTCTAAAAACTGCTTCTGTGAGACACCCCTATGAAGTGAATCTATAATGGGTGGAACATGGAACTTAATGTTCAGAAACAGGAAACAGATACTAGCAGATTCATCAGATATCTATTTAGGTTTTATTATGCACGATCAATTGATTCAACCACAAATATTTATTGAGCGCATCTCCTGTTAAAGCACATGGCAACTAAAGTACACCTGGAAGAAATAGACAAACAGAGGTAAGAACTCAGGTTAAGGGCGCCTGGGTGGCTCAGTCAGGTAAGTGGCTGCCTTCAGCTTGGGTCATGATCCCAGCGTCCTGGGAGCAAGCCCCACATCGAGCTTCCTCCTCAGCGGGGAGTCTGCTTCTCCCTCTCTGCCTCTCTCTCTTTCTCCCCCTCTCTCCCTCTGTGTCAAATAAACAAATAAAATCTAAAAAAAAAAAAAAAAAAAAGAACTCAGGTCAGAGTGGATTAAGTGCCGTAATTCCATATGGTACAGACCATGAATACAAGCCTCTTCCAGATCTACTGTTTCTTTTCTTTTTCTTTCTTTTCTGTAGTAGTAGCACTAAGATAAAATTGCTAGGAACAAAAACTAGTTAAGTTAATCAAGACTGAATGTCCCATATCCGAATAATTTATTTGAATGAGGTCAAGACTCTGAATGAGTAAGTTTTTAAAGTCATACTTGACCACATGGTACAGCTGCTGTGGAAAACAGTTTGGCAGTTCCTCAAGACAGAATTACCATATGATTCAGTAATTCTCCTGCTAGCTATCTATATACCCAAAAGAATTGAAAGCAGGGGCCCAAACAGATATGTGTATACCAATGCTCATAGCAACCCAAGAGCAAAAAGGTAAAAATAACCATGTGTCCATGAGCAAAGAAATGTATAAACAATATGGCCTATGTATTCATTGGAATATTATTCAGCCTTGAAAAGGAATAACATTCTGGTCCAGGCTACAACATGGCTGATGTTACGTGAAATAAGCCAGACACAAATGGGCATATATTTCATGATTTCACTTATATGCAGTACCTAGAATGGGCAAACGTAGAGGTTACCAGGACAAAGGAAGTGGGGAGTTATTGTTTACCAGGTAAAGCTTCTGTTTGGGATGATGAAAAAGTTCTGGAAATGGAGAGTGGGGATGGTTGCACAGATGTATGAATACTTGATGCCACCAAACTGTACACTTAAAAATGGTTAAAATGGTAAACTCTATGTTATGTATATTTTACCACAACAAAAATCTACACTTAAATAAATTGAGGACTAGTTCAAAATATTGAAAGGGTAAGTTGCTCTCACCGGTCTAAATATGATCAAAATTAAATGTCCAGCATATGCATTCTAAGTCCATTATATGTTATATGTGCCCTCACTTTAGGAAATCTAATAGAAGTGGAAAAATTAATTAAGAGACAATTGCATATAAAAGTATCTATCTTACCGAGCGATTTACCCAAGCATTCCTTTAAACAAGGAGCTTCCCTAGTAAACTTGAAAACTTGAGAGCAGCAGCACTCTCCAGAAAGAAGTAGCAGGAAGCTGGGGTTCCTCTCTCATGCACAATCAAAGCCACCTGTATCTTTTCCTTCCAGGGGATCACTGGCCTTCTCAAGCCTCCTGTGAGAATCCAGCACACGTGAGGTGAGTTGGGGATGTGCGGTTGAGAGCACAGCTACCCTCTAACCTGACAACTTGAGTTTTCATTTCAATAGTTCAACTATCTTTACTCACATTTTTCTTTTTTCTTTTCTTTTCTTTTCCTTTCCTTTTTTTCTCTTAAGGGAGAGAGACAGCCACATGAATGCATGCATGGGGTGGGGAGGAAGGGCAGAGGGAGAGGGAGAGAGAGAGAATCTCAAGTAGACGCCCCACTGTGCTCAGAGCTCCATTCGGGGCTCCATTCCCCGACCATAAGATTCTGACCTGAGCTAAAATCCAGAGTCAGAAACTGAGCCAACCAGGCTTCCCATCAGCTACCTTTTCTATTAGACTATAGATCTGTTGAAGGCAGGAATAGATAGATTCCTTTGCAGTATGTCGCCTGGCTACACATGCTGGCTGCACGATACTATTTCCTATATAAGTAAATGAATGACTTAATAACTGTAGTAAAAATGGCCATGGAAGGTCAAACAAAAAATAGCTATAAAGCCGCTCTAAAATTCAAATACGTAGGAGATCTTACTTGAGCCATAAAGTTCACATGACACATTCAATCTTAGAGAAGTACTCGTCAAAGCATAAAATAAAAATCTGTGTTCAAGTTTATCCACTCTTCTTCGACAGAAGAGGCATATTTTATACTGTGTTTGTAACTCTGCTGTGTACCCAAATGCACCACATTCACTAGGTTCATAATAAATACTGTTGACAGGATGAATGACAAGGCAAAAAATAGCTTGCAGTACTTTTCATTTTTTGCAAGTGTGGAAAGCATATTAAACCATCTGCTGATTAAAAATATGCGTGTTTTGACTTGCATATGAATCAAATTAACATACATAAATCCAGCATCTTCACATCCCTAGATTCACAGCCACAGCCAATGTAATTTTCCGTGTTTCTTCAAACTCATCAATTTCTGAGTGACATAATTAAGTTATTAGGCATAAAATACACAGCAACGATAGATAACTAAAAGCTAACTTTTGTTTTGTTTCAATTCAATGATTGTTTATCCTCTAAAAATCAAAAAGTCACAAGATTCTTGAAAATCTAAAATGTTGTGTTCAAGTTTGCCCTACAAACACCTAATATCGCCAAGGAAAACTCAAGTTTGAGGTCCAGAACAGGAACTACAGTCCCTCAGTATGATTAATTAGGATTAGCCAGAGCACTGTATGTTGAATTCTAGCACCTTGCTGACTTTACAACCCCAGAGACCACTTGCAAACTTCAGTTTCTACCTGCTCCCGCTGGCCCAACCCCACCTTCTTCTCTCCAAGACCTTGTCTGGAACAGGGAAGATGTTTCATGAAGTAGAGGGACGACCCTGTTTACTGTTACATGAATAGACCAGGCAACCACCCTGGGAGAAAGAACACAGCCAAACTGCAAACCGAAGTCAGACCGAACACCCCAAGACAGGGTCAAAGAGACACCTGTCCCTTTCTCTTAACTCGACGGTCCCTCGGGACTCACCACCATCTGGATCACCACTCCAGGACCAAGAACGGAGCCCTGGTGGAAACTCCAGCACCTCACTACTGCTCTAACTCTGGTGCTATAAACCTGCCACGACAGAAACGCCTAGCACCTTGGTCACTGGGTCCTCCTGGGACTGCTGGCACGGAGCCATTGAGAACAAAAGAAATCTTTCTACAGCAGTGTTCTCTAGCTTTGCCTGGTGTTAAGAATCATCTAGGGCTGTTCGTCTAGACACAGATGTCCAGGCCATTTCCGTAGATGATCGTATTTAGGAGATCTATTTGGGGTCCAGGAATCTGAATTTTTAACAAGTGCCCAGGTGATGCCCTTCACCAGGGAGTTTTGGGAAATACTGAGTTCAATACCTTCTTCAGAGTGTTCCTTGAGTCTCCCAGTTGGGGGACTGGGGAGAGAAGGGTGGCAGCATGTGTTGCCATGCATGGGTTCAAGCCTCATCATCCTCAAGGACAATGAAGGTAGGTGGCCTTTGTACACTGAGAAGTCTTTGTAAATCCAAGGCATGTTGTCATCATCATGATTATATACCTTTAGCCGCAGCCTCCAGGACAAAATGCAAAGCTGGGGGAATTCCTTCTCAACACAACAACGCTGAATGACCAGCCACCAACCTAGAGGTCTCAGAAGTTGGAAGGATGAGGAGTGGCCAAAGGCAGAGGCGGGAGGGAGGAGGAGAAGCAAAGGCTGGGATCAGGAAATTAATACATATGTGTTTCC
Source organism: Meles meles (assembly GCF_922984935.1). NCBI lineage: Eukaryota > Metazoa > Chordata > Mammalia > Carnivora > Mustelidae > Meles > Meles meles. The sequence goes on along the minus strand of NC_060067.1, from coordinate 110,744,219 downwards.
ATCCACAGCTGCTTTGGCTGCTGATATAAATCAAAGGAAGAAGGGGGGAGATTGAGGGAGAAAAATGTAAACAGCATGAATTTTTCAGATATTAAAAACTGCATGTGTTAGCTGAATTATTCATTTATTGAACTTCCAATTTATTTTTTTAGCACCACTATGTGAATGCATGTGAGGTGGGCTCTGAGCTACAGCTAGATACTAAGATAAGCACCTGTGACGGGGGGCCATACAAAGCAGGGTGCCTGTGAACTGTAGTTATCTATGTGAGTTTCCCACAGCTGGGGACAACATTCCATCCTGTCAGTTTTGCTGCTGACTTACCATAAATTAAAGACGGATGTAGTTAGAGCACAGTCTCCCCCACCGACACAAAGCCCAGGCCCTTCCTTACAATATTGATAAAGAAAATTTGCAATGATGCCAGAAATGAAAGATATGCATATTCTTGCAGGGAACTGGGAGATGATTTAGAGACAACAACCGCTCTTTCTCTAAGACTTGAACAAGAAGTGGTGAGTTACATGGTAGCCTGTAGAATCACATAGCATTAAGAAAAGGAAAATCATGCTCCAAGTTTCCTTCAAGAGATGAATTCGATCTTCTGTGATTGAATATGTTCCTGCATACTAATGGAGAAACGGACTGACTTTTCCTGATCCCATCTAAAGGCAAGAGTATACAATCAAATATTAGCAACTCAACTCAGCAAAGACACTTTGTACAAATAAACAGCCTTAATATAAGTAGGACAGTTAAACCTCTTAGATGCAATTATTTGGGAAGAAAGCTTCAAGTTTCTGAGGACATTTTTAAAAAGACACAGGAATTCAGAGTTTACTCTAGTCAAAAATGTATCTTTGCCCTTTAGGGCACCTGGGTGGCTCAGTCATTAAGCAGCTGCCTTTGGCTCAGGACATGATCCCAGGGTGCTGGGACCGAGCCCTGCATTGAGCTCCCTGCTCAGTGGGAAGCCTGCTTCTCCCACTCTCCCTCCTCCTGCTTGTGTTCCCTCTCTCTGTGTCTCTCTCTGTCAAATAAATAAATAAAATCTTTAAAAAAAAATTATATCTTAGCTCTTTAGAAGTTGTAGCTCCCTCCCTGGCGACAAACATTTCCCCAGGAGCCTGGTGGCAGCCTGGAGATGGCTTTGGGATAATTAGTAAGTATATGAGAGGCCAAATAATGCCCCCAAGGCAGCCTCTTCTGCCAGTCACAAAAATACACAGACACTTCGCAATTCTCCTTTTCAATTGCAATTCCTTAGTTCTCGTTCCTTTTTCCTCAGATACGTGTAAGAAAAAAAAATGTGTCCATGCTTATCCCTGCTGATAAAATTTCAATCACTGAAACTTTCCCTTTAAAACTAACAAGGCTTTTTATCTCCCTGAGTTAGCCAGATAACGATTGCACAGGCCACTCGGAATCGCCAGAGAGAGCTGAAACTAGAGCAGCTTGGATAAATGAGATCCCTCCAGATAAACCACATAATTCAGGGCAGCCGGGAGGTGCCGGCTTTTCCCTCACTTAACCTTGTACCAAAGCTGCTCTGAGTACTTTAACTCCCTGCATGCTTTTCTCTGTTGGAATGGGAGGGGGAGGTTTCAGGAGGCGTTAGCCAGTTAGCCGGGGAGGCTACACCCTGGAAAGCAGGGAAAACTGTTTAACGACAGAGGAGATCTACCCTAACTCAGCTGCCACCTTTTCTCAATTACGTGGCTACTCCATGTGGGAAGAACTCTCCCAGGTCCCTGCTGGGGGCAAGTGGGAGAGTAAGTGGGTTCCAGGCTGCGGCTGTCTCCAAACACTATTACTTTTATCAGTTTACACGTTGGGGTTTCATTCGGAATTTCATTTTCTGCAGCATATCCCCTACTGAAGACAGTCTGCAGCTCCCTAAACAAAACAACAGTTTTCTTTCAGTCCTCAAACCCTTTGATTCTTTCACGTTTAAGAACAGGGATAAATGCCTGCTATGGCGATCTTAGAAGATCTCAAAGTGTTAACTAGATGTTGATAGAATCTGCAAAATGAAGACACACTTGAGGGACATGAAAGAGGAGATTTGAAGGGAAATCCTGAGAGTGCACCTCTCTTCCAGATTAGGAAAGAGAGTGACAGTATTTTCCTTCTCCCTTCTCGAGGCCAACTTTTGCCCCTGCCCCAGTGGTTCTCCGCTCTGGCTGCCCAACAGAACTACCTTGTGCAACCACTGGGCTTCACGTCTGAGGATTCTGGGTCAACAGACGTGAGGATGGAGCTTTTTCAGCTCTTCCAGCTTTGTTTTGTGTACATGTGTGTATGCGTGTGTGTGGGCATGACTCTGTGTGTGTTTAACGATCCATAGGTGACTTTGATATGTAAATAGTTTGGGAATCTCTGCTTCAATTCAGCTCTCTAGGCTGTTCTCATGAAAAACTTGTTATCATTTTTAGGCAGATAACTCCAAATCGAACTCTCTAGGAACAACCACCTTCCATCTGGGTGTCTCCCCATCTCTGTCCACCAGCCAGCCTTGCCTCCAGTATCGCTCCATCTGTGAGGGGCAAAGTCTGTCCAATGGCTCGGGCTCTCAGGGACTGAAAGGCATCTGAGGCGGCCCCTCATGGCACAGCTAGCATCCCATCTGCACAAACTTAACAAACCTACCCCTGTATCTGATCTTAAACCCTGTCCCAGCTCTCCAGTCCTACTGCCATGCTTCAAATCAGGATCCCTTTACTTCTTGTCCATGTTGTTTATACCCACAGGGATCTCATTCTCCCATCTTTACCCTCTTTGATCTCTACTAATCTGACTTCACTAACCCCTTGTTTAAATAACTAACCCCACACCTACCCTTCAAAAAAAAACAGCAGCAACAACAACAACAAAAAACCCAAAACACTTCATCTATCTTTTAGGTTCCACAATAGAAACCCAACCCAAGTTTCCAGCCCGATCTGGGATAACACAGCTGCATGAACACAATCCACCCACCAAAGAGCATTGTTCTGTCTTTTGTAAACATGTCCTAGGCTTTGCTAATTATGTGCCCTGAGGGCTCTCACATTCTACAAGACCCTCCTCCCCACTCTACTCCATCTCCTTCGTAAAGGCTCTCCAGAATTCTCCAACTGAATCTGAGGCATAATGAAAAACGCTGTGCCTGACGTTCTTTCATAGTAATCATTAAATCTTGTCTTGTGCTGTGGTTATCTATGGCTATATCTTGTCGGGTTTAAGGAGCTGTTGCCTCTTCCCAGCCCTGCCCTGTGGGCCTTGTAGCCATATAGAAAGAGTGGACTTTGGAACAAGAAAGCTCTGTATTTAAATTCTAGCTCAGCTACCCAACAGCTGTTTGAGCTGGTTCAAATTATTTAACCTTTTTCTGCTTTAGTTTCCCAGTCTCTAAAATGGGAATATTAATATCCAATTCCTAGGATTCGTGTGACATGTGAATGAGATGCCCAACACAAGAAAGGCTCTCAACACATGGTGGTTCCCATTCATCAATGTCCAGTGGAGGCTCCATGGGCTTTTACCTGTAATGGAAGGTGATGTCCTGCTAACCCACCTTGATGGGAACCTTCCTCTTTGGATATTTGCCACCAGGTCCTTTTTACTCATTAAGAAGATGGCAAGATATTTTTGAGACAAGACTCTGAAGCAGAGAAGTAATGGCATTTAATAATAAGGGTTGGAAGTAATAGTGAAATGGCAGGTAGATAGGAAAGGGAAGAAAGGGCAGCAAGAAAACTCTGAATTAAAATATCCAGCCATATACAGCGAGAGATATAAATGCCTACAACTTTGCAAAACAAATATCTAGTTACATTTTGCAATAATAGAGCCAAAGTCAGGAGGGTAGAAAACATTAACTAATAGGAGAGCTATTAATATAATGAATGAAATCATTATGTCAAATACACAAAAAATATAATTGCATCCATGTACAATGCATTTGATAAGATTCAACACCAATCCCTAATAGCATTATTTTGAGATTAGAGATAGAAAAAAAACTTTCTTGGGGCACCTGGGTGGCTCAGTGGGTTAAATCTTCTGCCTTCAACTCAGGTCATGATCCCAGGGTCCTGGCATCGAGCCCCGCATCAGGCTCTGCTCAGCAGGGAGCCTGCTTCCTCCTCTCTCTCTGCCTGCCTCTGCCTACTTGTGTTCTCTGTCTGTCAAATAAATAAATGAAATCTTTTAAAAAAAGAAAAAATACTTTCTTAATATAAGAACAAGTATAAGATTAAAACTAATAGCCAGCATATTTAAGAATAAAACATGAGTGATATCTCCATTAATATGTACAAAAGAAGGAATATTATTTAATATTTTTCTGAAAGTTATAGCCAATGCAATAAGACATGATACAAAATTAAAAGTATATTACTAATAATGAAGACATAAAATGTTGTTTATTTTGAGATGAAGTCATTATACAACTGTAAGCCCAAAGAAATAATTTAAAAATTTATTAAACACAGGGAATGTAAGATAAACAGGAATCAAAAGCACTCCAATATAATTGAAATAATCAGTCAGAAACTTTTAAAATTCGTAATTACATATAGCTCTTTTTATAAAAGATTGTATTTATTTGAGAGAGAGCAAGAGCATAAGCAGGGGGAACACAAGCAGGATGGGGACCGGGGAGTACAAGGAGGATAGGGAGCGGAGAACGAGAGGAAAGCACAAGGGAGGAGGGGCAGAGGGAGAAGCAGACTCCCTGCTGAGCAGGTAGCCTAAGATGGGGCTTGGATCTGAGGACCCTGAGATCATGACCTGAGCCGAAGGCAGATGCTGAGCCCACTGAGCCACCCAGGCACCCCTAAAAGTTTTCAAAATAATATAGGTTTAATCAAAACCCTCAACAAGTATTTATCAAGTATTTACTATCTGCCTAGCAAAATTGTAAGTTCTGGGAATAACCATACAGGGAGTAAATAACAAAGACTGCCCACATGCTGTCTAGATTTTTCTGGAGCTGACACAGCAGATAAAGCCTTACTAGAACATAATGCCAGATAATAATATACGCATGGAATAAAAATAAAACAGGGCTAAGAGACAGAATGAAAGGAGGAGAATGTTGTTTAGAACAGAGAGGTCAGGAAAGACCTTTGAGGAAGTAACGTATGAGGAGAGAGTTGAATGAAGTGTAGTTGGAGAACCATGTGATGGCGTGAAGGAACAGTGTTTCCTGTAGAGGAAATAGCAAATGTAAGGACCCAAACATGAAGCCATGTGTGATGTCTACTAGGAACAGTAAGTAAGTCAGTGTTGTTGAAACAGAGCAAGCAAAGTGAAGACTGGTAGGGGATGAGGATGGAGGTAATGCGGGACAGATCAACTAGGGTCGTGTGGGCCATATGAGCTCTGCATTTTGTCCTGCATCTGATGGTAGCCACTGGAAAATTTTTATCAGGTGAGGATGTGATTTAATTACATTTTTTAAAAAGATTTTATTTATTTATTTGACAGACAGAGATCACAAGTAGGCAGAGAGGCAGGTAGAAAGAAAGGGGGCAGGCGAGCACGTTTCCCTCTGAGCAGAGAGCAGGACACAGGGCTTGATCCCAGGACCCGGAGGTCATGACCTGAGCTGAAGGCAGAGACTTAACCCACTGAGCCACCCAGGCTCCCTTTAATTACATTTTTTAAAAAGTTTTTTTCTGGGGGATCCTGGGTGGAACAGTGGGTTGAGGCCTCTGCCTTCCGCTTGGGTCGTGATCCCGGGGTCCTGGGATCAAGCCCTGTGTTTGGCTCTCTGCTCGGCGGGGAGCCTGCTTCCTCCTCTCTCTCTGTCTGCCTGTTTGCCTACTTGTGAAAGTGTTGTCTGCTCTCAGTGCTGAGAATACATAGGGTAGAAATGAGGGGGAAATACTAAGAGCAGTTAATGACTATTTCGATAATTCAGGCTGGAAAAAAAAATGGGCTTCTGCTAGGGTCAGTAGGAGCAGGTGAATCAGAAGTAGATACCAGATCTATTTGGAGATGACAAAAGGTTTGCTGATGAGTGAGGTAAGGGGGTGAGAGAAAGAGAGGGATCAAGGTTGGCCCCTAAAGCAACTGGTTGGATCACAGTGTTAATTACTGAGATGGCAGAGACAGGGGAAGAAGCAGGAGGTGGGGACTGAAATGTGTTTTGACTATATTGTTTGAAATGTCTATCAGACTCCACGTGGAGATGTTGAACAGGCAGTTGTTATGAATCTGAGAATCGTGCGCACGTCTCAGGCCATCAGCAGACAGATGGACCGCAAAACCAGCCGGTAGGATGAGGACATCTGTGGAGACTATGCACACAGAGATACGTCTAGGGGTCACCACCAACATTTAGAGTTTGGGACAAAAAAGAAAATCTAGCAGAGAAGACTGAGAGGAGGCAGCTGCTAAAACAGGGTAAAAACTTGGAGAGTTTAGATTTTCAGAAGCCAAATAAGTAGTTTAATATAACTCCCATCAAAATATCAGTGATTTGTTCTTATTAACCAACAAAATCATCTAAAACATACCAGAAAAGTTTAATGTACACCTAGGATACTGGACCATTCCACCACATACTTCTTTCGTAACAACTGATATAGACATAATATTTTTATGACCTTGTCAATGAAAATGAACCCCTCCATCTTCATACTGGCATACTTGTTTCAGCCACCGAGCTGGCGCCCTTACAGCAAGATAACAAAATATAGCCCGTGCTTGAGAATATTTTGTCTAGGAAATTTGCAGGGGTTTTTTGTTTGTTTGTTTGTTTTTTACGTAGGCTCAACACAGGGCTTGAACTCATGACCCTGAGATCAAGACCGATGCTGAGATCAAGAGTTGGGCACTAAACTGACTAAGCCACCAAGGTGCCCCAGAAACTTTGGTTTTGATACTCACAGATTGATCTTATTTCATATGAGTATCCATTACACCATAAGAAAGGATATCATTGGGCAGTGATGAATTATTTAATAAATGGTATTGGGACAAGTGTCTAGAAAAATGAAAACTGAATTGATTTCTTCATTTCATATCAAAATAAACTCTAGGTTGATTAAAAAATTAAATATTTAAAATCCCAATAATAGAAACATTTAAAGAAAATACAGACATCTGTTTATAAAATTACTATAAGGGGAAAATGTCCTAAGCTTAGAAGTAGCAGAAGAAATTAAAAAGCAAGAGATTAGCAGATTTGAATCTACAAAAATGAAAATTCTATGCATAAAAAGCCATGAGGTAAATATTAAAATGGGAAAATGTTTTCAATAAAATATCAAAGTTAACATATTTTCTGCAACAGAGCTCACGCAAATTGATATGAAAAGCTATAGGGCCCCAGTGATAAGGGTCAATAGAATACTCGTAATAGAGATAATTACCCAAAAGAGAAAATCCAGCTGGTAAGCTCATATGCAAGCATGTTGATTCTTGATAATAATCAAAGAAATAACACAATAAATTGTTACAATTTTTCAACAATACTATTATTAAAGATTTGTCTTTAAAAATCATAATATATAGGGGTGCCTGGGTGGCTCAGTGGGTTCAACGTCTGCCTTCAGCTCAGGTCATGAGCCCAGGGTCCTGGGATGAAGTCCCATGGCGGGCTCCCTGCTCAGTGGGGAGTCTGCTTCTCCCTCTCCTCCTTAAGTCCCCCTGCACTGCTTGCTCTCAAATAGATAAAAAAAGCTTTAAAAAAAAAATAAAAATCATAATATACAATCAGGAAGAGTTCAGTAAAGAGGGTGAGTCTTTGTTTATCCTGATGCTATACATTTATTTGAATTTGTATTGAGATCCCCCCTCAAGAAAAGTCCATACTTAATGAGTGACCCAGCACCTCCACTTACATACTATCTTAAAAAAAAAAAAATCCTTATATGGAGAAAAAAGTGTTATTTAAATAAATAACATGATTATTTACGATGGTCTTTAAATAGAAATAATATAAATGCTTTGCAGAGAGAGTGGACTTGAGATAGTTAAATTAGAAAACAGCCTTCCGGGCGCCTGGGTGGCTCAGTGGTTTAAGCTGCTGCCTTCGGCTCAGGTCATGATCTCGGGATCCTGGGATCGAGTCCCGCATCGGGCTCTCTGCTTGGCAGGGAGCCTGCTTCCTTCTCACTCTCTCTGCCTACCTCTCTGCCTACTTGTGATTTCTCTCTGTCAAATAAATAAATAAAATCTTTAAAAAAAAAAAAAAGAAAACAGCCTTCCCTGTGACAGCCAGAAATAATTTTTTTTTTGAAGATTTTATTTATTTATTTCACAGAAAGAGAGACTGAGAGAGGGAACACAAGCAGGGTGAGTGAGAGAGGGAGAAGCAGGCTCCCTGCTGAGCAAGGAGCCTGACTTGTCGCTCAATCCCAGGGCCCTAGGATCATGACTTGAGCCGAAGGCAGACGCTTAACTGAGTGAGTGACCCGGGCACCCCCAGAAATAGTTCTTAATGTTACAAAGGAAGCTTCACCACATGCATATTTCTGTCCAATGGGGATCTCTTTGTAGCTCTGACCCCAATCGGTAAGTTACTCTGTCCACCAAAAGGAGAAGAATTTAGCTGCCATCCCTACAATGTGGTTAGGACACAGAGGCTGCTGACTCAGGAACCCAGAGAACCCAGAGTTAGGGACCAGAAAACTCCAGGGTCAGGCAAATAAAAGGGAGGTGCCTCTGATAAGAAATAAGCAGCAGTCAGAGTCTTTGCAGACCTTAGGGGAGGAAAACAAAGTCTCCTTTGTGATGAAATTGATAAAAGACTATTATTTTGGGCAAACTCAAAGCAAAAATAGGCTTCTACTGAGAAATGAGGGTCACAATGAAAGAAAATGACATTCCTGCAAATACTGGTATAGAAAAAGAAGCTGAAGGGGGGTCCTGCGTGGCTCAGTCAGTTAAGTGTCTGTCTTCTGCTCAGGTCATGATCCTGGGGTCCCGAGATCGAGTTCCGAATGGAGCTCCCTGCTCCGCGGAGAATCTGCTTCTCCTCTGCCACTCCTGGTCTCTCTCTCTCTCTCTGTCAAATAAATAAATAAAATCTTCTTTAAAAATTTAAAAAAAGAAAAAGAAGCTGAAGAGCATCAACAAAATTCAGGGGATACCTAAAGTAAAAAATCTAAATCTTTTTTTTTTTAATTTATTTATTTAACAGAGATCACAAGTAGGCAGAGAGAGAGGAGGAAGTAGGCTCCCCGCTGAGCACAGAGCCTGAGGTGGGGCTGGATCCCATCCTGGGATCATGACCAGTGCCAAAGGCAGAGGCTTTAACCCACTGAGCCACCCAGGCGCCCCTAAAGTAAAGGAATCTAGACGAGATTAGAAACTGCTCACTTAGTGACATTTCATGAATATTCATTTATTCACTCACTCATTCTTTCACTAATTTATTAGTTGATTTGCTATTTATTTATTGGGCAGCAATACATGCCAAGCAGTGAGCAAGTATCGGAGGTTACCTTAGTAAAAAAGACAAAGCTCTGCTTTCACAGCACGTAAAAGAGTAGAGAAGCTGGACTAAAACAATAAGAACACAAATCATTATTTAAGTTCAAATATGATAAGCACTAACCAAAAAATGTTTTGAAATCTGTGAGTAAATGACAGGAGGACCTAACCTAACTCGGTGCAACAGAGAATCCTGCTTTGGTTTCTATGAGACTTGAAATTGTAAATGAAATTTGAAAGGTGGAAAAGGTTTAGGTAGAGTAAGGTTTTTCACCAGTTCCCTGGGGGAGAAGGAACTGCAAACCTTGTTTGGGGCTTACTGAGTACCTAATACACACACGCTTTCTATGCAGTTAAGTATAATTATAGTTTCTGTTCAATTGTATGAATTACCTCATATTCAACAAATTTTAGTATTTTAAGAAAGATCTTAATTATTCTTTTGGATAGATTTCCAGGCCGGGCAGCCTCTCTCCATCTATTTAGTCAAGATTCTGATATTTACACTTCTGTCTGGAAAGTCGAACCATCACCAAACCATAGGCCTTTAGCGTAGGCATTTCAAGATCAGGCGTTCTTTTAAAGCAAGGAGACAGGAACTACTGAGTAGTTCAGTTGGTTAAGCATATGCCTTTGGCTCAGGTTATGACCCTAGAGTCCCAGGATTGAGTCCTGTATCCGGTTTCCAACCCCCACGGGGAGTCTGCTTCTCCCTCTCACCGTCTCCCCTTTCATGCTCTCTTTCACTGTCTCTTTCTCAAATAAATAAATAAAATCTTAAAAAAAAAATAAGTAAAATGAGGAGACATGTGTTGAAGGCTCATTATGGGCTAAGCTCTATTTTTGTACCTGAAGTTGCTATGAAGATGAAGACAGATAAGGTCCTGACTTTATAGAGTTTATATTCTAGTATTAACTTAGATTTAGGTATCTAATGTTCTAATTAACATTCCCAATAGCAATAAGTAGGAATGACCACTTTACTGTATTCTCATCAACACTGAGCGTTACTGTTATATCATGAAGAAAAGTCCAAAAAAATTAAGACTCTGTTATGGATCGAATTGTGTCCCCCCCCAAAATAACGTGTTACAGTCCTTACCCCTGCTACCTCAAAATGTGATCCTATTTGGAAGGAGCATGTTTTACAGATGTGATTAGTTAAGATGAGATCATTAGGCCTAATCCAGCATAAATGGTGTCCTTATACAAAGGGAAAATTGGGATACGAAGACACACACACGGGAAGAACACCATGTGAACACGAGGTAGAGACTAGGGTTAAGCAACTGACCACCAGGAGCTAGGACAGAGACAAGGAACAGATTTCTCCTCATAGCCCTCAGGAGGAGCTCCCTTGCCAACACACTGATGTCAGACATCAAGCTTCCAGAACCGTGCAACCATATATTTCTGCTGTTTAAGTCACCCACCCTGTGGTACTTTGTTATGACAGCCCATCCGAACTAACACAGCCACAGCCATGTTTCTTACTTGGTTCCCCGAAAGCAGAGATTGAGAAAAGGACTTGCGTGGTCATTCACGTTTCCTTGACGCTTGTGCTCAGAATGTAAACTTCACTCTCAGAGGTATCACAGTGTTTTGTTATCTTGTTTTCTCTTATTTTCCCAGTGAGCTTAGGTATAAAAGAAAGTCAAACAAACCAAAGGCCTTCAATGAACAAGAAAGGTCATCACAGATTGCCAAATTTGGGTAATCAACAATGAGAATTGGGTACAGGAGTGGATGTAGGGTTTGTGGGGCTTGAAGTTTACTTAAACTTCTCTAAGAGTAAAATTATAAATACAAAATTAGGAATTAACGTTAGTATTTTAAAAAGAATACAAAGAAAGTAAAACAAATGATAAATATTAGAGAGATGATAAACACTGCAAATGCCCCAAATATAGAAATATATAACATTCTTGTTTTTTTTTTAATTATCTCACATCCCTTTATGATGCTTTATTTTCTTACACATTTTGGCTGTGTATTCTTTGATCACCTCTTCACACCACATCAGTTTTATAACATGGCTTTCTATAGAGAGAAAAGAAAATTAGTTGTCTTCCTCTAGCATGGTTGGTCAAAATTTGTGTTTCATTATTGATAGATGGGATGCATAAAACATGTAGCTTCACACATAAACGTACTTGCTGCCACAGGACTGTGAGCCAGAGACATGGGAATTCTACAAAAATCTATTTTAGATGATTTCCATAAAAATGTATTCAGAGTTTATAATTGTATATGATGTATCATCAAGTATATCCCTGACACAAGAGAATTTCTGCCTTGATGAGGCATTGACGGTAACTGAATCCTCTGCTTATGATTTTACACATCTGATCCCCGGAGGAATTTTCCACAGAAAATTCACTGTGATCACTGCAAACCTTGTTTCTCTCTACGTCCCACATACTGCTAGGGCTATGTGTTGCAGGACCTGGTCTTATCCTGAAGTGACCTCTGACCCTGGTCTTTGAAGTCATGAAGGCTGATAAATTGGCTCAAGAGCAGGACGAATCCCCAGGAGTCATTTCTGCACTAGATGGGTCAGTAATAGCTTAACTACATAAGGAGGCCACTAACGGCGGTCACAAGTAAGTTCCACTCAATCAAAACCTAATGTGGCCCCAACTCAACCTCCTTGAACCAGATCCCTATAACTGGTTTCCACAGTAACACCCTCGACAGCAGAGGGATAGATGGAAAGTCAAAGTGGAAAGAGAGTGGCTTAACCGAAGTGGAAAGAAAAGTGTTTTGCCTTGGTCAAGATCACAAACATCTAGAACTGTGTGAAGGCATCCAGATCCTCTCCTGAGCCCTAGAAGCTGCCCGTCCAGGAGTGGACCCCTCCATGAGAGAGGCCCTGGAGCTTACCATTTGCTTCACGGTAAACGTGCTGTTCACAGTGCAAAATGAATGATCTAAACTTCAGCACAGATATGTTCTTTAGATATTTAATTTTTGATCATTTGTACTTTGGCAGCAGGGAATAAAGTTTAGACACTCTTTCTGGGGCAATGGCGGACAGTGATAAAATGGAGAGAGAGTGGGCAAATGAGAGAAGAATTGTTACAAGAGTTCCACGTGAGGGGCACCTGGGTGGCTCAGAGGGTTAAGCCTCTGCCTTTGGCTCAGGTCATGATCTCAGGGTCCTGGGATCAAGCCCCGCATCAGGCTCTCTGCTCGGCAGGGACCCTGCTTCCCCCCCTCTCTCTCTCTGCCTGTTTCTCTGCCTACTTGTGATCTCTCTCTCTCTCTCTCTCTCAGTGTCAAGTAAATAAATAAAATCTTTAAAAAAAAAAAAAAGAGTTCCACGTGGTAGTGTGCATGGAAATAATAAGCTATGGAAGCCTTTTCTCTTTTATATCTACTGTAAAGGATAGATGATGCTCTTCAAAGACAAGATAATGTCAGCCTGATTTATTTAACTGAGGGAGTCAGAGAACTTGATTTTGTTCAGTCCAGAAGGTCTGTCCTATAAGGTCCTATCTATCTACTGAAAGATAATTTGAGCTATTACTTTGTATCTTATGTTCATGTGGCCCTCAGACCACAGTATTTTAACAAGTTTATAATGGAAAGTACGCAACGTTTGTTTTTAGCAATAGCAGTAATAAACTGGAAAGTGGCTAAGTCTTTATTTCTCATAATGATGATAATGATAATATTAGTATGTGGGCCCACTGAATTCTGTTTGGTTTGTGTTCTTTGGTCCCAAATGCATCAGTGTTAAGGTAAGAATAGCCCTTGGCTAGTTGGTAGAGTTCTGTATAATAAAAGGAGTGCTCTTTTAATTAATAATTAAATTGCACTAAAGATCCTCAGGTAAAGGAAAGGGACAAAGAAATTTCAAAGACATTAACGTGCAATCTATTTTTTCACCGAGTATAAAAACAAAGAAACAATCCAATAAACCAATAGAGGTAACAAGGACTTTAACAGGTTTTGACTTTGGTCTAAGAAACTAGCGATTACATAGATGTTCTTCCTAACCAAGAAATCCTGCTTCAGGTTTAACCAAGGAGCTACAGGGTGGAAGGATGTGCTGACAAGGGAGTCAGGTTCTCTAACTGCCTTGGTTTGTTCTCTCCCACACTCATTTTCTCCCACTGTTGCAACAAACGAGTACTAACTTGTGGCTTTAAACAGCACAGATGTGTTATCTCCACAGTTCTTTGGGTCAGAAGACCCACAGGGGTCCCACTGGGCTAAAGTCAAGGTGTCAGCAGAGTTGTTTTCCTTTCTGGAGCTTCTGGGGAAGAATTTGTTTCTTTGCCTTTTCCAGATCGTAAGGGCTGCCCACATTCCCTGGCTCGTGGCACATTCCCCCATCGTTAAGGCTAGCATTGCAACAGTTCCCCCATGGGGACATTGCTTTCCAGTCATGGCTGGCAAAGATCCTTTCCTTCTCCGGGCTTACATGATTAGATTGTGTCCACCTGAATAACCATTTGTGATCCCATGGATGGATCTGGAGAGTATCATGCTAAATGAAGTAAGTCAGACTGAGAAAGACAAATGATTTCCCTCCTACATACGATCTAAAAAAACAAGTCAAACTAGTCAACCAAGGAAAAACACAATACAGAGAACAAATGGGTAGTTGCCAGAAGGGAGGGGGGTAAGGGGATGGGAAAAATAGGTGAAGGGGAGCGGGAGATACAGGCTTCCTCTCACGGAATGAATACGTCACCGGAATAAAAGGTACCTCATAGGAAATACACTCAGTAACATGGTAATAGCGTTGTGTGGTGGCAGAGGGTAGCTACACTTGTGATGAATACAGCATAAAGCACAGAGAAGCTGAATCACTGTGTTGTACACCTGAAACCAATGTACATCGTGTGTCAACTAGACTCAAAAAAAAAAAAAAAGTACTTGGAAGGTTGTATTTTGTAGGAATTGAGTGGCTATCTAGCTGGCCCCTGAGACCAAAAGATAAAATATTACTTTTTTGGCTACTGTTTGTCTTGGCTTGATTTAAACTGCTAATTACACAATAAAGCCAAAGGGCATCAAAGTCCATTTCCAGATTCCTGCGCAGTCCACTTCCCTTCATTGCTACTTTGTCATCTTGTGCTTTCCTGATTTGGCCCAAATATTTGCCATTTGGGTGGGGACCACAGCTTACGAGTCAACCCCAAATTCTTTTACCTATGTGCTGTTATTCAACTTGCAAGTAAGTAAACTCCGGTCTCACAAAGTTCCTTTGAACTTTACAAATCAAAGAAGATTGACTCTTTTTAGATGAACATCTAAGGCAGCACTGCGAGCGCAGAGAGTGAGACGTCCGTCACAGCTGCAAGTTAGAGGTCCGACCGGAAGCATTTGGCAGGCTGTCACCTATTGACCGGAGATACCTGATTTGGGAAAATTGTTGTTTTTTGTTTAGATGGTGGCCTCTGCTATGTAGTCCTTCCTTTTAAATCTTTGCCATTAAGACTGTTTACAATCAAGACACAGAACCGGGGCACCTTGGTGGCTCAGTGGGTTAAGCCTCTGCCTTTGGCTCAGGTTCATGGTCTCAGGGTCCTGGGATCCAGCCCTGTATCGGGCTCTCTGCTCAGCAGGGAGCCTGCTTCCCCCTCTCTGTCTGCCTGCCTCTCTGCCTACTTGTGATCTCTGTCAAATAAATAAATAAAATCTTTAAAATAAAAAAAAGACACAGAACCTCTCACTTGTTCTTCCTTTGAATTATTTGGTGAATTGTCCCCCACTGGTCCAATGCCATAATCCAGGCCATTCTTTCTGTGCAAACGTGATGGCAGAATCAATGAATGCATGAACAAATGAGATGGCGTTGTGAGGTAAGTGAGCCCAGGCCTATGGAGTCCTAGCTTTGTTGGCCTCAGTTTCCTCATCTAGAAAATGTGGATACTAATATCTACCCTATAAATTTATTGTAGGAATTTGAGATAATAAATGTAAAATCCCCCAAACCCAGAAACCAGCAGTAAATCTCTTTCAATAGGAATCGTTACCCAGTGTTTTGCTCTTTGGGGATTACACAGCTAACCCTCAATAATCCACATGTGGGTTATTCTCTTCACAAATTAGCTCCAGCAAAATTTTGAAAGTAAGTAGATTTTCCCACGGACTCCTCATTTACTCTTGGCTGACTTCCCACCACCAATCTCGTGTGTGTTTATAGAATGCAAACAATTTAATATTAAGCTACGTATTACATTAGTCGAAAGGTAAATCTGCGGCCACAAATGGGATACATTAAAAAACCAAACATTTATGACACTTGGATTCTCTAACTTGCTGTTACTTGCCAAGACTGTTGAACAAGCCAGATGTAAAAATTTTAATTTTATTGTGTTAAATAGGAGGAGAGGATAGCTGTCTAAATAATTCTACGGTTTTGTAAATTACTTTGTTTTTTTTTTTACTTAGCACTCTTAGATCATGTCTGCGTATGAACACCGATATTAATTTTCACCAGCTAGCTTTTCTGACATCTAAAATGTTTGCTGTCACTGGCTCAGTTGGGATCATCAGATCAGTCGTGTCTGACCTCAATCCCTTCTCCGGGCCTCTGGAGAGGAGAGCTAATGTAATCATGGCTTGCTGATGAGTTTCCAGCCATTCCATGGAGCTGAATGCTGTAGATGAATAATGGAGAGACAGCAAGGTTAAAGCCATGGGGAAAAGGCTGAAATGTAAATACGAGGCGATGGTTAATAACAGTGGTAAAAATTTGAAAATGAGGTTATTGGATTATAGTATAGAAGGGTAAGACATCCAATTCCAAACCAAATTAAAGATACTGTACTTTTCATACGTTACCAGAGGCTAGTGGAGAAAGATTTGAAAAGAAGGGGGGGGGGGGGATGACACTTAAGTCTTCCTGGTGTTTATTGAGGAAGAAGGAAAAAAATGAATAGGAGGGAAAGAAGCAGGGATGGAAGAACCTTCACAGGGGAAGAGCAGTCCTGGGCATCAGCTCCGGGAGCCCCATGTGTGCCCGTGTGGACTGACTCCAAAACCCGAAGGGGAAGGGGCCTGGCATGTGCTCTTTTGGCTTTTCTTTTATTGTGTAATGCATTTATTGAGATGAAATTCACATGCATTGAAAGTCACTCATCTGAAGACCATAAATCAGTGGTTTTTAGTGTATTAACTGGTATAGACCACCATCCCCACAGTCAGTTTTTTTTTTTTAATTTTTTAAGATTTTATTTATTTATTTGACAGAGAGAGATCACAAGTAGGCAGAGAGGCAGGCAGAGAGAGAGCAAGGGAAGCAGGCTCCCCGCTGAGCAGAGCACCCCATGCGGGACTTGACCCTGGGATCATGACCTGAGCCGAAGGCAGAGGCTTTAACCCACTGAGCCACCCAAGCGCCCCTCCACAGTCAATTTTAAAACATTTCCATCGCATCAGAAGGAAGCTTTGCCCATGGGACCTATGACCCCAGCCCCCTCTCTTCCTATTTCCTCCTCCAGCCCTCAGCAACCATTATCCACTTTCAGTCTCCACGGATTCGCCTATTCTAGACTTTTCATATAAATGAAATCATATACTATGATGTTTTGTGTCTGGCTTACTTCACTTAGTGTAGCATTTTCCAGGTTCATGCACACTGTAGCCTGTGTCCGTATGCCGTTCCTTTTCATGGCCAAATAATATTCCATTGCACAGACGGACCACAGGGGCTGGTCCATTCATCTATCAATGAAAAAAGAGTTATTTCTAGCTTTTGGTCATTATGAATATTATGAGTAAAGGTTCATGTGCAAGTGTTTTGTGTGGCCTTGTTCTCTCGTTTCCCTCGTGTACATGCCTAGTGGTGGAATTGCTGGGTCAGGTGGTGACTGCCCCTTTTCCAGAACTGCCATTCTGCATCTCCCTAGCAGCAATTTGTATGACCTCCCTCCACAGCCTCGCCAGCCGTCTACTCTCATCATCAGGTTTTAGATAGTTTCTTCTCTGTGACAGAAGAAGTGAAATGAAAACATCAGATTTGCATTTGGGACTCAATAGCCCACTATGATTAGTATTCTAAGAAATGCTTCTTTTCTACTTCATGTTTCCACTACAAATGGGAGCTGACTTTTCTCACCATGTTTTATAATAATTTGGATGGTGAAGGGAAAATCGAACGCTGCATATGAAATATGTGAAAAATAATTCCTACATTACCACTTAAATAATAAACAGCCCAAGGTATGTCTCACCCCCCACCCTCCAAGCACCAATTGGCAAACTGTTACTTGTCTTCACCATGTCACTGACTCGAGTTAGGTCACCTTGGGATGAGGATCCCACAGCACTTGGACTTCCTCTGACACAACGTGCATCAGAGTCTATTCTCATTATTAGATAAATATGTGTCTTGTCCTCCAGTCTATAAAACACTGGGGCAAAGTGACCTTCACTACCTTCCCCACAGTATCCTCAGCATCTAGCCTATGTGTATTCTCCCTAAATATTTGCCAAATGAAGGAGCAAGGAAAGTTTTACACTAACATTTTCCTGCTTACTAATGCACTTACTAACTTTTCCCTGCTTACTCACTTTTCAGTGAGTGTGTATAAATGAGGCTTAACCATGGAATTTGCTTTGTTTGAATACAAAACGTCTCAGCTGCAACTTAGCTTTTTGCCATGCAGCCTTCTCTTGCCAGCAAATTCCTCCCTGAATCAGCTAACATCTAAGGTATGTTCAATATTTGTCTAAAAACTATCCTAATCTTCCCCAACAGAGGCCAGAGTGTAGCTGAAACAGCTCTTCTGACATTTGGGAAGCTCTGATTCTGTCAGTCATTTTCTGTTCTTTATCATGTTTTTTTCAAAGGAAAAAGCTGTTTTCCTGTGTGTGAGGCCATTCTCTCCTATCTAATAATGCTCAATTGTCTTTCTGTTCCATTAATGTGCGGGAAACCACCTGTCCAATAGAGATCAGAGCCGTAGATGTCAAAGTGTCTCATTTTATATAGACATGCAGCTATCAGATCAGAGATCAAAGGCTTGCTGTTAGTGAAAACAAGTCATTTTTACCAATATGACTGCAGAATTTATATGAATATAGTTATCTGGATCAAATGATTGGCATTTGTACTTCTCAAGCTTCCACCATTTTATTTTATTTCTTAAAATATTTTGTATTTTTTTGAGCTTCCACCCTTTTATCAATGAGTTGGTTTTCCAAATAAGAGGACATGGGAAACATCCTAAACGCTCCCCTCCCTTTCAATCCTCCTCCTTCTGTGGTTCCTAATAAAGGAGATTTCATAATGGTGTCCTATGGGTCATGCTTGGGAGAGATGTTTTACTTGACTGATAGCATTATAGTTTTTTAAAAAAGTAAGTGAATGGCTAGTATTTAAAAATTGGAAGATTTCACATCAAGGTTTGGCTTTACAACTTTTCTTGATAAATCAGGCACTGGCAATACTGGGTGGTTATTCCCACAAGGCAAATATGATAGTTCAGTCTCTAAGATGATACCCAATGCCCTCCCCCCACCCTGCCATGGTAGGCAAGCCCTTGTAAAATCTCCCCCCACCCCCTCACCCCCCCCCCCCCCCCGCCTTGTGTGAGGGCGGGATGTGGTGGCTCACGTGTAATGAGGGAGGACAGCAACAATGATAGGATGTCACTTCTGAGATTAGGGTACAAAAAGACTGACTTGCATCTTATTCTCTTTCTTTTTTGTTTGCTGTGGAAGGAAGCTGGCTGCCATGTTGTGAGCTGCCCTAAGGAGAGACCCTTGTGGCAAGGGACCGGTGCCTCCAGCCAGCAGCCAAGAAGGACCTAAGGCCTTCCAATAGCCATAATGGGGTCTTCCTCTGGTTGAGCCTTAAGATGAGATCACAGACACAGCAGACATCTTGACTGTTGTTTTGTACCTAGATTCCTGGCCTGCAGAATATACATAGAATATACATAGAGAAAGGAAGAAGTTATGTATATATTTGTTGCTTTAAGACAGCAGGTTTTAGGGTAACGTGTTACATAGCAACGGATAACCAATAAGGCAACTATCACACTCTACAACTGTGCCCTTTCGAAGGTATATGTTCTCTCTTGTCTGTACCTGTCTAGCCCACCCCTGGTCCCTGAGAACCAGCTTTACACTGTGAAGTAATCCACCATTCACTCAGTCACCTCATCAGGACCTAGTGAAATCCCTTAATCTACCCAGTTACAAAGCCCTGTAGACATACCTCTGACTCTCATTCCCTTCTTCACGCTGCACTCCCTTATTGTGGTTCAGTAACTTCCACTGTCTTGCTTGAGTTTTGGCAACAGTCTTCCGATTCCTTTCTCTGCTTCCTGTCTCACTGGCCTCCAATACATCTCTCCTCATTGCTAAGAGAGTGCTCTTTCTAAACTCTTTCCAGGATAAAATCCAAACCTTTCAGGCTGGCTTCCAAGGCCCTCCATGACCAAGCCAGCCTTTTTTCACTCTGGCCTCATCTCTCCCACACCCCTGTACCTGTCTCACAACCACCTGGAACCACATGCCCCAGTCACCCACAACTCCTCACTAACGCTCAGGTGTGTCTGCTATGTCCTGTCTCTGTGCCTTGCCCACCCCGGCCCCTTGGTCTGCATGAATGCCCTTCTCTGCCTTCCCTGCGTAGTGACGACCAGCTCCTCCATCAACATCCCCTCGTCTGTGAAACCATGGTTAAGTCACACGCCAAGTGATTGTTCCATTCCTGGTGCCCCCGCAGCCTGCAGTTCGTGCTACTATCATGCAGTTCATGCCTCAATTACTCAACCACACTTGCTTTCTTACTGGCCATTCTTCTCCTACTGGGCGTTGAGCTCCTTGAGGGAGGTATAAACACACAGCCATCTCTGAAGGTGTAATGTCTAGCATAGTGTCTGCACACAGAAAGTATCAATTCGCAACACGATTTGAGTGTTGCGATTCCTACCCAACAACACCCACCAAACTGATTCCATTATTGCCCCTTAGTGCCACCACTTGGCAGTCCTGCTACCTGGACAGAAACCATTCATTTCTCCTGCTTCTAGTCATCCTTCAGGTCACAGCTGCAACGACACTCCCCGGACCACTCCCTGATCCCTTAGACCTCACCGACATCACCTTTGGTAAGACTCAACACTGTTGCAATCATTCACACAGCATGTGCCACATACCAGGCCCTATTCTAAGTGAGTTGTGTATATATCAGCTCATTCAATCTTCCCACAATTCAATCAGGTCATTCCAGTTTACAGATCAGCAGATGGAGGCCTTTGAACACAAGCAGGCTGACTCAAGGTCTGTGTGCCTAAACAGACTCTTTAATGCCTATCTATCAGTAGCCCCTGACCCCAACACCCCCTCCCCCATCTCCCCAACACAAACCATCAGATAATGGGCTTTAAGAGGACAGGGTCACATCTACTTTGTCCTTGCTGTTCCCCAACCCCATGCCCAGCACCTGACACAGAGCAGCTATATTGATGGACAGACTCCGAGTTCCAAAGAACAGATGAACAAAGGATATTTTGGAACTGATAATTTATACTTGGGCCCCTGGATGGGCTGGACTCTGTACCTGGGTCAAAGGATGCAACTCTTGAGTAGCTCACCTTGAGCAGCCAGACAGAGCTTGACATATTTGGTGCAAGGCTAAGTTCTAAAGCCCAGTGGTGAATAGCAGATTGCAACGTCCTTGGGAAGCAGGAGACATCCAAGCTCCACATCCAGTACAAACACTCTGGTGTTGGCTCTGACCCTGGCCAACGGGTGGCAATCAAGAATGATCCTGAAGAAGTATCAACTTCTCGCAATAAAAGAGCTGATGTCTCAAGCCGTCTTATGGTCTTCCAGAAACTCCCTGCCATGAGTTCAAGTCCTCACAATTCTTCAGGGAAACTTTCCTGTCAAGATTCGAGATGAGGAGGGAACCCTGCAGGAGGGCAGCATTGTCTGGTGAGCTTTGTGGATGAGGACGCGGAGGCTCAGCAAGGTCAGGTGACACACCCATTCCCACACAGCTGGTCTGCGGTATGGTGGGGATTTCAGCATAAGGCTCCCTGGGGCTAAGACATGCTTTTCTCACATTCTACACTTATTCCGTGTAATTCCTATTCCCAAGAAACTGCTGGGTAACTTTAGGGTCTTGGGAGTTCAGGGCTGAGGACCATGATGGACAGGCTCCAAAACATAGCTCTTAAAAGTCACGCCTGGGTGGCTCGGTGGGTTGGGGCCTCTGCCTTCAGCTCGGGTCGTGATCCCGGGATCCTGGGATCGAGCCCCGCATGGGGCTCTCTGCTCAGCGGGGGGCCTGCTTCCTCCTCTCTCTCCGCCTGCTTCTCTGTGATCTCTGTCTGTGATCTCTGTCTAATAAATAAATAAAATCTTAAAAAAAAAAAAAAAAGTCATACTTAAGTCGCTTGGGCCCGCTGTGGATACTGGAGAATCTCAGAAGTTCTTCCATCTGAAAGCACATCGGGGTCACAGAAGTGGAGAAACCCATTCTGAGGAGCTGGTGATTCCCCTCCCCCAACGTTCCTCAGGCCTGTGTTTTCCTTTCATTGTCGCTGTTTGCAAAAAAAAAAAAAAAAAAAAAAAAAAAAAAGTCAGAAAGGCTCTTTTTGCATTCTTTCTTTTTCCTGAACATTCATGTCAGCAGGTTCTCTTCTTTTCCTGAATGTTCGTGAGCCACTGATGTCCCCTGTTAAATGCACTGCCTTTCAGGGCTGACTTTCAGGCTGGATTAAAAGATATACAGTCCTGTACAAGCGTTAACTCGTGGCCGTGCACTGCATTTTTAAAGTCCCAGAGAGCTGCTGAAGTATGAAATGACATATCTTTTACAAATAACTGACCTCATTTCACTCTAAAAACTCTGGACTCATTATTTATGTGGAGTACCTATCTCATTATAAATCTTGCAGAGAAATTTCCATCCTCATCCTTCCATGTTACATATTTTTGAGATTCTATTTCTGTTACTTGCAAAAAAAAAAATTAGCAACCAGGGAAAGTATTATGGATACCCTAAAAAAAGATGAACTATTCCAATGATTTATGGAACTGATACTATTAGATATGAGTTGATTGACCTCCTTGCCTGTTATGTCCTTTCTATTATGCCTGTCTGCGAGGCGAGTCTTGGTTGGGTATGGAAACCTGCTAACATCCGAATCGGTTAACCTTGGCTCTCAATTTACAAGCTGAAAAATTTGTAGAAGCTCAGTTCAGAAAACACGTGCCTACGTAAGAAGCTCATGTGAGACTTTTACGTTAGGGAGTGAGACACCTGGTCACTTCACGGCACAGTTTGAGGCTCATAGTAAAAACAAACTACTGTCAGGGTCAGACTTGCTTCCTTAGCTCATATGCTGTTAATCTGAGAGTTAAGAAGTAAAGTAAAATCAAAGTGAGAGTAGACCAGACAGAGGAGGCAGTATCCTGAAATGGAGCTGCACAGGATTTAGAGTCTTAGCTCTGCCGTTATTCACTGTATATCCTTCACTGAATCACTCATTCTCTCTGAGCCTCGTTTTCCCCATCTCTATAATAAATTTAAGGGTATTCACTTCACAGGTTGTGGCCAGGGTGAAATGAGAGAATATTAGGGAAAGCACCAGTTCCTCCTTCCTACCTCTCTCATACTGGGGCTATTAACTCACCTGAGCCCGCCGGAGGCTTCCCTTGGTGACGTTGCCACAGTGTCCCAACCTTGGCTCTCCTCGCCTTTCTCTCATCCTGTGGCATTTTACACTACATATTCCCTCTTCTCAATATTCTCGAGCAATCGTGTGTTTGCCAATCAAATCCTGGGCAGAAAATGAACACGTGCAGCTGAGGGCTGTAGGTGTGGGGAGGGAGCGTGACGGGCCCATCTCCACACACGGTGCACTATACACTTGTCAGTATCCTAAGGCAGCCTCCAACCCCCTGAACCGCCTGGGGAACCTTGACGTTTGACCTCGTCAACATATGATGAGTCATTGGCAAAGAGCCACAGCCTCAGGCCCCCAACACAGCGTTGCAGAGATGCGGAATGGAATGGCACAGAAGTGAGGAGCTTGGGCTCTGGACTGCCCACTCAGGAACGCTGCCCTGTATTTGCCCACCATGGGACTGTGGTCTTCGCCTATGCCTCAGCCGTCTCAAATATCAAGTGGGAATCGAAATAATGCTTTCTTATTAGGTAATTAGAGTGAGTATTTGTTAGGGAGTGGATGTTTGTGCCCCCTCCCAAAAATCATTTGTGGAAATCCTAACCCTCAATGTGATGTATTAGGAGGTGGGGCCTTTGGGGGAGGATTGGGTCATGAAGGGGGAGCCCTCATGAATGAGACTAAGCGAGCTTATGGAGATCCCAGACAGCTCTTGCTCCTTCCACCATAGGAAGACATTGTGAGAAGAGAGCTGGGAGCCAGGAGAAAGGCCTTCACCAAGCACTAAACGTACCAGCACCTTGAGCTTAGACCTTCCAGCCTCGAGAACTTTGGAAACACAAGTTTGTTTTTGAAAGCACCCTGTTGGTAGTATTTGTGTTCAAGTGACCCAAACTAAGACAATGTTAACATCCGCATTCGTATTACTTTAGCTTTGTGGTCTTGGGAAATGAACTTTTTCAGATCAGATTCTACTGGTTACAGAGAACAGAAACCACTCAAACAAGGTCAAGTATAAGAGGATTTTGAAGCGATAGGAGAGAATCCTAGGGAAATGTAGTACAGGCAGTATTGCCAAACCTCATGGGAACTCGAAAGTCGTCTGTCTCTGTCCCGATGTGTGTGTGTGTGCAGGCATGCACCAGCAGAAAGACACAGAGAGGTTTTCTTCACTGTTTCTCCTTGCCTCTGATGCGTTCTCCACGCCTCTGATGCGTTCTCCACGCCTCTGATGCGTTCTCCACACAGCACAACAGCACCCTCTCCCTCTTAACGCTTCTGCTCTCCCAGACAACTTCAACTTGAATGTGGCCTTAGGCTGAGACAGGCCAGCTCTGCTCCTGACACTACTGGGCCTCTGACCACACCGCTATGGGCACTTCACTTCCTACTCATATTCTAGAGAGGAGATGGCTAAGTTTCGGCCACATTATGAATTGGTTTGGGATGGTCAGATAGGGTGCCCCTGGTGGGTGTGGGCCACATGATTCGAGATTCACTGTGTCCAAGGTAGGTATGCAGGCTCATTAAGCTAAGGATGAGTTATGCCATAAACACTTCAGAGTATAGTTTTACTTTCAACTCTAAAAACTGCTACATTTTAATTTTCATAGAAAAAAAAAACTTTAGGGGTGCCTGGGTGGCTCAATCAGTTAAGCATCTGCCTTCATCTCAAGTCATAATTCCAGGGTTCTGGGATAGAGTCCTGCATCCAGCTCCCTGCTTGGTGGGAAGCCTGCTTCTCCCTCTCCCTGTGCCTGCCACTCCCTCTGCTTGTGTGCTTTCAATCTCTCTTTGACAAATAAATAAATAAAATCTTTAAAAAAAAAAAAAAGAAAAAAGTAACAATACATTACTCATTTTCCCATGTTTTATGTAAGTTTTTTTCTATTAACAGAAATACATACATATTTTATAACTCCACAGAATACACCAAAAGAATATTAAAAATCAACCTCATTGATTTTTAACCTGGTTAAATTTTTATACATTTCTTCTTTTTCTCCCTAGTGCTCTCTTCATGGTTGTGGTTATGTCATAATTGTTATTTTTTGTGAAATGGGTTTTTTTGGTTTGAGTTCTTCAGGAATACATTCTGAAATACAGATTTAAGAGCACAAAGTGACCCCAGGAAATACCAGTAAGGAAATGAGGAAGAGATAAAGGGAAGGGAAGTGTTCTAGTTACCGTGTAACAAGTTACTGTGTAACAAGTTACTCCTTAATGGTATAGAACAACCACCATTTTATTTATTTTATTTTGCACACCATTTTGTGCATCAGGAATTTGAAGGCCGGGGTGGGGTGGGGGGTCTAAGTTCTGAGATGTCCTCTGAGCCTGCAGGCACCTGAAGGACCTGATGGTCTAGATGTTCCGGATGGCCCATTCCCAGAGCTGGCAGCTGATCCCGAGGGTCTGTCAGGAGCTCAGTCGGGGCCGTTGACCGGAACATCTCACGTAGCCTCTCCAGCCAGCTCCCTCAGTGTAGTCAGACTTCTTCCCTGGTGTCTGGCTTCCCCAAGAGTGAGAGAACCAGACAGAAGCTGAGGCCTTCTATGGTCCAGCCTTGGAAATCCCATAGTGTCGATTCTGCCATATTCTTTTAGTCAAGGCTGTCACAAGCCCTCAAGGGAACATGACATAGATCTTACCACTTAATGGGAGGAATGCCAAAGAATCTGGGGACTTTTAAAAATCAGCACAGGAAGGAAGTCAGTAGATTGTGTATAATTAATCCAACTGGCATTGAGTAGCAAGGGAGCTGAGTTTTGCTGGAGAACTCTTGGAAACAGTGTAGAAACATCTCAAAATTGTCCCCAAGGAAGGCTGAGGAAGCTGGTGTTTAACCATCCACTTCCCGTCAGTAACTGGTTGGGCTGGGAATTTGGGGAGTGAGTAAGAATTTCCCTAGGAATTGACAGGCTTTCCCCTAGCACTGACTTCTGGCATGTTCCTTGGTCAGAGGAAAGCCTCCGGCACAAAGTTTCATGTGACCACAGGAAGCAGCCCTTCAGGGACAGAGACCTGTGTGGAGATGAATGCCACGGGGCTCTGAGGAAGATAGCAACCATATCTCCTACAGCATAGCTTACACATTTATCACTATCATTAAATATTCTTTGACAACTTCCAGTAGTTATATAGATAGTTTGTTGTGTAATTGACATCATCTTCAGCATAGAGCTGAAGGCTGGGGGTGGGGGTGAATCACACTACTGTGTCAATGAATGCCAGTATGTGTCCCCTAACTTTAGGCCACCAATTTCTCATCCTTACGATCTTATTGGTGGATTCCCTCCCTACATGGAGCTTTCACCTCTCTCCTCAAGAGCCCTTCCAATTTGCATCCCTTTACTTCCAGCAGATGATCTAGTTTGTTTCCAGTAACAAATGGAAGTCATCAGAGATGATCAACCTCAACTTTGGGCTTGGACCCACGGTTTGTCCCCATCGAATCCCTTCCTCATTCCTTTTCTTCTAAAACCTAGAAGGTTAAGCAGTCCCTCTTTCAGTTCTAGATCAACCTTCATCCTCCCCTTTTCCACTCCGCCGGCCCCACCTGAGCTGCTCCTGCCTGCTCCTCCATTTTATCTGATTATCTCTCAATCTCTCCCTCCCTCTGTGTTCCACCCTGCCTTCCTACAAACACACCCAGTGCTTTCTCCCATCAGGCAGCTGTAAAATTTCTCTTCTCACTTTGCATTCATTCCACAATCCACTGTGTTTGAGCTCCTGCCCCTGCCACTCTCCTGAAACTGTGCTTGCCGTGGTCAGTCACTGACTGCCAGCTCTGGGGGATGAGTTTAGTTCCTGGCCCTTAGACCGCTATTGCCCTTGAGTCCACTGAAAGCTCTCCTCTTTCTTAAAAGCCCTCTGTCCTCCTCACTCCCTGACTCTGCCATCTCCTGATTAACCACATTTTAGGAGCGTTTATTCTCTCTCTCTTGCTGCTCACCCTTCCCTTGGCTAGACCGAAGACTACAGTTGCCCATCTGTTGCTTGCTTTTGGTGTATACTTTTTTCCTAGGTGATCTTATCCTCTTTCATGCTTCTGATTAGAAGTTTGCAATCCTCTATCTGAAACCCTTAAGGCCAAATGGCTTCAGAATCCAGAATTTTTCAGATTTTGGGTGGGTAATAGGGAACATATACTGAAAATTATATACTGGTTCCAGCAGAGTCTGGGACTGCACCTTGTAGTCAAACACATGAATATCTCTTTAGCAAGACACAAAAATACTCACACAAAGTAGGATTTTTAAAGGGGTTATAAATACTTATGTATGTTCAGGGGAGCTTTTGGTGTCAGAAGAGCACAGATCAGGTCAGCTTTTGGCACTAAATGAATTTTTGAAAGACTTTTGGGTCTTGGATCTTTTTTTTTTTAATTTGGAAATTGTACATAAGGAGTTGTATCATCTATGTGCTGCCATAACTACACCATGGCTCTGTCTGGATCTTTAGCTCAGCTGACTGAAAACTTGCTAAATATTTCTATCTGGAGATTTTACAGTCATACCAAGCTCAACTCATCTGAAACAGTATCGTCCTTCTGTCAAAGGTCTGGTCTTTTGAGAAACAGACACCGAAACAGCTGTCTGTAGGCAGGAAATTTCCTGGGGCGTTCTCTAGGGAATAGCACCTGGAAATCAGCGGGGGAACAAGATTAGACACAGAGAGAAGTTCAAGTGTGACACGGATTCAACAGAGGTTCATCTGATCTTGAGGGAGCTCTGGGCCTGCAATGGCCCTTCAGAATTTTCCTGAATTGAAAAAAGGGAGCTTTTGTGCTCCTCAGTCTTTGAATGTGGGTTGCCCCTGGCAAGGGGCTGTGACCTTAACCAAAGTAGTTCCCTTGGGCCAGAGAGGACCTGGCTGTGAGCATGGGGCTGCTGGAGCATTCCTCCTGAGGCTGCCGGATGACGGCTTCTGTCTTGAAAACGGTGCGTCATGGTATTCCCGGGAAGCTCTCCTCCAGTTTCTGTGTCATCTGTTTAGCACCCAAGTTAACAACTTCCAGTCATCCTGGACTCATCTCCATCCCTTACCACTTCCACATCCAATAACTCATCATGTTCTGCCAGTTTAGGCTCCTAAATGTATTATTTTTAAGTCTGCCTCATCTTCTCCACTTTATGTTCAATGTCCTAATTCAGACTCGCACGATCTCTCTCTTGCCTGGTTTATTGCAATTGCCTGCTACCTCTTCTCATTTCTTTGTTCTCTTCCCAATTACATCCAGTTACATCCATCTTCTGTATATGCAACAGAATGAACTATACAATACTCAAATCCAGACAGAGCATTCTACTCTAGAAATCTTCCATTGGCTCACCATCGCCTATAGAATATGCCCTGAGTTCCTCTTCTGTTACACAAGATCCCTCAGCCCCTATCCCAGCACTGACCACGCAATATCCCCTGAACTGCCACTTGTTTTCCTCTTGCCCCCCCTGCTGCTTCTTGTCTCCATGCTTTTGTTCATCTGTCTAGATGGCCTCCACCACCACTCCCCTCAGCTCATGCTTTAATACTTGACTCAGTTATCATTTGCTTTGGAAACTTTCTCTAACCCCCCATTCCCGGTCCCGGTTGAGTGCACCTCCTTTGTGCCTTTATAATACATCCTCTACTGCGCTAGCACCATGAAAATTTGAGTTGTTGCTGCTTTCTGAAAACCAGGACAGTGGTCTCATCTTATAGCCAGGGATGTATTAGGCTGTCATTAAATCTTGTTGAATGAGGGCATCTGGGTGGCTTAGTCAGTTAAGCATCTGTCTCCCACTCAGGTCATCATCCTGACCTGGGATGATGTCCCAGGGATGGAGTCCCGCATCAGGCTCTCTGCTCAGTGGGCAGTCTGCTTCTCCTTCTCCCTCTAGCACTTCCCCCTGCTCATACTCTCTCTCTCAAATAAATAAATTAATTAAGTTTTTTAAAAAAAGAGAGAGAGATATACTATTAGTCTCTAAGGGATTCAGAAGCAAGGTTTCTAGGACCTTCAGAGGACTAGCTATTTTTTTTTTAAATAATAAATAAGCAAACAAATAAATAAATATATGATTATAGTAATTATAATAGCTAATGTTTATTAGCATTTCATATGTACTAGGCACTGCGGTAAGGAATCCATATACATTTTTTCATTTTAACCTTAAACAGTTTTATAAGAAAAGTGCCATTATCCCCATTTTCCTGATGAAGAAAACAAAGGCTCTGAGGGCTTAATCAACCTGCTCAAAGTCACACTGTTTGTAGGTGGTAGAACTGGGATGTGAATTCAAGTATGCCTGGCCCCAGAACATGAGTTCTTAACCACCATGTGTCTTCTTGGGCACGAGCCCAAGAACATCTTCTTCACAGCCCTGAGGCTACAAAGGCTCTTGGGAAGACATCCAGTAACCAGAGGCTTAGAAGTCAGTGTTTACTCCAAAGTTCAGAAAATGCCATACTCCTGCTTAAACTTCAAGGGTGGGGGATCTGGGTGGCTCAGTCGTTAAGCATCTGCCTTTGGCTCAGGTCATGATCCCAGGGTCCTGGGATCCAGCTCCGCATCAGGCTCCCTACTCAGCAGGAAGCCTGCTTCTCCCTCTCCCACTCCCCCTGCTTGTGTTCCTTCTCTTGCTGTGTCTCTCTGTCAAATAAATAAATAAAATCTTAAAAAATAAAATAAAACAACAACAACAACAACAAAAACTTCAAGGGTCTCCTACTGAACAGTGAATAAAATCCCAGATCTGAAAAATGGCTCCTAAGGACCTGGACAAGGTCTCTGCCTTTCACCATAGTCATGTCCTCTTGCTACACTGCTCCAATCACACCATCATGCCCTCTACAACTTGAGCACCCCAAGGTCTTTCTAGACTCAAGTTCTTCACACATCCTTTGTCCATGTCTGTTTGCTCTTTTCTATATTCTTTCCTCCCACTAAGCTATCACCCACATAGCTCATTTCAATGTTACTTCTTCACAAAAAGTTTTTAAAGTAGGTCCCATTAGTATCTGCCTCATCTCCTTGTTTCCTTCAGAGTCTTTATCATGATGTGCAAGTATTTTATTTCATTTGTTTATTTCTGTCTGCTCTTTCCCCTAGAATTAGAAGCTCCATTAGAGGAGGGTCTGTTTGTGGTAATCCCGGCACCTAAAACAGTGAATGGTCAAACAGGTGTTAAATATTTGTTCATAGTTCACCTATAGAATAGTTATTATTTATTTATTTAAAGATTTTATTTATTTATTTGACAGAGAAAGACACAGTAAGAGAGGAAACACATGCAGGGGGGTGGCGGAAGAGGGAGAAGCAGGCTTCCCACAGAGCAGGGAGCCTGATGTGGGGCTTGATCCCAGGACCCTGGGATCATGACCTGAGCTGAAGGCAGATGCTTAGCAATTGAGCCACCCAGGCGCCCCTAGAATAGTTATTATTTAAACAACAACAACAACAACAACAACAATACCAAGCAAATAACAAATGTTTGTGAGGATGTGGAGAAATTGGAACTCTTATGCCCTGCTGGGTGGTGGGAAAGTGAAATGGTATAGCTGGTCTGGAAAACAGTATGACGGTACCTTAAAATATTATAAATAGAATTACAATATAATCCAACAATTCCACTTCTGGGTATGTATCCAAAAGAGTTGAAAGCACAGACTTCAAGAGGTATTTGAAAGCACAGACTTCAAGATTCATAGCATCATTATTTGGACTAGCCAAAAAAGGGGAAGAAACCTAAGTGTCTATACACAGATGAGTGGATAAACAATTAAATGTAATATTATTCAGCCTTAAGAAGGAAGGAAATTTGGAAACATGCTACAATATAGATGCATTTTGAGAAAATTATGCTACATTAAATAAGACTGTCAGAAAAAGACAAATACTGTGTGGTTCCACTTATATGAGGTACCTAGAATAGTTAGACAGTTGTTTCGGGGAGCTGGAGTTGGGGCATTAATAGGGAGTTATTATTTAATGGCCACACGATTTCAGTTTTGCAAGATGAAGAGTTCTGTGGATGGACCGTAGTTACGGCTGCCCAATAGTGAAAGTACTTAATGCCCCTGAGCAGTACCCTTAAACATAGTTACCATGATATGCTTTGTGTTATGTGTATTATCACAATTGAAAGAAAGAAGGAGAAAGAAAGAAAGAAAAAAAGAAAAGAGAGAGAAAATTGTAGACCTGTTTAATAGTACTTCTAACCTCTCAGGTAGAGGTCTAGTAGCCTCTTATTTACATATGCTGGTTCTTGTCAGAGTACATTCTATTAACTACGCATTTCAGAAGAGAAAATCTCTTTCCCCAGATGAGAAAAATCTTTCTAAGACATATCATAAAGGGATAACCCTTACTTTAGAATGACAAGAAACTTTAGAGTTTACTATAATTCATATCTTCTTTGTCAGTCAGGGTGAAGATAGGGTTAACAGAGGCAGGCCACCATTACTGCCCTGGGGTGCTTGAGCCCCTGGTTGAGGGTCAGGGAAAGAGAGTAGTCACTGGAATCTTCATTATACCACACCTCATTCTAAAAGTGAAAGCACTCAGGCTCAAAGAATTAAATGACTTGCTTAAGGTCTCCCAGGAATAGATGGGGAACTGTCACAAAATTTATGACCTAGTAAAGCTCTTACCCATACATCAGTAAGGAAGGAGAAAATTAGTCTAAGTCCGGAAAAATCTGCCACAAACAGAACATCTAAAGAAAGTTTTGTTTTAAAAAGAGGGTGGTATGGCCAGCTTCCACAGAATGAACATTCATCAGGAGCTTTTGTGCTATGAACTTTGCAAGTCTGATTCATCACGTTACAAAGAAAACAATTTTAAGATCATGAGTTTTCTTCCTGCTTTTGTCCTAATGATCATCACAGTTTACCGACATTTAGAAGCTGAAGCAGAGTATTAAAGTATAAAGATTTAGTTAAATAAGATAGTTAAATGAAAGAAATTCGTTTAAAAGATCCTTAGAATTGCATCCTCAAAGAAACATTTTTCATAATTAAGAGACTTTGAGACAACTTTAAAGACTCCTAGACGACCACAAGAGGGTACTTCAAAAAATTAAACACAAAATATTGAAACTTCAGGGGAATAAAATAAGAATGATGCCCCTGCCAGATATAATGCAGAATAGCCTAGTAACTAAGAGTATAAGTTCAAGAATCAAAATTCTTGGGTTCAAACCTGGCTTCATCACTTACAAGCTATACAACACTGGGCAACTGACCTCACCTGTCTTGCTAATACAGTTTTCCCATTTGTGACATGGAAATAACTGTACTTACTTCATCAGGTTGTTGCAAGAACTATATAAAATAATATATACAGAGTACTTACCACATTGCCTCTCTGGCACATACTAGGTGCTCAAAAATGCTGGCTAGTCTTATTATGGCATAATTTATTCTTCTTGCCACCAGAGGTGGTTATAAAGCCATATCAAATGACTGATTTCTCCCAGTTGTTCTGACATTGATCTCCTGGTCTGTCGACACCACCCTGAAGTCCGAGTATTATGACGATGTACAACTATGGAGTCGCATCTTAGGTGAAAAACAGTGAGTGATAATGCTAAATTTGATAAAGGAGCAGGACAAGGAGGGGAAGGAGAAAAAAGAGAAGGAGAAGAGGGGGTGGAAGGGGAGAAAAGAGCCCTGAGGTGGATGTTTCGAGGGGTGAGGAATACAGGATGTGTCCATCTGCCACCATGATGATCCCAGGAGCCTCAGCTAACCACTTATTGGACCAAGGAGAAAAAAGTCAACAGAAACCGGTTTAAATGCTTAATACAGTGGAAGATATTATCATACCAAGGGTGCCAACAGTCAGCAAAGGATTTCCTTGCGGGATCAGTTACCACCTTCTGTCTGCAATTTGCAGGTGAGGCATAGGTATGGGGGTAGGGGGGTCTTCCTCTGACTCTACCTCTTAATTTGGCTGCTTCATCTGGTGGACACAACTGTCTGTGACCATAGGACCAGGATTGGCCCAGGCTTCGAGGAAACCCCTACCTAAATCTCCTCTGAATGCCAGCTTCCACTGATACCTCCCCTGTGCCCAAGCCAGAGACTATAGGAGATGAAAATAGGGCTAGAACCGCCCTGATCCTCAAGGACTTTGCAGCCTCCGGATGCTTGTGGGATTATTTAATTATTATTATACATTTGGCAGATTTCTCCCTGGTCCAGTGTATCAACACAGAGATTAAAAAACAAACCACTCCCATTATTCTTCCCAAAGAAGAAAGTGTACTATTTACATCATTTATGGCAGTAACGGAAAAGCAGGACGAGGAAAACCAAGCCTTTGATGTGTGTGTCCCGGAATTAAAATTAAGTTGTCCTAGTTTGATGTGCCCATCATTAGTTACATTTAGAAAGAGCATGCATTTTGCTGGCAGTAAAATTGGCTGTAAGTGTTTCAGTTTCTTATTTGTAAAGCTGGTGACAGCCTTCCTTAAGCCTCTTCTGCTTCCCTTTGGGGAGGTAGAAGGAATTTTCCCACTGTTCATGGTTTCCTTTATTTTATTTGAGAAATAAACAAAGGCAAATCTTGCTCATACCATCAAGTCTCCAGTTTCCTAATTCCTTTGACTGAGGTTTGGACCAATTCTCTTAAGTTCTGTTTCTTTCTTCGCCTCCCCTTTCTGTCCCACCAATGTCGCGGGTTCCAAGGGTCTGTTATAATTAGGAAAGTGTTGTCACCTTTTCTCATAGATTTCTGGTGGTTGGTGCATGGAAACCATTCTGCATGTGAGATTAACTTGTGTATGTAGTATGTTCCTTATGTGAAACAATCGAACAACCTCACTTTGAAGAATATTGTGTTCAGAAACAGAAACCTAAAAATCTGAGTTTTGGCATGTTCTGGGATAGGTGATCTAAGCGGGAATCTATAAACTGACAGGATGGTATGTGTTTACTTGATGGGTTTTTTTGATAATGTAGAAATTTCTTCAAGTTGGAGGATTTGATCATTAATTCTCTTAAAAGAATACTTTATATAATGAGTGTCTAATATGAGGTTCTATGTTGCTTTAAGTTATAGCTTATGTGGTATGTAGCTACTCATAAAATAAAAGGCAAGTGGTTTAGATTAAGTTCACCATTATTCTATAAAATAAGTTAAAAATGTATCCTAAAATATCAGAAGGTCAAGTCTAGTCATATTGTAATTGACTGCAATGGGGAGATAACAGAGATGAGCTTTCATAACAGAGAGAGGTGACCTGAACCTCATGTGTTACAGGGGGAGGAGAAGAAACCATGTAGTTATTAAGGGCTAGAGACAAGACCACACACTGGGGAGGGCTTTATCTGTGTGGTTTTGTTTTTTTTTTTTTATGTTTAACTTTTTTTTTTTCATTTTATTTATTTTTTCAGTGTAACAGTATTCATTCTTTTTGCACAACACCCAGTGCTCCATGCAAAACGTGCCCTCCCCATTACCCACCACCTGTTCCCCCAACCTCCCACCCCTGACCCTTCAAAACCCTCAGGTTGCCCCAGCCTCCCACCCCTGACCCTTCAAAACCCTCAGGTTGTTTTTCAGAGTCCATAGTCTCTTATGGTTCGCCTATCTGTGTGGTTTATGTGATACTCTCAGACTGCTATAAGACGTCCATTCTCATGACCTGTTCATATGAGAAGAAATGAAGAGGTTCAGTAATTTGCCCACAGCTGCAATGGCTGGAAAGTGATGAAGCTGGGAGCCTTACACTCAGATTCCTAAGTGTATCTTTCTGCCATTAATCCATCAGGGATACAGCTACATCAAGTAATTTGGTTTCCCTTATATTCCAAACTTGCTTTGCACACCTGTTAGAATGGCCAGAATCCTGAACACTGACAACAGCAAACAGAGGCAAGGATGTGGAACAACAGGAACTCTCATCATTGCTGCTGGGGATGCAATGTCACCTTGGGAGACAGCTGCAGTTTCTTCCACAACCACACATGTTCTCACCACGTGATCCAGCAACCGCGCTCCTTAGTAATCACTCAAAGCAACTGAAAACTCGGTCCTGCACCCAGATGCTTAGAGCGGCTATCTTCCTAATTGCCCAAACTTGGAAGCCACCAAGATGTCCTTCAGTAGGCAAATGGATAAATACATTGTGGTACATTCAGATGATGGAATATTATTCAATGCTAATAAGAAAGAGAACTATCAAGCCATGAAAAGACAGGAAGGAAACTTAAGTGCATGCTACTAAAGTGAAAGAAACCAATCTGAAAAGGCTACTCCAGGTTCTGGTACCAGTTCCAATGTGGGGGTGCGGGGCGTTCTCCACACCACCAGGCAATTCCCCAATACCAGCTGGGTGTCTTACAATTCAGCTCAGTTCTGACACTCTCTCTCTAAAGATGGCGTCTGGTCCCACAGGGTAAGGGCTCAGTCCTGCATGCTGCTCTCCTCGCCACGCACACACACTTCAGATGCCAGCTGCAAGTCTAGCTTGTCCCCTCTGCTTTTGGCCGGACTGGCCAGATGAGAGCTTCCAACACTCCCTTCCTGGGATCTGTTCATTGGCAAGAGCAGCTCACAGAACTCAGAGAAACATTTTCCTTCCTAGATTACTGGTTTATTATAAAAGGATATAAGTTGGGAACTTCTAGACAGAAAAGATGCATTGGGCAAGATTTGGGAAAGGGGGCTCGAAGTTTTCACGCCCTCAGAATGTGCCACTCTCCCAGCACCTCCACACCTTCACCAACCTGGAAGCTCTCCAAAACCCATCTTTCTGGGCTTTTATGGATGTTTCCTTCCTAGGCATACTTGATTAAATCATTGGCTGTTGGGGATTGAACTCGATCTCCCCTCCTGTGGGGAGCGGAACTTAAAGTTCCAACTGTCTAATCACAGAGTTGGCTCCCCTGGCAAACAGCCCCCATCCTTAGGTGATGGCCAAAATTTGCCTCATTAACATAACAAAAGACACATTTGTAGCTTTCCTTCACTTAGGAAATTCCAAGGGTTTTAAGATGTCTGTGCCAGAAACTGGAAGAATACCAAATATGTGTTTCTTTCTATAAGTCAGAGTATCTCAGCTACGTACTCTATCATTCTTACTATGTGACATTCTGGAAGAGACGAACTATGGAAACAGTAAAAAGATCTTTGGTTGCCAGGAGCTGGGAGTGGAGAGGGACGGATTAGTGGAGCACAGAGGATTTTTACTCAGTGAAATTACTCAGGGCGATACCACAATGCTGGGTACACGTCACTGTACATTTGTCCAAACCCATGGAATGTACCACACCAAGAGTGAAGCCTAATGCAAACCACGGACCTTGGGTGATCACGATGTGTCAATGTAGGTTCATCAGCTGTAACAAATGTACTGCTCTGGTGGGGAATGTTGATAATAGAAGTTATGTATGTGTAGGGGCAGGACGGTATATGGGAGATTTCTGTCCCATCCCCTTAATTCTGCTATGAACCTAAAACTGCTTTAAAAATTGTCTTAATAAGAAAATTGCTCTGTATTGGATAATGGACAGCTCAATGTCAAAATGGATAGGTTTTATTACCTTGATGGGCCACAGAACTCATTTTAAGATTATATTATTAGTGTGCGTACAAGTTGAGGAGGAAGCATCTACTGTCTATTCTCCATTGAAGAATTCTAGCTCTGTGCTCTCTGTGTAAAGAGTGGTTATGAATGAATGAAATCTAAGTAGCATATCTGTTTAGATTATTATTCCCTGAGCTGAGTGCAAATATATTAAAAGAAATACTAAAATATTTACAGTTGCCATTATTTATGAAGTTTATTAGTCAACTAGGTTTTGAAAATCTCGTCATAATTCACACTGACGCTTCCTTTTAGAACAGAACCATATTAGAGATGTGGCTATGAGAGCTGCTTCATGTCCATGGAAGCTGTGTGACCTTGGAAAAGTCATTTAACATCTCTGAACCTTAGTGTCTTCATTAGTAAAATGGATGCAATTCCTTATTATCCTAAAGACAAGGAAGGTGGGTAGTTATATTTATTTTGTCTTTTCATTGAGTAAAACATTTGTTTTGATAAAGTCTACCATAAATAAGTCAGTAGATTTTCCACTCCGGCACAGATATGCCAGCAAAGATCCCTGTGCTTTTTTTTTTTTTTTTTTACAATAAGATTTATTAAGATTATGCCAACTTTTAGTAAGCCAAGCAAATCCAGGTAGGTTTCTTTTAATTTTACAGAACAATAAATTGAAGTGGTTAAGGGAATGCAAAAATTAACCACCTTTTACATTTTTTCTCTATTTTTTTCATATTTCAAAGGAAATTCCTATTCCAGTATCATGTTATCTTGTTCCAGATTATGTTATCTTGTTCCAGATCATAAAATAAGAGGGAAGGTACCCCAGTTTGTTTTATAAAACATCACAATTCATATTCTTAAATCTGATAAACAATAATAGATGTGTGACAAATTCATTTATATACTTCAATTCTAAAGCTAATATACCTTTTATTTAAAAAACAGTATTTGAAGAATATCAAGAGGGGGAAAAAAAATAAACCTCCAAATCATCCACATAGAACAGGAACACAAAGTTCTATACTGTGTTCTCCCTAGCTTGACCCTAACCCTCCTCCACTCAGAAGCCAGTGAATGTCTGATTGATGAGCTTCCTTATCCTGGTCAGAGCACACACCTTCCATGCTGTTCCTATTCATTGACTGCTTCCAAATCCAGATGATCAGATAGTCATTTATCTCCAAAGTAGGCTCAAAACATTGGTTCAGGCATTTCGGGATATGCATTCCTCTTAAATTCCAAGGAAATCACTGCCTTGCAGACAGTATACTGGCTGCCCTTGAAGATGTCCTTGAGGAGCCTCTGCAGTGTCTACTCAGCCTTCTAGTTCAGCTTCACCCTGGCAGTGACCAGGATGGCACAGTGGGGCAATGGATGGTTTCTGATGCCCCTTTGGCAGGATCTGTGCCAAATAAGTCCCAACTCCTGAACAGGTGATATGGTCCCAATCCTACTGTCCATACTGTTCTCTCATACACCCCTTTTCTACAGTCCATGGGCTCCAGCCAGTCTACGACTCTGTTCGCTGACCCCCAGCCATGCCCAGCATTTCTACTCCAGGTCTCTCCCGCTAGAATGTTCTTTCTGCAGCTGCTTGTCAGCTAAGAACACTATTTTTTCTTCAAGGCAGAGGCTGTGCCTTGCCCCACAACTAGCACACTGCCTGGAATGTAATATAAGCTCAACATTTTTTTTTAAGGCCTTTTAAAAAAAATTTGTTTGAGAGAGAGAAAGCATGAGTGGGGGGAGGAGCAGAGGGAGAGGGAGAAACAGAACCCCCACTGAGCCTGACGCAGGGCCCAATCCCAGACCCTGGGATCATGACCTGAGCCAAAGGCAGATGCTCAACCAACTGAGCCACCCAGGGGCCCCTCAACAAATATTTTTTGAGTAAAACAAAATTAAGAAAAAGAGAAACCTAGCAAATGGAGAAGATGCCAACATCCTCTGCAGGTGCCCAAATGTGCTGCTTATCTACCTGGTGACGCCAGCACCTTCCACACATGTTACATGTTGCCTTAAATGTCACCTTATCAGTTTCTTCCCCCTTTCAGAGCTACCCTTTCATGCTTTCTCCTAAACCAAAAGCTCAGGAGAAGTCAGGACACACGTACACAAGTCCCCTACCCTTCTCAACCCTAGAGCCCCTTCAGAAGCAGTCTTACTTGAGAAAAAAGATAATTGTGTGCCATATATGAGGGAAATGACAGAGAAGGATAATTTTTTTTTAGGATTGTATTCATTTATTTGACAAAGAGAGACACAGCGAGAGAGGGAACACAAGCAGGGGTCGTGGGAGAGGGAGAAGCAGGCTTCCCACAGAGCAGGGAGCCCAATGGGAAGCTTGATCCCAAGACCCTGGGATCATGCCTGGAGCCGAAGGAAGACGCTTAACCCACTGAGCCACCCAGGTGCCCAGATTAATAATTTATTGAAGGCCATGTTGCCATGTTTCTCAAAATGTAGTTTGAAATGTGGCTAGAAATTCTGTGATAGACTCTTTCCACGAGGTTGCTATCATAGTAGGATGTTAGTTGGAGATATGGTGCCCATCATGGCTCTCACCTGGTGACAACGTACCAGAGAATGAAGCCAATATGGGGAAAATCTTGGTGGAAAAGGAGAGAGGGACTGGCCCCTGGGGATGTTGTTTGAGCCTCTGGATACAGCCATGCCTGAAGCTAGGCCTGCTTTTGCATTTGTCTTGATTTGCTTAATTTGCTATGAACTAGGTTTCTGTCAGCTTCAAATGCAATAATAACTAATGTAGCTGTCACATACCTGGGGTCTGCTCTGTACCACGACTTTCAAGTATATTAGATTACAAACCTCAGGATGCCAGTGACCTTCTTCGTTTTTAGCCTGAGCTCTTGTTACCATCCACCATACCACCTGTGTTGTGATTTCACTGGCTCGCCTGTATCCCTAGTCCCCACAGAAGGTAAGCCCCTTCTGAATGCCTGTCTCATTCATTGCTCCATGTCTGGCTCTGAGTGCAAAGCCTCACAGGCATTCTTAGATTGCTGAGGAGTTCCAGGCAGAGGAGTGACCTGACAGAACCTGCTGTTTTGACAAGGTTACTCTGTGTTGAGAAGTGAACGAAGAGGAACATGAAGAGAGGGAGAAGGGAAAGCAATTTGGAGGCTATGCAATATCCAGGCAGGAAAGATGGCAGCCTGCACGAGGGTAGTAGCAATGGTGATAGGGTAAAGTGGTCTGATTCTGGATGTGTGCAGAAGTAGAATTATCAAGACTTGGTGAGAAATTAGATCTAGAGACAGGACAAAGGGAAAACCAAAGATAATTTCAGGGATTTCAAGAGCAATCACATCTTCCTTGCCAGTCATTGACTTCAGGATAGGCATGCCCCACATTACAGCCAATGGGAAATGACAAGACAGCTCCTGGGAGCCTCTCTAGAAAAGAATAACAGGAAGAGAGTCATCCTGTCTTGGATGTGGATACAGTTGCTCCTCTATGTGATGCCTGGAACAGCTACACCATCTTGATACCAGCCTACAGATGAAGCCTGGAGACAGGCAGAGCTGAGAGATGGAAAAATCAGCATCCTCCGTGACATCAGTGGGCCAGGGAGTCAACCAAACCTTGCTCTGAACTTCCTATGATGAGATGCTACATCACTGTATTATTGAAGACAGCTTGAGGCAAGATTTCTGTTACTTACAACCTAAAGCATCCTGAGCCAAGACCCTCTTTTGTAGGCTTTGCAGCTTATCCTTTTTAGAATGAAGTACCAAAGAATTTAGAAATGGTTCCAATGTGTCCAAAACAATGTATCTTATATTGTAACACTCTTGGCTAATGGAAAAAGATATGGTGGGGGAAAAAGGCTGGATGAGAAACCAATCTCACTGTTATAGTAGGAAACAAATCATATGTACATTGATTTATGACATGAAAGGAAAAAAATCAGTTGAGGAATCCGAGTGCAAAGCTATGTATGGTGCCCTAGAGCGGCATTTTTCCAACTGCAGTTTGTGATCTGCTGGTAGGTCACATAAACATTTAGTTAGTCTAGACTAGCATTTAAAAAAAATTGAATAGAACAAGGAGAGTTGGGTGGAAGAGTAGAATAGAATAGAATGGACCGGAATAGGAAATATCAGAATACATACTGAAAATTAAAATCTTGTGGAAATTTTGTGTCAGTTATGTATTTTTTAAAATATAGTTATTTATTTGACAGAGAGAGGGATCACAAGTAGGCAGAGAGGCAGGCAGAGGGAGGGGGAAAGCAGGCTCCCGCTGGGCAGGGAGCCCGATGTGGGGCTCGATCCCGGGACCCTGAGATCATGACCTGAGCTGAAGGCAGAGGCTTAACCCACTGAGCCACCCAGGTGCCCGAGTTATGTATTTATATATGTGTCTACTGAGTCATCATGTAAAATATTTGCCTTATTGTGGGTCATGGCCAAAAAGTTTTGAGAAATACCATCTAAGAATAAATTGAGACACTGACCACCCTCTTTACACACAGCACTCTAAACCACTAGTACTGAGTGGTCGATTTGCTCTAATTATACAAATACACCTAACATCTTTTCTAGTGAAAAATATTCTCAACATGTGACTGGAATAAAATGTTCCTTGTCAAATAAATACGGTGCCCCAATTGCTCAGAAGCAGGAGCGCATCCAGGTCACCTGGCGGAGCCCCTGTGAGTCCCCTGGGTCTCAGACTGACCTGCTCTGTGCAGCTGGCTCCTGTGATCTCTCCCCAGAGTCCTCCTGAATACCATCTTTGGTTTCTGTCTGATTCTTGCTTCTTATGCCAACACTGGGGGAGGAGGCAAAAGAGATTAATTTCCACAGCATTGTTGGCGAAAGTGCCCTCAAAGTGGTGTAGATTCGT
Organism: Meles meles; assembly: GCF_922984935.1. Taxonomy (NCBI): domain Eukaryota; kingdom Metazoa; phylum Chordata; class Mammalia; order Carnivora; family Mustelidae; genus Meles; species Meles meles. The sequence continues at coordinate 110,702,770 of NC_060067.1, read as the reverse complement.
ATCAAAGTTGAATTTTTTTCAACTCCAAAGAGATTAGAAGTTACTACCCAAATTTCAATTTCCAGTGGAGGTTCACGAGGAGGCCCATCATAGAGCATGTATTCCCAGTATTCCCATCAAGTGACCCGCTTATTCCAAGGGCTCTTATAAATCACACTGGTTCATGATATGGAAGGCTTGATAAGGTGAGGGGTCTGTGCTCTGTGCTGCTGGACAGATGCGCTGGCCTCCTGTCCTTCCAGAGACAATCCCAGGAGGAATTCTGTATCTCCTCGGAGGTCCTTAAATCTCAGAAATGAATGCACACTGCCTGCAGGTGGACCTCAATCACACACACTTCTACTGACTTTGCCTCCTTCCCTGTCCCAGCCTCCCTTTCTCGCCCTCCTGCTCTTTGGGATAACCTCCCCCAAGGACACCGCACCCAAATCCTTGGGTGGGACCCTGCTTTTAGGGGAACTAAAAGCGAATCTCAACTAAAAAGAATTTAAGTGCCTTAAGGGAAAACACCGCTAAAGAAATTATTTCCGGAACCCAAAAGGAGCTCACAATATGGTATTTAGAAATGCTTAAGAATAGGAGGGGATTAAGTAATAGGGAGTAGTCCTTGGGAGTCTTCCTTGGAAGAACAAAAGAAACTCAGTTGGAAAGTTAGAAATCAGTTGCAAGATTTAGCGATCTTGCAGACAGAGGCTGGTTGTCTCTGAACCCATTTCTTACCTACATGGGAGCTGAAAGAGGCCACAAGGGGATGGGCAGCAGGTGCGATCAATGAAAATGTACACTGGGGACACCCTCACACCCAGCCTTCTCTTCCGAGGGATCCCAGCGCATGCTAGCTACCCTTTTACACTAGATTCGTATGTTCAGGTAAAACAGGGGAACTGAGAGTGTGAAAGTCTATTCTGGGACCAATCTTTCATAAATAACGATCTAAAAGAAACAAGGGGGGGAATCAGAAAAATAAGTAATTTAAAAATTTTATAAACATGACATTGTTTTGCTTATATATTATATTTGTTTATATATTGTATATTTATTTATATGTTGTTATAAGAAATTTGGAAGGCAATTGAACTGATACAAGTTCAAGGTACAGAAATACATTTGAGTGTCAATACACAGCATCATTTGCAACCACTCACAGAAATACAATGTGCTTTACCAAACCAATGCCTTAAAAAGTTCCTTAGGTAAATTGGCCTGGTAAGGAGTTAAAAAGAGCTTATAATGTGTGATGTTGATTATTTTTCACTTAATGAATGCTTGAAATAATATATTGTTGTGAGCATTTTAAAGGTCTTTCTGTGCTTCCCTCTAAACTATTTGTAAAGCAAAAGATATTTTTTTAAGTGGTAAATCCCTGTTCAAACTTCTTCTAGAATATCACAAATGATGCTTTAATGATGTCTGGATTAATGGCGTTCTCCTGCCCCGACAGCTACTGACAGGCTAGGACATACAAAGGCTGAGAACCTACAATTGTTTTCTATATTTAACACGGGTTAATTTATATTGTGTTGAATCAAGTTTTGGTTTCTAAATTTCTGGAGATCTGTAGAGGAGTTGGCAAAATTCCAAAGAAAAGCAATAGAAACCATTAAAAGGATGGAAAAGAAATCCACAAGAAAGAAAAATTTAAAACACTGAACTGGCTTCGCCTTGAAAATTGCAGGCAAGGATTGATTTAATAACTTTCTTAGAGAACAGGATGGTTTATTTGGAGGAGGAGGCTCACTGGCTTTTCTCCATCTCTATAGAGATGAAAACCAGACAAAATTGGATTAGAATGCAGCAAGAGAGTTTCTCTGACCTAAGGCAGAACTCAGCTGCACAGGTGATTAGGCTCTGTCATTACCACTGGAGCGCTTTGAAAATACATTCAACAACCATTAGCTATGGGTAGTTTAGGCCACTCACTGGAGGAGGAAAAGCCTTTCAACTCTGTTTCCACGTGTTTGAACTCCCAAAACCCAGGTTAAAAGGGTTCATCAGAGCAGAGGGGAGACCCGATTTTCCACACTTGGGAACAGGATCACCAGAATATATCATCTTTCATTCTGAAACTAGAAAGACTCAACATTGAATGAATGATATTAGCCATATGCTGAAGTAATGCAACTCCAAGAGATCATGTACGAATATCACTAATGAAAGGAGTGTTTCCCAGGTTTCATTAAGGACTCATGGAAACCTTGTTGGATCAGCTCTAAGAGAAACTGTGATTTAATAATATTCATGTCACGTCATTTGAGCACCTGCTCTGTTTCCAGCAGCATGCCTGGCCCTGGAGATTGCAAGTCAAAGGCAATGTGGTCACTGCCCCCTGGGAGTTTACAATCCAGTGAGGAGAGAGTTATGTCACTGGCTAATCCTATATTAGAGAGCAGCACAGTGTGCTGAGGGAGCACCTGAGGGACACCTCTCCTCCCCCAGGGGCATTGTGGGAAGGCTTCCTGAGAAGGCGCTCCAAGGATGAGCTTTGGAAATAGATTAGAGATAAGACTGGTACAGGAAGAATTTCTCATAGAGAAGAAAATGGATGTTAAACGAGGAATAATAATAACAGAGGAAGAATACTAAGAACCGGTATGAGCCAGGCACGGAATCAAGTGCTTGATCAGCGTGATTCTACTTAATCCTCATGACCTCCCTCATGTATTCTTTCGCAGACGTCTGAGCACCTGCTGTGTTCCAGGAACCGTGCACACAATGGCGAGTGGGAGACACACAGATTCTGCTCTCCTAGAGCCTAGCCCAGTGTGGGATGCTATATAATAATCAAACAGAGAGCTGTGATGGATGGAAAATCAAGGGAAAGTTGTTAATTACAATATTTATAATTTCCTTCACTCTTTCAACCATCAAAGAGAATTCTGCTTTTGTCTTCTAAGCTTCTCCCCTCTCACTCCCTCCTCTGCCCCATGCCAACAAGAATTCTTTGTCAGCTGAGTTGTTGAGCTGTCAGGATGCCAAATCTAATTAATGGAGGAAAGAGCAACTAGACTTTAGAATTAAGGACAAGCGATTTGTGGGAAAAAAAAAGAAAAGAAAAGAAAAAGAAAAGAGGTAGGTAGAAATAGTTTATTAAAATATAAATTAAAATGTTTAAACTATTGCTTTTTATAACTTCTTTTGACTACCGAATTATATTTTAGGAGCAGTTCAATGTACCCTGCCAAACACTGGGAGAAGTACTGACTGTACTTCCACTTTACAAATGTGAAAGCTGAGGCCTAAAGAGTTAAGTAAACTGCACAAGGTTACAGAGTTCATAAGTGGCACAGCCAGAGTTCAAAACCAGTGGTGTGACCCCAGCGCGCACGCCGGCGGTAGAAGAGAAGGTTCTTGGGGCTCTAAGACAAAGTGTGATTGAGAGCAAGAGGAAGGGCAAGATGGATGTTCTCAAGCAGAGTGTGGATCATTAACTGGATCCTCTTGATATTCTCTGGCTGATTTTAGTAACACGTTGAATTGCTTTCAATTACTCACCTGGAGTTCATGTCTCTGAGAGTGACCCTGTGCTGGGACTGGGCCGCGTGGGCCAGTTGTGAGGTGGGACATAGAAGGTTGGACTACAAAGTGCACTGTGCTATGAAGGATAAACACAGAGGACTCTGAGAGCAAAGGCAGAGGCCATGATCTGGCCTACCAGGTCAGAGAGGCTTTCCTGAGGAAGTCGAGTTGAGCCTGATCAGGCAGCTGAGCAATGGTTACCTGGGTGAACCCCAGGCAGAGGGAGGAAGTGTGTGCAAAGGTACTGAGGCAAGAATGGAGAGGGACTTTGAGGAACTGAAAGAAGATATGGAGCTGAAGCACTGAGAGTGAGAGGGAGACAGGTCTGGTGAGACAAGAAGAGAGGTAGATCACAGTAACACTCCCTGAGGCAGAGAACACTGGAAGAGTGCCAGGTTTGGGATGTTCATTCAGATTCCTCTGTCATGAATCTGTCTTCGGAGATAAGGATGTTCTTTCCTCCAGTTATAAGGTGGGTACATGACGGTCTTATGATCTGCTTGGGGAGAAGGTAATAAAGTCCTCTCTACACCTGCCATTTCACAAGTTCCCTCAGGTTAAAATACTCAATGTGCCACGTGCCATCTTTGGGGGTATTCTGCCCTGAATTTCATCAATGGGAACATGGATTCCAGAGCCAGACTGAATCCCAGCTCCATTCCAGGTTTGAATCCCAGCTCTCCATCTCTCATTAGCTATGTGCCTTTGGGAAGGTGACTTACTTCAATTTTTTCTTTTTAGGATTTTATTATTTGACAGCGAGAGACACAGTGAGAGAGAGAACACAAGCAGGAGGAGTGGGAGAGGGAGAAGCAGGCCTCCTGCCAAGCAGGGAGCTCTATGCGGGGCTTGTTCCCAGGACCCTGGGATCATGACCTGAGCAGAAGGCAGAGACTTAACAACTGAGCCACCCAGGTGACCCCAAAGTGACTTACTTCTTCATGCTTCAGTTTTTCTGATCTAGAAAATAAGTGAATTATACTTGATAATACATATATGTTGTATGAGCATCAAATAAGTTAACATATGAATATCTGCTGTTACTATAGCCAGATGACTCAGAAATGGACATCCAATTATAAGTAAAATTCTTTTTTTTGTTTTCCCTCTTCTTTCTTTCTTTCTTTCTTTGTAGTCTCCATGCCAGTGCGGAGCCCCACACGGGGCTCAAACTCATAACTGTGATATCAAGACCGGAACTGAAATCAGGAATCAGACGCTCAACCAATGGAGCCACCCAGGAGCCTCCATATAACAAGATTCGATGGTAGGGGAGGATGTTGGTGAAGGGGAACGATATTCAAAAAGGATGAACATGGATAGGTGGAGGGTGCTCAGAAAACTACTGATTTTCTTTCCTTTTTTAAATATTTTATTTATTTATTTGACAGACAGAGATCACAAGCAGGCAGAGAGGCAGGCAGAGAGGGAGGGGGAAGCAGGCTCCCTGCTGAGCAGAGAGCCTGATGTGGGGCTCTATCCCAGGACCCTGAGATCATGACCTAAGCCGAAGGCTGAGGCTTAACCCACTGAGCCACCCAGGTGCCCCTGAAAACTACTAATTTTCCACTTTGGCTGAGACCGAGGGAACATGTTAGAACAGAAGACATAGCAGTGAGGTTTTTGGGTAGGCATTGTATAAGATGCCCACCTGAGAAATGTCTACTTAATTTTAGGACCATTGAGAACTTCTGAAGGTTTCCAACAGTATGTAATAAGACCAGAGTTGTGTTTTGGGCAAAATGATCTGGCAGCCACATAGTGTGAATTATTGTGGGAAAGACTGACTTTGCACTCACTGAGAAACCTTGCCAGAAATTTTTTTAGAGTGGACTTTCATCCTGGCCAGCAAATATATTGAGGAGCTGACAAACTATTCTGGTCTATTTGGTAGTCATGCTTCTCTGGGTAAATTAATATAATCTATGGCTCGTAAATCAGTTCATCCATCTATCCATCAATCGACTTTCTTATTACTTTAAGAGGTATTTCCTTTTAGATGGCTCTAAGAACATTTACAAACACATGCAAATACAGCAGTTACATAAATCAGAAGTAAAACGAAAAAAACTATATAGGGGAAATGGAAAGGTAATTATCTAGAATAAGGATCTAGAATAAGATGGTAAATTCAACTGATCATTACATTAGCTCTAGTTTGCTAAAAGCCCAGGTATAAAAGGAGTCTAGAAAGAGAACTGTGTAGTTCTTAATCCCAATAAAAGGAAATCAATTAGTTTTTTAAGGTAGGACTGACTGCCTTTTCTTCCTGGAGTCTAACAGAAAATTAGCAAATAGTTTCTAATGGAGTCTAGGTTTTAGATATCAAAAATCAAGCTTTGCAGTCATTGCTTGTGACATGTTGGTATGCGTGGTCACTCAGAGCCTGGTAATTCCCTGAATTGGTAGAGAGGATTTTCTGAACTTACAAAATCACAGACTTGAAAAGAAGTATGTCATAAACTTGTCATATATATGGATGCCTGGAGTAGAGTAGCAATGGGAAGGCTATGTTTCATCTGTCACGGAGGACGAAGGACGTCCAGGAGGTGTCATCACCATGGAGATGGGCTGGCTAGCTTTCTATTAGAGAAGTAGGTTATTTCCACTTAATTTTTTTTTAAAGATTTTATTTATTTATTTGACAGAGAGAGATCACAAGCAGACAGAGAGGCAGGCAGAGAGAGAGGAGGAAGCAGGCTCCCTGCCAAGCAGAGAGCCCGATGCGGGGCTCGATCACAGGACCCTGAGATCATGACCCAAGCCGAAGGCAGTGGCTTAACCCACTGAGCCACCCAGGCACCCTCCACTTAATTTTTAAATATAAGCTATTTTAACATATGGAAAAGTACAGAAAATAATAATGAATATCCTTATTTACACTACCAATATTCAGCAAGTGTTTCTATATTTTCATGTTTGAATCCATTTTTTTTTTTTTTAAAGAAATCAAGCTTTAGAGGGGCGCCTGGCTCAGTCGTTAAGCATCTGCCTTTGGCTCAATGCATGATCTCAGGGTCCTGGGATCGAGCCCCGCATGGGGCTCTCCGCTCAGCGGGAAGCCTGCTTCTCTCTCTCCCACTCCCCCTGCTTGTGTTCCCTCCCTCATTGTGTCTCTCTCTGTCAAATAAATAAAATCTTTTTAAAAAATAAAAAATAAAAGAAATAAAGCTTTAGAGAGAGTTGAAGTCTCTTTTTCATTCTGATTCCATCCGGCTCCTTATTTCACTGGAGTCGACCAGTATCATGTATTGCTATGTATCATTTCCATCTGTGTCTTTCTAGTTTTACTACAGAGATATGTATTCATAAACAATACATGATATCGATTGGAATCAACTGTAGGAATTATTCTGCAACATTATTATCCATTATTGTGTGTTGGAGATGTAGTCATCAATATCTAAATATAGATACAGTCCACTCAGTACTCTATTCTGGAAAAAAAAAAAACCCTATATGCAAAGTATACCCAATTAATGTATATGTGAGTTGTTTCCAGTTTTTCATTGTTATAAATAATGCTACACTCACCATCCTTACATGTGTCTCCTTGGGCACCCATGCAAATTTCTCTTGGGAATATTCTTTAAATTGGAATTGTTGGATCATGAGGTATGAATATCTTAAAACTTTATGAGACAGGGTCATATTGCTCTCTGAACAGTCTGAACTGATTTATATCACCATCAGCCCACCATCAGAACTCCTATTTTATCCTAACACATGGTATTAGCATACTTTTTTTTTTTTAAATAAACAAGGTGTGTGAAGTGGTACTCATTGTCTTGGTTTACAGGATTAATAGTAAATAATCTTATCTCAGATGTTTATTGGCTGTTCAGTTATGCTCTTTTGTGAATTGCCTTAACAAATCTTCTACCCATTTTTAAAAAGAGTTTTTGTTTTGTTTTTAAAGATTTATTTATTTATTTGTCAGAGAGAGAGCATGAAGGGGGGGGGGCAGCAGGCAGAGGGAGAAGCAGGTTCCCTACTGAGCAAGGAGCCTAACATGGAACTAGATCCCAGGACCCTGGGAATCACAACCTGAGCCAAAGGCAGTCGGTTAACGGACTAAGCCACCCAGGCACTCCATCTTCTACCCATTTTTATAATTGCTTATTTCTTTTCCTACTATTCTGTATGAGTGTCTTATCTATATAGTGATCTTTTTATAATTTATATTTGGATTATATAAACTTTAAATATATTCTCATGCCTATGACTTGTTTTCAAAAATATTGGTGGTTAACTTTGGTCCACGAAAGTTTTAAATGATACCACCCTGAAATCTAAAGGAAGATAAAACTCACCAAAGAACATGCGTATTTTGCACTTTTTGTTAGATAAATACCATCCTTCTTTTGCTAATTTCATGACTCTCTAAAGAATAGCTCAAATTTGGAATGACCCACGGGATAGATAAGGCAAAAGAAATAACCCTGTCTTCAGGAATATTGTGCACACAGCAGCTGGGTTGGGGAGGTTCTACTGGGCTAAAGTATATGGGGATGTAAAATTCTTTCTTATGAAAAGTAATTGCTGAAAAATACATCCTTAGACACTGAAGAAGACCTGAAACTTTTTTCAAATTATATTATACTCTAGAGAACACAGAAAAAAATGTTTCTTTGAAAGCTTATAAACCAAGTTGGAAGGATCTAAATTTCATTTTTCCTGTGAGTTTGCATTTACCTTTCCTTGATAACAAGATGTGTCAGAGATGACGTGTGTTTATGTCCCCTTGTGACAGTACTCTGGCTGTTTAACTTCCTTTGACTAGTGTCCTTGAATTCACTCCTCTAAGATACTTTCCAACAATAATCAGTTAGACATCTGAATTGAAAAAAATGACCTAAGTAATAAAAATTACATCCCCAGAAATAAATTTAGCAAGAAATGTCCAGATGCACTCTATTGTAGAATATAAAAGTTTTTTTTTTTAAAGATTTTATTTATTTGACAGAGAGAGATCACAAGCAGGCAGAGAGGCAGGCAGAGAGAGTGAGAGGGAAGCAGGCTCCTTGCCGAGCAGAGAGCCTGATGTGCGACTTGATCCCAGGACCCTGAGATCATGACCTGAGCGGAAGGCAGCGGCTTAAACCACTGAGCCACCCAGGTGCCCCGAATATAAACGATTTTAAATTACTGGAGAGAAATATTGTGGTCCTAAACGAGGACGGTTATTATTGAAAAGATGTCAAGAGTCCCCAGATTTATCAACATGTTTAACATAATTAGTAATAAAATACCAATAAAATGAACTGGTAAGAATAGCCCCCAAAACTCTAAAAACAAGAATAATACATTATAACTGCTTTGCCAGATCTTTAAATGAGCAAAACTGGTGCCAAAATGCAAAGTCCAAAAGCATGTAAAAGAAATTATTAAATGGTGCACGGACTTTTGAAATCAGTTTGAAAGGGATAGGCAATTCAGTATATGATGTGAATAACCCTTCAACCAGTATAAGGTCAGATCACTACAGAGGTGCCTGGCTGGCTCAGTTGGTAGAGCGTGAGACTCTTGATCCCGGGGTTGTGAGTTGAAACCCCACATTGGACATGGAGCCAACATTAATGAATGAATGAATGTAAGATCACTACTTCACATCAGATGCTGGAATAAATTCCAGATGAGGGTTAATTGTAAAAAAAAAAAAATTATGCCATAAAATTATCAAAAGAACATAGAGATGTTTATCTATACTTAGGAGTGCAGATGGCCTAAGAAAAGCAGAGAAATTAATGGGAAAGTCAATAGAAATAATTACAAAGTTTCTTCTTGGTCATAATGAGGATAGGGCTGAAGGGGAAATTGCCATCTTATCTTTATCTTTAATATGCAAATAAGTTTTCTGGCTAAAAGGATGCCTACTGGAGTACCTGGGAAGCTCACTCCATTGAGTGTCTGACTCTTGATTTTGACCTGGGTCATGATCTCAGGGTCATGGGGTCAAGCTCCAAGTCAAGTAGGGCTTCTCACCCGGCGTGGAGCCGGCTTAAGATTCTCTCTCTCCTCTCCCTCTGCCCCTCCCCCACACGTGTGTGTGTGCACACACGCTCTCTTTCTCTCAAAATAAAATAAAATAAAATAAAATAAAAATGAAATAAAACAAAATGATGCCTACTGAAGGTTGGCAGAATTGGTAGTGTAGAAAGAGGAAGGAAAAGCATTCACTTTTTACTTTGTACAGTTTAAAAAAGAAGATAATGTGGTGGATTATGGGCCATTTTTACTTTTCTTTCTCTGTATTTTCTAGATTTTAATTTATCTCTAATAAGCACACACTACTACTTTGGTTATTAGGGGGGGAAGCCATCGTTTTTTTTAAGTAACTCTAAAGCTTTAAAGTAGGCTAATGGCTAAGGTAACTCTAAGAAAGAAATACTCTTAAAAAGTCAATTTTAAAAAGCAAGTCATCTCAAATGAAAAATAGGCAAAGGACATGAGTATAATAAAGCAGCTCATAAAAGAAGTAAAAATGGCCAATAGGCATAATAAAATATACTTAATTTCACTAGTAATCAAAAAATACAAATTAAAACAATCCTGAGATGTCACAGTGGTCTGTGAAATTGGCAAAGATTAAAGAGAAAGATAATATTCAGAGCTTGTAAGGGTTTAAGGAAATGTGCTCAGGCAGTGCTGGTAGGAATACAAATTTGTAAAATGGTTTCACAATGTAATTTATTGGGTAGATCAAAAGTCCGAGAAGGTGCTACCTTTGATCCCCAAACTATGTCTTCAGCAACTTTTCTGAAGAAATAATCAAACAAGTGCGCAAAGAGTGTTAAAGCATTGTTTGCCGTAGTGGAAATGGGAAGCTGTTCAAATGTCCATCACAGGGGAGAGGCTAAGTAAATGATGGCAAGTGTACAAAAATGGAATACTATGCAATCCTTAAATAGTTATGTAAATATATATTTCTTCAAATGGAGAGATGTCCTCAAAATAGTGGAGAAGGCAGGTTATAAACAGAATTGTAAAACAACCACATTTTTGGGAAGAGTGTGTGTGTGTGTACACACACAAAAGCAGAGAAAAAACTCTGGAAAGAAATGCCCACCTCTGCAATTTTTAAGGCAGCTCTGTCAGGATGGTGGGATTGTAGGTGATATTGTAGGGTTTTTTGCTTCAATTTCTTTTATTTGATTTTTAATTTTTTTGGCAAGCATACATTAGTTTATGCTCAGAAAAAAAGTAATGCTTAAACAAAACAAAACACAAAATTCCCCACCATCTGTGATGCACATCTTATCCCCTGGGGTGTCCCAGATTCTACTCATTTGCCGCACATGTGTCTCTTGTTCTGATTCGAACAGACCTGTGATAGAACCTAAGCCCCACACTGATGAGCTGAACGCCTTTGGTTAAGTCTTAATCTACTGTTCAGTTGACTTCTCTGTGGTTTAGAGATAGGAAAACCATGTGCGAGGGTTATTATAGAAGTCAATGAGGTGCTGAAAACACACAAGCCACCCTAACTTCCGTGAAGTCCAGGGGAGATCGTAAACAGAAGTCGTTACATCATGTGTGAAACAGAACATACTGTTACTCTTCATTGGGTATACCCTCACATAGCAAGGACGCCCTCGTAAGGACAAAATGGAAATTTTGGTATAAAGCTATGGTTTTTATGTATCCAAAAGTTGACAAATTATCAACTACTGAATTTAATTATTATTGTGTATAGATAGGTGTTCTGAGGAGTTGGCTATGCTTGTATGAGTAACAGAATCAAAATATATAAATTGATAAATCATTATATACTTATTCCATAAAATGTATTTTTCTTGCCTTTATTTCCTGCTTATTTCTACTACAGTGACCATCTTACCTGTTGATTAAAGAAGATTTTTACTTAACTCATGTGCTATTGACAGTATACCGGATGGGTAATAAAATTAAAGTGTAATTTTATTCAGAGTGTGCATGGTCTGCATACATTCTTGTTTTTAAAGTGGATTAACAGAAATTTTTTAAATTTAAATTACTTTTATTTATATTTTAAAAAAGCTACTTTTCATCTAAGTTATTTTAAAGTAGATATTAAATTAAAAGGCAAATACAAATGATAACAAATGATTAACAATCTTAAGAATGTATGTAAATATAGTTGAATTTTGAAATTTTTTATAAATTTAATTCAATCATATTACTTAAAAAAAATGTAGTCCCAGTACTTAATGTCCATCAAGTTGTGGATGTAAGAACTGGTATCTTACTGAGATAGGGAAACTGAAGGACCCCATAAAAATCTGCTTTCTGCTCCTTTTCCTGCTGGGATCTATAACCCTCTGGTTCCATATGCTTCATAGAATAAATAATGTATATCCTCTTTGTAAGAGACATGATTTCTTCAATCTTCCAGCATAATAGATAACATCTAAGGAGGGAGTGGGTGAGAATGACCAGGGAAGCCATCATGTGCCTATTCTAGACCACAAGCTCTAGATACCTCAATGCCTAGACCCTCTGGCTCCGAGGAATAAGTGACTTAGGAAGGACACCTGAACCTCTGTCCTTGTTCTAACTGGATCCTGGATGCCTGAGAGGACACGTATACCAAACCACAATCCTCAATAAAAATCCCACACGTCAAGCAAAGATAAGACTCTCTCCATTTCTTTCCCTTGTCTCCCAGACGCTCTGTCTGTACCTATGGCCTCTGTCTTCCATAAACCCGGCTCCCACACCTGCCGTTAGCTACAGTGTAATTTCCATCCTGTGACTAGCCAAGGACCCTCTTGGCCGTTCCTGGGGGAACCATCTGGGTCCTCTAACCTGGCCTGCTGGCATCATTGCTTTCGTTCTTGCCGTACCTATGTTAGGAATTAGTTGGACAGTTAGGTAGCGGGGGCCAGGGTTCCCAAGAAAATATGGAGTCAAGACAGCTAATATAAAACAGCACTAACGACCTGTTTTGCAGCTTAGGACCGTACTAGCATTCTATTTCATAGCCTTGACACAAATGGCTTCTGCAAAACGTCCAAAACTAAGATGATTAACCATAAAGCATCTGTCATGATCACTGGCAAGGGGCACTTAAGACCTAAGCCCCCAGGTGTCGGGAAAAAGACCATCAGCATGTAGACATTAACCTATAGGTAGACAGATCTGAGACCAAAGCCCACTGGCAGGCCCAGCACAGCCTGATTGCTTAAGATAGTTTGGCAACAGAGCTCATAAAACCCCCTGAGCTTAGAAACTCTAGGGGTAACCCTCTCGGCCCCTCTCTCAGGGAGCTTTATGCTCTAGCTCAATAAACCTTGCTTGGCTGCCCACCACGCTTCCTGTGGTCTACCTCTTGATTCTTCCAAACCCTGAGACCAAGAACCATGGCCACTAAAGGCAGAGAGTTCCTGCAACACCCAGACCACAGGTTCTTCAACTTTCTGGTCTCAAGACTCCTTTAAGCTACTCAGAATTATTGAGGACTCCAAATGTGTGTTACTTCTAGCAATATTTACAGTTTAGATTTCTAATACTGGAAGTTTCGTTCTTATCTTATCTTATCAATCCCAAATCATTTCTTTTCTCTGACCTGGAGGCGGGGATCCGGGATCGCTGAGGGCAGATTGGGCCATATTGCACTGTGGCAGGCAGAACTAGAGCGGGGCTTGGGGCAGGTGGTGGGGACAGCCGGCTCTCAGGCAGGGGTGCAGCTGTTCCAGGCCACGTTGGCCTTGTTGCTGTGGCAAGTGCTAGGCCGGCAGGCCACATGGCAGCTGGCTGTAGGAGCAGTTCTTGGTATCACGGATCTTGCGGATGACGTGCATTCAGCACAGCACTCAGGTCTCCCTGGAGCACCCAGAGGCCATGAGCTGGCCAGGGACCACGAGCTGGCCAGGGACCACGAGCCGGCCTGTGACCACCATGATGCACTGGGCCGGCTTGCTGGTGACCTGCGCCATCTGCTGAGTGAGCTTGAAGGGAGGCTGTACGGTAGAGAGGAGCTGGGGACCTTGATGTTCACCGGGAACATTGGCAAGCTGGCAGAGGAAGGGCGGGGACTTAGGAGCCTGCTGACAGTTGCTGGGCAGTAGCCCAGGAACTTAAGTTAATACTGGAAAGTTTTATTGTTTTTGTTTTTGTAAAGATTTTATTTATTTATTTGACACAGAGAGATGTAGCGAGAGAGGGAACACAAGCAGGAGCAGTGGGAGGGGGAGAAGCAGGCTTCCTGTGGAGCAGGATCCGGATCAATGCAAGACTCAATCCCAGGACTCTGGGATCATGACCGGAGCTGCAGGCAGATGCCTAATGACTGAGCCACCCAGGCACCCCAATACTGGAAAGTTTTTGAAACACAAGAATATATAATCACCGATTCCATCAGCTCTCAGCATTACATGTCTGGCAAACTCTGGAAAATTTCACTGTCTACTTGACAAAGCAGGAGAACGGAAAGGGCAAATAACATCTTAGTAGCTTTAGGAAAGAAGAGTTGGACCGCTCAGACCCTGAAAGAGTCTGTGGGACTTCAGGGGTCCCCAGAACCACCTTCAACATCCTACAAATTGAGGAGTAAAATGTCTAATGTTGCTACATGACCCTTAGTCCTCATTGCCACTGTTGCAAAACTGCACTACTCTGTGAACACCTTTGCAGCCACAAATTGGAATCTGAAGAGAAGCCAGAAAAGGGCGCTTAAGCATTACTGCCAAATGATACTTCATTATGCAGGCATCTATTGGACTGGAGCTATCTAAACAGGAAGGCTTAGGCAAGTTCATTTGTCTTTTCTCTTACTTATTAAGTACTTCGTCCACTGGCCCTGGGGGCCCTCTCTGCCACATTCTGCATGCTTCTTGCCCAGGTCTTTTCAGCCCTGGCTGGGGACTTGTCAGTATCTTTTAGCTCGAATTTCAGTTCTATTCAGGAGTTCCCCTTCCTGGCGGTTTTCCCACCTCCCCTTCTTTCTGATGCCTTTCCTAAACTCCTGGGGGCTAATACAGAATACTGAGTGGGGTCCTTCGTGGAGGAAAGTGGGCTTCTCTGGGCTCCTGCTAGAGCAGCTTCCCCAGCCCCCACCCCAGCTGACCCCGGGCCAGCCTTGTTTTTGACCCACACAACCCGTGCACCTGGCTCCTGGAAACAGTGAGAGCCCATCTCCACATGGGGGCCCGTGCTGCTCCCACTCAGCTCCTTGGAGTGGATGATGCCTCCAAGGAGGCAGTAGCTTGGCCTCCATCCTCACACCTGCTGCTGCTTGTTGCCCTGGAGCCATCCTGGAGCCAACATGCAGCCCCCTCCCCTACCCCTCAGTTAACTTTCTTCCTTGTGGAATCATCTGGATCCCTTTCCAGGCTACTTGGATGTCATCAGAAACTTGGTGGGGGGGGGGTGGGTGGAGGGACGGGCAGTCCCTGGCCTTCTCCTGCTTGTCTTCTATGCCGCTGTCCTGTTGGCCTTCCCCACTCAGCCCTCAAACCTCTGCCCATGGTTCAGTTCAGACCATGGGGCCCCAGAGCTCTGTATCAAGGTTGGTGGCAGGGCCAGTGAGGTACCCATTCTGCCTATTCATACGTGGTTTGCACACCGGAGCCATCAGCATCTGCCCCCTAAAAAACTAAGGTTGCTTTTCTCTTTACCTCTCGATTCGGTTTCTCGCAAGTCCCCAAGGGAGCAAAGGCCAGCCCCATGTCTGAGTCTGATGGCAGAGTGGTCCAGGGAACTAACATTCCTATTCCTTATTCTCTAGGTTTTATGCTTTTTTTCCATTTCCTTTTCTTCTTCTTCTTCTTTTTTTAAAATATATGAAGGTAATTTGTTCTACATTCAACTCAGTATTGCTTATTCATGAAGCTAGATCGACAAAGGATCTTTTTTCCTGAGGTTCCTTTGTGGCTTGGGGCACAGTCATTGGGGTCACTGTAACGATTCTGCTGCCCTGCCCGCAGAACCAGGAGGAACAAGATCCACACTGAGGGAGGGCTCCCCATACACAGGGCTGGGTGTGGCCACCTGCTGGGCTGTAGGGCTTGTAACTTTAAAAGGCCCACCATGGCTAAGATTTTAAGCCACTTGTCTCTCTTCCAACCTGTCTCCCCACCATTCTTCCTGGCTTCCTCATCCCAGGCACCCCGCAATTTCTCCCAGCAAGGCTTAGCTCCGTTCCCTCCGGTTTTGTTAGAGGGTTTCTTTTTTTTATTATTATTTATTTATTTATTTATTTATTTTTATTCTTTTATTTACAGCATAAGAGTGTTCATTGTTTTGGCATCACACCCAGTGCTCCATGCAGTACGTGCCCTCCCTATCACCCACCACCTGGTTCCTCAACCTCCCCCACAACCCCCCCCCCACCCCCCGCCACCCCTTCATAACCCTCTGGTTGTTTTTCAGAGTCCATAGTCTCTCATGATTCATCTCCCCTTCCAGTTTCCCTCAACTCCCTCTCCTCTCCATCTCCCCATGTTAGAGGGTTTCTTACATGAGCACCCTCCTAGCTTTCACACCGAGGATTACTTCAAAGTCTCTGCAGCCCTAGGAAGGGAAGAAGGACAATAAAAGAAATCCCAACTGGAAAAGATTTGCTTTGGCAGCTGCTTGATTGTTCTGTTGGGGGGCGGGGGGGGGGGGTGGCCAGCTCCAACCTCTACAGCCCACTTGCCCTCACAGTCCATACAAATGTTCTGTTTTGGTCTGGTTTCATCCT
Source organism: Meles meles (assembly GCF_922984935.1). Taxonomy (NCBI): domain Eukaryota; kingdom Metazoa; phylum Chordata; class Mammalia; order Carnivora; family Mustelidae; genus Meles; species Meles meles. The sequence goes on along the minus strand of NC_060067.1, from coordinate 110,686,590 downwards.
GCCCCTTCTGGGCCTCTGAGCCCCTACTTCCAGCAGGGTTATGTAAATTTCCACAAGGCCTTGGCCCCCTCCTGCCTCCCCCGATCCCTTTATCTGTTGCCAACACGAGATTCTCCTGATCTTACTCTGAGCCTCGCCTGGGAGAGGAGAGGCTCAAACACTCAGAAGGTCGGTGCCCTTTGCTGTTGAGTTCTACGATTTATTTTAAGGCCACTGGGTTTTGCAGGAGTGAGGGGCTGAAGTCTGCCCCATCACAAGCTCAGGAAACACTTATGAGCCTCAGCCCAGATCCTGAATATTAGAGGGAGTATGATTACTGCTTTGTGCACGGGTTGCACATTTTTTCAAAAATGAAAGCACCCTGCCAACCAAACCGATCACTGACAACATTCACCCCACTGATCACCAGCTCTGGATCCCTAACTAACTTGCCTGAACTGGGAATTCTTGACCCTGTTGAAATCATTCTGACCTTTTCTTGCAATGTTGGTTTAGTTTACATGCTTTTGAAAAGGCCTAACCCAGAAAGCCCAAATCCAGTCTACACAGCCTTCAGGATAAGTGTCTGCCTAGATGTCCACAGGGGCGTCTGTCCTTCCAGTCAGCTTGGAGATTTGGCTAAATATTGAGTTCTTCCCTTGATAAAACAGGCCCTCTGTAGGATTCCCCGCAGACCATGCAGTAAACTGCCGACTGGGGGGACTCTGTTGCTGTCACTACTACCAAATGGGTTCTTCGGGTCGTGAAATCTTGGGATACCCGTTGTTCTTTCTGTTTCTGTCCAGAGGCTGCTTATCCCTCCCAGAAGATCCTAGGCTCGCCTTCAAGGGCTACTGCTTTTCCCTTTCCCCACTGACTCACTCTCCCCAGGAGAGGTCAGAGCTGCTGGACAAACACCAAGTACCCAAGTTAAAGTAACAAAGGCTTTTTCTCGGGCCCTCAGCTTGTTGATGATGAGACATTATTTCCTTAACCAAAAACAATCCCACAGAGCCTAAGCCACCTGCTAAAAGTGCTTCCTGCCTGTCTGATGTAATTTGAGAACAAAAGTGGGAATATAGCTTCCTGTCAATTCCTCTGAATTAGTTAGGGATTGAGTTGTTCTGGCCTTGTGTTTCATTCGCACTGAATGAACTCAAAAAGTAATAGGACAGTAAATGAGCCGTGTGAAGTTCTAGCCACGCAGGATTACATCGGGATGTGGGCTGCTAGGACAATCTTCAAAAGTCCCATTCTGTTGAGGGTGTGTGTGTGCCTGGGTGTGTGTGTGCCTGCGTGCGTGCTCACATGCATGTGTGGGTTCAAAACAAAACACTAGAAGTGTCACGAGAGGGTGAAAATTGTACTTACTAAATTCCTCTCAGGGAAAGTGCTGTATGCCATTCAAAGGCATAAAGATCTTGTATAGCCACTTGCGCTGGGAATTAGAACCTCTAAGAGGCATCTTTGAATAAAAGTAGTTGGTAAACTAATTGCATTCTAAGGAAGGTAAGTGCAATTAATTACGAAGTTTTTGTTTTCCTTTGTGAGGTTTGACCGGAGCAGGATTGGGAGATCAATAGAGGAGGTGCTGAGTCCTGCCACCCATGTCCTCCTGCTCTTCCCACCTGCCAGAGCCCTGGGCATCTGTCTCAAACACTGAGTGGAAAAGTCGAGAGTATTTTTAAATATTAGCTTGAAAGAGGGCCACCATGTTAGCTTGCCAGGGAGCCAATACATCTGGCCAAGCCCTTGGACCTCAGGAGTTTGCCGTCTCGAAGACTGGACTGGTTCATACTGTGGGGACGGTACTGTTCCAGGTGATTCGAGTGTGTTGTTGTTCCAGACCTACCCCTGGAGGAATGGGTGGTAAGTAGATGGATCTCAAAGCAATTCTGTGCTTTAGGGACAAAAGAAGAAGCAGGACATCTGTGCTGTAGTTCAGACAATTTTCAGTAAGCAACAAGTCCAAAGTCATTATGCTCCCTAGTTCTGTTGCCCTAAGCGTCATTTCATCCTGGCCAAGACCCACCAGACACAGGTGGTTCCACGGAGTCTCTGGGCCCTGTAGCTGAAGCTCCCACCAGTAGGAATTAGGAAGGCATGTAGCTATGGGCAAAGGGGAAGAGTGGAGGAGAAAGGGCTTAGGGAATGAAATCCTTTCTCATGGCAGCTGGGCCAGAGGTAGGGTGGTCTGCAGAGAGCTGAAATGTGACTGACCTCCTCTGTGTCCTGTTCTTTGGTTGAGGTCCCTTGAACTAGAGAATAGCTCAGAAAAACTGCTGAATCTGTGTCTTTACAACACACTCAAGTCAGAACTCATGTCTTCTGCCCCATGTCATTTGCAATTCCTACTGCCCAAACACCTAGCTCTAAAGCTGTGGTTCATTATTTATGCACCTATCTTATCTATTAACATGGATGTGTTACTTGTTTGCCCTCTCTCTCCAGAGCAGAATCAACTTCCTTCTGAAAGCACAGGCTCAGAGCAGAGCTCCACACGCAGCAACTCCCTTGAATTTCATGTTCGTGACAAACACGGTCTTGTAATCCTCCGCCTCCCTGCAGCCAACTCCGGCCCCGCTGCAATGAAGGGATCCTCTTGGGCTTTGCTCAAATTCTCCACTAAAATGAAAAGCGAATTCAGCGTAATACAGTTGGTCTTTGTTTAGACAAAAGCAAAGATATTTTGCCAAAATTAAAATGGAAACTTTGGAGTCAATCTTAAATATTTTTTAAATGAGGAAGTATACATGTGCCAATGCTTGTGTGTGTGTGTGTGTGTGTGTGGTTGGTCCTCAATTAGTGTCACTAATTGATGTTCAGATGTTCTTGAACACCAAATAAATTCAAGAGAAATTGTCTTGATTTGGCCTGCATACGGGATTGGAATTATTCAATCTGGAGAAGTATGAGGGGCATTAGCCCAAGGAAAGTCACCATTAAGTAATAACAAGAAAGAAAGAAAGAAAGAGGGAGAGGGAGGAAGAAAGAAAGAGAGGGAGGAAGAACAGACGGGCTTAAATTGTTGCATAAGAGATTTTTATATTAATGAAGATCATTAAATTTTAGAATAGGTTATATCAAGAGAGGATATCAAACTTCTCCAAGGGTCACTAAAGCAAAGCTCATCTGTTACGAGATAGTTTAGCACTGGTCCTAATGGAAGGAAGAAGGGATATCATCACCCCTATTTTCAGCTGAAGAAAATAATCTCAGTACTGGTTTTGCCAGCCTTAGTCTAGTTATTTGCAGTACATTTGTAACGAAGTACAAACTGATTCTATTAGAAGATAATATATTATTTATGAGGAAAGCTAGTGTGGACTAGTACAAAAAAAAGAATTTTAAAATATATGTGTCATTTATGTGTAATCATTAAACTGGGATTGTATTTTAAAAACCAACCACATCAAAGAAAAATTGGGAGAAAACTACATCTCAGCAACTTTTAGACACTTGAAAATAATTATCAACATTTTTAAGCTGTATCTCTTTCATCCCTTCATTTCTAGTCTGTAGCCATGCTCTGTAGAAACAGATGTAGCAGTGATTCCAACCCTTGCCATGTCTTAAAGAGCTTGTCTTCTCTACTTCACCTCTGCATTAAAAGCAAAGGCCCATCAGAAACAAACCTGAGGATTCGTAAGTATTTAGTATACAATAAAAGTAGATTGTTCTGTAATGATCTTGGGAAAATGGTTTGGCTATTTGGAAAAAAAAAAAAAAAAAGGATGTTAGACCTGTACTTCAAAGTGTAAACCAAAATAAATTCTAAATGAATTATCCAAAACAAGAACATAACTGATCTGGCCAGTCAGTCTTTGAATAGGGAAACCTACTGTAAACAAAACACCAAAGATGGAAAAATATTATAGAAAAGATTAATAAAGGGGCACCTGGGTGGCTCAGTCAGTTAAGCATCTGCCTTTGGCTCAGGTTATGATCCTGGGGTCCTGAGATCCAGCCCTGCACTGGGCTCCCTGCTCATCAAGGAGTCTGCTTCTCCCTCTTCCTCTGCCCCTCCCTCTACTTGTGCTTCTTTGTCTCAAATAAGTAAATAAGATCTTAAAAAAAAAAAAAAGAAAAGCTTAATAGAGATTCACAATGTAAATGTTAAAAATGTTTGTTGGTTAAACATGCACACACAAAATGAAAGATAAATGATGTGCCGGGAATATCTTCGTTACATTTCTAAAACGATGGTTGTTATTGTTAAAAGATAACTGGTCTTTCAGAGTAATACGAAAAGGAGGACTTCACCAATAGGAAAATAGACAAAGGACAGAAAAGAACAGTTAGGTTGGAAAAGGCCAAGGATGAAAAAAATATGAAAAAACTGTTCAGTCTCACTATTCATTTAAAAATAAGAAAATTTAGGGGTGCCTGGGTGGCTCAGTGGGTTAAAGCCTCTGCCTTCGGCTCCGGTCATGATCCCAGGGTACTGGGATCGAGCCCCGCATCATGGTCTCTGCTCAGCAGGGAGCCTGCTTCCTCCTCTCTCTCTCTGCCTGCCTCTCTGCCTACATGTAATTTTTGTCTATGAAATAAATGAATAAAATCTTTTAAAAAAGAAAATTTTATAAATAATTCAGTGAACTACCATTTTCAAACCCAGCACATTAACTCATATTAGAAAGAAGTAAAAAAGAAGAATATGACAGCGGCAAGAGTAGGGCAAGGTTGGCACTCATTTATCCAACTGGTGGGAGGGAAATGGGTTCCTTTCTGGATGACAATTAGGTAATATGTACCAACAGCCTTAAAATATACTAATTTGAGCCCAGAAATTTCACTTCTATGGTTTTATGGTAAGGAAATAAACAAAGATTATTATCAGATCGTGTTAAAAATTGTGAAAAGTTGGAAATAATCTAAATGCCCAAGACAAGGGAATTAGTTATATCAATTATTAGATTTCTACAGACTAAAACACTAGTTGTTAAAAATTACGTTATGACACTAGTTGTAAAAAAAATCATTCAGCAGAAGAATACTTGGCATGAATACATGTCCAAACCACCGCTTAGGCTAAATATTAGATGTGAAGTATGACAGTACTCAATACATTCTTGTGTGTACCAAAACATGCACAACAAGAGGTTTTCTTGGAGTGGAATCGTGGTTTTTCTGTTTCTTTTGATAACTTTTTTATTGTTGTTTTCTGAAATTCTGTCCGTACTGTGCATATCATATGAGAAAGAAAAGATCTCTTTTACGAACAATAGAAAGGAACAAAGTAACCCTAATCTATTGGCCACAAGTATATTAGTGACCCAGTAATTATTGGGGACTCTACATTTCAAACAGATTTGAAATCAAAGATAAATTCTTGAGGCGATCGCAGTGCCCCACTCTTCACTCTAAGCTCGGTTACCTCTGGCCCCCTTTCACAGGAGGTGCGGACAATGATCCCATTTTCCAGGGGCCAAGCGCTGAGCCAGAAGGAGACGTGAGGACTTTACCAGTCAGAGAAAGGAGGTGCGGGAAGACAGCCACACAGCAATGATCGATAACACTACGTTAGGCTTTTGAATTTTAGAAGCTGCGTGTGTAAAATATATGCCTGCCTACAGAACCTTCCATACCGTGACAACTGAGGAATCATGGCGGAGCCAGTTAATTAATAGAATTTGTACAGCCAGTCAGCAGGAAAAAAAAAAAAAATGAGAAACTGTAAATCAACAAAGAAACGTTTATTACTTGTAAAGAAACTGTAATTACCCCAACTCAAGATATTCATCAACTTTTAGAGGAGATTCCTCAGGCAAGAAAGCAGGGAAATAACTCATTCTGTTCCCCCCCTTTTGAAGTAGTTTTTTTTTTTTTTAGGTTTTCCTAGCAGATATTATTTTTATTTATTTTATGTTATTCGTTTATCTGAGAGAGAGGGAGGTAGAGAAAGAACGGGAGCAGGGAGAGGAGCAGAGGGAGAAGCAGACTCCCCGTTGAGTGGGGAATACCCCTAGGTACCGGGGACCCCCTGGGGCCGGGGACCCAGGGACCCTCACCCCCCGACATGGGGCTCAATCCCAGGACCCCGGGATCATGACCTGAGCCAAAGGCAGACGCTTAATCTTCTGAGCCACCCAGGCGACCCCCCAACCCCTGCCAGCAGATATTATTTTTAATCAGTAACTTCACCATTTTCTTATTTATTTGTTGCAGTTTTCTATTATGCCATCTTGGTAAAAAGAATTACCTAAAGCCACTTGCAATGATACATTGTTATATGACCTTGATTTGTAGGGCACCAGAGTACAATGAACAAAGAATAAACACAGGATGTTTTCTTCACTCTGAATTGTTTAGTGTTAAAATAGCACACTGAGTAACAGCAGCTGGTGCCACAGGGATACACATTCTTGTTGTGCCCCTTTTTCTGGTCTCTGAGAGATCTGTGTGCAACCCAAGGAGGTCTAGACCTGAGTACTCTCCTCTCCGCTAGGTACCTGGGAAACCTGGGGCAGAGACCTGAGGAGTGTTGTGTGGGACTCTTGAGATTAGGGTTAACATTTTCCAGCATACATTGAAAGAAAAAATTACAGTCACAGTAACAACTTGAATTTGTTTTAAGGAGGCAGCATGTGAAAAAAAAGACTGGAGTTTCTGGAATTAGACTGGGTTCAAACCCTTGCTTTGTTTCTTAGTAGAGGTGTAGCCTTAATCCCAATGAATTTCAGCCTCCCTGGTTATAAAATTGGGATAAAACTATGTATGACAAAATTATTCATAAGGGACACAGAGTTTTGTGATGCGTCTTCAAATACATTATCTCATTTGATCTTTGCGATTATTCCATAAGAAAGATATTATTATCCCTCATTTACAATTGAAACGGAGGCTCAGAAATTGAAATGCCTTGTCCTAAATCACATAGGGTAAGGACACGTGTTTTCTGATTCACAGTCCTGTGCTCTTTCCATAAAAACACACAGAATATATTCTAACCGACTAGCAATGGAGAAAGTCGGTTAAAAGGAAGATGTGCAAAATGCAGCTGCTGGTCAGTAACCCAAACCAGGCTCCCTCTGCTCACCTCTGTTTGTAGGTCCAGTCTGTCTGGCCCAGCACTTGTCTCCCTGCCCCAGCTGCAATGCCCTATAAATGGAGGTAGTTTCCCAGTTAAAAGGAACAGCTAGCTGGCTGTGCATAAGGCTTGGAACAGCTTGACCCCAGCAAGTCAACCCCAGGGTGAGCTGAGAAATTGGCAGGTGGGCTGCGGAGGACGCTATCTTCTTGTGACCGTGAAGGTAGCCAGCCCTCTGCGTGCAGACATGAACTCAAGCTAAATTGGCCGAATCCCAATTCCGAGTGACTCTACATATAGGAAGAGGATTTTACACATCAGCACTTGTAAAACTGTATGAGTAGAAAATGGTCTCAATTAACTCGTGTTATAAAAACTGGATGTAACATGAGATGAGGTTTCAATCTGAGCCACAATGAAACTTTGACAAAGTAAGAGATCATTTTATGAAACTCACTTTACCTTTTGCACTCCTGGGTAGTTTCACAATGCCAGTCTGGATCATTAGCTCATTTTATTACCTGTGGGGTCTTTTTGCTCTCTGCTGGGTCCTTTCCCTGCCAAACTCTGCCTGGTTATAATTTGGGAGCTTTGAGGAACATGAAATTTATGATGTGGGATTTTTTCTAGTTATATAATGCAACGCTCTCAATTTCACTTAAAAAAAAACTGCTTCGAAAAAACTTTAGGGCACAAATTTTGTGATGTGTGACCACATTAATGTTGAATTCTTCTCAGGGTCAAGTGTCTGTGCCTCAGCCTAAAATTCCCCTTTTAGATCAATTCTGTTGATGGCATCATAATTATCTTAAACTCCAATGTAACACAGAACTGGGTTTTAATCTCCGCTCTAACTGTGAGATCTCAGATGAATTATTAATTTCCTTATGCTCAGTTCCTCATCTGTAGAATAGTGGCAATAATTGCACTTACTTCCTAGAATCTGAGGATTTCGTGAAATAATACATGCAGCATGCTTCGCAACTCCTGACAAACAGTCATCGTTCAAGAATGTCACCACTCTCGTGACTTGTCAAAGTATTTATTTCCCGCCATGTGCCAGACACTGTGCTCACCCCTGGGGACTGCAGCGGAAGACAATGGCTCTTCTCAGGAGGCCAAGTTAACAAGGGTCTGATACATAGTAACTACTGAAGAGAAGTTAGCTTCTGATAGTATTAAAATGAGTCAGTGGGAGAACTACTAGGGAACCCACCTAGAAGCAGAAGTCCTAGGCACAAAACCAGCTCCCACCTAGAATGATCAATTGATTTGGGGGCAATATCCTTCATTTACAGAAAGTTCCCACTTTTTAATTTTTTTTAAAGATTTTATTTATTTATTTGTCAGAGAGAGAGAGAGATCACAAGTAGGCAGAGAGGCAGGCAGAGGCAGAGGGAGAAGCAGGCTCCCTGCTGAGCAAGGAGCCGGATACAGGACTTGATCCCAGGATGCTGGGATCATGACCTGAGCTGAAGGCAGCCGCTTAACCAACTGAGCCACCCAGGCATCCCATCCCACTCATTAATTTAGAAAAAAGCCACAAACCAATAGAAAAATGGTCAAAGGCTTTAGACAGAAAATTCACAGAAAGAGGGGCACCTGGCTGGCTGAGCCCTTGGTCTCAGGGTTGTGAGTTCGAGCCCCATGTTGGGTGTAGAGACTCCTTAAAAATAAAAGCTTTAAAAATAAATAAATACTTTAAAGAAAAAGAAAATTCGTAGACAGAACTACAAATAGTGAGGGAAAAAATGAATGCATAAAGATGATGTAAAAACAAGATCCCTTGCTTTCTGCTTTTATGGATTTTCCAAACTTTCTTTAGTAAATATTTTAAAATTGTTGTTTCTATCTTACAAAAGTCACCATAGAACTAGGACTTGAAATATCTATAAATGAGGCAGATGCTCTCCTCCCCTGCAAACCCCAGTTACAAGCTTGTGTTGAAATGTCATCATAATCTTGCTATAAGAGAAAAGGCCTGTTGTGATCATTTCAAAGACTAAGTCTTGGCAGAGCATTTTGTAGGTAAAGAAAGTGTTAAATTGTCATTGTTTAAAAAGGAGGAGAAAGAAAAGAAGGTTTGGTTGTTGGTCCCAACCTCTTGACTGATGGTCAGCTAGGTGGAGGATAATGACGGGTTCCCAGATTAAGTGTTTCTTCCATTAAAGTTTATCAGAAAATTGCTTTTGCTTTTTGTCAGGGAATGCATTCATTTCTTCCCAGAATGAGGTTGTAAATTAAATCAAACCCAGAGGAAGTTTGGAGCCATTTTTTGTTTACATCTTCTAGTCCTCCTTTTCTTCCAATAGGTCTTGCTTTTCTGGTGAGCACCCTTTCGAGGCAGTTACCTGATCCAGAAATGGGGACAGCAATCTCTCCCTTGCACCAAGTCCTGGGTGCCAGCTCTTAAATACAGTTCTCAATACAGTCCCCTTCTTTCCAGAGTCTCAACTACTACCTTAGCTGGGGCCCTGACTGATTGTTTCACCTGGGGAGTCCCCAGATAACTTCCTATTTTTCTCTAAGTGCCTGGGTCAAAACTTGGTCAAAACTTACTGTTTTTGTATTACTAAGAGATACTGACAATTATGCACTCCCTGACTGCCCAATTACAGGGACTTTTGCTTTATATTCTAGCCATATCTGGATTATTTTTTTCACGAGGGTTTTTTGTTTTGTTTTGTTTTGTTTTTGCTTTAAAGATGACTATTATAATCAGGAGAAAAAGGTGTTTTAAATTCTGATGGGGTGACTGGGTGGCTCAGTTGGTTAAGCTCAGGTCTTGATACCAGGGTCCTGGGATCGAGCCCTGCGTCTGGCTCCCCAGTGAGTGGGGACTCTGCTTCTCCCTCTGCCTGCCGCTCCCCCTGTTCATGCTTTCGCATTCTCTCTCAAATGGGTAAATAAAATCTTTTTTAAAATTCTGATAAATCAGGGTTAAGCTATAAAAACATACCAAAGCCCTCAAAATGTGAGTTTGATGTTATTAAACATCATGTATATATATTATAAGGGCACTGAAAGAACTGTTAAAAATGTAGATGAGGATTTTCTGTGCAATTTGGGGTAAAAAGATAAAGCATCATGTTGTGTCCAAGTAGCCTCTCCCCACAGAGGTAGGGTGACCACATTTCCTAAATGGCCTAAGAGAGTTCCAGCTCATGCCTATTGTCTTAGAATAATCATTTTTTATCCAGTTTGGGCAATAAACTCTATGGTCACTATACCTAGAATGGAGAGCTCATATTATTTCCCCCTTTTTTCTGACTGTTGACTATTTCTGAATCATGACTGTTTGCCAGGAATTACAAAGCATGCTGCATGCGTTATTTCACAAAATCCTCAAATTCTAGGAAGTGCAATTATTGCCGCTATTTTACAGATGAGGGAACTGAGCATAAGGAAGTTAATAATTCATCTGAGATCCCACAGTTAGAGCTGAGATTAAAATCCAGTTCTGTGTTATGTTGGAGTTTAAGATAATTATGATGCTATCAACAGAATTGTATCTCTCTTTTTTCTGGTAAAAAGAACCCACCTACTTGGGAAATATCCATGCTCTGGGATTCTAGTGGGGCTGACTCCCCCCTCCCCCAGCACTGCTGCTCCCCAAGCCCCCTCTACAGATAGACCTGACATATGCCTCCAGCTAGGTCCATTAGAATACTGCGTATACTGGGGCACCTGGCTGGCTCAGTCAGAGTGTCTGATGCTTGGTTTCGGCTCAGGTCATGATCTCAGGGTTGTGAGATCAAGCCTCACATTGGGCTCTGTGCTCAGTGCAGAGTCTACTTAAGATTCTCTCCCTCTCCTTCTGCCCTTACTGGACTCATGCGCTATAAATAAATAAATAAATAAAATCTTAAAAAAAAAAAAGAGTATCACATATCTTGGATCATTGTTTAGGAGCCAATCAGAATTTTTCTGGGATAATTTTTCAAAGGCTACCTTGAAAAAACCCTCTTTCATCTGGGTCTGCTCAGCTGATCAGTTATGAGTGTTGGGATGCTAGCCACTATGTAGCCTGACAGATGGAGAAAGCCTTTCTCTAAACAAAGAGCCACAGCGATATCACTGAGCCCCTAGATCCAGCTATGCCTGATGTCAGCTGTGTTCTAGACTCTTCAGTTCAATAAGAACATGGGTTTATTTTGCACTACAATTAATATAGTCCTCATAATATACCTTCTCTCCAGCTTCCCTTCCAGTGTATAAGATGCAACCCCCAAAGAAACTGAACATTATATGGAAGCCCCTAAAAACAGAGCTTTCTATCCTTAAGGTTTCTCGAATGGAAAATAGAATACATATTGGTTAAAGCACTTAGTAATGCTTATTAACTTAAAGTAAATCACTGTTACAGTCATAACTGCTGGGGAGTACCAGCGCTCGCAAAATACAAGGGAACTCTCAGAGAAGGAGCAGTGTGCTTCTTGCATATTAATGGCTCTCCCTGAGCTAGGAGCCTGCCGTATGCCCACGACCACTGGTTACGGGTGCCTCCCCTGCCAGATGTTGTCTAATTCTCGCCCTGTTTCTGACCCCATTCCCTGCCTCCCCAGATTCAGGAGTTGGCATGGGGCGAGGTTCTGCAATGAGGTGAGACAGCTGTTTTGCACATCACTAGGTAATTTTTAAGAGCTGAAAATGTAATTATTTTTAGGCCACCTCAAAATATCCCCCAGCCAAAACACCTGCGTCAAAGCAGCAGCTTCAAAGTGCCAGGGATCTGCAGCCTCTTTCCACCAGGCTTTGCCCCCTTAATTCGGTTTCCATCCCGACTCTGGAGGCAGTTTCATAAGATGAACATCTGATCGAATCATGACCTTATTTAAAATCCCTCTGGCTCCTGTTTTCCTTCCTCCCACCCCGTCCCCACATGCCTTCCTAGCTCCTGTTATGCCGAGCTCTATGCAGAACCCTGAGTACCCATGTGAGTCACGCCTCTGTGCCTTTGCAAATCCCTTCCTCTGCCTGGAGACCCCCCACCCCCATCCTGCCCAGTGAACTCCTCATCCTGGGCCTCCTCCTCTGAGAAGTATTCCCCAGACAGGGCTAGTCAGGCCTTTCCCGCACTGGGCTTCCTTGGCACCCTGCTCCCCACCAATCCTCTGTATGGCCCTCACCCCTTCTGGGGGCATTCTCTGTGCTTGCATTTGCATTCGTCTCTCTTGCTAGGCTGTGAGTCCCTCAAGCTCTGAGAACGTGTTATCTTTATCTCTGTAGCCTTTGAACTTGGCATAGTACATCACAGGGCAATCACTCAATGAATGTTTGTTGAATGAGTGAATTATAATTGGATGTGAATGAATGTATGAGGGAATAAATGAATAATAAATTGTGTGAAAGAAGCCAACCATAATAGGATGATTACACTGGGGTGTCTCTCATAGCTACACAATTTCCAATTTGTTCATGTGAAATTTGAAGTTGCTAGTTTCCTGCCTTCCCCACAGGGAGAAGGGAAGTTTACGCTGTTCTTTGGGGTTTGGGAATAAGGTTCTGCTCATCTTTAGTTACACTTGAGTGGCATAACAGTTAATTTGCCAAAGCTTTAAGGACTCCATTTGGACTCAGATGAGATGTTTCCTGGGTATCAAATTAGGTAATACCTGTAAAGCACAGTGCATGATACAAGTAGGCATTAAAAATATTAGCTATGTCATCATCACCATCAGTGTTAAAGAATCATGTTGTAGTATCTGGAGCACAGAGCACAGAGGCTAGACAGCACAGGGTGTGAAGTCCACCTCCCTGACTTCATAGCCTGCTTTCACCACTTCTTTGTTGGACTTCAGAAGTAACTTGATTTCCGAGTGTCAACTGTAAAATGAAGCTGTATTTATTTAAAGTATTGATCAATTCTCTGGGCCAAGAACTGTGGTCTGGGATCCACAATGAATAAAACAAAGATCCCTGCCCACGCAGGGTTTATGCTTCCCAAAATAAAATGTGTCAGAATAAACCGAAGGTATCAAAAACCTTGATGGTGACCAGCACTGTGACTGTGGGTGAACCCGGGACTGGCTAAGGTGGGACAGAATTGCAATTCTAAATAGGGCGGGCCCTATTACCTCCCTATTACAGGAAGGGCCACGTCAGGGGACAGCAGAATGAAGACCTGAAAGAGGAAAGGGAGCAGGCAAGTGGCGAAGCTGGGAGTGCATGGGCACAGTAGGGAGGCCGGCATGAAAGAGTCAAAGGGTTGGCGGGAGAGTAGAAGGACAGACCAAATGATACCAGGGACAGAGCTCATGAAGCTGTTGTCATAATGACTCTGACTTTTCTCTGAGTGAAAGCTCACTGGAGGATTTTGAGCAGAGGCGTGATTTGACCCAGGTTCCAGGGTCACGCAGACTAGTGTGCTGACAATGGCTGAATGAGGGCAAGGGTGGAAGCAGGAAGGCACATACACACTACATACACACACACACACACCACACACACACACACACACATTTTTTATAAAAACCACGTGAACCTGTATGTTTGGGAGGTTTTGTTTGTTTTGCAAGTTCCCCTCTGCTCTTTCCCTGGGGCACATATGGGCTCTTTGTCCTAATAGGGTAATAATATACAAACAAGTGAGAAACCACTTAAGAATAGAATCGATTATCTTTCAGAATGTCTTTCTGGTTTTAATCAGACTGACAGCTAGTAATGCTCAGATCTCGGTGGTGAAAATGAACTTACATGGGATGCCTGGGTGGCTCAATCATTAAGCATCTGCCTTCAGCTCGGGTCATGATCCCGGGGTCCTGGGATCCAGCCCCGCGAAGAGCTCCCTGCTCAGTAGGGAGCCTGCTTCTGCCTCTGCCCCTCCTCCTACTTGTGCTCGCTCCCTCCCTCTCTCTCTCTGTCAAATAAAATTTTAAAAAAAATAAACATACAGGGCACCTGGGTGGCTCAGTGGGTTAAGCCGCTGCCTTCAGCTCAGGTCATGATCTCAGGGTCCTGGGATCAAGTCCCGCATCGGGCTCTCTGCTCAGCAGGAAGCCTGCTTCCCTTTTTCTCTCTCTGCCTGCCTCTCTGCCTACTTGTGATCTCTCTCTGTCAAATAAATAAATAAAATCTTTAAAAAAAATAATGAACATACATTTTTATATTTATTACCTGAAATACCATTGAAGCAGAATATTTTGACATGACTGTTTAAATAGCAGTATGAAACTACATGCTTACTACAATTAAGCGTGGTGGGTTTCTCTCCCATTCACCCTCGTGTTCTCTCTGGACCCCACCAAGCTAGACTAGTAAGACAGGGTTCGGGGTACTGTTAAGTATAAGAGACGCTTGAAAAAAACAGAACTCTGTAAGTTGGGCTAAGTGGTGCAATTCTGGAAGGCTTTGGCAAAGGAGAGAGAAATGGCCAAGATGCTAACTGGTCTAACATGAAGACATTTGAGTGCTGGACTGTATTGGGCAGAGCTCAGGAGGTTACACAGAACATATGCCCAGAGCATATTGTTGCTTATCTCTGAATTTTAACCAGGTTCCTGTTTTGCACATTAATAATCATTAAAACTATTGAATAGTTACTATTTTAAAGTACATTTACATATGCATATAGAAATATACAGTCTAGGGATACTTTGCATTGTATATAAACATGTCATATATTTTTAACAACTTACTTAAAATTTTTATAAGGAAGCACTCATTTTAAGAATATATGTTTAATATATATAAATAGCATCCAGAAATGAATGGCCATGACACCCAACTTAAGAAATAAGACAAAACCAATGCTTTCAAGGCTCCCAGGGTGCCTCTTCATGATCAAACTGCCTCCCTCCTCCAAAAGGTAATTATTATCCTGCTATCCTGAAATTGGCGTTATATCCTCCCATGTTTATCCTTAGTTTTATCACATATATATCTAGAAATAAGCAGTTTGCCTGCAAGTTTTTGCTTTATACCCAGGTAATTGTGCTATAGTTATTTTTTTTCAGTGGTGGGCTTTTTCCATCAACATGATGTATATAAAATAAATCCATGTTGAATTTTGTAGCGATCATTCAACTGTCTTCGCCACTATATAGTATTCCCTTGTGAGACTAGATATTGAAACTCCATTCCCTGGGCATTTTGATGGTTTTCCTTCTTTAACAAACAGTGCTGCTGTGAATATTCTGGTCTCCTCGTACACATGTCCAGAGTTTCTTGGACTCGTAGCAAGGGTGGATATATATCAAGGAGATATACCAAAGATGGAGTCAGCACATTATATGTTTACATACTCTCACAGATTGGCACAAATGTCAAGCTTGGACAATGCCAAGGCTTGGCAAGGATGTGAAGCAACTGGAACAGTTTTATAGTACTAGGGGGAATATGAGATAGTATAACTATCAAAAATGGCAGGGGCTCAGTGAAAATAAACACCCTAATATATAAATATTATGCAAATATCATTTTGCTTCCATAAGCTGAAAGGATACATTGTGGTTCTGTTTTGTTTTAAGTAGGCTCCATACCCAGCAAAGGAGCCCAACATGGGACTTGAACTCATGGCCCTGAGATCAAGACCTGAACTGAGATCAAGACTTAGATGCTTAACCAACTGAGAGCACTCCCAGGCACCCCAAGGGTACACTGTTAATAAGAAATTCCAGAGCACATCAAGGGTACCCAAGAGTACACTGTTAATAAGAAATTCCAGAGCACATCAAGCTGGGGGCCATCAGTGAGCATCCTGTTAGAGTCCTCCTACTACCTTCCAAGAGGCACGCTCAGGATGCTGGCAATGACCTTCAGCTTGTCATGAGAGTTTTGCAGTTGAAAAAAGCTTCTTTCACAAGTCTAGTCCTCTGGATGGAACACCTGAGTTACTACACTGCCCCCCACCCATCCTGCCAAACACCACAGGTGTGACTTAGTGGCAGGGACAAGATGTGGACACAAAAAAATCAATTCCAGGCCTAGGAAGGATGGTGCAAAACACACCATCATATTTTCTGTAAATACCAAATTCCTTTCAAAAGTGGTTACCCATTTTAATCCTGCCATAGACTTAGTATACAGAGCCTATGTTGTAAGTATCTTCCCTGAGATTGTAGCTTGTCTCCTTACTTTCTTTATGGTATCTTTTGATAAACGCAAGTTCTTAATTAAAGGCAGTTAGATTTATCAAGGTAGTTAATATTGTCTGTTATTTCCTCTATGATTTGTACTTTGGGCATCTTGTTTAAGATATCCTTTCTTACTTTGAATAAAAAGACCCAAACCCAAAACCTTTCCTAGATTTCTTCTAATGTTTTGCCTATCACATTTTTAAAAAAGACTTTATTTATATGAGAGAGAGAGAGCAGAGCAAGAGAGAGTATGAAGTGGGGTGGGGGGAGGGTTGGAGGGAGAGGGAGAAGCAGGCTTCCCTCTGAGCAGGGAGCAGGATGCGGGACTCTATCCCAGGACCCTGGGATCATGACCTGAGCCAAAGGTAGACACTTAACAGACTGACTGAGTCACCCGGGTGCCCCTTGCCTATCACATTTTTGACACCTTTATGGAGATATATAAGACTCACCCATTTAAAATTTACAATTCAGAGATTTTTAGTATATTGCCAGAGTTGTACAACAGTCACTACAATCTAATTTTAGACCACATGTCTCACCCCAAAAGGAATTCTTATAGTCATTCACAGTCACTGCCTGTTCCTCCTTCCTCTCCACTTCCAGCACAGCCCTACGCAACCATTAATCTACTTTTTAAATAGCTTTGCCTTTCTGGATGCTTGATATAAATAAAATGATATAATATGTGGTCTTTCGTAACTGGCTTCTTTCATTTAGCATACTGTTCTTGAGGTTTATCCATGTTGTAGCATGTTTTACTACTGCAGGCCTTTTTATGACTGAATATCATTCTATTGTATGGATATACCATATTTTATTTATCCATTCATCAGGAATGGACATTTGGGGTGTTTCCATTTGTGGTCTATTATCAATAATGCTGTAGTTGATAAATTGATAAATGCTGCTATAAACATTCATGTACAAGTTTTTGTGAGGACTTTTCTATTTTTACTATTCTTGGATATTCACCTAGGATTATAGATGGCGAGTGATACGGTAACTCTATGTGTAGGTTTTGAAAAACTGTCCAACGTTTTTTCACAGTGACTACACCATTTTGGCATGAGCATTCCAGGGTCTCAGCATCCTTCCCAATACTTACTCTTTCCATCTCCTTATAGCTGTGCTAGTGTGTGGGAAGTTATACCCTAGTGTGACCTTAATTTGCATTTCCCTAATGCTAACTGAGGTTGAGCATTTTTCATGTGACTTATGAGTCACTTGTATATTTTCTTTGAGTAATGTCCATTTAAATCCTTTGCCCACTCTCCCTGCTCAGAGGAGAGTCTGCTTCTCCCTTGCCCCTTACCCCACTCATGCTCTCTTGCTCTCTCTCTCTCACACTCTTTGTCTCTAAATATTTGTATCTAAATATTTGTCTCTAAAATATTTGTTAAAAATAAACCTTTTGCCCATTTTTACATTGAGTTATTTGTCTTCTTGTTATTAACTTTTAAAAAAAATTAAAAAAATTTTTTTATTTATTTGACAGAAAGAGATCACAAGTAGGCAGAGAGACGCCCAATGTGGGGCTCAATCCCAGGACTCTGGGATCATGACCTGAGCCGAAGGCAGAGGCTTTAACCCACTGAGCCAACCAGGCACCCCTTGTTATTGACTTTTAAGGGTTCTTTGTATATTCCAGGGGTGCCTGGGTGGCTCAGGCAACTAAGTATCTGCCTTCAGCTCAGGGGATGATCCCAGGGTCCTAGGACTGAGCCCCACATTGGCATCCCGGCTCAGCAGGGAGCCTGCTTCTCCCTCTCCCTCTGCTGCTCCCCCTGCTTGTGCTCTCTCTCTCAAATAAATAAATATAATCTTTAAAAAAAAAAGTTATTTGTGTATTCTGGATACACAGTCTCAGCATCTCATAATGTCTCTTTTATATTATCCAATTTGGGGCATATATGCTACACTCTAGGTAATTTTTCAAATCTATCTTCTAGTTCAGTAATTCTCTCCTCACCCACATCTAATACACTATTTAGGAGACCTAAAAATATGGCCAGGTAGATGTTAATTCAAAAAATGCTTCATCATACTAAAATTGTATGTGCAATACAAAACTTAAATTATAGAAATGTCCTGCTTCTTTGATACCAATTTTTCAATACAATCAAACCCACATTTAAAATCTATACGTACACCATATGCAAGTTATATGCAAGTTATACCTCAATTTGGAAGAAACTATTAAAAATTGGGACTCAAAATCTGGTGCAAAAACTTAAAGGGGTAAATAGGGTGGGGTGGGGAAGGAAAAGGCAGAGACTGTAGTAAGTTTGAGTCAAGAGAAATTTTTTTTTTTAAAGGTTTTACTTATTTATTTGACAGACAGAGATCACAAGTAGACAGAGGCAGGCAGAGAGAGAGGAAGGGAAGCAGGCTCCCTGCTGAGAAGAGATCCCAATGCGGGGCTTGATCCCAGGACCCTGGGATCATGACCTGAGCTGAAGGCAGAGGCTTTAACCCACTGAGCCACCCAGGGGTCCCGAGAAATAGTCTTTCAATAAATGTACATAAAAGGATCAACACTTGGATTAAGAAATGGACAGGTCAGTTTAGCAAGACTGGTTTTCATGTCCAGCTTTGCAAAACCAGCTTTACTCTTCTGTAATCAGTTCTCAAAGAGTTCAGCACTTCGTCTGTTCCTTGGTTGCCACGGGTGACTAATATCATTGTCTGCCGGGCAGAGTTTTCTCCACTCCCGCAACACACAGAGAGAAGTTCTAGTCTGCAAGGTCAGTGAAACACCCCTGTTGTAACCAAGGAAACTCGGACAGCTCCCTTCCTGACTTACCCAGTCTCCACACTTGAGAACATGGTTTTTATCTGTGCTAAAGTGATATTTTAGTGTGACACTCAGGAGAATAACTTTTCAGTCCTGTGATTTTTATGCCTTTCTGGCCAGCAGAGGTCAATATATAGGTCACTATATGTCACTATATAGGTCACAACCTTTGGAGGCGCTGTTCTAAAAATGTGCTCTCAGAACGCTGCTAATCCCTGGCTGGTTCAGGGGGGAAAAGCAAAGAAACTTGGGTTCAATGTACATTTCACAAATTTGGAATTAAAGATTGTGATTTTTCACAGAGATGCTGCTATAGCCTTAATAACCAGTTCTACTCTTTATCAGGCGAATGAGTTCATATCTAACATTACTATTCCTTTTATTACTTAATTGACAGAAATGGAACAGAGGTTCAAAGTGGCTTTCTGAAGTGAAAAATAATGATTAAAAATGTACCGTAAGTATAAGAACTCATAAAAATGTTACAGTGCCTTTATTTATATAACATATAAATTATATACTTTGCATACGTAATTTCTATTACATAAGAATGGTGATCAGAAATTCAGTGCAAAATATAGAATGTGAATTTATATGCCCTGCTTTAAGGGGACCTGCAAATGAGATCATTTCCTACATGCAGCCTAGGAAGAAAATGCAAAAGTATACAGTGAAGAAAAAATTAAATTGAATTTTATTTGACTAATAATTCACTGATTTATCCCCATTCTTTGACATGCTATTTAGAAATTTTGTTCAACAGTGAGATGAAACCAGCAGAACTTTCCCATAATTTTCAAATAAAGAAGAGTGATCTTTAAAGTAGACTAATGAAGTTTTTCCAACACAAGCCCGAAACAATGCCTCTTGGGGGAGAAATAATCTATCGTGTCACTCAAAGCAGAGACCAATATTACTAAGACATTATTGATCATTTTACTCTTCACTGCAAAATTAAACCCAGGCCATGCTTTAGCTAAGAGGTTTATCAAGCTTCTGGAGATACAAAAATCCGGTGCTTGAGAGAAAACAGACTGAGCTATTAGACATAATTCCTTTATCAAAGAGAACCACCGGATACCACCTAATAACAGTGACATACCATATAGAAGTGCTATCACACATTCATCGTGTGTGTGTGTGTGTGTGTGTGTGTGTGTGTGTGCGTGCATGTGCTTTTCAATTGGATGCAGCTACTGATTCCCTGAGCATGAATCCGCCCCGGGCGTCTGTGCTGCCCATCTATGAAGAAGTATGTGATGTGTTTGTAGCACTTCTTACTGAAATCGGGTGTTGCTCTAAGGAAGAGATGCTCATTCATCGAAAACTCCTTTGTGAAAAGTGATATGGTTTAGGAAAAGTGCACTGGGTCCGTGTCGACAGCTGGGGACAATCAGGAAGGGCATTTTCATGTGAGTGAAACAATTTGTTCCTGAATACCTGTCTCCATGTTACTGCATTTTTTTTAACTTTTATTTTTTTAAGATTTTTATTTATTTATCTGAGAAAGAGAGAGAGAAAGTACGAGTAGGGGAAAGGGCAGAAGGTGAAGCCAACTCCCCACTGAACAGGGCTTGACCTGAGCTCCACACAGAGCTCCTCCGCAGGACCCTGGGATCATGACTCAAGCCTACGGCAGATGCTTAACCAACTGAGCCACCCAGGCACCCCTCACATTACGATATTCTTCATTGGCTTTCAGTGCGGTGACTCCTGATCTCAATTTGGGGTTGAAGGAAATTGGACATTATAAATATGACAAATTACATCCACTAGCTACAAAACTGTTTGGCATGCTGTGTGGGAGAAAAAAAAAATGGGCAGTGACTAAAAACTCCCACTTTTCCACACTGTCATAGGGAAAAATCCTCACATGAGACCATATGCAGAGACTTAATTTTATTCAAAAGTGCTCACATGAGATCGTACATAGAAATATTTCTTTATTATGTAACACCATTAATGTCATGAAGAACTAGTGAACTTGTATGATTTATTGTCTGATCAAGGACATTTTTGAGGGGCCCTTGTGTGGCTGTCAGTTAAGCATCTGCCTTTGGCTCAGGTCATGATCTCGGGGTCCTGGGATCGAGCCCTGACTTGGGTTCCCCACTCAGGGGCAAGCCTGCTTCGAACTCTCCCTCTGCCTGCCACTCCCCCTGCTTGTGCTCTTTCTCTGTCAAATAAATAAAATTAATTTTAAAGAAAAGGATACTTTTGAGAATAAAAGGAGGCAGCTTTAATAATTTTATTGAGATAACAGACATAAACTGGGACTGTTGCAGACATGTATGGTTACTCTCATGAAGACTATTTCTATTATTTCAAGTGATTTCTTCCAATATTATATGTATAGATTTATTGACATATTGAATAGCTAGCATAAAACTATCACTTCAGGGCAGAAATAGAGTGATTTTTAATGCGAGGCTAAGCTATCAATATTTCTTTAAAAGACTGAATTATGATATAAATGACTTGATTGCTGAGTGTTTTAATATTTTCCAATCCTAGATGATTTTCTTCACTCACTGGAGAAATAAACTGATCCTGCATAATGAACATATTTTTAAATTTTAAGAACATGTTAAAAAGAAGAAGAAGAAATACCTTTTTTTTAAAAAGAATTTATTTATTCAGCAGAGAGAGACATAGCGAGAGAGGGAACACAAACAGAGAGTGGGAAGAGGGAGAAGCAGGCTTCCTGCCAAGCAGGGAGCCCTACACAGGGCTTGGTCCCAGGACTCTGGGATCATAACCTGAGCCGAAGGCAGACACTTAACGACTGATCCACCCAGGTGCCCCAGAGGAGAAATACTTTCTGAAGCTGAACTTATTCAGATTGGATTTAATAATTCATCCATCACTATCTCCCGAGGTGAAACATCCAACCTTGGATTTCTAGTTGATCGCTGATGGACTGGAGAAAGCACTTAGTGAGAAGTCTCACCATAATTCTCCCACAAACACTTGAAAGATACACCAAACACTTGCTGAGTACCTTCCAAACCTTTCATCCTGTAGTTAGAATGTTGTAATTCAATAGAACAAAGGGAAATAGGAACCAGATGTAGAATCTGGTCAATGGCTCAAAGTATCTGCAGATCTCTTAGTGAAAGATAGTAAATAATGTATCATCCTTCTTATTGCTATGGAATTATTATTAGTAATAATAATAGTAACTTAAGGGGCGCCTGGGTGGCTTAGTGGATTAAGCCTCTGCCTTCGTCTCAGGTCATGATCTCAGGGTCCTGGGATCGAGGCCCGCATCGGTCTCTCTGCTCAGCAGGGAACCTGCTTCCCTTCTCTCTCTGCCTGCCTCTCTGCCTACTTGTGACCTCTGTCCATCAAATAAATAAATAAAATCTTAAAAAAAATAGTAACGTAACTTTAAGGTCTGGTTTCATTTCTTTGGTTATGATACATCTTTTGAAAATGTTTACATTTCTGTGATTCATAGACAAAGTCAATGGTCCACAAATGCTGAAAGTTTTAGAAACTTCTAAAATAATGCCAAAGTGAAGACTTGCAGCTTTAATCACTGTGCCTAAGACTGAACCAAAATTGCAAAAGTTTGAGAAAATGGATATCTTTAAGGCCTATACTGCTCCAGCTTACCCACAAGAACCAACTCAGGTGTCACCCTTTACAAACATCTGAATCCTTTTGCTTGGCCAGAGTTATAACTGTGTGCAAAGCAGCCCCCTTGTCCTCAAGGAACTTTGGAGAATCTGTGAAACTTGAGAGGTTTAAGTGCCACAGCAGGGAAAACTTAAGAGGTTTTAAAGATGTTCGAGAATGTACCTGCCAAGACTCGGGGGCATCAAATCCAGCAGCTGAGACCAGAAGCCTGAAGGTGTGGGGAAGGAGAGGCATCCTGGCATAGGCAACAGGATTTGCACAAATCTGGGAGCTGAAAAAGAGCACACCACTCTCATAAAACATAGATCACTCGGTGTGGCAGAGCACCTAATGTGAAGGGAAGAGGTAGACACTCTAATCAACATGGCTTTTATGCGCTGCGTTACAGAGCTTCTTCCTGGGCACTATAGGTGGCCAGGGATGGATATTAGCAAAAGAGTGGCGTGAATAGATTAGTGCCTTAGAACTATTCTGTACTGTGGAAAATAAAGTGGAGGGAACAAGAAGACGCAGGGAAAGCTGTCAGGAGGCTGTACTAGCAATGGGATGATTTTAGAACAATGACAACAATAACTATGAAAGGAAGGGAGTGAATTTTGACACGTGATTTGGGTCTTGAAGGATATGTAGGAGTTTTCCAGTCAGGCAAGTAGAGAATGGTGTTCAAGACACAGCAAAGACAAAGGAACTGAAAAGAAAAAAAGATGTTCTTGAGTACTCATACATAAAAGAAATGAGAACTGAGGAGAAAGATGGCTTGGAAACAGGTTGGAATGCCACTTGGTTGTTTGAGCTTTGACATGCTTAGGTCTTTGTTTTAGAGAAATGAAAATAGAGTGAAGAAGTGGAGAGCCTACCAACCCCCGTAGGATAGCACCTCTGGGTCTCCATAGGAATTCTTTTAATTCCAGTGAGTGAGGGGCAGGCAGGGCTAGGTAGGGAGAGATAGAGAGGGGGCCCAAGGGTCAGACTCACCATGTTAAAAAATGCTGGAGATGAAAAGAAATCAGAGGTAACAGAACAAACCAGACCACACCGTCCTAGGTGTCAGAGGTGGGGTCTTACTATAAGAGCTGCCTGTGACCAACCCAAAATGACCAGACCCTAAAAAGGAAGTAAAACACTGAAAGTGTTATCACTAGTCCTTACTCAATGGTGCAGCAATAGAGATGTTACAAGGATTGAAGTTCCCTGGTTAGCTTTCTCTAAAAGACCACCCCTAAAGGCACTCAGCGGCAATCCTGTTGGGACCTCTCTCCGTCTTAAGAGCTTTTGCTCTATCCTCACTTAATAAAACTCTGTCACTTTACTCACTCTCTTTCATCCCCACAAGATTCATTCTTTGAATCCGTGAAACAAGAACTTTGCTCTCCACCTTCACCAGGACATTTGACCAGAAGAACAGCAGGCCAGAATTTCCATAATGAAGTACTTTCAACAGATCCTTTCAGGAACCTGAGCAGTTTCCTCAGTTTCAGGGTGTCATGTTGGCTGCAGATCTTTGTAGGGTTGATAACCAGTAGTTCCCCTTCCTGTGCCTCTGTGTTGTTCAGGTCTCCCCCTCTCCTCAAGTGATCACATAAATCCTATGGATCTAAGCCCAGCACAGTAGTCTCCATTCCTCCTATAGTGACTATTTCACTGATAACTCATGTGATCCATTTCCAGCAAACGAGATAAGAGAAGGTATTCTAGAAGGGTGGGATTCTAGGACACAATTCTCAGCTCTTTGAAAGGGACACAGGAAAAGATGGTTTCCTTTTCTGCTTCCATCATGACGTGATGCCTGCTGCTCCTACAGCTTTCTTGGGAGAGAGAGAGGGGGAGAACTGAAATGCTGAAGATGGGTGAGGAGAAAGATGGGAGCTGTCCACGTGCGTGGTGTCTTCAGTGAATCTCTGAATGAACCAAGTCCAGAACTACCCTACTTTGGAAATTCCTGTCATGCAAATTGAGTTTGTGCTTCCTCCTGACCATTTTGAATTGTACCTTCTATTACTTGTACTGGTAACTGTTCAGCACTCCTTTGGAAGCAGACAAAATAAATGGAGGGTTTAGGAGTAGGGAGGGGAAAGTACTTCAACATTGACTACATCTCAAGTTCTCCCTCCCTTCTCTTCCCCTTCTGACAAATAGGAATCAATCGCCTGTTCTGGGGGCTGCTCTATGGAGTTACAGAGTGATAGGGAGAAGCTAAGGAACATTCAGTGACTACACTACCCACCCCAGAGTGCTTGACTGACTGATTGCCACAGTGGAAATATCTCTCCTGGCTTTTCAGAAGAGCCCTGTGAGCACCTGTTCTTTGTACGAGATGTGGAAAAGAGTCATCCTAACGCAGGGCCAATTTCTTCACAGGAGTAGGACGAAAATGACACAAAGGGCCCCTGTGAGCAAGTTAGGTGACATTGCTAATCCCTTAATTAGGTGACATCGCTAATTTCCAGCCTCCTCCTGAGAAACAAACTCCACTCCCACACAAACATAAATTAGGAGAGGCTGTGAGTTTCTGACTCAGGCTGATTTATGATTGGGAACAGGGAGAAAAGATGCCACAGAAAATAGTCCCCAGGTCTCTCTTTCAGCACAGCAGGGACTCCGGCAAAGAAAAATGTTTGCCAACTTTTGATTTCTATGCCTCATCTTTTCTCACATTTTAATTTTCTGGACATGGGATGCATCTCACAACTGCAATCCAACATTTAATGTGGTATTATTTCTTTTCTCCTAAGATGTTCTTAAATAGATGTGGGTCACCTGATGTGCTAGGAAGGCACAGGCAGGTCCATTGTCCTGGGGGGATGCAAACGTGTTGGTCAGCCAGTGACCTCTAGAACAAGAGGCTCATTACATCACAAGCACTTCCAGAGCGCTTCTCCTTGGGGAGTGGTGCTGCTGAGCTGCGTGGCCCGGGAGGTCTTGATGCAGTTTTTGGAATGTTTTCCATGAGGTTTGGTGGAATCCGGAGCCACCGCCGAGAATGATTTCTTGAGACATGTTGGGGGCAAAATGGTGGTGTTTTGAAAGCACAGGCACAGGACACGTGGGCAGAGGGAGCAAGTGATTCTATACTTTGGGATTAGGGGCAGTAAAGATAAGGAAAGTTCCAAAAGGGTTTTCATACGCTAAAGAAGACACAGGATAGCAGAGGCCTGGCTATTTTCAAACCTAGGCTGTTTTTTCCCTCTAGCAAGGCATTAACATTCATATCATTGGGAGCTTCCTGGAGGCACAGGGTAATTTGCCTGCCTCAAGTATTTGTCCATGGGCTGCAGATTATGACCACATTTAATTTTAACTGCATTTCCTTCTGCCTTTGTTTCCCACATCAGTCTGACATCTGGGTGGGCAGGAGAAGGGCCCCCAGTGGCGGCAAGATTGTGAGGTCCCTTCTGTGGGAGGGGTCCTCCCCTGCATCTGGTTCAAACTGAAATTCCTGCATTATAAAGTCATTATACAGTCTACGCTTCTGATAGGACAGTAGGGGCCATGTGTCGGAGAGGGGCATTCAGAGGGGCATGGATACAGTGCTGGCTCTGTGCCCTCAGAAGAAGGGCCCGCGCTTTGGAGCTTTCACAGCCATCTCCCTGTTCTCCTGCCTGCCTCCCCTCTTCCCCTGCACCAGCTGCTGTCTTCAGGAGCAGGGCCATCTCCTACAGAAGCAGACAACTTCATCTAAATAGAACAAGCAGTCGCCCATGAAGCGAGGTCGTATGGCCACGTTCTAGAAAAGGCAGAATGTTTCCCTGCTTTTCTTTCATACAAGTCCTGGGAATGTCTCCCCAGAAATAACCTGGTGGGTTCCTGGGATCATCTATTCTTTCTTCCCAAGAACCAGCTCTAAGGTCTTGGGGAATCTGAAATCCTGGTTAGGATTGGTGTCTGAAGTTGGTGTGTAGTCTTGGGGGGCTGAGCCCTTAAACTGTGGGGTCTGCTGCTCTCAAGGTAGATAGTGCCACTTTCTAACTCTGTGAGGGGAACACATTACTTAGTGTTGTGCCAGTGGCCTTCATTATAAAATGGGGTGATACCAGGACTGGGCTTACAGCATTGGGGGGGGAGGATTCCACACAGGTGGAGTGCTTAGTGTGTAGTAAGAACTCAGCTGTGCAACTACCTCTTACTCTAATACTAGTCACTATCTAGTTTGACCTGTTGAGTAGTTGTTTTGTGTGTCTCTTAATAGCCTTAACCATGTGCCTCTTAATAACCAAAAATATTTTAAAATTGTGTCTTCCACATTAGGTGGGAGAATAGGGACTAATCACGTTGGACTCTACCGCAAACCACTTGTCGTTAACTAAGGAAGATTTAGCTAAGATCATTCCTTATAGATGTTTTGCTCTAATCCTTGCCGATAGAGTCAGCCCAATTCCTAGACACTGCAATGCTCAAATATCAACTCTCTTCCATAGATACACACTCGGGCAAGGACTAGGTCCACATAGTGTCCCTTCAGATAATAGAACTATAATGAAAACATGCTTTCTCTTCGTCATTGTAAGGTCTTGGTCTTCTATTATTGTTGTCCCAGATTCTTCCATTCTTTTTGTTTTTCTCCTCTACTCTGTTTATCCTGTTTCCTGTCTTCCAAATGTGATAGGACTTCCTGCCTCCTACAGAAGAAGACCAAGGCTGCCATATGCTTCTCTGCCTGGCTCCAGGTGGGCAAGGTTATTCCTGAGAGCTCTGCTGCTGGGGGAAAAGCTAAATGAATAAAAATATTTCTACTACTTCTAATGTGAAGAGGTATAATACATAGGTAACTGAGGTTACCTAAGTAAGTTTGAGAGAAAAATATTTCAACTAGACAATGAAGACAAGTTTATAAAAATAATAAGCAACATTTTGAAACAATTGAGTTCGTCTGTGAAATATAATGTGATGGCAAGAGAAGACTTGATGGTGGGTGATGGAGGAGGGAGTCTTTGGAAGGTGCTAGAACGTCAGATGGTTGACTTTCTAGCAAGCAGCCTGTAATATTGTGATGTATGATAAGAAATATATATTAGGTCTTCCTCACATTCCTGGCACAGAGCTCCTAAAACCTTGGAATTTCCCAAGTGGTAAGAACAATAAAAGTGTTTTTCCTAACAAGCCCATTTCAACCATACTGGAATTTATGTTAATAAAGTGACTTTTGCATAGCCCCTGATGACAGGGCTGGTTGTCAGGGGAAACATCCCTATGATTAGGGGGTTGGAACTTTCCGCCTCACCTCCCCACATCCAACGAGGGGAAAAGGGCTGGAGATTGAGTTTGATTACCAATGGCCAATGAGTTAATCAAGCATGCCTATGTCATGAAATCTCCATAAATATCTCTAAAGTACTAAGAGCTTGAGGCTGGTGAACTTGAGGAGGTGCTGGGAATGTGGCTGGAGAGAGTATGGAAGCTCCTTGCCCCTTCCCCTATAGCTTGCCCTACACATCTCTTTTATTTGGCCATTCTTGGGTTATATTCTTTGTAATGAACCAGTAATCTAGTAAGTAAACCTTTTCTGAGTAATTCTAGTAAGTAAACCAGTAATCTAGTAAGTAAACCTTTTCTAAGTAAGTAAACCATGAACTGTCCTACTGATGATTTATAGCCCAGGTGACCACTTGCACTTGGGATTGGTGTCTGAAGTTGGTGTGTAGTCTTGGGGGGCTGAGCCCTTAAACTGTGGGGTCTGCTGCTCTCAAGGTAGATAGTGTCAGAATTGAGTTAAATTTGTAGGACACCCAATTGCTTTGTGTGGGAATATGTCCCCTCCCACACACACATTCGGTGGCCAGAAAAACTGACTATGTGAGTAGGAGATTAAAAAAGTTTTTCCTTTATGCAGTGTCTCTGAGGCTCATGGCTATACTGCATTCGAACTGCACTTAAAGTTATAGACGGAAAAAAGCTAAATATGAGAGCACACAGAAAAACGTGGTTTACAGTCGCCTCTGTCATATATCTAAGTTTCACATATTCATAAATCTGTTCCTCAACTCCCTATTCTGTTCCACTGGTCTATTTACATAGTCATCAATACCACCCTTCTGTATTGCTACAGATTTTTAATAAAGCATGTAGTAAAGTGAGTCCCTGAACTTTTATTTTGCCAAAATTTTCTTGGCTCTTCTTGATCCTTTATGCTTCCATATACATTTTAAAATTAACTTTCAGTAAAAGGGAATATATTCAATTTTTATTGGCATCATATAGATTTATTCTACTAGTTTGGGGGACATTTGATAGCTATGATATTGAGTATTTCTTTTCAAAAACACAATATGTGTCTCTACTTATATTGACTCTAATTTTTACAACATTTTAAAATTATCTCTAAAAGTCTTCTTACACATCTTTTGAAAGACTGGTTCTTAAGTACTACAATATTTTTGCTTCTATTTAAAATAGTATCTATCGGGACACTTGGTTGGCTCAGTTGGTTAAGCATCTGCCTTTGGCTCAGGTCATGATCTCCGAGTCCTGGGATCGAGCCCCACATCAGTCTCCTTGCTCAGCGAGGAGCCTGCTTCTCCCTCTCCTACCTACTCATGCTCTCTCACTATCTCTGTCATGCTCTCTCTCACACATAAAATCCTTAAAAAATAATAATAAAATAAAATAGTATCTTTCTTGAGGCACCTGGTCACTCAGTCAGTTAAGCACCTGACTCTAAGTTTGGGCTCAGGTCATGACCTCAGGGTCATGAGATAAGCCCCGTATCAGGTTCTGCACTCAGAGAAGAGTCTGCTTGAGATTCTCTCTCTTGCCCTCTGCCCCTCCCCCCACTCATACACTCACACTCTTTCTCTCTCTCAAATAAATAAATAACATCTTTAAAACATTCTCTTACTTAATTCCATCTCTTAGGTTTGTTGCTAGTGTGTATAAACACGGTTGATTTTGTATGCACTTGTAACCAGTAACCTTGCCAAACTCACTGGTTAGTTCTAATATTTAGACTATAGGTCCTCCTGGACTTTCTATGCAGACGAGCGTATAATTTGTGAACAGTGGCACTTCTGCTTCCTCCTTGGCAACCTATGTATTTTTCACTTTTTAAAAAACTTACTGTACTTGTAAGATCTCTAATTTATTATAAATTACTATGTATATAAATATGTAACTTATATATAAATCTTTACATAATATATATAAATTATATATAAACTAATATAAAACTGTATTATAAAATAGGTACAGTCATAGTGGGTGTTTTATCTTGTTCCTGATTTGTAATGAAATGCTTTTTATTTTTCATGATTACATACGATGTTATTAGTGAGTTCGAGTAGAAGCTCTTCACCAGGCCAACAGATACATGAAAAAGTGCTCAGCATCACTCGGAATCAGGGAAATACAAATCAAAACCACAATGAGATACCACCTCACACCAGTCAGAATGGCTAAAATTAACAAGTCAAGAAATGACAGATGTTGGTGAGGATATGGAGAAAAGGGAACCCTCCTACTGCTGGTGCGAACACAAGCTGGTGTAGCCACTCTGGAAAAGAGTATGGAGGTTCCTCAAAAAGTTGAAAATAGAGCTACCCTACGACCCAGCAATTGCACTAATGGGTATTTACCATAAAGATACAAATGTAGTGATCCGAAAGGGCACATGCACCCAAGTGTTTATAGCACCAATGTCCACAATAGCCAAACTATGGAAAGAGCCTAGATGCCCATGAACAGATGAATGGATAAAGAAGGTGTGGTATATATATATACAATGGAATATTATGTAGCCATCAAAAAATGAAATCTTGCCTTTCGCAAGGACATGGATGGAACTAGAGGGTGTTTTGCTAACCGAAATAAGTCAATCAGAGGAAGGCAATTATCATGTGATCTCACTGATATGAGGAACTTGAGACATGAGGCAGAGGATCACAGGGGAAGGGAGGGAAAATAATAAAACAAGAGGAAACCAGAGAGGGAGACAAACCATAAGAGACTCTTGGTCTCAGGAAACAAACTGAGGGTTGCTGGCGTGGAGGGGGTGGGAGGGATGGCATCGGTGGGTGGTGGACATTGGGGACGGTGTGCGCTATGGTGAGAGTTGTGAATTGTGTTAGACTGATGAATCATAGACCTGTACCCCTGAAACAAATAATACATTATATGTTAATAAAAAATTTAAAAAAGGAAGTTCTTTAATCAGCTTAAGCAAGTTTCTTCTTTCTTCTTTTATTAGTTTTCTTAATGATTTTTGTTGGGAAGTGTTTATTCAATTGTATCTAATGCTTTTTAGATTAGATATTGAAATGATCATGTGGTTTTTCTTTTATAAAATGTTCACCAGCAGAATTAAAGTGATAGATATTTATCAGAAGTATACATGAGGGGCACCTGGGGGCTCAGTCAGTTAAGCATCTGCCTTTGCCTCAGGTCATGATCCCAGAGTCCTGGGATCGAGCTCCGCTTTGGGCTCCGTGCTTGGCAGGAAGCCTGCTTCTCCCTCCCACACTTCCCTGCTTGTGTTCCCTCTCTCACTGTGTCTCTCTCTGTTAAATAAATAAATAAAATCTTAAAAAAAAAAAAAGCATACATGAACATGGTTTCAAGAGTCAAACAGCTCTCTGACAGGCCCTTTGTATGCCCACCAGCAAAGCATGAGAGTTCCAGTTGCTCCACATCCTTATCCACACTTGGTATTATTGTCAGTGTATTTCATTTTAGCCGTTCTAATGAGGGTGAAGCAGTATCTCACCATTTATAAAATTACAAGCTCTGTGGTCCGTGCAGAGAGTAAACCTAACAAAAATCAATGAGTTAAAAAAAAAAAATCCATGAGGGCAGGGTGAGCCATCATGTGCTTCTATGGTGGTTGGTAAATCAACTTGCATCACAATAGCTCAGTCCCAAGTCAACATCCTAACAATCCAAAACTATTGTGAATGGCCACTCCCAAGGCTTTGTGAATCCTTGTCTGGAAACTCTGTAACAACTTGTGACTCCATTGTTTGTAAACCAAATTAATAAAATAACTTTAGGTGGTTTCCTTCTTTCTTTTTTTTTTTTTTTTTTGTCTTTTACTTTATAAAGGGTATGCTGTGGTGGCCAAGACTTCAAGCCACAGTCTGGGTTTGAATCCTGGCTCCAACAACTATCATGCATGACCTTGGGTAAACCTGAACCTTGGTCTTTGCATTTGTAGAATGAAAATAGTAGTACGATCCACGGAATGGAATTAGATAATCCATAGAAAGAGTTCAGTCCAGTCTGGCTTAGAATAAATGCTCATTAACAGATTCATTGCTGGGACACCTGGGTGACTCAGTTGGTTAAGAGTCTGCCTTCAGCTCAGGTCATGATCCCAGAGTCCTGGGATCCAATCCTGGGGCTCCCTGCTCGGTGGGGAGTCTGCTTCTCCCTCTGCCTGCTGCTCCCCCTGCTATCTCTATCTCTCTGACAAATAAGTAAATAAAATCTTAAAAAAAAAAAGATTCATTGCTGTTCTTAGAAAGTTTGGATATCATTGCTTCACTTGTTGAGGAGGAATAAAGCTGTCATGCAAATCCTTAGCACACACATACAGAAACTGGCCAAAATGGAACACAAAATTTAAAACATCTGAAAAGCATCCCAGAGTAGATGGAAATCAGAGGAAAATTTAGGCTCAAGAAACTACAAGGAGAAGGGGCAGAAACCGCAGAGACCATGCTTCTTGACCTTGGGACGCTGCCCAACACCCATGACTGTGCCTGTGGAAAAATTTTAAAATGAAGAAAAGCTATTACATAACGGATGGTCTTGGAGTCTGTCTAATGATGATGTAATGGTGGTCTTTAGTTATATGGAAAATGGGAGATGGAAAGAAACATTGTCCAGAATTACCCAGGACTTCACACCCAGGAGATACTATTACAAAGGAATTAGCAGAGTATGTCATGGTTGGGCAGTGACCATTATTCATTCATGTGTTCACTCACCTCCTTGTTTCCTTATTCAAAAATTTTTATCAAGCATCTATGATTTTATTATTAAGTGTCAGCAATATAAAGTGAATTTCTGGATTTCCACTATTCACTCTCTACAAACAGCTTTGACCGACTGCAGAAATCTTCAAGTTCCACCTCAAAATCCTGTGCCATCTCGGCTTCCACCTGCCTCTAATCACCAGCTGCAACAGAGAGCATAGAAGCAATTGTCTTTACCTTGAATTTCTACCAACTTCCATACACCCGAGAGGGTCTATAGTCATGACGTTCAACCTTGGCTGCACACGGGGTTTCCCAGGAGTTCTAAAAACACTAATGTCCCAGCTGTTTCCCAGATCCATCCTATCACAATCTCTGAGGGTGGGAACCTAGTATCAGAGTTTGTAGATGATTCTAGATGCAGCCAGAACAGAGAACTGTGTGTGTCTGCATGAGCATCAGCCTGGCTCCGTGGGATCAGAACTTGGGAGACCTCTGGGAAGATCTTCCAGGGAGCAGGGAGGTAGTGAGTCCTGCTGGTCTTGATGGTGAGACTGGGCAGGCTGGAGGAAGGAGGAAGGTTTTATGGTGACTCCCACACCTACTGCACGCTAGTAGGGATTCAGACCTACTGGTCTCCCCAGATTCATAGGTTGACATCCTAACCCCCAGTCCTCAGAAGGTGACTGTGTTTGGTGATAAGGGAGAGCCCTTATGCAATACGATTGTTGTGTGTTCTTAGAAGAAGAAATTAGGACGCAGACATGTAGAGAGGGAAGAGCATGTGAAGACACAGGGAGACAATCATCTTCAAGCCAAGGAGAGAAGCTCCAGGAAACCAAGCCTGCCGACTCCCATCTCAGACTTCCAGCTGCCAGAAGTATGGAAGAATACATTTCTGTTGTTTATAGCCCCCCAGGATTTGTTTGGCAGCCCTAGCAAACTAATATAGGAAGTTGTCTGACATGGTTGTCTGAATGTCTTATTATTACTGTTAATGGTCATTAAAACATATTTATGGTAAAAAAATATATATCAACCTAGGGCACCTCAGTGGCTCAGTCAGTTAAGCATCCGACTCTTGATTTTGACTCAGGTCATGATCTCAGGGTTGTGAGATGGAGCTCTGCACTCAGCAGGGAGTCTGTTTCTCTTTCTCTCTTTCCCCATTCTCCCTCAGCTCTCCACCAACTTGCATGCACACACACTCTCTCCTTCTCTCTCTCTATTTAAAATAAATAAATAAATTGTTAAAAAAAAAATCATCCAAGGATGCCTGAGTGTCTCAGTCAGTTGAGTGTCTGCCTTCGGCTTGGGTCGTGATCCCAGGGTCCTGGGATCAAGTCCTGTGTCCAGCTCCCAGCTCAGCGGGGAGTCTGCATCTCCCTTCAACATTCCCCCTGCTTGTGTTCTCTCTCTCTCTCTCTCACTCTTGCTCTCAAAAATAAATTTAAAAAATCATCCAAGTAGTAGTTTCATTCTGTAGAATGAGAATTATTTTCTCTCTTCTCCTCCCAAATCCTCTATAATCAGCCCCCTGAGGTAAGTACAGAGTTGTGTGTTCAATGATAGCATGTGAGAGTATCAAGGTGTATTCACTACTCAGTGAACAATGACTCCCTCTTCTGTAGCAGACATTGTGCCGAGGTCTGTGTACAGAGAAAGTTATGGTGCTCCCCTGTACCTCAGTGCTGACAGTGTGGGTGTGCCTGGCTTCTGTCTTTGGGGTCAGCCCCTCAACCCCAACAGAAGAGGAAGCCGATGCTATGGCCAGATTGGAACGCACACAGTTGTTACCTGGGAGTCAAAAGCAATCACAACAAAAGGGCAAGTGCCAATGGGACCTCAAATGCATGCTTAGTTCTGGAGGAACGATGTCTGGCCACAGATTAAGATGAAAGTACCAGGTCATGGAAGAGGTCCAAGGTGGGGAGTCAGGAGCCATGGAGGTCCCCAGCAGGACCCTGAGTCAGCACAACCTATGGAAGAGAAAAGGTTCTTTAGGGCCTAGGCTGTGAACACAGCAGGACACAGGGTTTGGCTGAGTGGCCCAGGTGAGCCAATAGGCTTCAAGGGTCAGGGTGTCACGTGACAAATGCTCAGGTATGTGGGGAACCAGGCGGAGGCAGTAATGAATAATCATAGCTGTGGGAGAGTCATGCCCGGGTGCCTTGGAACACAGGGAAGAACTTAGGGAAAGGAAATCAGGGAAGGTGTCTCAGAAGAGGAGAGGTCTGACGCAGGCCTTGCAGAAGAGTCATTTGTCGGATGAGAGTGCAGAAGGACACGAGAGGGAATGGAAACCTCATGCAGAGCCACAATACTGCGAGGGAATAGGGTGTGTTGGGGGAACAGAGAGCGGTCTGGTGTGGCAGACACGTACAGTTCAGGGGTATAGAAGGGTCTGGAAAGATTCCCAGAGTCAGGCCAGACAGCATCAATTAGAAGCAAGTTTGGGCCTTATCCTGAAGAATTTTGATCAGAGAAGACATATACTGAAGCTGGTTGAAGACATCTGTCTATCTGGTATGACTCAGGACAGTGAAAAGAGGGGCACACACCTGGGAAGAACAGTTGGCAATGGGGAAATGCATTTTATTTTATTTTTTTATTTTTAAAGATTTTATTTATTTATTTGACAGAGAGAGCACAAGTAGATGGTGTAGCAGGCAGAGGGAGAGGAAGAAGCAGGCTCCTGCTGAGCAGGGAGCCCAACATCGGACTCGATCCCAGGACCCTGGGATCATGATCTGAGCCAAAGGCAGATGGTTAACGACTGACTGAGCCACCCAGACGCCCCAGAGAAATGCGTTTTAGTGTCAGCCTTCTGCTCCCCTTCTCTGCAGCTGGGGGAGCTTTTCTTAGCTCTCTGCTTGCCTCCATTTCTGCAGATTTGTCACTGCCTGTGACAAAGGTGGACACGCGTGCAGCGCCCAGGACCCTGAGGAATGCCCTGGCACAGGCTGCCCTCCACAAGTCACCGCCCCCCTCGCTGCCAGCCTGGCAGATGCGTAACAGCTGCAGCCTGGATCACGGCTGCGCGCGCTACACGGTGACCGTGAGGCTGGGGGGGGGAGCACACATATCCACCTATGCAGCCTGACAAGTGCCTTCCCACACTGCGCATTTAAGACTCCTGTCCAGTGGGTGTGTGTGTGCGGGGAACCCGATGGTGTCCCTTAGGTGGGAAATGAGAGCTTCTAGCAAGGATTCTGTGAATGGCCATTTCACTCAGAATTCCCAGCATGTAAGATAGAGCCTCTCTGGGGTTATCTTCAGCCAAGGATCAAACAGCTGCTCCCCACTGTCTCAGCAGAATAAAATACTTCTGAAGTAAAACTAACACAATCGCATGAAACAGATAAGCCTGAGATCTGGGCTGTGGGAGGCATGGTTATCTGGAATACTTTGCCTCACCCAAGAGAGAAGAGTTTATCTGCGGAGTACTATAACCATGTACTTTCAGATAACAAAATTTCCTAGGGAATCCCTCATATCTGCAGCGACTCTCCATCCCCTGGACTTAAAAAGAAAAAAATTCAATAGTATTCCTTTGCCTTATATGGCTAAGAGGAAGTGAATGAGTGTCAGGGGAGAAGAGGATTTGATGAGTGCTTGTTTGGTGTGTGTTCTGGCGAGGGAAAAGGAGCAGAGAGAGTTGTGGAGGAGAACTGTCTCACAATGGTGAGGCAAAGATGTGGTATGACCTGAGGGCCTGAAAAGGCCACTTCCCTGTCCCCTGATCCCAAAAGGGATCCCTTCCCCAGAGATACTGCCTTTAGTTCCCACATCATGGACTCCTCTGGGCTAAACCAGTAGTTTTCAGTCTGGGCTGCACTGAGCTCTCAGGGGACCCCGTAGAAGCGAGACCAGGAAAGGAGTATTCTGGTCTTCCCTCACCCTTTAAATAGGGTCTCCTAATTCTTCTGTTATATATCAAACTTCCCTTTGAGATTTTTTTGAAAAAAGTTTTCCTTTCTTACTAAGTATGGCGGTTAATTTTATGTGTCAACTTGACTAGAACACGGTACCCAGAAATGTGGCCAACATCAGTCTAGATGTCACTGTGAAGGTGTTTTTCACATGAGATTAACATTTAAAATTGGTAGACTTGAGTACAGCAAATGAACCTCCCTCCTGTGGGTGGGCCTCACCCAATCAGCTGACGGCCATAACAGGAAAAGACTAAAGTCCTCCAAAGAGGAAGGAGTGCTGATTCAAGTTGCCACATCGGCTCTTCCCCAAGTCTCTGGCCTGTTCACTTGCCCCACATATCTTGAATGTGCCAGTTTCCACAAGCCCCTCCCTCTCTCTCTCTCATACCCCCCCTTTCCACATCCTATTTGCTCTGTTTCTCTGGAGAATGCTGGCTAATACAGTACGTTCATTAAACTGAGTGGTATGGGTGAACCAATTTGGAAAATATTTTAGATGTAATACAGGATTGAGCAAGAGAATAAATGTGCTGATTTTGTTGTGTTCTCACTGTGCAAGAAGAGTCATACAAAAATAGAATGGCACGGCAAGACAGAACTCTGAGAGAATGGATGGGAATTGGAGGTACTGTGCAGACTCAGGATTTCTAAAATGTGTGTACATATATACATGTTTATATGCTATATGTGTATTTTATGTCTGTGTATGTACATGAATAAGTGTATGTAAATACATAAATGCTTATATTTTCCCATTCTGCCTGCTCAAAGTACCAAGCAGCAAAGACATCCCAGAAGCATCTGTGAGTACAGTCAGTGCCCAGAGAGTGCTTTCTCATATTCCCCACAATGAGGGACCAGGACCACTCAGAAAAATGGCTGGTTCCAAGTCTCTGCCAGGGTAGGTATTAAGATGAGCCTGAAACAGGGTAGTAAGCCGGAAAGTAAAGAAATGCACATGAAACCCAATGGAGTGAGTGACAAGGACGGCGCGGGGCGGGGGACGGCTCAAAGTCATCCCACTGGGCCAAGCACATAAACAGCCAGAGCACCCAACATTAAGGACAATAGTAAACTACTGAAAAACGGGAATACACCAATCCGTATCAACGATTTTTAAAGATATGTAAGAGGAGGAAATTGAGGAGAAGGTTATTCTGCTTACAGTAGACAACTAAGGACCAAATGCCTGTCGCTCCGGGAGTGCGGGGTCCTCGTTTTGCAGGCACAGAGTAAAAATGAGGTCGACAAGAAACACCAACGGCTGCTGAGTCCAGGGGGAGATTTTGGTGAGGAGTAGGACAAGCACGTGTCTTACTGCCTCTCCCTACAGACTGCCGATTAGTTCGGGGGAGAAAATAAAAATCTATCAATTGGGGGCGCCTGGGTGGCTCCATGGGTTAGGCCTCTGCCTTTCGCTCAGGTCATGATCCCGGGGTCCTGGGATCGAGCCCCGCGTCGGGCTCTCTGCTTGGCGGGGAGCCTGCTTCCTCCTCTCTCTCTGCCTGCCTCTCTGCCTACTTGTGACCTCTGTCTGTCAAATAAATAAATAAAAATCTTAAAAAAAAAAAACAAAAAACCCAAAACCTAACAATTGTTCAGCAGAGACCAGAGTCACTCTCGCTGGTGAACGCCCTGGGTTTCCGGACACGGTGCTGCGCCAAGGACACAACTTCGCCCGCTGGGCTTTATGGCTGGGGGGGTGCATAGCCCCAGTCTGGCCGGGAAGACACATCAGACAAACACAAAATGAGGACTGCTCTATTTTTAAAAAGAAAGGTGCCTGTGTGGGAGGGCGGGACTCTATTTTTCAAAATGTCAGTGTCATACAAAAGGCTGCGGAGGGTTTCGGACGAGAGGGAATTAACGGAGCACGCAACTCCTCGCAACACCCGACCCCAGACAGGATCCCACGCGAGCGAGGCGCCGAGGAGAGCGTTATTACATCAACTGGCAAACCTGGAAAAATGGATGCCAGGATAGATAAAAATATTCTATCAATGTAAAGTTATGAAGTTGATAACTGTACTGTGGTTATGTAAGAGCATGTTCTATTCTTGGGAAATACGCGCTGAAGTATTTAAAGGTAAAGTGCCATAATGTGATTTACCTTTGGTTCCGAAAAAAGGATTCTGTATTCACACACACGTATGTATGTGTCTGTACACACACAGATGACAGATGATAGATAAAGAGAGAGAGAGAGACAAAGATAGAGATAGAGGTGGGTAGGGGGTGGAGGACTGACAAAGTTCCTGGTGGGGGAGAAGCTCTCTGTGCGGAAGAGACGTTTGTTCCCTCTGCCTGGAGAACGGTGTAGAAGCATACATAGGGCCATGCCCACGTCAAGCTGGACAAATTACTCTCTGACCTGAAGAAAGGACAAAAAATATATGAGGTGAAGAATGAAGTCGGTTAGACCAAATGAATGAGGTCATTTTTTTTTTTTTAAAGATTTTTGTTTACTTATTTGACAGAGAGGCAGAGCAAGACAGGGAACACAAGCAGGGGGAGTGGGAGAGGGAGAAGCAGGCTTCATGTGAACAGGAGCCCCATGCGGGGCTCAATCCCGGGACCCTAGGATCACGTCCTGAGCTGAAGGCAGACGTCTGCTTAATGACTGAGCCACCCAGGCGCCCCTGAATCAGGTCATTTAGACCAAATGAATAACCCTTATATCCCAACCCCCTTTCAGGGTCTATGTGTTATGATGCTTTTTACACAATTCCAGCTTAATCATAGTCCCAGTTAGTTTTTCAGTAGGAAACAGATGGACACTGAAACTAGATACTGAAGACAGCGTAGTAATAACCGGACTAGCTACAAAGGTGGGAGACAGGATTAGAGAAACCAAGAAGGGAAGCTACTGCTCCCCATGGAAAGTCACAGTGGGAAGCCAGGACTGTCAGGAAAGATGAAAGGAGGGAGCAGTTACCAGAACCGGAAGCCCAGAGAAGAGCTAGCTATTCAGATAGCTGGTATGGCCACCTGATAGGATCTGTTGTCTTTGCTACAGGGATGCACCCAGCTCTGCAGCCAAACCCCAGCCACCCAGCAGGGAGGGAGCTGAGCGATCACCCTGAACACACTTCCCTTGCACCCTCTGATCTCCCACCGCCATCTCCCAACCATCTCCCAACAGCCAAATCCACTGGGCAAGCAGAAGGCAAAGGGACCTGGAGATGCTGTCGACCCAGTTCAGGCTCACAGGGCACCGAGCAAGGCAGAGAAGAGTGGAGAGGGAATCTGGAAGGGGAAGGTGGATTTAGCCACCAGTGATATGGGGCTACAGTGAATGTTTAGTTTTGTGGAAGCACAGAGAGCTGACACTCAGCATCACCAAGCAAAAGAGTTCTGATTGGTATGCAGATGACTCTTGGAACTGGCGTGGTTAAAGAGTTAAAGAGTTTGATAAGAAAATTAGAAAAGGGGTGCCTGGGTGGCTCAGTGGGTTAAGCCTCTGCCTTTCGCTCAGGTCATGATCCCAGCATCCTGGGATCGAGCCCCGCATCCGGCTCTCTGCTTGACAGGGAGCCTGCTTCCTCCTCTCTCTCTCTCTCTATGCCTGCCTCTCTCCCTACTTGTGATCTCTATCTGTCAAATAAATAAATAAAATCTTTAAAAAAGAAAATTAGAAAAAAAATGCTGCTTTCTTGAAATTAGAAAAAAATGCAGCTTTCTTCTTCTTTTTTTTAAAGATTTTATTTATTTATTTGACAGAGATCACAAGCAGGCAGAGAGGCAGGCAGAGAGAGTGAGAGGGAAGCAGGCTCCCTGCCGAGCAGAGAGCCCGATGCGGGACTCGATCCCAGGACCCCGAGATCATGACCTGAGCCGAAGGCAGCGGCTTAAACCACTGAGCCACCCAGGCGCCCAAAATGCTGCTTTCTTGAAGGACTTTCTGAAAGTCCTTATTTCCTCTAAATAAGTTATTTTCCAAATTGTCAACTGCGGCCAGTAGGAAGTAAATATAGGAGAGTTTAACAACACCGCTGACAGAGAAATTCTCCTGTTAATTTTTCCTAGAATACCTTCCAGATTTCACAAAAAAGGTGGTAAATTTCTGGACAGCCCCACCAAAATGTGATCCAGGATCTGTGTATTTTCAGTGGAATTCTTTGAGGTGTGGGGCCAAGGCAGGATGTTGACAGGACAGTTGGTTCACAAAGGAAATTCAAGGGATGAGGTAAAGATAAAGGACAAAATGAGAGGATGGGAGGTCTGGAGGAAGAGCAGAGGCATGGTGTATGGCAGTGATTGGCCAGTGATTCAGGACCAAGGCTGTGGGAGGCCAGAATTGAAGTGGAGTTCGTGGTTCGGAAGGCAGAACTCACAATGGGGAAAGGCAGAACTCATAATGGTGAAAAGGCAGCACAGGGCAGGGGAAGGGATGGGAGAGAGATGCAGACCTGTTAAGACCAAGGCTGACTGCACACAACCCCTTATTCCCCTGTCGTGGTAAACCACACGGGGCCACAATTTCCCAGAACACAAAACGGCACTGATTCTTGCCTTTCCAACCTTTCCAGCCCTATGTCCCATCGCTCCCCAACTCATTTCTTCATGTTCTAGTCACAAGATTTCCCTGATCACATCCTGCCACTTCTTACTGCTGTATCTTTGAGCACTGTACAAGACTTTGGGTGTGTTGGATGTAACAAAGAGAGAATAAAACAGAGGGCCTTAAATTCGTTTTTCTCCTGACGTAGTCCAGAGGTGAGTGGTACAGAGCCTGCAGGACAGAGCTGTCTCACACCACCATTCAAGGACCCACTTCCCCAATGCCTTGTTCCTTCTCCATCTCCTGGGGTATGGCCATCATCCATAGGCTGAAGTGCACTGACCCTCATGTCTGACAAAAACAGAGCCCAGGGTAGTGGCTTTGTCCCAAAGGAGATGGCTCAGTAGTTGCGTACATGATTTTTGTTCACATCTGATTGGCTGGGACCTAGTCACATGGCCATGCCTAGCTACAAGGTTGCTGGAGGGCACACTCTCTACCTGGTGGCCCTGAGCTCTATGCAAATACATGGTATTCTTTCACAAAAGGGGGACCTAAATGGAGCATGTTATAAGAATTTGGGAGACAGCTCAAAAGAGTCCCACTGGCTAAATCGAGTATGATTAGAGCACTAAAATATTAAGTATAATAATAAACTATTAAAATATAATATACTGGGACACCTGGGTCACCCAATGGGTTAAGTGTCTGACTCTCGGTTTTGGCTCAGATCGTGATCTCAGGGTCATGAGATTGAGCCGTGCATGGAGCTCTATGCTGGGTGTGGAGTCTGCTTAAGATTCTCTCTCCCTCTTCCCCTCTATCCCTTGCTCTCTTCCCCTCTCTCTCTCTCTCTCTCTTAAAAAAAAAAAATTAAAAAAAAATCAATCCATACTGATGATTTTCAAGAACCCGTAAGTAAATAGGGAAGGGGGGGGGTCTTGTTTGAGACCTGTCTTGAGGTCTTGTATGAGAGCTGTCTGCCACCTCTCTGCCACTTTCTCCACCTGAACCAGCCTTTGTTCACCTTGATCACTTCTCAGAACTTCCCCTCCTGCCCTTTTGTGACTTAGTCAAAAACAAACTTTCTCTGTTCCCCATTCTCAGATCTTTGCCAACTGTTCCGTTATAATGATCCGTATATGACTTACACTATGAGCCAAAGAAGCCAGAAGTAAGTTACCAGAATCACTCCTGAAATAATTGTTATAGCATGTATAAAACCTTCCAGTTAGGGATGCCTGGGTGGCTCAGTAGGTTAAGCGTCTGCCTTTGGCTCAGATCATGATCCCAGAGCCCTGGGATTGAGTCCTGCCTCCGGCTTCCTGCTCCAAGGGGAGCCTGCTTCTTCCTCTTCCTCTGCCACTCCACCTCTCTCATGCTCTCTCTCAAATAAATAAATAAAATCTTAAAAACAAAACACCAACTTCCAGTTATAGCAGTCTTCATTTGGTCACCCATCAGAACAGTACTGTGGTCGAAGACAAATTGTTTACAGCCCTGATCACACTCTTGTATATAATCCTGGACTCAAAGATCTCTGACCTGGAAACGGCCTCTCCCAGGCACTGACTTCACTATTGCTCGTTGCTGGCCCTTGCCGCAAGTTGTGTATCACTCTACACTATCCTACAGACCCCGCTCAACTTTGGGGACCAGTCATCACCGTAATCATAAGACGCTCTCATCTGTATCAGAATAAAATGAACGCATTGGCCAAAATCTGGCAGCTCATTTATGAAGAGTCTGTGATGCCGAGAGCTGAGGTCCTCTGACTAAGGGTCACTAAAGTAGGTGCTCATTGGGTGTTTACTGAATGAATGATTCATTCGTTGAACAAATGAACAAATAGCTAAATGAAAGAGTAAATTTGGTCAATATTGGATCTAAAAGTTGATCACAAAACACCTGCTTCTTTCAGTTGCCATGGTCACCAAATGGCATCTGTAGGTTGTGTGTCTCCTCCAAGCTTTCCATTGATCAG
The DNA here is from genome assembly GCF_922984935.1 of Meles meles. Taxonomy (NCBI): domain Eukaryota; kingdom Metazoa; phylum Chordata; class Mammalia; order Carnivora; family Mustelidae; genus Meles; species Meles meles. The sequence continues at coordinate 110,643,743 of NC_060067.1, read as the reverse complement.
AGTGGGTCGTCATATTGCCTAGATTCTGATCTTGATGAAAGGGTAGAGAGTACAAGAGTTTAATGCTTCTAGAAATCTTGGAAATTAAAAGGAATAAATCTTTCTGGGCTGTGTGGAAGGAAATCTAGGTAGAATCTACTTTCTCTAGCATATAGGATTATCCTTCTCTCGCTCTCCCCAGCCCTTTTGATGTGGTCTCTGTTTCAAGTGGACAGGCGACACAGGCCTCTTGTCACTTAGGATCTCACACAGGGCTCCTGCATGTGGTTGGAGCCCTGAGAGCCATCACAGCTACACCTAGCTTCACCCCAAGTATGGCTGCTTGGGCCTGAATGTTTAACAGAACAAGGCAAGAAAAATCACCTGGCATCAAGGACTTATATGTAAAGACAAAACAACTCACTAGCTATATCCTGAGATCAATAAACATTCCGCCCTGCCTACATTAGTATCCAAAAGACTCTAGAAAGATCACTAGTTCCAGAAATTATGTCACTCAGACTCTGTAAAACCCCAAACCTTCCTAGATCCCATCATGTTCAGACTCTTATACTTCCCAAACATTGTAATATGGGCTTATATTTTTAAAAACAATAAATCTAAGTGAAAAATTCACTTTTACTCTATCCCTTGAGTTCCCTGAGTTAATTCTATGATGAAAATTGCTTCTGCCTAAATAAAATAGGTTTAAAACCCTGCCAAGCTTCTAAACCCCTATATAGAGAAACTCCAATCTACTTGGCACAGTGTCATTATTAAAATCGGATACTTAGTGTTTTTTTTTCCCCTGAGAATAACAGGAAACTTCCTAAAAAATAAATTTAAAAAATTTGAGACCACCCTAAAAACTGACCACAAAAAACTAAGGAACTAATCACAACCTTTTGATACTCTGAAAGTTGCAATTAAGGTATAATAATTTATGTCACACTTTCAACTGGAGAAGAAAATGTCTTTGCTGAATGCAACTGGGGAGATTTTCACATAAATAGACACTAACATTTAGTGAAAATGAGAGAAAAGGTTGTTGAGGGGAAGGCCTGATAGTCTTGTAATGAGATTTTCAAACAGGTAAAAATATGATATAGTATTACAGAGTACTATAATTCATGTCTGACTTAGAGCCCAAATAGGATTCAAACATGTTTAAATTTCAGGGTGGGGTGGTATGCAGTTCTCCGAGTTAACACAAGAAGGGCTGATTGTGGCTGAAGGAGTAAACAGGGGTTGCGGCACATGAGCCTGGGACTTTGAACCAGGAGCCAGGGGCCAGCATGATGTCAGTGCCCTGAACAGCTGGTGAGACATCTGTTATTTAGTGGAATGGACATTCTACAAGGAGAAAGCAAAGTCGATATGAAACATTGCCAACTGGGAGCTGCAAGTCTGAGCTCTAGCCTATCTTTACCTCAACATCCCTTCTCCAGGCTTCTACTTTCGCATTATGTAATTGGTTTGGGCTAGATGATTTCTGTGGACTTTGCAGTCATAACATTCTCTGATTCTAAGGAGAGTCAAAGATGCTAAGGTGACCAGAAAGGAAATTAACATGGTATGGGATAAGATCAAGATGGGTAAATGAAAGGTGGGGAAGGAAGGCATTAGAAAGAAGTGATGGGGTGTGTCCCCTTCAATCGAATGGAAGTAGGAACGGAAGCCCATTTCTTTGGATGCAGACAGAGGGCAGCAGAAACAGAAAAGTCATGGATTTCTTTTGTGTCTGCATGTCCCAAGAAATTTTTGTTTCCATGGGAATGAGGAAACAAGGCTGCTTCCTAACAGGTTCATGGTTTCTAAATCTCATTTCTTTTGAAACTTTCCTTCCCATCTGTTTCTATAGTGCTGAACTGCACTTTAGCAACAGAAGATGGAAAGGCAAGTAGCAGCTAAAAGAAAGAAATGCCCCCTCCTATTTTGCCAGTATAGTTTAATCAAAAGGTGAATGGGGAAAAAGAAAACATTTGAATCCCATTTTGCTTCATACTCAGTATGAGTTCACAAACCTGTTCTAATTGGCTACCACATCCTTCTTAACATTTTTATCTAATCTCTACTTCCTCCTTTTCAGTACACATTTCTTGTAATTCCCTTATCATGCTCTCATTCTTGAAATTCCCTCAATCCCCTACTGCCTGCAAAAAACTATGTAGCTTGGTAGTTACGGGAATGTTACGGATACACAGTGAAGGAAAACATCCTCCCAAACACCCCAGACTGAATTGTTATCTGCAGTAGTCTCTTGCTAATGAGAGTCAGGTGGATAAGGGTGGTGGTGGCGAGAAGGCACAACATGCTTGCTTCACCCTGAGCTAAGTTACAATGTGTATCCCTTATTATGAGACACAATTACAGAGAATAGAGTGGGGGTGCCTGGGTGGCTCAGTCAGGTAAGTGTCTGCCTTCCGCTGAGGTCATTATCTCAGGGTTCTGGGATGGAGCCTGAGTCAGGCTCTCTGCTCAGCAGGGACTATGCTTCTTCCTCTGCCCCTCACCCTGCTTGTGCTCTCTCACTATTTCACTCTCTCCCCCTCTCAAATAAATAAAATCTTTAAAAAAAAAAATGCTCCTAAATAGAGTGAACAGTCTGTTTTCTGCCATTCCTAGGTTGTTTTGTTCTAATATGACTGACATGCCCTAAAAGTAAGTGGATGTGGAAGAAGGTTATTACTGTAACTTCTATATAACTGTAAGTTATTTGCAAAATTAAAGTAAAATAATAGTGATAATCAAGGGTAATGTTGTATGCTGATTGCACTAATGCCTTCCTATAACCATGCTCCTTTGGTAGAACCTTCCACACTGACTTTCTGCTTCCTTCTGTGACTCGTATTGGTCAATGGGGTTGTAGTAACACAGATACAAGCAGGGGCTTCAAGAAATCCTCACATGGTTCCACGTGGTGCCTTGCTCTCTTATCAGCATGAGAACTAGTCTGCTGGTGGGTAAAAGTCATGTAGTAGACCTAACCACAGTCTACTATGATAGCTGAGCCATCATAAATTAAATGACAGCCAGGTGATCCCCACCCACAAGAGAGAGCTCAGATGAGCCAGCTCTCATCAGAAGAACTGCCAGACAGCCTATAGCCTTGTGAAAAACAGTAGTTGTTTTAAGCAACAATTAGTGTATGGGATGATTTGTTACAAAGCAATAGCTTACCTGATACAAATAATAATTTATTCAGTATTCACGTTATGCTAGGCACTCTTTTATTTAGTCATTTGATCCTTGTAGCAAATTTGATAAGCATTATTACAAACTCGATTTTTTAAAAAGATGTTACTTATTTATTTGGCAGAGAGAGAGAATGGGAGAGAGAGAGAGCAAGAGCAGGGGGAGGAGCAGAGAGAGAAGCAAGTTCCCTGCTGAGCAGGGAGCCCAATGCAGTGCTTGATCCCAGGACCCTGGGATCACGATCTTAGCTGAAGGCAGACGCTTAACTGACTGAGCCACCCACGTGCCCCTACAGACTCGATTTTTTTTTAAAGATTTTATTTATTTATTTGACAGAGAGAGATTACAAGTAGGCAGAGAGATTGGCAGAGGGGGGAGAGGAAGCAGGCTCCCCACTGAGCAGAGAGCCTGATGTGGGGCTCGATCTCAGCACCCTGAGATCATGACCTGAGCTGAAGGCAGAGGCTCAACCCACTGAGCCACCTAGGCATCCCAAACTCGATTTTTAAATTTAACACATAGAATCTGAAATATAAATCTTCAAAATGATCTTTCACATAGCTTTAAGCATCACAAACACCTTGTGTCACTGAGGGAGAAGATATTATTTTCTCCATCTTACAAATGGAAATTATGACTCAGAGAATAGCTGAACATCAATCCCAGCAATAATAAGTGGCAAAACGGTGACTTGAACCAGGATCTTCTGCTATAAAGTCTAGTTCTTCTACCCCACACATTCTACTTTTCAGAGTAGAAAGAGCTTGTAGGAGGTTTTTTATGACAGAAGAAATGTAGGGACCACAGGATGCATGATTATTTTTTCTTTGTGAAGGGGTTTTTTTACATTACAGCTCACCTTGACAGAGATGACTGGGAAATTCCCGCTTCCTTCTTTCTCCACTTTGTTCAAAATATGGCAGATTCCTAAAGGAATCACTTATTCCTGTCAAATAATTTCTTATTCCTTCCAGAAAATGATGTATACTGTGTTTTTAAAGTTTTATTTATTTAAGTAATTTCTACTTAATGAAGCCCCAACATGGGGCTTATCTGATACTAACCTTCTCTTCCCACTGTAAATAACCATACAACTGGACAAAACATATGAGGCAACCTTTATAGGCGGGGGAAAGAGGCAGCAAAGAACTGAGATCCATGAGATGAGGGAACACATTAAAAGTTAACATTATTTTCACCCCCATTTTTGCCTAGGGGTACTTTCAAACCAGAGTGCAAGATGATGGAGACCAAGAAAAGTGGGATTGCTGAGTTGAGGAGGCAGAGGTTAAGAGTGGCCAGTGTGGTTGGAGTTCATCAGGCAAGGTACCATAGAGGAGGGAGATGCTCAGAAGAGGGGTTTGTGGTATGAAATTCTTCATGGGGATTTGCCTTAGGTTCTTTTTTTTCTTTCTTTCTTTTCTTTTCTTTTTTCTTTTTTTTTTTTTTTTGGTGGACACCAAAGCGAGGTTTATTGAGGGATGGTAAGGTGATAGTACAAAGCTCCCGAAGAGGGAGATGATCCGAATGGGTTGCTCTTGCCTCAGGTTCTTAATTATGCACGGGCAGCATGAAACTTCTTGAAGCCTAGCAGGGAGTGGCAACTGGGGATTAAGTTGAACAAGGTTACTATGGGCATAAATCCCTGGAAGACATTGGAGTCCTGGTCTAGCCTGAGAGGAGGGAAACATATTAGCACCATGGAAATTTCAGTGAGACCCCCAGAAAGGGATCACGTTTTAGGAATAATTACTGTGTGCTAGTGAAAGGGCTACACCTTAGAAATTAGGAAATATCAAAGTAGACATACCTTAACGAAGCCTAAAATCAAGCTTGATTTTAGAGGATCTTCCAGTAATTCAACTACCTACCACAATAAAACTCAAATCCTTTCAAAAAGAAATAATTTAAACTTCCTACAAAGCAACATCCATAATGTTTAGCATATAATATAAAAAATTTTAGACATACAAAAAAAGGAAGAAAATATGACTTATAATAATAAATGAGAAAATAAATAAAGAGAAAAAGTAGCTAATAAAAACAGATCTCAAGAAGACCCAAATGTTGGACTTAATCAGAGAACTTTAAACAATCAATATGTTTAAGAATTAAATGAAGAGATATACATAATGAGTAAACAGATGGAGTCTCAGCAGAGCAATGAAAATACAAAAAAGAAAACAAATGGAAATTCTAGAAAAGCATCTGAAATGAAGATTTCTTTGGATGTGTTTAACAGTGACAGATGTTACAGAAAAAGGGGTTATTGAATTTGAAGACAGATCAATAGAAAGGAACCCAACTGAGTAAGAAAGTGTGGACAAACTTTTTTAAAGAATAAAGGGCACCTCAGTGGTTTATAAGACAATGTCAAAGATCTAACATACATGTGGCTGAAGTCTCAAATAAAGAGGACAAAGGACATACAATAGAAAAAAAATATCAGAAAAAATAATAGCCAAATATTTTTCAATTTTTATTTAAAAAAATCAACTTATGAAGCAAAGTAGCTCAACAAATCAAAAGTAGAATAAATACAAACTTGTTAACTCACTATAATTAAACTGCCTGAAAATTAAACAAAAAATCTTTAAATCAACCCCCAAAAAATTAAAAAATGAAGTTAAAGAGGAAGAACTGTAAGAATTACATCTGACTTCTCATTGGAAACAATGGAGGCCAGAAGACAATAGAAAGACATCTTTAAAGTGCGTGAGGAGATCTCAATCTTAAATTATACAGAGCTAAAATATACCCCACAGGTGCCTGGGTGGCTCAGTCGGTTAAACATCAAACTCTTGATTTTGGCTCAGGTCACGATCTCAGGGTCATGGGATTGAGCTCTGAGTTGGGCTCTGCACTAGGTGTGGAACATGCTTGGGATTCTCTATCTCTCTGCACACACCCCTACTCCCATCTTGTGGGTACACATACTCTTTCTCAAATACATACATATATAAAATATGACCCCAAAATAAAGGTGAAGTAGATATTCTCAAGTATATGAAAAGTGAATAAAGTTACTGAGAAAACCACTACATGATATGCTAGGGGAAATTTTTAGGCTAAATGGAAATGGTATCAGATAAAAACTCAGATCTATAGGAAGTAATGAAGAGCACCAGAAATATAAATAGGTTGATATTTATAAAAGGCTATGGTTTTTCCATTTTATTGATTACATTGAAAGATAAATGACTCTTTAACATGAAAGAAAATTATTTGGGGTTTATCTGTGTATAAGAAAAGTACATAACAACAATAATACAAAGTACAAGGATATAAACATCTTAGAGGCCTTAATTTCTGATGTCTAAGATTTGTTTTAATTAAATGCCTATTTACCACGCTTAAAGTTTGCCATTTGTTATATTAGTAGTCAAACAGAGAAATAAGGAAATAAAGGACATGGTCATTGACCTCAACTTACAAGATGAGAAAGCAAAATGCACAAACAGTGATACCCCTTAGCAATAATTACACAGTAACAGGCAGAAAGTCACAAGAACAGACAAAATGCCTATTTTCCTAGGGTTCAGAATACAAAAGGGTGATAGAACTCACTTTAGCTCATCTGTAGACATTTTGTGAAATAGGAAGGGGGGAAACCAGGTTTCCCTTCATGGCTGATACCTGCACATCTATGTGTAAGCTGGAATTTCAGCCCCACCAGCCCTCAGTGGGCAACTTTGTGCAGTTAAACTAAATAACTGAACATCCACAGTGGCTCTGATCTGAGTAGAGAGAGGTGGGTAGGAAAGACTGCTAGGATCTTGAGCTACGTCCTGAACAAGGAGTTGGGCATCCTCACATCCAAAGGGAAGAAAATAATTCTTGCCTTAGTTTTCAGAAAGAGTTTCAAAGGATCTCAAGCCGGGTGTATTTTTGGAAGTTCCACATCCAGTTTGATTAAGCTTTGCTTTGCCTTTCTATTTCAAACAATCTTATGGGGATGTTTTATATTTCATCTTGAAATTTCACCTTTTTAGGAGAAATTATGGAGGCAGGTATTCAAATAAGAATGAAAATATGAAAGTTTGCACTTGTTAATTAGTATTTAATATTAAATAACCCAAATGAGTATTTTTCTAAGCAATAACTCAAAGGAATAATCTTTAAAGGAGTCTTCCCCCTTTTCCCATTGAACACACTTATGTATGCATGCACACATATTCCATCTGTGCTAGTACAAATATTAATTTTAAATTTGGCAGCATGATTACCTTTTAATGAGATAAATCATCAATTGCCAAATTAGGAGTTAACAGTTCCTGCCATTTGAAACTATCATTTGTTTTTTTGAAGGGAATAGAATTTTTAATTTTTAGGGGTGTCTGGGTGGCTCAGTCAGTTAAGCATCTGCTTTTGGCTCAGGTCATGATCCCAGGGTCTGGGATTGAGCCCCCGTAAGGCTCCCTGCTCAATGTGGAGCCTGCTTCTCACTCTTTCTGCCTGCTGCTCCCCCTACTCATGCTCTCTTTCTCTTGTCAAGTAAATAAATAAAATCTTTAAAGAAAAAAAAAAAGAGTTTTTAATTTTTGAACCAAAGGGAAATATTGTTTGCATCTTACAGAAAAAACCACAAATTTAAATTTTTAAATTATGCCCTCAAAATTAATAAGTTTGTTAATTATAAAATTATTCACCTATACTGTACTATTGTATTTTGGAAATAAAAAAGAATTTAAGAAAACTTTAAAATTCACAATCCCCTCATATCACCTAGAAATAAGCAATGCTAACATTTTTGTTTTCCATCTGGTCTATCTTTCCACGTGAATAGACACATCCAGACAATAGCACAAAAAGTTACTTTTAACTTTCGGATAATATAGAATTAAGTAAAAGTTTTAAGTCTTTTCTTTCATCTATTATTAAAGACCTTTCAAACACATTATTCTAGGTATTTGCCATAATTATTTATCTGTCATTATGTCAACCAGCCTCCAAGATGGCCCCTAATGATTATGGCCTCCTCTTATTTATGACCCTGCACAGTACCCTCTCCCAATGAATAGAGCTGATCTTAGTAACTAATAAAATACTCCTAAAATAGAGTGTGATTCCAAAAAAATGTGATAAAAGACATTATAATTCTTGCCTTGCTCTCTTTTGGATTATTCACTACAGGAAAAGCTACTGACATGTCATGAGGACGCCGGCATTCCTACAGAGAGGAATTGAGCCTGTCTACCAATAACCAGCACTAATTTGCCAGGTATTTGAATTTGCTACCACAGAAGTAGATCCTCCCACTTAGTCAAGTTCTCAGATGATTACAACCCTGGCTGACATCTTGAGTGTAACCTCGTGAGAGACTCTGAAACAGAATCACCAAACTAATCTGCTCCTGGGTTCCTGTCCCACAGAAATTGTGGGAGTAACTATTTACTGTTTGAAACATCTAAATTTGGGTTCCAGAAGTGGGACAATACCATATCAAAAAACCTAAAACATGGGAGCAACTTCACAACAGCAGGAAGGAAAGATTTTGAGAAGTGAACGCATAAAATGCACTGATGAGAATGTTAGCAGAAGCCTGGTGACCTTCAAGGATGCTGCTGGTGACAGCTTGGAGGAAGATCTGGAAAATATGACTGGAAACTAGAAGGTAAGAGATTCTTGTTAGATATGACAGAAAATTTAGCAACACTGTCACATGCAAAAAAATATTTTAAAAAAGAAAAGAAAATACATCTAATGAACTAAGTGATCTAGCTAGAGAGATTTCCAGGCAGAGTGTTGAAAGTGCACTTGATTTCTTCTTGCCACTGGTAACAATATGTGAGAGAAGAGATATGCTGAAGGAAGAACTATCAAACGAAAAGGAATTAAGACTTTCTTCTGAAATTTTCTGAATGACAGAAAATACTAACATTGTATAATGGCTTCCAGGCAAAGACCAAATCCAGGGCTCTTCCAGGAAAACATGGTCTATGGATGAAACTGAGGCTGCAGAACTTGTAACATCTTATTGTAATGATTAAGAAAACTCTAAGGGTGTAATTCAGAGAACTCCAGGACTTCTAAGAGACTTAAGGGTATTGTCCCTCAGCAATTTCAACAAAAACCTGAGGTAGAAAATGGCTTATCTTGAAGAGATGCAATGCTTTTGTCTAATGAAATGAACCTTACCTACAACTCTTCTCCAAGTGACCTACGAAGCATTTTTTAAAAAAATTAATACCCGTAAAAATACTACAGGTTGTACTGAGGGGATGGAAACCATCCAAAATGAACCCTGTACCACAATGAACAGAACTGATCAGTACCACATAGTATCCTGTGAAAACAAGAGTGTGACTTCATAAAAGACAATGCAGTTTCCACCTGGCCTTCTCTTGGGTCACTCATTGTGGGAGAAACCAGCTACCAAGCCCTGAGAGGACACTCCAGTACTGTGGGGAGGTCCATGTGGTGAGGACTTGATACTTCCTGTCAGCAACCGGCTCTATCGCACCAGGACTGTGCGGGAGCTACCCTGGAAGCAGCCCCCGCAGCCGCAGGCAAGCTGCAGACCACCACAGCCCTGGCCAATCTCTCTACCTTTTTTTTTTTTTTTAGACTTTATTTATTTATTTGATAAAGAAAGAGAACACAAGCAGGGAGAGGGGCAGAGGGAGAAGGAGAGGCAGATTTCCAGCTGAGCAGGGAGCCTGACGGGGGACTTGATCCTGGGACTCTGGGATCATGACCTGAGTGGAAGGCAGACACTTAACCAACTGAGCCACCGAGGTGTCCCCTGGCCAACCTCCTGACCAAAACCTCATTGTAGATCCTAAGGCGGAACTATCCAGTTAAGCTTCTCCTGGTTCCTGGCCCACAGAAATTGTGTGAGATCATAAATGTTTATTGTTTGAAGCCATTAAGTTTTAGGGTGCTTTGTTGTGTATTAAATAATACAGCCTGATTTTATCCTATGGGGGTATACCACAATTTGTTTAATCCTTCTTCAGTGTTGAACATTTAGATTGCTTCTGAGTTTTCATCATACAAATACTACTATAAAAAGAAACTGATAATACATTGTTATTAATCTCTTACACTGTCTCTAAATTCTTAGAAGTGCCATTGCTACATATGAACTATGTGTGTTTCCAGCTGCATTATACAAGAGTATGCATTTTTCTGCAAGCTCAGCCATGTTTTTTTTTTTAATATTTTGTTGGGATTCTTTTTTTTTTTTTTTAAGATTTTATTTATTTGAGAGAGAGGAGGGGAGAGATTGAGAGAATGAGTGGGAAGAGGGGGAGAGGGAGAAGCAGGCTCCCTGTGGAGCACGGAGCCTGACGCAGGATCCTGGGATCTTGACTTGAGCTGAAGGCAAACGGTTTACCCACGGAGCCACCCAGGCGCCCTCAGCCATGTTTTTAAAAATCACAAGACAAAAATACCCACTATCACTGTTCTTATTTACTGGAGTAAAACAGACTTAGAAAAGAAAATGAAATTAAAAGTGTGGAAGTTAGGGGTGCGGGTGCCTGGGTGGCTCAGTCAGTTAAGCATCTGCTTTTGGCTCAGGTCATGATCCGCAGCTTCAGATCAGGATGGAGTCTGCTGAGCAGGGAGTCTGCTTTTCCCTCTGCCCCTCACCCTGCCTGTGCTCTCTCTTGCTATGTTTGTTGCCATCTGTCTCTCCCTCTCTCAAACAAATACATAAAATCTTTTAAAAAGTGTAAAAGAGAGGAAAAAATTCAATCTCCACTATTTTCATTTGACATAACGAATATCTGGGAAGCCCAAGAGAAACTATGAAACAACTATTATGAATGATGAGAGAATTCAGTAAGGTAACAAGAGTCCAAAGCACTGCCTCTGCCCTCAGTGCATTCCAGAAGCTTTGAACAAAGGTCTGACCAAGTGTCTTCATTGGCAGTGGCAGGAGAAAAGAGAGCTGCTTCTTAATTACATCCTACTGAACTCATCTCATTCAAGATACAAGTTACACAGAGACAATAATTTTAGCTGTGGAGGGCTTGAGTATTACATGCCCAATGTGTGCACATGCACTTAAGATCCCCAGTGACTGCCAGGGGCACTTGCCGCTGATGTGCAAACTACAATCAGCAGGAGGGAAATAAGGGAGCACCCGGGGACTGAAGCGGTTTGTCAGCCTGAACCCATTCCTCCCTGTAGCTTCCCGCACCCTTCACATATTGTTCTCTGAGCCAAACCAGTCAGGTCTTCACTGCTAGTATCCCGCCTCCTGAGCCCCCGCTGAGTCACTCGCCCACTCTTGGCAAGCTCTTACTTGGGGCAGTTTCTGCTAAGTTACCGGGTTCCTATCCCAAAGGCTATGTTCAAGCCTAGAAGCCCAACTAGGTTTCTTCTTGAAGCCGAAATTCACAAGATGTGTGTTGGCAATGTTCAATGACCCACGGTTTCAGGTCTCAGGAGCTGGGGGGTGGGGGGGGGGGGGCGGTTGGGGGGGTGTGGACCTTGACGCTGCATCACAAACCAGTGTCTCCCTATGAAATCGACCCTCCTTTACCAAGTCAACCAGCAAGCAATAGATTTAATAAGAAGTGTTGCCTTTGCTCCTTCTGTGCTATTCCCTGAAGACGTCAGTGATAAGGAAAAAGGATAAAAGCGGGGAAGGGAGAAAGGAGAGGGAAAAGGCGGAATGAGTGAACCAGCAGCCCTGGAGCAGCCCGTATGGTCTGTGATCTCATCTGGCCCTCCAGCGTCCCCCTCCAGGCCAGAGCCCTTGCAGAAAGGTTTTGCAAACACTTGACCTTCCTGCCACGTCTGACAAATACTCCTAAGGCTACAGCGCGTTAAAACATAGGCAGAGGTTGGGGTGTTCATCCCTGCCATCCTCTCGGTCATCAAGAGAGCAGGGTGCTCCGAGGGCGCCTGGGCACCGCAGGCGGTGGGTGGAGCTCTGAGTGAAGGAGGAAGCGTCTTCAAATGGCTTTTCCAGCGTGTACACAGCTGAGGCGGTTGTCTGCAGGTAGAGGCCCCAAGTTGCCAGAAGCGAAAATGGAGACAGGAGGTCGTCTGTGTGCTTTCTCTGAAGTCAGCTACAGAGATCAGACCCACCAGCTCTCAGCAAGCAGACGTGGGGGTCGTGAGAACGTCTCATTCTTAGCTTGGAGAGATCCACATTGAGCACCAGCTCGTTTACTCCTAATCAGCGGCGCCCTGGGCCTATAGAGAGCGGAGCCACTGAGTTTTAAACGCTTAGAAAGCAGAGAAATATAAGAAAGTCATCCTCAGAATTCAGTCTTCTATGAGGCTATTAAAATCTCACATCCTGGGATCTCCAGAGGATGAATTTTCCATCATAGCTTTACAACACCTTACCATCCTTTCGCCTCTCCCCTGAGATATTAAGTAATTCACAAAACAGATTTACAATTATTTTTATTTCAATGAATATATGGCATATCACATTTGGTGAGTCAGAGAGAGGAAATTTGGAATAAAAATAGGATCTTGTGAACTGAAGAAAAAAAAGTTGAGAAGCACGGCTCTGTAGATAAGTCTGACATATTAACTGGATATAGAGCAGAAACATGCCTCAATGTCCTTTCTGAAAGTCAGAGATGTTTTAATTCTTTGGGGTTTTAACCATGATTCATATTGAATTTCAAAAGCACACGCCATGGTTCAGTCAGATTCAGCTTCTTCTGCGTGCTTGGCACTGAGCTAGGCACCGCTGATCTGTAGAGTAATAGTGCACGTCTGTGGTAGAAGGGACTAGAAGAGTGCACTTTTGCTATTTTGCTAGCAAAAAGCCGTGCACCACATTAGTGCAGCAAACATCCTGGAGAGCTCATTTAAGGGCTGGGGCAAAGCCCCATAACCCCCCAAATACTGCTGATTGGCAAAGGGTTTTTAAAGCCATTATTACCTATTGCTTTGTCATTCATAATGTGCATTCAGAAATAGCAGATTTACTTCCCCAATTATGTTTTGCTCATGCAAATATTAAAATTAGCCTGTATTCCCTGACCACCTTCGGAGGAAGAGGTGGATTTAGAAGCATGCTGGGCAGCAAGATAAAAGTGGGTTCAAAATACCTAAGCCAAAAAAACTTCTCTGTTCCCCCCCCGCCCCCATTCTTTCCTCTCCAAGCCTTTTTTTTCTTTCATTCTTTCTTAGAAATTATATATGGCTCCTTAGGAATATGGAAAAATGTTTGTTGCAATTTTTATAAAATCATGGAAGGAGGGGAAAAAAATCACTTTTTAACTTTTTGATCCTCCTATGAAGGGCCAGATATTGGACTGTTACATAAATTATCTTTTAATTGTCCTCAAAGAGGACTCTGGCTAACTCCACTTTGACCTCAAACTTGCTAATTGATTAAGATCTTTCCAGCTTCTCAAGCAAAAGACCCTGCAGGCAAAGCATCCTGTGACCAGAACCAAAACTACCCCTCCAGCAATAAGGACTACTGGGGTCAGCAAGTCCCCCACATACCCCCTGCCCCAGTCCCGCCCATCTCCCCCCATTGAGTCCAAAACAGTGACTGACTTGACCTTCACTGCGGTCCTATATGTACCCACCAACCTTTGTCCCACATTTTCCTTATGTAAAATTGGAAGTATTTTTGGCACTTTGGAGATGGCCTTTGAAACTCTAGCCCTCTGTCTTCCCCGTGTTGGCCTCACCGAACTACATTTCTTTCTTGTTTTACCACCACTCCTCTCTCTGCCTTTGGATTTTGTCAGCAGCTGGGAGCCAAACCTGGTCTGCTGGGGATGCCGGGACCCAGGGACCTTTGTATCTCAGCACCCCCGCCATGTTCCTGGAGCCCTGAGATGGAGGCATTGTCTTTCCCAGTTTAGAGACAAAGAAACTGAGGCACCAAGGCATTTGCATAACCAGTGAAATATTGAACCAGAATCTGAGTATTGATCCACCAACTTGAAGACCTATTTCTTTCCACTCTCCAATATACTACAATCTTTAATACCTCCACTTACCAACAGCCCAAGAGAGAAACGTGCAAAGAAGAGAACCAACCATTTGCAGAAAAGACTCTTAAGCCTTTTTTTTAAAAAAGTGTTCATTTATTCTCATAATGATGTAGGAAAGACATTAGGGTTCGAAGCTGACGGCCAAGAAAGAATTCTTGAGATGTCTTTGGTGTAAAAAAGGTGATTTTATTAAAGTACAGGGAAAGGACTCATGGGCAGAAAGAGCTACACCGGGGTCATGAGAAGTGGCCCATTTTATACTTTCCAGTCAGGAGGGGGTTAGTGATAGCAGAGGTCTCTAAGCATTTTTGGAAGCAAGGTTCCCAGGATCTTGAGGGGGCTAGCTATTGTTGGGAAAAGGTCATTTATTACTGTCTAATAAAACCTTAGTCATGAGACCCTTCAGATGTATATCAGTGAGCCACATGCTTAGGGGATGATGGCCAATACGTATCTTGGTGGGGGCTGGGGGTGGGGGTTGGTTAGAGATAAAGGAAGCTTCCAAAGGAATTTTTATATGTTAAAGTAGACTTACAGGATCCTGGCAGGGGAGGGATTGCCTTTCACCCTTAGTAAAGTATTAACATCAAGGCAGCTGAGTCCCTAGAGGAATGTCACTCTGCCGGTTTCAGGGACTTGTCAGTGGGCTCTGGGTAGTAAGGACATTTAATGAATTTTCTTCTGACTTTGTTTCTCACATCAAATTAAACAACAAACAAACAAACAAAAAAACAAAAAAACAAACAAGTGAAATTAAAACTTCACTTATCAATGATGTATCAGAGTGGAAGAACATTTGGGGTCACCCTGTGGCAGTGACTGGGGGACACAGGCTCACCGTGCACTGCAGGCAACAGTGGGGATGGACACCGCTGCTCTGGGGGCCCCTTGGCAATTCCTACCGAGGGACTTTTGTTCGGGTTTACCCTTCAGGTCTGTTTCCATTTGTGAAAAATAACATATGTACAAGATTATTCGCTGCTGCCATGATAGCAAAGGATGGAAGTGACCAGATGTGCATTAATAGGAGACTTATAAATTATGGTCCTTCATACAAGGACTTCTGAACAACTATTAAAAAAATGAGAATTATTGTTGACATAATATGCTAAGTGAAAAAAGGAAGATGCAGAACAAGTGCTATGTGGTTTTAATCTGTGTGAAGGAGAAAATATATACAAGTTTCTGTATTTAACTAGACTATTAAGAAATTACTAACCTTGGGACACCTGGGTGGTTCAGTCGGTTAAGCATCTCTTGAATTCGGCTCAAGTCATGAGCTCAGGGTCATGAGATTAAGCCCTGCATTGAGTTCTGCACTGGGCATGGAACCTGCTTAAGGTTCTCTCTCTCCCTCTCCCTCTGCCCACTCCACACCCTCTCTTTAGGAAAAAAAAAAAAATTAACCTTGGTTGCCTGCAAGAGGGAGCTTGTGGCAGGAAGAATGACAGATTTATCAATGCAATTCCTTTGGGCATTTTGAATTCTGAAATAAGTCAATATGTAACCTATTTTTTAAATTTTTCTTTTTAAGGATTTTATTTGAGAGGGAGAGAGAGAGCACGAGCAGGGGGAGAAGCAGGCAGAGGGAGAAGTAGGACCTCACTGAGCAGGGAGCCCGACATGGGGCTCAATCCCAGGACCCTGGGATTATGACCTGAGCCCAAGGCAGATGCTTAACCAACTGAGCCACCCAGGTGTCCCATAACCTATTTTTCTGAAGTAAAAATTAAAATAGATACAAATTAATTGTTGTTAAGAACATCATATTTCACTCTGAATGACAGAAGGAAGACACTGGTACTTAACCAGCTGAAACCAGAAAGTTGTGCAGATTGATACAAAATCCCCAGCAGCAGCTTTTTCTCTGGCTGGTCTTGTCTTTTGGAGCTACTTCCTTAAATTGCTGGTAAGGCTCTGAGTTGAATGCTTTGCTTTCTTCTCCTTAAAATAATAATATTATAACAAGGACGAGAACAATCTATGGAAGGGGGGTTCCTTGTAAACCCCGAGCTGAGAGCTTGGGTCATATGGTCACATTTAATGTTCACGATAACCTTAGACAGTGGGCATATCAGCCCCATGTTAAAGGCGAGAAAATCCAGATTTGGACAAATGACTCCTTCCTATTTTAGTTGATTTCCAGATAGTAGTAAGCAACTGTTTTCCAATGTGCACGGCTGCATGGCTTTGAGAGGAAAAAGATTAAAAAAAAAAAAAAAAAGAGTCCTTTAAGAATCTACCACGTCACGCAGAAAATAAAGATGTTGCCACCAAATTTGTTCCACAGAAATTATTCTAAAGGACTCTTCTCACATTCAAGTGCTACTCAGTAAAAATAGTCTGAGGATTATATAAGAGAGACTAATGTTTTAAAGCAGGAAAAATCCCATACAACTGCAGCAGCCCAGGACTCCTCTTGGCGGTCCCGTCAAGTTCTCAGCTGCCATGTGCACAAAGCAAGTGCTCCTCTTTTAACACAAAGAGAAGGAAGTTCTTTTCTCACCACACTGTGATAAAAATCACCTTGCTCGTCCCCTTCACCATCCCCCCATCCCCACTTGCCTGCAGCATCTCCTCACAAGTTACGGAGTTTAAGATAAAAGCCTGACATACTAAAAGGTACATCAGAAACTTTCCGCTAAGATATCCCTGGGATTTTATTACTGAAGTAAAGACAACAGAATCAATCATTCAGCCTCAGGCTCTACCCCCCTCACTGCAGAGGAGGCTTGGGCTGAAGTCACGGAGCTTGCAAGAAATGCTTGCAAAACCGTTCAATTCCCCAGTGCCCCCGCTGACAGCGTCCTCACCCCACGCTCTCCAACCTCTGCACTCTTAGCCATGAATCGCATCACACCTCACCACGGCGCTCCCGAGAGAAGGACCGCTGTGCTCATATTCAAAGGCAAAGCAGACTGAAAACAGCTTTCCCGTACAGTGGCTTGGGGGCTCTTGGTGGGTTTTCAGTGTGATGTGGGGACTGAGTTGGAATCCCAGCGTCCTGATGATAATAACTCCAGCTGCTGTTGGCGAATGGGAAGGACTGGATGGCTACTCTGAGGGCGGGACACGGTGTGTGGAGCACAGCATAAGGACGTCATAAAAACCTTTTTATTTTTCCTTTGGGTTTGGTGGATATGGATCTTGTGTATTGCTTCCACGTGATTCCGTCCAGGAGGACATGTTATGAATCACTTATTTCCAGCAAGGCATGGTCTGAGGCATTGAGGATGCCGGCGAGTATGAAACCAAATCCCCGCCTCCGAGGAGGTTAATATTCTACCAGATGATGCAGAAATATATAGAGAATTACAAAATAATTTGTCAGGTAAGGGATACAAGACATGGACAAAAATCAAACCAAATAAAGGAGTGGGAGTTAATGAGGGGTACATTCTAGTTAGGGTCCCCTCAGAGGAGGGGCCGCCTCCAAAGAGATCTGAATGAAGCCTCTAGTTACCCAGGGAAGCGAGTCCAATGCAGAGAGAGCACCAAGTTCAAGGTCCCAAGGCAGGAGTGGGCTTGGCAGAAACAGCAGAGGTCTACACAGGAAGGATGCAGGAGGCAAAGAGAGGGTGGAAGGAAAGAAGAGGGGTCAGAAAAATAGCTGAGGTTCCTGAAGGAATCTATAGGTCATGAGGGCTTAGGATGCTGGGAAACCATTCTAAGGTTTCAACCGAATGCACCACCCAGGAGCCCCTGATTTATATTTTAAAATCACACCTTTGGAATCTTTAATTATCTCAAAATAAAACGTTTTTTAAAATTATATGTCTTGGGGGACCTGGGTGGCACATTCGGTTAAGCATGTGACTCTTGGTTTTGGCTCAGGTTGTGATCTCAGGGTCATGAGATAGGGCCCAGTGTCTGGCTCCACACTGAGCTTGCAGTCTGCTTGAGATTCTCTTCCTTTCCCTACATGTGCTCTTTCTCTCTCTAAAGTAAATAAGAGGGGCGCCCGGGTGGCTCAGTGGGTTAAAGCCTCTGCCTTCGGCTCAGGTCATGATCTCAGGGTCCTGGGATCGAGCCCTACATCGGGCTCTCTGCTCAGCAGGGAGCCTGCTTCCTCCTCTCTCTCTGCCTGCCTCTCTGCCTACTTGTGATCTCTCTCTGTCAA
The DNA here is from genome assembly GCF_922984935.1 of Meles meles. Lineage (NCBI taxonomy): Eukaryota > Metazoa > Chordata > Mammalia > Carnivora > Mustelidae > Meles > Meles meles. The sequence goes on along the minus strand of NC_060067.1, from coordinate 110,625,518 downwards.
ATAAATAAAATATTTAAAAAATATAAATAAATAAAATCTTTTTTATTTTTTAAAATATAAGTAAATAAAATCTTTAAAAAAAATTATATCTCTGGCTGCTGAACAGAGAGTAGATGATAGGGGATCTAGGGGCCAACACTAAGATGGCCCCCACTGATTCACACCTTCTGGTGTTCCTGCCTCTCTATTTTCCCCTTGAGTACAGGCTGCACTTACTGACTCACTTATAATGAATAGAATATGGAATATTAGAATATTAGAGTAATAGAATAATGAATAGAAGTGACAGGGTGTTACTTTTTTTTGAGATTAGGCTTCAACAAGACTGTGGCTTCCATCTTGAATATTCTCTCTTACACTTCCTCTCTCCCTCTCTCTCTCAGGTCACTTACTCTAGGGGAAGCTGGCTGCTATATTGTGAGCCACCTAATGAAAACATCCACAGGATGTGAGAATGAACTAGGGCCTGCAGTCCAAAGTCCGTGAGGAGCTGAAACCTGTGACAGCCACGTGAATGATCTTGGAAGCAGATCCTTCTGCCCCAGTCAGATTTTGAGATAACAAGTGGACAGCGACGTCACAAGAACCTCTGAGCCAGGGGCACCCTGCAAAGCTGCTCTTGGTTTCCTGAGCCACAGAAAGGGTAATAATACATGCTTGTTGTTTTTCAGTCATTGTGTTCTGAGACCATTTGTTAGTACAGCAACAGATCACTGAGATGGGGAACAAGTGTAGAAGCTGAAAGACCAGCTAAAGGTCGCCGCAGCAGTCAAGAACCACGGACAGTATAGGGTAGTAATGGTGCCATAGTGAGCAGTGGGCCTGGGCAGAACAGACACTGGAAACAGGGAAATAACATGCTCTTAGGTGACCAGGAGAAAGAAAGCAAAAGCCATAGCCCTTGATCTGCACGCAGTGGAGAGTAACCATCGAGTATCTCAGTGGAACAGCATTTGTGCAGTAACAGATGGAGAGAATGGTTCTAGAAGGATTTTGACACTGGCTTCTGCGGAAAGGTGTGGAGAAAAGAAGTCTGAGGAAATGGCCTGACCTCTACCTTGTTTAGGACTATGTGGCAAGGGTTACGAGCTGATTCAGGGAGCTGGGAAAGTGAAGGCAACAGGATCTGGCATCAGCCTGAACTCACAGAGCAAACGACAATGGTGACCAGTGAAGGACACCTTCCTTTGGTTAAAGGGATCAGGGAAACTCACCTGAATAGATTTGTCCACCCAAGTGGTTAGGATTAAAAATTATTATTTTTTTAAAGATTTTATTTATTTATTTGAGAGAGAGAGCACGAGAGGGATGCAGGGCAGAGGGAGAAACAGACTCCCTGCTGAGCAGGGAGCCCAACATGGGGCTCAATCTCAGGACTCCAGGATCATCACCTGAGCTGAAGGCACACACTTAAATGACTGCCCCACCCAGGGGCCCCAGGATTAAAAATTTATTAAAAGCCATACTCTTAAGTGCTTCCTTATCCAGGATAGCTGTCTAGGTAACTGTAAAAGCAGACACTGACCTGTGCGGGGTACATGCAGCACTCAGAGTCAAGCTGTCGCTAGACCCGCAAACAGTGGCCGTGGATGCAGTGTAACTGAGTGGTTAAGGAACGTTGGGGTAGGAAGCCTAGCTCCCTTGTTGCTAACTGCATGACCTCAAAGAACCTATTTAAATTCCTCACGCTTCAGGTTTTTTTTTTTATTGCAAAATAAGGATAATAAAGGTACTCACTCTTAGTACCTTCAGTGATCACACTGGGCAAGTAGAAGGACTTGATAAGATAGCGTACACACTTTCTTAGCACAGTGCCTGGAATATAGTAAGTTCTCAGTAAGTGAGCCTTGAGCTGCCACGACAGAAACTGTCACATGCACTGCTGTTCAGACACCCTAGAGAAACTCACACTACCATTGAAGAAAGGGGCAGCGCCCTTTATCTCAAAGCAAAGCAGGATTGTTGTGTCAGAGATTAAGAACAGCAAGGTGCAGGCATCCCTGTGCTGCTATTCTTCTAGGAAAAGCTGTGACCAAAAGCCCACTTTACCCCATCAGTGGACACACCTGCTGGTTCCCTCTACCCTCTTCCCACTTTTTAAAAAAAGACTTTATTTATTTGTCAGAGAGAGAGAATACAAGCAGGCAGAGAGGCCAGATGGAGGGGGAGATGAAGAGGGAGAAGCAGGCTTCCTGCTGAGCCGGGAGCCCAATGCAGGGCTTGATCCTAGAACCCTGGGATCATGACCTGAACTGAAGGCAGACACTTAACCGACTGAGCCACCCAGGTGCCCCCCTCTTCTCACTCTTTTTTAAAAAGATTTTATTTATTTATTTGAGAGAGAATGAGTGAGAGAGAGCATGAGAGAGGAGAAGGAGAGGGAGAAGCAGACTCCCTAAGGAGCTGGGAGCCCGATGTGGAACTCGATCCTGGAAGTCCGGGATCATGACCTGAACGGAAGGCCAGCCGCTCAAAGAACTGAGCCACCCAGGCGCCCCACCCCCTCTTCTCACTGTTGACAAGGGAGCTTTTACATGCCTTAAAGAAAAGTCCTATGGCTCAGATGAAGGAGGCCCAAATGGGACCATGGCAGATTCATTGGAAAAACAATAGTCCACAGAGTCACTCTTTCCAAGACACTTCATGCACACTGGGTCACCATGTCTGCTTTCCTGGCATTCATGTTCTGCTTTGTGACTCACTGATATGCAGTGAGACAGCCCACAGAATAAGCAGGTCAAGATGTTGGTGGGTCACTAGAGGACAAAGTGTCCATCAAGGCACCCACAAACTCACAGTCTGTATGTCTGCTGTAACTGCGAAAGACCCTCCTGCCTGGAAGGCACAGCCCAAACCTCAGCATTCGGGGTCCTGTCAGTGAGAGTTAATGCATGGTGTTGAAAGGCATCTTAGCAGCTTAAAAGTTCAGCCACGAAAAATACCAACATGTAAAACCACCAGTGTAACCAAAGCGAAGATGAGTGATCGCCTTCATGCATGGTAAGACCATCAGCCAAGACCACCATGAATACATAGAACAATGTTATTGACGAGCCAATCCAATATATGCAAGTATATATAAAAAACACATTACACGTCATAATAAAAACTCAACACTAACGTTTATAACAGGAAAGGACTGGAAAGAGCAAAATGTTTGTTTTATGTATACATCTAAATTCAAATACATCCACCTAAATCCCACAAGATGTCATCAGCTTGGCTTCCTGTGCTAAACTGAAAGATTTCAAAAATCCAAACCTACTTGTAAATTTAATTGCTTTTCATTTAGGCCTATAATTAAGCCACAACCTCCCGTGAACACCCACAAACAATTTATATTTGGAACTAGAACTATCAAAAGTTATACAATTTGCTCATTTTCTTAATAGTCCTCCCTCCTATGGATCTTTGCCAGCATTCTGTCGTTTGTAATCGACAGCGTCAGTTTGACAGCTAAACCAAACAGGAGCCAGTGTTTATGGCAGGGGAAAGCAATCAGCACAGCCATTCATTAGCATCCTGCTCACACATTCATTGTCAGTTACAAATATTTGCTTGGGCTAACCTCTGCCACCATTGATGGAGCCATTACCACCTGTAACTAAGTGATATATTTGCAGAGTCAAGCTTCTGGCGTCTTACAGCTGGGACTCCAGAATAATCAAAATGTTCATAAACTAACACTTGAGTCCCAGCAGAGTGTCTTGCTCAAGATAACAAATGATGATGCTAGGCAAAGCCACGACAAGCCGAACTGATTCATGAGTTTCACAATTATGCTTCTGGGCTATGTCCATTAGCTTTTGTTGAAAGCTTTTCCACTTGCTACTGGGGACACTTTCAGGAGACATTCAAGGACACAGTTGGAACTAGACATTGGCAATTACTGCAGGATTCTGGGGGGAACCCCATATCCTGCTGAATGCAACCAGAGCTGTTGGTGCCCCGCCCAGATTCCTATCTGAGGCAGGTGCCCTGTCCCTCAGCTGCTCTAAGTGGTAGCCGTTAACAGCTCACCGCTGCTCCCTCCGTGAGAGGATGGCCCTCCACCAAACCGCAGCCATCTTGACCTGGAAGCTATGCTCTTCCACACCCCCCACCCCCGGCGAGTCACTTACTGGCATGGAGCACAAATGGCAAGATGCTTCTCTCTAGGAAGGGCTGACCGTCTCTGTGACGAGATTCACTCTCTGGAGCTTCCCCATGGGGCCAGGCTGAAGCTAATGTCCCGAGGAGGCTGCATTCTTGCTTAGTTTTCCTCCTTTAACCTGTCCTGGTTCTCTCCCTCATCTTTTCCTGCGAGGACTCGGGAAAAAAACCACTTGAAAAGGAACTCCCACCACAGGGTCTACTTTGAGGGAGCCCTACCTAAGTCACTAAGAACTTCTCTTTGGCCGAAATGGGACTGTGCTCCTACCAAAGCACACCACGAACCTTAAGCCCCATCTCTTGAACTCGTGGCTGTTTCCTAAATACTTGAAACAGGTGAGAGTCTTTTCACTTGTGGCAATCTAGAGAGAGAGAGAGACTCAGTCCAAGGACCGCATTCCATCCATCTCTAACACCTGGCACAGTTCTGTTGGAATTCCTCATCTTAACCCTGACCCACAAAACCCTTCTCAACCTTTCCTAGTAATCATTAGAAAAAGACCCAAAACCCAGTAGAAAAATAGGCATAAAAGTCTTAATAAAAATAGCCCAATATCCATTCATCTGTTGATGGACATCTAGGTTCTTTCCAATATACACAATGGAATACTATGCAGCCATCAAAAGAAATGAAATCTTGCCATTTGCGACGACGTGGATGGAACTAGAGCGTATCATGCTTAGTGAAATAAGTCAATCGGAGAAAGACAACTATCATATGATCTCCCTGATATGAGGACATGGAGAAGCAACATGGGGGGGTAGGGGGATAGGAGAAGAATAAATGAAACAAGATGGGATTGGGAGGGAGACAAACCATAAATGACTCTTAATCTCACAAAACAAACTGGGGGTTGCTGGGGGGAGGTGGGATTGGGAGAGGGGGAGCGGGCTATGGACATTGGGGAGGGGAGGCGAACCATAAGAGACTATGGACTCTGAAAAACAACCTGAGGGTTTTGAAGGGTCAGGGGTGGGAGGTTGGGGGAACAGGTGGTGGGTAATGGGGAGGGCACGTTTTGCATGGAGCACTGGGTGTTATGCAAAAAGAATGAATACTGTTACGCTGAAAAAATAAATAAAATGGAGAGAATATTAAAAAAAAAATAGCCCAATAAAATGGAAATAGGGACACAAAACAAGAGATGCTCATCCTTCCTCATAATAAGTGAAATACAAAAACTATGAGGATATACTATTTTCAACTATTAGACTGGGGAAAATTCAAAATATGATTTTCATTCTGTTTGTATATCCAGTCCAATGATAGGGGGTTCCCCCCTTGTTACAAATGAATTGTTGGTCTAAGAGACAGCCCTGTGGAGTTCCACTGTTGGGAAATGAATCTGATAAAACTCTAGAAAACCCTGTATGACTGTGGGTGAAAGGAGAGAGCCAATCTTAATTATTAACCCAAACATCTGCTTCCTCAGCAATGCTACATGTTATATTATGTTCCTTCCCCAGGTCTTTTTTTTTTTAAATATTTTATTTATTTATTTTGACAGGCAGAGATCACAAGTAGGCAGAGAGGCAGATAGAGAGGGGGAAGCAGGCTCCCTGCCGAGCAGATAGCCTAATGAGGGGCTTGATCCCAGGACCCTGGAATCATGACCTGAGCCGAAGGCAGAGGCTTTAACCCACTGAGCCACCCAGGCGCCCCTCTTTTCCAGGTCTTAAAGAATTTGTTGTTTTCCTCACTTCCCCTGTTTGTCCTACCCAGGCAAGAATCCTTATTGTTGCTTTTATCTGTTTCTCACTTTCACCTGAAATCTTTCTCTCTTTAAGACCACAGAATGGGGGCACCTGGGTGGCTCAGTGGGTTAAAGCCTCTGCCTTCGGCTCAGGTCATGATCTCAGGGTCCTGGGATCGAGCCCCGCATCGGGCTCTCTGCTCAGCTTGGAGCCTGCTTTCCCCCTCTCTCTCTACCTGCCTCTCTGCCTACTTGTGATCTCTCTCTGTCAAATAAATAAATAAAATCTTAAAAAAAAAAAAAGACCACAGAATGGATTTGTCATATTTTTCCTACCTGTCTCACGGCAAAGCAGGATTAAATGGTCTAAACATCTTCCCTTCTCACACCATGCCTGCTAGTTAGGTGTGTACTATCTGTTTTCTCACAGCTCGAGGCGGTTTAATGCATTATTTTCCCCAAATATTCACTTCCTCTGTCTTAGAAGGATTGTGCCTCTTCACTCCAATCGTGTCAAGTTTGGTCTTGTAACTTGCATTGGCCAGTGAGCTATGAGCACAAGTGACATGGGCTGCATCCACTCAGAAGCTCTGAGACCCAGCATGACCAAATGGGGCAGGACATCCATTCCTTTGTATTTGACTCCCACACCACCCTACTCTTTCCTCTCATCCTTTCCCTCCTGCAAGATCATCCCAGATCAGCACATCCTAAAAATGGCTTGTTCCTTCAGCCTGCGTCCTGAAACGAAGATAATACAGAACAGAGGCACAAAGGACACAAAACAGGAGTGAGAAATAAGCCATTGTGGTCTTAAGCCCCTGAGCTTTGGGAGTCATTTGTTATCACTGTATAACCTAGCCCAGGGTCTGCTAAGTCTATAAACTCCAGAGCATCTCACTTTTTTCTGTATCCCAAACAGCACCCAGCATCATCCTTTGCCTGCAGTACACATTCAGTAAAAAATGACTGGGGTGCCTGGGTGGCTCAGTGGGTTAAAGCCTCTGCCTTCAGCTCAGGTCATGATCCTAGGGTCCTGGGATCGAGCCCCGCATCGGGCTCTCTCCTCAGAGGGGAGTCTGCTTCCTCTCTCTCTCTCTCTCTCTCTCTGCCTGCTTCTCTGCCTACTGCCTGTCAAATGAATAAATTTTTTAAAAATCTTAAAAAAAATGGCTGAACCGAATTTTTCTCTTTCCCTTTGCCTTCCTTTCTGAACAATTTAGTCCAAAAGCCATTATGAGGGGCCATGGAAGGGAGGAGTTTTGTGAAGGCATGAAGAGATGTGGTGGCCCAGAGCAGGTGTCAGAGAATGAGAAGGTGAGAAGATGAAATAACTGAATATACTATGGATGATGGGAGTTGGGTATCTCATTATCTGGGAAGGGAGTTACAAATATGGAAAGGGAGAAAATTATAATGAGCCCTACATTGTTGGATTAGCACAGAAGATAGTAATGTGAACACTTAGTTTTCAATATATGTAGATAAACAAATATAATTGTAAATGTGTGTATATATATGAATTTCCTGCCTGTTCCCCAAAAGGGTGAAAGAGTGGCAGCTCTCCAATAGAAATAACCACACCTAACACCCAGGTCTTCATTCTAAATATCATTCTTCACTAGGAGCATGGGAGGGGGGATGGGGGAGTTTCACCGGGGTTGGGGGAGACGCCAGGGGGAACACAGTCGGTTAGAATCCAACTCTTGATTTTGGCTCAAGTCCTGATTTCAGGTCCTGAGATCAAGCCCTGCATTGGGCTCTGTGCTCAGCACAGTCTGCTGGAGATTCTCTTGCTCCCTCCCCCCACTTGTGCACACACGTGTGCTTATTCTCTAAATAAATAAAATCTTTTATAAATAAATAGATAAATAGATAAATATCATTCTTCAACAAAGGAATCAGGGAACCTTGGGAAAATAGCTGATTCCAGAGGTCAAACAGAAAAAGTAAACAATGAGCCTAGAATATGTCTTATTCAGCCATAACTAATAAGAAAGTGCTAAAAAAAAAAAAAAAAAAAGATGGGCACATGTCAAAAGGAAACAGAAACCAGTTTGAAGAGGCTCCCACTGGCTAACTCTGAGTCAGGGCATTAAAATAAATAATGAGAGTAATGAATTAAAAACATGAAACAATGGCAGAATCTATTATATAAATACATAAATATTTAGATAGATAAATGGAGAAACTGAAGGTTTGATGAGGAGTAGAATATTTACATAATCTCTAAGTACCACCCCTCAAAATATTCTAATTACTAAGGAAACACAGTAAAAGGACGCTGGAGAAGGCTAGCCAACACTTTGTAATCAAGTGATCCAAGTTAACATGACCAGTAATGAAGCAGAGTAAAACACGGGTGCTGAGACACTGCCGGGGGCCATGGCACCATGTCCATAGTGGTCCCGCCAAAGAATCAGACAGACCCAAATCAAAAGATCTCCTATAAAATGACTGGACTGTGATCTTCACTATTCTCAAGGTTATGATAGTCAAGGGAAGATTTAAAAAACTGCTTCAGATTAGAGGCAGCTAAAGAGAAATGAAAACTAATGTGGCCAAGAAGGTCCAGAGGTGGAGGAATGGAGCCACAAGTCAAGGAAACTGGGCAGCCACCAGAAGAGGCAAGAATGGATGGTCCCCCCTTGCTTCCAGAGGGAACATGGCCTACTTACTGACACCTTCAGTTGGCCTTAGTGAAACCGGTGTGTTGGCTTGTTGGCCCGTTTGTCTCAAGAATGGTAAGGGAAAAGAACTCTGTTTTGAACAGCTCATGGTGCGGTGCCTGGGTGGCACAGTCTGTTAAGTGTCTGGTTCTTTGGTTTCCGTCCGGGTCATGCTCTCAGGGTCATACGATCAAACCCCTTGGGGGGCTCAGCCCTCAGCATGGAGTCTGCTTAAGCCTTTTTCTCCCTCTTTCTCAGCCCTTCCCTCTCTCTCAAATAAATAAATAAATAAACCCTTTAAAAATAAATAAATAAAAAGAAGCAGCTCATGGTCATCTATTAAAACAACCACTGGAAACTAATATGGAATAAATCCCTAGTACTTAGTGGCTTGCCAGGACCTAGATGGTGCTTTATCTGCCTTCTCTTCGTTACCGATGAGTTGAAGACAGACTGGGGATATTCAGCAATGCCCATACCATCATGCTTGAAGATCCATGCAAAATCACAACTCTGCCCACTATTAACGTGGCTTCATCTTCAAAAAGAAGGTTAACAACAAAACACTTCATAATCCTGAAGTGGCAGATGTCCTTGTTAATAATTAAGGATTAGGCTGTCTTTTCACCCACAGCTCTAAATGGTTTTACAGCTTTATTAGATTTCTTTTCCGATGGTAACATGTCACAGGGGCATCCCTTGATCTAACAATTCAGCTATAGCAGAGTTCTCCAGAGAAACAAAAGCAACAGCATGTAAAGACTGAGATTGAGAGGGATAGGGACAAGGTGAGAAAGAGAGAGAGAGATTGAGATTTATTTTAAGGAATTGACTCACATGATTTGGAGGCTTGGCAAGTCCAAAATCTGCAAGCTAAGCCAGCAGTCTGGAGACTCTGGAAGGAATTGCAATTTGAATCCAAAGGCAGCCACTGGCAGAATTCTTTCTTGCTTGGGGAAGTGAGTCTTTTTCCATTAAGACCTAAATTCTCCTGATTTAAATGTTAATCTCACTAAAAGAAACATCTAGAAAAATCTTTGACCAAATATCTGAGTCCCGTGGTCTAGTCAAGTTGACACATCACACAGGGAAAAAAGAACCACTGTCATTGTTCTGGATATATGTGTAGAATAAGAGCTCATTTCTTTGGATTTAAGGTCATTCACTTTGGTCTCATGTCTTTCAGTGATGCATATACCTTTTTATTCATGCTGTATTATCTTTAATTAAGTATAAAGACTTCCAATCACATCACCTAGAGACCATTTTATCCACTGCTCCGTTTGGCCACTAGTCTCTTGTCTCTCTTTTCAGCAACCGTGAGGTAGATACCCTTTCCACAGGGAAGAGAAATTCATGGCTCGTTGCCTTTGCCAATAGCACAAACATTGGAGAGTCAGGTGGCAAAGCTGTTGCCTCTGGCATCCCTCACTCAGTGAACTGTGTCAAAAGAACTGGGATGTCTCTGTCTGTGCGTGATCACACTAGTTCTTCCCAGGTTAGCACCCCCAGTCACCAAAAACAGATTACCAGTGTCAGATTTGATGAAATCAGCAATCGCTCCTGTCTCCAAATCAATCCGAATGGGGTATCATTCACTTAGATGAGGGGATCAGGAGAGCAGATGGTGCGAACACCTTGGGTCGCCAGACGCGGGATTTCTTTTGTCCCACAAAGATCTTTCTCACTTTCCACAAGTTATATGTGGCCTCCTTAGGTGTCATCCGATGAACAGCAAAGCAGCCCTTGGTGCCATGGATCAAATGGAAAGTCTTTCCAGTCTTGTCAGTGCTGATGACCAGCAGGGTAGGTTATATCAGTTCGGACCTTGCCATTGAACTCAATAAAACCCTGCATACAGCTCTCCTTTCCTTCATCTCCTGTTAGGGCACACTTAAGTCTGTCCCTTAGGAAAGTGATGAGAAGGAGACGTTCTCTCTGCTTATGGGGATTGGTGGATGCAGGAGGGACAAACACACCAGTTAGTTTATCAAGCGTGCAATGCTGTGTAGCTGCTGCATTCTGGAGACGCTTCTCGGGACCGTGAGCATCTGGAGATGCTGCTTGAGACCCGCTGGGCACGAAAAGCCAAAGATGCATAGACTTTTCTTTTAACCTGGTTTTCATTTGTCAGAGGAAAAGCAGCCTTGAACATCATCCAAGTTTGGGCTCTTTTTGCCATAATGACTAATGCATTTTATAACTACCTCATCCGTATAAAGGTATGTGGGAAATTTCCTTCCTACACATTCATGGAGGAAGAACATTTATGCTCATCTGCTCGTACAGACCTAGATCAAGAATCTGCAATCAAGAATCAAGAAAGGCTGCTCTCAGGACCAGATCTTAAGGGAGCTAGAGAAGAGACCTAAGATGTGAAGAGGTTTTCACCTAAAAGTTTTCAGCTGGTTTTCCTTAGGGCAGTCAAATCCATTTGCTGTAGAAAAGAAAGATCAGAGTTCAGCGGTGGCAGAAATAACCACAAGCTACTCATTCTGTTTCAGAACATCATGCTGTTTCTTCTGCCAGGGACAGAAATGATACTCACGTCTTGGATCCAACTTCAAATCATGTGGCTGTGAGCAGGAAAACGAATGTCAATCCTTGATGGGGCTGAGAATTTCTTTGCCCTCATGGCTTCCTGGTTTCTCAGGAATATCAGCTGGGCAAGGATAGGAATCTCCAGCAAGAAAATCAAGGGGATAGTGAAGCGAGCCAGACAATAATCATAATCATGATTAATTAAATATCTATTTTGTACCAGGTGCTGTTCAGGGCACCAGGGAGACAGGATGACAAAACATGACTCTGGCTCCTCAGTCTCGTGGGAGCAATGGGCGAGAGAGCTACCTGAAAGGAGCTGACAAACACAGAGGAATGCATGACTGTCTGTGAGGGTCAAGAAGGGTTTCACAGAAGACGTGACTTTTGACTTTCCCCTTGGAAGATGCTTTAGAGCTCAGCAGGAGGAGTAACAGGAAACAGAGGATTCCAGAAACTTGGAGTTCATTTTTTATTTACTCTTTTTAGTATTGATTATTGAAGTACTGAATATTCACTTAGAAAATATGCAATTTGCCAAAATATCATAAAGAAGTAAAAAAACGGGGCACCTGGGTGGCTTAGTCATTAAGCATCTGCCTTTGGCTCAGGTCATGATCCAGCCCCGCGTCGGGCTCCCTGCTCAGCGGGGAGCCTGCTTCTCCCTTTCCTACTCCCCCTATCTGTGTTCCCTCTCTCTGTGTGTCTCTATCAAATAAATAAATAAAATCTTTAAAAAGAAAAAAAATTATCACTAGTAAAGTATAAAAGTGCCTTTCTTACCAAAGTCCTGTCAACACTGCATAGAATTTTTTTAATGGATTTCAATAGATTCAGTAAAGTGCACTAATCTCAAACATCTAGTTCAATAAACTAGTATAATTTTTAAATATTTGATAATTTAACAGGAAAAATTATATTTCTTTTATTTCTATTAAAATTAAATGTTTTCTTATGCTGATTAGACTCTTGAATTTGCCCTTTTGTGAACTGGTGGTTCATGCTATTTATCTATTGAGGTCTGAGTGATGTGAAAAATCTGAATGTTCTATTTATATTTGCTGTGGATATTTTTCTCAGCTTGCTGGCTTTTTTCTCTGTAAAGTTTTTGACAATCAAAGCTTTTATTGTTTCTATTGTTTGTGTGGTCAACTTTTTCAGTCTTTTCCTTTTTGGTTTTTTCTAGTAGAATTCAAAATATTTTTCAGATTTCTTTGAGACTTTTTCTTTGACCCATGGATTATTTAGAAGTGTGTTGTTTACAATGGGGGATCCAGCTATATTTACATTATTGATTTCTGGTTTAATTTCATTTTTTTGTTTAATTTCATTATTTTCTGGGAATATTATTTGTAAGATTTCTGTACTTCTGAATTTATTAAGCTGTGTTTTATGATTGCGAGCGTGGTCTGTCTTGGGGACTAATCCATGTAAGAGTGAGAGGAATGTGCATTTTTCTGATGCGGGATGACGTATGCGATACATGTCAGTCGGATCCAGTGACTGACAGCTCTGCTTGGGTTGTCTGTATCCTTACTGATTTACTGCTTATTTGATACATCAGTTACTAACAGAGGGCCGAAGATGTCTCCAACTGTAATAGTGGATTTGTCTCTTGTTCTTTTCAGTTCTATCAGGTTTTGTTGTTGTTGTTATTAAATTTTACTTATTTTTCAGAGAGAGGGGGAGAGACAGAGAGGTGGGGGGGCAGGCAGAGGGAAAAGCAGGCTCCCCACTGAGCAAGGAGCCCAATGGGGGACTCTATCCCGGAACCCTGGGATCATGACCTGAGCAGAAGGCAGATGCTTAACCCACTGAACTACCCACGTATCCCTCAGTTCTATCAGTTTTTGACTTCTGTGTTTTAATGCTCATCGTTAGGTGCATATATGTTTAGGGTTGTTATGTCCTCTTGAAGAATTAAGCCCTTTATCATATATATAATGCCCCATTTCATTCCTGATAACCTTCCTTGCTCATAAATTGGCTTTACCTGAAACGAATGTAGATATACTCCAGCTTTCTTTGATTAACGTTAGCATGGTAAAGCTTTCTCCATCTTTTACTTACAATCTATCTGTTAAGCATATAATATAGGTTTTTTTACAGTTAGGTCTTATTTTTTTAATCCACACTGACCATCTCTGTCTTTAATTGGTGCGTTTAGACCATTCACAGTCACACTTTCAAAGTAAAAATCCAGTAGGGTTCCTGGAGATAAAGGCCACCAAAATGTGGGACTCCCACCAGACTTTTCCATTCATATTAGTTCCCAGGACTTTCCCACTCATATTAGTCCACAACTCAGGCTCTGGAAATTCATTTGAAATTATCATTTAAATCTTTGGGTGCATGGGTGGCTCAATCCGTTAAGTGTCTGACCAGCACAGGTCAAGATCTTAGGGTCCTGGGATTGAGCCCTATGTTAGGGCTCCCTGCTCGGTGGGGACCAGGCTTCGCCCACTCCCTATACCCCTCCCCCTGCTTGTGGGCATGTTCTTTCTCTCTTTCAAAAAAAAAAAAATCTTAAAAAAAAAGATACACTATACAAACTTTAAGAAAAAAAATTTTAAAATGGCAAAAATCTGAAAAGACACTTAGCCAAAGGAGATCTCCAGATGACCAATAAGCACATGAAAAGATGTTCAACACCATGTGTCTATAAGGAAATGCAAATTAAAAGCACAGTGAGATACTACATCATACCCACTAGGATAAGATGACTATCAAAAATATGGACAATAACTAGTGTTGAAAAGGATGCAAAGGAAATGGAACCTTCATACGTTGCTGGTAGAGATTAAAACCCTACAGCATATTTGAAAAACAGTTTGGCAGCTCCTCAAAAAGTTAAACATAGAGCAACCATATGATCTAGCAATTCTACTCCTACTTAAATAGCCAAGAGAATTTAAGCTGTATGTTCATATAAAAACTAGTAATTGAATGTTCATAGCATAGTAGCGGAAAAGTGGAAAAACCCAAATATCCATTAACTGATAAATGGGTAAACAAAATGTTGTCTATCAATATAGTGGAATGTTAGTCAGCTATAAAAAGGAATGAAGTATTTTTTTTCTAAATTCCAGTGTGGTCAACATACAGTGTCATATTAGTTTCAGGTGAACAATATAGTAATTCAACTGTTCCATATATTATTAGTGTTTATCATGGTAAGTGAGCTCTTAGTTCCCTTCACCTATTTCACCCATCCCCCTCCCCCCTCCCCCCGGTAACCATCAGTTTGTTCTCTATAGGTTTGAGTCTATATTTTGGATTGACACTTTTATTCTTTTTTTTTCCCCTTAAATTCCACATATGGGTGAAATCATGTGGTATTTGTCTTTGACTTATTTACCTAACATTATACCTTCTGGGTCCATCCATGTTGTTGCAAATGACAACATTTCTTTCTTTTCTATGGCTGAATAATATTCAGTTTTGTACATATACCACTTTTCTTTATCGATCTATGGATGGATACTTGGGCTGCTTCCATAATTTGGCTATTGTAAATAATGCTGCAATAAACACAGGAGTGTATACATCATTTTGAGTCAGTGTTTTGTGTTCTTTGGGTAAACACCCAATAGTGGAATTACTGGATTATATGGTAATTCTATTTTTAACTTTTTGAGGAACCTCCATACTGTTTTCCACAGTGGCTGCACCAGTTTGCATTCCCACCAGCAGTGCACAAGGGTTCCTTTTTCTCTGCATCCTTGTTAACCCTTGTTTCTTATGGTTTTGATTTTAGCCATTCTAATAGGTGTGTGGTGAAATCTCTTGTGGCTTTGATTTGCATTTAAGGGGAGTGAAATACTAATATATGCTAATACATGAATGAATCTTGAATCCACTCTGCTAAGTGAAAGAAGCCAGACACAAAAGGCTATCTACCATGATTCTATTTCTAGGAAATGTCCAGAATTGACAAACCCATGAGACAGAAAGCAGATTAGTGGTTTCCAGAGGCTGGGGGAGTGGGAAATGGGGAATGACTACTATTGGATACAGAGTTTTTTGGGGGGGAGGGGGTGAAGAAAATGTTCTGGAATTCAATAGTGACAAAATTTTGTAAATATACTAAAACCTAACAAGTTATACATTTTTTAAAAGATTTTGTTTATTTAAGAGAGAGAGAATGTGAGAGAGAGAAGGAGAGGAGAGAAGGTCAGAGGGAGAAGTAAACTCCCCTCCTAGCAGGGAGTCTGATGTGGAACTCCATCCTGGGACTCCAGGATTATGACCCGAGCCGAAGGCAGTCACTTAACCAGCTGAGCCACCCAAGTGCCCCAAGAGTTATACATTTAAAAATCAATAAATTAAGAAAGATAAGATTCAAGCTATATTATGAACAGTCCTCACCATTTTCCTCCAAAGAAAGGAGGAAGACACATGATACATGTGCTATTTATAGAGAAATGAAGGCACAAATTTGGTGGACAGCCTAGCTGCCATCATCTTGATCAGAAATAATGGGCACCAGCTTTAGGTAGAACATGTATGAACCATGTCCTTACAGAAGGTAATTCAGGAAAGGACATGCTCTCCCTTCATCACAGGAAGGTTCCAGGATTAACACAGAGGTTATTTCTATTTAAATAAACAACTAATGGAAACTCAGTTGACTTTGACCACTTACTTAAAAAATTGCAGGCTTATTATGATTTCTTGTATCAGAATTGGCTCTTAATCAGCTGAAAACATTAAATCTACTCTGTGCTCACCATTTATATAGCTATATAGAGTAGCCCCGATTTCCATGTGCAAAGGGAATAAAATTCCAGAAGTCAGACTTGAGCAACTAATACATACCATAATTGATGCTTTTTTCTTTGTTTGTCCAGGTCAAAGAACCAGTGCTTCAGCATGAGTTTTCTTTTAACTAGGAAGAGAAGAGAGGCTACCTCACTTCCCATTCCCGAGAAGAACAATGTTAGAACAGAATAGCATTAAAAGAAAAAAAAAAAAGGAAAAGCAGAGCAGAAGTATGGCTTGAATCTTATTTTCCTTATTTTATTGATTTTTAAGTGTACAACTCAATAGATGTTATGTATTCACAAAGTTGTGTCCCAAATTCCAGAAAGTTTTCATTGCCCCCAAAAGAAACCCTGTACTCTCAAAAGTCATTAAAGCAGTGAAGAAAATGCACATGGTGTCCTCATGAAGATTCCCTCACAGCACAGTGAAAGACTGTAATATGGCTGACCTGCATTCCCAGGTGCTGGAGGGGAGACAGCCCCACCTAAGCCCCACCTGAAGGAACAGCCATGTGTAAGTTGTATCGATGACTCGAAATCAGATCAAGAGCTTGTATCATTTGCTTTCCCTACATTTCTTTTCTTCGTCTCTCCTGCTCTCTTCCCATCTCTGCTGTTTCTCCTCCTTTGCCATGACCATCTCGTCCACCATCCCCTCTCTCCTTTCCTCTGTTTTTCATGCTCAGAGATACTGAGACCTCACTGACTCTTCTCCCCATTTCCATCGCCTTCTCTAGGCTCTTTTTCCTCTGCTCATCTCTCAAAATGTTGATATTTTATGTCTGTGTGTGTGTATTAAGAAAGGCAGAAGTAAGTGTTAGTGTACATGACTCTCTGGTTGGTCAAGAACAACAGAAGCTACAAATGTCCCTTAAATATTAGTCCCCTCCTCTCCTTAAAATAAACCATTGGTGCTCGGGTGAATGAGGAAAGTCAGATAAGGAGTTATGGAAATATTCAGTATCAGAAAAGGAAAATCTCCTTAGTCTCTTTTATGGTTCAATACAGAGTTATTCCCTGCGACTGGAGATTAGTTATTCTGTATTTCCCATGACTAAGCTGATTTTTAATGGGGGAAATGATTTTTTTTAAAGATCCATAGATTGAATCTTTAAAACATAATTTCCAAAAAACATTTAAAAACACAAAGAAAAACCAACAAATGAATGCGTTATATAAGTTCACTTTCAAAAAGAAATCATCTATGCTTTTCAAAAGGTGACAACATGAAATTGGGCATAGAACATTGCATGTGACCATGAACCTCTCTCCTGCTCCCTGTCCTCTCTGTGCTGCCAACGAGCCAGGGCCTCGAAGGTACGAGTGTCCCGGGCTGCTGAGGACACCGCAGCACGCCTGCCCTTTCAAATGTGGTCAGCTTCACAAGCTAAGTTCTTGTGTTTTCTCCACTCAAAGGCATATTGTTGCAAAAAAAAAAAAAAAAAAAAGACTAGATTCAGAGAGAAAATTAGAAATGACCAAAGCTGCAAAAG
Organism: Meles meles; assembly: GCF_922984935.1. NCBI lineage: Eukaryota > Metazoa > Chordata > Mammalia > Carnivora > Mustelidae > Meles > Meles meles. Next base: position 110,608,206 of record NC_060067.1, on the reverse strand, counting down.
CAAGACGGAGTGCCTTTGAGCTCAGCAGACACGTGGACCAGTAGCCCTTCGTGAGTGATATCTCTGTGACGGAAGGGCTCAGCTTCTAATACAGTGTAAGTGTTCAGCTTCAAAATGCTACAAAAATTTAAAACACCCTATATCTCCAACATATTCGTATATCTTTTAGGTGAAAAACAACAAAAGTAACTTCAATTCCCCCATGTCTACCCAGTTTCCTCACCGAAGCTTCTTCTGGTAGAAAATCTGGAAGCACTCATCACCAATGCCTTTATAATACCACACTATCACAATTTAACAAATAAAGATGAGTGGGGACAATAGATGCCCCCACCCAAGAGAAGATGCTCACAGCAAATCCCAGTAGCCCTGATACTTTTTTCCCAACTATAATTTATTTATTTATTTTAGAAGATTGTTTATTTATTTGAGGGCAGGTGTAGGGGTAGAGCGAGAGGGAGAGAGAAAGCCAAGCAGACTCTGTGCTGTGCATGGAGCCCAATGGAGACTTGATCTCACGACCCTGAGATCATGGCCTGAGCTGAAACCAAGAGTTGGATGCCCAACTGACTGGGCCACCCAGGTGCCTCTCAACTATGATTTAGAAGAACTGGACTTTGAGGGACACCTGGGTGGCTCAGTCAGTTAAGCATCTGCCTTTGGCTCAGGTCATGATCCCAGGGTCCTGGGATCGAGTCCCACCTTGGGCTCCCTGCTCAGCAGGAAACCTGCTGCTCTCCCTGCTTGTGCTCTTTCTCTCTCTCTCTTCCTCTCTCTGACAAATGAATAAATAAAATCTTTAGAAAAACTGGACTGGAGCATTTCTTTTCCTTTTGTTTCCTTTTTCTTTTCTTTTCTTTTTTTTTTTTTTAAGATTTAATTTATTTATTTGAGACAGAGAGGGGGAGAGAGAGAGCACAATGGGATTCTGTGCATCCATAAGCAAAAGTGAGGATCTTCTCTATGTACTATAACAAATGCTTTCCTGGCATTTGTTGTCTATTTAGTATACTACCACTAATTTTTCTTAAAGAAGAGGAGGGGAGAATTTACATGTGTCTATATCTCTGGAAGAATATGTTGTGGTCGATAGGAAACAAAGAGTGGCAACTGGAATTCAAAATATTATCTTTATTATTGATAAAGCTCATATTGAAAATACAACTTAGGTATGTGTCAACAGTGGGTTTTCCAATACTGAACCCAGAAGAAAACAGTTTTGCCCACCTGAACTTGCCCCCTACAAGCCTCCCCATGGAGCCAACCCTGTGTATTTTCCAAGATGGAGTTGTAGAGCAAAAAGTCTGTTGCTGGAGTTGTCTTTGCTCACAAAAGGAAGGAGAAGGAAAGGACTGAGCTCCATACACCATTTTTTCTCCCAAACTCATCAGTCATGTAACTCACTCCATTCTGAGGGAAGAGGAAAGGAATAGGGCCAAGGCCTAGAGAGTTAGGGGGGAAAAACCTCTTCACGTAAACCCTGTGGGTGAGCAAGAAGTGTTTTTTCCCATCTGGGCCCTAACAGGGAAGACAAGAAATGGATAACTCTGCAGGGTTCTAGAAATAGGTGCTAGATGATGACAGAACATGAACTGAAGGAGACCATGAACTGGGTTCCCTATTGCGTTTAAAAAATATTAACTATGGGATTGTATTTCCCTTTCAAATGTATATAAAAATGTGATTCTGTGCAGGTAATTGAGAGCTGCAAAGAAAGGATAGAAGAAACAAGACCACATTTATACATCGCTTGCTTCATAACTGGTGAAGGAAAAGGAGTTTTACCTGATTGGATGTAGTTAGAAAACTTTTCTCCCCATAACAGTTTGGTTCCACAGAAAGGATGGTCTCTCCAGCCATGTTTTTGGACCTTGTGCATGAAATGAATTGTTGACCCACCAATTGGCCACATGCGGGGTTTAAGAGGGCAGCTGTAGACCTGTGTAAAGGATCATAGGTCTAGAGAGGGATGCAATATCATGAAGAAACACCTTCCCAGCACCTGAGCTGAAATCAAGAGTGAACAAAATTGCCTTGTGGGTGCTCTGGGTGAGGAGCTTGTGTTGATCAGTGTTACAATGTTAAAGAATGTCTTTTCCCTGCTCTGAGGGGCCCTTGTCCTCAACTTACTGGCTGGGATGGGTCCCACGCAGCCGTGTCAGCCTATGCAAACACAACTGCACATGTGCTGGTCCCCGTCATATGCCCCTTGATACTGACCTCTTCTTGGTTTCTTGGACACTGACCATGTGACGGAATGGAGAGTCACCTTGACTCTGCTATTTGGGACCAGAGAGGTGTAGATTTTTTTTTTTTTAATTTTTTTTTCTTTTTTACAGATAGAGAGAGAGAGAGAGAGAGAGATTACAAGTAGGCAGAGCAGCAGCCAGAGAGGGGAGGAAGCAGGCTCCCTGCCAAGCAGAGAGCCCGATACGGGGCTCGATCCCAGAGACCCTGAGATCATGACCTGAGCTGAAGGCAGAGGCTTAACCCACTGAGCCACCCAGGCGCCCCAGAGAGAGGTGTAGATTTTAAGACTACTCCTATATGCTTAAAAACATACATTGACTTTGTTTATTTTTCTGTTAGTTTTTTATACCCTTTTCTACTTATGTTCCCACATTTCTGATAGACTCCAAAGTGTCAAGCCAGGCATATTTTAAAAACAGTGACTATAAATAGGTCATAAGAGGCAACCAAGGAAAATGTCACCAACTCTCAGTGGCACTGCAAGTAATGTTTCAAAGAATAATTGACTCAAAATGCTTCCTTACTGGGCCAGCAAAGGCAGAGGCAATAATGAAAGAAGTTTCACGTTCCAAATTCAAAAAGGGCATTTAGGACAACTGTGGAACGCTGTCCTCCCTCCCATCGTCCGACTTCCACCCGTGGAGAAATCAGGGTCTGAATTGCTTTGCTCTATTTGAAGGAGTGGAGTGTCATGTAATTTTGATTCAGAGTCTTCCCGTTAGGGTAAAGTAAGCAGGGGGATAAACCATGTGTCACTGAAGGGGGGAAAAGGAGGAGAGCAGAGGTAAGAGTGTGACAGAAATAGAGAGGGATGCTAAAACACACACACGAAGCCCACCTCCTCTCTCAAACACTGCAGGGTGGAAGTGGCTTCTGATGTAACAGCAGCCAAGCAGTGACTTGGGAGCGTCCTGTACCGACCAGGACCTTGGCCTCCCAAGCCGCTGCTGGTCCCTGGACCAAAGGGATTTTGTAGTAAGGTCTTCCCTTCTCCATGTGATATTATATCCTTTCTAGATTTGTGGTGTTAAAACGTTCCTTTTTTTTTCCCCCCTTTGGAGATAGTAGATGCTGGTTGCTTTTTTTGTTTGTCTTTTGAGGGATTTTGCTAGTTCCTTTTAACTTTCCAGTTTGGAAATACATGACTTGTGGTTTTCTAAACTTCTCTGACTATACAACTCTTTTATTGAAAAGCACTTAATAAAAACTTTTTTTCTATTAACTATTTTTTTTCTATTTTTCTATTAACAGTGTTTAATTTTGCCACTTGGCAAAATTAAAAAGTTGGGAACCTCCCCTGGCCAATTTTAGAAATATGTATCTTACTGACTTATGAAATCCAATAACGTGGGGAACATTTGTTTAAAAATGTCTGCCAAAGGAGGACCACGAGAAGCCAAATTCAGTCAACTATACTCCAGTAATAAAAAAATTTTCTTTTTAAATAACTACAGTTTCCACGATATAAAAAGAAAAAAACCCAGATATCTCAAAAATAACGGTGAAGCACCTTAGCAGGTTTAAAAATAATCGTTTTAAATTGCAAATAATATGCTAACATGTCACTCCTTGAAAAATTAGACAGGAATAGTTAGTGAAAAGTCTATTTGAGGGGCACCTGGGTGGCTCAGTCGGTTAAGCATCGAACTCTTGATTTCAGCTCGGGTCATGATTTCAGGGTCGTGAGGTTGAGCCCAGCATGTGGCTCCATGATGGGCATGGAGACTGCTTAAGATTGTCTCTCTCTCTTTCATAAAGAAGAAAGAAAGAAAGAGAGGAGGGGGGGGGGAGAAAGAAAAGTCTATTTGTTATTTAGAAGCCTATTTGCTTATTTCTAAAAAAAATTGTTTTTTTATGCAAAAATTTATTTTTTTTCTTTTTTCAAGTTTTTATTTAAATTCTAGTTCGTTGGGGACACCTGGATGGCTCAGTCAGTTGGGCATCCAGCTCTTGATTTTGGCTCAGGTCATGATCTCAGGGTCATGAAAAGGAGCCCCACTTCAGGCTCCACACTGTGTGTGGGGCCTGCTTAACGTTCTCTCTCTCCCTTTTCCTCTGCTCCTCCCCTCCCCACTCATGCTATAAATAAATAAATAAATAAATAAATAAATTCCAGTTAGGTAACATACAATATAATATTAGTTTTGGGTGTAGAATTTAGGGATTCCTCTCTTACACACAAACCCAGGGCTCATCACAAGTGCCCTCCTTAATACCCATCACCCATTTAACCCATCCCCTTCTGCCCACCTCCCCTCTGGTAGCACTCAGTTTATTCTCTATTCTTAAGAGTCTGTTTTTCTGGTTTGCCTCTTTTTTTTTTTTTTTCTCCCTCCTGTGTTCATCTGTTCTGTTTCTTAAATTCCACATATGAGTGAAATCATATGGTATTTGTCTTTCTCTGACTGATTTATTTCGCTTTGCATAATACACTCTAGCTCCATCCACATCATTGCAAATGGCAAGATTTCATTCTTTTTGATGGCTGAGAAATGTCTATTTGTTATTAAAGACTTCTAGGGGCACCTGGGTGGCTCAGTCGGTTGAGCATCTGCCTTCAGCTCTGGTCATGATCCCAGAGTTTGAGGACTGAACCCCACATCGGGCTCACTGCTTGGTGGAGAGCCTGCTTCTCCTTCTCCCTCTGCCTGCCTCTCTGTCTACTTGTACTCTCTCTCTTTATCGCTCTATCAAATAAATAAATAAAATCTTTCTAAATAAATAAATAAACCTTCACACTTAAAAAAAAAGACTGCTGGCTTCATAAATCCTTTTCTTGCTTTAATACTTATAATAATCACCTTTAAGAAGCCAAAATAGTGATTTTCTTTTATTTCAAAAATTCCAGTAAAAAGCCAGAGCAAATATTAATATAGTTTAAAACTTTCCCCTGCACTCAAAAAAAAAAAAAAAAAAAAAAAAGAACAAACCACACACACACACACCAAAAACCCTATTTTACCCACAAGTGTTAATAATGTCAGTAATGGCACACATCTCTATACTTTCCTTTTTTTTTTTTAAGTTTTTATTTTAATTCCAGTTAGTTAACATACAGTGTTACATTACTTTTAGGTGTACATACAGTGATTCAACAATTCCATATACCACCAGGTGCTCATCACATATACTTTCCTTTTAATATATTTTCGGATTCAAGTCTTCACTACTAACTGTAAACCCAACTACCTGCATCTCCTGCTCCCTGGACAAATTTCTAAGAGAACAGACCTAAGGTCCAATATCAAGATCTGAGTGTAGTCCCTGAAGGGCTAGGACAATGGTCTGGATATCATTATGGAACCAGGGTATTGGACAGTAATTCAGGAATTTCTTGGTTCACCATTTCTCAATGGTGTTTCTATTACATGCTTTTCAATAAAGGAGTGTATAGTCAGGCAAATTAAAGGACCCTAAATAATGTATTTCCCCCTTGGAAATTCACAATATACATTGGCACATTAAAGGTTCTGTGAAGTCCTGCCCTAAAGATACCTCTTTAACTTGGTTTAATTCAATTTTCCCAAACTTTGTTAAGCACTTTAGCATTCGTGAATGAAACACAGTTTGGGAAACAGTGATCTAATACAACCTATTTTATTGGTTGAAAAACTAAGACCAGAAAAAGTTAATAGACTTGTTTAAGATTACCCAAGTAGGTAGTAGCAGTCAGGCCCAGAAACCAGACCTCCTGGATCCAATACAGGGCCCTTTCTATTTGACATGCTGCCTTTCTTCCACCTCATAAAAACTTCAGAAATTACTATAGAAAGTCTGTTATGAAAATGAAACCAAGAAAACCCAAGTGGATACAAAGTATGTTCTTACTAATTTCTATGTCTTTCCAATTGATGTTATCAGAACATCTTTTAAAAGCTTGGAGCTGTATAAATAAGGAAGGAGGGAGTCTTGTAATTGACTGATAGTGTGGGGAAGTTGCCTTTTCCTCAGACTACTGTTATTCAGATTATGTTTATAGGAATGAAAAGTTGAAACAAAGATGTTAGTTTCTAAGTACAAACTTACACCCTCTGTAGCTAAGGATCAAATTAGAATGGATTGGACTACAGTGAACTGGATACTATGTGTCAGGGATTATTTTGGGCATGTGTCTGACCACTGATTCTTAAAATGCAAAATAAACACTAAACAATGTAAGCTCTCCATGAAACATGATCATGCTTATTTAGTAAACCCTAATACCATGAGATGGAATTTTATCATTTAGGGACTTTTTTTTTTTTTTTAAAGACTTCATTTATTTGACAGAGAGAGACACAGTGAGAGAGGGGAACACTAAGCAAGGGGAGTGGGGCGGGGGGGGGGAGAAGTAAGCTTCTCACGGAGTGGGGAACCGATGCAGGGTTCGATCCCAGGACCCTGGGATCATGACCTGAGCCAAAGGCAGATGACTAACAACTGAGCCACCCCGGTGCCCCTATTTAGGGACTCCTAAACCTTAATTTTTTAAACCTTAATTTAAAAAATACTCTTCAAAATATTTTAAAAATAATTGTCATGTACCATTAGTATCCCATATCAGGATAGACTTAGTCACACACTTCCTATTAGTTTGGAATATTGTGAAATGGCTAATAATAGAGTAGTCAAATGACTTCCATTGGTTCTTTGAAAAAGGCTTTCATGACCCATTTTGTACCAATGAGTTAAGAAAAAGAAAAATAAGCATACTTCCAATTTGATAGTTCTTTTTATTGTATGGAAGCCACCTTTGGGAGATACTTAAGAAAGCTTTATAAAAGTTTTTAAGATATACATCTCCAAATTATCCCACACAAAAATCTTATGATGGCGAGAGAATAGAATTTCAGAATAGTCTTCATATAATTCATACCATTATTGATAGAGGTGGTTAGTGACACTTTGTTCAAAAAATGTGCAATTTAGTATTTATGACTTACAGTCCTCCCCTCTTTTTCCATCCTTTAACTCTTTTTCTTTGTGAGAACAATTTTTTCCCACTCAGACTATTTTTGGATTACAGAGAAAGAATCATGTGTTGTTAATATTTTTCCCACAGCTTCATGATCTCTCTCTGCTGACTTGTACATATGCCACCTTCACAATCCTGTCTTCAATCCTCTGAATTTCAGTTGCATGCAGAATCCTAATGGCCTCTATGCTCTCTGTCCCATAATGCTTCTCCCATGATTATACTGGTTCCATGCAAAAGGATTTTTTTAGGTGCAATTAAGAGTACAAATCAGTGACCTTAAAAGAGACTATCTAGGTGGACCTAATGTATAAAAAGCATAGTTTTATCCACCTGGCAGTAGAAGTGGAAGTCAGAGAGATTCCAAGTATGAGGGGGATTTGACATGCCGTGTTTGCCTTTGGAGATGGAGTGGACCATATGGTGAGGCATATGAACAGCTTCTGGGAGGTGAGAGTGACTCCGAACTGGCAGCCAGCAAGGAAGTAGAAACCACAGTCCTACAACCACAGGGAACTGAATGTTGACCACAACCTAAAGGAGCTTGGAAATGGATTCTTCCCCCAGACAAGGTATTTTTTTTCTTTACGTCAAGATTAGATGCTAAAATTTATGAAATGCCTGTATACATCTAGAAATACTCCTATCATTTCTTCCTCTTTATTAATCTGTACTTATATTCCTGGTATGAACCCACTGAGGGTATAAACTATTACTGCATTAATGTGCTACTAGATTCTGTCAATATTCTATTTAAGGTCCATGCACTGAGGTGTGAAATTACCCTGTAGCTATCTTTTGTAAGGTTAGTTTTGACAGGTATATTAACTGATATTAATATACCCATTCCAAACTGCTTATGCCTATTGGTATGGTATGTCTCCTTCTAGCTGTTTGTTTTCAACCTATCTGTGTCTTCATATTAGTTAATCTCTTGGGATGCCTAGGTGGCTCAGTTGGTTAAACATCTGCCTTTGGCTCAGGTCATGATCCCAGGGTCATGGTATCAAACCCTGCATTGCCCTTCTTGTTCAGTAGGGAGGCTGCTTCCTGCCTCTCCCCATCCTTGTGTTCTCTCTTTTTCTCTTTCTGACAAATAAATAAATAAAAATTTTAAAAAATAGTAAGATAAAAAAATAGAGTTAATCTCTTATAGATTGTATATAATTGAGTAAATCTTGCTTTTTTAATCCAGTCTGATAATCTCTATCCTTTAAATGAAATGTTTAGTTCTTTAGTATTTAATATAATTATTAATATGGTAGGATTTAGATCTACTAATATATTATCTTTTTCTGTTTCAATCCTCCATTTTTTATTGAACTTTTTTTAGGACTCTCTTTGTTGATTTGGTGAGTGTGGTGCTATCTCATTGTTTTACTCCTCATTTCCCTCATTATTAATGAGATTCTCCACTTTTTTATAGGGTTGTTAACTATGTAACTATGTAGATAACCTCTCTGTGAAGTCCATCATGTCGTTTGCCCATTTTTCTATTGGGTTATCCTTCCTCTTCCTTACTGATTTTATTAAAAAGATTTTATTTATTTATTTGACAGAGAGAGAGAGCACAAGCCGGAGAGGGGGGCAGAGGCAGAGGGAGAAGCAGGGTCCCCACTGAGCAGGGAACCTGATGCGGGGATTGATTGAGCCTGAGATCATGATCTGAGCTGAAGGCAGAAGCTCAACTGACTGAGCCACTCAGGCATCCCTCCTTACTGATTTTGTAGGATTATTTATATATTCTAGTAACACATCCTTGGTTATATGTGTTGCAGTTTTCTTCTTCCACTCTATACTTTCTTTTTACTATCTTGATAGTCTTTTCCTTTTTCTTTTTTAAATAAACACAGACTTTTAATTTTAATGTGGTAAAATTAATCCTTTTCTTAACCTCAGTGCTTTTGTGTCTTGTTTAAGAAATCCTTCCCTAGGGACACCTGTGTTGGTCAGTCATTTAAATGTCTACCTTCAGGTCAGGTCATGATCTCAAGGTCCTGGGACTGAGTCCCATATTGGGCTCCTTGCTTTGTGCAGAGCCTGCTTCTTCCTCTGCCCCTCCACTGGTTTGTGCATCCTCTTTTTCTTTCTGACAAATAGATAAATATAATCTTTTTTAGAAAAAGAAGAAGAAGAAAAGAAATCCTTCCCCATTGTCATGGGCCATAAAGATGCTGTTTTCTAAGAGCTTCATTGTTTGACCTTTCATTATGTCTTTATCCCATCTAAAGTTATTTTTGTGTGTACATATTAGTAATGGCCTAAATTTCTTTTCTTCCACAGCAATATCCAGTTTTTTCCTGTACATCTGAAAGACCATCTTTCACTGATATATAATATCACCTTTGTTGTGAATAAAGTGTTCATATATGCATGAGTCTATTCTGGGTTTTCTATTCTATTCCCCCAGTTTATTTTTTGCTCTTTATGCCAAAATACCATATTTTTAAAATTCATAGTACTTAAAAATGTCTTGATACTTGGTAGAACAAGTTCTCTCAACAAATTCTTCTTTTTTGAGTGTCTTGTCTATTCTTAGCCTTTTATTTTCATATCAATTTATATCACTTTGTCAATTTACACACACAATTGCTTTTACCACTTTGACTAAAATTTCACTGAATTTATAGATCCATAAGCCAATCTGGGTAAATTAATAGCTTTACAGTATTAGGTCTTCCATTTCATGAATATAATAGATCTCTTCACTTATTCAAGTCTGTTAAAATTTCGATAGTGTTTTTAGGTTTCTGCATAAAGGTCTTCCACATTTTTTAATAAGATCTGTTTTATTAGATATTTTCATTGCTACTGCTAATATTTATTTATTTTTTTTAAAGATTTTATTTATTTAGGGCACCTGGGTGGCTCAAAGCGTTGAAGCCTCTGCCTTTTTATTTTTTAATTATTTATTTTATTATTTATTTATTATTATTTATTGTTTATTTATTTTTTAAGATTCTAGCATTTAAAGATTAAAAAAAAATTCTAGCATTGACATTTCTAGAGGACATATGTCCTAAATCTGCTAAGTTCAAATTTTCAGGTCTGGGAAGGAAAATGCAGGGTGACAGTAAATAGGCAATATGCATACATTTGTTAAATATATCTTACTTTGATTACAGAGGAAAAAATATCTTCAATGTAGGGAAAATGAGAAAATGAAATACATATATTTTATATTTTTAACATCTAGAGGTCTGTACTCATATAGACCCACAAATTAGAGTGTCTTCTCATGAATCCTTTGTTTTAAATTGTTTAATACTATTTATGCTGCTTTAGAGTCTGCTTTCTTCAAAATAGAATATTTTCATGATCAGTGGCTATTTCATACCATAAATATTTTTTTTCTAAGATTTTATGTATTTATTTGACAGAAAGAGATCACAAGTAGGCAGAGAGGCAGGCAGAGAGAGAGAGGAGGGAGCAGGCTTCATGCTGAGCAGAGAGCCCAATGAGGGGCTGGATCAGGACCTGAGCTGGAGGCAGAGGCTTTAACCCACTGAGCCTCCCAGGCACCCCACTGCTCATATTTTAAATTTCATTTTCTGCTTGTTAATGACATATGGAAACATAACATGACCTTTATAAACTGCTTATGCTGTTGCACAATTGGTTAGCGCATTGGGCTGTTACAAACTTCTTATCAACCCAGGAACTTTGCCAAACTCTAAGTTCACAATACTAATATCTGTGAATAATGACATTTCCCCCCTATTCCTATGCATTTCTATTTCCAGAGTTAACTGCTCTTTCTAGGACCTCTGGGACAATGTTGAATAGAAGTGGACACCTTTTTCTTGCTCCCATTTACAAAGGAAAATCTTTTCACTTTTTCTAGTTTAACATCAAACCTATTTTTATTTTTTTTATTTATTTTTTTAAATATTTTATTTATTTATTTGACAGAGAGCGAGATCACAAGCAGGCAGAGAGGCAGGCAGAGAGAGAGGGAGAAACAGGCACTGAGCAGAGAGCCCGATGCGGGGCTCGATCCCAGGACCCTGAGATCATGACCTGAGCCGAAGGCAGAGGCTTAAACCACTGAGCCACCCAGGCGCCCCTCAAACCTATTTTTAATTTAATAACAGTATTTTTAAAATCATGGATGTCAAATTCTTTCTCTGCATCTTTTGTGACTTTCTCCTTCAATCTACTAATTGGTGAGTTATGTTGATAAATTTTCTGATGTTAAACCAACCTTGAAATCTTCACATAAATCCAATTTGATGAAGATATGTTATCTTTTTTATATTTTGCTGAATCTTTTTGAGATTATTTTGTTTAGGATATTTGCATCCTTACACCATATATTGTTTTGTTGTTTTGTTTGTTGTTATTGTTGTTGCTTAGAGGAGAGATGGGGAGGGGAAAAGGGATAGGGAGAGAAAGAATCTCAAGCAGGCTCCACGCCCAGCACAAAGCCCAACTTGGGGCTGAATTTTACAATGCTGAGATCATGACCTGAGCTGAAATCAAGAGGAAGACAGTTAACTGACATTCCATTAGCTTAAAAATATAGTATTTTCACAATCAATTTTAAATACTTTCTTGCATTATGAGTTCTTCTTTAGCTCAAGAGTTGTTTAAAAATATGTATTTTGGACCAAAGCTAGGAAGATAGAGGAGCAGGAGGATGAATCCCCATAATATTTGGCATTGAAACCATTGGGACTTAAATTAACTTTGTATTTGCAGTCAGCAAGGCTTAACTCCAGGTACTTTAAAAATCAGTGGGCTGCACGCAAAACCATAAGATACTCAGGAATAAATCTAACCAAAGAGGCAAAAAACATGTACTCAGAAAACTATAAAGTACTCATGAAAAAAATTGAGGAAGACACAAAGAAATGGAAAAACATCCCATGCTCGTGGACTGGAAGAACAAATATTGTGAAAATGTCTATGCTACCTAGAGCAATCTAGACACTTATTGCAATCCCTATCAAAATACCATCAATTTTTTTCACAGAAATTGAATAAATTAATCCTAAAATTTGTATGGAACCAGAAAAGACCCCAAATATCCAGAGGAATGTTAAAAAAGAAAAACCTGGTGGCATCATAATTCCGGACTTCAAGCTCTATTACAAAGCTGTCATTATCAAGACAGTATGGTACTGGCACAAAAACAGACACATAGATCAATGGAACAGAATAGAGACCCCAGAAATGGACCCACAACTCTATGGTCAACGCATCTTCGACAAAGCAGGAAAAAATGTCCAGTGGAAAAAAGACAGTCTCTTCAACAAACGGTGTTGGGAAAATTGGACAGCCACATGCAGAAGAATGAAACTGGATCATTTTCTTTTACCATACTCAAAAATAGACTCAAAATGGATGAAAGACCTCAATGTGAGACAGGAATCCATCAAAATCAAGAACACAGACAGCAGCCTCTTCGACCTCAGCCACAGCAACTTCTTCCTAGACACATCACCATAGGCAAGGGAAGCAAGAACAAAAGTGAACTATTGGGACTTAATCAATACAAAAATCTTTTGCATAGCAAAGGAAATAGTCAACAAAACATAAATATAACCAATAGAATGGGAGAAGATATTTGCAAATGACAGATAAAGGGCCAGTATCCAAAATCTATAAAGAATTTATCAAACTCAACACCCAAAGAACAAATAATTCAATCAAGAAATGGGCAGAAGACATGAAGAGACATTTCTGCAAAGAAGACATCCAAATGGCCAGCAGACACATGAAAAAGTGCTCCACATCACTCGGCATCAAGGAAATACAAATCAAAACCTCAATAAGATACTATCTCACACTAGTCAGAATGGCTAAAATTAACAAGTCAGGAAATGACAGATGCTGGCGAGGATGAGGAGAAAGGGGAACCCTCCTACACTGTTGGTGGGAATGCGAGCTGATGCAGTCACTCCGGAAAACAGTATGGAGGTTCCTCAAAAAGCTGAAAATAGAGTTTCTTTATGACCCAGCAATTGCACTACTGGTATTTATCCCAAAGATACAAATGTAGTGATCCAATGGGGCATGGGCACCCCAATGTATATAGCAGCAATGTCCACAATAGCCAAACTATGGAAAGTCCATAGTTGTTGGACTAGTTGGAAACTAGATGTCCATGAATAGATGAATGGATAAAGAAGTTGTGGTATGGGGTGCCTGGGTGGCTCAGTGGGTTAAGCCGCTGCCTTCGGCTCGGGTCATGATCTCAGGGTCCTGGGATCGAGTCCCGCATCAGGCTCTCTGCTCAGCAGGGAGCCTGCTTCCCTCTCTCTCTCTGCCTGCCTCTCTGCCTACTTGTGATCTCTCTCTGTCAAATAAATAAATAAAATCTTTGAAAAAAAAAAAAGAAGATGTGGTATGTGTGTGTGTGTGTATGTATATACATATATATATTCAATGGAATATTATGTAGCCATCAAAAAAATGATATCTTGCCATTTGCAACAACATGGATAGAACTAGAGAGTATTATGAAAGAAAAAAATGTCACAGGTAAATGCAAACATAATAAAAGCAGTAAATTAATCACTTGTAAAACCAGCATGGAAGTTAAAACACAAAAGCAGTAAAATCAATTATATTTATTAAAAAATCAGTCATGGGGTGGGGGTGCCTGGGTAGCTTAGTCAGTTAAGTGACAGATTCTTGATTTCGGCGCAGGTCATGATCTCAGGGTTGTGAGACCAAACCCATGTCAGGCTCTACGCTCAGGGGGGAGTCTCCTTAAGACTCTCTCTCTCTCTCCCTCTGCTCTCCCCCTGCCATCTCAAATAAATAAATAAATCTTTTTAAAAAATCAGTCAAAGGATTAAAAAATAAAAGGATGTGAAGTATGATATCATATACATAAAATAAAGAGGGGTAAAAATTTAGTGCTTTTAGAATGGGTTCAAACAACCATCAACTTAATATAGACTACTATATGCATAAGAAGTTACATGTGAACCTAATAGATATGCAAAAAATAAAGAGAAAGGAACCCAAGCATATCACTAAAGAAAGCCATCAAACCACAAAGGAAGAGAACAAGAGAAGAACGAAACAGAGAAGAATTACAAAAGCCATAGAACAAGTAAGAAATTGGTAATAAGAACATACTCATCAATAATTACTTTGTAAATGGACTAAATGCTCAAACCAAAAGACACAGGGTGACTGAATGGATAAAAAAGGAAGACTCATTTATATGCTGCCTATGAGAGACCTAAAGACAGATGAAGATTCCAAGCGAAGGGATGGAAAAACATTTATCATGCAAATGGTGGGAAAAGAAAGCTGGGGTAGCAATATCTTTAGCAGACAAAAATAAGACTGACTGTCGGGGTGCCTGGGTGGCTCAGTGGGTTAAGTCTCTGCCTTCGGCTCAGGTCATGATCTCAGGGTCCTGGGATTGAGTCCCACATCAGGGTCTCTGCTCAGCAGGGAGCCTGCTTCCCCTCTCTCTCTCTCTGCCTACTTGTGATCTCTCTCTCTCTGTCAAATAAATAAATAAAAATCTTAAAAAAAAAACACAAAAAACCAAAGTCTGTCAACTAAGAAATTGGAAGAAAACTGAGAGTTTTTACTCTAAGATCAGGAATAAGACAAGGATATCCATGCTTATCAACTTTTATTTGACATCGTACTAGAAATCCTAGCTGTAGCAGTCAGACAAGAAAAAGACATAAAAGGCATCCAAATAGGTACGGAAGAAGTAAAACTTTCACTATTTGCAGATGACATGATGCTATATACAGGAAATGCTAAAGACTCTACCCAAAAAACTATTAAAACTATTAGATCCTGGTAGTGTCAGTGATAATATATAGGATAAATTTAGGATTAATTTAGTAAAATTGCAGGATACAAAATTACAGAAATCTGTTGCATTTCTATATGTTAGTAACAAAGTAGCAGAACGAGAAATTAAGAAAACAATCTCATTAACAATTTCACCAAAAAGAATAAAATACCTAGGAATAAACTTAACCAAGGAGATGAAAGACCTAAATTCTGAAAACTATAAAACACTGATGAAAGAAATTGATGACACAAGCAAATGGAAAGACATTCCATGTTCATGGACTGGATGAACAAATATTGTTAAAATGTTCTTATTACCCACTGCAGTCTACAGGTTTAATGCAATCCCTATCAAAATACCAACGTTTTTCACAGAACTAGAATAATTCTATGGATTTATATGGAACTACAAAAGATTTCAAATAGCCAAAGCAATCTTGAAAAAGAACAACACAGCTGGAGGTATCATACTTTCAGATTTCAAGCTCTATTACAAAGCTGTAAAAATCAAAACAGTATGGTACTGGCAAAAAAAATTGACATATAGATCAATGGAAGAGAATAGAGAGTCCAGAAAAAATCCATACTTACATGGTTAATTAATCTACAACAAAAGATGCAAGAATATTCTATGGTAAAAGACAGTCTCATCAACAAATATGTTGGAAAAACTGACTAGGCTGGCATAGATCTCCACCCCCTTCCACACAGTAAATGCTACAAGTATGTGCTGGAAGGGAATGGTTTCCCACAGAAGAGAGAGATAGCTTGTCAGCCTCCATGGGGGAGGTGCTGTTGAGCCCCTAGTTCACATTACCACCATTTCCTCCCTCAGTTCTTGATTTTATTCTCTGATAAACTGGATGTGGTTTATCTAACATTTAAATCCTACCTCTCCACCCCTCATGCCACATTCACTCAGCAAGGCACACGCTGGCTGTTCTCTTTAACTTTATTCTGCAAATACCATAGCAGAATTAAATCGGTTGGTTATTTGTCTGATGATCTGATCGTTCAGTGAGAGAAAAACGTAATCATGTTTCTTAACCTCTGCAGTATGACCTTTGGGGCTAGATAATTCTTTGTTGCGGTTGAGTGTTGTCTGGTGTATCACAGGGTGTTGAGCAACATTCTTGGCCTTTACTCATTAGAAGTCAGTGGGACCTTCCTCTTCCTACTATCTCCTGGCCCAGTTGTGACTACAACCCCCCAAAATGTCTCCCGACATTGTGTAAAAGTTGCCCCCAGTTGTGAACCACTGGTGAAAATGTAAAATTCCTCAATATATTATTGATTCTGGTAGTGTCAGTGATAATACATAGGATAAAGCTGAGGATTTATTGCCTATATATTTTTGTTCTGTGCTTTTAAAATAGATATCATTGTAAAAATTATGGATCTAGTGTAATGCAATAACTTCACCCTTGTTTTAAAAACTGGTACCTTTCTGTACATGATTAGACTGGAGAAAATGAAGGAATGAGAATAGGTGGACTATGGAAATTTAAAATACTGTTGTTGAGATTTGCCACCCGAAACTTTTCAAAATATGTACCTCAAGCACCATATATTTTTTTCTATCAGCTGATTGCTGACAACCTAAAGTTGGTCTTATTGGCATTGGGTCCATAAATATATATTACTTTGGCTTCGAGGTATGAAGAAATAAGAACAGAGGGGTCCAATCAAGTTTGAAAAAGAACATATTTGAATTTAAGATTCAATGCAAAGTTACAGTAACAACAGTATGGGATTGGCACAAGGATATACAGATAGACCAATGGAACAGAATAGTCAGAGAAAGACCCAGTTTGTGACAGATATCAATGCAATCTGTAAGGGAATGAATGGTTTTTCAATAATTGGTATTGGAACATTTGGCTATTTTACAGAACAAAATGAAACTCAACCCCTATCAAACATGGTATACAAAATTTAATGTGAGATAGACCACAGTTCTAAATGTGTAAAACAATAAAAAATTTTTAAATATTTTATTTATTTATTTGACAGAGAGACAGCAGGCTTCCCACTGAGCAGAGAACCCAATGCTGGGCTCGATCCCAGGACCCTCGGATCATGATCTGAGCCAAAGGCAGACGCTTAATGACTGAGCCACCCAGGCACCCCAAACAATAAAGCTTTTAAAATAAAATAGAAAAATTTCTTCAAGACAGTCTTAAGTAGAATACAAAAGACACTAATCATAAAAAACCTGACTTCATTAAAATTAAGAACTATGTTCATCAAAAAAACACAAACTAGTCAAAAGGCAAATCACAGAATGAGAGATTTTCATGATATACATATCCAACAAAGGATTAGTATCTAAATCTGTAAGAAAATGACAAATAACTCAATTTTTTTAACAGGCATAAGACCTGAACAGGTCTGTCACAAAAGAGGCTATTCAAATGACCAGCAAGCATATGAAAAGGTATTTAATACAAGCATTTGTCACAGGAATAATAATTAAAATAACAAACCTACCAGAATGGCTAAAATTAAGAAGATTATCAATGTCAAATATTACTGAGGATCTGAAGGAACAGTTGGAACTCTCATATATTGCTTATGGGAAGGTAAATTAGTTCAACCACTTTGGAAAAGTGTTCACCAATATGAAAGCTGATGGCACTATGTACTAAAATGAAATGTACCTCCCCTCTGATCCAGGAAATCTTCCCCTAGATACACACTGGAGAGAAATATGTGCACAGACCTTCCAAAATGTTTTAAAAATGGCCATAGCAGCATTGTCCATAATAGTAAAAAACTAGGAGCTGCCCAAATGTTCAATAGAAGAATCAATCAGTTATGGTATAATCTCACAATGGAAAACTGTACAATAATGCTTTTAAACTATTAATACTTGCAACACAAGAGATGCATATCACAGACATCGTATTCAGTGAAAGCAGTCACAATGGCACATATGGATGACGCATTTATATGAAGTTTAAGATCAGACAAAACTAGTGAATAGTAACTGAAGTCAGAATAGTGATTACCTTTTGAGGGTGGTATTACTAGGAAGGGGCACAAGGAAAACTTCTGAAAAGGTAGAATGTTCTACAAATTCATGGATCCTATAGAGAGGACAAGTAACTCTTTTGGGTTTTGCTGCAAAGCAGAGAATTAGGGAAGTAATGAGCAGGGAAAGTGGGAGAGGTTTCCTAGAGAATAGACAACATATTTATATACAGATAGGAACAATTAAGTAGTGAGACAGCTGAGGATGACAGAGAGGGACTGATGGAGCAATGTCTCTGAGCAGGATGAGAGGGCATGAAATATTCTGCCTATGTGGAAGAGAGGGAGCTTCTATAGTAGCAGATAAACCAAAATACAAGTCATTGTATAGGTGGGTAGATTCAGTGGTAGGAGGCTAAAACGTTCTTTTCTGACTGGTTTCATTTTCTCAGGGAATTAGGAAGCAAAGCCATTGCAGGATAGAGAAAGTGACCTGGAAGGGTGAGGAGGGGAAATGTGGAATAATCAAGAGAGTAGCACAGCAAATGGACCAGGTTGTTATTATCACATGCATGAGGTGGCACAGAGACCTACTTAAGGTCAGGGTGATGAATTTGGTTAGTCTGGTTGGGTTTTTCTCCCGTTACCTAAGAGGTAGAGGGTTGTATTTAACGAGCTTTGCAGTTTTAGAGTGTCAATGCAGATTTTGTGAGAGAGATCATATATACCCGGGAATCTTATTTTTACCAGATGGGGTCTCATTAGCTCTAGGCTCTTTGAATGGGAAATACTTAAATACTTCTAAATGACTTCATATTAATATTTCTAATCCATATTTGCTGCTATAAAGGTATTTCTGAACTTCAGCTTTTACATTTGTATCTCTTATTCTCTGGCAGTGAAAATCTTAGGGTCCAATAATTCTAACACCAATATTACTATCAGCAATAAAATTATCTGGTATAGTTTCAGGATTTCTTTGCAGTTCTTGGGGTATCTGGGTGGCTCAGCCAGGTAAGCCTCCAGCTCTTGATTTTGGCTCATGTTGTGATCTCAGGGTTGTGAGATCAAGCCTTGCGTTTGGTTCCATGCTGGGTGTGAAGCTGGCTTAAGATTCTCTCTCCCCCTCGGGGCGCCTGGGTGCCTCAGTGGGTTAAGCCTCTGCCTTCGGCTCAGGTCATGATCTCAGGGTCCTGGGATCCAGTCCCGCATCGGGCTCTCTGCTTGGCAGGGAGCCTGCTTCCTCCTCTCTCTCTCTGCTTGCCTCTCTGCCTACTTGTGATCTCTCTCTGTCAAATAAATAAATCTTTAAAAAAAAAAATTCTCTTTCTCCCTCCATCTGCCCCTCCCCCCCATAAAAGACTTCTTTGCACTTCTTTGTGTTCTTAGCATACATCCCATTAAGGATGTACAGATAGAATATTATATTCAATGCTCATTTGGAATAATTATTTTCTCTGTATGGTCCTAACAATATAAAAATAAAATACGTTTTGAATTGTTGGAGTTAAATCTGAAGATTTATTTGAGAGAGTGTGCACACATACTCGAGCGCAGGGAGTAGCAGAGGGGGAGAGAGGAGAGAGAGAATCTCACGACTTCCTGTTGAGCGCAGAGCCCAACCAGGGGCTTGATCCCACAACCCCGAGGATCAGCACCTAAGCCAAAATCGAGAGTCGGTTGCTCAACCAAATGAGCCACCGAGGTGCCCCTTGTGGAGTTAAATTTGGATGTTTACACTTTACATTCTACTATTGTTTCAAGTTTATAAAACACATTGGTAAAAGAATATCAAAGTCATATAAAAGTCATGCTTCCATCCTCTCCTCTCCCCATGCCCTTTTCATTCCTTACAGGTAATCATTTCTTTACTCTGTAAAAGAAAGAACTAAACTTTTATCCTGCCTTTGGGGAAGAACCAGAATTTATCTCCTGTTGATGAGGGAAATTTCTTCTTTGTAGAAAAATGTCAGCTGATAAACATAGAAGTATTTAATTAGAAAACCTTTCTGCAAATCTTAATGAAATAATTCAGACAAGGATATTAAAACCATTGGATAAAGGTCGTTGAAGATGATATTGGCACAGGACCTAAGTATCACCCTACAGATTACTTGCTTACTGCAGAGGAGAAACATATCTTATATTTGAGAGCTCTGGTGTTATCATCTTAGCCAAGTGATCAAACTTGGCATTATGTGTTCACTGATGGGATGCAATATGAAATACACAGCATGAACCACTCTTGCCAAAAAAGTTTAACATTATTATAGCCAAACATTTAGGCTAAACTTACAGTTAATGGGAATATCAAAGATAAAAGAACAACTTAAACAATTAGACAAATCCAGACTATGGGGCATCCTACAAGATCTGATTTCTTCTAGTAGGCAACAAAGGTCAAGGGGGGAAGTGACAGAGACTTGGTTAGGTTAAAAGACACTAAATGAAACTAGATTTTAAAAAGGCACAATGACACAAATAGCCAAGTATTCACATCAAGTACACAAAGTACAACACTTCATGATATTAAGCAGTTCATTATTACTCTTAGGTTTGTGTATAGTTATAGAGGCAACGTGTGAAATGTGCTACTGGTTCTCTCTACATTGGCAACAAGATGGACATTGAACATTAGAACTGCAAAGAATTTTATTTATATAAATCACTTAATAACATTTCATTAAATTTCCAAAAAATTAAGTTTTTAATTTTTATTTAAAATTGAGACATTATATTTGTATTTTACCTTTTAGTTTTTATAAATAATTCTGAATATTTTAAGACAACTTTTTGAAAACATAAAAATAATTTTTAGTATTTATTTTAATTTTCATTTTTGATGAAATATATTTAAATATTATATACTTGGAATACATTTTATACTTTAATTACTGCAAACAGAAATTATAAGAGAATTCTTATTATAAGAATGTAATTAGTGATTTTGCTAGAATGAAGGCAAGCCAAATGAGAAAGCTCTTTAGAATAAAGATTTGAAAAAGATAAGAAAAGAAAAAAACAATGGAAGAATAGCCAAATATATAGAGAATAGAATCAAAATAAACAGTATTCCCGAAGGAGACTGAACAAAAGAAACAGAACCATCAAGGACATAGGTCTTTATCACTCACACGAACATTGGTGTTGAAAACCCAGACATGTGCAATAATTAAATTCAGTCATCTTTGACATTTAGTTTTTCATCATATAAAAACCATAATGCTACACATCTTTTTCAATTTTATTGTAATGAAAATTTACTTGCTAAGGTGAGAGAACAGTATGTATTTAAGTTTGTTAGCTTGATTTAAACATTTTAAATATTTAGATCTACTGTATGTGGATCTCCATTAGAATTCTTGCCTTGGGCCCAGTGAACATTAGGGGTAGACACGACTGCAATTTTAAATGCCAAGAATAATTAAGCAGTATCTGTAAGTTTTCAAAGAGAAAACCCTGCAATCCTAAAATGTTAAACCATTTATACCCCTTCAAGCTTCCTTTAAATGTAAAAAGAAATAAAAAATCATTTCAGATAGACAAAGTCTGAGAAAATACACCACCCCATGAATCCTCCTTGTTACATAAAGTCTACCAACTGACCCCAAATTAAAAGCTCAACACTGGAAGATTTCTGGGATGACAGAAGCGTCGCTTTCCTAATGCTTAGCTTTCTCAACTCCAGCCCAAATACCAATGACTTTCCCTGAGTAGGCGGACAGCATGTATAAGCTAAACTTCAAGGGTGCCCAGATCTCTTCCAAGAGAGTGAACTCAAGACCTTTCCTTCCAGTCGGATGAAACAATGGGATCCTGCAGAAAGAGCAGGAGGCCTGGGATGAGGGTTAAAACTGAGAATGTGATCATACTAGATCTCGTGATTTACTACTTTTCACATCTCTGGCCCTGGTCGGTAAGTGATGGGAACTGATAAACTGGCTGAATCCTTCCTGCCTCTTAATCTGACCAGCCAAGAAAGCAGACCATTTTCAGTAGGGGATAAACAACCTTCTGGCGGGAGTACCGACTAGAGTACAGGCTGGCGTACAAGCAGGCTGCAAGATGGAAAATACCAGTGCCTCTCAGAACTTGAGGAGTTCCACAGGAGGTACACCACTAGCAGGACTTGGGCCCTGAGCAAGGGCAGAGCTCTGCGGAGGCAAAGGCAAACAGCAGAGCCCCTAACCTAGCAGCCAGAGTGAGAAGGAGCATGCAACACACCTGGAACTGAGATTACCTCTTGAAGGGCAAAGTCACCTTAAATGTACAAAGTCAATGTGTTTAAGGAAATCTGATTACAAATCACAAACCATGGATTAAAATTTTTAAATTCAGTAGATAAATCAACACAGGAAGTGAACTATTTAGTTCTTCAGTTAATTAAAGGTCAAGTAAGGAGGTCTATCTCAAAACAGTCAGCAGGCATGCAAAAGAATGTGACTTGAGAGAAAAGATGACAGCTGACCTGGACAGATCCAAAGGCACCTCTCATAAAAAAATCACAGAGGCGCCAGCAGAAGTTCACAAAATACAGATGGAGGAAAGGTAATAATGAAACAAATTAACAAAAGAAAATGTAAGTCTACAGACTGAAGAGGTTAGAATCCCATTTGGGATTGTTTGAGAAAACAGACATACCTGATTAGCTTTATAAAACTCTCTATTTCAAAGATAAAATCATACAGCCTTCTAGACTGAAAGAAAAAAGAGAAAAAGAATCACTTCCCTTCTTCCCTGCTCACTCCCCCTAAAAACATCAGTACTGGATTTTTTCATCTCTAACAGTACAAGGTAAAATCAGTTTGGCTTCTTTCTAAATCAAGTTTGAGTTTTCTTGAGTATTTTGCTAAGATGGGTGTAGGTGGCTGATATAGTCTCTGAATATTTCCCTATCTGGGAATATTGTCTTCACTCAGCAAGTGAAGGATATCATGGCTAGGTAACAGAGACTTACATAATACCTAGGTGCCAGGCACTGTTCTAAGCATATTAGAAGTATTGACTCCTTTAATTCTCATAACCCCATGAGTTAGATGCTGTTATAATCCCTAGTTTACAGATGAGGAATAGAAGTACAGAGAGATTGAAAAATTTGCCCAAAGCCACAAGCTGATAAGTGGCAAAACCTTTCTTTCTGCTAATATCAGCCAGTGCGCAATATTAAAATCCATAGCAGAATAAAGAGGTATTATATAGACAGTAGCAATTCATGTGGAATAAAATGGTCATAAATCTATAAGCACTAACAGCATACGTAGATAGGTTTGACTTTAAGAAAATTTAATTTGTGAATGAGAAAAAACAACTCAGGCCATTAAGTGATATGCTTGTATAAGTATTTATAATGCCAAACAAATAACTCTTAGAAAATAATAGTAAAGAGGGGCGCCTGGGTGGCTCAGTGGATTAAGCCGCTGCCTTCGGCTCAGGTCATGATCTCAGGGTCCTGGGATCGAGCCCCGCATCGGGCTCTCTGCTCTGCAGGGAGCCTGCTTCCTCCTCTCTCTCTGCCTGCCTCTCTGCCTACTTGTGACCTCTCTCTCTGTCAAATAAATAAATAAAATCTTAAAAAAAAATAATAGTAAAGAACAACTTGACAGAAACATGGACTCAGGATATAAACATGCAGAAGAGTAAAAAGCAAGAGATAGGAGAGTAAATCCAAATACACACAGGAAAATATTTTCAAAACATTACTATACAGAAAAAATGAAGTACCCATGACATTAAGATTCTACAGCCATCGGATGATCAAGAATTAAAAGCTTCGGCACTTTACCAAATTTCTTACTATGGCTGACAAGGCCTTTTGTAATCTAGCCCTAGACCACCTCTTCTGCCGTCATTTCTTTCTTTTCTCCCCCTATCACTCCACCCCAGCTACATATTCCAGCTAGTGATCTTCTACTAAAAACAGTCTTGTCTGCCTGAAATAGTCCCTCCTTAGATACTACCATGGTTTGTCCTTCACTTGAGTCATGTCTTTACCCAAAAACCAATTGCTCAGAAATTTGTCTTCATCTCCCTAAGAGAGAACCCTCTTGCCATAATGCTCTGCCTGCTTATCCTACTTTATTTCCCTCTATAGCACTTAGAGTCATCTATCGTAACTGACTGTTTCATTGCATGCATACAATATTTATTAGATTGCATTCATTACTTGTTTATTGCCTGTCTTCCTCAATAGACTGTCAACTCCATGCAGGCAGAACTTTTTCACTCTAGTGCCTGGCTCTAGTGCCTTGGCTCAGGTCATGATTTCAGGTCATGAGATCAAGCCCTGCATGGAGCCCCATATGGGGCTCCGCAATGGGTGTGGAGCCTGTTTAGGATTCTCTCTCTCTCCCCCTGCCCCTACCCCTCCCCAGTAATTCTCTCTCTCAAAAAAAAAAAAAAAAAAAAAAAAAAAGATTGACTGAAATTAGACCTATGTCCATCAACTTTAGAGGATTTGTACTACATAGTAAGCAAGAAAAGGAAGATTCAGATTAATGTATATAACATGAGCCCATTTTATAAAACAATGACTGAACCTCCACTCTATACCTGGGCAGATTTATAAACACAGTGAAATATGAGCTAATAAATTTGTAATAATGGGTATATGGGGTTTGGATATGGTAAGAAAAAGAATTCACTTTTGAAAAATGTCCACACCAAAATAAACACAATTTTAGGCACCATTGTATACTACTGCACATGCAACAAACACTGTAGATTGTCTAACACTCATTACCTACCATTCTTTCTTGCTATCAAAGTCTACCCATTAATATGGAAGCAGAACATGCCAGAAGCACTCTCCCAATCTCATGTGCAGCTGAGGCATAACCATGTAACCTGACCAATGGAAAGTAAGCATATGCTAGGGTTTCCTAGGAAAGATTTCTTTTCCTTAAAAAGAGAGACACAAGGAAAAGTAGCTTATTTCCTTGCTTCCTGCTTTTGAACATAGTTATCTGAGTAAGCCATGGCTGGAACTGTGAGAGCCATCTTGTGACTAAGAGAGGAAAGCCAAGAAAATCAAGAGAAGCCAATCCAAAGCCCTAACTTTGCTAAATTGCTATAAACCCTGTAACTGTCAATGGGCAGTCTTATTATATGTTAGGTATTTAATTCATAAACCTCTATTGTTGATACTGCTTTTCATCAAATATTTGGGTCAATTATAGCTTAACATCTAAACTAGCCCTGGGTTTATCTGGGTTATTATGAATGCATGAAAATTTGACCACCAAAATATTAACAGTCATCCTCATACTTTTATAAATTGTTTGAATTTTTGATGAGCAAATAGCATTTATATAGTCAGACCAAAATAATAAAGCTGATTTCATTATTTTATAAAAAATGACATTCAGGGTCAGGTAGTAAATAAAAAATAGAGATAACTTTTAATGCTGTAAATGTGTTCATAAAACAGTACAAAAAACCCCAAGAATTCTAAGAATTGGAGTATTTTCTTGAACAAAAGGGGCTAAAAATGTTAAATCTCAGAATGGTTAATACTAACAAAGAACACAAGTTAAAGAATGCTTTGAAAACTTAAAATATCCATTACAAGAATCAAAAACAAAATACATTTTAGGAAGACAAAAGCAAAGAAAATAGTTTACACCAAGACACTGAAAAAAGCAGCAATCAAGCATTAAAAAAAAAAACTAAAAAGATTACTATCATCAAACACATTAGTTATATGAATACATTAATCTTCTGTACTAAAGGCAGATGAGGGGTGTCTGGCTGCAAAAGCATGCAACTCTTTATCTTGGGGCTGTAGTCTGAGCCCCAAGTTGTGTGTAGAGATTAGTTTAAAAAAAGTAAAAATGAAAAAGATGGGTATCTCGGAAAGGGTTAAAATGACCAAAATCTGGTTTCCAGTTGAAAATAACAGACTGAGGATAAATTTACCTAGAAATAGCTAAAACCCAGCATCGTTCCCTTTCTCTTCTTGGAAATTGTACAAAAACAAGAATATGGGGAGAAAGGAAACCTTGTGGCCTCTCCCGATGAAACATAGAAGTATAATCCGCAGACACTGAAACATAGATAAGTACTGCCAAAAGCGCCTGAGCCTACACAGAAGTGAATACAGACAGCCCAGCAGTGGCAGATCTGAAAGAGCACCAGAAAAAATACACTTGCACCCTAAAATGCATGGCTTTCTTTACAACAACCAGCACAAGAACTAAAATGAGGACAGTTGCAGACCAAGGGGAATGGAAAGCTTAGACAGTATCAAAAAGGCCCAGCAAAAGAAAATGTGAGAAATAACCAGTAAAGTACAGTTACATTTTGCAATTAACTAACTTTTTTAAATGGACACAAAGATACTACCAGAAGTGAAACAGTGGTGCCTGGGTGACTTAGGCACTTAAGGGTCTGCCTTTACCTCAGGTCATGATCCCAGGGTCCTGGAACTGAGCCTTGTCACACTCCTCATGGGGTACCCCACTCAGTAGGGAATCTACTTTTCCCTCCCTCTCAGCCCCTCACTATGCTAATAATAAAAATCTTTAAAAATAGAAAAAGAAAATATTAATTAATAATTTTCACTTTGTAGTTAATAAGTATCTTGTTGTGGAACTTCCTGTTTCTTCACAAATTTTACCCACAAGGTTTTACTACTCAGTGATGGTATTATCTTCATTTATGATGATTGACTAATGGTGATTTTTCTACTTTATTATCCTTCTGTATTAGTTGGTTTCCTATTGTTAGAGCTTTGTCTTATTTAAGTGCAGACTCATGCTTTCTATTTGATTTTGATGTTCATACTGTCCCAGATTTGAACAGTGGGAGCTCCTTCACCCTGGCTCCTTGTCCTTTTGGCATGTTCATATCTTTCTTTGTGTGTAATTTACTTTTGGATACAAAAGAATGTTCCAAACTTTTCTCGACCCATGTACTTTATCTCCTTCAGCTCTGAAATTGGTGATTTCACCATGGACCCCTGATTCTTTTAGTGAAGAATGGAATTTATAACTGAGATCTGGACAGTTGTTATACTCATTGCTACCAAGTTGTCGTTCCTTAAAAGTTCTCACAGTACAACTAGGAAATATAAGTTTACAACCCAAACTGAGAAATATACTACAAAATAGTTGGCATGCTCCCTTCAAAATTGTTACTGTCATTAAGCCAAAAGGAGGGCTGAGGACCTATTCCAGGTTAAAGGAAACTAAAAGGATATGACAGATAAACTGGTTTTCAGTTGCTATCAAGGAAAATTATTGGGACAGAGGAGAATATCTGAGTAAGACCTATGGATTATACCATTGTATCAATGGTAAATTCCTGATTTTGATCACTGTATTATGCTTACGTAAGAAAATGTCCTGGCTTTTAGGAAACATGCAGTAAATATTTTAAGAAACACACTGTATTTAGGGCAAAGGAGGACATCAGCTATTCTTAAGATGTTCACAAAAGAAGCATTAGAATAAAGTAAGTGTGGTAAAATGTTAACATTGTTAACATGGATGAATTTAATTCATTGATGAACATTGATCTGGGTGAAAGTATATAGAATAAATTTTTTGTATTATTAGTTTTCTGTAACATTGAAATTATAATTTCAATCAAAATATTTTCTGGAATTCACATATAGATAACTAATTATTGCTCTGGAAATAAACTACCTATTTAAGAACCTAAGCTACACTAAAACTGTAGAGACTTTAGGAAGTAGGGAGTAGAGGAAAGGGGTCCAGAGTAAGTTAAATCAGTGGTTATCTACTGCAATGGAGAAACATTAGCCATTGAAATGTTATCTGTTAGCCTCAAATATCTTTGCACTGAACTGATAAGGTAAAAACTTCCATAAATACAAAGGGAAAATGAACATATCTACAGATCTATTAGAACAAGATTATTAGGTTAGAGATTTTTGTTCTGCTTTGTTAGTATAAACTACCCTGGCATACAGTAACCATTTAATAAACCTATTATCATTTACATTATATAAACTTATAGATTATCACCATCACAGATTGAATAGACAATTTCATTGTCTATTCAAGACTTAGCAGTGCCTAGCATATAATAGGTCCTCAGTATTTGTTGAATGGCTTAATACTGAGCCTGCTCATTAATACTTGTGGAAGACTGAGTACTAAGAAGTATCTTTAAATAGATCAGAATTCCAGCTGGATAAAGTTAATGAGCATATTCCCTGCATCTTCTTTTTAATTTTTAAATTAGTAAGTTGATAACACACTCGGGATGATGAATATAGGCTCTTTTGTTATACAATAAGTATTCAGGTTATTGCAGATGATCCAGGTTTACTGTCATTAACTGTGACCTTAAGTAGGCAAGTAGCTTGCAATGTAATTATTGCTTCCCCCCCACCCCAAAAAGCATTCCAGAGAGTATGTATCTAAAACCAGCATTACGGGGGCACCTGGGTGGCTCAGTGGGTTAGGCCTCTGCCTTTGGCTCAGGTTATGATCTCAGGGTCCTGGGATGGAGCCCCGCATCAGGCTTTCTGCTCAGTGGGAGCCTGCTTCCCTCCTCTCTGCCTGCCTCTCTGCCTACTTGTGATCTCTCTCTGTCAAATAAATAAAATTAAAAAAACAAAAAACAAAACCAGCACTACTGGGGCACCTGAGTTGCTCAGCTAGTTCAGCATCTGACTCTTGATTTCAGCTCAGGTCATGATTTCAGGGTTGTGAGACTAAGCCCTGCTTCAGGCTCCTTGATGGGGATGGAGACTGCTTGGAATTTTCTCTCCTTCTGCCCTTGCCCCCCTCCCCAATGCACCTGCACCCTCTCAAAATAAAATAAAATAAAATAAAATAAAATAAAAAATATAATCAGGGGGCGCCTGGGTGGCTCAGTGGATTAAGCCACTGCCTTCGGCTCAGGTCATGATCTCAGGGTCCTGGGATCGAGTCCCACATCGGGCTCTCTGCTCCGTGGGGAGCCTGCTTCCTCCTCTCTCTCTGCCTGCCTCTCTGCCTACTTGTGATCTCTCTCTCTGTCAAATAAATAAAATCTTTAAAAAAAAAAAAAAAAAAAAAATATATAATCAGCATTATCAGTTCTTACAATGTTGTTACTATTTTAACTGATTAAGACTTAACAGTACCCA
Organism: Meles meles; assembly: GCF_922984935.1. Classification (NCBI taxonomy): domain Eukaryota; kingdom Metazoa; phylum Chordata; class Mammalia; order Carnivora; family Mustelidae; genus Meles; species Meles meles. The sequence goes on along the minus strand of NC_060067.1, from coordinate 110,579,155 downwards.
CTCATTTACCTAGGAATAGATTTTGTATTTGTTAGCATCTAATTAAAATGTGAAAGAATTCAAACAACTTAATAGCTAAAAGAAAAAAATCCTATTAAAAAGTGGGCAGGGGCGCCTGGGTGGCTCAGTGAGTTAAAGCCTCTGCCTTCCGCTCAGGTCATGAGCTCAGGTCATGGTCCTGGGATCAAGCCCCACATCGGGCTCTCTGCTCCACAGGGAGCCTGCTTCCTCCTCTCTCTCTGCCTGCCTCTCTGTCTAGTTGTGTTTTCTCTCTGTCAAATAAATATTAAAAAAAAAAAAAGTGGGCAGAGTTTAAATATACATGGAAAATGGTATGAAGGTTCCTCAATAAATTTAGAAATAAATTAAAAATAGAACTACCACATGATCTACCTAGTCCACTTCTGGGTATTTATCCAAAGAAAACAAAAACACTTTTTCAAAAAGATACATACAGGGGCGCCTGGGTGGCTCAGTGGGTTAAACCTCTGCCTTCAGCTCAGGTCATGATCTCAGGGTCCTGGGATCGAGCCCCACATGGGGCTCTCTGCTCAGCAGGGAGCCTGCTTCCCCCTCACTCTCCACTTGCCTCTCTATCTACTTGTGATATCAAATAAATAAAATCTTTAAAAAAAAAAAAAAAAAAAAAAAAAAGATACATACACCCCATTATGGTCATTGTAGCATTATTTACAAAAGCCAAGACACAAAAACAACCTAAAAGTCCATCAATGGATGAATGAATCAAAATGTGGCATACACATATTTAAAAAAAAAATGACACCTCACTATATGAGACATGGATGGACCTTAAAAATATTGTTCAGTGAAATAATCCAGAGATGACAAATAACACAATTTCACCTACATGTGAAACCTAAAAGACAAACTTACAAACAAAACTCAGAGAACAGACTGATCACTATCAGAGGGGATGAGGACTAGGGGGTGAATGAAGTGAATGAAGGAAGTCAACTGTATGGTGAGGGATGGTTAACTAGACTCATTGTAGTGATCACCTTGTACTGTATACAAATACTGAATTATGTCATATACTTCAAACTAGCATTATATACTAATTTTACTTTAATTTTAAAGAAGTTAAACTAGGGGCACCTGGCTGGCTCAGTCGAAGAGCATGCAACTCTTGATCTCAAGGTTTTAAGTTCCAGCTCCATGCTGGGTGTAGAGATTACTTAAATAAAACTAAAAGAGAAAAAAAAAGGTAACCTAACCAAGTATAGACAAACAGTGAAGGCTTTATACTTTTCCATGGCCGATGTGCCCAAATGGTATAAACTGCTTTACATTTTAGGGTGGTGCAGTTAGTTAAGCACTGGACTCTTGATTTCAGCTCAGACTGTCATCTCAGGGCCATGAGATTGAGCCCTAGGTAGGGCTCTGTGCTCAGCACAGAGTCTGCTTGGGACTCTACCTCTCTCAGATAAATAAATCCTAAAACCAAACAAAACAAACCTGCTTTAATTTTAATAGGTTCACATTACCAGGGATATTTCCTATGGTATTTTTTCAAACTGCAGATTGTGACTAATTAGATAAAGATAAAGACCAGCCTAAGAAATGAATGAATGAAAGAAGGAGAGAGAGAGAGAGACAGAGACAAGGGAAGAGAAACGAAAAAGAAACAGACAAGGGAAGAGAAACGAACAGATTAGCACAGAAAAATCTCAGAATGGGTCCCTCACAGTAAAGTTGAATACAGCTTGATAAAACTTGTTTTGGGATATATATATACACATATAAACTGAGCCACAATATTAAATGTATTTCTTATTCTAGGTTGTGGTAAGAAAGATTTTGAAAAACGCTGTTTTATGGGGCGCCTGGGTGGCTCAGTGGGTTAAGCCTCTGCCTTCAGCTCAGGTCATGATCGTGGGGTCCTAGGATCAAGTCCCACATCGGGCTCTCTGCTCAGCAGGGAGCCTGCTTCCCCCTCTCCCTCTCTGCCTACTTGTGATCTCTGTCAAAGAAATAAATAAAATCTTTAAAATCTTTAAAAAAAACAAAACAAAACAAAACGCTGTTTTATGATTCAGGACTCCTTCAGTACAATCTAGATCCATCTCTGAAGATGTGGTGACATCCCATTCAGGTACACATCTTTATCAAGTTCAACTTTCACATAAAGAATGTGCAATCTTACTCCAAAAACTGCTCCTAAAGCATATGATCACAAATATAAACAGTTCTTCAGATAAATGTCCAGAAGTAAAACTCACTGGTACTTGAAACCAATTAAAAGATCACTTGAGAAACAGTATTTGCCACAGCTAACAGAACTTCTTGCAATGAAAGAAAAATTCCCCTTTTGGACAGTGAAGATATAGAGCATTATGCCTTAAGGTATGGTCCATGGATCACAATAATCACTTGAATCACTTGGAAACTTCTTAGAAATGCAGAATTATAGATTTGATTCCAGATGTAATGAGCAGAATGATTCGTGTGCAGAATGAGAACAATCTTAAAGACTGGTTGTCAATGGGCACAGTACCACTGAGCACTACCATACTATGGAAATTTATGGGCTACTTTGGTTGTAGCAATTACAAGTGGAGTAATGCTGGCATTACAAATAAAACAATACACAGAACAGATATACACATCTAAGGACTATTATCTCAAACAACATTCAAACATCCTGCCAGACATTCACATAACCTTTTAAAAAAATCTATTTGTAACAGATTTTGAATTGAAATTTTGAATTTAACTATTACATAATGTCATCTAACCAATTTTTGCACAATCTTACCATACTCTTAAATTTTCTAGAAATACTGAATGTAAATTGGATTCTTTTAGTCCAGAACTTTACTGATTATTATTCACCATTTCAGAGTAACAATAGCTTACATTTAGGACTGTCACATTCCTACTAATAGTAGGTAGGTCAATTATCAGACATCATTATGTAGATATACTTGAGCTAAAATAATTTTACTAAAAACTACTTCCCTCTAATTTCCCTTCTCTTGTTATTCAATATATTAATATCTCTATTATTCTCAGGGCAACTGGGTGGCTCAGTGGGTTAAGGCTCTGTCTTCAGATCAGGTCCTGATCTCAGGATCCTGGGATCAAGCCCTGCATCAGGCTCTCTGCTCAGCGGGGAGCCTGCTTCCCTCTCTCTCTGCCTGCCTCTCTGCCTTCTTGTGATCTCCCTGTCAAATAAATAAAATCTTAAAAAAAAAAATCTCTATTATTCTCTAATTAGGGTATTACTTTTTCTTTAAAACGTGGACAAGCAAGCTGTATCACCCACGAATTTCACACTTCAGGATAAGAATGTGCAATGATACATTCCCTTTTATATATGGGGTGCTGTATCTGACAGATTTAAGAACCCCTGATTTAAAGATTTATGCACATTACCATCCCCCTAGATCAGGAGCACTTAACACAAGGACATTCACACTAATTAATCCATGGAGTGGCTTCAGGAGGTCAACAAAGCTCCCAAATACTATGTATAATTATATATATATGCATAGACACCCTGGAGGGGAAACATGTAACTTTGTTCCATCAAAAACTATATACCCTGAGACTCTATGTACTGCACTGGATTATAAACTTTAATCTCCAAAGGTAGTTGAGCCCCCTAACTAGTTACATTTACAGAACTAGTCTGCATCACTTTTTCAGCTTACATTGACATTTTTTTAAAACCCCATGAAAGAATTACTATAGAATGTCAGTTACTGTATTATATACGCTACAGGTGTTCTAGCACATGGCAGTTTTTTTTTGAAGACCCATGGAGATGCCTAGTAGTTATTACACATTCACAATGCACCAGAAACTGCACTATACTCTGTACAACCTCAGTTGCCTCCCAACTGCCCTCTGAAGTACCACTTGTTTCACAGTTGAGGAAGTTGACTGAGAGAGCTCAACGAATTTGACCAAGTTTATGTACCTAAAAGAGAGCAGAATTAGAATCTGAACTCAGGCTGTCAGACTCCAGAGCATGTATGTGTGTGTGTGCTTTTCTGGAGCAGGCAGCTGTATTTTCCTTTGATCTTTCTATGGAATATTGACTGGATCCTGTCAAAGTACTTTGGCATAGCCTGTTAAAGTACTTAGAGCAAAAATTGTGGCCACAAATGGCAGTTGCCCAAGCATGATATTAGTATCTCTGAATTACTTGCTTCTCCCTTTTATTTGGTTACTAGAGTGATTTCATGCAATGAATGCATTTTTCATGCTAACCTTACTCTGGCTTAATCTTTTCTCACATTTCCCCCCTTTCTTCATTATTCTACTCCCTAGTAATAAAACAAGAAACAAATAAATGCATACCACATGCTGCTTTCGATAATACAGTAAATATATTAGCAAGAGTCCTACAGAGTGAGTACAAGCTTTCTTGGGTAACTCAAAAACCACTCTGCAATCATTTTTATAATTAAAAACACCAACTATCACTTTGATAACAAGTACATAAGCTCTAGTACTTTCCAGTTTGTGAAAATCCTGGTTACTCTGCTTTCAAAACAGCAGTAAGTCTTAATATGCAGATAAAATAAGCATTTGAGGACATGGGCAAAAAGGAGGGAGTTCAGCTGGGGAGGTCTTGTAACATAAAAATCCAGAAACTAAAAGGAACAATTAGGAGAAACTGCAGTGGGCTCAGAGATACGGTATAAACGTGGAAGGTGAAAGGAAATAATTAACAATGCACATACTTAACTTTATTGATAATAAAGCCATCAGGAGGAAATGGGAAGAGAAGATATTTGGCTTTTGCCAGTAATATCATCGCTACCATTTACAGTAAGGATCAGACGTTAAAAAAAGAGAGTAATAAGGGTCAGATAGTAAGCATCTTGGGCTTTGCTGGCTACAATCTCTATCACAATTAGTCGACTCTGCCACTGTAGCACAAAACAGCCACAGACATATGTAAACAAACGGATGAGGCTGTTTTAATAAAATTTAACTTATAAAACAGAATGCAGACCAAATGTAGTCTATGAGTTGGCAGTTTGCTAACCTCCGACACAAGATATCTAATAGTGAGGGAGAAACAAATCTGAAGCACAAGAGAAAGGTCATGAATAAGAACAAATAGTTGGAAGTCACTGTCACAAATAAAGTGACAGAATGGATAACCTAAGATTAGCAGAAATGCAAAATATGAATACTTAAAGACACTTTATGAAGAACAGCACTTCATAAAAAGCATGAGGAGGTAAATAATTAGCGGTTTCCTTAAAGTAGAAAAAACATGTGAAATGACAACTTGTGATTCCCTTAAATGTCATTCTGGCTCAATTACAAATCCCTTATGCTTGAGGAAGTGCAGGACACTGCAACATTTAACCATAGTTATTATCTGGAAGGCAAAGCCAGAACACAGAAAAGGTCACAAATGTGTATGTAATACACTTAAGGCCTTGACATGAGACAACCCAAAGCAGGGTCAGGTTGGAACAAAATCTTGTACCTCACATATTTTATAGTCTCCTATACAAAAACAAAATCCACAGCATTTCACAGAAACTATTTACTCAAAATTGAGTCAAAGATTGAAAACAAAAATAAAGCAAAAGAATACCCTTAAAAACAAAACCGAATGCCAAGGGAAATGGTTTTGACAATACATAGATGTGTTTGGGAAATACTCTCATTTCAAAAATTATGAAGTTAAGTTTATTACACTGCTTAAAAATAAAACAGGGTCCAGTATCAATGTATTTGATTCAAGCTTTTTCAATGTTTACAGGCCTAAAATACAATAGGTCTTACTGCTTGTCTTTGGGAAGAAGTACAATCTAGCAAAGAAACCACTGTATTTAAAACAAGTCATAAATATTGGCTCATTAGAAGAAAGTAAAGCAATTAAAAACCAATAAAAAAAATCACAAGGCCAAAAACTGCAAAACTTGTTAAGAAGCACTATAGGACACAGTTACAGAACTGATGATGACTCATGTATGTGGATTAGAACAGTATGGATGGGGAAGGGGTAGAGAATATGTGCCCCTGCTAGAGAACACAATACTATTTCCTTTACACAAACACAAAAACTCAAGTATACAAAGGTAAGACTACAATTTACACTGACGACTATAAAGGCAAAAACGACAAGCTCTGAATTAGAAGAAAACAGGACAAGATTAAAATGTGAAATTTGTTCCTCTCAATTAAAAAAATAGCAAACCATAGTACCACACGTGATCACGTGCCTGCAATTTCATTTCTGGCTTCTAGCAATGGAATAGTGACAGCAACATTAAAGTCTAAACTACTTGAAGTACGAGGAAGGTTGCCTGATGTCTACTTTGGAATTCATAATAAGCAGGATACCACAGCATTATTTAAAGATATACAGTTTAGGACTGAAATTTTGACACCAAGTCCAATCGTTGTGAGGAGATGAGGTGTAGAGAAATAACAAACCTAGCTGTTTCAGGGAAGGATGGGCAAATGAGCTGGCCTTGGTTCCTGAGGAAAACCACCTAAGAGTAATGTTTCTCAAATTGTATGTGAAGGACCAGTTTTAACCCTTAAATTGCACTCTGTCAAAAACTTACTTTTGTAAAATATATTTTCAAAAATTATTAGATTACTGATCACATACTTTAATGTGATAGTAGTATCAAACTGCTATAGAATGCAGACATTCTCAATTTCTACACTGGTCCACAGAGACACTGGGTAACAATGACCTACCATTTTGTTCTCTAATGTCACTCTGACTAAAAGCTTGTATTAGTCTAGAGAGTCTGACTTTGAGTGAGAAAATTTAGCTCTCCCCCCACTAAATAATGAAGAGAATCCATAACAATTAGAGATAAAAAGTAGCACAGAGACTGGTCATTAACTTGTTTTAATTTTAAAATTTAAAACATTGCATTATCATACTACCTTAGAAAATTAAATTATCCTTTTAAATGCAAGCTATAGCTCTTAAGAATGTTGACTCCTATCGACTTGAAAATTTTGCTTTACCAATTATTTTAGAACAGAATATAGACACTTAAAAGTATATGAAAATTTTCGCTTAACTTATATAACTATATAACTCATGTATCTGTAAACTCCTGTTATCTTTGTCTCCATGTTCTCAAAACTCCCCCAAATGACTTAGTTGCTTGCTAACAGGGTGAGCCTAGAAGGCCTATTTTAAGTTCCATTACCAAAGGAAGTAAAATGAAAGAAAAATGCCTGGCCTATAACACGACTACAATCTGATGTGATTTACTATAGCCTATAAGATAGGCTCTACACTGATAGAGTATAATGTGATTTATAGGGTCTCTGTAACAAAATCCATTTTGCAACTTAAAAGCTATAAAGTGACTTACATCCTCAGTGCTTCTGTTTCATCTATAAAATGGGGACAACAGCACCTACATCAAAGGATAATTGTGCAGGTTAAAGTGCATGTAAAGTGCTTAGAACACTGCCTGGCACAGATTAAGTACTATATAAGTATTGTAATTATTTAATTCTTACACAGTATGTCTCAAAGCCTTCTCTAGAACTGAATAAACAATTAAATTGGTTAAATATGTCACATCCCTACAATTAATTACAATTCTTTTGTTAAAAGATTTTAATTCTCTATTATGAAAATATATTTATTTATAATCTCCTATTGGACAGGGAGAAAAAAGATAGAAAGTCATGTACAGTCTAATCTTATATTTAGAAAAGATGCTAATGAAGTTATGAAAAGTTGCAAGTCACTGTAATACTTATGTGGCATCTGCCAAAAGTGACTCAGTAATTCATCATCCTCCCCACCCACTGGGAGAAGACTTAAAATAAAACTGATTATGATTCTAAAATGGTGAGAATAAGGATAATCAAACGAGTATTATAAATCAGGTTTTAAAAACAAATTTAGAAATGTGTACATTTAATTCATTATTCCTCCACCACTCCTGAAAGCTGATGCTTCTTAAAATGGACTACCCCTTAGAATTAAGGAAACAGAGCACTGATTTCTAATATATTACTCTAATCCCACCCACTGTCAACACAGCACCACCACCACCACCATGTATATATAAGCTCTTGTAGTGCTCACAACTATGTATCAACACAGACAATAAATCACCTTAACCAATCACCCAAGCTTAAGCAGCAGATATCAGGTACAGTCTATAGAGATTATAAACACAAAAGATTCCATATTTATAGAATACTAAGTAAGAGGTGTTTGTGGTATTCAGAGTACTCAGATAGTAGCCTGTGGTACCCTTTAAGCTGTTTTTAAATTCTTCAATGAAATCAATACTATTAATTTCATGTTTACTATATACAGGATTTTTGTCAAACTTATTAGTTTTTAAATTAATTCATAATCACCATTTAAAGAAAAAATTTCCTCTTATCTAATGATTTTCATTCTATCTGTAAGTTCAGCTGACCTTTTTGTCTATAACAGCCATATTTCATTTTATCTCATCAGAAATACAGTTATCTATTATGTACAAAGTTTTTCACATGTGCTTTCAAATGCCTACAAAGAGTAGATCAAGTTTTCAAATTTACATAAAACCACACTACACCAATTTACCAATATAAATATAAGTCTTCATACCTATTTATTCCATTCTATTTAGACAGTAACACTAACAAAATTCTTAATGTATATATCCCCACCACCTGTACTCCTTCCCTATGCTATCATAGTGACACAACAGAACATCTCAATTCAGCAACCAAGTTTTACAACTACCATTCCGATCAAATGGTAATGCACCAAGATAGTAATTCTCTTGAGTTTTAACACATTAAGAGTACATTTACCTAAGACTGAAGGACCATGCCTTCCTGCATAAAAAACAAAGATAGCCACATCAATTTAATTCCATACATATGGTGCTACCTATTCAATTTATTAAAAATTTTAATAAACATAATAATCAAAACTAGTGCTCCAAACTTATGCTGTTCACGTGGAAGACACTACAAGAAGACACAATAGAGACTGCCTGGCAATAAGAGGTACAAATTCCTTCCATAGAGATGGAGAAATAAAAGGACAAATCTAGTTGTCTAAAAGACAATTCACTGTACACATTTTATTTACAGTTTTGTACACTGTCTTAGTATGAATGGGACCGCTTTTCTACTTGAGCCATTTTTTAACCAAAGCAAAATAACCTAAGTAATACAAAGTGTTAAAATACAGCATAAAGATACAAAAACAGACATACTAATTCTAATTAGGAATGTAATTATGATGTTACATTTTTTATAATCCACAATTATGTTTAGGAAATCACACAAACATAGATCACTGATTTGAATGAAATGCATAAATTTGTAGCAAAGCTTTGTAGTTACAAAAAAACAAAAAAATTACCAAAGAATGCACAAAATTAATGTTTATTCCACCTTTGTGTCATATTCCTGGATCCTTCACCAATGTTACATGAGGAAAAAAACAAAAGCAAAACAAATGAAAAACTGAAATCAGAATCACTAATGTTATCAAGTAGGGAAACAAATAAATTAAAATCTAGCAGCCATCAGCAAGAGTACAGCAAAGACAATGCTGTAAAAAGAAACAAAGAAAATTGCTAGAAAACTGTATGCATCTTTCTCTTTCAAACCAGCAAAATATGCTCCTGCATACAATGGAACATAAACAAAATTTTTTTCCTGTAAGGTATAGAAACGCAAGTTCTTTTCTGAATATTGTGGATACGTAAAATGTGTTTGTAATGGTAATTCTACTAAGCTATTACAGAGTGGGCCAGGAACACACTTATGGATTCTGGGGATGATGTGTACTGTAATTCTTTGATTGGGATAGTGGACACTCTAGCCAAAATTAAAAAAAAAAAAAAAAAATGAACACAGAAGTACAAGACAAAGGCGAATGAGACTTCTCTTATATCTTAGCAACATTTAGATGGAAATCAAATTTAAATGCAGTCCACTCTGCTTTTGAAGAGGCTTTGGTTCAGCTCCCAAATCTCGATTGCTTGACGCAGTCTCCTATGAGAATACTCAGAAGGTGTCTTCTTAAACAACAAACCTATTTTTAGTGGTGGAGCCGCTCTTTGTAGCTGTGTCTGCATGGGACTGATAACCAATCACTATCTTTGGAGGAAGTCCTAACCTTTCCTTGTATACCCTCCTAGAAGAAGAAAAATAAAAATAGTAGACATTAATTTTCATTCACACACACTAAATTTATTACTGTTCTTTACATAAAAAAAAAAGTCCAGAGCATGAAAGAGGAAACTGCACACCCTCTTCCTTTCAGTAAAATTCACCCTTCATTTTACAACAATTTCAGTTAATCACTTAACTAGTATCTGAGACCTGTTATGAAGTACTGTGTAATTACTAATAAATCAATAATAAGTAAAGCGTGGACAGTCCCTGGGTGTTCATAGTATTTGATTATTTGCAAATAATTACAAATACATACAGTGGAGCTGTATCATATGCATAACTTTTTTTTTTTTTTGCATAACTCTTTTATACAAAATTGCCTATGTATCTACTTTAATTTAATTCGCGGATATAAAATGCTACAATGATATTTTGCATATAAACCTAATAAATATTGTGTATTACTACAAATTACATTTACCACACTTACTTTATTGTATTTTCAGGGTAATTTAGAACATACATGACTTCTGCTTTAAATACTAACTCTGCAACCTAATTTTCAAATAACATGTGACTCTATTTTAAGAACAAACTATGATGAGTGCCAAAATGGGTAAGTGTAGGGGCTGTGATATTGTATAACAAGGATAATCTAATCTTGTCTGTGAAATAAGAGAAATCTCCCCTTTAAAAGTCATGAGGATGGGGCGCCTGGGTGGCTCAGTGGATTGGGCTGCTGCCTTCGGCTCAGGTCATGGTCTCAGGGTCCTGGGATCGAGCCCCGCATCGGGCTCTCTGCTCCACGGGGAGCCTGCTTCCTCCTCTCTCTCTCTCTGCCTGCCTCTCTGCCTACTTGTGATCTCTCTCTGTCAAATAAATAAATAAAATCTTTAAAAAAAAAAAAAATAAAAGTCATGAGGTTAAAAGTAAAATGCTGAGAGAAAGAAGCACATATGAAGGCTGGGGAACAAAATAAGGCTATGTGGCTATAGCTCATAAGGAAAAGGAGTATAGCACGACAGTGTAAAATTGGGGCCAGATCACAGAGAGCACCACAAGTAAAGTTAGGAATCCAGACATCTATTCTTAAGAAAAACAGCAACACTTCAAAAATAAACACCAAAATAAAGATACACGTTTATACATATTGGAGCTAAATTCTCCAATATGATACTAGGACAGTTTTTATCCATACTCAACCTTCCAGAAGATTCTATTACCTTCCCTCAAATAAAGTTTCTAAAAACAATTTTATGATAATCAAAATTGTAACTATTATCAGATTTATATTATGATACAGTGTATTCCCTTCTATTATACTTAATCATTAAAAATGCCAGAAAGTCAGAGCACTGAGCCATATAACTTGGAAGGGTTTAAAGAAAAAATCCTCCCTTGAAAAACTGAAGTCAAATATTTCACAAAGATTTCAATAATTTTTAATACTGACACAAATACAAGATTTTCAAAGAAAAAAATTTGTACTTATTTTTAAACTGTTTTAAAATATTAAATCCCCACAACTAATAACTTTTGATGCTGACAGGAAGATTGAGAATATGACCACAAACAACAGTCAACTTTTCTTTAGAGAAAACCTCTGTGGAATGAAATCTGGTAGATCTCCATACCTTTTAATCTAGAAAGAAATTATGTTCACAGGAGAATTCATAATGTTTGGAAAAAATCACAAAGGGCAAACCAAACATTTTGTGACCTATGACCAATACTTAATTTTAAAACAAAATTTAAAGTCAAATTTTACTAAGTTAAATGTAATAAAAAGAAGATCCCAGTTAACAATGACCAATATGAGGGTGGGGGTGGGGTGGAAATGACAGGCAATTTTTACAAGGAATAATATTCACAAACAAAAAAATTAAAAACATAAAAACATATTAAAAATATGGTCAGAACTAAGATCACTTATCACTTAAATCTGACCGGAAGTTTATGTACAGTGTACACATATGTACACAGAATGCACATACATTATTTGCCAATACTCACTGAATTACTAAGAGTATTAGAATATTAATGTTATGATTTTAAAATAGAAAAAAGACAATACTATCATATGATAAATGAATAAAAGTCTACATGCCAAAATAGTGCACTCTGGAGATTGATTCTATACTCCCATTGTGAGGAAAAAGAAATTTTACAGAACAAAAAAAAAAAAGAATAAGAAAATGGTAACACAGCAGTTTAAGATTTTAACTTTAAAACATTATAAGGAAAATAATCATCTACAAATCCAAGTATTTTTTAAGCTATAAATAACCATACTTTAACTTTTAGTTATCTTAATATATTTTTATCTTAGTATTTTAAACAGCAAAACTTACCCTATATGTGTAACAGCCTCTCTGTTTTCACATTCAGTAGTCCATATTGCTATCTTATCACCTTTAGCTCTAACATTAACAACAGCTCCACATACATCATCACTGTAGTCATCAAAAGATTCTCCAATAAGGCACAGCAGCTTTAAAAAAGAAAAAAATTCAATCCCAAATTACATTAAATAAATTATACATTGCTTAATGAACTACAATGTCTCTTTAAAAAAGTTTTTAAATCAAAAGTTAACTTTTTGAACGTCAAATTATATTTATGTATATAGTTCTTTGTCCTGACTTTTCAAAAATTCATTTGTGTGTTTAATATCAAGATCATTAACAGTTGTTTTAGCTTTTTAAGCAAGTGGGGCAATTGAGGTCAGGGCAAATGTCAAAGGCAAATTATCTTAATATTCATTTGCTCTGCTGCTGCTTCAACTTGCCAGCAAACAAATAATAATGGAATCACTGAATAGTTGCTCATGCTGCCTCTTGTTCTTGCTGTTTTTCATGAACACAATTTTTTTTATTGTGGCAAATATAAAATTTACCCATTTTTACCATTTAAAAAATGGTTTTTTTGATTTGAGTATGGACGACACAACATTAAATCACTTTTAACCATTTTTAAGGATATGGTTCAGTGGCATTAAGTATATTGACAACACTGTGTAACTATCACAACCATCCATCTCCAGAACATCTGTCATCTTATAGAGCTGAAATGACTTTAAAGTGGAATTCTAAAATGGATTTACTGATAATCTCCCCCCAAAACAAAATTAATCTCATTAAAAAAAAAAAACAAAACAAAAACGAACCAAACAAAAAACCCATTCATTGAAATACTGATGAACTACTTAACTTAGTAAGTGCTAACTATAAATGAAACACTATGACAAGTGCTAAAAATCCAAAAGAGACTATTATCCCTATGTCTGATAGGTTGGGGTTTAGAACTTCTCACTAGAGAAAATGACAATTACCTTATATTTAATGTATGTCTTATAAAGCCAAAAGTTCCAGGTTATATCACAATATATAGGATCAATTTCATTGTTTGCTTCAATGATCTAAAAAATTTAGTATACAAAGTAATATTCTAAGAGGGCTGTAAAACTTATATCATACAAAATGCAAGGTTCCAGAATTCTGAGGCTAATGAAATGACCAGGATGAGCTTACTATGGAAGGTGAAAGTAAACTGCCTATCTCTTTATATCTGATTTGTAATATGGTATGAGGTTTCACTGTACCAGTATGTAAAGTGTAAAATACACAGTATACACTGATAGTACAAAATTAAAGCTGGCTTAAGATTTTATAGGGTGGGCATCCTTATCTCTTAAATTAAGTAACCAATGTAAAATGTAATCCAAACTAAGTTTTAATATTCCAAAACTGCTTTATAATTTTAAAACCTTACTGTCTCTAGCCAAAAGCGATCCAGGTCACTTCGTCTCTGCTGCTTGTTCAATGTAATTAGCCATCGTCCTCCTCGTTTGTTTTTCTCATCTTCCCACATAGGCTCAATACCATCCTACAAGGTTAGTAGGTAACAACATTAGACAAAATTGTTACTTTAATTGAGAGCACTACAAAGAGGAAGCAACAACTCTGTCAACTTCTTACTTTGTTCTCCATAAAGCTGTTTTTGATGTGGGGGTGGGGGGGGGAAGCAGGCAGGATTTAAAGCTATGGGACTACAGAATTAGAGTCCTGACATAGTTATTAGCTATAAACCTTGGGGTTCCTTTCTTAACACCGAGAAACAGATACCCTTGAGAAGCTACATACATTTCTATATATAGAAAATATATGCAAAAATTATGCAATTTCAGTTAATGAATGCCCCACCCCCTACCACTTGACAAAACCCATTTGTAAATATGAACATCCCAAAGACCAATGCATCCAAGGTTAAGAATTCCTGATGAACTCTAGAGTTCTAGTCTTCAGTCTACTCAAATGTATAAGAGAGACTGGACTGGATGGTCAAAAATCAATCACAGTGTGTGCCCAAAGAGTAAGATTCTCAATTGCAATTATTTATAGCAGTAAGGCAAAATTTGTTTAGGCTAAAACCCAGTAAAATTAATTTAATTTTTCTCCAAAACTCAGAGCATTAACTATTCCTAAGTTTCTGACAAGATTTCTTACTGAGTAACTGAATGGTCCAGTCTTATAATGAATGTATGAAATCACCAGTTAAACATACCTTAAAAAGTGAATAGTCACAGCCAGGCATTAAATTACTAGACAACTGGATGTGGTTGTACAGACTAGGTAAAAGAAAAGGACAATTATAAACATAGAATATATAATATAGAGTTAAGGTACTTACATACACATTTAGAGAATATGATAAAATAAAAAGATAAAAGTTTACTTGCTTTTCTACTGAGTCAATTTCCATAATGGACCAAACAGGTATCTTAATAATCGTCAGTTCAAGAATCAGCATTTGATCATTTTCAAGAAAATACTTTTTATGATTTTATTCTGACAAAAGTATATTTTGATGTATTAGTTAACTCAATGCATACATATGTATATATAAGAAACTGACAATAGGAGGTATGAGGCTGCTTTCTGTACATGAAAAGAATTCATGATGCTAATGAGCAGTTTTAAACACAGAAAAAAACAAATCAAGGGAAAGCAAGACAAACTTCCTCACTATCAGCACTGCGTGACTGAAAGAAGACAACATTATTATCCTTGAAGTTGTCCTAGAAAAGACCAATGGTCTCAAATACTTCAGTCATTACTAGTCAGTCAGCGTAGCAATTATTTGGAAAGCTTTGGGAAAAAACAAGCAAGCAAACAAACAAAAACCACCCCAGGTCCTATACCTGTGATTTTAATCCCTTTATATATAGGGTGGAACCCTGGAATCTGTATTTCTAAACTTTTCCCCAAATATCAATGTAACAGAGTAACACTTGCAATGACTTAAATATTCACTAGCCTGAAGGTAGAAGGCTAAATCATTTGACCTCCTAAAGTTTCTTCTTGCAATATAATAAAATTGGCAACAGATTTAAGGATGTTTTGCCTGTCTCCAACATTAGATGCAGAAACATGATCTTTGCTACATCTGCAGACCATGGACAATGCTATTATCCTTAGTCGGATTCTCTTGATGCTATTTTAATCCAGAAATATTTCAAGTAGAATTTTTAAAGAAAGATTCTGGCATTTTTTGGATCACATTCCACAGGATTACATACAAATCCAATTTGGGGGAAGGTAGCCTAAGGCTGAATAAGATCTGCAGAGTTACTCATTGGTCACTCTTCCTAACTACATTATTATTGGCAGCTTCCACTAGGCAAGAGATGAGGCCTGGACAGTAACAGTAACTATAGAATTAGCACCACCACTTTATGAAATTACTGGAGGGTGGAAATGCTTTCTTCAACGGCACTCAAGGTAGAAATGCCCAATGCTGCTTTATGCCTTCTCCTTTCTCCTTCACTGTGCTCTAAGGTCTATTAAGTTTATAGTAATGAGTATTTGTAGTGACACATTTAAACAGAATCAGAGCACTACAGATGAGACTGGATAAGTCCCAAAGGGCTCAACAACTGTTTACAACTAAATCTGTCAGGAAAAAAAGTGAGAAATTAAGTGCTTAGGTATTTACAGAAAGCTAAAGAATTCCTTCATATGTCTAAGTGTGAAAGTCTACTATGCAATGATACTGCTTACACATAACTAAAGTATGGGGCCATACTGTAATTACAGGCTCACTTAGAAACCCAATTATGTAAACCGGTGAAAAGTCTAACAAACCAGATGAATGCAGATCTGGTTCAGAGGGGGAAATGGTTCCCAAGACTCTTGTTCTTCCTCTTCCATAGGAGACTGAAGACTTTTTAGAGGACTCAAATAAATACAATCAAAGAAGAAAATCACTTGATGTTTTGATGAAGGGCAAAACATAGTAACCCTAGTTTAATTAGACAACTAAACCTATGAATTACTGGGGATTTAAATACAGTTCCATTACTTCATAAAAAGATAATGATTTCAATATAAAGTGACCACTCAAAGTACACAGCTCAAAATTTTTAAATTTTCTCTAATTATTCTATGCTTTTTTCCCCCAGTGATTCAAATGCATATTTAATGTCTATTCTGGGCAAAGCACTGCAAAGACACAGAAGAATACTGTTTCTGCCCTGAAAGAAGTATACATATATGAATCTTCTGACAATCTGTTCTTTTGTGTGGGCAAAATACACTCGGGGGTTATGTTAATACATAAGAGTTACATCACTGATTCAACATATATAAGATCAAAAAAAAATACTAGATGTACAAATTAGAATTTTTAGGTAAGTTACACCTCTTAAAAATGTTTTTAACAAGTTTTATCTTTGAAATGAAAATTATTTTTCAAAAAAATTACACTCTATATTTTTTTGAGAATCAATACGATAAAACTTCTTGAAAAGACTACAAATTTTAAATTTTACTTTACCTAAATTTTACTTGGACAAACCTTTCCACCTTTGAAAAATCTCAGAATCCATATCACAGGAAATCCTAGGTGTTACACCCAAAAAAAATTTGCAAAAATGGGAACCTAACAAAGCTCTGGAGTATGGGGCAAATGTATCTAGGCAACCAAGAAAGGGGACAGGTTCCAACATATTGTCAAAAGTTCCAGAAGCAACCAAGGACTCTCAAGGAAGGATCTCTGAGGACAAGAATATAGAATATACACAGGGCTAAAGGCTGACAAGACTGAAGCTTTCCAATTCAAACAGTTTTGAGGAGATGGACAAACAAAAAGGTAGGTCTACAGATGAACATCTATTGTTTACCTTATCCTCCAATTTGGGAATGTGACTTAAAATGAAAAATTATACATTTTTAATAAAACAAACATCCTAAAATGGTTACTTACGCCCAAAAGTCCTCAACAGTATCAAACTTAGAGATCAGCCGAAGGTTTGCTTGCCAAGTTTTGCTTTTATCATTTTTAAAAAACCAGAGTGCCCATCTAAAAGTAAAAAGTCAGCGTCAAACATGGTAGTTTTTATATTCACATTCCTATCAGCAGTCTTCACAACAGCCAAAGGAAGGAAGCAGCCCAAGTGTCCACTGACAGATGAGTAGATAAATAAAATGTGGTTTAAATATACAGTGGAATATGTGTCAGACTTAAAAACAAAGTCTGAGGATGAACCTTAAGGACATTACATTAAGTGAAATAAGCCAATCACCAAAGACAAACAGTATGAATCTACTTGTATGAGGTATTTAAAGTAATCAAATTCAGAGATAGAAGGTAAAATGGCAGGGGCTAGAAGGAAAGGGAATGGACAACTGTTTAATGGGTACAGAGTTTTAGTTTTGCAAGATGAAAGAGTTCTGGAGACTGAATGCACAACAGCATGGATGTATTCAACGCTACTGAACTGTACACTTAAAAAATGGCTAAGATGGCAAATTTTGTTATGGTGTATTTACAACAATTGAAAATTTATTTTAATTTAAAAATAATTTTAAATGGTAGATAATATTATAGTAGCAAATAATGAGTAGTTTTCGCTCTTTCATTTAGAAAGTATGTATTTTCAGTGCCTGGGTGGCTCAGTTGTTCCACATCTGCCTTCGGCTCTGGTCATGGTCCCAGAGTCCTGGGATCGGGCCCTGCATGGGCGGCAGGAGGTCGGCTTCTCCCTCACTCTCTCCCCCTGCTTATATTCTCTCTCCCCGTGTATCTATTTCAGAGAGTATATTTCAGAGAGAGACACAGGGAGAGAGGGAATACAAGCAGAGGGAGAGGGTGAGGGAGAAGCAGGCCTCCCACCGAGCAGAGAGCCCGAAATAGGTTCGATTCTAGGACCGTGGGACCATGACCAGAGCCTAAGGCAGATGTAGAACGACAGAGCCACCCAGGTGCCCCTAAATAAAATCTTTAAAGGAAAAAAAAAAGTATGCATTTTGTACCTATTCCTAACAGATTCTCTGCTATACTTTAGAGACCCATTGGGTTCATCTGTTAGAGTAATTCACAGAAATGTTAATAGACAATTACAGAGTGCCAACTGCTCTGACAGAGATAATGAAGCAGTTACTTAAGAAAAACAGCAGAAGCACTTAACCAGAAAAGAAAGCAAGGAGCAAGAAAGCTGAATTTTCAGAGAAATGAAAAGGTATTAGCCAAAGAGTGGAAAATAAGAGACTCCTAAAAAGGGTGGGGGTGGGGGCTATAAAATGCAATTCTCTCTTTACACAAGCACACAAATGAGAAAATAACAAAATAAAAGGATTCACTGAGTAATGCTGTCACATGCTCTGAAATAATGTATACTAGTTTCTACATATCTGTACATAACAGTGAAAAAAAGTTTTATTCTAATACCTGGAATACAAACTCATGTCACATCAAAGTTACACTTAAATAGCCCAAGATAACATCTTTAGTACAATTATCTGAATTACGATACCAGAGGTAACTCAAGAGGGAAATTTCATTTTCTCACTGAGAATAAGGTTGTCTGAAGACAGGTTTCCAAACACATTATATATACTTCACAACTCCATAATTAACGCTTGGATAATCTGACATAAAAATGAGATGCATTTCAACATCCATTTGACAATGTGAATTTGCCAAGCCGCTAAGGACAAAAAAGAAAAAAAGCAAAGGCATAGAAATTATTAAAGACACATGTAATAAGGTCAAGGACTATATACTCTGGTTTTCCAAAATTAATTAAATCTTTCCTGAAAAAATTCAAAATAGAACGACCATATCATCTAGCAGTTCCACTTCTGGGTATTTACCTGAAGAAAATAAAAACACTAACTCAAAACGATGTATGCACCACCCTCATGTTCATGCAGCATTATTTACATGTGGAAATCACCTCTGTACCCATCAATGAATGAATGGATAAAGAAAATGTTGTATGTACACAATAGAGTATTATTTGCCCACAAAAAAAGAGGAAGAAATCTCTCATTTGAGACACTGGATGAACGTGGAGGGCACATGTTAAATAAGTCAGATAAAGAAAGACAAATACTGTTATGTTCTCATTTATATGGGGAAATCTTAAAACAAAAAAACTTAAAAAACCAAGGTCATAAACACAGAAATAGAGTGGTGGCTGCCAGAGGTAGGGGTTGGGTAAAAAGAAGTGAAGAGGGTCAAAAGGTACAAACTTCCAGTTATAAAATACGTAAGTCATTAATGATATACAACATGGAGACTATGGTTAATGGCAATGTATTATGTATATGAAAAGTTGCTAAGAGTAATTCTTAAAAGTTCTCATTACAAGGAAAAAAACCTTTTTTAAGTATGGTGACAGATATTAAGTAAACTTTCTACAGTGATCATTTCACAATATAGTTATGGACATTGGGGAGGGTAGGTGCTATGGTGAGTGCTGTGAATTGTGTAAGACTGATGATTCACAGACCTGTGCCCCTGAAGCAAATAATACATTATATGTTAATACAAAAAAAAAAATACGCAAATACTGAGTCATGTTTTACACCTGAAACTAATGTTATATGTGAATTATACCTCAATTAAAAATGATTAATAAAATTATCTTTTTCCTTTTTTTTGCATCCAGCGATTGGACATATAAAAATTTATCCTAACAAAATAATTAGATGATTAGGTAAAAATGTTTGTACAAGCATGCTCTTAATGTTGGAAAATCTAGAAACATCTTAAGCACTTTCAACAAGGGATCATTTAAATCCAGTTATCAAAATGTGGTTTGCAAATGCTTAGGGGACTTCAGGACCCTTCCAGGAACTCTGATAAGAACTATTTTTATAATAATGCTAAGATGTTATTTTATTTTTCCCTGTGTTGACATTTGTACTAATGGTACAAAAGCAATGGTGAACTAAATCTGCTGCTATCTAAGCAA
The DNA here is from genome assembly GCF_922984935.1 of Meles meles. Classification (NCBI taxonomy): domain Eukaryota; kingdom Metazoa; phylum Chordata; class Mammalia; order Carnivora; family Mustelidae; genus Meles; species Meles meles. The sequence continues at coordinate 110,558,787 of NC_060067.1, read as the reverse complement.
GTTCCATACAATGGTATCAGATTGTACTAGCAGTCACTGCACCCTTTACCTTCACCTGACAGTAACAACATCAGTTGCAGTTAAGAATGCCACTGATGAAACATAATAATTGGTTTCATTAAATTTTAATCTATCTACATCTTTTTCATATTCTGCAAAAAATCAAAATCAACAACAAAACATTTCCATATATCAAAGTACAATCAATGCTTAAGGTACTGAATTGTAAACTAGCCACTTTATTCATAGAACTCCATTTTAAACATGACTGATAGATAAATATGGTTATTTCTGTTGAGCTTCCAGGAGACAGTGAGCTTCCAGGAGAAAAATCAGAGGTCTGGAAAGACTGCATGTGCCATTGTGACCAACTTACAACTAAAACACATTTCTGATGAGTTTAGTAGTGATATTAATGAATGTTACTGTTTTCATACTGCATAATAAGAACTATCAGTATCTAGAAGATCTGCATAACTCACTGAACCAATGTTTTCCAAAGGACCCCTGGTGTTTCAAAATCATGCATGGGTAAAAGGTCCACGCCAAATGCAAGACAGGCCAATAGATATTAATGAAACAAAGAAGGAAAGATTCTTATGTTTTCAGATCCTACATTGTAGCTGACCTATAAAAAACGTATTATCAAAGGATAATATCTATAATTAACTTACAAGGCTATTAAAAATCCTCCTTTTCCAACCATGTACTTGTATGAGGACATATACTCTTATACTTCCTATGAAACAACTTATCTCCTTCACAGACTGAATGCAACTATACTAACTTCTGTTAAGTCAGGCACTTAAAGAGATTCCTAAAAATGCTATTCTTCCCACTGTATTTTTGAATATTTTTTTCATAAAAAATATTTGTTAACATGCAATGGATTTTCTAAATGAATACATAATTTTACATTTTCTCAGGTTTATTTTCAAATAAACTAAAGGGAAATAGATACAAATCTACATAACCAAAGCTCTGTGGGGTCCTCAATAAAAAGGTCTTGAGACCAAAAATTTAAGAACTGCTGACTTAAATAAAATATACACCAATAAAATAGAACTATGCAGCTATTAAACAGAATAATTATGTGGCTAAAGTTATTCCTAAGATGGACATGAAACCCAGAAGCCATGGAGGAAAGGTGCTACTGGACTACATAAAAACCAAAACCTGTTAAAAATAAAGAAAAGAAAAAACCTGTTTAAAAAAAATGTAATTCCACAAACAATGTTGAAGGACAAATTATTTGGATAATTCATTTTCACCTTAATGTCCTACATGGGTAAGTCAGCAGCCCTAATTACAATGCCTGGAAATAAACTTTTTTTTTTTAAGATTAATTTATTTTGGAAAGATTGCCGGAGGAGGGGGGATCTCAAGCAGACTCCCTGCTGAGTGCAGAGCCCAATACAGGGCTTGATCTCAAAACTCTGAAATCACAATCTGAGTCAAACTCAGGAGAGGGACACTTAACCAAGCCACCCAGGCACCCTGGAAATAAAACTTTAAAGAATACCTGCTTCCCACACCTAGACAAAAGAACTGAGCACTGTCCACGGATAAAAAAAAAAAAAAAAAATGTTCCATATATATGACACAGTTGTGCAACATCAAAAGAAATGCAGATTTAGGGACACCTGGCTGGCTCGGTCCGTTAACCATCTGCCTTTGGCTCAGGTCATGATCCCACGGTCCTGGTATTGAGCCCCCCAGCCTGCTTCTCTCCCCACCCCCCCATGTGCTCTCTCTCGGACAAAGAAATGAATAAAATCTTTTTTGAAATGCAAATTTAAAATGAGAAGACACTGTTTTTTTATAAATCAGACTAGGACCAACCAATTGCAAAGATGTAGAAACCAAGAACTCACACTGCTAAGAGCCTAAGCTGATAAAGGAGGATAATTTGGCAATTATCTATTTAGGCATAGTCTTTCACCTAAGAAATCTGAAATTCTGGGCCTCCTGGGTGGCTCAGTCAGTTAAGCATCTGCCTTTGGCTTGGGTCCTGATCTCAGGGTCCTCAGATCAAGCCTCATATCAGGCTCCCTCCTCAGTTGGGAACTTACTTCTCCCTCTCCCTTTGCTCTTCCCCACTGCTCTCTCAAATAAATAAATAAAATCTTTTTTAAAAATCTGAAATTTTAGCTAATAAATATATTCCCACAAGTACACAAAAAACATACAGGAATGCATATACTACAACAGTGTAAAGAGCAAGCAAAAAAAGTCTAAATACCCATTAATATAAGTCTGATAAAATACGTGACTATTCATTTAACACAAAGTTTAAAATAACGGGGCAAAATTTGTACAAACAAAAATGTTAACAGTATTGTCATCTGTATAAAGAAAAAAACTAACAGACGTGCACACTGAAAAGCTTTGCAAGACTACAAACCAAAATTAACAGTGACTACAGTGACTACTCCAGGGAGTAAAGAAAAGTTAAGATGGAAAAAAGAGTATATACGGAAAACAGAGAACTTTTACTTAACATACTTGTATCCTGATAATTTACTCTTATAATTATTATACATTTTTAACAATGCATAATTACGCAATATTTACACAAAGTAAATATTGAGGAAACTACCAAGATCTGAACATAAAACATCTTGGAATATTTTTCCAAATGATAATATTTTACACAATGATATTATTATTGAAGTAGAATTCACAGAAAAGTTGAAATAGTCAGAGACTTCATTTTAGGGTTAATCAGTTTATCTACTAATGACATTTTTCAGGCTCTTCTCAAATTTTATTAAAGCTGTGAGGGATATATGCTCTGATTACCTCTCCCAGCAACAGCAATACCAAAAACAAGCTTCAAAGACAAAAGGCATACAGAGTTAGCTTTTTGTAAGACAACACTAAAAATATGAAAAAAAAACAAACAAAAAAAAAAACAACTCACAAAAAAACCAAAACAGGGGTGCCTTAGTGGCTCAGTCGACTGAGCTTCCAACTTTTAGTGGGGAGTCTGCTTGAGATTCTCTCCCTTTGCCCCTTCCCCTGCTTGTACTGCATTCACTGTCTGCCTCTCTAAAATAAATAAATCTTTAAAAAAAATTTTTTTTAAATACCTTCCTTGGGCGCCTGGGTGGCTCAGTGGTTTAAGCCGCTGCCTTCAGCTCGGGTCATGATCCCAAGGTCCTGGGATCGAGTTCCGCATCGGGCTCTCTGCTCGGCAGGGAGCCTGCTTCCCTCTCACTAATTCTGCCTGCCTCTCTGCCTACTTGTGATCTCTCTCTGTCAAATAAATAATCTTTAAAAAAAAATAAAATAAAATAATTAAAAAAATAAAAAAAAAAACAGTAGCACTCATGCTACTATTGAAAAAATACCTTCCTTAAGGGTTTTGGTGCAACTTTTATGTTGAATTATATAAATTGCCACTAATCAATTGTTCAACTTTGGTACAATGCTTTCCCCTGAGGAAGGATTTTTACCCTTTGAGACTATTTGACCTTTGATGGCTCACTCATTTGCTGACAATCCTCACTGTATAAACAATGAATTTCTTCCTCACTACAGGATATGCTGAAACAGGTATTTATGAAAGAACTACCTAAAACATGTTTGGACTTTATTTCAATAAGTCTACCATGATAATGAAGAAATGATGAAAAAAAATATTCAGGCCATAAAGGGAAAATGTATTGTTTGGGTAAGTGACATTATAGGTGTATCTCAAAGATACTGCAGATGCGGTTCTAAACCACCACACTAAAGTATTAGAATAAAGGAAGTCAGACTACTGAAGTTTTTTGGATTCCAGATGCACATAAAAGTTATGTTTACACTATACTGTATTCTAGTAAGGGTGCAATATCATTGTCTAAAAAACCTAATGTATATACCTTAATTTACAAATACTTTATTATAGAGGCGCCTGGGTGGCTCAGTTGGTTAGGCGACTGCCTTTGGCTCAGGTCATGATGCCGTAGTCTGGGGATTGAGTCCCACATCAGGCTCCCTACTCAGAAGGGAATCTGCTTCTCCCTCTGACCCTCCACTTCTCATACTTTTTCTCTTTCTCAGATAAATAAAATCTTAAATATTTTATTGCTAAAAACCATCATCCAAGCTTTTAGTGAGTCCAAAGGTCCTGTTTTGACGATGCTGGCTGCTGACTGATCAGGGGGTAGTTACTGAAGGATGGGGATAGCGGAGGTAAGACAAACAATGAAGTCTCCCACATTAACTGACTCTTTCTTTCACAAACGATTTATCTGTAACACGCAATGCTGTTTGCATACTTTTATCTGCAGAGTTTCTTTTGAATTGGAGTCAGTCCTCTTAAACTCTGCTGCTGCTTTATCAACTAAGTTTATGCAATATTCTAAATCCTTTGTTATTTCAACAATCTTCACAGCATCTTCACCAGGAGTAGGTTCCATCTCAAGAAAACATTTTTGCTCATCCATACCAAGCAACTCCCCATCTATTCAAGTTTTATGATGAGTGGCAGCAATTCAGTCCTAATCTTTAGGCTCCACTTCTAATTCTAGTCTTTGCTATTTTTACTACATCTGCAGTTACTTCCTCCACCAAAGTCTTAAAGCCCTCAAAATCAACCAGGAAAACTGGAATCAACTTCTTCCAAACGTCATTCATGTTGATATTTTGACCTCTACGTATGGAATCATGAATGTTCTTACAGGCATTTTAGAATGGTTGAATCCTTTCCAGAAGGTTTTCAGTCTACTTTATCCAGATCAATAAGATGAACCCCTATCTATACGGCAGCTAGTTTTACAAAATGTATTTCTTAAACAGTAAGACTTCAAAGTCAAAATTACTCCTTTATTCAGATGTTGTACGCACTGCCAAACAGATATATTAGCAGGCATGAAAACAACATGCATCCTGTACATCAGAACTCTTGGGTGACCAATTACACTGTTCAAGGAGCATTAGTATTTTGAAAGGAATTTTTTGCTCTGAGCAGGTTTGAAAAGTGGGCTTAAAATATTCAGTAAACTGCTTTGTAAAACAGAAGTGCTGTCATTCAGACTTTACTGATTCATTTCCAAAGCACGGAAGAGTAGATTTAGTATAATTCATTAGGACTCTGGGATTTACAGGATGGTAAATAAGCACTGGCTTCAACCTAAAGTCACTGGCTACATTAGACCCTAACAGGAGTCAGCCTGTCCTTTGAAGCTAGGTACTGACTTCTCCTTTCTAACTATGAAAGTTCATCCAGATGACATCTTCCACCAGAAGGCTTTGTCATTTACACTGAAAACCTATTATTTAGTGTAGCCAGCTTCATAAGGATCTTAGCCAGATCTTCTGGATAACCTGGAGCAGCATCTACAACAGCCCTTGCATTTTTATGTTAAAGAGACAGCTTCTTTTCTTAAGCCCCAGGAACCAAACCTGTGTTAGTTTTAAACTTTTATTCTGCAGCTTCCTCCACTCTCTCAGCCTTCACAGAATTGAAGAGAATTAGGACCTTGCTCTGGATTAGGTTTTGGCTTAAGAGAATATTGTGGATGGTCTGATCTTCTATCCAGACCACTTAAACTTTCTCCCTATCAGCACTAGGAGTGTTTCATTTTCTTATTCATGAGCTCACTGGAGTAGCACTTTTAATTTCCTTTAAGAACTTTTCCTTTGCTTTCGTAAGTTGGCTGTTTAGTATAAGAGACTTAGTTTTGGGCTCATCTCACCTTTCAACACGCCTTCCTCGCTAAGCTTAATCATTTCCAGCTTTTGATTTAAAGTGAGATGTGTAGGACTCTTCCTTTCACTTGAGTATTTACAGGCTACTATAGGGTTATTACTTGGCCTAATTTCAATATTGTTCTGTTTCAGGGAATAGGGAGACCCAAGGAGAAGCAAAGAGATGGGCAAGGACTTTATCATTCAATCCAATGGCCATTTTGAGCCTTTTTCGAACTGCTTAATCCAATGGATATTTGACCTTTTTGTGTAACATATGCTATTGACCACCTATCCTTGAAACAAACCATTTTCTTTGTTTCCCTGACTGCCACTCTGTCCTAGTTTATACAGTTTATGTCTAAACCCTTCATAGGCATTATCTCTCCAAAAAATCCATTATAAGCTGGTATCCAAACCTTGTCTTGAGTCAAGTTCACTTCAAAGAGAATTCATTTGCTATATAGTTTCACTTATCACCAATTACTGATAAGACTTTAAACCCAATGTCTCAACCAGTTCTCTTTTCTGTGCTCAAGACTTGCACATAAAACTGCTTGCTAAAAACAGGTTATCCAAGTGAAAATGGAATCGTCAACCTAATATAAATAAAACTAGTCTCACTTAATTGTTCCCCCCAAACCTGTCCTATTTTACCATTCACCTCATTGCCTCAGTCAGAAGAACCTAATGTGTCAGAAGGCTTACCTGTTCTGTAAAGGATGTTTAATATAGTGTTCTGGGTTAGCAACCTCCTGATTAGATTCTGTTTTCTCTTCTTCTGTAGGCGGGGGATTAGGAGTAGGGGTGGTTTCCTAATGGAAAATAAAAATATTATTTTAAATTTCTTAACATAACTATGATAGCAATACTCTAAATCAAATACTGCCAATATTCTTTAAGAATTATAAAAGCATTTCATAAAATAGGCCACAAACACTGAGAAAACCACCAGATTCTCCATTCTAGCATCTCTTCACTAAGAGCAAAAGGCTTCTCAATAAAAACACAGTAACAATACTATATACAGTTATCTGTCACTTACACATTTTGGTATCAGAAAGATTGTTAGACACCATGCAACAAAGTTAAAGAATCAGCTGTCTTTCCTAACATACCACTAAAGTACTACGTACAGTTCGGAGGGTGGAGGAAGTGTGCCTAAAGTTTGGAGAGTGTAATATGACAAAAGAAAGCTTATAAACTGATGAAGGCAATACTGCACAGGCTCTTCCTTCTTGTCACACTATTTATTATATGGTAACTCAGAAGTTCAGCAACTGTATCACTTTCAAAGGCCCCAGGCATAAAAGCTTGATGTTGGCTTGATCCTAAATCTTCTTGTAGGTTAGACATATTATTGTCATCTACAAATGTCGGGAAAAGGGATGCCTGGGTGGCTCAGTCACTTAAGCCTCTGCCTTTGGCTTGTGTCATGATCCCAGGGTCCTGGGATGGATCCTTGCTTCTCCCTCTGCCTGCCAGTCCCCTTGCTGGTCCTCTCTCTCTGTCAAAAAAATGAACTCTTAAAAAAAAAAAAAAAAAAAAGAATCCTTAAAAAATGTCAGGAAAAAAAGGAGCTTGGGGATAATCTGTGTTCTCCACATTGCTCCATGTAGCTCTTCACCCAATTATAAACTACTGTCAACACAGCTGGATACCACAGAAAGGCACCAGAAGCTAAAACAAAACCTGATTTTTTTCAAAAAGGGCACCACAAAAAGAGTCTAGGGATCATATTTCAACTGAACTAGCAAAACAACAGAGATGTATGTTCACTTTAACAGGATTGTGCAAATCAGGGATGGAGGATCTATAAGACAGGTGTTAAGTATTCATTTTACAAAATACATTTTCCTTAATAACATGACATGTCTAGGAGCTAATTTCTACTAGCCTATGAAGTTGCTTATAATAGAGGTTATGCCTTGATTTTGCTCACAACTGTAATGCCAATTAGCACAGCTGGAACTTATTGGCTTGATTATGTAAGAAATAAACGTAAATGTTTAAAAGCAATTAAGACCCCAAAATTTATACAGTCAATGCCCTAAAATCACCGTTTTTTACCAGGATTTTTCCATCACAATTTACATTTGCGTATAGATAATTACAAAATGCCATTCTTTAACCCACCAGCTTAAAATCAATAATTTCCAGATAGGCAGTCTCAATGGATCAAGAAACAGGCAACAGTTACAGACTAAGTGGGCTTAGAGAGACAGGGTAGTAGAGAAAAGTGGGCTACAAAGATGTTAAGCCTCAAAAATCTATGTAAAAGTCCCTCAGAGATCCTTGGCTAGTTCCTAAGCTGTGATGTTCAGAGTACAGCTCTGGGTAGTCTAGCAGAGAAAGCTCAGCCAAGACTTCAGGGGCTGAACACCATTAGCAAGACTGGGTTCACACCAGAGTGGGTGAGTGAAAATCCTCAGCTTTCAGATGAAGTCCTAGAAAGGAAATCAGGTGAAATACATCTGTCTAACAAATCCTAAAACCACTCTTTGACAGGATCAAGGTAATCTACCTACAAATTAATTGCCTCCAAGAACCAAACTCTACATTCTTCAGAAGAGAACATAATTCTGTGTCTCTATGAATGCTATTTACAATATCCTATCCAACAATCAAACATTACTAGACATGCAAAGAATTTTTTTTTAAAGATTTTATTTATTCATGGGGCGTCTGGGTGGCTCAGTCAGTTAAATGTCTGCCTTCAGCTCAGGTCACAATCCCAGGATCCTGGGATTAAGCCCTGAATTGGGCTCCTTGCTCAGCAGGGAGACTGCTTCTTCTGCTCGCTCCATCTGCCTGTTGCTCCCCTTTTGTGCTGTATCTTACTCTTCGCTCTCTTTCAAGTAAATAAATAAATAAATCTTATGATATGTTATGTATTCTTATATATTCAGAGAGAGCGAGTGTGAGAGAGTATAAGCAGGTGGGAGCAGCAGAGGGAGAGGGAGAAGCAGGCTCCCGGCTAAGCAAGGAGCCAGATGAAGGACTCGATTCAGGGATCTGAGATTGTGATCTGAGATGAAGGCAGATGCTTAACTGACTGTTCTACCCAGTCTGAACACCCTGAACACCCTGACTGTTCCAAAATTCTTTGCAGGGGCAAACAATTTTTTAAGTCACTAATGATCAAGAGATTAACCTGTCCACAGAAAGACATCAAGACATGAAAACAGCAAACAAAGATGTAATAAACAAGATTACTCTATAAAATAGGAGAAAAGATAGGGGAAAAGATGAAAAAAAAATGTGGAGTTTTTGAAAAGATAATGAAAATCTATTTTTGAAGAGAACCAAATAAACATTATGGAACTGCCAAGTACAATGTCTGAAATTAAGAGTTCCTTGAATGGGGGGCACCAGGGTGGCAAAGTCGGTTAGGCGTCCGACTCTTTGTTTTAGCTCAGGTAATAAACTCACAGTCATGAAAGAGAGCCCCATGTGGGGCTCCACACTCAGCAAGGAATCTGCCTGAGATTCTCATTCCCTCTGCTCAAGCTCAAGCTCTCTAGCTCTCAAATAAATAAATAAATAAATAAATAAAACTTAAAAGAGTTCACTGAATGATAACAACAAATTCAACTCTGCAGAATGTGAGATTGGTGAACTCAAACACAGGTCAACAGAAGATACTCAAATAAATACAGACAGAGAGAAAAATAGACGGTAAACACTGTGGAAAATGGTTAAAAAATTCAAGGACAAGATGAGAGAATCAAAGAAGCAATATACAAACAATGACCAAAATTTACCAAATCTCATCAGAAACGCAAGTCACAGATTCAACAAGCTCAAGGAACTCCAAGCAGTAAAATACAAACAAAATTATACCTAGGCATATCAAATTCAAACTACTGAAAACTTAAAGAAGTCACATTATAAGTAATTAGGAAAGAGGACACAGACACACAAACACACACACCCCTTTCATAAGAATAATAAGATTAACAGCTAACTTCCCAAAGAAACTATGGAAGCTACTAAGACAACAGAATGACATCTCTACACTGAAAGAAAAATTGTTAACCTAGAATTCAGTGCCTAGGAAAAACATCCTTCAGAACTGGATAAATACACAGATGCACACAGACAGAAACAACCCCCTCTTCCTCAACACATACATACAAATCCAAAATAAAGAGGAACAAACACCAAAGGAAAAGTCTTCAGGCTAGAGAGCCCAGGCAGGAACATGAATATGTAAAAAAGAATGAAAAATCACTAGAAAATGTAAACAGGTAGATCAATTTGTCAAAGACTATGAACGGTTTAGAAGAACAATAATAATGATGTCTTATGGAGTTTAAAATAGCAATGATGGTTCTAGCAAAGAACTGGGTATATATAAATTGGTAAAGCTGGGTGTACAACACATTCTTCCTTCAGAAGTTAAGTACTATAAATGATCTTATTTACCTACATTGAGACGAGTAAAATTTACTCCTAAGTTCCAAATCCTCAATACAAACCATACTTTCACAATGTTTACTTAAACAGTTTATGTCAGCAGCACATAAAAACAATGAATTAATTTCAGTATGAATAATTACAAGTTTCATGAGATCCAAAATGTCACCTGCTAAACTTAGTATTTTCCTTCCTTTTCGGTTACTTGAATCTTTTCACAACGAGGAGAATGATCAAAGACTTAGATGGTATTAAAAATTTCTGGACACATAGGAACTAAAAGCAGGTAATAATTCAGGAAAAAGTATATTAAGTTCCTAGAATTTAAGTTTCTTTCAAGTTAAAAATCCTACCTTAACTGATGTTTCAGTCTTTACATTAAGAATCTATAGTTTTGAATTTTTCTTACAAATAAAATTAAGTACTCAACTTTAAATAAATGTATGTGATTTTATAAAAATGTAAAAATCTTTCAGGCTTCACTTTTAATATTACACAAATACACTAAATGTTAAGACAAATATTCTAACCCCCCCAAATTATTAAAAAATCATCTTTCAGTATTTAAAACTTTTAAGATTTTATTTATTTGACAGAAACAGAACAAGAGAGCATAAGCAGGGAAGACAGCAGAGGGGGAGGAGGCTCCCTGCTGAGCAAGCCCCCTGACTGGGGGCTCAGTCAACTTGAGCCCAGGGCAGATGCTTAACCTACTGAGCCACTCAGGCACCCATCTCCCTTTTAAAGATTTTAAGCAGTGGACTGATGTTTCTTTTATTTAGCCTTTTAAGTCACCATCTGCAGTTTTAATAGTTTCGTGTTCAATTTTTTTTTTTTTAAGATTTTATGTATTTGAGAGAGAGAGCACATGGAAGGGAGGAGTAAAGAGAGAGAGAGTCTTAAGCAGAGCTCAATCTCATGACCCTAAAATCATGACCTGAACAAAAACCAAGAGTAGGATGCTCAACTGACTGTGCCATCCAGGCGCCCCTCATGTTCAAATTTTTAACTTAAGAATTTTTCAAACTCTTTTAATAAAGCAACAGTGGTTTTAATAGCCTATTATCTCCAAGATAGAATGAAAATACTCTTTAACACGGCACAAACCAAATCTAGTAAAAGTCAGCAATCACTTCATGATGGAATTTACTTATGAAAACATTAATATTAAAAACCACATATGAAAGGGCACATTAAAATAAAAAGAAAAGTCACATTTTTTGGCATACATTTTCTTATTTAGGCCGTATTTTGTTATGACCATCTTACTTGTCTCATCAATTCATTCTTAATCTGCAGAAATTTAAAACCAAAATCTAAACCAAAAATTTATCAACCATTCACCTTTTAAGTTTCTTGCAACTATAAATTATTGTGAAGAAATAAAACAAAACAAGACTGTTGAGACATGCTTCTCTGTTAATTTCTTTCAACTTATTATTTTATTGTTATAAGACCTCTCAGCTTCGATTCAAATAATCAGGATGCTTTTTTAAAAAAACTTAGATAAAACAAAAGAAAAAGTATAATCAGTGTAGGAGGTTATTTAAGACTTCCAGGCTAATTCTGTGACAGTAGTTCTCTATGGGGAAAGTCCAATTCCTACATAAACTTCTGAATCTATAGCAACATACACAATGAAAAATGATGTGAATGATGGCCATACTATATTAAATCCTTTGATTTAAAAATGATTTATAATTATGAGCATATGCCAAATTAGAAAAAAATAGGTTATTTTTTAAATAACTGGAACAAAAATTATTTTAGTTCACTCATCACTTAAGCATAAGCCTCTAACCATAACAAATCTCCAAATTACTCACTTTTTGTTCTAATTTACTAAGTACTACTAATATAAATTGAATTTGAAAATAAATTATCTTGGAATTTTTATCTCCTCTTAGAATTATTTGGAAAGCTATCGGAGACTTAGGATTACCAAAAAATAGGTACAGTTTTGTTTGTTAACACCAACTTCATAAAATTCTCCCTGAAAACTCTACGGTAGGACTTTTCATGGTATCTTTAACAACTGACTCAGTTATTTATTTTTAAATATGTAAGATCATCAAAGTAGCAAGTAAAGCAAGTAAGATTATTGTATGATCTGTATAAGAACTAAAAAAATGTGTTTTATAACTTGTCATTTTTAGAGTTGCTTTGTATATAGAGTAGACAATAAAAGCTCTAAATTTACACTCAATTTAAAAACAATTCTTTACTTCCACCACATCCTTCTACCTTCGCTCTAAGCTCCTCTGTAAGCAAATTTTATTGAGAATTACATCTTAAATATCCACGTTTTACCAGTATTCATAAATTTAAAATTATGCAAATAAAACACAAAAGGCTAATTTAACAGGTTACTGTACTCTCAAGAGTAATCAAATGCAGTTTTTTCTTTCCAAGTTTTTATCTAAAGTCCAGTTAACATACAGTGTAATATTAGTTTCAGGTATAGAATTTAGTGATTCAACACTCACATACAACCCCTGGTGCTCATCACAACAAGTGGCCTCCTTAATCCCTACCACCTATTTAACCCATCCTCCCACCCACCTTCCCTCCAGTAACCCTCAGTTTGTCTATAGTTAACAGTCTGTTTCTTGGTCTGTCTCTTATTTAACCCCTGTGTTCATTTGTTTTGTTTCTTAAATTTCCCATGAGTGAATTTGTCCTTCTCTGAGTGACTTAGCTTAGCATAATGCTCTTTAGCTCCCTCCATGTCATTGCAAATGGCAAGATTTAATTTTTTTTGATGGCTGAGTAATATTCCTGTGTGCGCGCGCGCACGTGCGCACGCACGCACATCTTCTTTATCCATTTATCAATTGACATACACTTAGGCTCTTGCCATAACTCTGCTATTGCTGATAATGCTGCTATAAACACTGGGGTGCATGTATCCCTTTGACTCAGTATTTTTGTATCCTTTGGGTAAATACCTAGCAGTGCAATTGCCGGATCATGGGGCATTTCTATTTTTAACTTTCTGAGGAACGTCCATACTGTTCTCCAGAGTGGCTGCACCAGTCTGCATTCCCACCAACAGTGCAAGAGGGTTCCCCTTTCTCCACATCCTCACCAACACCTGCTGTTTCCTGTGTTAATTTTGGTCTAAGTTATCAAATGCATTTTTAACCTAAAAGACAAACTATACTTGAAAAACTCTAGTATAACCTATTTCAGGTGGGCAGAATGGAGAGCACAAAGCTATGAGATGGTACCGGGTTTAACTAGAAGATGGTAAGGAACCAATGAGACTGAAAGAGAGGGCTCATGAAAACAAAGACAGACTAGAACAGTGGGGTTGAAGGGAGACTGAAAGGCCTCAACGGTCAAGCTAACCTTTCATCTTGTTTTTTTTTTTTTTAAAGATTTTATTTATCTGACAGAGAGATCACAAGTAGGCAGAGAGGCAGGCAGAGAGAGAGAAAGGGAAGCAGGCTCCCTGCTGAGCAGAGAGCCCGATGCGGGACTCGATCCCAGGACCCTGAGATCATGACCTGAGCCAAAGGCAGCGGCTTAATGCACTGAGCCACCCAGGTGTCCCTAACCTTTCATCTTGTGAGCAATGGAAGCCATTCACTCACAGATCAAAGTGATTAAATACTGATGACAAGTATGGGAATAGAAAAGACAACCAGTTTAAGTGCAAAATATTAAACATGGTTTTAGATTTGCTGAGTTTATGAGATTCAAATAAAAATGTAGTCTTATAATTTAGTGGTCCCAGAGCTCAGTAACTGTCATAACAAGAGAAGAAGTTGAAAAAAAGTAAAGCAAGAGTGGGGCAAGTTTAACACTCAGCTGCAAAGAATCTCAGGAAGCTTCTAATTGTTGCTACATCTCAGAATGTAGTAACATTCTGTGAAAACTAGCACATGTATCAAACACAATATTAACTTTGTTGGACAATCCTAATATAATAAAGCTTAACACAGTGACTCAGTCCTTAAGCATCTGCCTTCAGTTCACGTCATGATCCCAGGACTCTGGGATCGAGCTCCACATCCGGCTCCATACTCCGCCAGAAGCCTGCTTCTCCCTCTCCCACACTCCCCTGCTTGTGTCCCTCTCTTGCACGCGCAAGTTCTCTCTCAATCTCTCTCTCTCATAAATAAATCTTAAAAAAAAAAAAGCTAAATACTTCCCAGATATAGCATCATTTCTCTAAGTTTAGATTCTTCCTTCTAGCCATGTTCAAATCTACAGTGCCTGAATTCCAAAACCACAGTATGCTTTTCCATGGTTGTAAACACTCAAGATTTTTCATTAACTCTCAACTCAAACACTTACAAACTACCTTTTCTAGAAATAACAATGAGCCTTCCCCTCAGGACACTCAATTAGTGTCCTGTTACTTCACTGAACAAATATTACTAAGAACTTCCACCGTCCCCCCTCCACACACACAGCTTTAGGACATCACCTAAAACTTAATTTGAAGACAGTTCCCCTGGCACTAAAAAGAGTTAAAGCAGTAACTCAAAATGCAGTCCACAGATTTCTGCTGGTTATAGTCTACAACTAGGGTAGGTATAGAAATGGGAAGTAAGTACTTAGAAAACTTTACAACAATCTGACAGTATTTTTGTACCTGTCAAAACTAGTAACAGCAAACTCAGGCTTACATGTTTGCATTTCTTTATTTTTTTTAATCCTATTTTTAGGATTTATAAAAACATTACACAAGCAATTGTTTAAAAACAAAATAAAGAATACTGTTACGCTGAAAAAATAAATAAAATGGAAAAAAATAAGTAAAAAAATAAAATAAAATAAAATTTTTAAAAAATAAAAAAAAAAAAACAAAAAAAAATAAAAGGGGTGTCTGGATGGTTCAGTCGGTAGATCATTGGACTCTTGATCTTGGGGCCATAAGTTCTAGTTTCACATTGGGTACAGAGATTCCTTAAAAAGTAAGGACTTTATAAATAAAGAAATAAAGAAATAAATAACTTTCTACCAGAGTATGAGGGACACTGGTTTAGATCATGTACTCTGTAGCCAGGCTACCCAGGTTGGAATCCCGGCTCTGCCATTCACAGTTGTGTAATTTCAGGCAAGTTCAACAGAGCACCGAATAATGGATAATAATATCCTCTTTTCAGTAGCACTTCCTTATATATACCCCTTGCTTCACTGTTCTTTAGTTGAGTTAGAAAAGATCATTTGTGGCCGTAAGAGAAATGTAAATGCTATTTTGGCAAAGAGAGTTGTAATTACCTCTATAAGTTACTCACCTAACATTTCAGTAAACTGAAAGCACCACATACATTAAAGATACGAAATAATGAGAATAAGTAAGAACAGAAAAGAATGGTGCGTTGTGACTTTTAAAGTGGTAACACCCACCCTCACACTTCATCCAAACTATGAGTTTTTACTTGATAGTAATATTTGCCAAGCAGTTACTATTAATGTGCTACATAATTTTTCCTACATTATTTCAATATTTATATAATCTCAATATATTCAATCTTCACAATACTGTGAAACTACTAATGCTCTCTGCTCTTCAAATTTAAGTGCTAGAAGTTAATATGGCTTGGCTGTATGCTACATTTGAATCCAGGACCATCAGGATTCACAGCTAGGGATATCATATGTCCTGGTTTTTTACCTGTTTATTGTTTCAGTGTGTCAGCAGAATCTTCGTTCACTCCCCAAAGTGCCCAGAGTTGGATAAAAATTTATATAAGGTTATCAGGGTATTCTTTCCAGGCTGCACAATACTACAGTATGTACTATGCCTTGTGCCACAGCCTCGGACTCAATACCTTCACTATCTTGCAAATGCATGGCACTGTCAATAAACTAGAAAAAAGGCATGAATGGTATACCTTACTCCCAACACACACACACACAATTCCACCAGGAAAAAAAGCAAGTAAATGCCAATGATCAATTATAGTGAGTTTATAGTATTATGTAAGATAGCATACTAAATGCCTATATGGTCAAATATCTCAGAAATACAGTCAAATATAAATAAAATCCTCTCTTTATGGATACAAATAACTGAAAGGAGAAAATCATTTCATGTAAGTAAGATACGTAAACAGACCTCAAGATATATTACTCTTCCCTTTAGTCTCCAAACATTCAGCTCCCAGGTCTCTTTTTAGCAAACAATGCATCTCCCCCAGCACTCTCCATATGTAAATTAGTATGAC
Organism: Meles meles; assembly: GCF_922984935.1. Lineage (NCBI taxonomy): Eukaryota > Metazoa > Chordata > Mammalia > Carnivora > Mustelidae > Meles > Meles meles. The sequence continues at coordinate 110,542,507 of NC_060067.1, read as the reverse complement.
TAATTAACTAGTTCATAAGAACAAGCAGTCTTACCACTTGCCTTGTAAGGAATAAAAAAAAAAATTGGTGTAAACACTGAAAATTAACCACAAATAATTAAATCAATTATTTTGGTTGTTAAAGTAGTATCAGCTAATTGACATCACTCTTCACAAAAGTGGAAGCTGTGGATTTTGCAGATCTTCTTCCTTGTCTGTAATGAAGAATCAAAATAGTGACTTTCATGCTCTAAACTAAAACGTCAAGGTGGAAAAACAACATAAGCAGATTTAGCAAAATACAAACCTTTTAAGCTTAAGGGACAGTTCAAATGGAGAAATTTTTTTCAGGTGAAGGACGATGAGACCCTAAATATCAATTCTGATTCAAAAGACATTACTTTTTAACATTCTTTTCAACTGATGTAAAATGGCATCTACACAACAAAAAATATTGGAAGGTGAGCTATAGAAAGGAAGAGCTGTGATGATTTGTACAAATTGTGTCATATCTATAAGTACTGCAAAATTTAATAGCTGTTCAATCTATTTAAGTAACAATAGCCTAATTACCTGACTAATTAGTAAGTACTAAAATTAATGACTAGTAAGTACTAAACTTTTCAGTGAACAGAGTTGATTAACTTTGCAGCTCTATAGCTAAAAATGTTATTTCTGGATAGGCAGCAAGATATACTTAACCACATTTTACTAATATTAAAAAAAAAAAATTCCCTACAGGCCACACTTGAATTTCTGACCTTATGGAATACAAGTTTTATAACTTGGATGCATGTATCTTTAACTCTTTACTAGAAAGACTTGGAGGCATCTTTTTTCATTTGAAATCTGTCAGCCAAATTACACTGCACATCTTATGTAGCTTAGGAGAAGATTCCAAATTCAGAAAGGAAAATGTGATGACAGAGAGATAAAAAATAAACATGTGTCATATAGAAAGATAAGAAGGCTAATGATAAAACTTAAATGTCAATGCTACTTAAACCGAAGACTACCGAAAGACTCATATATAAAAAGACTCACATTATAACAACTAAGGAAATTTATAGGAGTTAAAACACTATACAAAATTAAAAAGTGCTCCAAATAACATTAAAATCATGTAAGGACAAGCACTTTCACTGCACAAAATTACACTGGTTCCAGTAGCATGGCAATTTCTATTTCAATTATTTTTTAAGGCTTCATAATTACAATTTGCAAGGCAAACATTGTAAAGAATTTAACTACTGATTCTTTTTAAGTTTATTCCTTTTAAAATTTTAACTAAAATTTCATGACACTGATTGAAATCTTTATAGTCCCAGTTAAACAAGTAAGCAGCTGCTTTTTTTACAGCTGAATTTTCTAAATTCTACATGTTTTTTAGAAGTTCTATAATGTTAAAAGTTAAAGATTAAAATTGTGATATAAACTTTTTTTTTTTTTTTTTTAGAAGTAATCTCTATATCCAGTGAGGGGCTCAAACTCATGCCTGAGGATCAAAAGTCATGCTCTACCAAATGAGCCAGCCGGGGCCCCAAAACAATAATTTTAGTAAGAAAATTAGAGTTGTCCTTTCTTATTTCAAATATTTAAATTATCTTCCAGAAGAAATCAACCTATATTTCTTTAAAAAATTAGAAAACTAGAGACAGTCACAGTTTCAAATGTCCCCAGGTTTACAGAGTAGGTTATACCCTTTCACTTACTGAGCTTAAGTTAATGAACTACAAGCTTCCAAATATAAAAAGAGCTTTATTCTTTAACTCAGTAATTATACTTCTAAGATTTCTTCAAAAAAAGTATCAGGACACTAACAGTTCTGTGTATTTTATGTTAGTAAATAAAAAGTACAGTCAAACATATATAAAAATTTATGACCAAAAAGCAAGAGATCTACTATGGTGTTCACAATATAGGCACTAAATGTGATGCTTAGAAAATTACTTTAAGATGCTAATGTAAATGTGAGAAAAGACAGACTACAGAACTGTACAAAGAATCACTTCATTTTTCCAGTGGAGGGAGGCACTTTTTAAGAAGTCCTAAATAAACTATGGTTAACATTTTGTTCTGCGCAAAAAGAAATGAGCTATCAAACCGTGAAAAGACACGGAGGAATGATACTAAGTGAAAGAAGTCAATCTGAAAAGACTACATGCTGAACGATTCCAACTATATGACATTCTGGAAAAGGCAAAACTATACGGGTAGTAAAAACATCAGTGGTTGCAGGGGGTTAGAAAGGAGGGATGAATAAGCAGAAAACAGAAGATTTTAGGCAGTGAAACTCCTTCTGTATGATACAATGGTAAATACATGTCACAATTTGTCCAAACCCAAAGGCTGTACAACAACAAGAGTAAACCCTAATGTAAACTAGAGACTTCAGATGACAATGATGTGTCAATGTAGGTTCATTTGGTATAACATATGTTCCACTCAGGTATGGAATGTGGGGTGGGGGGTTTGGGGGCTGTGCATACAGAAGTATACCAGAAGCCTCTCTACCTTCCTCTCAATTTTGTAGTGAATCAAAAATTGCTCTTAAAAATACTGTTATTTAAAAGCAAAAGAGGCGCCTCGGTGGCGCAGTCTGTTAAGCCTTCAACTCTTGGTTTCAGCTCAGGCCGGGATTTCAGGATCCTGAGATATGGAGCCCCACATTGGGCTCTGGGCTCATTGTGGAGTCTGCTTGAGATTCTCTCTTCCTCTGCCCCTCCCGTTCATATGCCCGTCTCTATCAAGTAAATAAATAAATCTTAAAAAAAAAAAAAGGAAAAGAGGTACAAAAGATGAGGTAAGGAAAAAAAAAAGTCCACAAACAAGAAAAAACAAAATATTACCAAAGAAAACCTAGTTGTTGTGATTACAAATGACTTTTATTTTCTTCACACAGATCTAAATGTTCCAAATTTATTACAACAAAATTGTACTGAAACCAAACATATACTTGAATCTCATGGACTGCTCAGTCTGTCCCAGTGATCTGTCAGTCCCATTTACACCAATACTTTTTTAAGAGTTAACTTTGTTCAATATTTTTTTCTCACTGTAAGTCAAGTTCTCCATTCCTCTTTTCTCTTTAAAAATGTACTGCCAATTCTCATTGCTTTATCCTTTCAAATAAACTTTATCATCATTTTATAACGCAGGAGTTTGCAAACTTTTTCTATAAAGGGTCAAGGAGTAAATATTTTAGGCTAATCTTTCTATCACTTATTCTGTTTTGTTTTACAACCCTCTGAAATACAACACACGTTCTTAGCTAGCAGGCCACACAAGAACAGCCCTAAGGCCAGTTTGTGGACCTCAGCATATAGTTCCCCGTCCCTCTACAATGATTCTGGCATTTTGATTCAGTATATACCGAATTTAAGCATTAAATTCAGGAAAAATTAACATCTTCCCAATATTGAATCATTCCCAAAAGCAAATTATGACTTTGTTTATTAAAGCCCTCCACTGTATTCCTTAGTAGAACTGTATAGCTTTCATTTATGAATTCTGCAAATTATTTGCTAGGTTTATAATTTCTGGGCACTTAAAGGCACTGGCTCCTGGGTACAGGAAAGTGGCCAATTACTTGCTAGGTTTATTATTCCTGGCACTTTCTGCCTAGTTAGAGAAAAACTGTAGTACTCTGTTCTATTACCAGAATGCAGTAAGTTACTTTTTAAATGTCATACTAAGTGTTACTTTCTCTTTCTTTCTTTTTTGCTATTTAGTAATTCAGTAACTTTAAGCTCAAAGGAGAGCTGGGTTAAGCACTCAGAAGTGTCTAGCACATGATAGGTACTCAAATGTTTGAATAAATGATTTTAATTTTGTTCCCTCTCAAAATCCCAATAAAACTATAACAGATTTTTTCCTAAGCCCACAACTATGGAAAGAGCAGGGAAAAAAGGAAAAGGGCTGGAACACAGATGGACAAGTGGTCACTAATCAATATATATAGCTAGATCCTAAAAGTCTCAAAAGCTGGGAGCACCTTTAGAATGGACAGTGAAAGGAGGTAAATAAAGAGAATATGGCAAAAGCTATTTGAAAAATAAATAGATTCCTCAATTTCCTCCCTCCACCTTCACAGGATTGCTGCTATGAGTTCAAAAATAAAAAAGAAAATAAGCAACTTGGAGGGGAGAGGCAGGAAAAAGAAAATGTCTTCAAAAATATGTACCTATATATATCCTCCAAAGGATAAAATGTTGCATCGCAATTATAGGAAGCTGTAACGTTAACATTGAGAAGAAAAGAGAAAAAAGAGAAGACATCTGGAAATTAAAATTATGACAGAAAAGGTTGGAAAATAAAATTTCCCAGAAAATAAAAGATAGAAAATGAAAGCAAGATTTAAACTTAAAAAAAAAAAAAAAAAAAAAATCAGAGAACCATGCTAGGTGATCTAGTATCTGAATAATTGTTTTAAAGAGAGGAAAGAAAAGAGAAATGAAAGTCACAAATAAATCTAAAGTGATGAATAGGAGTTACCACATTAAAAAGTGCAATGAGGGCACCTGGGTGGCTCAGTGGTTTAGGCCGCTGCCTTTGGCTCGGGTCGTGGTCTCGGGGTCCTGGGATCGAGTCCCGCATCGGGCTCTCTGCTCGGCAGGGAGCCTGCTTCCCTCTCACTCTCTCTGCCTGCCTCTCTGCCTACTTGTGATCTCTCTCTGTCAAATAAATAAATAAAATCTTTAAAAAAAAATAAATAAAAAGTGCAATGAGTACCTAGCACAGTGGAGCATGTCACTGTGAAATGGGGACAAAAAAATTTGGGGGTTGAAGTAGGAGAACTGGTCACACAAAGAAAAGAAAAGAGGAAAAGAAAGGAAAGGAAAGAGAAAAGAAGTAGCTATCAGAGTATCTGACTTTAAACAGCCACCAACAGATGATGACCTGAAATAATGACTAACATTCTGAAGAAAAGAATTTTACACCCAGCCAAACTACAGGACATTGCTTAATAGGCCAGGTCTCAAAAATATCCAACTCTTCATATATCTTTTCTCAAAAAATTACTTGAGATGTGACCTACTGAAATGAAACAGAAAACGAAGTAAGACAACAAGATACACAAAGGAAGTCAGATGAGGGAATCACGAGCATAGTCAAAGACAGGTGTGCACCAGGTATAGGGAGCAACATCCAGATCGGAGCAATGTGATTCGGCTACATTCTTCCTCTGATGGGCTATAATGACCAAGATCCTTATTATTCTACACTTAAAACACTGATTGCCATGGTTTGTCTAGCCCAGATTTTTAACTAAACTTAACTCAGCTTAACCCTGTGCTGACAAAGTTCCCTTTCTCTCCTTTGTGCCCTTTCTCCTAAAACAGCTACAAATTTCACACCAAGGAACTCACACTTAAAACACAAAAGCATCTTACTAGCACAAAACACTCCTAAATGAAGGTTCTTTGCCTGGCTCACACCATAACCTGTCAGATAACAACTGTGGAGTCCTATGTTTCCCAGAATATGTTCATGATCTTGCCCACTGGTTCCCCCAAGTGGGGCTTTAGTACAGATTCGAGGAAGCTGAAGCCATCATAAAGACATGATGATGTCTTAGGTGATGAATACATAGGTCATCAATTTATTTTTACTCTAAAACTTATGCACATGTGCATCTTCTATGTTTTTTACATATAAATCAATCACAATTAGAAAGAGGTGTATTAAAGCCTCTGCCTTCAACTCAGGTCATGATCCCAGGGTCCTGGGATCCAGCCCCACATAGGGTTCTCTGCTCAGCAGGGAGCCTGCTTCCCGCCACCCTCCACCCCCGCCTGCCTCTCTGCCTACTTGTGATCTCTGTCTGTCAAATAAGTAAATAAAATCTTTAAAAAAAAAAATTTTTTTTTAATATTTTTTTATTTGACAGAGAGAAATCACAACTAGGCAGAGAGGCAGGCAGAGAGAGAGGAGGAAGCAGGCTCCCCGCGGAGCAGAGAGCCCGACGCGGGGGACCTTGGGATCACGGCCCGAGCCGAAGGCAGAGGTCCTAACCCACTGAGCCACGGAGCCTGCTTCCTCCTCTCTCTCTGCCTGCCTAGTTGTGATTTCTCTCTGTCAAGTAAAAAAAAATTTTTTTTAGTTCTTAAAAAATTACATCCTGATAGCCAACTGTAATCACAAGTGTTTTATCTAACCAGTAGAGTTTAATTTTCAATTTATTGCCAAAACATTTACCTTAGAGCTATACTACCTCATGTATGGAACCTTAGTAGAAGGCTATTCACCATAGAATTATGCAAATAGTTGGAAATAACCCAAATGTATAGAAATACAATACAGAAATAACAATGTTTAAGACCAAACCATGCAATACATACCATCAGAAAAAAAAAAAAAAGCAAAAGATTTATGTGCTGATATGTGAGGCTCTGAAACACCTATTAAGTGAAAAAAACATAATATGCCAGATTGGTGTATACAGTTGCCCACTTTTTTTTTTTTTTTTAAAGAATATATACCCTTTTTGCTTATATATATACAAATTTCCATGGAAAGAAGTGATGATGCTGGCTGTGTCTAGAAGTGATCTACCTGAATGGGATCAGCTTGAGACACAGACTTCACTCTATAGTTTTTTGTACAAAATCTGAATTTCAAACAACATAAAGTACTGCCTATTCACAAATTTTTTTAAACAGCACAAAAAGGCTATAGGACAATTTTAATTATCCATACAAGAGCAAATAATTGCCTTTGAAAGTTTAAAATACAGAAGTTTCCCTAGGATAAAATTTGATAATTTCTCCAACCAAACTGGTTATAGTTGATTGTACCTTACAAAGTTAAGCCAAATACAATACACATATGTTTATACCAGATAGGTCTAGATTCTACAGCTACACTGTCCAATCTGGTAGCCACTAGCAACAAATGAAATTAAATTTCAGGTAATTAAAATGACATTTAAATTAAAGTTAAATGAAGTTTAAAATTCACTTCTTTGGTGGAATCAGTCACAATTCAAGTGCTCAAAAGCCATGTAGGGCTAATACCTACTGTACTGAATAGCACAAATATAGAACATTTCTACCATCACAGAAGTTCTCTTGGACAGCCCTGATCTAAAAGAATCCTCAAAAAACTGGTTAACAGTGTGGATGCATTGGAGAAGGGAACTAGACAGCTGGAAAAGATAGACAGGAAATAGGTTTTAAGCCACAAAAAGACAGGACGGGGTGCCCATGTGGTTTAGTCAAGCTTTTAACTCATTTCTTGGTTTCAGCTCAGGTTGTGATCTCATGATCATATAGGCTCTGCACTCAGCAGGGAGTCTGCTTGAGAGTCTCTCTCCCTCTCCCTTTACCGACCCACTCATGTGCACACTAGCACGCACTCTCTCTCTCCCCACAAAAAAAAAAAAATCTTTGGAGGTTGGGGGGAAAGACAGGAATGAGCCTGGTCTAAGCAGCATCCTTAATGCTGTATGTTAACTCAGTTAATCCTTACTGTACTTCAATACAGTTTCTTTTGTAATCCTAAGTATTTTACTTAATGCATTTAAAAACATATATTCTGACAATGGAGCTGTAGACTTCACTGCTAAAGGGATCGATTTGAATTCTGGACCATGAGCATGTATTATAATTCAAGAAAAAAGTTAGAAAAAAAAAGAAATAAAAGCTAAATGGTAATTACCTAAAAACTGAAATCCAAATGAGATTTTACAATCCTGAACATTATTAAAAAATACAGTGTACAAGTTCAAATGAAGAGAAGAGACAAGAAAAAAGAAAAGAAAAACCCGAATTGCTCCATACCACAGCCCATAAATCATTTGATATATCTTTTCAACGGTGGGTTTTTGGTTTTTTTTTTTTTTTTTAAGATTTATTTGAGGGAGCATGCACATGCATGGGGGAAGGGGCAGAGGGAGAGAGAGAAGCAGACCTCCCACTGGGCATGGAGCCTGACCCAGGGCTCAAACCCAGGACCCAGAGATCATGACCTAAGCCAAAATCAAGAGTCTGCGGCTTAACTGCAGCCACCCAGGCGCCCCTCAAAGACAGAATTTTATATTTAATTTACTTGTGCAAAATGATCTATATAGCAATTTATGCTTAAGGTAGGAGTTTTACTGACAACAAGGACCTACTTTTTAGTCTTGAATTTCAGTTTCTTATTTTGAATAGAATAGTAACACAACTTGGGGCCAAGGGCCTGAATTTGAGTTCTAAGCTAGGCAGGGAAAAAAATTACTTGAAATATGAATTCCCCAGCTATTATTTATCTCAAAATATTAAGAGAATGAGGGAGAAAAATAAGAAAAAGATGTTTCATCTTTCCATTAAAATATTAAATTTTCTTTCCTTAGTTAATACTTGGAAGTTATCAGACTTTGTGACTGCAGAAGGTGTTGCCCTAAGATGACTATGTAAAACCCCATAAAAATTCTTCATAAGAACACTAACATAGGACGCCTGGGTGGCTCAGTCATTTAAGTGTCCGACTCTTGACTGCAGCTCAGGTCATGATCTCAGGGTCCTGGGATCAACCCTGCATCAGGCCCCATGCTTAGTACAGCCACTTGAGATTCTCTCACTCTTACCCTCTGCCCTTCCCCCCACTGGCGCTACCTCTCTCTACATAAATAAAATGTTAAAAAAAAAACCGCATTAATTCACATAAACATAAAAATCTTATTGATGGTCACTGTAATAAGCAGAGCATTGGAAGATTATAATTTCTGTACAGCATTTTATAGTAACAAGTTTAAAACATACAGCTAAAAACATGCAAATATACATTTTAGCTCTAACAATTACTGTAAAGCCTTGAATTTCAGGGAAATGGTCTTACTACTATCTTCCTCAAACACCTGAGCTTCTAAGACTAGCAACATTAGGGGTGCTTGGGTGCCTCAGCTGGCTAAGCAACTGACTCCTGACTTAGGCTCAGGTCATGATCTCATGAGATTGAGCATCTGGATCCACATTCAGTGGGGAGTCTGCTTGAAATTCTCTCTCCCTCTCCCTCCACACCTCCCCAACAGGTGCTCATGCCCTTGAACGCAGGCACTCACTCTCTCTCTCTCTCTAAACGATAAATAAATCTGTTAAAGAAAAAAAAGGCTAGTAATTATTATACTGAAACATTTTCAAAACAACTGCTTAACTTAGTCCTTTCATCAAAATTACTAACAGTACAAAGGTAGTTATTAATAAATTCCATAATGACAAATTCTTAAAAACTTACCGTGTCTTTACTACCAAAATATTTTATTGGCAAATCATTTGATTTTTGATTTGAAGGTCCAAAAGCAAATGAGAAAGGGGTGGAGGGAAGTGACCATTTGCTTTCTTCAGAAATCTATCCAAAATGTTGTGGACCAGTTTCTAAAATATAAACTTAGGTGTAATAACCTGTTTAGTCCTTGGATTTATTTTCTTACTGTACTTCGGTTATCAGTTATCTAACACTGTAGTACAAAAGAGCCTAAAATGTCCACACATTTTCTTTTAGAGCTGCAGCAAAATATCTAATCAAATTAATCTTCCCTAATCACATAAGGAAAACACATTACATGGCCATTGGAAAGACTGTGTCACGGTTAAGAACACATATGCTGGAATTTGCTGCTTTAGTTTGAACTCCACCCCACCATTTATTAGCTGTGCGATCTTGAGCAAGTTAGTCACACAAAGTAACTTAATCGCTTTGTGCCCTGGTTTCCTCATCTGAATTAAGGATAATAATATCTCCTTCACAGGGCTCTGTAGGATTAAATGAATTAATGTATGTAATGTGGTGCCTGACATACCTAAGTGCTACATTTTAATTAAGAAATAAAGATCTGCCTACATTAAAAATCAGTTACAAATAGGTTCTGCTAAAAGGTCTTTTTAAGATTTTATTTATCTGACAGAGAGACAGAGTGGGGGGTGGGGAAGGGAAGAATGGCAAAGGAAGAGGGAGGAGGAGCAGGCAGGGAGCCCTACATAGGGCTGGATCCCAGGACTCTGGGACAATGACCTGAGCCAAAGGGAGATGCTTAACTGGCTAAGCCATCCAGGCACCCCTTAAAAGTCATTTTTAAGACAATTGCTTAGAACTCTATATCCATATCCCTGGAAATTCAATGCTGGTTATATTTGTCCTAAAGTCACAGAAACTTACTGAACAATATGACTAAATCACAGCTTTCCATTGTTTCTGTGGAATGATGTATCAAAAGTTCCAAAAAGAGGGGGGGAAAAAAAGAACTTATTTTCTGACCACATTCTAGGTACCTGCAAGTCAAAAGTGATCCTTTTTTTTCCTCCAGACATAAACAGGAACTTTCAAATGAACACTAGTGATTTTTATGATAGGGATAGGAGTGGGAAGAGTATCTCAGGATTATACAGCGTAAGCTATGCATTTCTTGCCAATGACTAAGGACTGATAATCAATCAAAAAGCAGCCACATGAATTTCTGAGCAAAAAGAGGAAAAGGTGAGTATACATATGCATGAATACACCTGCATGCAACACATTCATGGACTATTAACTTGGTATACCTAGGTCTTCATAACCAACAAACTGTCATCTCTGAATACTGAACTTGAAAATCAAAATCACTGTAAGATACCTTATTCCCATTTTCTCAGCTAAACTTAGAAATTTCAGTCAAGGTCAAACATACTAAAATTAGACTATAACCCTTGCTCTTTTCCACTTCTCTAAAAAATCTCTACAATAAAGATGGAAAAACTAACAGGTACCAGAAGAGCAAGAAAATTTCCAGTAGTAGCAGAGAAGGAAAAGTAGAAATTATCTTTGCTAGAGTAACCATTTCAAAGTTCCTTGTTATATCCAGGTATTCTACTAATTTTTAACCTTATATAAATTAAACAACATATTTTAGTATTGCCTAGAATTTGCTATCCAAATTGGATTAAGCTTACCTAATTCATTTAACACTGTAGGCTCTGCAACTTCGGTGTATAAATTAGGACTGCTTTCTAAATTGGATTTCTCTAGGTCAAATGATTATGCATAGTATTAATTCAAAGCATAAAATGAAGTGAAATTTGAAATACAAACACCAGAACCAAATTTATTTGGTTTATGAATGAACTCTGAAACATATACTGGGTTCTTTCATTAAGGTGAAAACATAGTATTAACTTGCAAGGTCTGTTTGTCTATCAACAGTCTTTGATTAACCAAAAACACTGACTTATATACAACAGATTTGCCAATATATATGGAAGCCTTATTTACTTTTTAAAAAATTTTTAAGAAGATTTTTTTTTAATTTGATAGAGATCACAAGTAGGCAGAGAGGCAGGTGGGGGCGGGGGAGCAGGTTCCCTGGTTGAGCAGAGAGCCGGATGTGGGGCTTGATCCCATGGCCCTGAGATCATGACCTGAGTGGAAGGCAGAGGCTTTAACCCACTGAGCCACCCAGTTGCCCAAGCCTTATTTACTTTTAATAAGCTCCTTGTAGTACAAAACATGTTTCTAAAGGGTAAAAATGGAAACATTAGTTCTGCCCACTGTCCAAGTTGATTCCAGTTACACAATTAACTTAGTTTTAAAAACCCAAGAGATACAATGTAAAACTGTATACCTCCAGTTTAACTAAACAAACAAACAAAAAACCCCCCAAAACCTCTTACCTTAAAAAGAACTACAAGTCAAAAACCAGCCCAACAATGAAGAATGCAGAATGAAGATAGCTACAAAGAAAAGTTTTGCCACTGGAAGCAAGATGGCCTGGGGAAACTGCCTTGCCATCTTCACTACTAATATTAAGTCTAATTTTGACCTAGCCACAAAGTCTAATTTTGACCTAGCCACAGTTCAAATGCCAAGAGTAACAGGAAAACATTGTTTATCCCAATGTTCAAAATTTTCCCATATTACCTACAGAGAGGTAAAATGCTTCCTTTACTTTGCCCTATCAAGCTTCTCAATAAATTTAGTATCTGTAAACCACATCTTAATGTAACTGATCTCTTAAACACATCTGAAAAAAATCAAATATCAAACAGAAAATGACTGATATTTTATGTAATTTCCATCATTAAAAATATCCCAAATATCTACAAAAGGTGGGACAAGCAGGAAAGGCCCATGACTCCTTAAGTGCTTACTGATTATGCCCAACAAAAAAGCAGTAAGGAAACTCACAAGCTAGATGAAATAGCAATGAACAAATATAAATATGGTTTTTGTAGGCTTCAGCAGGAATACCTCAACTATAATCAATACTAATCAGCTGCGGTTTAAAAACCAGTATTTACAATCATCAAAGAATTCTAAGACTAACCTGTGTAAAAAGGGCATTAAAGGTGCAAAAAAAAAGTCATTCTCACTAAAAATAAACAGTTGTCAATGTATTTTACATACATCTTCAAACTACTACTGGCCTTCCACCTTCACACACTTTAGGTTTTTATGTTCTCTACTCCCCAAATTTAAATGCAGTATCCAAGTTTCCTTCTGTCAGCAACAGAATGAATACTATATACTGTATCACCCACCACATCACTGAGAATTAAGCTCCTTAAAAGTTAAATTGAACAAGGTATAGAATCACATTTTGTATAACTTTGTATCCTAAAAAACATCCTTGGTATAGCCTCCTAAACATAACAGACTATAAATGTTCACTGACTCAAAATAGTCCTTCAACACTTTGTAGTTCTGTTCTGCGCGGCTGAAAGAAACCTGCATAGCTTTGCAAAATCCAAAGGGCCTAAATGTTACTTAAACTTCACAGGATACATCATTTCACAGCTTAGAGGTTTTAGCCTTTCGCCTATTACTCGCTGAAATGCTTTTTAATGATATTGGTAACAGCAGGGAGGAGAGCAGATCCAGTAAAAAGTGGACACGGGAATCTGTTAAAAGGGAGTATTTTCATTTTCATCCTTTACCTTTTTATTTATGTAACATTAATGTTATAAAGTCAGTTAACTGTATCAGCAAGTTAAGAGAGTTCTGCGAACATAAATGAAAACACGCACCAATGTAGAACAAGTAACTAAAGAGAAGAACTGCCGTAAACTCTGGCAACAAGGTAAGGATAGTTCACACCAACCTAATGAAAAATAAGTCTTTTTGTATTCTACAAGCCTTCCATGACTAATTTTTCATCTAGCTATTAAAGTCTCTAAAAAGTCAAAACAAACTGGTTAAGTCATTATCAAAATCACAAACTATCATTAAGGATACACAAAAATATCTGGCAACCAAGGTCTAGAACTGCTTCCAGAGTGTCAAAGTCTTCTAGTTGTTAAAACAGTCCATTATGCCTCTAAAACAATTTCACTTAGATGTGACATTCCTAAAACTGCAACACAGGCCTGTAAAGTTTCAGTGAGCCAGTGTCGACAAAACCAAACATGACAAAGATATCCTCTCCTTTGGACGGTAACTACCAAATTACTGTTCTGGGATCGGCTTGCTTCACTAAGTTTAAGATGGTGCCTAAACTGAAAAGAAAGCGGCAGAATGAGTAAAGGAAAAAATAAACAGAAAACTGATTTTAAAAGTTAAGTTCCTATTTTCAATAAACTATGTCTCAGAAACATTTCAGACTATAAAGGTTTGCAAGAACAGATGGATCAAGACCAATCCGCATTCTCTTGAGACGTGCGCACTGCGCGGAAAACGATGAATGAATGGAAGACAGGCGCGTGTGAAATGCAGCAGGTCCGGCCGACAACCAGCCCAGCAGCAGCGATCTGTAGGCCTCGCTCCTCCCCCTTCCCTCCTCCATGACAGCCCAGTATCAAGCATGGAAGGGAGAGGACAATGTGATCCCCCTTTCTCACCACCACCACCTTTCAATCTACTCTGGGAGCTCTACCGCGCAACACGAGGTTCTCCTCCCCGCCCCAAACCTTTCTCGCCTCCCCTGCCGCCAACCCCGGCAACTCTCGGGCGCGCTGGAGTAACATGCGCTCGCCCCTCTCGGCTCCCCTCGGCGAGGTCGAAGCTTCTCCGCGCGTGCCGCAGAACCACTCCCGCCCAACCCACCCTCCCGCAACGCGCGCCCACCGGCCCCTTGGCCCACCGGTATAAAGACTCCCGCGCGCCTCGCACACGAACCCCCAGGCTGGAGCTCGGGAGGGAAAGAGGGACGAAAAGGCTACCCCGGGGCTCCCTCCTCCATCTCATTCCAGGCCGGCTCGCCACCCACCCTCCCTGCGGATCCGGGCACCCGCTCGAGCCAGTCCTGCGCCTTTTTATCCTGGACCCACACCCAGCCCAGGACCTCGATCACTCTCCACCCTAGCAGACCACCTCACGGATCCGCAGGAGGCGCCGTGCCGCCCCTCCCCCACCCCTCTCCCCCTGCTCTCGGGCCCCCACCAGAACGTGTGCGCTACACGCCGCCTCGGCCAGCCTCCGGGGCGACCCCCGTTGCCCGCGGAGAGGTCAGGCCCAAGAAGAGGGGGAGGGGGGCAGCAAGGGGTAGCGTGCGCGCCGGGAACGCCGTCCCGCGGGGTCCCCCAGTCCGAAGGGAGACGGAGCGCGGGGACCGGTGGGGGGGGGGGGCGAAGGCAATACTCACCGGTTCCACAGTCGCCATCTTAGATCGATCTGATCGCACAACCGCTCCTGAAGGGGGGGTGAGAGGAAAAAAATGAGATTCAAACCGGATTGGCCGGCTACTGTCCACGTGACGGACGTGTCCGTTTGGCCCGGCGGCGCCTGCGCACGACTGCGGCTGCGTGGGTAACAAGAGGCTTCTGGGAAGTGGAGTCTTTCTCGCTCAGTCTCGCTCTCCCTCTCTTTTTTAAGGGCAAAGAAGTTTAAAAAAAAAAAAAAGGACTGGTCACGTGGTTGGTGGGTCGAGTGCGCGGTTCTCGGCGGCGGACACTAGCGTGGCGGAGGTTGGTTTTCAGTCCTGTGCTCTTCCGCCTGGATAGCTACTGTCGCGTTTACTGCCAGGCATGCCTGCTGGGCCCTTTGTTGCCCTGTCCGCCCATCTTCCCCGGAAAGTTGGGAACTGCAGGCTCAGCACGCACAATGAGGCTTCATTTGCTTAGTTGAGGTCCTAGGACAAGTTGTTTATTTAAATTTTGTTTGACTTCCCACCATTTTTTCTTGCTTTCAGAAAGAGGCGGCGATGGAGAGTCGTTGTTTAAAAAGAAACCAACCCTCCCCCGTCCCCCTGTTCTGCTAACGAGGGTGGTCACTCATTGCCATCACTGCGAAAGGGGTGGCGGAACCGCCCGCAGTACCCACTTGCCACAGATTGGGGGAGGGGGAGTACACCCGACAACTTTTCCTGTCCCAAATTCTGAGATTAAGACCTCAGGGCTAAATCTTGAGTAGAAGTAAAAATTATTTGAAAGTTTTGTCCTCTCGGTTCCACTACTCTGCTTAACGAGAACGAAAATAGCCGAAGTCCAGGTGCCAGCCAGGGAAGCCACTCTGGGCCCCGCTGACTAAGCCCTGGACTGACTGATCGTCAGAAGTTAGGTCGCTCAACTATGACTCTTGATGTTGACTCATTCTCCTTAGGCGAGTGACTTAATCATTCAAGTGCCTCAGCTTTGTCATTTATGAACCGCAGATGATAATACACTTACCTCACAAGGGTGTGCTGTGGTAATGATTGTAACCAGCTTTGAAAATGCATCGAACTCTATTATAAACTACTTAATAATAAGGCAACCTCATGGCTCCCTAAGGATAAGCTGCTTCCCCTAATGTTTTTTTAAACAATGTTTTAATTTTTTTCCTGTTTACTTTGCTACATTATCATGTACACTAAGGAATTTAAATTTTAAAAAGTTTCAAGACGACTTTTTTCGTTACTACTGTAGCTGCCTTCTACAGAGGCTTTATGTTCAGGAATATATTGTTATTTTCGCAAAAATCACTGGCAGTTATCCCCACAACGGCATCGTACATTTCCTTTTCCTTTAAGATACTCTGCTGTAATTTCTTAAGACCGTGTTATTCTGCACAGCCTGGTTGTTAATAAAAAATGGAGATAAATCTAACAGAACACTGCTATAAAGTTCTAATGAGGAAGACATCATTATTTTCCATACTTCTTAAGAATGTCCACACTAGAAACATCAGTATAGGCAGGCTGCCTGTGGCTGCCTGTTTTAGTGTTGCTGATGTCCAGAGCTGTGTCATACCTATTATTGAGTACATAATGGTTGCTTGAGTTGACTAACACATAATTGAGGCTGTACACACAAAACCATTGCCTTTTCATATGCTTTGGTTTCCCTGGATGTCAAAGGTGATTAATGAAAGCTTTTTTCCATTCAGCTTAGCTCTAGTAGTAGGCTTAAAGTATATGAAATTCTGAGTAAATAAATAAATGAATTTCTACTTATGGAAACTATCTACTGTTACTTAACCTACCCAAAGTAATTACAGTTGATCTCAGTGATATCTTCTGTAGTATCTGGTTATCTTCTTGGAGGGGACAGCATAGATGTATTTTCATAGTGCTACTAGATAGTAGCAAAAAATTAAGGGAACTTCAGTTTCCATATGAGACTGAAAGCCAGTGATATTCTTAAAACTTTAATTATAGCTTCCATTTTATTAACTTTTCTCAATTAAAAAACTCTCCACTTTTGTGAATCATCCCAGTAGTTCTATAATACTTATATATGCTCCTATTCTTTGTAGCTTAATTTATCTCCATTTTCTTTACAGTTTGTTGCATGTGTTTATGGCACATTCGTATGTCTTTGCCTAATATCACCATTAGATTCTACCATGTCAAAGATTTGGTGATTAGATTTTTATCTATGTGTTTATGTGATTGTATTGTTTTTGTCAGTCTGAATTGTGCAGAGTAGAAATGTTATACTTTAGTTATTAATATATAAAAAATTACATTTGTTACCTTAATACCATATTCATGCTTATATTTAAGGAAAAGAAAGGGCAATAAAGAGATGTATGAAATGGAATATAGCATTGAAATACTATTTTACTTCATCAAATTAGTTAATACATAACTAATGACCCAGCATTGTATCATGGTAACCGTTACTTATAAGCCTGGGATGACTGGTTATCATTTAGCATGTATATAAATAGTCATGATCTTTTTCCTACATAATATATTCCACAAGCTGGTATATTACCAGCCTTTATAGATTTAACTCATGGTAAAATATTTTATATAATTTGATAGAATACATCAGGTTTTTTTTTCATTTATTTACCTCTTTGTCATTGGAACTTTATTTAGGTTTTCTAGATAGCCAAAATCATTGTTTTACTGGACATTGTTCAGCTGTGGTTCAAACTGATCACATCTGTTACAATCAATCCCTCAAAAATATTATTGTTTCACCCTTTGGGTTTTTTTTTTTTTTTTTTCTTAAGGACTTGGAATTTTAGACAATCTGTTCTTCTTAGATGTCTTTCTTAGTCTCTGGTCAGTATTAAGCAACCATTTTTCTTAAAATGAGTAGATCTTCAGACAGAAGATATGAAATTGCATAATAAAGTAAATTATCCTTAATATTACAGTGTTGACTATTAACTTCAGATATAATCTAAAGCAACCTCTAATTAACATTAACATTGAAGCTTGGTTTTTTGCTTTTTTTTTTTTTAACCTATTCACTCTCTTTTTAAACTTGGTCATACCTTAAACTCTATCTTTTTTTTATGTCACTTTCTACAGTGATGTTCCTTAAAGAAAGGCCTGAGATGATAGCTTCAGACAAGATAAATAATCTTATAAATTACAGTTGTATAGTTTAATAAAATTTAAGAATGAGCTGTGATGTCAAATTATCTAATTCGTAACCCCAATCCTACCACTTACTATATCACCATATGCAGATTAATCTCTTTTTGCCTCATTTAAAGGAATTTTTTAAAGTAGACTCCACATGGGGCTTGAACTCATGACCATGAGATTAAGAGTCACATACATGGGGCGCCTGGGTGGCTCAGTGGGTTAAAACCTCTGCCTTCGGCTCAGGTCATGATCCTGGGGTTCCGGGATCAAGCCCCACATCGGGCTCTCTGCTCGGCAGCGAGGCTGCTTCACCCCTCTCACTCTGCCTGCCTCTCTGCCTACTTGTCATCTCTCTGTCAAATAAATAAATAAAATCTTTAAAAGAAAAAAAGAGTCACATACACTTCTGACTGAGCCAGCCAGGAGCCCCATCTTTAAGCCTCAATTTTGTCATGAGTTAAAGGGGCAGAATAATAGTACTTTGTATGGTTAGTGTGAGAAATAAATGATTTAATCCATGTAACATTCTTAGGATAGTTCTTAGAACATAGTGAGCACTCAATGTTAACTATAATTGTTATGACTGGGATATTGTAGTAACATAAGTTTCTTATTACCACTTCTTAGTTTAGTCTAATATGCTTAAGAATTGTTTTATGCAGAGAACCAACCCCAGACCATTATCTTTAAGGATACTCTAAGCTTTCAAATTCAAGTAACATTTATTGATTTCATATAGCATACTAAGATTTATTCATATCAGTTACTTTGACCTTTACAACAATTATGTGAATTAAGCATTATCATCCCCATTTTATAGATAAAGAACAAATGCCTTAAAGTTAGGGGACATATGCAAATCCACACAGCCAATGGTGAGCTGGAATTCAAACCCAATTCTCTTGACTCAAGATTCTTTCCTCCATACCATAGCGGCTTTCCTCTGATAGGTTCTTCCAAATGCCTGTTCCTTCTCAAAGGACTTCAAATACTAAGTTCATTTACAGAACTGACAAACCATTAAAGAAGCACGAAGTCAGTAATGGGAAATGTGTAATCACTGGCAGATATTTAAAGACATGGAAAGCCCAGGCACTTCCTTCCTGGACTGTAAAATCTGCTTGGCATCCTAAGTCATAGAAATATAAATAGTTCAGTACCCATATAAAGCAGTATGACTAAGAACCAAAAGGATGCAGCTAACAAACACCATAACAAGCAATAATTCATCTAATGAATGAGACAGTCACAGTTCCTTCCCTTGTTTCACTCAGGTCTCTGTTCTGATGCCATCTCCTCAGGGAAGACTTCCTTGATCACCCTACCTAAGTTAGCATGTTCATTACTTTTTATCTCCTTACTTTGCTTTATTTTTCTTCAGACCACTTCATTACCCCAGCTCAACACCCAAGAGTATATAAAACATTGTTTAACCAGTTATAGGTAGTATCCAGTATTAAAATATTAGCTTTTTGATGAGTTGTAGGTTGATTGCTAACAAATACTTGGGAAAATTCAAATATAATTTTTTAAACTGAAATTTCTACCCTCAAAACAAATAATGTAAAAAAAACCCCAAATAATGTAAGCAATAGAAAAATAATTATATGTCAAGCACCATGTTATGCAGCTTACTTGCCACAGTAATAACCTCAATTTATCTTCAAAACAACATTCTGAGATAGATAAGGAAACTGCAGTTAAATAATTTTCCCAAAAACACAGTTTGGTTTTCAGGGCTCTTAACACTATATAATATTGACTGGATTGTGACTGGACCACCTAGTAAGTGAAATCATTGTCTGAAATAATGAGAAAGAAATCAACTGCAAAGAGTACGTGAAAAATTCATGTAAGTCGTATGTTGGGCAATAATAAGGTAGCTCCCAAAATGATCTACCTTAATTTGCCTTTTAAAACTGAAATTAAGAAAAATGTAAACATATGAGAGAAATCTATAGTATTTAGAAGTAACCTGCAAGATTGTAAACACCCCAAATTCAGAGGTTTAAGTGGAACTCCCAGGGAGACATGACTGAATTTTCATTGCCACCTATGTGAGTAAATGCCTGCATTGAATTTGTCTAAAGATGAAGGTATTAATGGGTGGCAGATGGCCTACTTGCTATCTATAGAAGAAAAATCTAGAATAACAATATTTGATGATCTGTCTCTAGCATTTTTCTGCAGACAAGGTGCTCTGGTGCTAAAATATGGATCTCTGGTTGATTGTTCCTCATTGGAGATGATTTCTTGAGGACACCAATCATACAACGGATTCACCTTGCTTTGATTCCAGGTTCATAATCATATGGTAAACATATCTTCCCATGTTGATTTGTAGAAATGTGGGGCTGATATGGAAACACTAATATCCAGATCCATAATAGTTTCATTGCTCAGAGTCCATTTTAAAAAAGCATTTTTTTTTTAACGTAAGCTCTTTAAGCTCTATATGCAACATGGGGCTTGAACTCATGAACCCAAGATCAAGAATCACATACTCTACCTACTGAGCCAGGCAGGCACCCCAGAGTCCCCTCTTCTTTTTTTTTTTAAAGAGTACAAAGTTTTTTAGTTTTTTATAATTATAGTCTCTGAGCTTGGAAAACAGCTACCCCTGCAGACTGGATTTTCTCTGTGTCGTCAGACTGTAATGATTCTCTGAAGAAATGTCAATCTGTAGGAATTGTCCGGATGGCTAATCAGCCTTCATTAAGACTTGCCACATGCCTTTCTATTCCAACTGCATCTTTAGAGACCTGTGAAATAGGAATTTTTGACTTATCTGTCTCTAAACTCTAATTTCAGAGCTTAAGAATACAAACCTCATTCAGGAAGTTGCTTAAAAACATGAGATGTAGGGGCACCTGGGTCGCTCAGTGGGTTAAAGCCTCTGCCTTCAGCTCAGGTCATGATCCCAGGGTCCCATCCCAGAGTCCTGGGATCGAGCCCCGCATCCGGCTCTCTGCTCAGCAGGGAGTCTGACTCCTCTCTCTCTGCCTGCCTCTCTGCCTACTTGTGATCGCTGTCTGTCAAATAAATAAAATCTTAAAAAAAAAAGTACTAAAAATTCTGATATGACCCTATGTGTTTCAAGTAGCTAGTGGAAACCATGATTATTGTTTTATTAATATAAATTATAAAATAATGTTAATAATACACAAAGAGCCATTTGTATCTTGAAAAAAATAAATCACTAAGTCACACTCTCTGGGGAGAACTTTTGCCAGCTCTACAGATGCATTTATTTATTTATTTATTTTTAAAGATTTATTTATTTGACAGAGAGAAATCACAAGAGAGGCAGGCAGAGAGAGAGGAAGGGAAGCAGGCTCTCCGCTGAGCAGAGAGCCCGATGTGGGACTCGATCCCAGGACCCCGAGATCATGACCTGAGCTGAAGGCAGCGGCTTAACCCACTGAGCCACCCAGGCGCCCCTACAGATGCATTTAGTACAAATTAACCAACAACATTAGAGTTCTGAAATGGAAAGTCAAGAAACAAGGGTTTATAGTTTATCATATCAGTACCTGAGGTTATCAGGTTTTAAGAGGGATCCAGATATGGGTACTAGCAGATGGGATATATTTGGTTTGTGAAAACTGACTTCTGGGAAATGACAAAATACCATTTTCAGCAGACTTCTGAAACTGTTATTTTAATTGCCAGGTAATTTATTTAAAAAAGATAATCCCACCTTGTTTAAAAGTTCTTCCTTATATCCTTACATACTTCCTCCCAGCCACTCCTGCTAAGTTGAGAAAATTTATTCAGGTGAAAGTTAAATGTGGTAACTATTTCATTTTACAATAAAGTAAGATGGCAAGGTGAGTGAACACAATCTTATCATTTTATTAGAGCTTAATTTTTACATTCTGGAAAGGATTTTTGGAAATATATAGGGAAATATTAGCAGCCATTATTAGAATTGAAAAGCCAAGGGGAAAATATTGTGTTTTGTTAATTACAAAAATTGGCTAAATGTAGTGTTTGAAAGCCAGAGCAATCAACATTATTTGACTGAAAATCCTTGAGTGAAAGCTTTTAAAAATATTTTAGCTGTGCTCGCTTCGGCAGCACATATACTAAAATATTTTAGCTTATTACTTCTGTTTATTTTTGTCCTGAAGAGCATTGTTACAGTCTATGTAACACTATACCACAATAAAACTGTTTTTTAAGTTGAAAAGGGAATGTTTAATATAGGAAATTTATGCTATTTTCTAAACCTGCCTGGAGGGTAAATGTATTTAAAGTACTGACAAAGAAAGGTGCCTGGGTGGCTAAGTTGCTTAAGCATCTGTTTCAGCTCAGTAAGTTGATTTTGGCTCAGGTCATGATCTCAGGGTGGGGAGATTCAGCCCCATAGGCTGTGTGCTCAGCAAGGAGTCTGCTTGTCTCTCTCTGCTGCTCCCCCTCTTGTTTCTCAATTTCTCTCAAATAAACACATAAACAAAATCTTAAAAAATATAAAGTACTGATAAACTTGGAATTATGTTGCTAATTTGGAAAATTAAGTCATATATATATGATAGAAGATAACATTACTTAAAAGTTTGGTTCTTAGTTCATTTAAAAAAAAAAATCGCACCCACACCCAAAGGTGAATTTGTTTGCTTTTTAACTTAGAGCTGGACTTTATGAGACTTCACTCTGGGGTTGGAACAACAGCTTAAATCAGTTTGAATCTACAAATTTTTGTTTTTCAAGATGGTTAAGGAACCTTGGAGAAGAACTGGAACTTCAAAACTTATTTTGTTTTTCTTTTTATTTCTTATTGTTCTTCCCCTTGGTGATTTTTAAAATGCATTTAATCTCATGTCGTGGTTTCATTTAAAATACAATATAACAAACTATTAAAGAAAAAAATTTTATCATTTTTTAAAAGATTTTATTTATTCATTCATGAAAGACACAGAGAGAGAGGCAGAGGGAAAGGGAGAAACAGGCTCTCTTCACAGAGGGGAGCCCAGTGTGGGACTGGATCCCAGGACTCTGGGACCACAATCTGAGCTGAACGCAGATGCTTAACCAACTGAGCCACCCAGGCGCACAGAAAAAAATGTTTTACAGATGTTTTTATTTACTAGAGAAAGAGAGAGCAGGGGGAGTGGCAGAAGGAGAGGGAAAGCTCAGGCAGACTCCCTGCTGAGCATGGAGCTCATGGCAGGGCTCAACCCTGGACTTGGTCTGTATATCATGACCCTGAGATCACAATCTGAGCCAAAACCAAGAGCTGGACAGTGACTCAACTGAGTCACTTAGGCACCCCAAGAAAAAAAGTTTTTGTTTTTTTTAAAAATAATTTTGTATTTTTTTAAAAGATTTTATTCATTTATTTGGCAGAGAGAGATCACAAGTAGGCAGAGAGGCAGGCAGAGAGAGAGAGAGAGAGAGAGAGAGAAAGAGGGAAGCAGGCTCCCTGCTGAGCAGAGAGCCCCATGCGGGACTTGATCCCAGGACCCTGAGATCATGACCTGAACCGAAGGCAGTGGCTTAACCCACTGAGCCACCCAGGCGCCCCAGAAAAAAAGTTTTTAAAGGAAAATCTCTTCTACTCCAGTATATCCAACATGCCAACATTTTATGCTTTTACAGTTGTAGGGCACATGCAATTTTGAACTTGGTATTTTTTTCACATGATATTTTATTGAAAATACTGCATATTGAGCATTGGTTACAGACTGGATAACATTTTTAAACATTTTATATTGAAAAGTTATCAAACTTACAGATCTGTCTTAATGGTAAACTCCCACAAATGCTTCTAAATTCACTGATCATTAAAATGTTGCCTTGTCTCTTAATCTTCAATTATTTCTAAGTCGTTCGAGAGCATGTTACAGACATAATGATCTCTAAATAGTTCAGTGTATTCCTAAGTATAAAGACATCTACTTATAGAGCCATACAATTAATTAAATCAGTAAATGTAGTATTAACTCAATACTTTTATCTAAAATATACAATAAATATTTGAATTTTGCCAATTGTTCCAATAATTATTTTCATAGAATTTTTTTTTTCCAGTTCAGGATCATGCATGGCATTAGTTGTCTTGTCCCTTTAGTTTTCTTTAAATTGGAACAATTTCTCAGTTTGTTTGTTTTTTTTTTTTTGTCTTTTGAGATATTGACATTCTGAGGAATAAAGAATAGTTGTTTTGAAGAATATCTCTTACTTTTGTTTATCTGATTGTTTCCTTACCACAGTTTGACACTCATTCAATGCTGGTAGGATTATTGTGATCTTATTATGTTGATACAACATTTTTGGATTGTGCATTTTTGGCAGAAATACTACATAAGTAATATTGTGTCCCATCTAGTGCATCACAACATTGGTAACATTAGTAACTTCAGAATATCTCACTGAGTAGGTATATTACAATTCTCTTACCCAATTCCCTACAGTTATATACTCAGGCTATTTCCATTTCTCCTATTATGAATAATGCTCCAATACATACATTCATAAGAAATTTTTTTTCATATTTTAGATGATTCCTTCAGGATGGATTTTCAGCAGGGGAATTAAACAGTTTATAAGGTATAAACAAAACGTTCACTCTTTATACATATTGAAATTCACACTGCTTTCTAAAAGTGTTATATTGACATAACAGGTCACACAAACTCTTTAGTATTGGGTGTTAAAAAGAATGAAGAGAATATATTGTTAATAATTTTTATCACCAGTTTTTGTATTTACTTATTCATAGGCTTTCCCTTTGTTCTCTCCTTTTTTATTCTGGAAAATTTTAAATCTACAAAATGTCGAAACAGTATAATAAACACCTGTAAACTCTTCATCTAGATTCTCTGGTTGTTAATCTTTTTTTTTTTTTTAATTTTTTTTTAAAGATTTTATTTATTTATTTGACAGAGAGAGAGATCACAAGTAGGCAGAGAGGCAGGCAGAGAGAGAGGAGGAGGCAGGCTCCCTGCGGAGCAGAGAGCCTGATGCGGGGCTCGATCCCAGGACCCTGAGATCATGACCTGAGCCGAAGGCAGCGGCTTAATCCACTGAGCCACCCAGGCGCCCCTGGTTGTTAATCTTTGAATGAATAAGGATTGATAGGAATACTTGTGTAATTAAAAAGTGTTTAGAAGCCAATGGGGCCTGTCTTTCAGAATTATGGAAATAGTTAATGGGACATGAAGCCGGTAGGTGCAAAATAGATGGGCAGCCAAAAAGAAAACTATTTGATTTGTACTATCAAAAAATTATGATGGATGATAGGAAGCCCAAAGGCAGTCATATCAATAAAAATCACAATTTTTAAAATTGTACAGTATTATATTAGTTTCAGGCATACAATACAATGATTCAATAATTCTATGCATTTCTCAGTGCTCATCAAGATAAATGTACTCAACACAATCTTTTGCCCAATTCCTGGACCTGAGCTAGTATTTTTTTAAAGATTTTATTTATTTATTTGACAGAGAGAGATCACAAGTAGGCAGAGAGGCAGGCAGAGAGAGAAGGGGAAGCCCACTGAGCAGAGAGCCCAATGAGGGACTCCATCCCAGGACCCTGAGATCATGACCTGAGCCAAAAGCAGAGGCTTAACCCACTTAGCCACCCAAGTGCCCCCAGTTTTCAGACCCATATTCCATTGACTGAAGGAGCTGGCAGCTCAAGAGAAAGGAATCTTGGCCAGCAATGGGGAAATGATTTTCTCAGTCCTTTCTCAAATGGATCTAAGCCCATTTATTTGGGTAAGTGCACACCCTGGAGAAGGGAATATGTAAATATTTCTAATATTGCTGGACTCAGTTCTAACTTTACCTTGATACCCAGAGCCCTGAAAGGTCATCCTGGCTCCCCTTCTTAGAATGAGAGCATATGGAATTCAAGTAATAAATGGAATCCCCATTAGTGTCTAGTGCACAGTAAATCCACTGTATCAAGAAACCCACTGTGTAGTTATTTTACCATTCCCGAATGCGTAACTGGAGTACTTTGCAGTTGGAACTTTAGCCCTTGTAAGAAAAGTTTCCATAGTGGTAAAGGCCAGGTGAAAACCTCTGAAACTTCTCCTCCTCCCCCACTGTCTCCAGTTAGGATAATGAATGAAAACCAGTACAATTCTGGAAACAATGATAGTCCTACTCCTAAAACTCAAAAAGATGCAGGGATGGTGGTCCCCCTTATATCTTGATTTAATCCACAAGTCTTACCCATTTAAAAACTAGATAGATCCCAAATATCACATTAGATCTTTGAAACTCAAGTAAGTGGAAGCTCAAATTGCTGCCACTGTACCAGACATAGTATCTTTGCTATAGCAGATTAACATGGCCTCAATACATCATATATGTCCATTAAATTTGGTGCAATTTTTTCCATCTTTATCTAAAATGTGGATTAAAAAGACTTCATTTACATAGACAGTACATATAATTTATAATTTTGCCCTCAGGCTATGTTATAATATGGTATACCACATTCTTCTGTCATAATATAGTTCAATGAGGTTTTGAACATCTGGACATCTTGCAGAACATCACATTTACCTGTTGTGTCAGTGACATCATTTTAATCCAGCTGGATGAGCAAATAGGGTAGCACATTGTAGACTTTGGTAGGACATATGTGCATCTGAAGGTAGAAGATAAATATTACTAAGATTCAGGAGTCTGACATGTCATTACAATTTTTAGGGATCCAGTGGTCAGGGGCATGGCAGGATAGCCCATCCAAACTAAAGGACTAATTGAATCTCACACCACCTCCACTGAAAAGGAAGCAGAACATCAGATATATGTTTCTTCAGGTTCTGGAGGCAGCATATTCTCTTTCTGGAATAAAGTGATAAAGGCTGATAGCTTTGAATGGGGCCCAGAGGAGAAAGGGCTCTAGAGTAGGACCAGATTAAGGTGCAAATAGCTCTGCCCTTTGAACCATATGAACCAGAAGACCTATGATGTTAGAGGTGTCAATGATGGTGAAAGATGCCGTGTGGAATTTTTGGCAAGCTGTAGAAGAATAATCACAATGTAAGCCTCTGGGGTTCCATAGCAAGGTCATGGCATTTGCAGCAAAGAATTTTACTCCTTTTGGAAAACAATTCTCTGGCATGCTCTCAGACCCTGATAGAAGGGAAATACTTGCCCATGGGACATCAAGTGACCACATGGTTGCAACTACCCATGATGAGCTGGGATCTGTCAGACCTATTCCACCAAGTCACAAGGCTAGGCAGCCTAGCAATGATTCATTATGAGATGAAAGTTGTACATCTGGAATCTAGCATAAGCAGGACCAGCGGGCACAAGCAGGACCAGCGGGCACAAGCAGGTTGCATCAGCACATCTCCTTCATCTTACACTGTGGCTGTATGGAGAATTACTCAAGATCACCTGATGGAGGAGGAAATGTCAAGGTTGAATCATGGCTGTGTCCACTCAATGAATGGGTGCAAGCTGAAAATAGAAGCTCACTGCAGCTCCACATGGGCGTGGCCTTAAAAAACACTGGTGAGGGGCGCCTGGGTGGCTCAGTGGATTAAGCCACTGCCTTCGGCTCAGGTCATGATCTCAGGGTCCTGGGATCGAGCCCCGCGTCGGGCTCTCTGCTCCACGGGGAGCCTGCTTCCTCCTCTCTCTCTGCCTGCCTCTCTGCCTACTTGTGATCTATCTCTCTGTCAAATAAATAAAATTAAATTAAAAAAAAAAACAAAAAACACTGGTGATGCCAAAAACAATGAGATACCCAGGAATAAACCTAACCAAAGAAGTGAAAAACCTGTCTTCTGCAAACTATAAAATGCTGACGAAAGAAATCAAAGATGATACAAAGAAATGGAAAGACATTCTATGCTCATGGGTTAGAAGAACAAATACTGTTAAAAATGTCTATCCTGTCCAAAGCATTCTATACATTCAATGCAATTCCTATCAAAATACCAACAGCAGGGGTGCTCAGCTGGCTCAGTTGGAAGAACATGTGACTCTTGATCTCAGGTCGTGGAGTTCAAGCCCCATGTTGGGTGTAGAAATTATTTAAATAAGTAAAAAGCTTTACAAAAAATTCCAATAGCATTTTTCACAGAATTAGAAAAAAAATCCTAAAATCTATATGGAACTACAAAGACTCCGAGTAGCCAAAGTGATTTGGAAAAAAGCAAGCCAGAGTGCCTGGGTGGCTCAGTCAGTTAAGCATCTGCCTCCAGCTCAGGTCATGATCCCAGGGTCCTGAGATCGAGTCCCGCATTGGGAGGGGTGGTCCCTGCTTAGCAGGGAGCCTGCTTCTCCTTCTCCCTTTGCCTGCCTGCCACTCCTGCTTGTGCTCTCTCTTTGTATCAAATAAATAAAATTTTGAAAAAGAAAAAGAAAAAAGCAAGCAAAGCTGGAGGCGTTATAATTCCAGACTTCAAGTTATATTACAAAACTGTAGTAATCAAAACAGTATGTTATTGACACACCAAAAAAGACACATAGATTGGTAGAACAGAATAGAAAATCCAGAAACAAACCCACAATTACATGGTCAACCAACAGAGAGTAATTTCTCTGACTTTAGCTGTAGCAATTTTTTTTCCTAGATAAATCTCCTGAAGCAAGGGAAACAAAAACAAAGATAAACTATTGGGACTCCATCAAAACAAAAAGCTTCTGCACAGCAAAGGAAACAATCAAGAAAACTAAAAGGCAACTTATGGATTGAGAGAAGATATTTGCAAATGACATATCTGATAAAGCATTAGTATCTAAAATATATAAAGAACTGTTGCATTTCAACACCCAAAAAGCAAATTATTCAATTAATTCCGAGAATGCGAACAGACACTGCTCTAGAGAAGACATGTAGATGGCCAACAGATACATGAAAAGATACTTATCATCACTTACCTTCAGATAAATGCCTATCAAAACTACCGGGAGATATCACCACACACCTGTCAGAATGGCTTAAATAAAAAACATAGGAAACAACAGATATGGATGTGGAGAAAAAGGAAACTCTTGCACTGTTGGTGGGAATGCAAAGTGGTGCAGTGAGTGTGAAAGATAATCTGGAGGTCCCTCAAAAAGTTAAAAATAGAACTATCTTCTGAGCCAGCAATCACACTACTGGGGTATTTACCTAAAGAATACAAAAACACTGGGGTGCCTAGTTGGCTCTTTTGATATAGCATATGAGTCTTGATCTCAGGGTTATGAGTTCAAGCCCCATGTTGGGTGTGGAGACTACTTAAAAAAAAAGGGAAAAAAGAATACAAAAATATTAATTCAAAGGGATACATGCACATCCATATTTATAGCAGCATTATTTACAATAGCCAAGATATGGAAGCAGCCCAAGTGTCCGTCAATAGATGAATGGATAAAGATGTAGCATATATGTGTGTATGTATATATATGTGTGTGTGTGTATGATATTATTCATCCATAAAAAAGAATGAGATCTTGTCATTTGTAATGATATGGATGGAGCTAGAGCATATAACGCTTAGTGAAATAAGTCAGTCAGAGAAAAAAAATACCATTTGATTTTATTCATATGTGGAACTTAAGGAACAAAGCAAACAAACAGGCAAAGGGGGAAAAAAAGAGTGAGAGAAACAACCCAAAAAACAGACTCTTTTAGCTTCTGGGGGGGAATGAGCGAAATAGATGATGGGGATTGAGGAGTGTACTTGACATGATGAGTACCAGTCGATCAAAACAAAAACTTAAAAAAAAAATCACTGGTGAGTGAAATTCCTTCAAGTGAGTACACTTGGTCCTCCACTTTGAATGGAAAGATAAGTGGCCCAGGGTTAGAATGTTATAAAAACCCATGTCAGTGGTGAATGGCTCAGCCAGCTAGATAGGGGCCTGATAGAAGAAATATTGGAAGATTAGAGTGGATAAACAAGAATGAGGATCCGTGTGTCACAGGTTCAGGTCCACCAGAGAGCATCTACCATGGTAGAGACTCCAAACAGCCAAGAAAACAAAATGACTTGGCCACTCGACATTAGCCAGCCTCTGTCATCAGCCACCTCGGTGCTTGCAGAATGGGTGCATGGGCAGAATACCCATGGGGATAGTGAATGGAGGCCACACAAGGCCCCCAGAAGATGAACTCACCAAGCCGGATGTAGCTCAGTCTCTGGGAAGCTCCAACTCCACAGACGAAAGAAGGACTCATCCTTCGTCAGAAGTCATTGACCCTGCTGATCAGGATGAGGCAGAACTGCTATTAAGCCATGCAGGCAGGGATTATAGGCTTGGTGCCTAGGAACCCCACCTGGGGGCTTCCTGGTACTTCCTTGCCTAATTTTAAAGGCAAGTGGGTACAGATGGGCACGGCACCCTGGGAATCAGAACCCTAGGGGAAGGACCTGGGCCAAACAATGGGGTAAACTACTGAGACCAGCACAGGTGCTCTCTGAGGGTGAGGAGAATCTTGAGTGGATAGCTGAGGAGGGAGATGATGAAGCTCAGCCCCAGCCCTGACATCAGCTGCTTTGGCACTGTTTATAATTCTTCCCACTGATCCTCCATTTCCAAATTTCCCTGGGAAAACAGGTCCACTGTCATCTAGGAGGAGGTGTTCCGAAATATATGTGAAGAAGTGGATCTGTACACCTTAAACTAATTTAACATCGTGTGTCAACTGTACTTCAATAATAAAAAAAAAAAATTACTGGGGCGCCTGGGTGGCTCAGTGGATTAAGCCATTGCCTTCGGCTCAGGTCATGATCTCAGGGTCCTGGGATCGAGCCCCGCATCGGGCTCCCTGCTCCACGGGAAGCCTGCTTCCTCCTCTCTCTCTGCCTGCCTCTCTGCCTACTTGTGATCTCTCTCTCTCTGTCAAATAAATAAATAAAATCTTAAAAAAATAAAAAATAAAAAAAAGTAAAAAAATTACTTAAAAAAAAAAGCAGTGAATGTGAGCAGCATAGGGAATAGATTACCTTGAACGCAATGGTGACCCACCAAAATTTGCCTTTAATGAATGACTTGTTGCCCCAAGCTCTGTGTCAGAGTGTACTGCTCAGAGTGTAGAACCAACAACAACCAATATACATAATACTTAAAAATTCTGAGCAGGTGTAATTTGATATATAGGTGTAGAAGAACACTTATGTTTAGTACTTTTTAAATGAAATATTTTAAAAATATGTACCAACAACTGAATAGGCCTAGAGAAATTCATGATTGAATCATAATGTATGAATAAATTGGAAAATATATAATGGGAAAATATATATGGCATAATTATGCCATATAATGGCATAATCATAAAACCGAGTATATATATTAAGCTGAATATGTAAATCAGAGTGAAAAGTATTAAATTATAATGTTACACATCTGGCAACTTAAGCTGTGAATTCCAGATTTTTTTTAAACTGCTATATAAAGAACTCATATGTCCTGACCCAAAGGATTATTATTGCTTTTTAGGGTAATAGAGTTTGAGAATGTGGCTGAATATTATTATGCTTAGATGGGTGGCTTACTCATTTCTATATTTGGAAATGCTAAAATCCTGAAACTATACTTTATGTTATTTATAATGTTCCTGCTATTTTTTTTGGATTGAGAACAGGTAAAAAGTCAGCATTTACACATGCTGACCCCCATAGTCTCCAATCCCCACAACTAAGTTCTAGCTCAGGCTGCTAGGATAAGACCTTCTCATTAAGTGACCTTATGTGACTATATTAGGATTGTCCAGAGAAACATAACAAAACAGAATAATATCCTGCTATAGGATATATATATATATATATATATATATATATATAATCATGTATATAGGAGATATACATATTTCCTATATACATGATTTATAGGAGTTGACTATATTAGAATTGTTAGAGAAACATAACAAAACAGAATAATATCCTGCTATAGGATATATATATATATATATAATCATGTATATAGGAGATATATATCTCCTATATACATGATTTATAGGAGTTGGCTTATGCCATTATGGAGGCTAAGAAGACTCACAATCTGTTGTCTGCAGGCTGGAGAACCAGGAAATCCAGTGGTATGATTCAGTCTGAGTCTGAAGGCCTGAGAACCAGGAGAGCCAATTGTTCAAGCCCTAGTGCAAGTGCAAAGGCTGGAGAACCAGGAACACTGATGTCCAAGGGCAGGAGAAGATAGCTGTCTCAGCTCAAGTAGTGAAAAAATTCACCCTTCCTCCACCTTTTTATTCTGGACTGGATGATGCCCACCCACATTGGTGAGGACAATCTTACTCAGTCTACCAGCCAAATACTAATGTCTTCCAGAAACATCATCACAGATACACCCAGAAAAAAATGACTTGCCAGCTATCTGATCATCTCTTAGCCCAGTCAAGTTGGCTCATAAAATTAACAAGCACAGAGACACTGGAATAGCTAAAAATAATATCTAGGACTCACCAGCTTAAAGTAGAATTGGACTCTTAATACCCAGCCTCCTCCAATGTTGACCAGATATTTTATTTTTAAAATAAAGTGTTGCAGGGGTGCCTAGGTGGCTCAGTTGCTTAAGCAGCTGACTCTTGATTTTGCTCAGATCATGATGTCAGGGTCGTGAGATCAAGCTTGACACTGAGCATGGGGCCTGCCTAAGATTCCCTCTGCCCCTCCCTTGGCCCCAGCTCCCCTGCCCTCCCACCCCCTGCTTACAGGCACAGGTGCTCTCTCTGTCTCAAAAATATTTTTTAAATAAATAGATAGATAGATAGATAGATAAATAAATAAATAATAAATAAATAAAATGAAGTGTTGCAGGGGCACCTGGCTGGCTCAATCAGTAGAGAATGTGACTTTTGAATCTGGGGCCATGAGTTTGAGCCCTACATTGGGCACAGAGATTACTTAATAAAAAAATTTTTTTTAGAGTGTTGCAGATATGGTTGCAACAACACTTTCTGTATTCCTCCCACATCACACTTCCTCCAACTCTCCTGAGGGCATCCTCCCTTAAGACTGTACTTCTGAAAATCCTTTCATATATTGTTGGTCATATGTAACTTATAAGGGTTAGTAATCAGGACAGATTTAAAATGATTGCTGTTTACTAGCCTCAAGAAAATTTTCAAGAAATTAATATTAAGGTACTTTGTCAGAATCTGCCAAATGGAATTCCCAGTTTGAATGCTAGTAATTAATCGGACATTTAATTCATCAAGAGATTGTGAATAGAACTGATGAAAAATGTGCTTTAAACTATGAAAATTATGGTTGTAGAAGATGAAAGAGTATGTTTGTGTGACTCATATCAATCTTGGTGATTTCTTTCTTTCTTTTTTTTTTTTTAAGATTTTATTTTTAAGCAATCTCTATACCCAACATGGGGCTTGAAATCACAACCCCAAGATCAAGAGTCACACACACATTCCACAACTGAGCCAGCCAGGCACCTCAGTCTTAGTGACTTCTAACTCAAGGAACATGATTTTATTTTGATTGCGTGTTTGTTCATTGCTGTTTTCTTTCCTTCTTTTTTTTTTTTTTGTAAGATTTTATTTATTTATTTGAGAGAGATACGGAGATAGTGACAGGGAGCATAAGCCCAGGAGGAGAGGGAGAAACAGGCTCCCCACTGAGCAGGGAGGCTGATATGGTGCTCAATCCTAGGACCCTGGGATTATGACCTGAGCCTAAAGCAGACGCTTAACTGACTGAGCCACCCAGGTGCCCCTCACTGCATGTTTTCATCCATGCACTGACAACAAGGAAAAAGTGTGGAGAGTCTGATCCAATTGACTCTACATGAGTGCTCCTTGAAGAAATAACATCTTATACTTATAACTTTCAAGGATCCTACTAGTGAAAATAAAGTTTAGAACGCCCTGTGTAACCTTAATGACATAACTTGAAATGTTTTGTTTTGTTGAAACAAAAAAGTGATGTCTCAGAAAAAAAAAAAAAGTGATGTTTCAGAAGTGGTAGGAACAAAATGGGAGCGTCCTTAAACTAAAGAGAATATGTTACTTGGGGACTTAGCATAAGCAAAAAGAGGGAAATTATTTGAGCATCTCTTTTAAATGGAAGAACTTAAAGACAAGAACGGGGATGCCTGGGTGGCTCAGTGGGTTAGGGCCTCTCCCTTCAGCTCAGGTCATGATCTCAGGGTCCTGGGATCAAGCCTGGCATTGGGCTCTCTGCTCAGCGGGGAGCTTGCTTCCCCACTCTCTCTCTGCCTGCCTCTCTGTCTGCTTGTGATCTCTGTCTGTCAAATAAATAAATAAAATCTTAAAAAAGAAAAGAACAAATCTAAGTCTCAGGAACAAGGAATTTGAATGACTCCCAAACCTCCTCTGTTATTTGCACCCTGCATGTCCGCTTCATTCTCTCTCACAGCAAACTGTCTCCAAATTGTAGGAATCATGGCTGCCCCAAACTCTAAACTTCGCCGTCATCCTATAGGCCTCGCTACCATAGTGGTACTGATTCCCATCGGTCTATGCTAAAGTAGTCGCAGGGAAGGAAGTGTTCTAATTCATGGGCCCCCGTCTAGACCACAGCTGATGAAGTCCAACAAGGATGGGTTGATACGATTGGTCTGACTTAGGTTATACACTTCTCTTGGACCAGTCTACTCTACCTGGGAAAGGGGTAGCATTTATAACAATGTAGTAACTTCTCTGTGAGCCAGAGAGTTGGAGGGGAGGGAAGAGTAGGTTACAGACTGGTGAAAGGAGTGATGGGCTGCCAAGAAAGGAGTGTGAATTTAGAAGAAAAACAAAGACAAAAGCTTCATTAAAATCATACACAGGAGCACCTGGGTGCTCAGTTGGTGGAGCATCTGCCTTTGGCTCAGGTCAAGATCCCGGGGTCTCTCACTCTCACATAAACAAAAATCTAAAAAAAAAAAAATCATACAAAGTTGGGTAATTAACTAGATCAACCAATCTCAATATTACAAGATAAATAAGCTCTAATAGAATAAAAACTGAGCATATTTTTTAAAAAAGATTCTAATTATTTATTTATTTATTTATGTGACAGAGAGAGAGAGATCATAAGTAGGCAGAGAGGCAGGCAGAGAGAGAGAGGGAGAGAGAGAGCAGTCTCCCCACTGAGCAGAGAGCCCGATGTGGGGCTGGATCCCAGGACCCTGGGATCATGACCTGAGCCAAAGGGAGAGGCCCCAACCCACTGACCCACCCAGGCGCCCTGAGCATATTTTGAAAGAACAATAATATGCAGACATCCAGAGGAATACATATCAGTGTATTAGCAATGGTAATTTCTAGAGAATGTGTGGGGGGAAGGATTGTGCAGATACATCCATGTTTTACATGTCTGTAGTGTTCAAAATTTTTATGATTATATGTACATCTGTAGCGTACCACAGCTTGTGAAGAAATAGCAAGCAAAGACAGAGGGCCCAAGACTCCTTAAAAGTCTGTTAAGCAAGAGTAATAGAGGAATATTGTATACTGGGAAACTAAAAGAGGTATTGTGTATGATGAAAAACTCCCCAGAACCTATAAAATGTAACAGTCACCAGTTCTATAAATTTGAAATGAACAGAGAGAACAGTCCTTCCGCTCTCTGGGGGAAGAGAATCTGCAAAAGAAGTAACACCCATTGATGAAATGGGTGTGATACTTACAGGAGGTCGCAAAGTGCACTGAAGTTTAGATAGATAGAAAAAGAAAACGAGGAGCGCCTGGGTGGCTCAGTGGGTTAAAGCCTTTGCCTTCAGCTCAGGTCATAATCCCAGGGTCTCAGGATCGAGCCCCGCATTGGGCTCTCTGCTCAGCGGGGAGCCTGCTTCCCCCTCTCTCTGCCTGCCTCTCTGCCTACTTGTGATCTCTGTCTGTCAAATAAATAAATAAAAAAACTTAAAAAAATCAAAAAGAAAGATGAGTGATTAGAGGAATCTAACGCAAGAGAAAGTTAGGGGCTGTTCAAAGATTTCTACGTTGTAGAGATAAACCCATAACCAATACCCCCAAATAAGGCAGAGAGTAAATTTAGTTAGTTCAAGAAGCTAAAAGCACAGTATGAACAGTGATGAGTTTCCCCAGTGAGAATGGAACTCAGAAGTGTAATGTGTTGTCCGTTTAGAAAGAACTTGACATTTGTTTTAACAAATTTAAAAATTGCCAGGTGCTACTCTAAGCAGAGACACAATTTCAGTTTAAAGCAGATCTTTTTTGGGGGGAGAGGGGAATAGAATCACCCAAGTGGCTGCTTTTGGTTATATAAATGCAAGAACCCAGGCGCCCCATACCTTTTATTTTGTCTTGACAAAGGCTGCCTTTCCACATGCTTCTTGATATGCAAATTTTCTTAGAAAACTAGAAGCCTCCTGGAAGGAAAGGAACCAAGGCCTTGACCTCTTCTCATCTGATATTCCAATTTATTACAATCTATTTAATGGATTGAGATGGTTTCAAATGATGCTTTTTGGCAGTAAAGGACACTAAAGGTACCAGGAATTAGCCATGAAGAAAGGGGGCATCTGGGGACAGGGAAAAATCCCTGCATCTCATAGCATATGGCTCATGAGTAATCTTTTCTCCCTTATTATTTTTTTAAAGATTTTATTTATTTATTTATTTGACAGAGAGAGAGAGAGGGAGCGAGCATGTGGACAGGCAGGCAGAGCGGCACCAGAAGGAGAGGGAGAAGCAGACTCCCCGCTGAGCAGGGAGCCCTATGTGGGGCCCAATCCCAGGACCCCGAGATCAAGACTCTTAACCAACTGAGCCACCCAGGCACCCTGCTTTTCTTCGTTCTACCTCATAACTTACTTGTCTAGGAGAGTGTGTTCTTAAATTTGTTAAAATGCTATAGTTTAGGGGCACAAACCTAGAATGATCTGTGCCCCATTTGGATCAGGAAGGTATTATTGTATTACTAGACAGAATCATAACCCCAAACTAGAGCTGTTAGTGAACTGGTATGCTTCTCCAATTCTCTTTTCTGTGGCTAAGAAGTTTAGAATTAGAACAGGCCTTTTTGGACTGAGTAAGTTTCCAGACTTTTTAATAATTCAGTGGGTAATGCCAAAACAGAGCATACTCCTCTAATAATGAGTAGAAAATAACAAAATTCAACAAAGATGTCCCAGGTATAAATTTAGAGAAGCACAATTGGATTGTAATTTTATTTATTTATTTATTTAAAAGATTAAAAAAAAATTATTTAACAGAGAGACATCTCAAGTAGGCAGAGAGGCAGGCAGAGAGAGAGAGAGAGGGAAGCAGGTTCCCTGTCAAGCAGAGAGCCTAATGTGGGGCTCGATCCCAGGACCCTGAGATCATGACCTGAGCTGAAGGCAGAGACTTTAACCCACTGAGCCACCCAGGCACCCCGGATTGTGATTTTGATCAAGAAACTGAAATGAAGTGGTTGCAATATATTCTGCCTGAACAATTGTGCTTTAACAAGGGAGAGGTAGTCTCCCTGTCATATTTAAAAGGAAAGTTGAGGAGGATAATTTTGGCTGTTCCACTTGCATATTCAGGGCCTTGAAACACAAATATGGTAGCTGATCTGTGAGCCAGGAATCTCTCCTTATTCTAGACTAACACAGTTGGTGACACTTGTGGTTATTAAATAGGATGTAAAACCTAAAGGTAGCCCGATAAAATTAATCCTAAAAAATTGCTTCCAGATGAATGCTAATGAAAATAAGTGGAATCCAAAACATTATTAATCTCTCTTCTACCTAAACAAACATGTTTCTTTTCCTGAATTCTTTATCCTGGTTAATGATAAAAATCCTCTTCTAGTCACTATTTTTTTCTACAAATCTTGTCATCAGCCCTTCCGTAACTCTCTGTCTCATCCTCCATATCTAGAAAATTATCAGTAGGGATGCTTGGGTGGCTCAGTGGGTTAAAGCCTCTGCCTTTGGCTCAGGTCATGATCCTAGGGTCCTGGGATCAAGCCCTGTATCGGGCTCTCTGCTCTGCAGGGAGCCTTCTTTGCCTTCTCTATCTGCCTGCCTCTTTGCCTACTTGTGATCTCTGCCTGTCAAATAAATAAATAAAATCTTTTTAAAAAATCAGCAGGGATAAACAATTCTTTTAACATTCCCATATATTTCCTCATCTCTTCATTCTCACTATGTTAGTGCGGTGGACATCTTTGGATCCCTAGTTCAGCTTTCTCCTTCCTCTGATAACAGTGATTCTCTTCTTCTGATGACCTACTCCTCTCCCTCTCTAACCCTGTGGTCTGACTGGAGTCCCTCTCAGTGATCTCCTTACTCCAACCACAAGTGGAAGTATAGGACACAGGAGAGGAAATGAAAAGGGAAGCTATAACTTGAAAGGAAGTGCTTCAGACACTTAACCTTGCAAGTCAAGGTTAATGTGGTGGTCTTGGCAGATGACTCCCGTGCTGTTGTCCCTCCTCAAGTGACTAGCTTAAGTCAGTAATTCCCCTACTATTGATTTGGGGTCTGATAATTCTTGGTTGTGGGGGCTGTTGCAGGATGTTTGGTGGTTTTGTTGGTTTCTACCCATCAAATGTCAGTAGCACCCTGCCCGGAAGCTGTGACCCAAAAACCTCCATATATTGCCAAATGCCTCCTGGAAGGCAAAATCATCTCAGGTTGAGAACTACCGGTCTAAGCTATTTATGATGATTTTCTTAGTTTTGCCAGCGGTAGATTTAGGACTGGGTCCCTATCCTCAACCCGGCCAATGTGTTATTAAGGAATTGTCCACTAGAGGGCTTCTAGGAAGCGTTCCTCACTCCTAGGAAAGTAACCTAAAAAGAGACATTCTTGCCAGAAGTTTTCTCCATGTGAGTACTTAAATTGCCGCACCTATTTTGTAATCATAGAAGAACAAGTCTAGGATGAAGGCACTATGGAGGGAAAAATGGAGAAATGGAGGAATGTAGAGAAATGCAAGAAATGGGCAACTTTAAGTACTGAGCTGATGATGTCCTTCCATGTTCCTATACACAATCTTATTTCTGGAATACCACTTATTTTTGACTATATATGCACTAATTTACTCATTTGGTGCATATATACATACACATATATGTGATAAGCAGCAGTATATATAGCGTACTCCCATTTAGGTAGGCATATATTTTTGAGTATATACACACATTTTTAAAAAAAGGTTTTATTTATTTATTTGACAGAGAGAGTGAGAGATCACAAGTAGGCAGAGAGGCAGGCAGAGAGAGAGGGGGAAGCAGGCTCCCTGATGAGCAGAGAGCCCGATGCGGGCTTGATCCCAGGACCCTGAGATCATGACCTGAGCTGAAGGCAGAGGCTTTAACCCACTGAGCCACCCAGGCACCCCCACATAGTTTTTTATATATATAATATTTTCACATAATATTTGTAGGTGATGCTTCCATAAAAATATAGAGAGAAATACTTCCTTCTTTTCATTGTAAGTGATTCCATTTTATAGATGAAGAAGGATTTATTTAACCAGTATCCTGGAGGCTTTTATGTGCTTTTTTAAAATGTTTTTTTTTAAGACAAGAAGGGATCAACAAATTTCCATATACATAAATCATTTCACATGTGAGTATGTGCACGGAAGAGAACCCAAAAGAGGAATCGTTAGGTAAAAAACAGTGTATGTGATTATGTGATTCCAGTAGATAATTGTAAAATGTCCCAGACAAATAATGAAGTATGTAATACTCATTAGCAAACCGTGACAGGACCTACTGACTCATCCCCTCATGAATAAAGTCATCAAACTTTTTGTGCTTTAGAAATTTCGTGAAACATGATATCATAATGTTGTAGTTTGTATCTCTCCTAATGAATCAAATTGAGTGTTTCTTCCTATATTTAAGAACCATGTGTAGTTTCTAGTTTTATGAAATGTCTTTTCATATGTTTGTCCATTTTTCTATTGAGTTCTGAGATCATGTTATTATCGACTTTAAGGAGCTCTTTGTGTATTAAGAAAATTTTCTCTTTGTGGCATGAATTGGAAATATTTTTTCCCAGTTTATAGTTTGTCACTTTTCTTAACTGTTGATGAGTTTTCCTATTCAAGAATTAAAAAAAAAATTTATGTGATTCATTTTATCAGTTTTATGGTTTATGGCTTATGGGGTTATTTCCTACTTAGGCTATTCGATCTTATTTTAAGAGTATGGTTTGTTTGTTTGGTTGGTTGTTGTCTTAAGTAGGCTCTATGCCCAACGTGGGGCTTGAACTCATGTCCCTAGATCAAGAGTTGAGGGCTCCACTGTCTGAGACAGCTAGGTGTCCCTCTAAAGGTAAGTTTGTTTGTTTGTTTGTTTGTTTGTTTTAATCTCTCTTTTGAGTATTTTATATTTTTATTTTTACATCTTAAGTTTAAACCTTTGAATTATTTATGTTTTTTTAGTGGAATGTGTTATTTAAGAATCCAGCGTTATTTTTCTAAACTATCATCCAGTTGTACCATATGTTCTTTTCTTTCTTTTAGTTTGTACATTTATTTATTATTGTTGGGCTTTTCTTCATAGTTGCATCTATGAGCAGTTCTATCCAAGTTTGTTTTTTGTCAAAAAAATATTATTGATGACTTCTCCTTGGCTGCTCACCCTCTCTCTACCTGGGAACTATTAAACTGTCCTATAATATTAGGGATGGGTATATTCTCTTTGTTATAGCAACCAGTATCCCTTACTGTGATATGGAATATGCTACAAACCCAGCTTCTGAAGCCTGAATGTTGGATTGTGTCTGTTGTTTACTAACTGTATGCCCTTGATCTTCTTAATATCTCTGTGGCTCAGTTAACTCACTGCCAAATGAGGCTTTTGTGAGGATTTATTGAGTTTATGCTTGTAACACATCTAAAATGATGGCTGGTGTATAGGCAATGATCTGTAGGTGTTGGGTATTACGAGTATAACCCTCCTGTGGCTAAAAAGAGGGAGGAAGTGGGCTGAGGCCCTGGGCAACTTGAAAGCTTTGTGGGTCTTGGGCTTCTGATTTAGAAATGAACTCAGGCAGTCTTGCTCAGAGATTGTGTCCTTAACCTCAATGTTAATGCCTCTCCTTCAATTTTTCCTCGATTTTGTCCAAATGCTTCTGTATTCGGAAGATGTTTTGCAAAGTTTGGAAAGAACACACTTTAATTTTTTAATACGGAAAATTCCAAACATATGCAACAGCAGTAAAAATTGCAACAAACTTCATTCCAGCTTTAACTGTTACCAACTTATGGCCTTCAAAGTTCTTGGTATGAGGTTCCCTAGTTTCCACACAAATGAGCTATTGTCTTAGGACCTAGGACAGAGATGATCTCTGGGCTGGTAGCTATCCCTCCAGGTTTCTAGAAAGTCTCAAACCTAATACTTGAGCTATCCTTATTAGCTGCGTTTTCTTGCAACTCTAACAGCTTCTACAAGGTTGTTACATGTGTCCCACCCTGGTACTTCCATTGTAATTCCCTTATTCTGAAGATTTTATTTTATTTTTTTTAAAGTTAATTCTTCACCCAACGTGGGCTCCAACGAATGACCCCATGATCAAGAGTTACGTGCTCTGCTGACTGAGCCAGCCAGGTGCCCCATATTTCCCTTACTTCGAAACTCCCTCACTCTGTATATCTCAATCATTGCAATAGCAGCCTAACTGATCTTCCTGTATTCAGACTTCTACGTCCAGTCCACCCTTCTCACTGTTGAGAGATTATTCTTCTTATACCTCAAGCCTAATAACAACACTCAGAATCCCAACAATTGCTATCAGTTATCCAGAGAATAAAATTCAAATTCTCTTTTTTCCACAAGGATCTGAGATAGGCCTTTTTAGCCTTTCACTAGAATAGTTTTCACTACATACTAGAGTTCTTCAGTTCTAAGATGCTGTTGATCATGACATATGATTGCTTTCGTAATAGCCTTTGGGTCAGGAAACAAGAGCACAGTGGGCCCTATACATTGTGGTTAAGATACACCATGATCTCACAAGGATTAAAATGTAAAGATATAGTTAATGATTCTTTTTTTTTTAAAGATTTATTTATTTTTTTGACAGAGAGAGAGAGAGATCACAAGTAGGCAGAGAGGCGGGGGAGGTGGGGAAGCAAGCTCCCCGCTGAGCAGAGAGCCCGATGTGGGGCTCCATCCCAGGACCCTGAGATCATGACCCAAGCTGAAGGCAGAGGCTTAACCCACTGAGCCACCCAGGTGCCCTATTTAATGATTCTTATAATCACAGATACAGTATTAGGGAAAAAGCAAGAAACAGATGGCATAGCAAACTGGGTGATTCAAGGAGAATTAGCAAGGGAATTACTTATAAGACATGGCCAAAGTTTATGTAGTCACAGGAAATGGTGCAGCATCCTTAAGGCTAGCTCTGGGATAGGATGGAGTATTACATCCTCTAAGTCTGAAGGGGTAAGTGAAGGACCATTACCAAGACCCAAGTGTATTGAATGGGTCTCTAGACAAGAAAGAATAAGGCAGGGAAATGGGACAAGGCGGGGTATGGGGAATAGATATCCCTACTTTACTCTTCCCCCACCTTCGTATCTTCACATTAGCTGAATCCAATCAGAACCCAAAGGAAGGGGGGTGGGGGGTTTGGTTGAGCCTGGTGGTGGTTATTAAGGAGGACATGTATTGTATGGAGCACTGGATGTGGTGCATAAACAATGAATCTTGGAACACTGAATAAAATAAAATAAAATAAAATGGGAGGAAAAAAAAGAACTCTAACTCATGTTAAGTTAACACATGTGGGGTATCTTAGCAGAGTGGCTGGCACATGGTAAACTTAAAAGGGGGTATTTGTTCTGGGGTGGTTCTGGTGAGTTCTTTCAAGAATTTAGAAATAAGAAAATAAGATTTTCCTCTGATACTTAACTTTAAAATTAAACACCAACAAATGATGGAAAACTCATACATTGTAATAATACCTACCTGTTAAAAGAATAACATACATTTCTAGTTATTGACATAGAAAAATATCTATAGTATGTTATTGACTTCAAACAGCACATGATGTAAAGGCATGTATAATATAATACTTTTTTTTTAATTAAAGATGATTGGAAGGGATGTTTACCAAACTGTTAAGGATGGTTTTAACTGGGTAGGAGGTCTCTGGTTGATTTTACTTTTTTTTTTTTTAAAGATTTTATTTCTTCATTTGACGGAGAAAGACACAGCGAGAGAGAGAGAGAGAGAGAAAGAGAGAGAGAGAGAGAATACTAGCAGGGGTGTGAGAAAGGGAGAAGCAGGCTCCCCACCGAGCAGGAAGCCCCATGCCTGGCTCAATCCCAGGACTCTGGGATCATGACCTGAGCCAAAGGCAGATGCTTAATGACTGAG
The DNA here is from genome assembly GCF_922984935.1 of Meles meles. Taxonomy (NCBI): domain Eukaryota; kingdom Metazoa; phylum Chordata; class Mammalia; order Carnivora; family Mustelidae; genus Meles; species Meles meles. Next base: position 110,499,596 of record NC_060067.1, on the reverse strand, counting down.
CCACCTAGGCGGCCCTGATTTTACATTCTTTATGCTGTTCTGGAATATTTAAGTGTATTTAACCAGCTTGGGTTCACTGAGGGATGGGCATTGGGGATACTATGGTGAGCACTGTGAATTGTGTAAGACCGTTGAATCACAGACTTGTACCCCTGAAACAAGTAATACATTATACATTAATTAAAAAAAATAAAAATAAAAAATAAAATCAGAAAATAAATGTTATTCTCATGTCAAAAGCAAAAACCAATAACGGCAAAGTCACCTTAAATAGAATACTTCTAGACCCACTTGACTGGACTGTAAAAGAAAGAGTGCCGGTCTCTGCCAGTAGGGACTGGTCTGCTATGGAAGCACTGAATGAGAAGAGTCAGAGAAACTAATTTAGGCAGTATTCATCCAAGTACTATCCAAGAGAGGGAGAATCATGGCCAGTGAAGGGGCTTTATAGATAAGACCGTTCCTATTGTGTTGATGAGTTATTTCAGGCATGCTCAGCCTAATGACATTAATTATAACAGAAGAGAGAGAAAAACCAAACCTATCATGTTAGGAATGAGAGAGAGAATGAAACCAAAAAATTCTGAAAAGATTTTTTAAAACTTACATAAACATGTTATATACTAACTTTTTTGCAAAAAAATTTTTTTAAAAGAACTTAGTCAAGGGGTGCCCGAGTGGCTCAATCGGTTAAGCGTCTGACTTACCTCAGACAAGAAGAGTCATGGATAAATACTCCAATAAAAACAAAAAATTGAGAAGATGGTCAGAGTTAACTCTCCCCAAAACAAAAGGCTTAAATGGTTTAAGTGATAAATTATATCAGATTTTAGAAAGCAGGTGCTATATATTCTATTTAAATATTTTGGAGCAAGTACAAAAGATGGAAAACTTCTCAATTAATTTTTAGAGGCTAACATGACTCAGACATCAAAACCAAAGAACAAAACTTAAAATTAAATCTATAGGAACTTAAAAATAGAGAGAAAAGGGGGGGGTTGGGAGATGATTGAAAGGGAGCAAAAAGGGGCACCTGAGTGGCTTAGTGGGTTAAGCCTCTGCCTTTGGCTCAGGTCATGATCTCAGGACCCTGAGATCGAGTCCCATATCAGGCTCCTTGCTCAGTGGGGAGCCTGCTTCTCCCTCTCCCCTGCCTGCATTTCTGCCTACTTGTGATCTCTCTCTCTCTGTCAAATAAATAAAATCTTAAAAAAAAAAAAAAGTGGGGGAGGGGCAAAAAATACAAACTTTCAGTTATAAAATAAATAAGTCCAGGAATGTAATGAACAGCCTGGTTACTATGTTAATAATACTGTATTGCATATTTGGAAGTTGCTAAGAGAGCATATCTTGAAAGTTCTCATCATGGGGCATCTGGGTGGCTCAGATGGTTAAGTGTCTGTTTGCCTTCGGCTCAGGTTGTGATCCCAGGGTCCTGGAATTGAGCCCCATGTTGGTCTCCCTGCTCGGTAGGGAGCCTGTTTCTCCCTCTCCCTCTGCTTCTCCCGCTGCTTATGCTCTCTCTGTCAAATGAATAAATAAAATCTTTAAAAAAAAAAGAGTTCTCATTACAAGATGAGATATTTTAACATGTGTTAACATAATAACATACATTTTTAGTTATTGACAGAAAAATATCTGTAACATATTATTGACTAAAACAGTACATTGTATAAAGCTATGTATAACATAATATTTTTTTTAATTGAAGATGATTGGGAAGAATGTTTACCACTATATATGTTGATGGATGTTACCTAGACTTATTGTGGTGATCAATTTTCAATGTATAAAATTATTGAATCATTATGTTGTACACTTGAAACTAATACAACATTTTATATTGATTATACCTCAATAAAATAAAAAAAAAGAGGAAAAAGGATTCCAAATAAAATATTAGGGAAATATACCCATGTGTCTTAAAATGAATCATGGCAAAATATGATTTATTCCAGCAATGCAAAATAATGCATTTATTAAAAGCCCATTATATGTATGCATGTATTGGGTATAAAGCTGATGAACTTAAGCCCTTAATCGGAAAAAGTTCAAAAACTCAGCCGGGTTAGTACTGAAAGTATGTTTAATAAAAATTCAGTGCCCACTTCAGTTTCAAACTAGAACTGTGATCCACTTCTTTATTATCATAATAATTACTTATAATTACTTATCTGAAACAAATAGCCAGTTAGTCATTCTTAACAATGAAATCCTACAGGCATTCATTTGAAGCCGCTCCTGGACATTTTCATTCTTTTTGAAATCTTTACCAAGACAATAGTTGTTAAGTCTTTCTCTATGTATTCACTTAAGCCAAGTTTCTGAACATAGCCCAGAAACTTCAATACCTACAAGCCTGGGCAGATGGCATAAATGAATGACACAGCCAGGTATAATAAAGTCTTTTTGTGCTGCAAGAAAGAATGCTATCCAGGGAATAGCAGACTGTAGGTGTTTCACGAAATAAGAAAGGAGGGAAGGGGGAAGATATTTACTAGGATGTGAACAGCGATGGTGTTGGGTGGCGGGACTAATTAAAGACTACTTTTTCATTTCCTTTATCCTTTTTAACAGGGATGAAATTTTCTTTAATGAGTGTGTACTTTTGAAAATAAAAATTATAATAAGAAAAAAAGAATGCTACCTTCTTTTTTCAAGAAATGTATGAAACATGGGTATAAGGAAGGTTTCCTGTCCTCTGAACTTTATTATGAGAAGCACAGCAATGCAAGTATAAGGGTAAACGTCAACTGACGACAGCATTACTGTGGGGAAGCTCTTTGGAGTGATGATAGCTGGGTGTGCGCTTGCTGGCAGATAAGCAGAAAAACACGAGGAGAGCTTCAGGTGCGACTCTATCAGTCTGACTCTTACATGTAACTGTGAACAATTAACAAATCAGAGGTGGCCCTCAGGGATATGATGTGGGCATTTTAAGTCTCTGTTTACCTTATGAAACGGAAGAAATTGTTCCATAGGACAAAAATTCCCCCAAAAGATAGTGTTGAAATATTTTTTTAGACCACGTTCATATGATGACCGGACTTCTGAGGTGTCTTCCGGTAATATTTGGCTTTGGTTTTCCTTAGTCCCTTTGTAATTTGGGATCTCTGACCCTGCATGTTGCCTTGCCCATCAGTACTATCCCCTGTTCCCAGGATTTCCCTTAAATCACAGAATTTTCTATCAGCTCTGATAGAATTTTCTACAGCTATCTCCTGGATAGCTTTTTCTCTTCAGCACACATAACATTTTCTATCTTAAAAATGTCTTAGTGTTTAGTTTTTAGCATATGTAAAACAAATTAGTGTCAGATAATTTTGAAACTTCAAATTTTTTAACTTTAAAAAAAAACTTTTTAAAAATTTATTTGAGATAGACTGAGAGTGAGCAAGAGAGAGAGAGAGTACAACCAGGGGGAGGGGCAAAGGAGGAGAGAAGAGGACTGGGAAGAAGGCTTGGGACTTGATCCCAGGACCCTGAGATCATGACCTGAGTGGAAAAGGCATATGTTTAACCAACTGAGCCACCCACGCCCCCCAACTTTTTTTTTTTTTTTTTTTTTACTTAAAATGAAGAGTATTCGTACATAAGTTAAAGGAATACTAGTGGAAATCACTTCTGCTTTATCATGTGTCAGGCAATGTTCTAAGGACTTTACGTATAAAATCTAATCTAATCCCCCCACAACCATATGGGTATGTACTGTTATTATCCTCATTTGCAGACAAGGAAACAGGCATGGAGACGTGAAGTACATCGTACAGTCTTGCGCCACTAACACATAGGGCATCAGAGCGTAAACTCACACTGTGTGGCTGGCTCCAGTCTCTAGCTCTCAACCAGCCACTTTGCCATGTTCCTATAAGACCACAGGCCAAAACACTGAAGGGAAACACTGAAAGTCCTTCCTTTACACATGCCAGCCATTGATTTGCTACTCATTTATCATACTATTTGGAATGCATACTATGAAAAAAAAATGCTCTTCTGGGAATGGTAAAAACATTAAAAAGCAAACAAATAACCAGCAGGTGCTATAGAAACTTAAGAAATATGTAAACTCAGTAGGAATTAAACAGATTAATCAATTATATTAGTGATTTATTATAATCAGATTTGCAGTTAACTCTTATTTTTATTTTTTTAGAGAAAGAGAGAGAGAGGTAGAGGGAGAGAGAGAGAGAGAATCTAAACAGGCTCCATGCCCAGGACATGAGCCTGACTCTGGGCTCAATCTCACAACCCTGAGATCATAACCTGAGCCAAAATCAAGAGCCGGCCGCTTAACCAACTGAGCCATCCAGGCGCCCTGTGCAGTTAACTTTAATCCAGTTCATGACAAATTGTTCTTTTTTTTTTAAGATTTAAAAAAATTTTTATTTGTTTTTATTTATTTATTTGAGAGTGAGAACGAGAGAGCGCGCGCACACACACAGGAGCAGGGGAAGAGGGGCAGAGCAAGAAGCAGACATCCTGCTGAGCAGGGAGCCCAATGTGGGACTCGAACCCAGGACCCTGGGATCATGAACTGAGCTGAAGGCAGATGCTTAGCTGACTGAGCCACCCAGGTTCCCTACAACTGTTCTTGAATTCCTAATAAATGTTTTTGACATTTCTCAACAAAACTAATTGAAGACTTCATTTTATTTTCTTTATTTAATTCTGTTTCGTTTGGATAAAAATTTTGCTTTGAGCCAATCTAATTTAGTGACTCTCTTTGAATTGTCATGATAGATTCAGCCTTTATTTGTTCATCAGTCCTATGAATTACTGACAGCTTTCTAAATTATTCTAAGATTCTGGAGTGCAATGATTTATTATTTCTGCAATAATTTCTGCAAAGCTGTGGAAACCTGGCAAGTCTATAACTGATTACATATATTAGACTAAGCATTTGGCTCTGACATGAAGTAGGTTTTGTTTTTCTCATCTCTACAGTATTTTCTGTCACTGTGTTATCACTTCGCTTTCTATAGGAATGCCTTATTTCTGTTTTAGTGGTGTTGAGAGCATATGTATTTGTGCACACTACTTGACGATCTCCTTTTAATCTGAAAGATAGAACTGGGAAAGAACAATATAGCCAGTAGTACTGAAGTATAGGGCGGAGACGCAATTTGAAATTAGGGTAAGTTTCAGGCATGAGCAGGGATGTCTGGCAAGCTGGTAGGAGAACGTTTGTATGAAGACAAAGTATCTTGGAATAAATCACCTTGAAGAAAGACCAGGTCAGAAACAATGGACTTGAGTTTGTCAGAGAGCATTATCTGGAAGAGAATGGTGCTCTGCCCGCCTCCTGGTGGCTGTTATTTAGCTCAGTCTCTTTTACAAGTGGTTATCTAGGGCCTAGGGAGACAGAGGGCTCTAAGTCAAAAGTGAATGTGTGTTGGGGCGCCTGGGTGGCTCAGTTGGTTAAACATCTGCTTCGGCTCAGGTCATGATACTGGGAACCAGGGATCAAGTCCTGCGGGCTACTTGCTCAGCAGAGAGTCTGCTTCTCCCTCTGCCCCTTCCTTCTGCTCATGCTCCCTCTCTCTCTCAAATAAACAAATACGATTTTAATAAAAAAAAAGTGAAAGTGTGTTTCACTGAAGGTCATAAAACACTAACACTGCTAGTTTGGACTGCCCCGCTCAGAACTGACAGGGGAGAAGCCTGTTCCTTCAGTGCTTGGTGGCAGACGCTGGCAGGCAGAACCGAGGCTAAGACCAGTAAGAACTTCCATGCCTGTTGGAGCAGAGCAGAAGACGGGACGTCCCACGGAACACAGCAGTGTCTGCAGAAATCTTGGAAACCGCAGTGCCCATCAAGTGATCTTGATCTCTGAACATCAGCACAACTCAGCAGAAGTTGCTATGCACAGATCCTGCCAGGGAAACAATGCTGGGGGAGAAGTTCAGGTTCCTGTGAGCAAATGTGGTACCTGGTGGGTGGTTGCTGAATCAGGGTGTGTTGGTGAGCATATGTGAGACACCCACTGGAGATGCCTAAAACACCTCAAGAAAGTGAGATTTCAAAAAAGGACTGAAGTCCTGCAATATGCAGGTGATGACATAAGCCAGTGACTAGTGGGCTATTCCTCTTACCATGGCCTTATTTGCATCTACAAGCTGGTGGAAGCTGGACAAATCGAAATGTAAAATAATCTAGAGGTCAGAAGTCATCATCAGAGCTATTGAGGATTTTGAAGGGAACTTGTGTCATAATAATTTAGAGACAAATAGAACACATCGTCTGATTTTGTAGCCATAGGCTACCTTGTTGTATAGGGTCGTTCTTAAGACTAAATAGCCCAGACTCTGGAACATACCAGTTTGGACTCCGGTCATTGCCTTACAGAGGTCATGGAACCAAACCATGCCTGCATGGAGGGGAGTGGGGGGGGAAGAGGCTTTATCCCCAAAGGTAAACATATGTTTATATTCTGGAAGCAGTATTTCCATTCTTTATTCTACCTTTAATAGTAACACTGAACAAGCTAAACCTAGATATCTCTCTGCCCACAGCCCCTTGTAAGAGGTCCTTGCCTGTAATATTTTTCTAGAATTTTACTTCTACATAGAATTTTCTTCTTGTATAAAATCGCCTTGTCATCTTAGCTGCAACTAGTGTGAACAAAGGCAGTTAGTTATCTGATCTGAGGAAAGCCAATAATCCATCTAGTCAGTAACATACAAGATGATCTTTTGTGGAAACTCAGTTGGAAATAATTGTAGTTAGTTAGGCTGATGAATATCATCTTTCCTCGAGAGGTGTTCAAACGGTAGCACCGGCAAAAACTGAAAGACAAAGATTGAGAAAGCTAGTTAGTTGAAGCCTGTAAGAAGGAGAAGTCAAGACTGAGGAGAAGCTGAAATTAGCTGATGCCATTATTTTGAAAGAAAGAAGATGGTCAGTTTATTGGTGGCACCTGGAGCAGGACAATCAGACACAGATTAATTGATTCTTTATTATGGTCCAGCGTATGGTGAAGGTCACTGGAAGGTTATTGAGTCACTAGACCTGCTGAATATCAGGACAGACCTTGCAGTTCCCAAGCCATATCCTGTCTCCTTGAGTCCTGGTAACTTGAGTATGTCTCTATTCCTGTAACCTTCTAGACCCTAACTACCTCCTACACTACTGCAATAAATTTTGTCTGTTAAAAAAAAAATGATTTGAATAGTATACTTGTTTACATGGTATACTTCATAAAGTTAATAATATGAGAATGACAATCTGAAATCAGAATTTGAGACTAATAAATTAGTAAATATCCTATCTTCAAGGGTCTATAATTGTTATGTATTTTTAAAAAGATTTTATTTATTTATTTGAGAGAGATAGAGATTACAAGTAGGCAGAGCGGCAGATAGAGGGAGAGGGAGAAGCGGGCTCTCCGCTGAGCAGGGAGCCAGATGTAGGGCTCGATCCCAGGACCCTGGGACCATGACCTGAGCTGAAGGCAGACACTTAACGGACTGAGCCACCTCAGGTGCTCCTAATTGTTATGTATGTTGAACATAAAATTTGAACCCAAGCTTCCAGGTATCTAAGGCAAATATTTAAACAAAATAGAAACAAAACATTTCGAAACATTTAACATTTAATTAAGGCCAGATCTGTGGTTTCTTCACCAAGAAGAAGTATGTACTAAGGATGGATATTGAAGTTGTCGGGAAAACTTTCTGGCTCTTATTTCAAAAGGCTAAGCCTCATTAAAGGGCAGAAGTTGCAGGCAGAGACAAAATTGCTGGGAAAAAGCTGAAGTAAGAGAACTTCCCTCACTTTGGAACAGAAAGGTTCTATATGTTCATTGGGGTCCAGAGGACTTGGGTTTTAGATACAGGAACCTGGATCATGCTCTCAGGAAGTATTGTTAGGGAGAGAGCAAGATGGACCTCAGAAAGGGATGGCTGGAGACCCCAAGCTTGGAATTCTTGTAAAAAATATCCATGCTGCAAACTGGGTGCAGAAGCAGCCGAGAGCTGATGGACCTGAACAGGACCAGGCAGACAGAGCATGGTCCAGGCTGTGAACAGATGACCAACAACCAATAACCTTTCTTCCACCTGAGTGATGCCTTGGCACCACAGAAGACTCCAGAACCATGAACAGCCCGGTGTAGGTTGGGGTCAGCCCCAAGAATGAACAAGGTTAAATTTCCACACACCTGGTGGAATGATGACGGCGGTAGGGCTCAGCATCAGGAAGCACCTTGAGAGAAAACATTTTTGCACCTCTGTCTCTGTGACCTGAGATTCACAAGGCACTATACTTGCGTTATGGCAAAAGAGAGATCGCTTGTTAATTTCAAATGAATTGTAGTGGCTGTGAAGACAGGCTTTTTCAAATCACAAGCCAAAATGACATGCTAGGGAAACTTAAGTGATAGGGCTTTAAAGTAAGGCAGACAAATGACTGTCCTGCAGTCAGGCCCCCTGCCCCCCACTAGAATGAATCTGAAAGGTCATTTGGGATATTAATAGTTCACGCCATTGTGTTGTCATGCCGCCATGGATGGCCACTGCGGTCCTATACCATTCTGGTGACTCAGCGCCTCTTTGTAGCTGCTATTCCTGCTATTCCATTCTCTCCATTGTCTTTCTTAGCTTTTGCCATTCATGATTTCTGACTACTGTTGGGTTTTATTGTCTCACAGCATCTGATTATTGCCTTTTCTCTGAGCATTTGCTTGGTTTTGTTCTTTTCATTTTCGGGATTCGACCCCATAATAAACTGCTGACCTACTCCATGTGCTAGACACTCAGCCTCTGCAAAAGAGGATCCTGGGCCATCCTTTCAGCTATACAGCTGCCTCCTTTCAGTGGAGCTCTCACACCTGGATCATTTCCGCTGTGGGCAGCGAGATGTGTTCTTGGGCCTTTCTGAGCCTACCTCAACAAGGAGTGTTTGAGGGACAAACTCTTTGAAAATAATAATAATAATATCTAACACTTAGGGAGTGGTAACTGCGGGCTGGACATTGTTCCAAGGGCTTTCCAGTTAGTCTGTTACAACCTCTGAATAAAATTCCCATTTGACAGATAAGGAAGCTAATACCGTTAGAGGTGAGCAATATTTCCAAGGTCACACGCTGGTAAGCAGTAGAGCCGGCAATTTGACCCGGATTCTAACCCGGCAATCTGGCTTTTAACCACTACATTTCCAGTTTGCCTGAATTTAAAGAAACCTACACCAGAGCTGCTGTGCACAGCGGAGGGTCTGGCTGATGACTAGTGGCTCAGATTCTGTGTTCATAGTGGAGAGTTGTCATTGGGAAGAAGCTGCCCAATCAAAGACTATGTTTTCTGCCCCCCCCCCCGCCTTTTTTAAAAATAAAATAAGTTTATGTATTTTAAGTCGGTCCCCCACACGACTTGGGGTTTCAACTCATGACCCTGAGATTAAGAGCCACATACTGAACCAGCCATGCACCCCTGTTTTCTAGTCCCTTTGAATCTAAGCAAGAACATATGACTGGTTCTTGTCAATGCGAACACAGGTGATGTGTGTCACATTCAGGTCAGAGAAGTTAGTGTCTGGTGTGCTTTCTTCATGATCTACTCTTCTTCCACGGAAACTTGGAATCCACCTGTTCAAGGTGGTAGTGCCATAAGATGGAAAGTGCATGGTTCTCTGAGGTGACCACTTGGAGAAGGGTACCTCGGAATGTGACTGTGGAGATAGGGTCTTTAAAGAGGTAATTAAGGTAAAATGAGATTGTGTGGAGGGTCCTAATGTAACAAGACTGGTGTCCTTATAAGAGATTAGGACACAGACAGCACAGGCCAAGGGATGACCAAGTGAGGGCACAACAGGAAGGTGGTCATCTGCAGGCCAAGGAGAGTGGTCTCAGAAGAAACCAAACATAACAACATCTTAACCTTGGATTTTTAATCTCCAGAACTATGAGAAAATAAACTCTGTGAGCGATATTTTGTTATGGCAGCCCTAGCAAACTAATAAATTTCGAAAGGCCCTTTGTCCCTCAGAGTTAACATTCTGCTTCTTTAAATCTCCTAAATCCTCACAGGTATAATCTTGCATGGTGTGGGTAAAATTTTTATGTATGAGGCGATCTCTAGATATTGTGAACACAAACCTTTTTTTTTATTTTACCAATTCCATGGCCAAGAGCACTTTTCAAAGTGCTCTTTGAATGAACACGACATTCCTGTGTTAGAAGTTGTGCCTTTGTTTTCTGAATTGAAACAATTAATCCAACTCTTCAATTAAGTCAGGAATATTCCCACCAAGCTGCTGATTGCAGTTCAATCTTTGAATATCACTAACAGAAATACTCTTTCAATAATCTCACAAATTCAATAAGCATTTTTTTTCTAAGTGAAAAAGAAGATAGAGATCTGATTATGGTAAATATTTTTCTTCAATATTCAAAACTACGAGGAGCATAACATGGTTTTGTTGGGGACCTCTATTTTTGTTTATTTTAAGGAAGCTTTAGAAGAGCAGTTTCACTAATATCAGACTTTTTCAGAGAATACTCTAAAAGTGTTTTATGGTTGGGACGCCTGATTGGCTCAGTCAGTTAAGCATCCAGCTCTTGATTTTGGCTCAAGTCTCAGGTGTGACATGGAGTCTTGCATCTTGCTCTGTACGCAGTGGGGAGTCTGCTTCTTTCGTTCTCTCTCTCCCTCTGCCCTTTCCCCTGCTCATGCTCTCATGCTCTCTCTCAAATAAATAAATAATTTTTTTTTTAAAAAGCATTTTATGGGAGCACCTGGGTGGCTCAGTGGGTTAAGCCTCTGCCTTCGGCTCAGGTCATAGTCTCAGGGTCCTGGAATTGAGCCCCGCATGGGGCTCTCTGCTCAGCAGGGAGCCTGCTTCCCCCTCTCCCTTTGCCTGCCTCTCTGCCTACTTGTGATCTCTCTCTCTCTGTCAAATAAATAAATAAAATCTTTTTTTAAAAAAAGAGGCTTTACTTCAGCAACTTCTTCCTAGGAACATCGCCAAAGGCAAGGGAAGCAAGGGCAAAAATGAACTATTGGGATTTCATCAAGATCAAAAGCTTTTGCACAGCAAAGGAAACAGTCAACAAAACCAAAAGACAACTGACAGAATGGGAGAAGATATTTGCAAATGACATATCAGATAAATATGTACCCAAGCTAGTACCCAAAATCTATAAAGAGCTTAGCAAACTCAGCACCCAAAGAACAAATCATCCAATCAAGAAATGGGCAGAGGACATGAACAGACATTTCTGCAAAGAAGACATCCAGATGGCCAACAGATACATGAAAAAATGCTCCACATCTCCCGGCATCAGGGAAATACAAATCAAAACCACAATGAGATATCACCTCACACCAGTCAGAATGGCTAAAATTAACAAGTCAGGAAATGACAGATGCTGGCGAGGATGCGGAGAAAGGGGAACCCTCCTACACTGTTGGTGGGAATGCAAGCTGGTGCAGCCACTCTGGAAAACAGTGTGGAGATTCCTCAAAAAACTGAAAATAGAGCTACCCTATGACCCAGTGATTGCACTGCTGGGTATATATCCTAAAGATACAAACATGGTGCTCCGAAGGGACACGTGCACCCGAATGTTTATGGCAGCAATGTCCCCAATAGCCAAACTATGGAAAGAACCTAGATGTCCATCAACAGATGAATGGATAAAGAAGATGTGGTATATCTATATATATATATATATATATGTATATATATATATATATATATATATATACACACACACACATATATATATAGTAATACTATGCAACCATCAAAAGAAATGAAATCTTGCCATTTGCGATGACATGGATGGAACTAGAGGGTATTATGCTTAGCGAAGTGATTCAGTCGGAGAAAGACAACTATCATATGGTCTCCCTGATATGAGGAAGTAGAGATGCAATATGGGGGGTTTGGGGGGTAGGAAAAGAAAAAATGAAAGAAGATGGGATCGGGAGGGAGACAAACCATAAAAGACTCAATCTCAAAAAACAGACAGAGGGTTGCTGGGGGGAGTGGGGATGGGATAGGGTGGTGGGGATATGGACATTGGGGAGGGTATGTGCAATGATGAGTACTGTGAAATGTGTAAACCTGGCGAGTCACAGACCTATAAATTATGAAACCAAGTATTTATGGATAATGACCAGTGTTTTAAATATGATAAAATGACATAAAGATTTGGAATTCTATGCTGTTTATCATTGTAAAAAATACCAGAATACATGGAGAAAACAATGATAAAAATATAAAATTACTTAGGAACCCTTAGAGATGTATTACTAATATTCTTGTCGTAAAGACTATTATTTTTTTTAAGTTAATTTGTTTAGTAATCTCTACCCCCAATGTAGGGCTTGAACTCATGACCCCAAGATCAAGAGTTGCATGTTCTTCCAACTGAGACAGCCAGGTGCCCCTGTAAAAACTGTTATTGAAAAAACCTTGCCTAAATGCACCAAGTATTTGGGAAGAAATATGGTTTAACTGTAAGACAAGGAAAGAGAACTGAATTGCATTATTCAGTTACATTATTCATTTTGATGCTGATGAGATTGGGCTAAAGCAAAGTAGATAGCTTATGCAATCCCAGGTTGCACATTGACACTTGAATTATCAGGAGACACTTGATTAAGCATCATCACACTGTCACACAGGCCATTCTCACACAGCAGCTGTACTCACAGCTGGATGAAGTCGCATTCTCACAAAGGCTTCTGACCTTGGTAGCATGTCTGACCTCTCCTTTGAGCCTTCTCCGCTAGCTTCTGCAGATCTCACCTCTCGCACTGCTCTCAGACATGCCCAGAATGGAGCTGAAATGGAGTCCTGCCATAAATCAAGGTCCATGAATGGATACTATACATTTCCTGATTTATATGCTATGTGGTGTGTGTTCCTTTGAGAGACATAAAGCTATGCCAATAGAGTAACTAGAAGGCATGATGGAGAAGGACCATTTCGCTTCCTAAGAAAGAAAGCAGAAGAAATCAGTAAGCTTGTTTCTTGTGAGTGTACCACCCAGCAGTGCTGAAGGGCAGCTGTAGAGGGACTTAGAAGAAGCTTGGCTCAGCTATCGGAGAAGAAACAGAAGAATTTATCAAACAAACGGATGCTTGTCTTTCATTTCCAAACTGGTTTGGTGTAGTGTAGTTGTCTTTCCTGCCATTTACTTGCAAGGTATGACAAACCATTCTGTGTAATTTGAGCCCAGTGTGAAAGATGTAAAAGAATTATACTTCCCCTTGTTTCTTTCCTGGGCCTCTGTCTTTACTAAAAGGGTGGCCATGAACATAAGTTATTTCCTTGTATATAAATTTTAGACGGGCAATCAAATCTCTATCTTTTAGATCCTGTTGCCTATTGATGACAAGTTACTTCCTCAGTTCAGATGATAAATAAAGTTTAGAATCTGCCAAGTGACTTTGATGTTAATGCATACGTCACATATTCCACAATTTATGGATATTTGTCCATCTCGAATCACTCAAAGATTTCACTTTTTAAAAATTTATCACAGGCATTCAAGACAGAACATGAGAATGGTGCTGATTGTACACTACATTTCCAAATCCACTTCTTTAAAAAAAATCACTTTTAGTTCAACTTGTACGCATAATCAATCTTAGAACAGTCTTACAGTACTTTGAAGAATATGTCAGCAGAAATAAATTCAAGCAACTCTTCAGTATCTCTTGCTGCCTCAAAGGGTTAGCAGATGATGCCTCTTGACATTTTAATTTGTTAAACAGTATTGAGGGAAACCAGACTGTAATGTGGAACACATATTTCAAATTAAACTTTGTAGTGCTTGGTTGATATTTATCTGAGGCATTGCATTTTCGAGTTGTATTAGCACAGAATTTGAGTCAATTAATTCTGAGGCTGGCTTATACCTGAAACATGTGTTTTCCATGAAAAGTAGTAAAGATGATCCCATCTGCTAGGCTTTTGAGTTTAGTACTCTTTCTTAGACACTATTTTTTAGAAATTCAGGTTAAAGAATCCCCATCTTTATAACTGGACTGAAATCCAAAACTTGTAATTAATTAAAAAGAAATAGAAAAGTTTGAACTAATAGTATGGCTATCATATTTATTATAAATAGCATATTGTATTATTTAAAGAAATAATGTTTCAGGGCACCTGGGTAGCTCAATGGGTTAAAGCCTTTGCCTTCTGCTCGGGTCATGATCCCAGGGTCCTGGGATCGAGCCCCACATCAGGCTCTCTGCTCAGCAGGGAGCTTGCTTCTTCCTCTCTCTCTCTCTGCCTGCCTTTCTGCCTACTTGTGATCTCTGTCTGTCAAATAAATAAATAAAATCTTTTCAAAAAGAGAAATAATGTTTCTTCTTTTTAAAATAGTTTCCCCCCTTCATTTTAAGAACATATTCACTGACAAACCGTGAGAGACTCTGGACTCTGGGAACCAAACTGAGGGTTACAGAGGGGAGGGGGTGGGGGAGGAGTAATCAGGTGATGGATATTAAGGAGGGCATGTGTATTGATGAGCACTGGGTGTTATATGCAACTGATGAATTGTTGAACACTACATCAAAACTAATGATTGAACATAACAACAAAAAAATAAATAAAAAGTAAAGTCAAATTTCAGAGACACTAAAAAAAAAAAGAACATATTCATTAAGAATACTGGAAAATACAGAAATGCAAAGAAAAAACCCCCTATTTGTCATTGTTCCACCATGCAATGATAGGTATTATCCATATTTGAGTACATTTTCTCTGTGCTTTTTTATGCTTCTGTTTGTATACAATTACTTTTCTATTCTGCCCTTTTTAGTTAATAATAGTAAAACCATTTATCTATGTTAACACATATCTTTACAAACAATTTTAAAGGGTCATACAATTTTCCATTAAATGTGGATCTTTAAATTATTTATCTAGTCCCAGGTCATTAGATATTTAGGTTGATGTAAGTTTTAGCTTTTGTAAAATATATTACTGTGAACATCTTTGTTCATAGAACAAACTCTTAATTTTGAATTTTATTTATAAAGGCTTTCTTCTCAGAAGGGAAATCATATTTAAAGACCTTAAAAAGAAAAGGACACTACAATCAGATACCATCAGAAACTTATGAGAATGCTGTTCAATGGCATTATTTTGCCAGTTATCATTCTTTTTTCAAAAGATTTTATTTATTTATTTGTGAGAGAGAGAGAGAGAGCATGAGTGCCGTGGAGAGGGACAGAGGAAGCAATAATGACCAGCATTATATATACGACTTCCTGTAAAACACGGCACCATGACCATATACATTTATTTTCTTATTTTATCTTCTCTTCTACTCAAAGCTTCATTAAAGAAGCTCAGTCTGTTAAGCATCTTACTCTTTCAGCTCAGGTCATGATCTCAGGGTTGTGAGATTGAACTTCAAGTGGGGCTCTGCCCCCAGTGAGGAGTCTGCTTGGAATTCTCTCTCTCTTCCTCTTCCTCTGCCCCTCCCGCCTCTAAAGAAATATGAAATAAGGACCACACGAAGCAGTGACTCCAGGAGCTGGCCAGAATAAAGGGAAAATATGCAGACTCTTTGCTGGGAGTTGAGATTGTCAGATATATAAAACTTCTTGGCAGGAGATAAGAGAATTATTTTCTTGAATAACTTAAGAAAAGGAAATAAGACCACCAAATAATAACATTTTGGGCTCCTAACACCAGGGCTGACTTGTTGTCTGAAATATTCAGACAGAAACTTAGAGAAAGGGTAGAAAATGTAAAAAGGAACTTAAGAGTCACATAAGACACAGAAAAGAAATTGAATGTATGTGTAATTGGAATTTACTTTTAACATGTGTGTAATGAGAGATACTATGAATTTTCAAAATCCAATAAGAGACATCAAGCCACAGAGCCAGGAAGCAATAGACTGTAAGCAGGATAAGTCCAAAGAAAATCATGTTTGGGCACATCATAGCAAAAGTACTGAAAATCAAAGGCAAAGAGGTAAATCTTTAAAATATTCTGGGGGTGGGGGGATTCACTGTCAAAGGAACAACAACAAGGCTAACAGCTGGCTTTTAAACAGAAGCCCTAAAGACCAAGAGCTATTAGAATGATAACTTTAGGGGTGTCTGGGTGACTCAGTCACTTAGGCTCTGCCTTCAGCTCAGGTCACAGTCCTGGGGTCCTGGGATTGATTTCCACATCTGGCTCCCTGCTCAGTGGGGAGTCAGCTTCTCTCTCTCCCTCTGCCTCCCCAACCCCCCACTCATGCTCTCTCTCTCTCTCTCAAATAAATAAAGTTAAAAAAAAAAGAAGTATAACTTTAAAGTCCTTTTTAGGAGTACCTCCATGAATCAGTCTTTACATCTTTTTTCCTTTTTTGTTTCAAAGTAACTTTTAAAAATTGAGATATAATTCTTATATCATAAAATTCACCTTTTCAAAGTATACAGTTGAGTGGTTTTTAGTATATTTACAAAGCTGAACAACCATCTCCAGTATCTGATTTCTGTCATGCAAAAAGAAACCCTCAGTCACTCTGTATTCTCTTTTCGCCCTCATCCCTGGAAACCACTAATTCAATTTCTGTTTCTATGGATTTGCCTATTTTGGACATTTAATATAAATGGAGTCATACAATATGTAGCCTTTTCTGTTTGGTTTCTTTCACTTAACATAATGTTTTTGAGATTTCCCCATGTTGTAGCCTGTATTAGTCTGCCATTCCTTTTTATGACTGAATACTGTTGTTACATGGATATAACACATTTTTAAAAATTCATTCATCAGTTCATTGACATTTGTGTGGTTCCCATTTTTTTGGAAAATAAATGTATGCATTTACTTCTGGACTCTCAATTCTATTCCATTGATTTATATGCCTGCCTATAAACCAGTACCACAGAGTTGTGTATTTTTTGTGAAAGCAGTTATTTATTTATTTGATTCTTGTCAGAACCTTCAAGAATACAAAGTTTATGTTGTCTGTTGTATCCTGAGAATCTAGAATAGTGTGTGAGATACAGTAGGTAGAAATAAAGCAGGCTAATTTTATCTCATTTCTGCAGTAAAAATTATTATTGGAGATACAGTTTACCATATCCATTATCTAACAAATACCTGGATATTGTAGATAAGCCCAGGGATATGCTTTATGTGGTTTATAGCTGAAATGTGCATTTGTGTAATCTATTGTGCTTTGTTACTCTGTGCACATATACACATAAAAACACACACAAATATGTACATTGCTAATATTAATTGTTAAAAATTCTAGTAGAATTAAGATATGTACATGCAAAAATTAAAGCATTTGAATCTGGGTCAAAGTACCACCTCAAAGGAGGCGATTTTCACAATACCTACAGCAAGGTAACTTATAAATTGTAGGCAGAGTTTATTATACAATGCATTAGAAAAAATGACAAGCATACATAAAATATTATTTTTTAAAGATTTATTTATTTTACAGAGAGAGAGTGAGCAGGCAAGCAGGGGGAGGGAAAGGGGAAGAGGAAGAGAAGCAGACGCCTCTCTGAGCACAGAGCCAGACATGAGGATCGATCCCATGACCCTGAGATCATAATCCGAGCTGAAACCAAGAGCAGAGACTCAACCAACTGAGCCACCCAGGTGTCCCCATAAAATATTATTTTATAAATACTTTGCATAGGATGAGGCTACTTTTCTTGAAACAATCTTAAACTTAGAGAAATTATAAGTATAGTACAAAAATTATCTTTTCTTTGACTGTTTGAGAGAAAACTGCCTATCTGATGTCTATCACCCCCTAATTCTTTAGAATTTATTTCCTTCAATGAAGACATTCTCCTCTGTAATCACACTACCATAAAAATCAGAAAATTAAAGAAAAAAGAAAATCACCATTGACACATTACTACCATCTGATCAGCAGACCCCATTTAAGTTTTACCAGGTGTTCAAACAATGTCCTTTAGAGCAAAAGAATCCATTTCAGAATCATGAGTTGTTTTTTTTTTGTTTAAGATTTTATTTATTTATTTGACAGAGAGAGATCACAAGTAGGCAGAGAAGCAGGCAGAGAGAGAGGGGGAAGCAGGCTCCCCGCTGAGCAGAGAGCCCGATACGGGGCTCGATCCCAGGACCCCAGGACCATGACCCGAGTGGAAGGGAGATGGCTAACCCACTGAGCCACTCAGGTGCCCCTCATGAGTTGTTTTTAATTGTCATGTCTCTTTAGATTCCTTTGTCCAAAAGCAGTTTTCTTAGTTATTCTTTTATTTTCCAGACTTTAACTTTTGATCACATTAAGGCATTTGTCTACATAATGTTCCTCAGTTTTGGTTTGTCTGATGTCTCTTCACGATCAGATGCAAGTTATGCATCTTTAGAAGAGACATACATTGTCATTGAATTCGATCATGTGGAACACTATTTTGATTTGTTCCCTTGATGATGATGTTTGCTTTGATTACTTGATTAAGGAGGCAGCTGCTGGGCTTGTCAACTCTGAACATACTTTTCCTCCTTTATTATTAATAAGAATTTGTGGGAAAATATTTAAAACTGTGTAAAGATTCTATTCATTACCAAACTGACAATTTATTCATTTATCATTTTATAGCAATAAATGATTTATGAATCATTATCTCTTACTTTATTTAATGGACTATAATTTATTACTCTTATTATCATTATTTTGGTTCCTGTTAGTAGAGACTGATATTTAGAAGCCAGAATCTGGCACTAGATATGATATTTGCTTTTGGGATGATGAAGGTCTCAACCTCATTCAGTGGATAGAGCTAGGAAATGGAATGTTTCTTTATTTACATACACATATATACTTACAATTAAATTTATATTTATATCTATATCTCTATATGTTGAATATATCTCTATATGCTGAAAACCATAGTGCACACCAATTCCTCCAATTTCATTCACTCCCACAGGGATTTTTTTTAGTGTTCCCCCTTTCCATGTTTGCAACTACCTTCTCTGACAGAGAGTGAACTAGCTTTGATTATTCTTAACATATTTATTTGTTGGATCCAGCATACACAACTAATCCTTATTGTTCTTCTTGACCTCCTGTGAATGCATTTTCTTTTTCTCATACCTGAGCTCCAACACGCCACATCAGTCTTCTCCTTCACTGGTATGATTTCCTCACCGAACTTGGGCTGGGACACTCCACATCTGCCCCCTTTCCCTGTGGGTCTCCTCACAGCAGCTAAGCTTTGACTACCCATATTGGCCCACCCCTCTGGAGGGAAACCCACCTGATCCTCCATTAGGCTAAGGTGCCCTCCTGTGCAGTCACCCTCCCCAATGTACTCAAGGGTTGACTTCCCTTGCCAGCCTATCCCTCTTGTGGGCATGTCCTTCTCACCTTGCTCTGGTCATGACAGTCCAGGTGGGACCATCACAGAGAAGTCATTATCATCATGTGGGGCTCTGACACCCTACCCCTGGCCATCTTCCTTGGAGCGACAGAGCTTGAGCGAGATGAGAAGGGAGTCCCCAAAGAAAAGGTGACTAGCCTGAGTGGGGTGCATACAGTGTCAGGCTCTGATACTTGACATCAAGCTGTCCCTCATGTGGACTCCTTCCACATCCTATTTAGGTTCAGACACTCTGTTCTGAGCTGCACTGGCCCCCACGCCTGAAGAAGAAGACTCCTTCTTCACCATCTTTAAACTGACACCCTATGTCAATTGGTTCCTCTCACCTTCCCATGGAAACTTTCCTCATACCTCCTGGTGCTAAATACTGAGAATATCTTGAAAAAAGAACTAATTAGAAGGGTTTGCTCCTTCAGATACCAATACTTATTATAAAGTTATATTAATTAGGGCAGTACAATATAGAACCAAGGGATAGTCAAGTAGACCAATATCACTTAATAGCATCAAGACAAAAATACACTCACATATGGACCTTTGATTTAAAATGAAGATGGCAAACAGAGCAGAGGGAAAAGGGTGGACTTCAAAAATGAAGCTTTTGAGTCCTGTTTAAGAAATTGCTGCTTTCCACAGTGTCATGGAGATATTTTCCAATGTTATTATCTAGAATCTGTATTGTTTTTCCTTTCACATCTATATCTATAATCCCCAGAAACTGAATTTTTCTGGACTATTAGGGGAAAAAAAGAAAGAAAGAAAGAAATGTGGGCCCAACACAGAAGTCTCAAGGAAGTTAGACTTCTTGCATGGTGGTTAGGTACCAATGGGGAGTATTCCAAGAGGAATTAAAGTTGAAACTGCAGTTCTCTTAAGGTCTGACCTCAGAAACTCTTGTATTCACTTGATCCAAGAGTGTTCATCTGTGAGGAAGACTGAGGTGGTGATGATGCAAATCTTGAAGTGGAGCTCTTGTTGCTTCAGAATGAAATAGAAAGGATTAGTCTCTTGGCCAGCAGATTGAAATTATAAACCATTCGTGTGAGACTTTGGAAGTAAGATTTCAGGAATAGGTGCTTCTGGCTCTGTTTCCTAAGGAAGGTAGACACTGCCATGATGTTATTAGAGAACAGGTCTAGTAATAGGGCAGCAGAGCATTTGCTAACCAATCTCCCCAGACCCATCTCTGGGAAATGAGACTCTCGAGAAACTACTAGATTCTCAGTGGACCTTAACAGCAGACAGTGATAAAGTTGTAGTCACTTTAGCTGACACAAATTCAAATTAAGGTATTTTGAAAAGCTAAAAAAAAAAAGGCAAGTGGATGTTATGTACATTCATACGTGTATATTTCATTCATTTATTTATTCTACAGATATCTATTGAATGCCATAGCAAAGACTGGCTAGATGCTGATCAAACTCATTTTCTCCTATTTTAAGGCTACAGTGACTACATTTTCTAGTATCACTTGGAATATGATGTGGCCAGAGACTGACTTCTGGCCAGTGGAATGGGCTTGAGTGAAGTATACCACTCTCAGGGTTGGCCTGTTGAATCTCATGCACAGGAACGTTCATGTGTCAGCCTATCCTCAAGAGATGATTCCAAGAATCTATGAGATGGTGGAGATAAAAGACAGGTCTGGAATCTGTGATAACTAAGAGGGCAGGACTTCCCTTCTTCCCTAGATGATCTATAACTGACTCTGACATAAAAGAGATACAACTTTTTCCTTAAGCCACTGAGTTTTGGGATTGTTATAGCAGTTAACCTTCCTGATTAATAGTAATGCAATGCCTATTCTGTACCAGTCCTCATTCTGGACACAGTAGCAAATGAGCAAAAGATAAGTTTTCTGCTTTTACAGGGCATGTAATAGAAGAGGAGGCAGATAATAAAAAATAATCCTTTACATTCATATGGTGCAGTTTACAAAGTATTTCATAGCACCAATTCGTTTGATCTTCCTAATATTTTACAGATGAAGAAACAAAGCTCAAAGATTTTCCATGCCTTGCACAGGACAAAGTCAGCAACTAGATAGATGGAGCTCAGTTTTCTGACTCCCACCCTTTTGTTTATGCCATGTTTCTTCAATATAAGGGTATGACAGAACAAAGAAAGAGTTTTTGTCAGAAAAATCCATTATTAAATTTTATTTTAAAAATGACATATTATGTGGAAGTGTGAGAATCTTTATGGCTGTACTGATTGTGAGAGCACAATGTGGAAAACAAAGTAAATGTCTGTCAGCAAGAGAATGCATATATTGTGGTATATTCAGAGAATAGAGTACTCTATCATAGGGAACATAAACAACCGGGAGCAGTAAATTGTCCACAAAGATGAATCTCACAATCATAATGAAGAATGAAGGTAAGATGAAGACTAAAAACGATATAACGCTACTATAAAATTTGAAGATATTCATGGGAACAATAAATACAAACTTTAGGATAATGCCTCCCCTGCAGGAGAGAGGGAGGCCATAGTGGGGGAGATACAATGAGCACTTGAACTGTATTGGCCGTTTCCATCTGAAGATGGGTGGTAGGTACAATGTTGTTCTGGATTATCTTCTATTTGTCCCTGTGGATCCATGTTCCACCCTTCTCAGTCCAGCCCTGAGCTGACTTACAGGGTCCACTGTAGATCAATGGGCTCTTTATCTTTTTTAGTTTTTAGAGGATTGAAAGGAGGGAAGAGAATGAGTTCTAAGATTGACTTCAAGGTAGCTTTGGGTTAGCTAGGTCTCTTAGGCAAAGCTCCTGGTAGAGGCCCTCTCCTCCCAACTTACTCTATGTTTTGGTATTTTCCCAGTTCCCTCACTCCTTCAAGCCTAGGAATAGAAATGTTGCCCCATTGTTTTCTCTGTTTATTGCACTATTTTTGTTGTTTTTCCAAGACACTGACTTGCCTTGGTACATAATATCTTTAGGAAATCCTTCACTCTTCTCAAATTATCCAGCTTGAGAGTATCATAGGCTTCTTGCTCGGTTCTAAATGATAACCTAGGTATTCTCTCTTTCTGTCTCTAAGCACACACACATACATACACACACGATCTTTTTTCTTTTTTGTATATATGAGATAAGTTGTGTTTACAAAAAAACTTAAGGAAAAACATTTATTGAGCACTTATATGATAAGCATTGTGATAGGGTAAGGATTAGGAATAGAGAGAAAAACAAGATATAAATCTTCATGTCACAAGAAAGTCGCAGTAGGAGAGACAGGTGAAAAATTATAGGCAATGAAGTATAATGGTTAAAAGCAAGGGATTTATAGTCAGACTTTCAGACTTGAGCTCAAGTCCAGGCTAAGCCATTGACTGGCTATGTGACCTTGGGCTAGAACCTTCCTCACAGGGTCATTGTGAACATTAAAAGTGAACCCATTATAATCTATACTTACTATATGCTAAGCATAGATACATGCTGTGATCTATTCGTGCTTAGCATAAATTAAGTCTTCAATAAATACTACTTAAAATTATTGTTAATTGGAACAATAGTACTTTGTGTCTGGTTTAGAGGAAGCACAGAGAAGGTATTGATTAGCTGGAGCTGAGGTCACTGAAGTTTAATGGGTGAAGTAATGTCTGAGCTGGATCTTGAAGAAATAGTAATTTCACCAAGACGTCAAGTAGGGAAAGGCAGTTGAGGCAGAGGAAACAGCGTGTATATGAACATGGAAAAATGAAATAGCATTGTGTGTCTAGGGAAACATGAGTGGTTTGTTATTGCTGGAGGGTTGAGGCCAAGGCATGAAGAACAATGAGAGATGAGGCCAATGAGTTAAGCAAGGGATTAATACACAAAAGAACCTGGTTTGGGCTTGATCCTGCAGGTCATGAGTGTCTAGAAAGAACTTACAAAACTTCTTTTATATTGAAATATTTTCAAACCTAGAGAAAAGTTACAAAAATTGTAAAAAGAACGCTGATATACCCAAGGCCCCTACTTGTTAACATTCTGCTACAAATGTCTTACCATTTGCTATCTTTCAGATATGAACATATAAATGTATGAATTATATATTCAATATATAATATATATATCCAATATATATGAATTATATATTCGTATTATTCTGAACCAATACTGTAACCATGATATAACGGTCAAAATCAGGGAATTCTTTTTTTTTTTTTAAGATTTTATTTATTTATTTGACAGATAGAGATCACAAGTAGGGAGAGAGGCAGGCAGAGAGAGAGAGAGGAGGAAGCAGGCTCCCTGCTGAGTGGAGAGCCCGATGCGGGGCTCAATCCCAGGACCCTGGGATCATGACCTGAGCTGAAGGCAGAGGCTTTAACCCACTGAGCCACCCAGGCGCCCCAAAATCAGGGAATTCTTAAGGATACAATACCATCTTTATATTTCCTTTATGGAAGAAATGTTTTTTTCTTTTCATCCAAAATCAACCCAGTTGTCATATCTCTTTAGTCTCTTTTGATCTGGAAGAGTTCCTCAAATCTTTCTGTCTTTGGGATATTGACATTTTGAAGAGTACAGATCATTTATATTGTATATTGTTTTCCATTTGGGTCTGAGTGATGCTTCCTCATGATTAGAATATATTATGCATTTCTGCCAAGAACACCACAGAAAATAGATTATGTTCTCAGTGTTTCATATAAGAAGTTGCACAGTCAATTTGTCTCATTACTGATGATTTTAACTTTGATAACACAGTTAAGAAAATATTTGCATGGCTTCTCAATGTGAAGTTATTATTTTGCCTTTTTATTATTTTAAAGATTTACTTATCTGAGAGAAAGAGAGCGAGCACATGCGTGCACACATGCATGAGTGGGGGGAGAGCCAAAGGGAGAGGAGAGGGAGAGAGAGAATCTCAAGTAGACTCCCCATTGCGGGGCTCCAATCTCATGATCCTAAGATCATGACCTGAGCTGAAATCAAGAGTCAGGAACTCAACTGATTGAGTCACCCAGGTGCCCTTATTTTCCCTTGTTAAATGATAAATATTTTGTAGGGATTTACAATGAGACTATGAAAATATCCTGTTCGTTAAGAACCTTTCACCCAGTGAAAGTGTCCTTTTTTTTTTTTTTTTAAAGCATCTGTTGATGATTCTGGCCTGAATAAATTACTGCTTTAATGATTGCCAAATAATGATTTTCCATTAGTTATTTTTTCTAGTTTTATTTTATTTAGTTAATTTATTTCTTAAAAGATTTTATTTATTTATTGAGAAAGTGAACGAGAGAGAGAGAGAGAGAGCATGAGCAGGGTAACAGGCAGAGGAAAGGGGAGAAGCACTTTCCCGGGGTGCCTGGCTGGCTCCTGATGTGGAACACAACCCAATGTGGGATCATAACCCTAGCCAAAGGCAGATGCTTAACTGACTGAGCCACTCAGGCGCTCCTTTATTTTATTTATCTGAAGTATAGTTGACACAAAATATTACATTAGTTTCAGGTGCAAAACAGTGATTTGACAACCCTATACAGTATGTGATGCTTAGCACAAGTATAGCTACCATCTGTCACCGTACAATGCTATTTCAATACCTGAGTATATACACTATGCTGTACCTTTCATCGTCATGACTTATTTATTCTATAACTGGAAGCCTGTACTTCCCATTCCCATTCATCCATTTTGCCCATTCCCCTGCAAATCTCCCCTCTGGCAACCATCAGTTTGTTCTCTCTATTCTTGCTTTTTGTTTCTTCATTTGTTTTGTTTTTTTTAGATTCCACATGTAAGTGATCATACAGTATTAGTCTTTCTCATATTTCACTTACCATAATATTTCTAAGACCATTTATGTTGTTACACATGGCACGATCTCATTCTTTTTCATGGATGAGTAATATTCCTTTTTATATACCTATACCATCTCTTCTTTATTCATTCATCTACCAATGGACACTTGGGTTGCTTCTGTATTTCGTCTATTGTTAAGTAATGCTGCAATAAATATAGAGGTGGATATATCTTTTCCAATTACTGTTTTCGTTTTCTTTGTGTAAATACCCAGTAGTGGAATTTCTGGTGTTTGTGGTATTTTTATTTTTAATTTTTGGAGGAAACTCCATACAGTTTTCTACAGTGGCTGTGCCAATCTGCACTCCCATCACCAGTGTATGAGGGTTCTTCTCCATATCCACTCCAACACCTGTTATTTCTTGTCCTTTTTATTTCAGCCATTCTGACAGGTGTTAGGTGATAACTCATTGTAGTTTTGATTTGCATTCCCTTCATTAGTGATGTTGGGCTTTTATTCATGTCTGTTGGCCATCTGTGTGTCTTTTTGGGAAAATGTCTATTCAGATTCTCTGCCTATTTTTAAATTTTTAAAGAAAATTTTATTTTATTTTGTTTTTTAAAGATTTTATTTATTTATTTGATAGAGATCACAAGTGGGCAGAGAGAGGGGGGTGGGAAACAGGCTCCCAGCCAAGCAGAGAGCCCGATGCAGGGTTCAATCCCAGGACCCTGGGATCATGACCTGAGCCGAAGGCAGAGGCTTAACCTACTGAGCCACCCAGGCGACCCTAAAGAAAAATTTAAAAAAGATTTTATTTATTTATTTGAGAAAGAACACGAGTGGGGGGGAAGAGAAAGCTAGCGCATGAGGACGAGCTGGCAGAGAGGGAAGGAGAAGCAGGCTCTCCGCTGAGCAGGGACCCCAATGCAGGACTGAGACCCTGAGATCATGACCTGAGCCAAAGGCAGCCGCTCATCCAACAGAGCCATTCAGTGCCCCCTGCCCATTTTTTTAATTGGATTTTTTTTTTTTTGGTGTTGAGTTGTATAAATTCTTTATATTTTAGATATTTACCCCTTATCAGGTATATCGCTTGCAAGTATCTTCTCTCATTCAGTAAGCTGCCTTGCTGTTTTGTTGATAATTCCTTCGGTGTGCAAAAGCTTTTTATTTTGGCTTAGTCCTAATAGTTTATTTTTGCTTTTGTTTCCCTTGCCTGAGGAGATATATCCATAAATATTTTGCAAAGGCTGATGTCCAAGAGATTGCTGCCTATGTTTTCTTTTATATTCAGGTCTCACATTTTCGTCTTCAGTCCATATTGTGTTTATTTTTGTGTATGGTGTCAGAATGTGGTCCAGGTTTATTCTTTTGCATGTGGCTGTCCAGTTTTCCCAACACCATTTGTTGAAGAGACTGTTTTATCCCCATTGTATATTCTTACTTCTTTTGTCATATATTAATTAACCATATTGGTATGGATTTATTTCTGGACTTTCTATCCCGTTCCCAATGATGTAATTTTGTGCCAGTACCATATATCAGTTTGATTACTATAGCTTTGTAACGTACCTTGAAATCCGGGATTGTGATCTCTCCAGTTATTTCTCAAGATCACATTGACTATTCAAGGTCTTTTGTGGTTCTATACAAATTTTAAGATTATTTTAATTCTGTGAAAAATGCTATTGGTATTTTGATAGGAATTGCATTGAATTCATAGATTGCTTTGGGTAGTATGAATATTTCAATGATGTTAATTTTTCCAGTTCTTGAGCAGAGAATATCTTTCCATTTGTTTGTATTGTCTTCAATTTCTTTCACCAATGTCTTACAGTTTTCAGAGTATAGATCTTTCACCTTCTTGGTTAAGTTTATTCCTAGGTATCTTTTTCTTTTTGGTGCAATTGTTAATGAGATTGTTTTCTTAACTTCTCTTTCTGCTACTTTGTTATTAGTTTATAGAAATGCTGCAGATTTCTGTAATTAATTTTGTATCTTACAATTTTATTGAATTAATCAGTACTAATAGTTTTTTTTTTGTGTGTGTGTGGTCTTTGGGGTCTCCTGTATACAGTAACATGTCATCTGCAAATAGTGAAAGTTTTACTTCTTCCTTACCAATTTAGATGCCGTTTATGTCTTTTTCTTGTCGATTGCTACAGCTAGGACTTCTAGTACTATGTCAAATAAAAGTGGTAAGCATGGACATCCTTGTTTTGTTCCTGATCTTAGAATAAAGCTCTCAATTTTCTTCCAATTTCTTAGTTGACAATCTATTGTAAAGAAGTGCTTACTTTTGTCCTCCATTTGCTAGTTTATTTATGTATATCAGTATGGACTCATGGAATACTATTTTTCTTCAGTGTGTTATCATCTGATACTATCATTATTTATTCTAGTGCTTAAATTGTATTCAGTTTGGCCAGTGGGAGATGTTTCAAACTGTCTACTGTGCCCTTCCTAAACTCTCCATAATTTTTGTGCTCTATCTCATGTGCTGGTACAATGAGACTTTCCAGACTTGTACTTCCCGTGCTCTGGTCCTGGAATGAGCCAGCTCTCCAAGGAGATCTGATTTGTTTTAGTGGAGATTAGTATTTAGAAACCAAGATCTGAAAATTAAGTGTGCTCACTGTCTATGGGTCCCCTTAGTGGTCAGAATCTCATATACATAAATACACACACATCCATATTACCTATCTATTAATCAAAACCTTGAGTTCACATCAATATTTGTAATTTCAATACAACACCATATGATGATTCATCCTAGCCTTCATTGTCCTATTTGTAACTCCCTCCTCAGACAGTGATAAACTTGGCTCTCATTATCCTTAATTTAGTTACTTATTTGCTATTTTCCCTTTTAGGTTCCAAGCCTCTGATCTCCTTGACTGTGTCCTTACCTTTGGCCTTCATGGTCCACAGATCTCCTCAGTACTGTTTCCTTGCCACAAACTCTGCAGGTTCTGGCCAACTTTTGACTCTGGCTCCAACTCTCCCAGCCCCAGATTAGTGAAAGATTTTAAGCAGGGAAAGGCATGATCAGATTTATCTCTGAGAACAATCAGCCTGATGGCAGGTTAGATTCAATGCATTAAAGGCAGTTAAGAAGTCACTATAATAGTCTGAGCAAAGGCTTAAAATGGCCTAAATTAAAGCTGCAGCCATAAGAATAGAGAGCACACATTAAAAAAAAATATTTAGAGGATAAAATCTACAGGACTGAGCAATTCATTTAATGGGGGGATAAGCAAGAAAAGGGGCCTAATTTTTAACTTGTGAGGCAAGTGGGTAGAGGATGTCACTAAGCAAGACAGGGGAGTAAGGAGAAAAAGCGATGTAAAAGGCAAAAGTGGGTAAATAGAAGATAACTGTTTCTTTTTGGCCATGCTGGATTTGAGATGTCCATGGACACTAGAAATATAGTAGCTAGTTGGATGGATGGCTTTGGGCATGTGCTTAAACACTATTTCAAAAGTGCCCTCTGCCCAGAAGTCCCCGGAAACAAGTGCCTTCCAAGGCCAAAGGACTCTTTATCATTTATCAATGCCAAATTCTGAGATTCTGAAGTCCACTCTTTGTCCTGGAAGTGGGTTGGCTGAACTTTGCACACAGGAATTAAAACAAAAAGAGGATGTCCAATGGGGACTTTAAGTTAATATCTCAGAAGGAAGAGAGGAATAAAACCGGGACTCTGACATAATTTTGTAAAAATCTCCCATTTTGTTACTTTTTTATGCTTAAACAAGAGGGGTCTACATGATTATCTTAAGAATAGTCAGAAAGGGGGCGCCTGGGTGGCTCAGTGGATTAAGCCGCTGCCTTCGGCTCAGGTCATGATCTCAGGGTCCTGGGATCGAGCCCCGCATCAGGCTCTCTGCTCCACAGGGAGCCTGCTTCCTCCTCTCTCTCTGCCTGGCTCTCTGCCTGCTTGTGATCTCTCTCTCCGTCAAATAAATAAATAAAATCTTTAAAAAAAAAAAAAAGAATAGTCAGAAAGATGGTCTTAGGAAGTTTATCTCACTGAACAGCTGGTTTTGTGGAAGGTGAGGAGGACCATGGAAGGAGGAGTTAATGGCAAGGCTAAATAATTATCACTTATGGGGTTCCTAAGCACTTCACAGAATCTATTCAATGCAATTATCATAAAACTCTATGGCTAGTTACTTTAGCCGGTATTTTTCAAATATGGAAAATAAGGTTAAAAAAGTTTCTCATGGAAACAGGACTAAGGAGGTAGAGTTGGAGGTAGAGGTTTCAACCCAGGTCTGCCTATCTTAATGCAACATCTGTGTTCTTAATTGCCCCACAGCATCGCTTTCCTGAAGCTGTGAGGACACAGCATCCTCCAGAACAGACAGCCAGCAAAAGCAGAGACTTTCAGGCTCTCCCTGGTTGAGAAGAACCCCGAGGGCCTTTTGGACTAGAATTATCAATAATTCCTGTTCCTCTATTTGATTAGCTTAATCTGAACACAACCCATCAGGGGACAACAAACTGGAATTCCTCCAGATTTGATGGAGAAAGATTGCAAGAGATATAAACATACTATAAGATATTAGGGGATGCTGTAAGACTCACAACCCATAATACATGATGGTCTCAAACACAGAAAAAGCTCTCATGTAGAAAAGGAATAGAATTTAGTGTTTTTCCTAAATCTAAGATTAATCCATGGCATAATATTATGTGAAAATGTAGAATAAAAATTTTTATCAATAACTGCAAATATGTAAACACTGAATATGCATGTGGATAAGGACCGAAAGTGATGTAGGAAAGACGGTGTCAGGGTTCGAAGCTGACGGCCAAGAAAGAATTCTCAAGACATCTTTAGTGCAAAAGGTGATTTTATTAAAACACGGGGACAGGACCTGTGGGCAGAAAGAGATACACCAGGGTCATGAGGAGTGGTGCACTATATACTTTCCAGTGGGGAGTGGGTTAGGGATAGAAAAAGTCTCTAAGGAATTTTGGAAGCAAGGTTTCCAGGACCTTGAGAGGGCTAGCTATTGTTGAGACAAGGTCATTTATTACTGTCTAATGAAACTTTAGTCATGAGACCTTTCAGATGTATATCAGGGGGCCATGTGCTTACGGATGATTGCCAACATGTATTTTGGGGGGTTTAGAGATAAAGGAAGTTTCCAAAGGAATTTTTATATGTTAAAGTAGGCTTACAGGATCCTGGTTGGAGGGGTTGTTCAGGCTAGGATTGCATTTTGCCTTTAGCAAAGTATTAACATTGAGGCAGTTGAGTCCCTAGAGGAATGCCACTGCCTGTTTCAGGGACCTGTCAGTGGGCTAAGGGTAGTAAGGAAATTAGTAATTTTTCTTCTGCCTTTGTTTCCCACATCAAAGGTAACAAGGACAAATAAAGCACTGATGTGTTTAGGCAATGGCAGTGTGGCCAATTTGTCTTGGCTTTTTTTTTTAAGTATTGTTCTGCAACAAAGAAAATTTGACAAAAGCAAACACATACAGGAAAACATACAAATGCTGATAATCCGAGAAAAATGTTCAGCCTCATTATAATATAAAATAAAAAAACACGATACAATTTATCATTTATCAAAATGACAAACATTAAAATAAATAATAACCAGCACTAGTAAAGTCTCAGGAAATAATATGTCAGAATAGTTATGAGCAGATTGTAAATTTATATACTTTTTTTAAAAAAAGATTTTATCTATTTATTTGAGAGAAAGTGTGCACAAGCAGGGTGAGTGGCAGGCAGAGGGAGAGGGAGAAGCAGGTTCCCGCTGAGCAGAGAGCCATGTGTGGCTCATCCCAGGACCCTGGGATCATGACCTAAGCCAAAGGTAGATGCTTAACCGACTGTGCCACCCAGGCACCTCTTATATACACTTTTTAAAGGAAAACTTGACAAATCATATTATAAAAAATAAATAGTGACAAGCCTTTGATGTAGTAGTTACACTTTTAAGAATATATCTTTCAGGCACCTGGGTGGCTCACTCAGTTAAGCATCCCATTCTTGGTCTCAGCTTGGGCCATGGTCTGGGGTTGGGAGTTTGAGCTCCATGTTGGGCTCCATGCTAGGTGTAGAGCCTACTCAAAAACAAACAAACAAACAAACAAAAAAACCCCCATATATCTTAAGTAAATAAGGATGTACACAAAGTTCTAGCTAAAAGGGTATTCACTGAGGGGTGCCTGTGTGGCTCAGTGGGTTAAGGCCTCTGCCCTCAGCTCAGGTCACGATCCCAAGGGTCCTGGGATTGAGCTCCGCGTCATACTCTCTGCTCCGCAGGGAGCCTGCTTCCTCCTCTCTCTGTGCCTGCCTCTCTGCCTACTTGTGATCTCTGTCAAATAAATAAATAAAATTAAAAAAAAAATAAATAAAAGGGTGTTCACTGAAGCCTTGCTTATAATATGTAACAATTAAAAATAACTTACATGCTTATTACTAGTGAATGTGGTTCAGTAAACTATCCATACAATAGAATATCATGCAGATGCTAAAATTATGTGGTAAATTTTATTTAAGTCAATAACTTAATGGTTTAATGATAATTAAATCAATAATAAATCATACTATATTTAATGACAATAAAGGAAGTTCACAAAGTAATAACTGAAGAAAGCAATTAACTAAAGATTCTGCATGGTTTTTAACAAAAAATATTTTTGCTAAAAAATCTTATATATACCTATACACATATGTGGTATATATATATATATAGATAGATAGATATATACTCACACATATATATGCATCTATACACACATATATTTAGTGGTTGATTTCTTTTTGCTCAGGTCTTACTTTTTAAAGTGTATTTGGGGGCACTTGGGTGGCTCAGTCCATTAAGTGTCTGCCTTCCACTCAAGTCGTGATCCCAGGGTCCTGGGTTGAGTCCTGCATCCAGCTCCCTGCTCAGCAGAGAGCCTGCTTCTCTCCCTTTCCCTCTGCACCCACCTCCCCACTCTCTCCTCTCAAATAAATAAAATCTTTTTAAAAAATGTGTTTGATTTTATTGTTATTTGTACTGTTTACACAGCAAAACTTATTAAAAATAAAAGTAACATGAGTTTTTCTCCTCTATTAAATATGTTAAATTAAAAAATATAGATTAGATAACACGAAGTTCACAATACTTAGTTGATAGTCAATAAGTATTAGTCCCTCTCCCTTCCCTAGTGATAGATATTCAAGCACAAGTTAGAAAATGGCAGATCTGGGATGTAGTTGAAGCGATCTGGGCAACAAGTTGCATCAGAAGACCTTTAAAGCTCCTTTCAATCCTGATGATTCAAGATTAATACAATTCTTCCCTACTCACCTTTTAAATAATCGACTGGGATAACACGAAATTGTTTTATTGAATATCTAGTAGTTGTAGTGTTACTATTACTAGCATTGTACATTGTGAATGGGGGTGTGTGTATGAAGAAAATCAGGCACGAGGGAGGATTGATGCAAATCTCAGCCCATCTCCTCCTGACAGCTCTCTGGCTCCCCTTTTTGTGAATGACTGAATGGTGGTCCTTAGGCCTCAGAGCAGACACTATCCGTGAGAAACAGAACTTTAAAAAAGGAATTACTTTCCTTTTCCAAGAAGCTGCCGGGTGACCAACGCAGAGGAGCGGGGCGCCCTTTCCAACCTCCTGCGAGTGTGGAGGACATTCAAGACCCTGCGATCCAGTAAGGCAGGACCAAAGCGCTGGCTCTCTAAATACACACGGCGCAAGACATGAGGGCCCCTCCCCGCCGGCAGCACCTGGCCTTCTCTGACCAGGGCCAGGAGGTCGCTCTCGCCCGGGACAGACGTGAGACCACCCGGAGCCGGAGGAGGTCTCCGCCACCATCCCTCGCAGCCCCCACGTGCGCGCCTAGCGCCGGGAGGCGGGGCCGCCGGCGGGGGCGGGGCGAACGCCGCGGGGCGGGGCGCCAGTTGCGCGCGCGGGGCAGGGGCGGGGCGCGCAGCGTGGTCTGGGCCGGCCCGGCGCTCCTCCTGCTTCCGCGCCCAGGCCCCGCGGGCCGAGCTCCTCCCCTGGCTCGGCCTCTGTCCCTTCCTCTGCCCTCTCTCCTCCTCCTCCTCCTCTTCCTCGGTGAGGAGCTCCTCGAGCAGCCAGGCAGCATGGCGGCCGTGGAGACGCGCGTGTGCGAGACAGACGGCTGCAGCAGCGAGGCCAAGCTCCAGTGTCCCACCTGCATCAAGCTGGGCATCCAGGGCTCGTACTTCTGCTCCCAGGTAGATAGACGCCTGCTCCCCGCGGCGCCGGTGCGGCCCGCGGACTTCCTCCGCTCTCCTGTCCTCGCGGCCGGTCGGGACGCGCTCCTCCTCTTCCACCCCCCGGGCGCGCCAACCGCGCTCCCTCCTCCCCGGGTCACTGTCGCCGCCGCCCCCTCCCGCCTCCGGGGATCCTGGGCCCCTCCGACGCGGGCGCGGTCTTCCAGCGGCCATGTGGGCTGGGGGCGGAAGCGGACTTGTCCTGGGCAGCCTGGCGGTTCTAGGGCGCCGCGTTGAGGGGCGGCTTCCCGCCGCGCATCCTCTGCCCTTGCTGGGGCTGTCAGGTGTGCGGGCTACCCGAGACAGGTGGGGACGCCCCGGGGAGGGGGCAGCCTCAGCCGTGCGTATCCCCACAGCCGCAGCTCCCGGCAGCACTCTGGTCGTGGTCGTGGGGCGTCACGAGGCCGGGTAGTCAGTCACTCTGATCCCGGCGGGATTGGGGGTCGGAAGAGACCCGTTGGGGTTTTGAGGAGTGGGTTGCCCGGGGTCGCAGAAGAGGAGGAACGCTAGCACCAGCCCCACCTCTCTCCTTGTGTTTTACTGCCACGCTTTGACACTTAAGCAACTTTGGGCTTGGGGATGGATAGGGGTCTGTAATTCATTCGTTTGCTTTTGCATCCAAAATTATTAATTTAGAAAACCATAAGTTAGCGCTATGAGTCACCGTTCTCATTTACAGAATTTGCCACTGAGTGAAAAAGTCAGTTCCATTAAGGGTTATGCTTTAAGGCATGGTGTATTTTAATAAGTTTTGTGCAGTGAAGCAAACCCAGCACTGAATGGGGTCCTGACTGAAACGTGTGCTAGTGTTTATGTTTACTGAAAAGCACTCGTGTTCCGGTTGCATTTGGACACTCAAGAGTATCGGCAGGGCCGCAGTGCTATGGCTCTTAGTTCCAGTGCAGGTCTGTTGAAGAGGGAGACGCGTGAAAGTTCATGTATTAAATTAGTAGCGTCCTGTGGGGAGAAGAGCATGGACAAAGAGTCTGAAGGCCTGGTCAGGGCCCTGCCTTTGCCAAGTACTGTGCAATCTTGAACTAGCCAAGTTACCTAACCTTTCTGAGCTCCACTCCTACCACTGTACAGAGGGGAAGATGATACTCTTACTTACATATTTCTCAACGTTGTTCTGAGCTCAAATTATCCAGTGAATGTGAAATGCTGGTAAGACGTGAAGCATTTTTCTTCTTAAAAAGGCTGTTTGAACACTGCCATATGAAAAATATGAATGATTGGAATGAAAACAAATAAGAATAGTATATACAAGTAATATGAATATTTTAAATATAAAGTATGTAAACATAAAGACATGTAAAATACAAGTAAATCCTTCAGGCCACATGACTTGTACATAAGCCATTCTAAGAGATTCTGGCTATGTTGTATAGGTCTTGTTTTTAGATAGGACATGATCCTTGACCTTGTTAGTATCATTTGGAAAAAGTTGCACATGAGAAGTGTTGCTCTTTCTAAAAATAGCATTGGGACTACTCAGCATGCTAAACGTGGTATGAGTCTTTTTATTTCTTTGAAATAATTT
The DNA here is from genome assembly GCF_922984935.1 of Meles meles. Classification (NCBI taxonomy): domain Eukaryota; kingdom Metazoa; phylum Chordata; class Mammalia; order Carnivora; family Mustelidae; genus Meles; species Meles meles. The sequence continues at coordinate 110,464,719 of NC_060067.1, read as the reverse complement.
TTCAAATTTTAATTTGTTGAGGGCTATGTGGGACCTGGATTTAAAACCAAAAACCCAATAATTTGCTTTTGGAAATTGTGTACCATGAGTGGAATAATGTGGTTTACCTTGAGTTTAAAATTAGGTTGCATTTTGTAATGCTGAATGAGTTAATACGTACAGACACCTACTTGTTGAGATTTTGACTGTGAAACCATATTCATCAGGTATAGGTGATACTCTCTTAGGCATGGTATTATTCAGTAGAAAGAACATTGTCTCCTTAGGATTTGTGGGAAAATGCCAACATATTCGTGAAAACATGACATAAGGCTTCTTCTCGCCACTTCTCTGATCATCTTCAGTGGTCTGTCTTCTGTCTGCCTGCTTCTCTGGTCCCCAGCCTGGCTGTCTGGCCAGCTTATGTGGGAATAATCTGAGAACAAAACTATAAGAGGCCATAACAGAGGTAAGCCTTTCCCAGTTACTTACTCACAACACCTTGGTTTCCTTTAGGATATTTTATACAATCAGTAGTTATCTCATTTATTTTCTTATTTATCTGTTCTTTAATCACAAGGGGAGGTTTGTGAACACGCTATCTTGTTCACTGCCCTCTCATTTCTCAACACAATGCTATGCATGCAGTAGGTGGGCATAGAATGTTTGCATCAATGATAAATGCATCACAAGGCTGAATAAAGAGGTATATGCTACATTTGGATCATGACTCCATCATTTACTAGCTGTGTGATTTTGGGCAAATAACTTGACTTCTCTGTTTTATGTTACATTCAGTGGGCCCATGGATAGTACAGGATTTTGGTGTAAATACTAAGTGTATGTAAAACACTTCACACATTAGTAAATTTAATCAATGTTAGGTCTTGTTTAAACATTTTAAAAAATTTATTTATTAGAGAGAGTACACATTTGCAGGGGGAGGGGTGTTGGGGGACGGGGAGAGATTCTCAAGCAGACCCCTCCCCCCTCAACTGAGGGGGGAACCCATCGCCCAGCCCAGTCTCAGGACCCTGAAATCATCACCAGAGCCAAAATCAAGAGTTGGATGCCCAACCAACTGAGCCACCCAGGCACCTGTCAATGTTAAGTTCTTTGTAGTATTATGCTGTGTTTTATGCTTAAGGTACAAAAATATTTTTATCTAAGATGCTTAATTTATTTTTTGAGTTTTTTTCTTTTTTGGTAATCTCTGCATCTAATGTGGGGCTCGAACTCACAACCTTGAGATCAGGAGCCGCATGCTTTTCTGACTTAGCCAGCTAGGGGCTGCTAAGATGTTTAATTTTAAGAAAAGTTTTGGCTCTTTATATGAATAAAATCCCTTTTACTTGAAAATTGAGCTTTTCTGATGTTTGATGGCATTTCCTTATAGAAGTGTTCATTCTTATTTAATAGTAGTTTACTAATTTTAATAGTAGTGTAATAGTTTATGCCTAGTTCCTAGGAGTCTGTAAAAATATTTTGAGGGTGGAGGCTATGCTTTACATATTTTCATTTTCTCTACCTTGTACACTGTAGGCACTCAGGTTTTTTTTTTTTTTTTTTTTTAAGCATTCAGTTTCTTAACGAAAAGAGGTCATTGGGCCTGACAAGGAAAGCAAAGAGCATTCAAGCCCTTAGTAAATAGCTCAGGACAGATGCTACCTTGTCTGTAGTTAAAGGATCAGCTAAGGACCTGAGTGATTTGTAACCATTTATAAGATGTAAGAACTTTAAAAGAGTATAGTATGAGTGGAAGGAGACTGGGTTTATGGTCTGACCTGGAGTTAAATCTTTACTACCAGGTCCTTGGCCAAGTTCTCTCTTAAATTTGTAATAGAGGGCTAATGGTGTTTCCTTTCCATAGAATTGAGGGGAAGGTGAATAAGAGAGCATGCAAAATACTTAGCACACTGTTCAGTGAGTGGTTTTATTATGCATGTAGTTTCATGTCTAATACTATTACACCTAGTTATAAGGAAGGTTTTTTGTTTTGTTTTGTTTTTTAAGATTTTTAAAAATTTATTTGCCAGAGAAGGGGAGAGAGCGTGCGTGAGAGCGCACAAGCAGGGGGAGCAGCAGTGAGAAGCAGGCTCCCCTCAGAGCAAGGAGCTGGATGTAGGACTCAGTCCCAGGACCCTGGGATCGTGACCTTAGCTGAAGGTAGATGCTTAATCGACTGAGCCACCCAGGTGTCCCATTTATAAGGAAGGTTTAGAAATGTTTAAGGAGAAGTATCATTTGTTTATGAAAATTTTATTTTTGTTTTTTTAACTACAAAACAATTTTTGTTTCTCCATAATAGCTTTTGAAAAATAAAATGATAAAAGATGTTATATCTTTTATAATCAAAGGAAATCAAAAAACTAGGAAAAATGTAATAAAAACAATGAAAGATCTCTACACTAAAAACACACATATCATTCTGAGAGAAATTAAAAGCTAGGAATGGAGGTACATATAGGTATACATATAGAGGTATATGCACACACACATACATATATACACCTATTTTATTTTATTTTTTTAAAGATTTTTTATTTATTCATTTGACAGAGATCACAAGTAGGCAGAGAGATAGGCAGAGAGAGAGAGGAGGAAGCAGGCTCCCTGCTGAGCAGAGAGGAGCCTAAGGCAGAGGCTTTAACCCACTGAGCCACCCAGGCGCTCATATACACCTGTTTTATTGTGCTTGCTTTATTGGGCTTTACACATACTGTGGTTTTTACAAATTGAAGGTTTGTAACAATCCTGTGTCAAGCAAGTCTCTTAGCCCCATTTTTCTTTCTTTCTTTCTTTTCCATTTTTCTAATTGTGTCTCTGTCACATTTTAGTAATTCTCACAGTATGTAGAAGTTTTTCACTTTTTTTAAAAGTTTTTTAGTTTGAGAATAGTTAACATACAATGTTACATTAGTTTCAAGTGTACAACATAGTGATTCAGTATGTCTCTACCTCAGGCTGTGCTCACCACAAGTGTGCTACCGTCTGTCACTATACAACATTATTACAATATCATTGACTATATGTCCTATGCTGTGCCTTTTCTTCCTGTGACTTACTTGTTCCGAAACTGGAAGCCTCTATCTCCCACTCCCCTTCACTCATTTTGCCACTTCCCCCACCCCCCCTACTCCTGCTTCCATCTTTTTATGAACATTTTGAACACATTCTTGGAGTAGATTCTTTCAAAGAAGCAGTAGCAAGGTAAGGTGATTTGGGTCTCCAGGAGGAAAGTGTGTAGCTGGGCATCTTGGGAGTTGGATTTGGAAACTGAGGAAAGAATTGCCCTTCCAGTATGTAGCAACTTTGAAATGTCATTGTACCCTCTGAAACTCTTGTCCTTTCATAACAAAGTTCCTTCCTAAGAATGCAGCATGTTTCTGGAACTCATCTTCATCACTGATGGAGATATTACCATATTATACTTTGTATTTATAAGGATTATCTTTAAATTCCTCGCATTATCTCATACCATCCCTAGGTACTGCTGTAAGTTAGGTGGTTGGGTACAACTGTCATAGCTTCTTATAAAGCTCATTGATCTTACAAAAGACCAGTGTTGGTTTGAGGACATTGTGGTGGTCAGTGGAGAGATCCTTTTATTGACATGCTTATAGTATAAACAGTTATGCTGGGGTTTTGGCATGAGTTATATTTATATTCCAGTAGAACTTTTAAAAAGCAAGCATCATTTGGTTGGTAGGTAATCAAAAGTTGAACAAGTCTTTAACTCTTTTTTTGTTTGTTTTTAAGAGATTGAAGGGCTGACGGAAGTAGGTGTGATCTTATATTGTTCATACAGTTTGTAGATAGAAGTTTTAGTCATTTTTGGGGGGGTGAATCTTTTTTTTTTTTTTTTTAAAGATTATTTATTTATTTATTTTGACAGACAGAGATCACAAGCAAGCAGAGAGGCAGGCAGAGAGAGAGGAAGGGAAGCAGGCTTCCTGCCGAGCAGAGAGCCCAATATGGGGCTCGATCCCAGGACCCTGGGATCATGACCTGAGCCGAAGGCAGAGGCTTTTACCCACGGAGCCACCTAGGCGCCCCAAGGGGAGTGAATCTTTTTCATACAAAATTTTTATTTTCTTACTTTTGTTTTTTTAAAAGTTTTATTTATTTGTCAGAGAAGGAGAGAGAGAGAGAGAGCGAGCATAAGCAGGGGGAGTGGCAGGAAGAGGGAGAAGCCGGCTTCCTGCTTAGCAAGGAGGACCCTGGGATCATGACCTGAGCAGAAAGCAGATGCTTAACCGTGACACCCCGGCATCCCAACATACAAAATTTTTAGTTTGGTATTAGTAAATTTGGTCGGGGTGATGTAATAGACACATATGCACATAGCTGAGGGGCACATACTTAGCTCTAGATGTTAGAAGAGAGAAACAATAGCATGGTAACTCTACTAATAAGGAATTGTCCCTGGTATTGATAGCAAACCTATTTAATAGATGTGCTGTAGGCAGGCATACTCCATAGAGCAACCATTATAAATCTCTTCATAGTAAAGTTTTAATGTAATGGAGTATAAATACAATTATTACCCTTACTGGTTGATCGTGAACCTCTCCCGATCTCCTGTTTTAACATGCGGCATTTGCTTATTCATGCTTGGGCAGGTAGTACTCCTAGCTCAACAATTATGTGTTTTTATTTTGATTTCTTTGATTGGTATCAGTCTTGTGTCTGACTTTGAATAAAGAGCAATTCAACATACTCTGTAAGCTAGGTCTTTTTTGCTATGTGTTTGGCAGCTGTAGTTGAACCTGGTGGAAGGACCCTGTGATACTTCCCTCGAATTACACGTTGCACATTAAGTTCTCTTCTTGTAGCACTGTTTACAGTGGCTACGTCATGGAAACAACCAGAATGTCCATGGATGGGTGAATGGATAAACAATTTGTGGTATATACACACAGTGGAATACTACATAGCCTTAAAAAGAAGGAAATTCTGCAGTGTGCCACATCGTGCTACCTAAAATAAGCCAGTTACAGAAAGACACTGGATGATTGCACTTACATGAGGTATCTAAAACAGTTGAGTTCATGGAATCGAAGAATGTAATGGCGGCTGCCAGGGGCTGGGAGGAGGGAGAAATGGGGAGCGCTCATCAGTGGGCTCAGAGTTTGAGTCACACAAGATGAATATAGGCTCTAGACATCTGCTAGTCAGCATTGTACCTACAACAAGGAAAATTATATTGACACTTAAATTTGTTAAGAGGGTATATTTCATGTTAAAGTGTTCTTACATTAAAAAAAGTTTTGTTTTATTGCAAGGTTCTGTAGGGACTTCTTCCTGATGATACTACCTCTGTGCCATGTCTGGTGGAAAGCATTCCTAAAATCCTGTCAGCTGGGGTCTGCTCGGGTGGCATTATTTGGGTCATAGGCTCAGGCCTCTAGTGGTTAGGGTATAAAAGATAAATGAAATTGTGATGTTAGCACTTTCCTTAAAGTCATAAAGTAAAAGGAAACAGAGACTTCTCCATATTATGAACCTGTATTTAATGATTCTACCTTGATAAAAGGTCAAAAGGTCAAACTTTGTATCAGATTCTGAAGGGTGCTTTGTCTTTTTTGTCAAGCTGTGAGCTTAAGTCATTGAGTAAAATAGGTAACTGTAGGTGCCATTAGATAGGGCATGGCTTTTGTTTTTTTCCTCAAATGGGGCATGGCTTCTTGGGTTGGGGATTTATTTTATTCCTCATTATTTTCCTAATTGGCACTACTGGTAGGTTTGACTATTTGAATACTGATAGCTTTGCATTGTTCACTACTAAATAAATGCAGAGAAATGTAAGTGCAGTTATTATGTGAATAATTTAGTATTGTTTTTGAATTGAGGTTTTATGTACCTTAAAGTCAGTTATTTAAATTTTTTTTACTCAGTTATTATTAGATTTTGAGTAGAATAAAAAACTAATAGTGAATCATTAATAGAATCTTAAAAAAAATGATACAGTAAATGCCTATATACTTGGCACCTAAGTCCTTAAAAAGAACATTGGTAGTAAAAGCAGAAGGCTTCACTGTTTTCCTCACATAAAAGGAACTACTATATCCCGAATTTTGTCGGGATATTGTTCATTTGCTTTTCCACATATTTGATTCCTTAGATAATGCATTGTTTACTTTCGATGTTTTTGAAACTTTTATAAATGAAATCGGTGCTAGTATTGTTAAGTAACTTGTTTTCTTTAACATTATGTTTTTGAGATTCATTCATGTGTGTAGCTCTAGTTCATTCATTCTTCATTGCTCTATGGTATTCCAGTGAATCCATATATCATAGTTCATTCATTTCTTTGTTAATGGAAATTCGGGTTGTTCCAGGTTTTTGTTTTAAATATTCTTAAGCCTAACTCCTGGTGCCTGTGTGCAAGAGTTTCTCCTGGGTATACACCCATCAGAAACATTCTTGAGTAATAGGATATGTATGTGTTCAGCTTTGTTTTGGTGGTGCCAAATTGTTTTCCAACATGATTATACTTACACTTCTGTCATCAAAAGCTTTATATTGTTCCATATCCTAGCTAAGACTTGAAATTAACGGACATTTTGATTTTTATCAAAGTGGTTTTTTATGTTACGAATAACAGCATCTGTTGGGCTATTTATATATTTGTAAACCTGTGAAAATTTAAGTGTCCTTGAGGGACTTAAGGTTACTTGTACACACAGGAAGTACTTTAAAAAAAGATAAGTGATTGAATCAGGATGTTGTGCACCTGAAACTAATATTATATGTGAAGTTTGCTTTAATTAAGAAAAAAAAAATCACGAGGAAGTGCTAAGTGAAAGAGACACTGAGTTATTTTTCCCCTTAACTTATTTCACAACTTTATTAAGTTTCCCTAGCTTTTTATTGTGAAGAATTTCAAACATATAGAAAAGTTTAAAGAAGAATACTACTAACTAATTGCAGTACACTCATCACCTAAGTTAACATTTTTCCCTGTTTGCTTTGTGTCTGCTTGTGTGTGTATTGCATTTGTGAATTTGTTGAAACGTTTGAAAGTCACAGACAACATGACACCACACCTGTTAATTATTCAGCATGCCTCTTTTAATGACAAGGACATTCTTCTTTCTTGTTTACAATGCCATGATTACATTTAAGAAAATGGACAGGAATTCCCTAACATCATCTAACAGTCAGCCCTATTCAGATTTCCCAGTTATCCCCCAGGCATCTTTAGTTGTATTTTTTGCTTTTTATTATTTTTTAATTAATATTAAATTAATTAATATTATATTAATTATTATATAATTATAAATTATATATATATATATTTTATATATATATATAAAATAAAAAATTAATATTAAAGGAAATTAAGATCTTATCAGAGCTCACAAGTAGCATTCGTCATGTCTCTCAGTCTCTTTTCATTTAGAAGAGTCCTCTCATCTTTATTTCACGATGCTAACTGTTTTAAAAGAGACTAGTTGTCTTGTAGCACGTCACATATTCTTGATTATCTCATTATTTCCTCAACATCACATATTCTTGATTAACTCCTTATTTCCTTGTAGTGTCTTTAAGTTGTTCTTTTATCCCCGGTATTTTTCCTTCAGCCAAATATTAGGTCCAAAGGCCTAACTAGAATCTGTCAAGATTCACTTGAGAAGACACCTAGGTGATCCTGCATGCCTTGTATTTTATCACATTAGGAGAAACAGATACTTGGTTGTTCCAGTTCAAAATCTGACATTTGGTTAGAGAGGTTGCTGCCAGATGACCACTGTAAACATGTATTTTTTACTTTGCAGTGCCTATGTAATCTGTAGGATGAGAACATGCTTTTCTTCATGATCTTTCTCCAAGTGGTTTTAGTATCCATGATGGTCATTGCCTGATAACTATTTCAGTAAGGATTTGCACATAGTGATTTCCCTTCCAAACCCATTCTGTCATTTACTGTCTGATTTTTTTTTCCACCTCTAAGGAAGTTCTTCCTCATCAACTGGTTAATAAAAACTATGTTCTCCCTAAAAATGGTAAGATTCCTACTTAGAAGACATGTAATGACATGGTAATATATTGGTCACTTCCAGGAATCACAAATGTTTGTTGTAGTTTCCCCATTTTTCAGTATAGGAACCTTTGGATTTTTTCCCCTTTCATTCCCCTGCCCCGAGAGAGAGAAAGAGAGGCTTGTGAGTGCAGGGGGGAGGGGCAGAGAGAGAGGGAGAGAGAATCCCAACCAGACTCCATGCTCAGCGGGAAGCTGGAAGTGGGGCTCAATCTCATGACCCTGAGATCACAACGCCAGCCAAAATCATTAATCAAGGTGCTTAACTGACTGAGCCACCCAGGTGCCCCTGCCTTCATTAAACATTAAAATAAGTTGCAATCCTTGTTCTTTTGGATGTTCAGATTGTCTCAGTTTGTTGGTGATAACCACTTTCAGAGTGGTTTCTGTATATTTTGACTCTCCTGCATTAGTCTCTGATTGCTTCCTGGCCTTCTGGCGCAAGGCAAATCAGATTTACCTTGTAATTTCCCTATTCCAGATCTGGAACCAGTCCTATCTCTAAGGAGCTGTTGTTTCTGGTAGGAAAGTCTTTAGAACTCTAGATTTTGGTGCTAAGTATATTTTATGCCCCTGGAGTGCCCTTGCCTGTAGGAGAAGGAGTAGTAACATCTTCAAGGAACTTTGCTGATGGCTTAATGAGGGACACAAATAAAACCTCTGTAGGGCAGTTTTTTCAAAGGAGCATACTAAATTGGTGAAAAATGGTATAGGTAAGGACAGGAAGGCCTCCTGAAGGAGGTGAGTTACCTGCATTTTGATAAGTTACAAAAATAACTAAAAGTGGAAGAGTAAATCAGAAAGTGCACATTAGAGCGTAGGAGAGGATATTCCAGGGGAAGGATAGCTTATGGAAGTAGAGAAGCCAGCTGAAAAAGCGTGTTATAGTAAATAGAGTAGCTTTACTGTAGTAGAGGGTCTGAGTCCAGAGATATTTAAGTAAATAAAGTCATTGATAGTAGGTATAGAGACCTTGCTGTTACATTAAGTATACTTTCTGAAAATGTCAGTATCTCCTTTTGCTTTTCATTATAAAAAGCAGTACGTAATCTTTTCATAAATTTAATAGAAGTGTATGAAATGAAAAGTCCATCATGATCAGAAAGAATCTAAGAGAATGTTAATAATTTGGTTCATTATCTTTCCAGACTTTTCTGTAGGTATTGCATAGAGGTTAAGAGCATGAATAGTGTCTGAAGAGGGTCTGTATTTAGAACTTGGCTTTGTGGGGTGCTTGGGTGGCCCACTCGGTTAAGCGGCCAACTCTGAATTATGGCTCAGGTCATGATCCCAGAATCCTGGGATCGAGTCCCACATTGGGCTTTGCGCTCAATGGGGCGTCTGCTTGAGGATTCTCTTTCTCTCCCTCTTTCGCTGTCCACACCTCCCCCCCACCCCCGGCACGTGTGCATGTGCATGTGCACATACATGCTCCCTGTCTCTCAAATAAATCTTTAGGGGCACCTGGGGGGCTCAGACAGTTAAGTGTTTGCCTTCTGTTCAGGTCAAGAGCTGGGGACCCTGGGATTGAGCCCCACATTGGGCTCCCTGGAGTCTGCTCCCTCTCCCTCTGCTCCTCCCCCCCAATTTGTGCTCTCTCTCTCAAATAAATAAATAAAAAACTTTAAAAAAAAAAAGAACCCTGCAAACCAAAACAAAAAAACCCGTGGCTTTGTGTTTTTTGGACGTGCTAAGTAACTTGTCTATCTCTGTTTTCTCATCTATAAAATGGGATGGTAATAGCACTGACCTCTTATAGTTGTTGTAGGATTAACAGCATTAATACATAGTAACTGCCTAAATCAGAGCTTGGCATATAGTATGCACTCAAATGTTAGCTGTTTTTATTTTTTCAAAACAAAAATTGGATCATTGCTCTTACATTTATCTTTGTAGTTTTATAGTTAAGCTATAAAAAAGCTTTAAAAAAGTCTTTATATAAGCTTTAAAAAAGTCTTTTTTATTGTGGTAAAAAAAGACTTTAGGACCTTAACCATTTTTAAGTGTACAGTTTCAGTATTAAGTATATTTACGTTGTTGTGGAAGAGGTCTCCTGAAATTTTTCATTTTGCACAATTGAAACCCATTAAACAGGAATTCTATTTTGCTCCTTTCTCCCAGCCTGATAACCAACATTCTACTTTCTGTATCTATGAATTTGACTACTTTAGGTACCTTATATTAGTGGAATCATATAGTATTTATCTTTTTGTGACTGGTTTCTTTCCTTTTCTTTCCTAAGATTTTCTTTATTTGACAGAAAGAGATAGCACCCACGCACGCTCACAAACAGGGGTGGGGAGTGGAACAGGGAGAAGCAGGCTCCCAGCTGAGCAGAGAGGCCCAACTCTGACTTGATCCCCAGGACCTAGGGATCTTGACCTGAGCTGAAGGCTCAGCCAATTAACTGCAGGTACCCCTGCGACTGGCTTATTTCACTTATCATAATGTCCTCAAGGTTCATCCATGGTGTAGCATGTGACAGGATTTCCTTCCATTTTAAGGCTGCAGAGTATTCCATTGTATGTAGGTACCACATTTTGTTTATCTGTTCATCCTTTGATGGGCATTTGCGTTGCTCCCACCTTTTGGCTTTTGTGAACAGTGCTGCTTAGGAACATGGTGCAGTTGTCTCTTTGGCGCTGCTTTCTGTTCTTTTGGCTGTATATCCTGAAGATGGATTGCTGGATCATTAACTAGTTCTATTTTAATTTTTTGAGGAACCATCATGCTGTTTTCCATAGTAACTGCGTTATTCCACTATGGTTTTACACAGTAGTTTATGGTCTCACCAACAGTGCACAAGGGTTCCAGCTTCTCTAGATCCCTGCCAGTGCTTGTTTGTTTTTTTAATTTTATTTATTTTATTATTTTTTAATAGTAGCTATCCTTGTGGATATGAGGTGATCTCATATTGGGTTTTGATTTATATTTCTCTGATGACTAGTGATATTTAGTATCTTTCAGATGCTTGTGGCCTTTTTTTTTTTAATCATTCTTGGTGAAATGTCTATTGACATTTCTTAATCTGGTTATTTGATTTTTTTCTAGTTGGGTTGTAGGATTCTTTGTATATTCTGGATATTAACCGACTAATATGTTCTGGATATTAACCATAATATTATCAGGTACATGATTTGCAGATCTCTTCTTCCGTTCCATAGGTTACCTCTTCACTGTCAGTTGTGTCCTTTGATGAGCGAAACTCTTAATGTTTGGGGTGCATGAGTGGTTCAGTGTCTGCTTTTGGCTTAGGTCGTGATCCTAGGATGTTGGGATCAAGCCCCACGTTGGGCTCCCTGCTCAGTGAGGAGTCTCCTTCTCCCTCTCCCTCTGCCCCTCCTCCTGTTCCTGCTCTCTCTCTCTCTCTCTCAAATAAATAAAAATCTTAAAAGTCTTTTTTTTTTTTAAAGATTTTATTTATTTATTTGACAGAGTAGGCAGAGAGGCAGGCAGAGAGAGAGGAGGAAGCAGGCTCCCTGCTGAACAGAGAGCCCAATGTGGGGCTCTATCCCAGGACCCTGGGATCACAACCCGAGCTGAGGCAGAGGCTTAACCCACTGAGCCACCCAGACGTCCCCAAAATCTTAAAAGTCTTGATGGTTTGATGTAGTCCCACTTTATTTTTGCTTTTGTTACCTGTTCCTTTTAGTGCCACACCCAAGAAATCATTGTATCCAATGTCATGAAAATTTTCCCCTGTGTCTTATAGTTTTGGGCCTTATATTTAGGTCTTTTAACTCATTTTGAATTTATTTTTGTATATAGTATAAGATAAATGTCTAATTTCAGTCTTTTGCTTGTGGATATCTAGTTTTCCTAACTCCATTTATTGAAGGCACTGTTCTTATTGAGTGGTCTTGGCATTCTACTAAGGTCATTTGACTGTGTATATAAGGGTTTATTTCTGGACTTCACTCTATTCCAATAGTATGTATATTTATCTTTATGGCAGTACCATACTGTTTTGCTTAGTGCGGTTTTGTAGTATGAGATCAAGTAGTTTGAGATCAGGAAGTCTCAGTCTTCTAAGTGTATTCATTTTAAAAATAATTGTTTTGGCTATTTGGGGGCCTTTTAGATTACATGTGGATTTTAGGATGATTTGTTGAATATATAAATAACATATAATATATATAAAATATATTATATAAATTATATATATATAATATATAAAAGATACATCTTTGGGATTTTGAATGCAATTGTGTTGAATCTGTATGTTGCTTTGGGTAGTACTAACATTTTAACAATATTAAGTCTTTCAGTCCATACACATGGCACTGCTTTCCACTTGGAGGTGATTTTAATTTCTTTTGGCAATGTTTTGTAGTTTTGGGGGTATAAGTTCTTCACCTTCCTCACTTAGAAACACTTGTTTCTAAATGTTCTTTTTGATGCTATTATAAATGAAATTGTTTTCTTAATTTCCTTTTCAGATTGCTCATTGTTAATGTATAGAAACACAGTTGGTGCATGTTGATTTTGTATCCTTCAACTTTACTGATTTTGTTTATTCTAATGGTTTTTCACTTTAGAATCTTTAAGACATTTTCTGCATATAAGATCATGGCATTTGTGAATTAAGATAATTTTGCTTTTCCTTCCTAGTTGGATGCCTTTTATTATTCTTGCTTAATTGCTCTGGCTAAGAATTCCAATATTATTTTGAATAAAAATTGTGAGAGTGGGCATCCTTGTATTGTTCCTGGTCTTAGAGGAAACGTTTTCACCCTTTCACCATTGAGTGATGTTAGCTTTTCAGCTTTTATTATGTTGAAGTAGTTTCTTCTGTTCCTAACAAGTGTTTTAATCTTGAAAGAGTGTAGAGTCTTGTCAGATGTTTCTCCTGCATCGATTAAGATGACTGTGATTTTGTCCTTCATTTTGTTCATGTAGTGGTGATTTTTAAATGCTGATTAAATTTTTTTGTATTTGTATGTTGAACTATCCTTGAATTCCAGGAACCCATGTCATCATGGTGTATAATTTTTTAGATGTGTTGTTGAATGTGGTTTGCTACTATTTTGTTGAGGATTTTACATCAGCATTTATCAAGGATGTTGGTCTGTAGTTTTGTTGTGGTGTCTGACTTTGATATCAGGGTGGCGCTGGCTTCATAGAATGAACGCAGTGGGAATTTACCCTTTTTGTGTGTGTGAATTGAGTCCCCCCTTTTTTTTTTCTTAGTTAATTTCGTAAGGGTTCATCAATTTTGTTGATGTTTAAAAAAATTAAACTCTTAGTTGGGTTGATTTCCCCTCACTGCTCGCCATTGCCCCCCCACCGTCATTGTTTTTCTGTATTATTAATCTCTTGTACTCTTTATCATTTCCTTTCTTCTGCTAGCTTTAGATTTAGTTTATTCTTTTAGTTCCCTGAGGTGTAAAGTTAGTGATATTTATTTGAGATCTTTCTTCCTTTTTAATTTTTTATTATTTTTTAATTTATTTAATGTTTTTAAATATTTTATCATTTTTGAAGGGGAGGATGGCAGAGGGGGAGGGAGAGTGAGAATCTCAAGCAGACTCTGCACTGAGCACAGAGCCCAATGCAGGACTCAATCTCCTGACCCTGAGATCATGACCCTAGCCAAAACCAAGAGTCTGTAGCTTAACAACTGAGCCACCCAGTGGCCCCCTTTCTTCCTTTTTAATATATGAATTTATAGCTATAAACTTCACTTTAACTGCATCCCATAAGCTTTTTTTAAAAAAAAGATTTCTTTCTTTCTTTCCCTTTCTTTCTTAACGTCTTATTTATTTACTTTACTTGATAGAGAGCACAAGCAGGGGGAGCAGCAGGCAGAGGGGGAGGGAGAAGCAGGCTCCCTGTGGAGCAGGGGGCCTAATGTGGGACTTGATGAAGGCAGATGCTCAGTTGACTGAGCCACCCAAGCACCCTACTTCTTTATTTTAAAGAGAAAGCACAAGTGGGAAGGGCGGGGGGCGAGAGGAGAGAAACTGAAGCAGACTCTGAGCTGAGCGTGGAGCCCAACATGAGGCTTGATCTCACTATCCTGAGATGATCTGAGCTGAAACCAAGAGATGGTCCAGGTAGGGAAACCAGTAGGAAGCTGTTTTGATAGTTTGTCAAATTAGTAGAGCCTAAAATAGGATAGGAGATGTTGGGATTAACTAGATAAGAAGAATAAAATAGGAAATGACTTGTTCTAGCAGTGAAATGAAAACACAAATATCTTACCCCGTTGATACTTTATTGCTGTCCAGTGATTCACAATCCTGGAAATAAGTAAGAATCACCAACATAGCGGCATCTGGGTGGCTCAGTCTTTAGGTGTCTGCCTTCGGCTCGGGTCGTGGTCCTGGGGTCCTTGGATTGAGCCCCGCATCGGGCTCCCTGCTTGTCGGGGAGCCTGCTTCTCCCTCTCCCACTCCCTCTGCTTCTGTTCCCTCTCTCACTGTGTCCCTGTCTGTCAAATAAATAAAATCTTAAAAAAAAAAATCACCAACATAACCTGTCCTCAGAGATTCTGATTAAATTTGAGGTAGGAAACAGCATGAATATTTTTAAAGAAAATCTTTACAGATGTTTCTAATATGTAGCTAGGACTGAGAACCACACAATCTCCTATCAGCTCTTAAACGTGGTAGACCTTTTCCTTGGTGCTAAAGAAAAATACCTTCTCTTGGGGTGAAAACTCAAGGTTTACAGCTAGTTATAATAGGTAATCAATAGACAGTGCTTTGGTGCTGTTCAGCAGGTAGAGAGTAAAGCAGTGGGACAAAGTGCTCTCACATAAGGACCAACTAAGCACATGTGACCTGTTAGGTTTGGGGGTGGGTTGGGGTGTGGTGTGGGCGCTATATGGAGAGGGTAGCATTTGAAATAGACCTGAAGGGGTAGATAAAGCTTCTGAGAACTGAGATGTAAAGGGGAGTATCAGCAGCAGATAGACCAGGTTGTGGCAAGGAAAAGAAAGTGTGTTTGGGGAACTCTAAGTCTAATTTAGTTGGGTCATTGGTACATTTTGCAGAGATGAGGAGAGAAAGATTGCCCCGTTAAGCATTCACAAGTCTGAATGGGTAGTCAGTCACTCTTGGTTTTGGGTGGTCCTAGTCTGGTAATGAATGGGGAAAGAAGATTAGTGGGATTGTGGGTTAGGGAAAGAACGCTGTTCAGCCACCAAAAGTTGTTAGGAGATGTAGGGATATTCTTGACACCCTCAGTGATTTTGAAGGCTATGACCAGGTTGTTTCGTGGCCTCAGCAAGTAAGAGGAAGGTAGGTGTCCTTATACAGGTGAGAGGTGTTTTTTATGAATACTTTAGTTCCTTCATTTACTTGAACCCTCGTATATGTTGAAATACAAGTCTTGAGCTACTTAAGCTGTTCCGTGAGATAGCTCCCCCATTTATTTTTTGAGAATAATCCTATTAGTCCTCTTACTAAAAAGTTGGAATTTGATGTAAGTTTCATGAACCAAATGTAAAGCACTCTGAGGAATGTAGAAACCTAGTTGGATAGCTACTTTTCAATAAATGTGTGAAATTTCAAAATGTTAGTCAATGATGGCTATATTGAAAATACAGTTGGGAGAAAAATTAAGTGGCGGCAGAGTTGATCCCCAGTGCGTTGTAAGCTTCTTTATAATACCAAGTAGTCTGGTGCACCTGGGTGTCTTAGTTGGTAAAGCATCTGCCTTTGGTTTGGGTCATGATCTCAGGGTCCTGGGATTGAGCTCAGCATTGGACTCCCTGCTTAGCAGTGAGTCTGTTTCTCCCTCTCCCTCTGTGATCTCTCTCAGTCTTGTTCCCTCTCGAATGAATAAATAAAATCTTAAAAAAAAAAAAAAAAGAATAGCAAGTAGTCTGAAATATGTAAAGTGTGTTGTGTTTTTCCAGGGGTATGTTCATAATCTTGTTGAAAGTGTTCTTTGCTGAAGTAAAATCGAGCATGATTATTTTAAAATCTTGATAATTATTACATAGCTTATTACTTCTCAGAATAGATATGAAAAAATAATTTTCCATGAATACTTAAGAGGTATTTAAATGTTGGTCTTTATATATTATCTTGGGTTTATTCTGCCCACCATGAAGTGAGGATGGAGTAGAAGCGTTTTGAAATGTGGTTCCTTTAAAAATTTTTTACTGCTTTTAGTTTGTCCAAAGTTTACCTGAGAATCAAAACAACAGTAGATATCACAATGGAATAGATTAAGTGAATTGTAGAGGTAGTTATTGCTAAAGGGTTTAGAAGTGTCGGTTTCCACTGAGGGACAGATGGTATTTAAAATCAGTTATTATTATATTCTGTACTCTTGAAGAAAGGTGAGGTTTGAATGGAGGATAGGAGGGCATCTGATTATTTAAGCTTAATTGCTTTGAAAGATACCTATAGAGTTGGGCACAAGTGGGAATGGCATCAGCTCCCTGCTCCCGTCTCAGTCAGAGCCACTCTTTTTTCTGTTTTAAATGCTGAAGACTGCTCTAGATTTCTTTCTAACAAGAGTTCCTTGATCAAGAGGGGTAAAAAGAAAAACCTTTGGAACTTAACTCTGAACACTCCAGATGGCAAGTATTTGCAATTGGAAGCAAGAAGTCTTTATTTAAAATTTAGGAAGATTTGATGATTGGGTTCTGGATGTTGTCCTTTTTTTTTTTTTTTAAGACTTTATTTATTTATTTGACAGAGATAGAGAGAGAGATCACAAGTAGGCAGAGAGGCAGGAAGAGAGAGAGAGGTAAGCAGGCTTCCCGCTGAGCAGAGAGGCTGATGTGGGACTCGATCCCAGGACCCTGAGATCATGACCTGAGCTGAAGGCAGAGGTTTTAACTCACTGAGCCACCCAGGCACCCTGGATGTTATCCTTTTTTAAATAGCATGGCCTTCTGAGTATAATCTTGGAACAATCAAATAATGATAAGTGTGTAAACATACCACTGTAAGGGGGTAAGTCACTGAATACAGCTGGTGTTAGGATGGAAGTAAGATTAGTGTGGAAGAAAGGGGCAGTCAGTCTAATTGTTTTAGTTTTTGATGCCAGTCTGTCAGGCCTAGTTCATCAGAGGAGTGATATCCCCCAGGGAAGAGGCTAAAAAAGGTGGGCTGTGTGTTTTGCCCCATGGGATATTCACTCGTGGGGTGGAAAGTAACTTGTTCAGTCACACTATTAGCAGAAAGTATAAATACACTGTCCTAATTCTGTATTAATTGGTATAATGTTTTAACTCAGGAAAAGAAAGCAACTCGTCTTTTAGATGGATCTTCATGGAGCTAGAATATGGCATTCAATTTAAAATACTGACTGTAGGAGGTGAGCCTTAGCATATGTGCACTGTGCATTATAGGGAATATGATTTTGATTCTTGGAAAGATATGCTTCGAGTCAAATATTCTATAATCCTTATACCACGTAATTTCTTTCAACCTTTTTTCCAGTTTTACTGAGAAGTAATTGACTTAACTTTGTATAAGTTTAAGGCATATCAAGTTAAATGATTTGATATATGTATATATTGCACAGTAAATTTAGTTAATATCTGTTATCTCACTAGTTAACAAATATTTATTTCCTTGTGATGAGAACTTTTGGATTTATGCTCCTAGCAACTTTCAGATACACAATACAGTATCATCATGTTGTACATTACATCCTCAGAACTTACTTATCTTTATTTCAACGTTTTAAACAGATTATTTTGTCATTTAATTCCATATCTCTAAGTAACATGATTATATTGCTATGTCCTGATGATTTGGCTTAGGCTTTCTCTCTAGGTTTCCTGGAGATGCAAGAAGAGTATTTAGTTGTTTTACCCCTTGCCTGCCATATGCTTATATTCTGATTTATAAGTGATTTTAACAACAGTCATGTAGCCTGTTTGCTCTGTAGTAGACGGGTGACCTTGGGCAAGTCCTTTATAATCTGTATGTTTCAGTTTTCTCACCTGTAAAATGAGTATATAAATAGTACCTACCTCATAGGGTTGTTAAGAGTTAACATCTGTAAAGGGAAATTAGAGAATTGATTCCATTTACTATAGCACCAAGAACCATAAGATACCTGGGAATAAACCTAACCAAAGAGGTAAAGGATCTGTACTCGAGGAACTACAGAACACTCATGAAAGAAATTGAAGAAGATACAAAAAGATGGAAGACCATTCCATGCTCTTGGATCGGAAGAATAAACATTGTTAAAATGTCTATACTGCCTAGAGCAATCTATACTTCTAATGCCATTCCGATCAAAATTCCACCGGTATTTTTCAAAGAGCTGGAGCAAATAATCCTAAAATTTGTATGGAATCAGAAGAGACTCCGAATTGCTAAGGAAATGTTGAGAAAGAAAAACAAAACTGGGGGCATCACGTTACCTGATTTCAAGCTTTACTACAAAGCTGTGATCACCAAGACAGCATGGTACTGGCATAAAAACAGACACACAGACCAGTGGAACAGAGTACAGAGCCCAGATATGGACCCTCAACTCTATGGTCAAATAATCTTCGACAAAGCAGGAAAAAATACCCAGTGGAAAAAGGACAGTCTTTTCAGTAAGTGGTGCTGGGAAAATTGGACATCTATATGTAGAAGAATGAAACTCGACCATTCTCTTACACCGTACACAAAGATAAACTCGAAATGGATAAAAGACCTCAAGGTGAGACAGGAATCCATCAGAATCCTAGAGGAGAACATAGGCAATAACCTCTTCGATATCAACCAGAACAACTTCTTTCAAGATATGTCTCCAAAGGCAAAGGAAACAAAAGCAAAAATGAACTTTTGGGACTTCGTCAAGATCAAAAGCTTCTGCACAGCAAAGGAAACAGTCAACAAAATAAAGAGGCAACCCACGGAATGGGAGAAGATATTTGCAAATGACAGTACAGACAAAAGTTTGATATCCAGGATCTATAAAGAACTCAAACTCAACACACACAAAACAGATAATCATATCAAAAAATGGGCAGAAGACATGAGCAGACAATTCTCCAATGAAGACATATAAATGGCTATCAGACACATGAAAAAATGTTCATCATCACTAGCCATCAGGGAGATTCAAATTAAAACCACATTGAGATACCACCTTATACCAGTTAGAATGGCCAAAATTAGCAAGACAGGAAACAATGTGTGTTGGAGAGGATGTGGAGAAAGGGGAACCCTCTTACACTGTTGGTGGGAATGCAAGTTGCTGCAGCCACTTTGGAAAACAGTGTGGAGATTCCACGAGAAATTAAAAATAGAGCTTCCCTATGACCCTGCAATTGCACTACTGGGTATTTACCCCAAAGATACAGATGTAGTGAAAAGAAGGGCCATCTGTACCCCAGTGTTTATAGCAGCAATGGCCATGGTCGCTAAACTGTGGAAAGACCCAAGATGCCCTTCAACGGACGAATGGATAAGATGTGATCCATATACATATGGAGTATTATGCCTCCATCAGAAAGGATGAATACCCAACTTTTGTATCAACATGGATGGGACTGGAAGAGATTATGCTGCGTGAAATAAGTCAAGCAGAGAGAGTCAGTTATCATATGGTTTCACTTATTTGTGGAGCATAACAAATAACATGGAGGACATGGGGAGATGGAGAGGAGAAGGGAGTTGAGGGAAATTGGAAGGGAGATGAACCATGAGAAACTCTGAAAAACAACCTGAGGGTTTTGAAGGGGCAGGAGGTGGGAGGTTGGGGGAGCCAGGAGGTAGTTATTATGGAGGGCACGTATTGCATGGAGCACTGGGTGTGGTGCATAAACAATGAATTCTGTTACACTGAAAAGAAATAAATTAAAAAAATTTAAAAAAAGAGTTAACATCTGTAAAGTAATTAGAATAGTGACACATAGTAGGCATTACATGTGTTACCCATTATTACTATATTGTGATTACTTTTTCTTTCCCATGCAGATCCTTTACTTAGCTCTTTGTGTACTTATTTTTAATTTACCCCAACCCTTTCTTTGGGTTTGTAAATCTCTTTTTAGTATATTTAAACATATTTGGTATTCTGTCAGTTTTCAAGTTTCTGTAAGAAGTCTCTTTTGGGTCTTCTGATCTTTTCAACTTGAATTAGTAGGTCTCTATCTTTGTTGTATAGTTTTTTGGGGGGGAGGGGGCTGGTGGCTATTTATTTCATATCATTCTGGGATTTGCTTTTACTTTCTTTTGTGTAGTATTCCCTGTTTCCTGCATTTTGCTAAAATATTTGCAGGAGATTTCTTGAAAAACAGTATTTTGAGAAAATAGTTTCTTTTCTAAGGTTATAAAACATTTGTTTCTAATTTAAAACCACATCTGGGTGGCAATTTTTAAATGCCCCCTTTAGTTAGAAGTAATTTTGATATTATTTTATAGTTACAGAAATCAGTAATGGTGAGCTATTGAATAGCAATTTTACATGGAATGCCATAGTTTGGACCCAAAATAGTTATTTTCAAATGCAGTAGGCTGTCACTCAGGAATGTTTTTTGTATGTTGAACACTCACTTAATAGTAATTGATTGATTTTTGACAACTCTTAATCCTTCTGTTTGACCAAAGTTTTATAGTAGAAACAGCCAGGTCTTACAGCTACAAAACCACAATATGACAATATAGTTGCTAGTTACAGTATTTCTGGAACTTACAAAACAGGCCTGTATCTTCTTGAAAGGTCATTTTCCTGACCCTTCTAATGTTACTGTGTTCCTTTGTTTTCCTTGAGTCTAGTAAGTCTTCTAGAGTAAGCAGGCAGTTTTTTCATTTTTGTCCTCTTCATTTGAAAATGAAGAAGAAAGCACTTGCTTATAGCATAACAGGAGGGTTTAAGAAACCATATTGTATAACATGCTGGCTATGTTTGTTCATTTTTATTATTTAGAAGTAGCGTTTTACCAACATGACGAATTAATAATCTAGTGTAGTGACTTATTAACATTTAGTAACTTTTCACTGGTACGATTTAGAAGTTCTTAAGTTCATTCTGCTCATGTGAAGTTCTTTCTGGGAGCTGCTGATCCATCAGGATGGTTAACTTCTATTCAGTGTTGTCTGGATGCTGAGTATTTTTCTGTGTGTATGTTTTAATTCCATGAAAATCTCTGAGATATTTTATTACCATATCCCTTGTTGTTGTTGTTAAAATAAAGGTAATACGTGTTAGTTGTAGAGAATTCGAAGTGAGTGCTGCCTTCCCCCAAATTTGTCTCTTATTCCTTTGGAGTAATCACTGTTAACAACAGGTTGCTCTGTATTCCAAGAAGTTCTCAAGGTACGTAATCCATCTCTTAATGAACATCTTTATTCAACAGAATTCAATAAGAAACACTGTGTTTTCCTGTCTGTACTTAATAACATGGGTTACTATAGTTTCTAATAAAGAAATAATTTTGGTAAGAGAATTAGCATACTTACAATAATATAAGCTCTGTGAATAAAAACATCTAACATTGTAAAATGTTTGTAAAATGGTAATGTAATTCTGCTTGGGACCAGTCTCATATTTTTTCCTTTGATTTTTGTCCTTTTGCCAATTCTTAGTATATACTGAGAAATTCTTCATGTTCTTCATATTTATATTTGTAAAAATCTTAAGCTAAAATTTTTTATTTAGCCTTTTCTCCAAAATCTGTCCCCCTTTACCTTGATCTCATCTGCTTCTTCCTCTTTCTCCTCTATCCTGCTAGATTGTTTTCGTTTCTCTTCACATTTACTGATTTACTATACAGAATACAACTCAGGGACAGCCAAACGGAAAATATGCACAGGGCATGGTGTTGCAGTGGGGAGGCAGTGGTGCAGACCGATATCTTACCCCTTTTATCTCCTTTACCAAGCTGATTCTCCTCCTTGCCCTGCCCTGTGAGCCCTGTAGCTGTGCAGAGAGTGGACTTTGGAACCAGAAAACCCTGTATTTATAGTCCAGCTTTACCACTCAATAGTTGTTTGAACTGGCTCAAATTATTTTGACTTTAGTTTGTAGGAAAGGTTTAAATAACTTCTCCATCTGTAAAATGGGAATATTAATATCCAGTTCCTAGGATTCATGTGACATGTGAATGAGGTGATGCATCCAAGATGCCCGACACAAGAAAGGCTCTCAACACATGGTGGTTCCCATTAATCAATGTCGGACGGAGGCTCCACGGGTTTTTATTCTTAATGGAAGGTGATGTCCTGCTAACCCACCTTGATGGGAACCTTCCTCTAAGATATTTGCCACCTGGTCCTTTTTATTCATTAAGAAGATGGCAGGAGTATTTATATATATATATATTTTTTAAAGATTTTATTTATTTATTTGACAGACAGATCACAAGCAGGCAGAGAGAGAGGAAGGGAAGCAGGCTCCCTGCCGAGCAGAGAGCCCGATGTGGGGTTCGATCCCAGGACCCTGGGATCATGACCTGAGCCGAAGGCAGAGGCTTTAACCCACTGAGCCACTCAGGCGCCCCTATATTTTTGAGACATTATCTGTAGGCCAGTGCTGATAAGGGTTGGCAGTAATAGTGAAATGGCAGGTAGACAGGAACGGGAAGAAAGGGCAGTAAGGAAAACCTGAATTAAAATATCCAGCAATACACAGTGAGAGATATAAAATGCCTACATCTTTGCAAAACAAATATTACCAAGTTGTATTGCATAGTATAAAAAAGAATAACCCACCATAGTCAACTAGTTTGTTTCAGGGAGTTAGAAATCATGAAATAATTGGA
Source organism: Meles meles (assembly GCF_922984935.1). Classification (NCBI taxonomy): domain Eukaryota; kingdom Metazoa; phylum Chordata; class Mammalia; order Carnivora; family Mustelidae; genus Meles; species Meles meles. The sequence continues at coordinate 110,442,019 of NC_060067.1, read as the reverse complement.
AAAGCTATTAATATAATAATACATTAAGTCATTATATCAAATACAAAAAAATTTCCTCCTATAGATGCTAAAGATGCATTTGGTGATATTCACCATCAGCCCCTAATTAATTTTAGAGTAGAAATAGGAAAAATTATTTCCTTAACATAAGAAAAAGTGTAAGATTCCTCCAATTCTATTCTTCTTTTTCAAAATTGAGCAGTTCTAGTTTGTTTGCATTTTTATATAAATTTTAGAATCATACTTTCTTATATCTAAAAAAAAATCCCAGTTGAGATTGCTTAAAACTTATAAATGAATTTGGGGAGAATTGACATCTTTCTGACATTTAGTTTTCCACTCCAGGCACACAAGATGTCTCTGTATTTATTTAGATCTTCTTTGATTTATCATTGTTTCTTAGTTTTCAGCATATAGTTGCTGTACCTGTTTTGTTACATTTATGCTCTTTATTTAATTTGGGGAGGAGTAATTGTAAATAGTATTGCTTTTGTGTCATGTTCCAATTATATATTGCCAGTATATAGAAAAACAGTTGACTTTTGTGTGTTGACCTTGTATTTGTGACTTTGCTAACCTGATATTTTAGTTCTGGGAGTTTTTCCTTTGTATTTTTATATAGATACTTATGTCATCTTTGAATGGGGACAGTTTTCTTTCTTTTCTTTTTCTGTCTCTATGGCTTTTATATATATATTTTTTATTGCCTTGTTGAATTGTAAGACTTCCAGTGTAATGTTGAATTAGGAATGTTGAGAGTGGACATCCTTGTCTGGTTCCTGATCTTAGGGAGAAAGCGTTTTGTCTTCCTTCCACAATTAAATATGGCATCTGTAGACTTCTGGTAGATGATTTTTTTTTTTTTTTAAAGATTTTTCATTTATTTGGAAGAGAGAAGCAGAAAGAGTGAGAACATGAGTGGGAGGGGTGGAGAGGCAGAGGGAGAGGGAGAAGCAGGCTCCCCGCTGAGCAGGGAGCCCGATGTGGGGCTGGATCCCAAGCCCCTGAGATTATGACCTGAGCCGGAGGCAGATGCTTTACTGGCTGAGCCACCCAGGAGCACCAAGGTGCTCCTGATACATGATTTTTAGAAAGCTGAAATGCTCTCCTAATTTACTGGGAGTTTTTATTATGAATGAATGTTAATTTTTCTTCCAACTGTATTGTCATTTTTCTCTTTCACTTTCACTTTTCTCTTTCACTTTCATCGCTTTTGCTTTATGTACTTTAAAGCTCTGTTGTTAGACATGTACGATTTAGATTGTGATATATCATCTTAGTTGACTTTTTTTTTAATCATAATGTAATTTCCCTCTTTGCTGTCAGTAATTCCTTATTGTCACATTTGTCCCTGAGTCTCTGTTCGTTAAAAATAAATCTTTTCCATGTCCAAATGGGATAATTTCTTTTGATCTTTTAGTTCACTGACTCTTTCCTCTGTCATCTCCATTATGCTCTTGGATCCACGCAGTTAGTTTTTTATTTTGGCTGCTGTATTTTTCACTTCTAAAATTTCCATGTGATTTTTTTTTTATGTCTATTTTTCATTGCAAAGATTTTCTCTTTTTCCACTGGTATTAAGAATGCCCTCATTGGTTGTTGGAGCATTTTAATAATACCTGCTTCTAGGTCTTTGTCAGTTAATGGCAATTTTCATGTCATCTTGGTATTGGTGTCTGTTGTTTCATTTCCTTTGTGAGTTGAAATTTTTACGGTTCTTTATATGTCAAATAATTTTAGATTGTATCCTGGAGATTTTGAATATTATGAGATCTTGAGTCTTGTTTAAATCCTGTGGAGAATGTTGATATTTTTGTTTTAGCAGACTCCTGATCTGGGTTAGATTCTGGCTGCGAGTTCTAACCTTTCTGACCCAGTGCTTGGTCTGAGACTTGGATTAGTTCTGTTCTCACAAGCATCAGTGTATTGTATTATGAACAGCTCTATGGGGTCCCTTTCTGGAACTCCTTCGTAGTACTTTCTGGTTTCTTGGGAATTCTCTTTGTTGGTTCTCTGGCCAGAAATCTTTGGTTTAGTTACCTGCTTTGCTGCATACTTTATGACTGCTTGTGTCTGGGGCTATATGGCAAGAAGGCAGACAGTAGAAAGTGGGGTTTGGTCCACCCTCTGTGGACTCCAGCTTCACTGATTAGAGAAGGAAAATGCCTCTTCCTCAGAATTTTGGCTCCTGCAGGCTCATAGGTGGCTACCTCGGGATCACTTGGGGTCTGGGGTGTCAGAGGATAAAGAGAGAGGAGAAGGTGGTATCTGTGCTCTTTGAGCACTGTTAATTCCCTCTTCTGGTCTTTGAGCCAGAATTAGAGCATTTTTCTCTGGGAGCACTGTGTGTTTGTGCCAGGTGGTCGCTTCTCTGGTGCCGCTGAAGATACGTGGGGTCGGCTAGGATGCTGATCTCATCACCAACTCAGTGGAACTTCAAATTTTGGTCTTCCCTAATCTGCCTGCTACTGTTTGCTCTTCAGAATTCTTAAATAACTGTTCCATGCATTCTGTTCAGGTTTTATGGTTGGACTAAATAAATATTCTGACTTTTGCCTCCTTTGCACTGTGGCTACTGGTGTCGCTGATCAATGCTTTATTTTTTATATGTATTTTTAAAAAAGACCTGACTTTTTAAGGGTTGCCATTATGTCTGCATAGCTTAGAATTCTGCCAGAGATTGATCCCTGGTTGTACTCGGATGCCATGAGCCAGGAGTCTTGGTTCTCTCTGATGGTCGGTGTGGTGGGAGCAGGTTTGAACTTCAGGTTACATACCCTCCCCAACAGTGCAGCGTCTGTGGGCAGTCATGATGCTAAAAAGATACAAAGCTCATAGTAATGACTAGTTGCATCATTGCCCATCGGTTTTCATAAGCCGAGACTTTGGGCCAGGATTGACACACGTTAAAGACAGATATTTAGGTGCTTCATCTTTTCAAGTTTAAAATTTAAATTGCTTCAAAAATTAACAAAATTGATGATACTTAGAATTGAGCACTGCACAGTTGTTTTCCCTACATAGTAGTTGAGGGAACCAGGACTTGTCGTACAGCTAGTAAGTGACCAAACTAGGATACAAGTCTGTCTGACTTCCGAGTCCATGATTTTTAGCCACTAGCCGTTTTTGAAAAGGAGTGTTTTAGGAAATCTTGTGGGTTTTGAGTTGTCCCTACTTATAAACCCTTCAGGAATTAATGAAGTATCCTTAGTAATAAGTAGTTAATGTTAAAGTATTTTTTTGTTTTGTTTTTTAGTATTAAAAATTAGGTGAATATGCTAAATTTTTGGTAACATTTTAAATGCTTCTTTAAAGAAATGATGTCTTCCCCCTCCCTTTCTTGTTTAAATTAGTATGTATCCCCTGCCCCCCATTTAAACTGGTATGTAAACTTATGTGTTCTCTAAATGAATCAGTTGGGATAGAGATTTTTTTTTAACTTAAGGAAATGTGTGTCAGCTTCTGTGAGGGTAAAAAAAGATCCTGGGTGATACAGAAATATTTTGTTCACATAACCTATTTAGAAAAGTTTTATAAATAGGTTGTATCAGAGTGCCAACTATATAAAGGCAGATTTTTTTTTTTTTTTAAAGTAGGCTCTACACCCAACTTGGGGCTTGACCTCATGACCCGAGATCAAGAGTTGCATGCTCTGATGACTGAGCTAGATAGGTACCCACTAAAGGCAGATCTTATTTTGCAGTTTTGATATGCATGAATTTAGTTAGCATAGTTTAGTTAAGTGAAACCAGTCTCCCAGCAACATGAAGTACATACTTTGCAGAGAGCTCTTTAGTCCTAGGATCATTGTGTAAATCACAGGTGTGCACCTTGATCAGTGACCAATCCCTCCTTTCTTTCAGAACCTATCAATGACTGGCCATTGTGCAACTCTTACTTGTTTTTCTTCCAGACAGCCAAGTCCGTGGTTGTGTTGCTTTGTTTGCCAGTGATGACTTCTGTGATGTTTTACAAAAATGGATAATCGAAAGAGGGGATTTGCCAACAAAGATAGAAAGTGCAGCAAAGAAATGGTAAATGATCATGCCGGAAGTGAAATCTAAATCCAGAAAGGGGTTTATAAAAGAAATAGCCGACCACGGGAAAGTTGGCATTGCTCACCATTCTAGAAACTCTAGACGTGCAGCCAGAGCAACTCTGTGGAGTCAACTTGTTGAAATAAATGAGGAAAATGGTTGTGATGAAAAGAATAGCAATGTTGCAGGGGAAATAATACCAACAAAAACTTTAATGGAACTCTCAGAGGTATTGACAGTACAAATGATAAAATTTGGAAGTTGTTCCATACCTAGAAAAGAGTAGGACAATTTGCCAATCATAAAAAAGATGCTCACTCCGTTTCATGAGTTATACAATGGGAAGAAAGCAAACATTCAAACTGGTCTTGGTAAGTTTTTAAATAAATAAATAAAATGCTCTAATTCTCAGTGGTATGGTGTACTAATAAATAAACATGAGTTTTATTTTCTCCCCCAATACTCTGTGTATTTATAACTGACAGAGTTTTGGATGTCGTATCAAAAAATTTTAGAGGTCATGGAACAATTGTAATTTCCCTTTGATTATGAAGATTACTTTGTACAGTTACAGCTTGCATGGTCGTTTTTATGGTTCTGCACTACTGTGCAAAGTAAGGACTAACTACCTGTGTTAAAAACCAGTTGTTGGGGCACCTGGGTGGGTTGGTTGGTTAAGTGTCCAGCTCTTGGTTTCGGTTCAGGTCGTGATCTTGGGGACCTGGGATCGAGCCCTCCCCCCTTTCTCTGGAAGCCTATTGGATTTTCTCTTATCGCACTATTACGAAATTTCATATTGCATTCCTTGGGCAAGTTGAGTTTTATCTTTTGGGGGTCTTTTCAGTCTGGAAATGCCTGTCTTTCAGTTATGGGGAACTTTGAATTTATTTCTTTGATCTCCCCTCTCCCTTTTCTTTCTGAAACTTTTATTATTCAGGTATTAGACTTGTTGGTTTCTTCTTTTTTTCCTATATGTATATATATTTTTTTAAAAGATTTTATTTATTTATTTATTTGACAGAGAAAGCAAGAGAGCACAAGCAGGCAGAGCAGCAGAGTGACAGGGAGAAGCAGGCTCCCCACTGGGCAGGGAGCCCGATGCGGGACTCGATCCTAGGCGCCTGGGATCATGATCCGAGCTGACGGCTGAGCCACCCAGGCACCCCGCCCCCCTTTTTAATAAGTAATCTCTATACCCATTGTGAGGCTGTAACTTATAACCCTGAGATCAAGATTCCCATGCTCTACTGACTGAGCCAGCCAGGTGCCCCAGACTTCATTGGTTTCAAATCCTTTTTTTCAAAAACACCATCTCTTTGTTTTCAACTTTTTGTCATTTGCTTTACTTTAGGGGGGGAGATTAACTTTGAGATAATCATTTCTACTGTCACAAGTTTTTAAGAACTTGTAGTCTCTTCATAATTACTTAAAATATGGAATCCTAGGCTAATGGAGCTGAAGAGTATCTGAAAGTCATCTTTTGATAACCCTGCTCTGTTCAGAAGTCTCTTCTCTATTCCTGACATATTTTCTTTTCATTTTTTGGTGGTCTCCTGCCTTTTTTATATCCTGATTTTAATGATGGCAGGAAAAGGGTTAGCCAGGTTGAGGATACAAACTGTGCTGGTGCTTACCTAACAAGTGGAGTACCTTCGGATTTTGGAAAGGTGGGTGTATTTGACAGGGCAAAAAATCTGACCTTGATTTTTCTCAGGGAAGACTGTTTCTTGCAGTGCTGCAGTGTTGACTGTATCAGTACCTAGGAGACGTGTAAGCCACTTCAGCCGTACATCGTTCTCATTGACAGACAGTCAGTTGATTTATTCTAAGCTGTCCTACTGAAGATGAATTCAGAATTGGACCCAGCGCACTTAGTATGCAGATGGTTTGCCTGGTATTAAGGGGACACTGGAGTCAAGGCCTGGAACTGAAGAACAGCAGTGGTATACCAGGCATGCAGCCCTGGTGGCATTTTGCCTCTGGACCTGGCTGACTCTTAGATTGGAGTTCCAGGATGCACCCTGAATGCCTGTCTCCACTCCTTTCTTCCCCATCCCTGAACTTTTCCTTGTTGACAACCTTACTGCCATGAATATCTCTGCTATCAGGTAGGCTGGACGAAGGAAAAACAAGTGAAACTCTATAATCTGTCTCATCACCTTTGCCAGTCTAACCCATGATGATGAGTAGTGTGGAAAGGGGAGGAAGAGTAGGGGTTGAAATGGCTGACTGAAGTTTCTTAAAATAAGTCATGTGCCTTTGTTGATCCCATTTAAAAATCACTGTGCGTAATTGGGAGTTGACTTCATGAATAAGTACATGTAAGCAGGAAAAGCTTCAAGAAAACTATTATTAGTCCTTCACCCTCAGTGCCCTCATTGGAGTCATTCTTTAGGTGTATGCCCTGGTGTCTTGTTATTTACTGCCTTAGTTTCCTGTGGCTGCTGTAACAAACTGCCACTGACAGAGTGCCTGAAACAACAGCAATGTATTCTTTCACAGTTGGAGAGGTAGGAAGTCCAAAGTCAGTTTCACTGAACCAAAATCAAGGTGATGGCAGGGCGGTGCTCCCTCCAGAGGCTCTACCACATCACTCCAATCTCTACCCTTCTGGCCATATTACTTCCTTTTTGTGTGTGTGAGCCTCCCGCTGCCTCCCTGTTCTAAGGACACTCATGATGATGGCATTTAGGACCTACCAGGATAATCTCCCTATCATAAGACCCTTAATTGAATCACATATGCAAAAATACCCTTTTTCAAACTAAGGTGACATTTACAGTTTCCAGGGATTAGAACCTGGTGTCTTTGGGTGGCCATTATTCAACCTGCTATAGTTGTTACAGCCACCTTCATCCAGGGCCCCTTTCCCCTACCCCCACCCCCACCCCATCCCCTGCCTTTTAGTCTTATGAAATAGGTGAGTGATTGATTTGTTTATGTCACTGTTCTTCGAGCTTTTGTTTCTCATAATCTAATGCAATTTCTAACCAATACATCTTCCAAAACTAAAGGTGTAGAGTTTTTTTTTTTTAATGATGAGGAGTCTGGAGGTGTGGATATTTTGAGACTGGAACAGCAGTTCCACAAAGTCATCAGGGACCCTGGCTTCTTGGGGTGCCCTCACTACTTTGTGGATAGAAGACTGCTGCTTTACCTCAGCCAGCGTCTCTGGGTTTGAAGCAGGGAAAGGCAAAGAGAAAATAGGTGCCTCTTTTCTAAAAAGCTTTCCAGAGGCCTCACCTGATAATTGGGCTCACATGTTGGCCAGACTAGGTCACGAGGCCTCTTGTATCATCCAGGAGGCTGGAATTTTTCCCAGGGTCCATTACAGTTCTGCTGTTGCAGCGTTCTTTGGTGTCCAGGAGAGGGGAGAAAGGCTATGGAGTAGGCAGCTTGCGGTTGGTCCTGGAAGGTGATGGAAGGTTTACATTTCCATCTGCAACCAGAAGAAGGCTTTGTGTATATGATCACATTAATTTTTGTTCATTCTTTAACAAAAACCAAGAAAACCTGTTCAATGCCAGGCATAGTGATAAGCACTGGGATGTCAGGGGCTTCCATATTTTGATACTTGCTATGTGCTAGAAACTTTTTTAACTACTTTCCCATGAGTTATTTAAAGGTTCTCCTTTAATCTGCTATATTATCTTCCCTAGACGTATCAGCCCCACTTTATAGGTATGGCAGTTGAGGCTCCATGAAAATGGTTAGTAGTTATCATTTCCTAGATTTAAAGATAAAATTTTATTTATTTTTTCAGATTTACTTATTTATTTTGAGAGGGAGCAAGAGAGTGAGCACAAGTTGGGGGAGAGGCAGAGAGAGAGGGAGAGAGAGAATCTTAAGCAGGCTCCACGCCCAGTGTAGAGTCTCTGACGCAGGGCTCAATCCCATGACCCTGAGATCATGACCAGAGCTGAAACGGGGAGTTAGAGGCTCAACTGACTGAGCCACCCAGGTGCCCCCTTAAAGATATAATTCTAGAGCTTATAGTGGTAGAGCTTAATTGCATACATGTTTTCTAGTTCTGAGTTTGGTACTAAATAGATGCTTTGAATTGAATATAAACTCTCCACACACACCTATACCTACTCATCCACACACAGAAGCAGTGAGAAAGCATGATCTTAGGTAATCCTGGGTTTGTGTTCTCATTCTGCCTGGTGTGATTCCGTTATGTGACAGACAAGTTATTTAGCTGTTTGTGCTTCAGTTTTGTCATGTGTAAAATGGGGATAATGCTATCTGCCTTGCAGGATTTTTCTGAGGATGAAATGAGATACAGGTATATAGTGCACATAGTAAATGGTAATTATTTATTATGGTTGTCTTTATATTATAGTTTAATACTGACTTTACCTTTCTTTTCTTAGGCTGAATAGATGTAGTACTGAAGAAGTCACTTACTCCTGTTTCAGTTCTTGGGACTTTTCAGTTAATTACAATACCTCTTATGGCAGAATCATAGATAAATATGTGTGTGTATGTTTCAACCAGTTTCCTGTAACTCCAGGGTGGAGAAAAACTGACCTTTTTGCTGGTTGTGAGGGTTTTTGCAGTTTGACAGCAGATAGGGATAACTATTTTCCCTCCTGTATTAGTTTTCTATAGCTGCCATCCCAAATTACCACAAACTTGGTAGCTTAAGACAACACAAACTTGTTTTCTCACAGTTCAGTAGGGTAGAAGTCTGCATAGGTCTCAGGGCTAAAGTCAGGTGTTGGCAGGTTGGCAGCCTTTCTGGACGCTTTGAAAACTGTTACTTGAGCATCGTAGTTTCTAGAGGCTAGTGTCTTGGCTCATGGCCCCTTCCTCCATCTTCACTCCCAGCAATGTAACTTCTCTCCAACCCTACCTCCCGTCATTCCTTCTCTGATGACTCCGTGCCTCCCTCTTCCTTAAGGTCAGCTTATTAGCAACTTTAATTCTCTTTTACCTTAGTTGTAACCCAACACATTGACAGGTTCTGTGAATTAGGACATGGCCATTCCTGGGGGTTCCGTTATTCTGCCAACCACATCCCCCTTAGTTTTAGCTTCAAAATTGAAAAAAATCCTTGAATGTACATTTGTACATTTTTGTACATTTGAAGTTTTGGGGTTTAACGTTGCAATAGGAGGTAATAGGTTTTCTTAACCTAACAGTTGGCCTGCCATGGAGGATACAGGGAGAGAAAAGGGGAAGTCGTGAAGATTCTGGCCCTGGAGGAGGAAACTAACCCCTCAGCCTTTGGATGAACCTCAGGGGAGAGTAGCTTTAGCATCACTGGTGTACTGTGGTTTGATTACTATATAGTCCTAGGGGTGCTTTCTTTTTTTTTCTTAGCTTTTTAAAAAATCCATTACTTACTCTTTTATATTGCAAAGTCAAAACATTTGTAGGATTTTGTGAATTTTCTTCGTATCGATAATGATTTGTTTGAATAATTTTAAATCCTTTGAAGGAAATACCATAAAAATGAAAGCATGCTTAAGTTCTGTATCTGGTTGAATTAATTTTTTTTTAATTTATTACTTGAGTTGATTATTCGAATTCAATTTATTACTCGAGTTCATTTTCCCAAGACAGCACTTCCTACTGGCATCTGAAATATGTCACGTGAACTTTTTTTCTTAAGTGAAAAGTTGAGTCTTCCTGGTCATTGATCTCTTCTGCTCAAAGTACTCACGGAAGCTCCACTGTGTGCTAACTACTGTGATTGGCTCTGGGGATGTGGGGGTAATCTTGACATAGTCCCTTCCCTCACTGAACTTACCATGTAGGGCTGTCATCATGGAGAAAACAAAGAGGAGGGTATAGCTAGCCAGGAATCAAACTACTGTAAATAATGGAAAAATCTGCAAAATTTGTATAGTATACAATTGATTAATTGGGTTATGGTTCTTTTCAAATACTTCAAAATAATTTGATGACATAAAATTGAAATGTAACTGTGACTGCTATTTATAATATAGGCTAATGTTTCTACTTATTTGAAGTACTGTAAGTTTAGGTTCCTTTTTGAAGTGAATTTTTAAATAGGTATCAGCATTTCTTAAGCCTTCCCAAATACTGGATGTAGTAAAGTCACAGATTTTGACTTGCGCAAAGTGTCCGGTGTCTATTTTTTACATACAGTATTCCTTAAAATGTCTCTGAAGGCCTGACACTAATTTTCATTTTTGCTTTTTCAGGAATGTTTTAAAGGAAGTTGGGCAACTCACAAGTTACTGCATAAGAAAGCAAGTAAGTAAAATCTTATATCTCTGTACCATTTGTCTTAGAAATGACTTTCATGCAGAAGACTAGAAATATTCCAGTTCTGAAAGTGTATATTTGTATTCTTAAAATTTTTAAAATTTTTTTAAATTTAATTTTATTTTTTCAGTGTTCCAAGATTCATTGCTTATGCACCACACCCAGTGCTCCATGCAATTCCTGCTCTCCTTAATACCACCACCAGGTTCACCCATCCCCCCACCCACTGCTCCTCCAAAACCCTCAGGTTGTTTCTAAGAGTCCACAGTCTCTCATGGTTCGTCTCCCCCTGATTTCCCCCAACTCACTTCTCCTCTCCATCTCCAGTGTCTTCCGTGTTATTCCTTATGCTCCACAAATAAGCAAAACTATATGATAATTGACTTTCTCTGCTTGACTTATTTCACTCAGCATAATCTGTTCCGGTCCCATTCATGTTGATACAAAAGTTGGGTATTCATCCTTTCTGATGGAGGCGTAATATTCCATTGTATATGTAGACCATATCTTCTTTATCCATTTGTCTGTTGAAGGATGTCTTCGCTCTTTCAACAGTTGGGCGATTGTGGCCATTGCTGCTATGAACATTGATGTACAGGTGGCCCTTCCTTCTACTACATCTGTATCTTTGGGGTAAATACCCAGTAGTGCAGTTGCAGGGTCATAGGGTAGTTCCTTTTTTATTTTTTGAGGCATCTCCACACTGTTTTCCAAAGTGGCAACACCAACTTGCATTCCCACCAGTAGTATAAAAGAGTTCCCCTTTCTCCACATCCTCTCCAACATTTGTTGTTTCCTGTCCTGTTAATCTTTGCCATTCTAACTGTTTTGATTTGAATCTCCCTGATGGCTAGTGATGATGAACATTTTTTCATGTGTCTGTTAGCCATTTGTATGTCTTCTTTGGAGAAGTGTCTGTTCAGGTCTTCTGCCCATTTTTATATCAGTTTTTTGAGTGTTGGGTTTGAGGAGTTCTTTATATATCTTGGATATCAGCCCTTTGTCTGTAGTGTCATTTGCAAATATCTTCTCCCATTCTGTGGGTTGCCTCTTTGTTTTGTTGACTGTTTCCTTTGCTGTGCGAAGCTTTTTATCTTGAGGAAGTCCCAAAGTTCATTTTTGCTTTTGTTTCCTTTGCCTCCACGTGTCTTGAAAGAAGTCTTCCAGTTCTGAAAGTGTATATTTGAATTTCTGAAGGTGTAATCCCAAGAGCGAGAATTAGGACATGTTTTAAAATTTTGTATTCTTTGTGTTTTGTAATCATGGAAATAAAATGTGGCTGAGCAATCTTTTTGTTAATCTTGTATATAACACAAAAACATGAGGTGGTTGTTAGGATAGATGGATCTTTCTTGAGCAGTACCTGAGAATGTCCTAATTTTCTGGCACCCGCTTTCCTTTGCTAGAAGTGTTTTGCGTGTTGTAGGCAGTGGTACTTGAGCTGTCTGGCTTTTAAATTTAGCCAGATCTCTTGTTTTTGTTTCATTTTCAAAATTTATTACTTTGGTTTTTTGGTGTTTTAATACTCTTATTTGCAGCTGAATATTCGATTTTTCTTTCTTAAAGTTACTTTCTGAGACACCACAAAGTGAAACTCTTAGCTATTGCTGTCAGCCTCATGGATCTATTACCATTTCACGTGACTTTTCCTGCTTTGGCTACTCACTCATCCTGTAAATTCATTTCGTCAGTGTACTGTCTTAAGGGCTTAAGACAATTCATTGCAGTTACCTGAAAATTGACCAGGGCTTTCTGGTCTTAAAACATTGCCATCTTGATGGATGAAGGCTTGGCAGACAACTCATGGTTCTTGGTATAAAGTTTCTGTTTTGACCTACTGATCTTGTTCTTTTTAATTCATTAAATTATGTATTTTTTTAAGGAATTTGCTGGTTTAATAAACATAGATTATTTTGTATGTATCTATCTTAAAATCTCATTGAGGTCAGTTTAACCACCATTTGAAGGAAAGGGAAATAAAAATGTAAAGACAATTTCTGTGGTTTTGTAAAATGAAGTCTACATTGAATGGAACTGCTAGGTTATTGTGGGAGGAAATGTGGTTAGAGATGAGGAAGAAGGATTGCGAATAAATGAGAGTTTAACAAAGCATAAATAACAGGATTCGTTACCTCAGATCAAAGTATAGAGTTTGGTTTAAATGCCATTTAACTTTATTCAGTCATACACTAAGTACTGTATTTCTAATGTGTTAATCTTTTTTAGAGCTCTTTGACCAGTTACTAATATTTTATATCCAGGAAGTTAAAAAGTGTAGGGAAGTGAAGGGTTGAGGTGAAAGAGAATGTTAGCAAAACAGCTTAGAATGGGTCTCTACCCCAGGCGTTTGCTAATATATCGAAGTGTGCATCTATCTCTTTCTTTCTTTTTAAGATTTTATTTATTTGAGAGAGAGAGAACAAGAATGAGTGGAGGAAGGGGCAGAGGGTGAGGGAGAAGCAGGCTCCTTGCTGGCTGGGAATCCTACATGGGGCAGGATCCCAGGATGCTGGGATCATGACTTGGACCGAAGACATACGCTTAACTGACTGAGCCACCCAGGTGCCCCACGTGTGTGTCTTTCTTTAATACTGGATTCCTACAGGAAATGAAGAGCCATTACAACCTACACTTCAAGAGAATTCAACAGCTAATATACCCTAAGTAAAAAGATCGTAATTATTATGCTTTAGACTAAAGCTATTTGTATTTTCCTCATTGCTCTAGTGTTTACTATGGTGTCATCTTTTAGGTGGTGCCCTCTTGGATCTTTGGGGATGGTTTTCTTAGTGGGTGAGCACTGTCTTGAGCCCTTTGGGCTGTGCTGGATAGAGACAGCCCTCAGCTGGCAAGCCCTGTATCTTTCATATCCTATTAAATTGACCCTGACTACACCCACTGGGGAGGACAGTCCTAGAGGAGGAAATGGTGTGGGGAGGGTTGGTATCTAGGGCTAAGAGGAGTATCTGGAAAGGGATCAGTAGAAAAGAATGTTGGGCTGGCAAGGAACTAGGCATATCTTATTCCAAGAAACAATAGTGAGAGAACATGTAGCATGCAGTTCATTTTGTGAAGATGTTATACCCAGCCTTTTTCTTTTTAAGATTTTCTTTCTTTATTTGAGAGAGACAGATGTAGTGAGAGAGAGCAGGAGCAGGGAAGAGAAGGAGAAGCAGGCCTCTCGCTGAGCAGGGAGCCCGATGCAGGAATAGATCCTAGACCCTGGGAGCATGACTTGAGCTGAAGACAGATGCTAAACTGACTGAGCCACCCAGGCATCCCTCTTTTTCTTAAAATTGTAATGTGTACTGATCTGTAATTAAGATTGCCTGATTTATATTTATATTGGTGCAGGATATTAGTCTGTCATTTGCTTTTAATATTTTTGCCTAGTTTTGGCATGAGAGTAATCCTGGACTCATGAAATGGAAAATGTTCCCTCCTCTTTTCTTTTCTAGAAGAGACTGTGTAGAATTGGTATTATTTCTTCTGTAAATATTTAGTAGAATTTACCAGTGAAGCCATCTGGACCTGGAGTTGTTTTTCAGAAGCTAATCAGGCCTTAGGAAAATTTCAAGTGTGAGTTAAAGAAATGACTCAAGGGCAGAATTTACTTTTCATGTAGAAGAAGACCGGTTAGATTGCAGAGCCCTTAAAGGCACATAGTGTTGATGGTTGCTGGGCACATAATACCAACACGTGTCTCCTGTCAGAATGCACACAGTAGCATTGGCTTTTAGTCTGACCTGTAAAAGTTGTAAATAATAATACAGTAGGTTTTAGTTATCACTTTTTTTTAGTTTATCACTGATAAAATCAGTATGTTTCTTTGTCACCTTTGCCTCCAATAAAACGTAGGAGGAGCACTTTAGAAGTACCTTTTGAATTGCCAAAAGTATGATATGAAAACTCTATTTTAAAAAAAACCCAGGGGTGCCTGGGTGGCTTAGTGGGTTAAGCCTCTGCCTTCTGCCTTCGGCTCAGGTCATGATCCCAGAGTCCTGGGATTGAGCCCTGCATTGGGCTCTCTGCCCAGCAGGGAGCCTGCTTCTCCCTCTCTTCTCTGCCTGCCTCTCTGCCTACTTGTGATCTCTGTCTGTCAAATAAATAAATAAAATCTTAAAAAACAAACAAACCACAAACCTTTAAGTAATTCTTTTTATTCTACATCTCTACTGCTCCGAACCTAGTATGCTTGATTTTTGGGTTGCAGACAGAAGGTGTTACGTAATCATTCAGAACTCGTTCCACCAAGCTTTGTGAGCATGGATTATGTTAAGCCTTACCTCCAAAGTGCTGAAATTACAGGTTTGTTACAAGGATTAAATAAAGAAATCCACATCAAGTGCTTAGCATGTGTACAATGCCTAGTAAGTGCTCAACAATTGTTTAATAATTATCTCTGCTCAGAACTGTGAGCAGAAAATCCTGTCCCAGGCAAAGCTGAGATGGGTGCAGTTCTCTATCCACTGACTAGGAGGGGGCCCACCTGTGCAGGACCTTTTCAAGAGGGAGGCCTGGGTGTGCCGTGCTTTGGGTCACACCTTGTGCATACCAGTTACTCTTTGCCACTACCTGTGGCATACCTGGCTGGTCTTTTTGCATTGAAATGTTTGAAAGACAGCTACAGAGGTTTATTTACACTGTCCTGTGTTTTCAGTCTTTTGACAAAGACCAATTAGTGAATAGTTTTGTTCCTAACCCCCCAGTACAATTCATGCTTACTAGGTAGAAACTGTTAATGTGTCTAGCATTGAGGGTTAGAGCAAATTGATCCTAAAATGTAAACTAACTTACTTTTGAAGTGTCAATTTCCCTAAGTAAATTATACCTGGAGATTAGAAAAGAAATTGCCATAATTCAGTCTTAATTTATTTAGGTAGCTTTGAGTTATATTATCTGTTGGAGGTCTGCTTTTCTTTTTTTTTTTTAAAGATTTTATTTAGTTATTTGAGAGAGACAGAGAGAGAGAATGCGCACAAGCAGGGGGGAGGGCAGAGGGAGAGGCAGGCTCCCTATTGAGCAGGGAGCCGGATGTGGGACTCAATCCCAGGACGCTGAGATCATGACCCGAGCTGAAGGCAGATGCTTAATGACTGAGCTACCCAGGCATCCTTGGAGGTCTGCTTTTATCTCTTGAAAATAGACTGTGGAAGGGCCTGAACACAGATCATCAGGAAGCTTTGAAAGATTGCACATCTCTTCTGCTCCTTCCACACTCCTTGGAGTATGTCAGACCAAAAAGCCTACATCTTGTTTGCTGTTCTGTCCTAGATTTCAGGTGAAAATTAATCTTGAAGTTTATATTTCAGACAAAGCACTTGATGTAATTGATAGCTGAAGCAGGCATCCATTTGCCTGCATTTTGAACTGTTTTTTGAAATGTTTGACCCTGGGGGTAATGAATGGAGTCTGTTTTTGTCCTGGGATGTGTAACAGTTTTCCTATTGACATTCATGTCCTCCGGTGGCTTTCTTGAACTCCAGAGGGGAGAAAGATCTCAAATTCAGGAGCATGATAGAGCTTTTCTTTTCCTTTGCTCTTTTTATTCTTATTTTCTAGTCTTACTCTTTTCCATTCCTTTACTTTATATATAATATTATAATTGCATTCCACAGTAATGCAACTACTTTGCATTACTGACCTGTAAAAGTTGTAAATAATACAGTAGGTTTTAGATTGTCACAATTTTTAGTGACAATTGCAATTACTTTGCATTTCCAAAGTAATGTGACTGGACTGGCTGTATTTTTGCAGTCTTGTCCATTGTGCTTCAACCACCTTTCAATCCCAGGTTGACCATGGGCTCCGTGGAGAGGGCATTGCCCCGGGAGCCAGCATTGCTACGTGTCTCTGCTTTTGTGAGCCATACTGCCTCAGTTTCTTCCTCTGTAAAATGAGGAGTCAGTTAGTGTCGATGGTCTTTTTGTTGTTGTTAACTTTAATCACCATGCTGTACTTCACATGCCTAGAACTTACTAATCTTGTAACTGGAAGTTTATACTTTTCGACCCCCTTCACTCATTTCACCATTCCTCTTTAGCCTAACACTGTGAGTCTCTCTATTCTCCCCAATTTTGGATGTTTAGATTGTTTAAAGGGGGGAGTTTTATTTTCCTTGCAGACCTCAGAAATTTTTGTTTGAAATCTGACTTCGATTTGTTTTTTAAATTTTTTTTAAAATCTGACTTCCAAAAGCTATGATAGCTTAACGGTAAACAGGAGAAGACCAGTGTGCATTGGGAGGTGTTCAGGTTGATTTGGTGTAGGAGGGATTTGAATTCCTGCTATGTAAAAGTCTTAGGTTACTTTTATTTTACTTGGTGGATGAGAGGTGTGGTCAGGGTGCTGGCATCAAACAACATTGAGGGTCTCTTCCATATGCAAAGAAGTTAGGTGCATTAACATTATGTATTAATAGCTAACCTGGCAAGAGTGAGTATGTATGATTCTTAGTTTTTCTACTGAGTTTTCAGTAATTTTTCTATTGATTGTTCTCTCCTCTTATCTTTGACTTTCCTACTTCCTTCTATTACTCCCTTTCTGAAAAAAGGCATATGATGACTATAAAATTTTCAAAACATTCTAAAGTACTAGTCTGAAGCTATTTGTCAAGTAAGTGGGAAATTTTTGTTTTTTACTTTAAATTTGGTGTGGAACTATTTAGAATCTGTTCTTTCAGTAGGAGCAAAGAATCCATTTATAACATCTGCTCTCACTCAGTTGGGAGGTTTTGCCTAGGCCTAAGATTTTATATTTTCAAAAAATGGGCTTCCTATAAATTGACATTGTGGAGAGAATACATTTAGCATTTTCTTGGAAAAGGAGTTCTCTGAGTTATTCCTGTTTGATATTGTATGAAATCTTGGAATATGTTTAGCTTGGGTCTTTTCTCCCAAGACACTGAGATCTTTGAAGAGTCATAGGGTTGTGAACATAGCAAGACAGCAGAAGCTTTTGATGATTTAGGTTAGGGTGGAAGTTCGTTAGATTTTTATGCCTGGGCTCTGTGGCTTGGTTTCCAAACAAGTGATAGTTAAAGTATTCTTGTCCTCAGTAGCTTGACAGCTGAAGTATTTCTTTCTCTTTTTTCTTGTCTGCCTACCTCCTAGAAGATGAAAAGGCCAAGCGAGAAGTGTCTTCCTGGACTGTAGAAGGTGATATTAACACTGATCCATGGGCAGGCTATCGATATACTGGGAAACTCAGACCACATTACCCACTGGTGAGTAAATAAGGTAATAAAAATTTTACATTCCTTTTTTTTTTTTTTAAAGATTTAATTTTATTTGAGAGAGAGGGAGAAGCAGATTTCCCACTGAGCAGGGAGCCTGCTATTGCTATCAGCCTTGATCCCAAGATCCTGAGATCATGAACCGAGCCAAAGTCAGACACTCAACTGACTGAGCCACCCAGGTGCCCCAAATTTTACTTTCTTCTAAAACAATTTTCAGTTATTAATTGCAGAATCATGATCAAATTTGCATTCTAGCTCTTTAACTTTTATGATGTAGTGCTTGGAATTTAGGATAATTGACAGTCATGGACAAAGCAGAAAGAATTCTAAGGTAAAAGGCTTAAAAGCATTTTAATCTTAAAAAAATGAGGTAGAATAGGTATTTTCTGCCCCGCAGTGATAGTATATATTACTATTTTCCTAGTTTTTTTTAAAGCAGGATATATATCCACCTTAATTTAGATATAGCTTTTCTGCCACTTCCAGCCCTTCCTGTGGTTCTTGGCAGGTGGACCTCAAAAATCTTAACATAGGAATTGACTTAAGTTGACATCTGTTTGCCATCCTTAAGTATTTAAAAACTCTTTACTGATGGTTTTCTTTTTATCAAAGGAGTGTATCTTTTATTTTTAAAATTTGGAAAAATATAAAAAATATGAGAAAGTCTCTTAATTCTACCTGCAGAGGTAATGGGAGCATATTGATGTAGATGTACTTTGAGATATTATTTTATTACTGTTTTTGGTTTGCCAGTTTGTTTGGAGCAACACGGGCACGTTGCTGTTCATGTCATCTTAAATCCTAACTTGTCTGCTCTCCTCTTTTTTTAAATATCCTCAGAAAGGGAGTGGCATTAGCCACTAGGAAAGGAAAGCTTACGTCTTCATGAAATAGATATGATATTTAAGATGTCATTTAAAATTTGTTTTCCATTTATATTTATGAATGAACTTTTATCTTTAGTGTTTTTTCCCCTACTTTTCTTCTTTGTTAGTAAATTTTAATAATGAAAGTTACTTCCAGATTTGAATTGGTTTTAACTTAACCTCTTTGATGTTTTTAGATGCCAACGAGGCCAGTGCCAAGTTATATTCAAAGACCAGATTATGCTGATCACCCTTTAGGTAAATTCTCTGCTGATTCTTCATTTTTTAATTTGTGGGCTTGGTGACTACTGCAAAGGAAAGCAGGTGTTTTGTTTTGTTTTGGATTTTTTTGGGTAGAAATTTTTCAGTGCTGGATTTCCAGTAAATGTAAACATGTTTTTCTGAGACACAGTAGAACATTTGCAACAATTAAAGTTTCTTTCCTCCCTTTAGAAATCTACCCAATTCTGAAAATGTTGTTTATGTAGCTGCTAATGGGTACATTTAACATAATGTATTTTGTGTTGTTCTGTCAAATTCTAGATTAAAAAAATTGTTTTGATTTTAACATGTCCTCCTACCTTAATTATGTACTATCTATTTAGATAAAAAACAGCTTGTGGAGGCCTTGATTGAATGCCTAACTAAAGACTCGGGGCTCTAGCAGTAATAGAAATAGTAGTCAGGAAGATTGATTCTATAACCGGTACTTATTTTTTCATGACTGTGTGTCAGGCACTGTGCTAAGTTCTTTACATGTATTCCTTTCTCCATTTAATACTTTGACCACCCCTGAGTTGGGTTCCATGGTCTTCTCCATTTTATAGATATTGATAGTGAGGCACCCAGAGAAGATAATGTAATTTGCAACACAGGTTAGTGGAGCAGTCTGATTGTAGGGCCTACATACATAGCTTCAGCTGGACTGTGTGACATTACTGATATTCCATGTCTAAAATGTTGAGTATCATCCTTTTCCTGTGGTTTAATCTACTAAGCTAAGCTACCTTTGCTTTGCTTTGTTCTCTAAGAAGTGGGAGGTGTATTAACTTCTTATGAATATAATTTTATTTTTTTAAAAGATTTATTTATTGATTTATCTTAGAGATAGAGAGAGAGTGCGTACAGCAGTGGGAGGGGTAGAGGGAGAGGGAGAGAGAATCCACAAGCAGATTCCCCGGCTGAGTACGGAGTCCGTTGTGATGCTCAGGGTCAAGATCCTGAGATCTTGACCTGAGCCAAAAGCAAGAGTTGGCTGCTTAACAGACTGAGCCATCCAGGCCAGGCCTCCCATGAATATAATTTTAAAATTTAGTTAAATTCCACAATTTCAGATGAATTGAAGGACAGGACAAGTCTGGATGAAAGAGCATTGTTAAGGATGTCTAATTCCATTACTCTGTACTTACTATACTTGAGTGTAGTTTTAATTTGTGTTTAAAAAAAAAAGACAAGGTAAATTCTAATAGGATAAAATGTTACACAGCAAAAAGTAAGTCCTATTCCCCATAGGTAACCAGTGTTAACAGTTTCTTGGGGCACTTTCTAGGGATATTTTATGTGTATACACATATAAATACCCCACCCCCAGTTACACACAAAAGGAACAAACCGTATACTCCTTTTCACTTTTTGCCTTGTGATATTCTCAATACTTCTTGGAAACATTCTGTATAAACCCATATAAACCCACCTCTTTCTTTTTAATGACTGAAGTATATTCCATTATGTGGATGCGTCATGGTTGGGGAAGCCAGGCCTCTTCTAATACTTGGCTAGTTTATGTTCAGGTTTTTATTTCTTAAAATTTGACTGCAGTAACTGTTCTTATAATTACATCTTTGTGAACATATGAGAGTATTTCTGTAGGTTAATTGGCTAAAGTGAGTGAGTAGATTAAAGGATGCATGCATTTTTTAAGTTTGAGAGTTACTACAAATTTCAGAGCTTTTTGCCATTTGTTACTCCCATTAAAAACATATGGGGGTTTCTTTTCCTATATTCTCCCTTATATTGACTGTTGCCAAGTTTTATGATTTGTGCTAATTGATACTGTAATTTATATTTTTAAATTGTAAGGTTGAGCATCTTTTTATATCTTAAAGGTCATTTTTGTTTTTTTCCCTCTCAATCTGTCTATTCATATCCCTAGGCTTCCCTCCCCTTAGATTTGTAGTTTTTTCTATTCTGAGTTGTAAGTGCTCTTTGTATATTAAGAAAAATAATCCCTTGATGTATGTGCTATAAATGTTTTTTCCCAACTGAATATTTACGTTTTTGTCTTTGTAACATTACATTTATGAAAGACTTGAAAATTTTTCCGTAATAAAATTTATCAGTGTTTTCTTTCAAAGTGTCTATGGCTTAATGAACCAGAAAGACCTTTCTGGTTCAGATATTATAGAAAATATTTTTCTTGTCTTTTCTTCCACTGTTTTCGTGGTTTCATTCTTTTCGTGTATGATAAGATTTTTGATGCTTTTATCATTTATAATTAGGTGTTAAAAAGGGATGCAACTTAAATTTTCTGTCAGGAGAATATCTGGTTGTCATATCACTAGTGTTTAAGCAAATCAGTTGTCTTTTAATTGATTGTAAAATGCAATCTATATCTTTATAGTTAATTCTTACATGTCTGGGTTTGTTTTTGATTTCTGATCTGTTTCATTGACCTGTTTGTGTAATCATGTGCCATTGCCAAACTCTTTTTTTTTTTTTTTTAAGATTTTATTTATTTATTAGAGAGAGGGAGAGCACAGAGGGAGCATGAGAGGGAGAAGCAGGCTCCAGCTGAACAGAGAGCCTGATGTGGGGCTTGATCCTAGGACCCTGAGTTTATGACCTGAGCCGAGGGCATTAACTCAACCCACCAAGCCACCCAGGCACCCCACCAAACTCTTTTAATTATTATTGCTATATAATGTTTTAATACTTCATAAGCCTTTTTGTACCACCTTTCCTCTTTTTTTAGAATTTTCCTGAGATTCTTGCTTGTTTGTTTTTCCATGTGAAATTTATTTTATTTTATTACGTTTTTCCATGTGAAATTTAGAATCCATTTGTGTGGTTCCCAAAAATATCCTGTTGCCATTTTTCTTGGGATAGCATTAAATTTATAGATTAATATTGGAAGAATTCACACCTTTACAATATTGAGTATTCCTACCCAAGAGTAGGGTGTTTTTCTCCTTTGTCTCCTTCTGTGTCTTTTAGTGGTGTTTTCAATAGTTTTTTTTTTGATTGTTGTTGTTATTTATTCCTAGATACTTTATTTTGTTTAGTATCTTCTGAATAGTATCTTCTGTATTTTGTAGCAATGGTTTGTAGGGAAAGTTAATTGACTTTGATACATTTATCTGATATTCTGCCAACTTGCCGCATTCTTATTTGTAGTCATTTATCAGATATTCCCTCATTCTACGGTCACATAATCATATCTAAAAGTGGAGAGGATTTTGTTCTTTTCTTTCTAGTTTTATACTTCTTATTCTTTCTCCTGCTTAATTACATTTGTTAGTACTGTCAGAACATTGTTTTGTTTTTTTTTTTTTTTTTTAAAGATTTTATTTATTTGACAGAGAGAGATCACAAGTAGGCAGAGAGACAGGCAGAGAGAGAGGAAGTGAAGCAGGCCTCTGGCTGAGCAGAGAGCCCGATGCGGGGCTCGATCCCAGGACCCTGAGATCATGTCCTGAGCTGAAGGCAGAGGCTTTAACGCACTGAGCCACCCAGGCGCCCCAGAACATTGTTAAATAATATTCCTGACAAGTGGGCATTCCATGACGATGGTTCTTAGCTTGAGATTTGTATTTGTCATGTTAAGGTGTTAGTTGGTCATGTTATCAGAATTATCTTTGAAGATGATCGTTTATCTTTCCTCTTTTAATCTGTGGCCCTGATGAATTATATTAATAGATTTGTTACTATTGAACTATCCTTGCCTTTCCACTCTGAATCTCATTTAAATCATGCTGTATTATATGTTTTTTGGATTCTCTTTGATAAGACTTTATTTTTTTTATTTTTATTTATTTATTTTATTTATTTTTATTTTTAAAATCATTTATAAAAAACCTTAGTTTATGGTTTATTCTCTTTTGTCAAGTTTTGAAATTATTATACTGACTGTGACACTTTTTAAATGTATGAATAATTTGAATTAAGCTAGTTTTATTAGTTAAGATTCTTAGGGCGGTATTTTTCAAACTTTTTTGACTATGACCTAGGATGAGAAATGGATTTTATAACATGATTGTGTGTGTGTGTGTGTGTGTGTGTATAAATTAACAAACATTCCACAACAGCTCTTACTCCTGTTCTATATGATTTAGTCTAATATTTTCTGTTCCATGTATTTACTTAAAAAAAATGTTCGTTGCTACAGTTTGAAAAACACCAACTTAGGTTCTTATTTAAAAAAAATCAATGAGTATTATGACTCATCAGTTGTTGGTATATAATTGCTTCATTAGTTGATGATCATGACAGCAATTTGTAAATTGTATAGTACTATTTAAGTGTGAATCATTTACTGACCTTACCAGCATATTGCCTGTCAAGTGATAAGTATCCCACATTGACTGATTTCTGATCTGGGAGTTTGTTCTTTAGAATTCTTTCTTCTATTTGTTTAGCAAATTTTCTTTTCATGTTGGAAATATTTTTTAAAAATACCTGACCTGGACCCTCTAAAATAATGAGATACCATTGTGTGAAGTAATGAGGCTTGACGATTATTGTGTTGTCAGGAAGAAAACTGTGCTAATAAATACTACATCTTGGGGCGCCTGGGTGGCTCAGTGGGTTAAGCCGCTGCCTTCGGCTCAGGTCATGATCTCGGGGTCCTGGGATCGAGTCCCGCATCGGGCTCTCTGCTCAGCAGGGGCCTGCTTCCCTCTCTCTCTCTCTGCCTGCCTCTCTATCTACTTGTGATCTCTCTCTGTCAAATAAATAAAAAATTTGAAAAAAATAAAATAAAATAAAATAAATACTACATCTTTCCATTCATTTTGGCTTTTCTTACTGATTCTCTTTTTCAGGAATGTCTGAATCTGAACAGGCTCTTAAAGGTACTTCTCAAATTAAATTACTCTCATCTGAAGATATTGAAGGCATGCGACTTGTATGTAGGGTAAGAGTTACTTTTTTCCCCATGGGTAAGCTATGTTTAAGTGGACATGGAGTAATTAGACATGAAGTCAATGATTTGTTGATGTATAAAGGTAGCAGTTGTTATATTGTTAGACTTCGGCTAGGCATACTTACTTTTCCTTAAACTAGTGTTAGCATGTAATTTTGTGCAACTATTGTTTTCTACATCGATAGCTTGGATAGTCTATTTGAAAAATAATATGGCAGGTAATCTAGCTTAGTTGGCAGTCAATTTTTTGACACTTTTTTTTAAAAGAACCAGGTAATCATGATATTTTGTCATTTTATTTTCATGAGTCATCATAACAATAAGGCAAAGTTTTAGGCTTTATATAACTTTAAGTTAAAGCCTCCATTAAAGCCATGAAATAGAGTAGCCCACCCTTATCTGTAGTTTCGCTTTCCATGGTTTCAGTTATCCGTGGTCAACCACGGTCTGGAGGCAGTCGATCTTTTTTCTGATGTATTGTCAGAAGGTCATGTACCCTAGTGCTACATCACAGTGCCTGTGTCATTCACTTCATTTTATCTCATCATGACAGCATTTTATCATCTCACATCATCCCCAGAAGGGTGAGTACAGTATAGCAAGCTATTTTGAGAGGGAAATCACATTCATATAACTTTTATTAGAGTATATTGTTATAATTATTCTATTATTGTTAGTAATCTCTCATTGTCATTTATTTATAAATTAAATTTTATCATAGGTTTATATGTGTAGGAAGACATAGCATATGTTGGTTTCAGTACAGTCTGGTTTCAGGTGTCCCTAGAGATAATGGGAAGCTGCTGTAACTAGGAAGTATAAAAATGTGAGAAGATTTAACTTCCACTAGTTGATTATTGTTTAGATTCCTAGGTTCTACATTTTCACATAGACATCAGTCATGCTTACTTATTAAGCTAGTTAGCCCAATTTTATCTATATATTTATACATACACATCTGTTGATTGATGGACATAAGAAATGCAAATGGTTTTAAAAATGAAAATTCAAGATTATAATATTTAGGGTATGATTCTCTCACAAAATCTAAGGTAGTACAATGTACAGACTCCTCTTTCTGTTTCATTTCTTCTTGAATGTATTAAATATTTCTTTTTTACAGCTTGCTAGAGAAGTGTTGGACATTGCTGCTGGCATGATTAAACCCGGTGTGACTACTGAAGAAATAGATCATGCTGTACACTTAGTAAGAACTCTACTTTTGAAAATGTTTTTCACATTATTAGATGTTTTAGGCTTCTAAAAATTAAGTAAACTTAAGTTCTAAATGTCAAAAGTAATGTTTAACATAGCTAATTTGAAAGCAGATTCTTGCTTTATTTCAATATAGAAAATATTTAAGTCTTTATTCCCATTTTTAAGTATCTGTGATATTGACATCTGAAGTGAGCTTGAAATATCTTGTTTCTGAAATCTCACATTTTATAATGTTTAGTTTAGTTTTATAAAATGGTAATTTTACAAATTTATAGTGCTTTATTTTTTTAACGCTAGTGCTTCAAATAAACCATGCCACTACATTCATTAAGTATTCTGAAATAAAGAAGAATACAACTTCTGTATTGTAGTGATTAAAATGTATCTGAAATTAGATTAGTAGAAAAATGTTCCCTTTCATATCTATAATAACAAAGCAGTAAATACATCAGTGTTTGTAGTAAATATGATACAGGGTATCTTTTTTATAAAGATTGCGTATCCATCATGGAGAGACCTTAGTACATGACTAGTAATGAGTGCACACAGTATATGAGTAGATTGTTCACAAGAGAAGAACAATAATTAGTTAATAAATCACAGGGAAAACTAATTAAACCTGCTATGGTAATCAAACAAAAGCAAATCATGAAGATCTACTGAATTAGTTCAGTATTTGAAAGATGTTTATTTCCACTGCCTTTATGGAGAAGATGAAGCTGGTGCTTCTTTACATGGTGATGCTACTGTAAATTGGGACAACCTTCTTGAAAGGAAATTTGACAGTCTGTCTTGAGCCATAAAAATGTTCATAAAATTATTTATTAATTAAGAGAGAGAAAGTGCACACCCATGTGTGCAAATGGGGGAGGGACAAAGGGAGAGAGAATCCCAAGCAGCCTCCTCACCCAGCACGGAGCCCCCAGCAGCGAGGCTCCATCTCGCTGAGATGCTGAGATCAGAACATAAGTCGAAATCAAGAGTCAGATGTTTAACCGTCTGAGCCACCAGGCGCCCCAGCTTGTAAAATTTTTTATTAAGAAGAAACTACAAATTACAATTTGGGGAAATTGTTCCATATATTATAAAATATGTAATATGCAGTAATAGCACTTTGTGCACTTGTCATAGCTCAGGTGCTCTTTATATGTGTGTATGTGTGTGTGTGTGTGTGTGTGTGTGTGTATTTATTAGAGATTGAGCGTGCATACAAGCTGGGGGGAGGGGCAGAGGAAGAGGGAGAAAGCAGGCTCCCTGCTAAGCAAGGAGCCCAATCTGGGGCTTGATCCCAGGACTCTGGGATCATGACCTGAGCTGAGCAGAAGGGAGGTGCCCAGCTGACCGAGCCACCCAGGTGTTCCCAGGTGCTCTTTTACATGCTGCTTTTACTAACTTATTTAATCTCTGCAACAGCTCCATGAAGTAGATATCACTGTTGTCTCCCTTGTATAGGAAAGGAAACTGAGGAAGGGGTTAATTAACTTGTCCAATGTTAGATACAATTTGTAAGTGATGGAATTGACATTTTTCGTCAAGACAGTTTGCTGTGTGATGTATTATTTATACGGGCTGTGAGAAGTATAAGAGTATATCATTAAGTAAGGGAAAAGTGACAGGAATGTAGTTATTGGTTGTAACACTTTATGTAATTGAGGAAACTTAATTTAAATTTTCCAATAATAGTGGAATTGGCAGTAAAATTTTGGTGTATTTCACAAATCATATTATATGCAACTACTTAAAAATTACTAGTCTGAAGACTGTGTGGCAGTATGGAAAAAAAAAGCATGTATGCTATAATTCCCACTGTGGAAAAATAGCCAAGTAACATAAGATTTGTTAAGGAAAACCTAACCGTTTTCTTAGAGGTTCCTTTGTTGTTCCATAGGAATGTAGTGATTAAAATGTATCTGAAAATACTTTATCATCTCTTAATTATGTTGGTATTCCTTTTTTGGTCACAGGGATATAGGGTTGTTGTATAAGATATTATAATTACATTAAAAGTACATGTTAATATTTACTTTAGAAATTATCTTTTCATTTTAAATAATATATTTTTAATAAAAAGTAGTTAATTCTAAACTAAAGTCTTGAGATACATAACATTTGTGTTTGTAAGTATTTGTAATATGTGAATTTGCTTTTCTTTTGCAATTATTAATAAACCGATTGCATAAAGCCTGGAATATATTGTTTAAGATGACATTTACTACTATTTCTAAAATAAAATACTAAGTTCATTAGCAGAATTAGCATTAGCATCTGTACAACATATTTTTTCACATTTTTCAAATTTTGAAACCTGGCTAATTGCAGTGCCTGGATGGCTTAGTCTCTTGAATGTCTGACTCTTGATTTTGGCTCAGGTCATGATCTCAGGGTCATGAACTTGAGCCCTGCGTTGGGCTCTGTGCTTGTGGAGTCTGCTTGAGATTCTCTTCTTCTCCCTCTGCCCCTTCTCCCACTTAGCACACTCTTACTCTCTCTCTCTCTAAATAAATAAATACAATCTTAAAAAAAATCTGGTTAATTGCATATTGATTAATTTTTTTCTTTTGCTCATTCCAAATTATTTTCTCTGTATTTTAATTTATTGTAGGCATGTATTGCAAGAAACTGTTATCCTTCTCCCCTGAATTATTATAATTTCCCAAAGTCTTGTTGTACTTCAGTGAATGAAGTGATCTGCCATGGGATTCCAGACAGACGGCCCTTGCAAGAAGGTGATATTGTTAATGGTAAGAAATATGTAAGTGTGACTTTTGTCCCCATCAGTGAAATAACAACAAGGTTTTGGACATCTGATAGTGACTTCATTTTGTTGACTTTGTTCCTGTCTTGACTTACCCTTTTTTTGTATTTAAAATGTAAAAGAAATCTTAAATATTTGGAAATTTTTTTATGATTTTAAGATACTGCTTTTAAGATACTTCTAGTATATGTTTGGTACAGCATGAATATCTTTAATGCCAGTTATTGTGTGTGATTGATAAATAGGTGAAAGATGAGTGAAATGTGGAAGTAATGTTCATTCAACTGGAATATTTTCCCCTTTTCCCTTTAGTCCACTGATGATTTTGAAGAGATCAGGGCAGGTTTTCTTACAGATAAGAAGTTTCTAGTAACATCTGAAGACCCTAAGAAAATAGCTAAAATCTACAGAAGTACGGAAGCCTTCCTTGATGTAAAAAGTTCAGAATGTGGCTCTGAGGACCACTGTGTTAAGCTTTCTTGCAAGTGCAGAGGAAGGAGCTGCCAAGACATTTCCCTCTGGGGTTAAAAGACATAGCGACAAAGAAGGCATCCCTAGATGGTATTTTTAATATTGATGAACTTGATCTCTTTAGTAATCAGATATCTTCAAAGGCTTATGTATCAGATTGGGAAGCATGAGCCCAAGTGGTGAAGGCTGCTGGGGATATAGTGCCCACGATGCTGGCTGGGCGCAGTGCTAGAGACAACAGACACCTCTTACTCTGCTTATAACAGTCAGGGGGGCTGTTTATGAAATGCCATAGGTGTTGAGGGGTCTGCCCGAACTCTTTTTTTTGTACAAACCCTGTTACTTTTATTACATGCATAATGTATGTGGTTTTTCAGGAATGTATGTGTCATGCTAGCCAGCACACTATATTGTGATCTTGTAGGTTGGTTGAAAATTCGTGGTTTAAAAATACTAATTTAATATATACATTTAGTGTTTTATATACTAGTAGTCTGTCCTCTTAAATATGGGGACAACGGGAGGGATGAATATTCACAAATAAGGAAAAGGCAGATGAGTTTTGAAAAAACAAATATAGAATAGTGTAAGCTTTCTATTTATGGATGTGCTTGGAGGAGGAAAAACTCGTTGAAGATGGTAAGTGTGTTTTCTGTTTAATGTCAAAATGAAGCATAACTCTCCATTTAATGCTATTAATGTGGCTTATTGATCTTGCACGAACGTGTCCTCAGTAGGTTTCTTCTGCCACCCATGATCTAATTACTGATGCATGTATAGAAGCCCACCATCTGGCTTGTGCTGCGTGACCACTCCGTTTTCTCCACAGTGAGTTTAGTTACAGGCAGGGGGTGTCTTTCAGGAAGTCACTGTATATATTAGTGTCTGCCTGGAGAATGCAGTAATTGTCTTGCTCCTGAAACTGCTTGATGCTGCCATGTTGGAGAAGTGACTTCTATTTTGAAATAGAAACAAATGTGGCCTTTTTATTTGTCCGTTGTTTTGCAGTGGACATCACTCTTTATCGCAACGGTTATCATGGGGACTTGAATGAGACGTTTTTTGTTGGAGATGTGGATGAGGGAGCGCGGAAGCTGGTGCAGACCACGTATGAGTGCCTGATGCAAGCCATCGATGCGGGTCAGTGTCTGTGCTGGGCACCTGCTGGAGCTGCTCTGTTGATGGGCCTCACCTGGCTCTTTATTGCATTCCGTGTCCCTACCAGTTCTGCTTCTACCCTAACTTGAGTTTCTTAGGATTTTAGCAGTGATGGATTTACTGGTGATTTGGGAATCCCTTGATGAGGTGGACCAGGACCAGATGATTGCTTATCATTTTTTATCTCTTCTGTGATTTATTGGCCTTTTCTTTGGCTGATAAATGTGGAGAAATGTATATTCTTGAGTGCAGTTTTTCTTCCTTGTTAATTCTTTTATAAGTATTATGTTCTCATAAAAAAACAAGATGCTAGATTATGAGAGAAAAATGAATGATCTTCCTTTATACTTATCTCTTTCCTTTTTATGTCTTTTTAAATCTACTTTTAACATTTAGGTTTTTTCCTACTTCTAACATTTAATCTTTTTCTCCCCTGTGTATTACAGAGAGACAGACCACATATACCTGTATGTATGTTTTGTTAAGTTAAATGGAGTTATAGTATTGGTACTAGTATGTAATTTAGTATTTTCTCAATAGGATCTTTATGAATTTTCCAAATTAGCATATGTATCTGCATACATAAATCTACTCCCTTCTTTTAATGGCTCCATGTTATATTCCATAGTGTAAACATTTCTACAGCTATTCCCCTACTGGAATTTGGTGTTTTCCAGGTATCTTCCTACTGTAGTGAATAATAACTTTTTTCTTTCTTTCTTTCTTTTTTTTTTGAATATATTTCTCTAGGCTTTTGTTCAGGCTGTCTTTTTCCATACAAACAGCTCATACGGATATTTTTGTTGTTGTTGTTTATACTTTCTTAGGAGGAGAGAGAAGGAATGGCTTGTTGGGAATACTAGCAGACTGTTACTAAAAGGACAGTTTGCGTGCAAACAGCATTTTCATTTGAAACCCACAACATTTTAGCTGTATTGTTTAGTATATTATCTGTACCACCCCTCACCCCCCTCCACCCCTTGCACAATAAACCTGATACATCATCAACAAAGTATTGGACATGACCAGGTTTTTTGGCAAACACATAGTTATCTCTAATGACATAAATTTGTTATTGTTTTGAGTCTATTTTAACTCATGGGAGATGATGAGATTTTTATTAATAAATTTGGAGGAATGAGAAATGAAAACGTGATATTCTCAGGTGTCTGTGTATGAGAGTGTATGAGATTTCTTTTTACTTATTCATTGTGGATTATTTAAAAACTAATATTCTTTAGTGTTTAGTTTCTCTTTTGTGGAAGTTGGAGTTTAAAATAACTTTTAAGGTTTCTGCCAGATTATGTCTTCAATGTTTATGTCCTTTTTGCTTTTCTGTGAGTTGATTTAAGTAACCGGACAGTAAAAGTGTTGCTTTATGAACACTTGGGAATGAAACTTGCCAAGAAACTATCAGAAACCGAGGCCTTCATAACAGTAGCCAGGAAGGAACAAAAGTTGCCTGATCTCTGGAGAGTGCTATTAATACCATGTGTATCATTCTTGCCCCCTATTTTCTGTTAACTTGGCAGCTGAGTGTGATACGGCACAGTAGAGAGCTTCACTCGTGTTGACATACTCCTTCTAGGATAGGGCTTCTCAGCCTCTCCGTTACTGGTATTTGGGGTCTGAGAGTTCTTTGTTGTGGGGCCTGTCCTGTGCATCATAGGATGCTTAGCCACATTTCTGGTCTTTACCTGCCGGACGCTAGTTGCACGGCCGCTCCTACTTGTGACAGCCAGAAACGTCTCTGGATTTTAATGAGGTGCATCCTTGGCGTGAGAACTGCCTCAGGTTTGAGAACTAGGGAGGAATCTCTTCTCTTTTACTTGCTCATTATTTTTGAACAGGGATTTGCTTTGTTGTATATTGTGCAAAATGAGTTAAAATTTTGCTTTCCCTCCCCCACGACTGGGACTGATAGGAAGTCTCAGATGGGAATGCAAGCAAATCATTATGAAAGTCAGCATGGTTCCTCAAAATTATTAACATACCGCCCTCCCCACCCCACAAAAACGTCCAGCTGGAACACAGAGTTAAGATCAAGTATCTATTAACCGAAATGATTACTAGAGCTATTTTCCCAGAGATTTCCTTGGCTGGAGGAGATACATTGTACCTGAACCTCAGCTTGCAAATCAGGTAGGCAGAGTAGGAGACTGCATGGAGTCTGAGGACCCCCAGAACCATGGCTAGGTTCCTCAGGAGTCTGACAGGGCCCAGTTCCTGGGGTCTCAGTGCAAGGGCAACCAGAACAGCAATGAAAACCACTTCGTTTGTTTTAAAATTTTGATTGAAACAGTGGTAAAAGTCATAAAAATTAAGCAGAGCAGGAATATGTAGTAGGAATTATCTTTTTTTTTAAAGATTATATTTGAGAGTGGGGAGGGGCAGAGGCAGAGGGAGAAGCAGGCTCCCCGCTGAACAAGGAGCCTGATATGGGGCTCTATCCCAGCACCCTGGGATCATGGCCTGAACCAGAGGTAGAGACTTCACTGATTGAGCCACGCAGGCGCCCAAGAAGTGTCTTTCTATACCATACCTGTCGGAATGTGTTCCGAGTTCAGAGGCAGCTCTGAATAATTTTAGGATCACTTTTATGGGGATAAAGAAGCCATGGGAAGAAATTCTTTGAGAAATTGATCAGACTGAAACTGAGGACAAGTCAAGTTACTTTCTGGACATTCCTTTTTCTCCCAGTGCTCTCTCCTTTCTTACCTCTTCTGCTACTTTAAAAGACTAGCACACTTGGGGCACCTGGGTGGCTCAGTCAGTTAAACATCCAACTCTCGAATTCATCCTGGAGCATGATCTCAGGGTCATGGGCTCAAGCCCTGTGTTGGGCTCTGCACTGGGTGTGGAGCCTGCTTTAAGATTCTCCATCTCCTGTGCCACCTCCTCTGCTGCACCCCCATCTCTCTCTCTCAAAAGAGTAGCACACTTGACCTTAGAGAAGAAGACATGCATGTTTCCCCTTCTTTTGTATATTAAGAAAACAAAAGGTACGTCTCCCCAAGCCCTTCCTATTGCACCCATGTCCTTTTCTACACCGAAGGATGGAGTACAGACAGGTGCTACTGGTTTGAATCTCAACTTCACCATTTACTGGCGGTACAGAGTCTCTGTCCCTTGGTTTCTTCATCTGAAAGTTTTGTACATAATTTGTTTACGTGGAGGCATGTAAAGCATTTAGAAAGGTTGCTGGCACATAGATAGTAGTTGCTCAGTAAATATTAGTTATTACTCCTCTTCGTCATGACTCTTCTTTTTTCCTTTCAGTGAAACCTGGTGTTCGATACAGAGAGTTGGGAAACATTATTCAGAAGCATGCCCAAGCAAATGGGTTTTCAGTTGTTCGAAGCTATTGTGGGCATGGAATCCACAAGCTTTTTCATACAGCCCCCAATGTACCCCATTATGCCAGTAAGTACTCTCCAAACACTTGGTCTTTGCTCGCCTTTTATTCAACTCATATTTATTTAGACATTCAACAGTCATTTTGTACTGACTTACCTATAAGCTGTTATACATGGACTGCCAAAATGTATACTTGCTCATACCTAGCACACGTTTGTAGCTTGCTCCAGTAAAAGTCCAGCGTGTGTTTGCTGACTGTTGGGGGTGGTGGCAGGGCAGTTACTCTGTGATCCAGGTCCTGTTATCTTCTATTTGTCACTCCAGGTTACTCTTCTAATCTGTAGATACTGGAGAGGACGGGGAGTATGTTTGGAAGAAGGGATATGTTTGGAAGGTTTTGATGAACCAGCCTGGAATTGGCATAAATCTCTTACACTGACTTCTCACTGGCAGGAATGCAGTCACAAGCCTGCGCTAACTGAGGAGGAGGCTGGGAAATGGAATCTAGCTGAGTACTCATAAGAAAAGTGAACTAGTTTTGGTGAACAGCTAATAGCCTCTGCCATGGGTCTAGCTATCATTATTCTGATTCCTTAAATGAAACTGGTTTGGTTTGGTTTGATTTCGTAGTGTGTGTCAGATACTACTATTTGTTGGTATAAATACAGGGGAATAAACAGAGTACCTTTCCTCAAGTTGAGTGCTGTTGGATAGACTAACAAAGGAAGTGTGGGACAATTGATGTCTTCTAGAAACCTTTTCTCTTGGAGAGCCAGAGTATGCGGAATAAGTCTGCTATTTAGTGCTAAAAAGGAAAACTGTCCACACTATGTGACCTGAGAAGGAATTTTATTTTTTATTTATTTATTTTTTTTTGAGAAGGAATTTTAATATGTATGTATGAGTCATTGCTATGTAGACACTTGCACACAGCTTCTTGTGCTTCAGTTTTCTCGTCTTGAACAATAGGGAATGGCACCTCCCCGAGAAGGGTTCCTAGGAGTGAGACAGAGAATACGTGGGGAGCACTGAATGTTAACTTTTAGAACGATCATGATGAGGATGATGATATACATTATTTCATTTGATCTAGCCACTCTGAATAATTTCTTAGCCTTATTTATTTATTTATAAAGTTCCACTGGGTGTGGAGCCTACCACAGACTTAAACTCACGACTCTGAAATCAAGACCTGAGCTGAGATCAAGAGTCAGATGCTTAACTGACTGAGCCACCCAGGCGCACCATTAGCCCTATTTTAAAGAGCAGACTGTGAAGGAAGAGAGAAAGAAAGAAAGAAGGAGAGAAAGAAAGAAAGGTTGATTATTTGCTTAAAGAAGTAACTTTATTCAGGTTCACACAGACTAGTAAATAAATTATAGGGCTAGGATTAGTACCTGGGTTCTGTCTTTCTAGAGGCAGTCTTTATTTCTGTACTTTGTGCTGCCTGGTGAGGACTGAAGTAGTTGGAGGCAGGTCCTGTGAGAGAAATACAGAACCATTGAAATTTTGGTTCGGTGGAGAAGATGAGGAAGAACATTCCAGGTAGAGGTATCATGAGCGGATGCTTGAGGTTGAGACTGAATAGAGACAAGATAAGCTGGGGCTGAGTATTTTGTGTTAAAATCTAGCAGTAGGCAGTTCCAGACTGAGGATATTTGACTTCATTTGCAGGGATTTGCAGGAACATTTTTGAGCAGAATGACAAGGTGAAGTGCTTTTTCAGGAGGACAGATTTGGCAGTGGTATCAAGAACGTATTGCAGGTGTGAGCAACTCAGGCTAGCCAGCCCGATGCACACTTGCTGCAGTTGAGGTGTGAAGCTGGAAAATCCTAGGTGTCAGTAGTTGTGAAGAAAAGGGAAATGAGTGAGAAGTCTCTCAGCGGGAGAAGCTGGGGAAGTAGTTTAGAGCACAGCATTTGATATATATCAACAAACATTTACTAGCAGACCACAGAGTTCTTATTTAAGCTGTGAATTGTGCTTGAAATAAAAATTAGCAACAGAAAATAAGTTACTAACTTAATTCCTTCCTGGGAGGCCCTGTAGTGGTCCGATGTGCATTCCATTAATAGAATGGAAGTAGCTGGTGTGATTACAGTGATACAGGCGTATGTTTGTATATGTGTGTGTAAAAAGAGCGTGTGCAGGGGAGGGGGTGGAAAAAGTCCCTTTACTTAGTGAATTGACAAACTCAGGTTTAGATATGGGTTATATAAAGAGAGACTGAAGAAGATAGGATTTATGGGAGAAGGGTATATGGGTCAGTGATGATTGTGTCCATAAAGCACATAAAACCATTTAATTAGGAGTAAAAAAATGATTCTGGAAAAAGAAGCAAGGACCAGGCATGTATTTGTTTCATAAATTTGAGACATTTATGAAAAGTCCAGTGTAAATTGGGTTTATATAAATTAGAATAGGTTGTGATCACTTTAGGGAAGTGTAAAAGAAAAATGTCTTTGTAAAGAGGAGGCCTTTTGAAATGTAAATGATCCCTGCTTTGGCTTGTCATTCCATATTCCTAACCCACTGAAGGTGAAACTAGGAAATTTTGTGTAACTTCCTTCCACCTCTTCTATGTAAGAGAAGTCCTTCTTAGCTTAGAGTTATGTCCTTTAAGTCATCATGGTTGGGAAGTGATGATAATACCCTACAGTTAGAATGCATTTTACAGTAATTCTTTGAGGTGGATGGTAGAGCAGGTGCAGATTTTTATAAAAGTACTTAGTATAGTATCTGCAGTCCTATAGTCAATCAGATAAGGTACATTTGCTGAATGAGGTGTGTTGAGAAACTGAAACCATGAGTCAAGTTGAGTGGGAGTTGTAACTTTTCTAGAATAATGAGTCAGTGGCAGAAACAGGAATGGAACTAGATTTCTCTGTATCAGCACTGTCTGCTCATAATGTATTATAAGCAGTATAATGTATATATATGAGGCATATATGTAATGTAAAACTTTCTTGTGGTCATATTAAAAAAGTAAAAAGAAAAAGGTGAAACTAATTTAATGGTCTATTTTATTTAATATGTTGCATTCACAGTGGCAGTATTTCAACATTGGGTCAATGTAAAAATGATCAAGATTTGTTACATACTTTGTCTTTGAGATTGACTCGTTTTTTTACTCAGAGCCGATACCATTCTGACTGGCCTCTTTGCAAACACTCCTTGGCTCGGTGCACCAGCTGCAGTGGGACAGCTCGGCCCCAGAGCCCTTTATCCTTTTCCTTTCTGTGACACCACATTGACACTCTTGACATTAAAAATATATATATATCTCCAGGGATTATGACCAGTTCTTTATATGTAGTAAATTGCACTCACTGGGAAAGAAGGTTCATGGGATTAGAAATAGAAAGTCAAAATTAGTTTTTCCTCTCAGATTTTATGACCATTTACAAACTCCTGTTTTTAAAATCTGCAGTAAGTGTATTTTGGCAATACCTAAGATAGTGGGGAGCAGCATGGTAGCTGTTCACAAGGAAGATGTGCAGGTAAAAAGATGTGGGTGAGATGAGACCATACCCAGGAAGAATGGTGTTGAGTAGATGCAATCTCCAGATTGCATCTCTGTAAGTGTCCTTTCCTGAAGTCCCTGTGGTGAGAGCAGCCTGAAAGCCAGTGCCTTTGCCATCTGGTGGTCAGGCAGAGCAAGTGCAGTCTCTCGTTTGCTGATGCTCACATCCGTTCTTGGTTTTGAATTTGAACTTTAACCTGGTTCTCCATTTTTGTCTGACATTGTCTCCAAAGGTCTGTCCTTATTATTACCTTTTAGCCTTTTTTGGAGGATGGCAGGTCTGGATACTGGAATTCATAGTTGTGTTTCTCATGATGGCCGTGAAAAATACTCTCAGATTCACGCACAACGTGTACTCTTACCAATGAGCTGTTCAGGAGCACACTGTTGATTTTTTGCTATGTTTTGAGAATTTTATTTTCTTTAATTTCAGAAAATAAAGCAGTTGGAGTGATGAAAGCGGGCCACGTATTTACAATTGAGCCAATGATTTGTGAAGGTGAGAAAAAGGGATGCTTTAATGTCTTTTAATTGTATTTTTATTTACTTTTGGTTATTCATGATCAGATTAGTAGTCTGCTCTGTTTATTTTCTTTCTGGTTTATTTCCATTTCCTGTCCCATCTCAAACTCAATTCAATGTCACGTAGAGAACTGAGATTCGTAAGGGTTGTCAAGAAAGCAATTCTTTCTGCCTGCTAATTCTGCTCTCAGTAGATGCTCAAGTACTTGAATCCCAGGCCCTTTCAATGAAAGACTCTATCAAGGGGGGTGTTGTTGACAGTCCTGAGTCTCTGCCGTGCGGAGCTTCCTTGGTGAGGGTCCAGGTGGAGGAAAGAAGAAGTAGAGCCATTCACTTTGAGGCAGACATGGGTATATGTTTAATTCTCCACAACGTGTGTGGTAGGTGCTGTCCCCATTATGTAGAAGAGCAGACTGATCCTTGTCTAAAGTCACTGAGCTAGTTATGTGACAGAGTTTGTCTGACGCTAACCTCAGGAGCTGTTCTGCCCCTTCAGGTTCTGTGCTCAGGCTGTCTGAGGAAAGCACAGCCCAGACAAGCTTAGTACTGGCAGATCGGTGCCTTCACTGTCACTGGTCCCCATGACAGGCTTGTGGTCATGATGAAGACCCAGTGGCATGATTAGGCCTTCTCACCCAGAGGCTCATGTGTTCCATTCATCTTTCTCCTCAGCCAGTTCTCTGCTGGGATTAGGGGTTGCAGTGAGGCAGTGGTAGTGGGGCCTGTGTGTCCTGGGGCCTCACTGAAGGATACCTCCTTTCTGGATCCTTCCAGTCTTTTTTATAACCCGATCTTGGGAATTACATCCCATTATTTCTGCCAGATTGCAGTGACTTAGGAGTGAGTCACTGAATCCAGCTCACAGGCTGCTTTTTAACATGGTACTTTGCTGCCTTTTCTGTAAAGTGGAAATGACATTCTTGAACCTGCCAACTCCCCAGGGCTGCTCTAAGAATTGAGACGATTTATGGTAGCACAAAATACCTTGTGTATCTTAGAGAGCTATACAGATGTAAGGTATTGTTTTTGTCATCCTCATGGAATAACAATGAAGTTCTGATCACATGGAACCAATTGCAAGGGCAGTAAGTACGTTAGACAAAGGCAAGGAGCTCAGAGGAAAGTGTTTTGATCATACAGCTGTTTTCGTTAACTGGCACCTAGTTGGTGAGACATAATGTGGTATTTCCAGGTATAAGCAAATAACTTTCCAAGGAGCCTGGTCAGATAGTTATCGAATTATAATGCATATACTTCAGTGTAGCTCAGTGAGGTTAAATTGTACCTCTGGAGTGGAAAGTTTCAAATCCAAAGAGGAATTTGTATTTTCTCAGGATAATATCCAGGCATGTTTTACTTGACATTAGTGTAAAGAACCTGTTTTAAGCAAATCACAATAAAGTCAGAGAAGTATTGTATCTTAAATCAGAAGGTGAAAACGTTACTCATTACATCAGAAAATACCCAGTCACTTGTCTTTAGATGTTTGGCAAAGCACGAGTTAACTTTCTTCAAGCTGCCTCATATTTTTACTTTTTAGGCTGGGATTTAATATTGCAAAAGTAGGTTCCTTCACTGCAGAGTTTATGTTCTGGGATTTTACTGAGTCAGTGAGACCTAATCTTTGATAAAGATTACTCAGAATGAGGGATGTATTGATTTTTTGACCTCTAATTTGGAGACAAAATAAGTCTCCATAAACACAGTTTCATAGCAATATCCAGAATTGTAGAACTTTCCCATTTTACTTCCGCCTCTCTCCCCCACTCTCCTTTTTTCTCTCTCTCTCTCTCTCTCCGCCCCCCCCCCATTCTTACATTGTCTTAGGGCTGTTTTCACTGTCCCTTGGTTTCCTTTCTCTAGTCTTAGCCCCTCCCTAACCTCTTTCGCTTCACTGTAATTTCTTAACTTCCCTCACCAATCTCTTAGCCCTGTCTTCTGGTTAACAGGGGTGTGTGGTCCACAGAAATTGCACAGTATAATCTGTTCTCACCATCTGTGTGCCTGCCATTTAAAAATAATATCAGGAATTAAGTGCTATAATAGAAGTATAAAAAGATTATATTCTTCACAATATGCATTGGCTGTAGTTTAGTCAGATGCCAAAGTTAAACCAGGAAAGAGCTAAGTTCATTAATTCAGTTTTTAACTCATAGTTCTATAATGAGTGGTATCAATGTGTTTTCTAAAATGAAACCCAATGCCTTTATTTTGGAAATACCATCTTGATTTGATATTTGGGAGGTATAAAAAACCTGAAATTATAACATATCCAAGGAAATTTAAAATACCATCATTACTTCATTGTACTAAGGACCAAAGTCAAGTTGGAAGGACTAAAACAGTTGAAGTATAAATAGGAATCTTCATTATTATTACTGAAGTCTAGTTGACATACAATGTTATGGTAGTTTCAGGCATGCGGTAAACATACTGATTGGACAGTACTGTATCAGTGCCCATCATGGTAAGTAAGTATAGTCACCATCTATCACCATATAGCATTACAATATTATTGACTGTATTTCTCATGCAGTACTTTTCATCTCTGTGATTTGCTTATTTTATAACTGGAAGCTTGTACCCCTTAATTCCCATTATCTATTTCCTGACCCCCCCCCCCTTTCTCCCGCCACATACCGCTCCTCTGGCAACACCAGTTTGTTCTTTGTATTTAAGAGTCTGTTTGATTGAAAAGTTGTTTGTTTTGTTTTTTAGGTTCCACATATAAGTGAAATCATAGGGTTTTTTTCCATTGTCTGACTTATTTCACGTAGCATAATACCCTCTAGGTCTACCCATATTGCAGCAAATGGCACAATCTCATCCTTTTTTATGGCTGTGTAGTATTCAATCGTGTATGTATACTGTATCTTCTCCATTCATCTATCAGCAGATACTTGAATTGCTTCCATTATCTTCGGTATTGTAAATAATGCTACAATAAACGTAAGGGTGTATATGTCTTTTCGAATTACTGTTTTTGTTTCTTTGGTAAATACCTAGTAGTAAAATTACTGGATTGTATGTAATTCTGAATTTTTGAGGAAACTCTATACACGTTTTCACAGAGTCTGCACCAGTTTGCATTCCTACCAACAGTCCATAAGATTCCCTTTTCTCTGTTTCCTCACCAGCACATGTTACTACCTTTTTGATTTTAGCCATTCTGACAGGTCTGAGGTGTTATCTCATTGTGGTTTTGGTTTACATTTCCCTGATGCCAAGTGATGAGAGGGAGATAGAGCACGAGAGTGGGGGAGCTTCAGAGGGAGAAACAGATTCTTCACTGAGCGGGGAGCCTGATGTCGGGCTTGATCTGGGGAGTCCAGAATCATGACCTGAGCTGAAAGCAGATGCTCAACTGACTGAGTCACCCAGGTGCCCTTCTTCTGCCCATTTTTAATTGGATTATTTGTGTGGGGG
Organism: Meles meles; assembly: GCF_922984935.1. Lineage (NCBI taxonomy): Eukaryota > Metazoa > Chordata > Mammalia > Carnivora > Mustelidae > Meles > Meles meles. The sequence continues at coordinate 110,402,068 of NC_060067.1, read as the reverse complement.
TTTTGTTGTTTTAGTGTATAAATTCTTTTCTTTTTTTTTTTTTTTAAGATTTTATTTATTTATTTGACACACAGAGAGAGAGAGGGAACACAAGCAGAAGGAGTGGAAGAGGGAGAAGCGGGCTTCCCGCCAAGCAGGGAGCCCAGTGTGGGGCTTGATCCCAGGACCCTGGGATCATGACTTGAGGCAAAAGAAGGTGCTGAGCGACTGAGCCACCCAGGCACCCCTGGTGTATAAAATCTTTATGTATTTTGGATATTAACCCCTTATTGGATATATCATTTGTGGATACCTTGTCCCATTCAGTAGGTTGCTTTTCTGTTTTGTTGATGATGTTGTTTGCTGTGCAAAAGCTTTTTATTTTGGTGTAGCCCCAATTTTTTTTTTTTTTTAAAGATTTATCTGTTCATTTGAGGGGGATGCAAGGAGAGGAGCAGAGGGAGAAAGAATCTCAAGTAGACTCCATGCTCAGCGCAGAGCCCAAGCCAGGACCCAGTCTCATGACCCTGAGATCATGACCTGAGCCAAAACCAAGAGTCGACACTTACCCCACTGAGCCACATGGGGACACCCCCCCCCCACTGTAGTTTATTTTTGCCTTTGTTTCCCTTGTCTGAGGATACAGTTCATAAATATGTTGATGAGGCTGATGTCTAAGAGATTACTGCCTATGTTTTCTTGAAGAAGTTCCATGGTTTCAGGTCTCACATTCAAGTCTTTTATTCATTTTGAGTTTATTTTTGTGTGTGGTGTTAAGAACATGGTCCAGTTTCATTCTTTTGCATGTAGCTGTCTACCATTTGTAAGTAGGAGTAAATTTTCTAATTGTTTCTGTGATCTCTCAGCATATGGGAGTACATGCAAATATACTTACCTCAAGAGTTTGTTGAGAAAACTGAGTGATAGAATTAAACTGTTCTTGTTTGTGTGTTTAAGGCGGATGGCAGGATGAAACCTGGCCAGATGGCTGGACCGCGGTGACAAGAGACGGGAAGCGGTCTGCTCAGTTCGAGCACACCCTGCTGGTCACAGACACGGGCTGTGAAATCCTGACACGGCGACTCGACAGCACGCGGCCTCACTTCATGTCCCAGTTTTAATTCCTCCTGAGATGGCACATCTTGATAACACCTTCTGGCTGTACTATGCATTTTATAGAGAGTACAGAATGGAAGAGGAAAATTTTTATTACTTGTTTTGTTTTGACTGTAGATAAAGAAGGACTCCACCTTTGGATGAGTGTCCTCCAGAACTTGTCTCGGGTCTGGAAAAGCTGAGAAGAATAAAGGAGACATTCTCAACTCTTTTCAGTGCTCCCCTGTCCCTCCAGAAATCTCTACACCCCCGTTTTCTCACTTGGCCTTTGAGCACTTTTTACTTAAACCTGCTTCTAGTTGCTTTTATCACTGCCACAACTGGGCCAGCAAGAGCCAGCTGTTCTCCAGGTGAATGTGGAAAATGAGAATCCTTGAAACTTTAGCAACATATGTTGTTCCAGATTTTTTTTATTATATATGTATGGAAATATATATGTATATGTTTTAAATTCCATGTATGTAATTACCGAACACTATATGACCTGGGTTTGTGTCGATTCTGCTCTGACAGGGTTATATGCTGTCATAAGTGGACCCATAGTTTGCAGTGATTTATTTCCCAGTTGGGAATTGGCCTCCCTCCTTCCCCATGCTGATTATTTACCCTTGTAATTGTGTGTAAGGAAGCACTCAGTCAGTGAGACTCTCTCTCCAATGTGGGCTCTGTCAGTGAATGGATGTGGCAAAATTCACTTTGGAAAGGGTTGTCAGCTTTTTAAAAATCTAGTTGATGGCAAAAATAGCCATGCTTCAAATGGTAGCCGTCTGTTGCAGAGCATGAGAATTTTGTAAATGTTGCTATTTCAGACCTCGGTTTGGTCGAAATGGGAGGGAGAAAGCTCCCTTTCTTCCCCTCTGTTTTATTTCAAGGGCACACCTTGGAGATATTCAGAGAAGGGCGAAGGTTGCACTGTGGAGGTTGATGGGAAGAGACAGTTCTGAAATCTCTTTAGCAGCAAGCAGAGTTAAGTCTGGTGGACTGTTAGCTTCTGACATTTAGTAAACCTGGTACTGATGAAAAAGGAACTTCTTTCGAGGCTGGACTGTTCCCTTGCAGTAGAGGTGCAGCTGTCCTTGGTGTGTTGAAAACACACTTTACCTTTACGTAGTTAGGAACCTCCTTAGAAATGACCTCAGCTGCCCAGTATCTGTGTTCCTTTCGGTAATTCAGTCCAAATGGGAGTGTATCCAGTGAACACATATCAGGTCGAAGTTACTGTCATTGGAGCGTACTTGATTACTGGGTATCTGGTAACTTTCTTTAAGATAATTTGATACCACTGACATGTTAATATGAGAACATCTTTCCCAGAGTGCCTCAGACCTTTATTGCTTTAAAAGAATTATGATAATGTTTTCATTACTTTTATTATTTTAATGATTTAGTGAAGTGACTGAATCTGGTATAGACTCTTTGGGGGTATGTGTGTGAAGTTTTTTTATCAAACTGTAATATTTGTGAATGGAATGCCTTGCAATATGAATGTTAATATAATGTGTAAAGGGAGATTAAAAGTTTGAGTGATTATCCCGCTGTAGTCATTAACTTTGCTGCATTTGTTGGGGATTTCAGAGGGCAGCGGTGGGAATAGGTGGCTGATTTCATAATCTCAAATAAACTCCATGACCATTTGAGTAAAAAAGATTCCAGTACTGTGTTTGTTTCAGCAGAGTCTGTCAGCAGCATTTGAGATGCAACCATATTTTTGAGAGCTAATTTTAAGATTGAATATTTAGGGGAGCATCTTATGTACTGATTGTGGAATTAACAGTGAGGGCTTCTTTAATGTCTATCCTTAGAAAATAAGCTCACGGGGAAAAAGTCTTGTTGGGATAGTTTTGGAAAAGAAATACCAACACATTGGTGATGATGCTTTTTTCGGTTTGGGAGATTTCAAAACAATATGGACTCTAAATGTAAATATCTAATATCAGATGTTTCTTAGATTTAGACGAAAACATCAAGTTATATCATTCTGCCAACTTTTCACCAAAATAAGTCAGTAAATTTAAGTTTTCATTTTTTGGTGTTAACTTTTAAAATAATACATATATTTTTTCCTGCTATTCATCCATCTTCTTGGGATTATAATTTAGAAGCAGGGAAGCATGTTTGCCTTTTATCTTCATTTTATGTCTTTTGCTGATAAAATGGATTACATAATTCACAGCACTCACTGACACTTCTATACCACTTGCCACAGGTCAAAATTAATAGGAAGAGGGTTAGGAATTGTTTGCTATGATAGCTTGATTCCTTTGTCCTGTAACCACATTTGGCTTTTCTTTCTGTTAGGTGAAAATAGAAGGCCTGGTGCTTCACTTGGCTAAGGCCCCCCCAAATCACCCTCCTGGTATCTGCTGTTACTTCTTAAAAAAAAAAATTTTTTTTATTCCAGCTTTTTATTTTGAAAATTTTCAGATTTACATAAAAGTTCAAGGTATAGTACAACGAAATAATCTTAAATCCTTTTCCTGTGTTCAGTGCCCGTTACATGGCCGCATCTCTCTCTCGAGGCACTTCCTTTTGAAAGATGTGGCTCCATACTTCTCTCATTACTACTGCAGCCTGTCTGTTACAATGTAAGCCCATTTCCTATCTGATCGTAATACAATTATGGCACCCAAGGAATTTAACATTGATACAGAATTCTCTTAGAGTACACATTCAAACATGAGTCTCAGTTTTTTGCTAGTGTTCTTTAAAGCTTTTCTTCTTTTGTAAAAACCCAGGATCCAAACCCATGGCGTTTGGTTGTCCCATATCTGTAGTCTTCTTTATTCTAGAACAAGCTTAACTTTTTGGTGTTTTATTTATGAAATTGACACTTAAGCCAGTTAGCTTGTGGAATTATGTATTTCTCTGTTTCTCATGAGTAGGTTCAGGATAAATATTTTGGCAGGAGAGTCAGCTGATGATACGCAGCTTGTCTTTTTCATGGTATCACATCAGGAGACACGATGTTACCGTCACATTGCCAATATGAATTCCGTCATTTGCCTTGTCAGATCTTTCCATTTTAAGAATATCTTTTCTTAAGCAAATAATCTGGGAGGAGATATTTGGAGATCATTTTGGTATCCTGTTCACTCCATGGTTTTAACATTCACTGATAATCCTTGCTGGGGTACATTATTTTATTACACCAGGGACTGCAAGTTGAGATTTTCTAAGTCTAGCATTCCATCTACATTATTAGCTGGCACTCTTTTACAAGGAAGCATTTTTTTTTTTTACCCTCCTACCCACTGTTTTTGAGTATCCATATGAGCTCATCAATTCATAAAAATTCTGTAAGCATCAATTCTTATAAATCAATTACTGTCATTGGTCCAAATTTGGCCAGCAGAAGCAACTTGCAGCTTATTCATGTGTCATTTTGACCTGTGCCTACCGGTCGTTGCACACTTTCTTGCCTTTTTTTTCCATAGCAAGATGTACGTTTATCATACAGTTTTCCTTTCCCTCAGTGGGACAGGCTGTTTCTCCAAGGAGCCCTACTTCCTTTTCATGGAAACTGCTATTTGGAAATCAAGATCTGGATACTACTGGTTGTCATTGTTTCCAGTCACTTTCAGGGAACTGAACAAGGAATTCCTTTAAAAAAAAAAAAAAATCATGCGTTCATTCTGATACTTTTAAATCTACCACTAATCTTCCTCACCTTTCCCTGTTTCTTATTTGTATCTGCTTTATCCCATGGTGGGAACTTTGGTTCTCAGTAACATTAATATTTACTTATTTGCTTGAGTCTATAAGAAATGTAAAGTTTAGAATTAGTCTATCAAAATCACTACCAACAATGAACCTAAGTACAAAATTTGTGATTTTTACTAACTTGGAACATGACTCACTGTGAGAGTACAGAGTATTGGTTTAAAAATTACATGAAGTCATTTTGTTCCTACTGTATTCAAAATTTCCTAAACTGAGCTTTTTAAAAAAAAATGTTTTTAGTTAACATATAATGTATTATTTGTTTCAGGGGTAGAGGTATGTGATTCATCAGTCTTACACAATTCCCAGCACTCACCATAGCACATACCCTCCCCAATGTCCATGACCACCACCCCATCTCTCCCATGCTCCTCCCCTCCAGCAACCCTGTTTGTTTTCTGAGATAAGAGTCTCTTACAGTTTTCCTCCCTTGGTGAGCTACTTTTTAACAATGAATACAGTGAATGTTGGGGGGAAAACATATAGTAGGAGGAGTGGGGGGGATATTTTAGTGGTCTGGGAGTTAGAAATACTGGAACTGTTTGAGGTAGTGTAGTACGATTCTGTCTACCTTTGGTGTTTGACTTCTACCAAACTCTAGCTATAAGAGGAGCAAATTATACCACTTTGTATGTGGATGTATGGCCCATTTTGCAGTAAAGAAGAAAATCTGGACATTGATGCCTTAGGAACAAATTGTTTCACAATGTAGGCTACATTATGCTAATATCCTAAAGGTTTTTAATGTGTTGTTTCATTTTAAAAATGAACATGCAAGGAAAGGTTCGCTTAGCACAGGCTCTGGGGAGAAATTCCCTGTCTCCCACGTTTGAACTCTTAGCAGCAAGCAGCCTTTGGTGGCGTCCTTCCTCCCTTCCTCTTCCTTTTGGTGCTAAGTCTGACAAAGAAGAATGGTGGTGTGTATTTGGTTATTTTGAGAAAAAGGAAGCAGGAATAAGGTGGCCTTGGCTCCCTGTTACCATTTGCTTTTGGGGGACTATGGATGAGCAAAAATAGAACTGTCAGTCTATGGCGATTTTGTGATTATATTAAAAAATGTATCAACACTGGTATATCTTATTCAGATGTGCCAAAAAGTCAGTTAGTGGAACATTTGAGGAAGGGCTTCCTGGAAAGTTACCAGTAATATGTTTGTTATATCTCGAAGTATTTCATTAACTTTTTAAAAAATGGATGTTTAATCTTTTTACCATTATAAAGTTTTCTGGAGAGTAATGGCTTACATCTCCTGAGTGCTTAGCCCTTTTACTGTTACCCCAAGAACAAACAGGCTAACACTTTCCAAAACCTGTAGATACATCTGTACTTTGGTGTCACGAGAAGAGCACAGGACCAACAATCAGGACCCCAGGGCTCTGATTTCTCTATTTTTTTACTTGGTTGTCTGACTAGGACAAATCATCGTGTTTCTCTGTGGAGACTTCCAATTTGTGGAACGGTAATCATAACTTAGGAACTGTTTTATTCTATGGATAATGGGACTATAAAATTCACATTATTTCAATACCTGGGTCAGGGGTCAACAGAAAACATGGTAGATTTTTTTTAAAATTAAGATTCTATTTATTTTTTAGAGAGAGAGAGGGAGCTCAAGTGAGGGGAAAGACAGAGGGAGCCTGATGCAGGGCTTTACCCCAAGGACCAAGACTTAAGCTGAAGGCAGACGCTTAACTGACGGTCACCCAGGTGTCCCACAGTGTAGAAAAAAACTTTGTTAGTAAATCTGAGCCCTGAGTGATTCAGAGGAAACAAAATAGCTGAGGATAAGAACATTTAGTATGAAGATGTGTAATTTAGAGAAAGAGCAGTAGATATTTTAGAGCCCATTTTCACTGTTTATCTTGCTTCATGTAGCCTGTTTTTGGTAGTCAAGGACATTTGAGTCCATTCTGAACCAGAGGTGGTTCTATGGTACATTAGCACTCCTTTCTTGAAAAGAACATGTGCAAAATTTATCTCATAAGGAATTCTGGTATGATGTCCACCTTGATAAAAACCAGTCTGCTTAAAAGACATCCCACCTGCTTTGTCCCTGAAAGAGAAGTTCTACCAAAGCAATTCGTATAATGGAGGACTTTGTATGTCCCTGTTCACTTTGTAATTGTTTCTTTAAAGACACAATTCCCTTAGTTCTATGCATTTATTATCTAAGTATCTCTTTAAATATAATTTATAAAATGTTTTCCAAATGTGTTTGTGGTATACTTTTCTAAAGGGTTTTTGCTGACAAAGAATCTGATCTTGTGTATTAACTGAAATAAAATTGGCTGAACCCAGAGTTAAGTCTTTTTCCTGGGTCACAAAGTGACTCTAGGCCCAAAGGGACTGTCAGTTACTTTAGGACTTTGATCATCAGCTTTACTGGCAGATTGGTAGCCAAGCAGAAAATATTCTGAAGAATTCTATGCATGGAAAATATTTCCCCTCAATCCCAAATCAACAAACGTTTTCAGAATTACCAGCTATGTATACTTTTGCATTCAAATGGGATAAATGGAAATAGCATTATGTATATTTTTTGGAGCGCTCTTTTTGTTGGTTTAAGTTGTACACACATTAACTGGTTCCCTGTGACTTGTTCTGGATATAATGCAGTTTTTTCCTGCCTCCATCCCCTAAAACCTCATTATTCTATATGTTCCTACTTTATAGGTTAGTTCTCTGCATGTAATAAAGAACTTATTCTAAGTCAGACATGTCTGTCTTTGGACTGACTATCTTACTCTAGTGAACATTAGTAGGGTTAAATAAAAAGAATAGCACAGCATGCTGAAAATGGATATGCAAATAAGATTTGAAAAATATTAGGTATAGTCAAAATTTTCAGTAAAAAAGATGCCTATTTTTATTTTTATTTTTTTTTGAGAGAAAGAATGAGTGCGAGTGGGGGAGAGGGGCAGAGGGAGAGAATCTCGGGCAGACTCCCTGCTGAATGTAGAGCCTGATGTGGGGGCCAATCCCACGAGCCACGAGATCACAACCGAAACCAAGTGTTGAATGTTTAATTGACTGACCCAGTAAAAATACATTTTACTAGCTTTCATGAAATATATAATGGGTTAGCCATTTGTGTTAAATTTATTTATCTGTCCAAGAAAGCAGTTTAAGATACTTATTAAAAAAATTCTCAACAATACTTCTAAAGTGGTAGACTCCTAATTTTGGGCAACCAGGGTAGATTTGCTGACATGCACACAATGAATGGATTTTAGCCATGTTTTAACTATACCTTCTTCCAAAGCCAATAACATCCTAGATGCCATCCAAGAGGATGTATTAAAAGGATCTTGAAAAAGCTTTATGGTCCCATGATCCAAGAATCTTTATAATAAGGATCTTATAAACTTGATAGTTTCTACTAGTTCCTTGAATTGACAATTGTGCTCTCAGTCAGGAAATGCTCCTACTTGTTAAAATGAATTAGCTGGCTCAGGAGTATGTATTTTACTGTGACAGAAATGAAAAGTAAACTCTCTAATTGGCCAGCTATAAGAATTAGAGTTAATTATTTTATATTTAAAAATGGCTTTACTTTCTCACACTGGTGAACATAAAAATGCCATCTCATTTGTGTATACCTCATGTATAAGAAAAGCAATGGGGAAAAAAACTTTTTAAAGAATTATTAGCTCTCCATTATTACCCTACATGTCAATTTTCTTAGTGCAATTGTTCAAGGTAATAATATACTTGGTTCTTGGAAGTCTAGGCTAAATCAAACCTGATTAAAAGCCTATTTCTGAAGCTTCGGTAGAAGCTAATTTTAATTTCTTCTCTTGGTTTTCTCAGGGCAATAGTTGCTATTGGGCCCCTAGTGCACTCTAGCCCTCTAGCTAAAATGAAAAGCTAGGTTGCACTGCCTACAAATGCACTAAAGATCCAAAAAGGAGAGTGCCTGACCATAATTGCCACTTTTCTACTTTTCCGTCAACCAGATGGTGCTCAGAAACACAACCTTTTTATAGGAGCAATTAAGCCACATTGTTCAAAAGTATTAAAACGATAAAAAAAGCACATGGGTTCAATCCAACCAGAAGAGATTTATGTGCATGGCATATCCAGTGTGTTGATACAAAGACAATCTGCAATATGCTTTGTGTAATCTGAAAGGATATGTATCAATGCTCTTACATGTACTGAAACTTCTGGGAAGATACATAAACTTAACAGCAGTCAACTACATTTATTGTGGGAGGGGAGTGTTGCTCTTCTTATATAGTTTTCTCTATTTGAATTTTGTAACTCTTGGATACGTTGCTTTTATGTTTTATTTTTTCTATGTCAATGGATTACCTGGATGGGAAGATTATGAATCATTTTTGCTTCTTTATATTGCTTAGGATAAAAAAACATAAATGGGGGCGCCTGGGTGGCTCAGTGGGTTAAAGCCTCTGCCTTTCGCTCAGGTCATGATCCCAGGGTCCTGGGATCGAGCCCCGCATCGGGCTCTCTGCTTGGCAGGGAGCCTGCTTCCTCCTCTCTCTCTCTCTCTGCCTGCCTCTCTCCCTACTTGTGATCTCTATCTGTCAAATAAATAAATAAAATCTTTAAAAAAAAAAACAAAAAACAACATAAATGTTACCTAAGAGCACCACAAAAAGACTGATACATTTGACTCTATTAAAAATAAATATAAGATATATTAAAATAAGGTAAGATAGATGAAGGGTTGGCATCTATAGTAACTCCTAAAAATTACTCGGAAAAAGATAACTAATTCAACAGAAAAATGAGCAAAGTATGTGAATGACTACTTCACAGAAAAGAAAATACAAATATATAATAGTACTTTAGTAACTGAGGGGAAAGCCAGCTAAAGCAACAAAATATCATTTCATGCCCCTCTCACTTGCTAAAGTTTTCAGCCATTTTGAGGAACAATCTGGCAATTTCCAGTCAAGTTAAGATGCACTAATCCAAGGATATATAGCTGACTCTTGAACAACACAGGGGTTAGGGCTGCTGACCCTCCACACATTTGAAAATCCACATATTACTTCTGACTCCCCCAAAACTTGACTAACAGCTTACTTTCAACTGGAGGCCTTAAGAAACAGCTGATTAACATATCTCTTATATATGTCTTATAAATGGTATTCTTATAACAAAATAAGCTAGAGAAAAATATTAAAGAGAAAATACATTAACAGTACCATAATGTAAAAATCCACATGTAAGTGATCTGTGCAGTTCAAACCCATGTTGTTCAAGGGTCAGCTATATGGCCTAAGTAACTAACACAATCAGCAAGATGTACAGTGTTTGTCACCAGTGTTAGCAAAACAGAAACAGCTCTGGAAGCTGCTTTATGCCATCATTTGGACAGCAGGTAAGTTATGTTATTTCATATAACTGAATACTATAGCACAGTATTTAAAAACAGCATGACACGGATTCATCACACAATAATGAGTAAAAAACGAAAGCTGCAGAATGAGACAGTATCAGGTTTTCAATACCAAAGACTAGAAGGTTAATGGATATGTATAAAGTGTAACAACATGCATGAAGAGTGAAAAACAGCAAATTCTGGCTGGTGAGGAAAGGATGTGGGCAGGTATTTCACAAGAAACCTCTGGAGAGGGAAGGCAATGTGATCTAGAATTGGAAACATGTGAAGAAGTATCTGGAAACTTTGAAATTCAGTATATCTTTTTAATATGCTTGAAAGTTCATAGAGCTACCACCAACACACACACACCTTCTGCCCAGAAGGTAGTTTAATGAAGTTTAGTACCCACTGTGGGCCAGATGCCATACTAGGAATTGGGAGAGTAAGTCTGAACAAGGCATGGTATATCTGTTCTCAAGAATGTACTCTCACAGAGGCTGACCTGGGTTCTGATTAACTTTGCCCCCGATGGTGAGGGCAATCTGTTCTTTAGTAAATGGGCCAGAGACTTAAAAGTTAAGCAAAAATTACTGAGGATGGAAGAAGGCAAGGTTCAGATACTCACCGCTGCCCTGTTTCCTCTAGCTTTCCTTTAAAGAATGAAGATAATGGGGACAGGAACCATGAGAATGAATTCAGCATAAAAGAGAGATGAAAACATCTACACATATGCAGAACTTATTTTTATTATGTTGGGATATTCCTTAATGAGCTGGCAATTATTCATGTGAAGGAGAGTTGAAAATTCAGATTTATGACTCTATTAGTCTTGTCCGTGATTAAAGATTTATGAATTATACAAAAAATACTGCCTAAAGTAGGTTGCTCTAGAAGTAACAGTAGAGAAGGCCTAGAAGGTCTAGAATGTCTAAGAGGCTGTGAACTTGGAAGATCTTCTCCCTGCTTGTTTGGCTGTTCCAGCTGGACCACAAGACTTAGGTACAAGGATGAACTGTTGAATTTAAAGCTTTCTCTGTTGAATTTAAAGCTTTACAACAGTTCGAATGCTGTAAGAGAAGGAAACAATAAATAGGTTTTAAATGGTATCTTTGAAAACCACTAAAACTATTTTTTTTAATCCTCCCTCCATAAACCCTAAATCATTACTATATTTTATAATATATACCCAAAAAGGAAGCTCACCTCTTTCCTGCATGCATGAGTTCAAAGGCTTCATTAATTTGGTCGAAAGACAGATTATGAGTCACAAATTCATCAACTTTTATCTTTTTGGACATATATTCAGACACCAACTTTGGGACACTTTCCACACTCTTCCATCCTAAAAAAAATCATACATCTAATAATTCTCCCAACAAATCTTTAGAGTATGCTTATTACTTAGTGGGTGACAGACATTTAGGACAATAAATTTTATCATGAATTAAAAGGGAATGAAGACCTTCAAAATCAGCAGAGACGAGGAAGAATTTAATGTTTGTCTTTAGTTAAGAAAATAGTAAATGCCTTCTGAGTATTTTCATTTTTCTGTATTAAGATTTACTAAAATCTCATTAAATTTTTAGCAAATTGAGACAAAAATTTAAGCTGCCTAGGACAGAACTCTGGAAATTTTACAACAAACTTATTTAGGTCCACAAAAGAAAGATTTCTATAATTGTGAAATTCAAGGAAGAATAAAACTGATGTGATACATGACTTTATTCCTTTGGTTTTAAATGTAGCAATGAAATTAGGGATAGCATCTCTAGCATCACCTGGAAAACTGTGAAACTCAAAACAAAAGTGGGAAACTTTTAGCTATTTAAGATTTTTTTTTTTTAAAGAGTTTGTTTATTTATTTGACAGACAGAGATTACAAGCAGGCAGAGGGGCAGGCAGAGAGAGAGGACGAAGCAGGCTCCCTGCTGAGCAGAGAGCCGGACGAGGGGCTTGATCCCAGAACACTGGGATCATGACCTGAGCCTAAGGCAGAGGCTTTAACCCATTGAGCCACCCAGGCGCCCCACTATTTAAGATTTTAAACAAAATCAGGGGTTTCAGTCTTCCACTTATACTGAAAGATGCAATAAAATGACAAGCCTCTCCACCTTTTAAACTAGGGACACTTTGTAGCTTGTTTCAAACCACTTTTGAGCCTTTTCCAAATCTCCCTCTTTATATCTTCAGTAAATTACTCTTCTCCTAAGAATTATGGGGCTTTTTCTTTGTCCTTTAAGAACAAAAAATTGTGTGTGTATGTGTATGTGTATAATATTGATTGATTGTAGGCTCCATGCCCAACATGGGGCTTGAACTCATAACCCCAAGATCAAGAGTCACATGTTCTTCCCACTGAGAGCCAGGCACCCCCTTCTTTCACCTTTAAATCTCCTGGTAACCCAGACAAGTACAGCCACCACTATTCTCTAGACCAAAAATTCTATTTTCATCTGTGGGTCATATTTTAAGAACACCCAATGGGCCCCAGTGCTCCAGTTTATTTCCCAACTAGCATGTGCTGGGAGGACGAGGCATCAGTGAGCTCTTAGGATCAAATCCCAGACTCAGTCTCCCAGGCTTAGAATGTCCTTTCAAATGCAGATAAGAACCTGGGAGGATGTGTGACCTTAAAAGTCTATTCTAAGATACTCAACTGAGGCATATATCTAGTTGGAAAGGCAAGTTTAGTCAGCTTTATATATTTAATAGAAATCCTTTATTTAAAGATTTTATTATTTTTTTGAGAGAGAGCAAGACAGAGAAAGAGAGGGAGCTCACGGGCAGAGGGAGAAAGATAATCTGCAAGCAGAACTGAGCTGAGCCCAATGTGGGGCTTGATCTCACAACCCTCAGATCATGACCTGAGCTGAAACCAAGAGTCAGAGACTTAACTGACTGCACCACCCAGGTGCCCCTTTACATCTTTTTATGGTGAATTCTACAGTACAAAGACAGAAAACTTTGGCCAAACTCCTCATACTTTCCTGATCTTTTCCTCTGGGCTTCAAACAAGTGGACATAATACGGACAATGGGGATCTTAAGAGACACTTTGTTAAATACAGATTAAAAACTCATGCTATGTAATTTTTCACCCCTAAGAGAATGGTAAGAATATGTGTGTGTGTGTGTGTGTGTGTGTGTGTGTGTGTGTATTTAAAAACCCATAAAAACTTAAGATTTCATTCATTCAAATGTTGGATATAAAAGCATGATTTGTGCTTCTTAGTTGAGAAACCAAGAAAAGATGGAAATGATTTTTCAGCATTCTTCCAGTAGTTAGGCAACCGCAACCAACCATGTACTTTTTAGGATCACAAAAGGGAAAAATGATCAGTCTGGCAACTTTTCAATTCTATTATAAAGTTTGGTCTAAAATAGTATTTTCAGGGATGCCTGGGTGGCTCAGTTGTTGAGCGTCTGCCTTCATCTCAGGTCAAGATCCCAGGGCCCTGGGATTGAGCCCTGCATCATGCTCCCTGCTCAGCGGGAAACCTCGTTCTCTCTCTCCCACTCTCCCTGCTTGTGTTCCTGCTATCGCTCTCTCTCTCTGTCAAATAAATAAATTTTTAAAAACTCCAGTATTTTCATATTAAGACTTTGTACTGGTTACTGCTGAAGTCAGTACTATGTAGACAGGTGTGATCACATCCAGCGACAGCTGCACTCAGGAAAGAGGAGTAGAAATGCCGACAATTAAGTCCAGAGCATAACAGTGTGGCTGACACTGTTGTTTGTGTATCCTGGAACCAACTCCTCACTCCTGCCTGACCCCCAACCATTTCCTCATCAACAGGATACTGACTGTGTGTGCAGAATGTGATCTTGTGCTTCACAGGAAGGTGAGCATCTCCCCAGCCCCGGGGTGAGTACTGAATGAATGTGAAACCCTCCCATTACAGTAACTATGCAACAACTTGTGACGAGAAGGTAGACTATGAAAATTCTTGTTAAAACAAAACAAATAAAAATCAGCTTGGGATTAAAATTCTGCCAATGGAAATAACAATAGAGAAAATGTGCTCATCTACTGAATTACCTCCAAAAGCAGTGCCTTTCCACGTGCGGCCTGTTACCAGCTGAAATGGGCGAGTAGAGATCTCTTCACCAGATGCAGCTACTCCGACTACGACGCTGACACCCCAGCCTTTGTGGCAGGCCTCCAGCGCTGCTCTCTGCAGGCAGAGATAGGACCAAATCACAGAGGTCAGTGCATCTGGCTGAGAATATCAGCAAAATAGCTTTGTGGGGAGAGAGTGGTAGCTCAGAGCTTTTTAAGACAATCACAACAAAATGATCACACTGAATATTTAGTAAATGTAATTTCATTCAACACTATTTTTTAAAAAACTATTAACCTGGCTAAATATTAACACAAAATGAAAGAATTTAAAGCTTTTATTTGCTGTCTAGTTGTTGTTGTTGTTGTTTTTAAAGATTTATTTGACAGAGAGTGAGCAAGCAAGCACACACAAACAGGGGGAGCAGCAGGCAGAGGGAGGAGCAGGCTCTCCGTTGAGCAGGGAGCCTGACATGGGACTGTGGGATCACAACCTGAGCCAACGGCAGATGCTCAACAGACTGAGCCACCCAGGCGCCCCCTGCTGTCTAGTTTTTAAAATAAATCCTAGTTCAAAATTTTGAAGACTTGAATAAAGGAAGCCGGTGGAGAATAGTGATACTCCCGCTGAGTATCAACTCTGTGTGAAGGAGGTGTCATTACTGTCTGCATTTTACACAAGAGGAAACTGAGCTTTAGAGAAGCTGTTGCTTGAGGTTAGTAAAGTGGATGTTACAGCTAACTCCTGAACAACACACAGGGATTGGGGCACCCGCCCCCTGTGCAGCTGAAAATGCACACATAACTCCCCCAAAATTTAATAGCCTACTGTTGACTGGAAGCCTTACTTATAATAACAATTCATAATATTTATAAAATATAAAATAGTAATTTATAATGATATAAACAGTCAATTAGCAAACATTACGTGTATTATATGGTCTATTCTTACAATAAAGCTAGAGAAAAAAAAAGGAATGAAGTGAAACACACCTACCATGACTTTTACATTACCAATGCACTCGAAGGAATAGTCCACACCCCCATCAGTCATTTCAATGAGCACTTCCTGGATGGGTTTACTGAAGTCCTGGGGGTTAATGCATTTGGAAGCTCCAAATTCCTTGGCCCTTGCAAATTTATCTTTATTGATGTCCACACCAATGATCCGGGATGCACCAGCCACCTTACAGCCCATGATGGCCGCCAATCCAACTCCTCCTAGGCCAAAGATGGCACAAGTAGAGCCAGGCTCCACCTAACAGAAAAGACAGTTATTAGGTACTCATTGCACAAGTGTCAAGGAAATCACTAGGTTTCTTACATGCCAGGCCAAGTTCACTATTCTAGCAAAGCTCTGTTTTATCACATTAGAAGGCAGAAGCTAAAATCCAGGCCAATGTCTTACCTTGGCAGTGTTCACAGCAGCACCATAGCCAGTTGAAATGCCACAACCCAGAAGGCAGACTTTATCCAAAGGTGCTAAAGGATCAATTTTAGCAACAGAGATATCAGCCACAACCGTATATTCAGAAAACGTGCTGGTTCCCATGTAATGTAAAATTGTCTTTCCTTTGCAAGTAAATCTGCTAGTACCATCTGGCATTAATCCTTTCCCCTGAGTAACTCTAAAGAAAATAAAGAAGGAAAAAGGCAGGGTAAAATCAGGTTTCCCAAAATGCACAGGAAAATCGATTTTAAATATGACAGAAATGTGTGCTATGACCCAAAGTCTAATTTAAAAAAAAAAATATTTCAGAGAGAAAGAGAAGACAGCACACACGTGCCAGAGAGAGCACGTGCACACGTAAGCAGAAGGGGCAGAGAGAAAGGGAGAACTCAAGCAGACTCGGTGCTTAGCATGGGAGCATGATGTGGGGCTCATTGCACGACCCTGAAATCATTACCTGAGCTGAAAACAAAAATCAGACACTTAACCAACTGTGTCACCCAGATGATCCCCAAAGTCTAATTTCTAATGTATTTGTTAATAATTTAGCACCTTTCAGCAATGCCTTATTAAGGAAACTTAAGAAGGACATTTGCCAACATTCAATATCCTTCTGGATCTTACTGTTGGTATTGAAATAAATTTAACAGATACAACTCATGGCAGATGAAATAATTTTAAAATTCCATCATAAAACTGTGAGCAAATATAACTTCTGAAAGCACAGAGACAAAGCCAGAATCTACACAAGGAGAGATTATGAGCAATTATGCAGATCAGGTGATGAAAACAGAGAGCCACACTGGCTAATTTAGATCTTTCAGGAGGCTTGTTTTCTCAAAATGGTCCTCAAGGATTTAAGTTATCTTTTCTTTGTTTCTTTTTTTTTTCTTTGTAGTTGGTAACACTAGTGAAGGATTAAAAAAAAAAACAACCTCACAAAGGTCACCAGTATGATAAATGGTATCAAAAGTAATTTTTGACATTCTAAATAGATAGGCAATGTAATGTCCTGCTTAGGAGTACAGGCCCTGAAGTCAAACATAGTTGGGTTCAAATCATGTGTGATCTTGGGCCAGTAAATTAACCTTTGTGCCTTAGTTTCTTCACTAGAAAATGGAGAGAAACAATCGTATTTTCCTTACAGATTGTTATAAAAATCAAATGAGCATTCATAAAGCATTAGTATTGTGCTTGGCACAGGGACAATACTAATAAATATTTAATAAATTAATTTAATAAATTATTTAATAAATATTTGTTGTTTTTAGCAAAAATAATGTACTATAATTTGATGTACATTCTTAAGCTAATCTTTTGGAATACACAGAATAAACAAGTACACAGATGAAGAGAAAATGGATTGCCTCTAGACATAAGACCAAATACATTCCCTTGGAGAGAAAAATAAGAACAGAAACAAAAAAGTATCTGACAAACTCTACCACAAATAACTTCTATCTTTAAGAGAACAACTTAAGTTTGTTTAGCCTTCCTTAATGTAAGAAATCACTTCTATCCCAGAGGAGTTTCTTTAACAAAAGGTGACATGGGATACATTTTATGCTTTGAAAGGACTTGTCCCTCTAAAAGGTTACAGACAGCCACAAAAAGTCCATTATCATTATTATACTTGATAGGTCCCAAGCTTTTAGACAGTGTTTGAAATTATCTTTCAAAACAAGATTTGTTTTGGTTCCAGCTTTGTCAAAACTAATTGGACTTATGTTATAAAGTAAATGGAATCTCGTTTTCTAAAAATATAAGCTAATTTTATCAATGGCACTAGAAAACAAATATGAGAACACGTGGATTTTCCATATATGACTCAATCTTCTAGGTCATGGACACAATTCCAATGTGTGTGGGGGGGTGTGTTCCCCACACACAACACTGAACAATTCTTGGACACAGCAGGGTCCAAGAATTCAACTCAATTCTGACACCGGCTACCTGGATTCTCAGGGTCTGAGAGTTCAACTCAATTCTGACACCAGCTACCTGGAGAGCCATCAGGTTCCACAGATTAAGGACTCAGTCCTGTAAGACTGCCCCCACCCTCTGCTTCAAAAGCCAGTTGCAAGCTCCAGGCTGTTACAAGGGCCTTTTTTTTTTTTTTTTTTTTAAGATTCTATTTACTTACTTGACAGAGAGAGATCACAAGCAGACAGAGAGGCAGGCAGAGAGAGAGAGAGGGAAGCAGGCTCGCCGCCGAGCAGAGAGCCCGATGCGGGACTCGATCCCAGGACCCCGAGATCACGACCTGAGCCAAAGGCAGCAGCCCAACCCACTGAGCCACCCAGGCGCCCCCCTTTTTTTTTTTTTTAAAGATTTTATTTGAGAGAGAAAAGAGAGTATGTGCGAGTGCATGCGTGCACATGACCTGGGGGAGGGGCAGAGGGAGAGGAAGAGAATCTCAGATCTGCCAAGTGCAGATCCTGACACGGGACTCAACCCCACAATCCTGAGATCACGACCTGAGCTAAAACCAAGTGTAGGAAGCTCAACTGACTGAGCCACCCAGGTGCCCCATGGAACCTATGCTTCTGACCCACTGGCTACAGACTGGAGGTTCCAAAGACTTCCTCCTTAGGTCCTTTAAATTCTCCAGAGCAGCTCACAGAACTCATGGAAACACTTCTGTTATTAAAGGATATGATAAAGAATACGAATCAACAGCCAGACGAAGAGATGCATAGGAGGTATGGGAAAAAACTGAGGAGCTCCCCCATGCTTTCCAGGTATGTCACTCTCCCCAGTCTCCATGTGTTCACTAGCCCCAAAGCTCTCTGAACCATCCTTTTGGGGTTTATGGAAGCTTAATTATAGTCATGGTTGACACTGGCCGTTGGCTGATTCAACCGCAGTAGCCCCTTTTCCTCTACCAAAGGCCAGGCGGTCCATAGGTTTTTTTTTCTTTTAAAGATTTTTATTTATTTATTTGACAGACAGAGATCATTCATAGGCAGAGAGACAGGCAGAGAGAGAGGGGGGGAAGCTCTCTGCTGAGCAGAGAGCCCGATGTGGGCTTGATCCCAGGACCCTGGGATCATGACCTGAGCTGAAGGCAGAGGCTTTAACCCACTGAGCCACCCAGGCGCCCCAGTCCGTAGGTTTCCTAACGGTTTTCAAAGGTCACTTTTACTAATACAATAAAGACACCTTCATAGCCCAAATCACAGGAAATTCCACGAGTTTTAGTAGCTATGAGCCAGAAACCATGGCAGAACACCAAATACGTATGAGAAACATAAATTTGGTCATCTAAATGAAATCACGGTATTACACTCAGCAATTCCAATCTTAGGAAAATACCCAAGAAAAAGTAGTGCATATATTCACTAAAAGATATGCACAAGAATGTTTACAGCGGCATGAGCCACGACAGCCCCAAACACTGAAGGAGCAACTTAAATGTCCATCAACAGGGGAACGGCTAGAGATAAATGAATGAAATATGGCAGAGCAACAAAAGAACTGGCGCACAGAGCAACCTGGATACATCTCATTGACATTTCTGAATGAAAGAAACCAGAAAAAGAGCACACAGTATGGGATTCTATTTATATGAAGACCTGTAGCAAACGAAATGAGAACAGTGGTTCCCTTTGAGGGAGGCAGGTACTGACGTGGAAGGGATACGAATGACTCCATAGGGTGCTGGAAGGGCTCTCGATCTTGATCTAGGTGGATATAGGTGTGTATATACGTAACAATTCATGGAGCTGTACACTTAAGATTTATAGACTAAGTATTTTATTATATATGTTCTACCTCAAGAAGAAGAAAAAAAAAGGTGACTACACGGAGATCTGAAATTGCCTCAAAATAGAGTTAAGTGCTGCTACCTTACTACGATAAAATAACCACCTTTTTCTGTGTAGTAAGGGGTTATGTTATCTCTCATAGTCTTCCTAGTAACCTATGAGTTTTATTACTTGGATCTCATGGACAATAAAATGGCTCTTTAAATGGTTTTGTTTAATTTCATAAGCATGTCCCTCCTTAATGTATATTTTGGCACATTTAGCCTAGTGTTATGGAAGGAGAATGGGTTCAGAAAATTCTGTTTTATCTAATAGTTATGATATTGGGTAAACCACTTAATTTCTGAGCCTTAATTTTCTCATCCATGAAAATGGGGATATGAGTGATAAGGCTGCCATAAGGCTGAAATGAAATAATGCAGGTAGAATATTCTGTATACACTGCGACACAATTACTTATTATTTTAAGAAAAAAATCACAAAGATACTAACCTTATCTTCTGGCAAAGGTTTGTTTTAGGGTTTAGACAAAATTTGCATTCTCCACACTGTGGGATGTAAAGTGGGATGACAGTATCACCTGGGAAAGAAATGCAAAGACACTTTCCTGAATAGGGAGCCTCTGTTTCTAAATGGATATATCAGCCTCTGTAAATTCCCACTCCTGTCAACTCACGTGGCTTTCCAAATTAACAACTTCCACTTAGAATATAACCTACACAACATCATTCAGACACCACTGACTATGCAAGAAGTACAAGTTTTCAAAATTTTGATTGAAATGAAACTCTTAAAATTGTAACTGGAAAACAAGGTCATGGGCTTTGAAATATCGATTCACTGCTGAATCTTCAAAAATTCTTGTATAATTGGTCAAAACTGGCTTTGGGAATAAATAGTTTCAGAAGAACAGGAGTCTGCAAAATCCAAAAGAAAAAACTCTCCAGTATTTGTACTTTCCAGATAAGGAATAAAATCGTTCTTGACAAATGACTCAGGTGATAATCTGTTCATGAAGAAACAATGTATAGCTTATTGGAAATATAATTTCCTTGCATAAATTAGTTGAAATTATGAAATCAAGTGGTTCAAATATCCTCCTTACCTGCCTTCAGCTTAGTAACTCCTTCACCAACACTTTCCACAATTCCAGCACCTTCATGTCCCAGGATCACTGGAAAACTCCCTTCAGGATCAGCCCCACTCAGGGTATAGGCATCGGTGTGGCAAACTGCAGTGGCAATAATCTAACAGGATATTAAAGAGCATTTATGTGTGTTTGTATGCAATTCAGAGTGAGATACAGGTCAAAGGCAAGGCATTTTTAATACCGTATTTCACTGATTCTAAGACACATTTCTTTGATATTTTAACCTCTTTAAAAATCAGCATGTGCTGGGGCACCTGGGTGGCTCAATGGGTTAAAGCCTCTGCCTTCAGCTCAGGTAATGATCCCAGGGTCTTGGGATCGAGCCCCACATTAGGCTCTCTGCTCAGCCGGGAGACTGCTTCCCCTTCTCCTCTCTCTGCCTGCCTCTCTGCCTACTTGTGACCTCTGTCCATCAAATAAATAAAAAAAAAAATTTTAAAAAATTAAAAAAAAATCAGCATGTGCTTATAGTCTATGGCCTCTTAACAATTAGAACTGACAGCATTTTTTAGTGATCCATAAAAGTAATGGTGTGTTTATATGCAAAGGAAATGGTTTTTCTGTCTCCTTTCCAGTGCAGGCTAGCAAGAGCAGGTAAACATGGTGACTTTATGGGCCCTGTGCCTCCAGATATGGAGAGGAACATGACCTGTGTACAAAGCAGGTGACGCCCACTTCACTGCTGGGATCCTCCTGACTGCTGACAATTGTGATTTCTAAGGAGGTATTTCCTACTTCTGAAATATGACAGGCTACTTATTCTGAGCCCAAATTCAGAGCTTTTAGTGAAACTGACTCCCTTTTTAGCAACCACACACAATTTCTACATAAATAATCCTTTATTCCTATCTCTCTGGTTTTTAAAAAGTAGCTTATCTTTCTAAGCACTAAAACCACAAGAAAGAAATCTGGGAGAGGTGCCTGGGTGCTTCAGCTGGTAGAGCGTTTGCCTTCGGCTCAGGTCATGATCCCAGGGTCTTGGGATCGAGTCCTGAGCCAGACTCCATCCAGCCCCATATTGAGCTCCCTGCTCAGCAAGAAGTCTGCTTCTCTCTCTCCCTCTGCCACTCCTTCTGCTTGTGCACACACACTCTCCCTCTCAAATAAAAAAAATCTAAAAAAAAAGTGTGGAATGTTTATATTTATGCTTCTCTGTTTCTCACCTATATACCTATTTGTTAGTAGCTTCCTATCACTCTACAGCTCATCTTAGTACATCCCAGGACACATTTTCCTTTTCAGTAGCAAAATCACAATCAGGTTAATTTCTGAACTTAAGGAAAAATGTCTAAGCCCTATAAGATTTCAGATTCGTGGGTCTGAGTTGAATAGGATCTTGAAAAGTTACTTAGCTCTGGGCTCCTCCACTTGGTATTTGATCCCTGGGAGCATGAGCGTTTGGAGGTGAGATGGGGAAGGTATACTCTAATTCACAGCCAAAAAAAAAAAAAAAAAAAAAAAAAAAGAAAGAAAAAAGCTTACTCTTCTAGAATGTTAGTTTTACTCAGTGGTCACTACTTTAAAGTATTAATTTTGCATCAAAACAACAGAGTAGAACGCTAAAAATATCCAGGTGACTGCCTTGTGCAACAGACTTCTCTCCACGGGGATCTTCCCTTCTCTGCCATAGCAGAGGCTGAGTAGGACTAGACTGATCCCCTGAACCCCGGCCTTGCCTGCAAGGGTCAGTACATTTTAAAGCTCTCTAAGCAAGCAGATTTCACTTGGCTGTTGCTCCAGTTAAATCAGGAGCCTCTTTCCAAATCTTATTTAAAACCTTGTCTAATAACCGAAGACCATTTCCACTTCTGTTTCTAAAGGTCTTCATACATTTTAAGTCATGGGATCAGAAGAAAGGGGAGCATCTTACAAATTCATCTTAAACACAGGCTACAGAAGGTAAGTTGCAATAATCCAGTGATCCGTGGGGAAGGTTGCTGAGTTCAGCTCAACATCAAAGCAAAAAAGACGGAGAGGAGTGTTGCAAAAGCGAACTGGGTAACATAAGAGGAAGATGTTGTGATTCTAAGGTTGGATGACTTCGATACCTTCTCCTTGACACTGGCCTTTGGGATTTATCCTCAGAGGATTCACCTACCCAGAGACCTAATTTTAAGTCTTCTCTTCCAGGGCCTTAGATGTATCATTACCTTAATTCGAACTTCATGAGCCTTTGGGGGTGCCACCTCTACCTCCTCTATGGAGAGAGGCTTTCCTGCCTCCCAGGCAACTGCAGCCTTGCACTTGATAACCTGAAATGGGGAAAAAAGAGAGCACATTGTTTATCCTCGTGCACTAATAGTGAACTACTTATTAGTTAATTTAGGTCCTGAGGAATGCTAATCTTAGAAAGTATATCACACACAAAAACTCTATACCCTGAAGTGATAGGGAGAACTATTTTGCATGTTTTTAGATTTCATATAAATAATATTCATGGAAAAAATTTAATTGAGATGACCACATGGTCAGATATAAAAGCCTCTTTTGGTTAAGAAGTTTTGTTAACCAGGGGCGCCTGGGTGGCTTAGTGGGTTAAAGCCTCTGCCTTCGGCTCGGGTCATGATCCCAGGGTCTTGGGATCGAGCCCCACATCGGGCTCTCTGCTCGGCGGGGAGCCTGCTTCCTCCTCTCTCTCTGCCTGCTTCTCTGCCTACTTGTGATCTCTGTCAAATAAATAAATAAAATCTAAAAAAAAAAAAAGAAGTTTTGTTAACCAAATCTTAATGGCCTTCTATAATGCATAAGCAGGAGCACATCAAGAATACAGATTCCAGGGGTACCTGGGTGGCTCAGTGGGTTAAGTGTTTGCCTTTGGCGCAGGTCAGTATCTCAGGGTCCTGGGACCGAGTTCCATGTTGGGCTGCTGGCTCAGCAGGGAGTCTGCATGCTCGTCTCCTTTTGCCCCTCACCCCCACTTGTGCTCTCTCCCTCACTCTGCTCTCTAATAAATAAATAAAATCTTAAAAAAAAAAGAAACGAAAAAGAATACACATTCCAAGACAATCTGATTCAGTAGGTCTGGCATAGGATCCAAGGAATCTGAATGCTTAACATATACCCTAGAGGATTCCTCTAAGGCTGGTTTAAGCTGACACTGGTTTAGTGCAAAACTGCAAAGTGGGAAGAAGCATAAGGAGTAACAGAAGGCAGGAACTTTAAAATACTACATCTACTCCTTTTAGCTGTTCTATACAAATACAGTAGCCACTTGCCATGTGTGTTACTGAGGAGCTGGAAAATGGCCAGTCTGAACTGATACAAACTGTAAGTGTAAAAGTTACCCAGATTATGAAGACTCAGTACAAATAAAGTAGAAGTATTTTAATATTTAAAAAATATTAATTATATATCATGATAGTAACTTGAATACAGTAGTTCTTCCTTATCTGTGGAGGATACATTTTCAGACTCTCAGTGGATATCTGAAATTATTATGTGTTTCCTATACAAATATACCTGTGATAAAGTTTAATTTATTAATTAGGCACAGTAAGAGATTAACAATGATAGTAAAGTAGAACAATTATAATAAGTTATGTGAATATGGTCTCTCAAAATATCTTATTGTACTGTTATGTAGTCACCCTTCTTGTGATGATGTGAGACAATAAAATGCCTACATGAGGTGATATGGAGTGATGAAGACACTGTGTTAGTAGTGTTAGGCTACTAGTGACCTTCTGACAATAGGTCAGAAAGAAGATCACCTGCTTCTGGACTGTAGGTGACTTTGGGTAACTGGATAAGGCAGGGTAGGGGGTGGTATGGATTACCGTATAATGGATTAAATTTTTATCCAATTTTAATGTGGCAACTAGAAAAATAAAAATTACATATGGGATTTGTATTATAGTTCTGTAGCATAGCATTGCCTTAGAAATTCTAGTCAGTACACTCCTCCTTTACCAGAGAATCAGGTGTAATGAGGAGAGTTTAAACATTTTTTTTTAATTGAAGTATGGTTAGCATTGAATATTATATTAGTTTCAGGTGTAAAACACAGTGATTTGATGTTTATATACATAAGGAAATGATCACCACAGTAGGTCTAGTTATCATCTATTACTAAAGATATTGCAATATTTTCTTGACTTTATTCTAAACGGGGTACTTCACATTTCCATGACTTCTTTAATAAGTGGAAGTTTGAACTTCTTAATCTTCCTCACCTATTTTGCCACCTCCCCAACCCCGCAGGAAAGTTTTGATTAGTTCACATAATGCTTATGAAATCTGTTGACAGAATAAAGGTTGCAAACTGCTGGGTTTATAGGAGACAGACTTGAAAGTCAACAATTCCAACAAGTGTAAGTTAAAGGGAGAGGCATAAAGTGCTACAGAATGCACAAAGCGGAAAAAGAGAGTTAACTTTGGTTGGTGGGTTTGAAAAAACTTCACTTTTAACTAGGATACAAAGGATGAGAAAGAGTTACAAATAGTGATAAAACACCTACAATTACAAAAAGCTATTGTGAGAAGTAACTGAAAATGAAGTCCCTAAAACAGTCCTTGGCAGTGTAGCTTTGCAATAATAAATCAATATTTATTAGTAGCAGTAGAACAAAGACTGAAGGAAAAGGAAAGTTAAACTACATAGAGAGATGAATGGCTTGTGTAAACTGGTGAGGCTGGAAATTATTGCTTTTCAAAATAAAGTGTAGATATTAAATCTGATGGTCAAAAAAATTCAGACATTGTATTAGAATCTGTTTGCAACTCAATGGATCATTAAAGCTCAAAACAAAGTCCTCAAGGTCAAATTCGGAATAGTCATGGATCCTAGAAAACTTAAGCAACATGAATAAATAATTCACCTATAATCCAAGTTTTTATGCCCCTTCCCCTCATTTCAGGAATATTTGAAAGATTAACCTTTTCTTTTCAATGACTATTCTAAGCAAAAAAGGCTCCACCCCAAATCCACAGACAATTGCCCTACTTCAACAATTGAACTATCACAGGATTATAATTTCTCACCTTCGAATAAAGGCACTTGGTAATAAGGATAAACAACTTGCCAACTTAAGTCTAAAGGATTGTCTACAGTTTACCGTTTCTTCTCAACTTCAACATTTAAGGTCCTAAATCTTTCTAGAAAATTTCTAAAGTTTGCAAAACATTAAAACACCAAATAACTTTTAATTATTCATGGTATTCGTATATTTCTGCCTTTCTTTATTGTCTAATGCATATTTCAGGAACCTAGAATAGTCCTTGCACAGGAACAGACCTGGACCGGAATTCTGGCTACCTTAAAGTGACCACTAAGCACGCCAAACCTCTAAGCCTCAATTTTTGGTCTGTAAAATGGAGACAATACCCCGCAGAAGTGTCACGGGAGTATTAAAAGGATATAAACTTCTGGTGCCTTAAATGCTCAAAAATGTTACTACTGAAAGGGCTCTAGCAGTCTTCCCCAAATACATTCTTTGGTGTCACCATCATTGTTCAATTATGAATTACAATCATGAAACACAGCTATCGTAAGGGTTAGACGCACGGGTTCTGCTACCTGCCAACTATGACCCCAGGCAAATTAGTTATTTTGGCATTTACAAAGCACAAGTGCTCCTAAACCACTTCTAGCAGGAAACCGACCACCCCCGCCCCCCCCCCCCCCCCCCCAGAAGCAGCAAAACCTTTTCAAGTAAGGAGCCAAACAAAGATTCTTTCCCTTCCTTCCCACAGAGCAGCTCGTCCCATGCACCGTTTCGGATCCGGCAGCTCAAGCCTGTCTGTGGGCCGAGACCCGCGCTCCCCTCGCAGTCAGCGGCGGGGTTCCATCTTAGCTTTCCCTCTATCCCTCCCTTCCTTGGAGTCGGTCGCGCGACTCGAGAAGGCCTACCTGGCTCGCCATGGCCTCGGGCTCAGTCAGCTAGGGGCGGACATCCGGGGTGGGACCCACGGTACTGGGCACGTGGGCGGGGTGAGCGCCCGGCGCTGGGGGCGCGGCGTGGGCGGGCCGTGCTCCTGGCGTGGTCCCGCCTCCGCCTGCACCCGGGGCGGAGCGTGAATGCGGGCCTTGCTAGGCCTTCTTTGGCCGCGAGGGGCGGGGCCTGGGCTGGGCGGGGCCTGGGATCTAGGACGCATCCACGTGGTTTCAGCTCTGAAGTTGGAGGGGTTTCGCAAGGCAGTCCGGCTGGCTGTGGAATATCTGTGCCTGGAAGGAGTTCTCCCCCTGTAACTTTTAGGCCAGGCAGGGTAGATAAGGCTTATGAAGGAGAGAGATAGAATGTGAGGAACCAGGAATTTAACTGGAAGCACGTGAGAAACAGGACTGCACCATTTTGTGCTCCGTCTGCACAGTACTTGTGCGCTGCGTCTTGAGATGACAACATGAGTAAGATCCAGCCCTTCCTTCAATGGAGCGGGGAAACTGAGCTGTGAGGACAATGGTAAAGGGGACATGAAGGACGTACCCATTCGGGAAACTTCCCAGGCTCTATTCCAGCTGTTCTTGAAGGGCGAATAGAAGTTTTGGCGCTTAGTAGGATGCGGGGAGAGAACTTTGTGAGGAGGGGCACGAGTGAGTGTAAAGCCTCCAAGCGTGGATGTATTTGATGTGGTGTGGTTTAGGAGTGGCCAGAGTGGAGAAAGAAGGTGGAGTATTTGCCAGTTTCTCTTGAACTCTGTTGTGAATGCTGATTTTTTTTTTTTAAAGGCTCTACCAGACCACTCTCATCCTCTGCTTCATGGTCTTTTTCGTGGCTCTTTTTGCTCAGTATGTATCTTAAGTGCTGGCGATCTAAAAAAAATTTCTTGTCAAACGACTTTCCCTTCACTCCACTCTCATTTACACCATGACTTTTAACTTATTTTTATGTAAGGACAGCTTCTAGGTTATGAATAAGGATGGCTGTGGTGAGCTCCAGGCTTGGGCATACAACTGACTACTAGACATCTGTCTCCATTAGGATATCTCCTAGTTATCTCAAAGTCGACTACTTCAAAACTCATTTTGTCATCTTTTCTTCTTAATCTTCCTTCTATCTGTGTATGGCACCACCATCCTCCCCTCCCCTCCCCTTCCTCTCCCCTTCCCGTTCCCCACTCCTCTCCTCTTTTAAAGATTTTATTAATTTATTTTTGGGAGAGAGAAGGAGAGAGAAAGAGAGAGCACCAGTGGGGGGAAGGGGCAAAGGGAGAAGCAGACTACCCACTGAGCAGGGAGCCTGATGCGGACTCAATCCCAGGACCCTGGGATCATGACTGAGCCACAGGCAGATGCTTGACCTACTGAGCAACCCAGGCACCCCACCTTCTTGCCCCAAGCCAGAAACCTGGAAACTGCAACTTCTCTCAGACACTCAGTGCCTGCATTCAAAATGTCACCAAACCCTAAATACCTCTTACATCTTGTGCCTCCTCCCTCTCTCTCTCTCCATCCCCCCCCCACCACCAATCTGTCTCTTTCCATCCTCCACCCCCCACTGCTGCTGCCTTAGTTTGTGCTGTCATCGTGTCTTACAGGGTTTCTGAAAAAGCCTCCCATCTGATGTCTTTGTTGTCAGGCCCTTGAGTCTAATGCATTTCTGACTAATGACCCCTTAGTGATCTTTCTGAAACATACACCAATTCGTGCCATTTTCTTTCACCTTTAATATAAGCTTTTGAATCCTAGTTATCTCTACATGCATATTTTCTGCTCTTCACCACACAAGTCTCATTCCAATCTTATGGAACATTTGCATTTTCTTAGAAGGACTGTTCTCTTTCTTGATTCCAAGCCTTTGTATATAATAGAACTTTTGACTGGAATGCAGTGAAAGAATGCTTTTAGCAAAGAGTTAATGTTCTTTTCCCTATAGTTATATTGTCTATCTTCTGGGAAGAGGCATTTGCATTTTTGTGATACCTTCCTAGTTTGCTAGTTTCTGGTCTGACATATGAGGGGATTGAAAGTTGTCAGTCCATCCTAACGAGTGAAAAGCTGAACAAACTGAGAAATTAAAAACTCTTCTTAGATCTGTCAGAGAATTGAGAACTCAGGGTAAACCAATAACTCCAGAATTGGAGTTAGACAAATAGAGAAAATCACAACTTGTTGGAGCAAAAACCCACCTCTGGGGGAACCAGTACTGGTATTGGAAAATATGAAGTGTAGTTGATGAATTGCTGGAGGCTTAGTGTGGATAAGACTGAGAATTAACTCCAGAGAGATCTAGTCATTTGCGAGGGTAGGGGCGTTCCCTCACACTTTTGTGACTTCAGGGAGTGTGCAGGGCTTGGCCTTAAGTGGGCTATCAGAATTGAAATAGGATCTTGGGCAAGCTGCTCAGTGGGAAGGAAGGGAAGAAAGTTTTGTTTTGGTTCCTTCCTTGAACCTAATGGAAATGAAAGCACAATAAATTTTGTGGCAGGTAGTGAAAGCAGTGTTTATAGGAAAATTTATAGCTTTGAATGTGTATGTTGGAAAAGAAGAAAGGTAAAAATCAATTTGCTAACATTCTCCATTAAGAAAGTAGAAAAGGAAGAACTTATTAAGTCCAAAGTAGGTGGAAGAAAAGAAATAATAAAATTTAGAGTAGAAATCAATGAAATTGGAAACTGGAATCAGTTGAGAAACTCAACAAAAGCAAAAGCTGGTTCTTTAAATAGACTAATGAAATTGATAAGCCTTTAGCCAGACTAATTAAGAACAAAGAGAGAAACACAAATTACTAATATCAGAAATGAAAAAGGGACATTGCTACAGATATCATGGACACCCAGAGGATAATAAATACTGTGAACAACTATATAATTACAAAATTGTTAACCTAGATCAAATGGACAATTCTTGAAAGACACAATCTGTTTAAAACTCACACAAGAAAAAATTGGTTATTAGAAAAGACATATCTATTAAAGAAATTGAATCAGTAATTAATAGCCTTTCAAAACAGAAAACACCAGGTTCAGACGGGTTCACTGGTGAATTCTACTAACTGTTCAAGGGAAAGATTATGCCAATTATCTATAATCTTTTTCAGAAGATACAAGCAGAGGAAGATAAATATTTACTAATTAATTCTATGAGACCAGCATTACACTAATACCAAATTTAGACAAAGTCATTACAAGAAAAGAAAAATACCGACCAATATCTCATAAACAGAGGTGCAAAAATTTTCAACAAAATATTATTAGATTGGTTACAACAACTTATAAAAAAAGTTATATGGCATGACCAAGTGGGATTTATTTGAGGTGTGCAAGGCTCATTCAGCGTTTGAAGATCAATTAACATAATCTGTCATATCAACAGGCTAAAGGAAGAAAAATCATGATTGTATCAGTAGATGTAGAAAAAGCATCTGATAAAATCTAACACCCACTTATGATAAGAACTCTCAGGAAAGTAGGCATAGAAGAGAACTTCCTCAGCTTGATAAAGAACATCTACAACAAAACTACAAGTAAAAATATAATTAATGAAGGGAAACTAAAGGCTGTATTGCTAAGATCAGGCACAAGGCAAGGATGTCTTCTCTCATCACTCCTTTTCAATATCATGCTGGAAGTCCTAGCTAATGCAATAGGACAAAATAAAATACAAGGTACAGTAATTGACAAGGAAGAGATAAAACTATTCACAATTGACATGATTGCCTATGTAGAAAATCTGAAAGAATCCATATAAATCTCCTAGAACTGGTAATTATAGCAAGTTTGTAGGGTACAAGGTAATAACAAAAGTTAATTACTTTCCTATATACCAGCAATGAACAAATGGAATTTGAAAATAACACAATACCATTTATGTTTGCTTATGAAAAAATGAAATACTTAGGTATAAACCTAACAAAATGTGTTCAATATCAATACGGGGAGAATTTGCAAAACTCTGTTGAAAGAGATCAAACAAGAACTAAATAAATGAAGAGATACTCTGTGTTCATGGAAAGACTCGATATTGTCAATGTCAGTTCTTTCCTACTTGGTCTATAGCTTCAATACAATCCCAGTCAAAATCCCAGCAAATTATTTTGTAGATATCAACAAACTTACTTTAAAGTTTATATGGAGAGGCAAAAGATCCAGAATAAGTCAACATAGTGTTGAAGGAGAAAAGCAAAGTTGGACGACTGGCACTATGCAACTTCAACACTTACTATAAAGCTATAATAATTGGGACAGTAGGTTTTAAGCAAAAAATAGACAAATGGATCAACAAAACAGAGTATAGAGTACACAGATAGACCCGTGTGAATATAATGAATGATCTTTGACAATAGCAATGGAGACAGTAAAAAATAAACAAACAAATAAATAAATAAATAAATTGGTGGTTGCTGGGGTTGGGGGGAGGGAGGGATGAATAGGTGGAATAGAGAAGATTTTTAAGGCATTGAAATTATTCTGTATGATGATACTGTAATGGTGGATACATCATTACACATTTGTCAAAACCCATGGAATGTGCAACACCAAAAGCAAACTGTAACCTAGAGTCTGGACTTTGGGTGATAATGATGTGTCAGTGTTCATCAGTTGTAGCAAATGTACCAGTATTGTGGAACATGCTGATAGAGGGGCAGGTTGTGTCTGTGTGTGGAGGCAGCAGCTACATGGGAACTCTGTTCAGTTTTGCTGTGAATCCTAAAATTTCTAGAAATAAAGTATATTAAAAAATAGGATTTACAAGTAGATGTGGAAGTCACATCTACTTTCTATGAGAAGGAAAAATTGATTCAAGGTGAAATCAGAGGCCCTCAGTTTCATTAAGGAATTTGCTAGTGTGGACTAGATGAGAAATAACCTGACCAGGTAGGAGATACAGGTGATGTTTTCCAAATTCAAATGACAAAACAGGTATAGCAGCAAAAGATAGAAGTAATGGGGAACATCAATCTCCAGGCATCATTTAGTTAAATTCTTGATCTATGTATCTTGCCTTCTGTTTCGTCTAGTAGAAGAGAGTAAACAGTGATTTACACTGCTAACTTGTACTTATTTCTGACTCTCAACAAAAAAGTTCAATTTATGGGCACCTGGGTGGCTAACAGGGTTAAGCCTCTGCCTTCGGCTCAGGTCATGATCTCAGGGTCCTGCGATCGAGTCCCACACCGGGCTCTCTGCTCGGCAGGGAGCCTGCTTCCTCCTCTCTCTCTCTCTCTCTCTCTGCCTACTTGTGATCTCTCTCTGTCAAATAAATAAATAAATTCTTTTTTTTTTAAATTTTAATATTTTATTTATTTGACAGAGAGAAATCACAACTAGGCAGAGAGGCAGGCAGAGAGAGGAGGGAGCAGGCTCCCTGCGGAGCAGAGAGCCCGATACGGGGCTCGATCCCAGGACCCTGGGATCATGACCTGAGCCGAAGGCAGAGGCTTTAACCCACTGAGCCACGCAGGTGCCCCTAAATAAATAAATTCTTAAAAAAAAAAAAATCAGGGGGCGCCTGGGTGGCTCAGTGGATTAAGCCGCTGCCTTCGGCTCAGGTCATGGTCTCAGGGTCCTGGGATCGAGCCCCGCATCGGGCTCTCTGCTCTGCAGGGAGACTGCTTCCTCCTCTCTCTCTGCCTGCCTCTCTGCCTACTTGTGATCTCTCTCTCTGTCAAATAAATAAATAAAATCTTTAAAAAAAAATCAGTTTATTTTGAACTGAAGGACTCGTTAGGTGACGATGACCCATCATTTTTGACTTTATAATAGCAAATAAGTGTACATAATCAAACATTTCAGAAAGTGGAAGTATATTTCATAGAGCTTGCAAGAAAGATAAATACTGAACAAATAGAAAGAAGAGTTCATGAAGCCATAACTATCTTCTTCATTTTCAGGGGAACTGTTTCCCCCCCCTTCACCCCTCCGCCACCTGTTCTAGTTGACATTGCTTGTGTACATGCTTCATTTGAGAGGCAGATATAGCCAGTGCTATAGACCCCATGAATTGGAACAGGAAACTGAATTGAAGGAAGCCTCAGATGGGTTGACATGAGGGAACCAGAAGTGGCTGGTACTGATTCTGATAAATCGAAGGTTCCAGAGTTACCTAACAAACCCTTTCTCTTGGGAAACACATAGACACGTAGCATACAGAGAAGATGGATATTTAGTTTGCAGCTACAGATCTAAATTCTGTTGTGCAATTTTTCCTGTTACTTTTCAAGACCAACATATATCATAGAATCAGGAGGTCAGAGAGTTCTCAGGGGGCTCTGTGATCCCACATAAGTAAATTTTCTTTGTATTTTTTTTAGGTAATCATATATTAGAAGTTATTTTTTTTTTAAGATTTCATTTATTTATTTGATAGAGAGAGATCACAAGTAGGCAGAGAGACAGGCAGAGAGAGAGAGGAGGAAGCAGGCTCCCTGCCTGATGCGGGATCCCAGGACCCTGAGATCATGACCTGAGCCAAAGGCAGAGGCTTAACCCACTGAGCCACCCAGGTGCCCAGAAGTTATTCTTTATGGTAAATAACCTGAGCTTATCTTTTCTGGATAGGAACTTTGGAGACTCTGGAAAACCTGACAGGCTGGAGAAGTATAGGGTAAAATTTCATACTGTCTCAGTTTTGACTAAGAACTTGAAGGCTGAACAATACAGGTGCTAAAATTACCCTCACATTCTAAGGCAAGGTACTAGCCTACCTTATGTAGGACATATTTAAGACACAGGCAATTTCTTCTGCCAGCATTAGCTCATCTCTTGATTCTGAGCTCTGTAAGGGATGGCAAAGACTTCATGAAGAAGGGCAGAAATAATTAGGAGGGAGGATTTCTTTGGAGAGAGTTGTCAGTGTGCTGTGTATGTCCTTCCTACCTTCTGGTGAGGGTGATGGAAGCACTTCCTTCTCATCTGAAGCCAGGAGAAGAAAAACACTCAAGAAACTTGAAATATATTCTCTGGAACTTGAATAACTCAAGGTCAGGTATCTGAAATAATAATAATGATGATGATGATGATGATGATGATGATGTCGTCAGGCTAGAGGTTGACTAGAGCAGTATGTTTGGTGGTAGAATGAAGTAGAGCAGAATTTAGTGGAGTCAGAGACACAGGTGTGTTTTCCCATGGACCAAATGTGGAGCCTGCAAAGGGATACAGTTGTGGATAATCTTAAAAGAAACTTCACCAAAGAAATCCACCTGGTGGAAGTCAGGGGCTGAAGGCAAAGTCTTAGTTGGCTGGTTGTGTGAAGAATGTGTGTAAAGGAATTGTAGGTAGGAGGTCCCTAGTGGGGTAGAGGGTTCTTTGTGAAACCCACAGAAATTCCCCACTCAAGAAGGAATCCAGTATCTCTCTGAAGGGTGCTACACCCAGAGAGTACTAATATCAGATTGCAACAGTAGTTACTGTTCATGTAGAATACAGTCTTTTCCTCCAAATTTCACTTCCCTTCAAGTCTGAGCAATGGAGGAGTTTGAGTAGTAGCTAGCAAGTGGTGGGAGCGATGGAGCTTGAACAGGAGAAGAAGAAAACCCCTTGTTCCTTCCCTACTGCAGATTTCATTTCCTAGGGTAGTAATGGCAGCCAAGACGTGGTGGTGGTCCTGTGCCCAGGGATGGTATTGTGGTTAAGCCTGTAGCATCTGGAGCCTTATCAGATCAGTTCTGCATAGGCTTGGACATAAATTTCAAGCTGTATATCTCTGAAAGTGTTTTCTAGTCCTCTTGATAATATTGTGGCTTATCCAATATCTTTTTAAAAATTTTATTTATTTATTTGACAGAGAGAGGGAGAGAGCAAGAGAGGGAATGGGGGGAGTGGAAGGGGAGGGAGAAGCAGGCTTCCTGCTGAGCCAGGAGCCTGATGCAGGGCTTGATTCTGGGACCTTGGGATCCCGACCTGAGCCGAAGGCAGATGCTTAATGACTGAGCCACCCAGGCACTCCACTACCCAATATCTTTAAAACAAGTTCCTTATCATTTTAAATTAGCCAGAATTGATTTCTGTGACTTGCAAGGAAATCAGTAAAAAACAGTGCTAGGAATTTTGCAAGAAAACAGACCATCAGTGGGTTAATCTGGGATTAATTATCTGACCTGGTTGAGGCTGAAAGCAGTGAAAATTCAGTTGATTCTAAAGGAGCATAGCATCTCTAGGTATGCAGGGATGGATGAAGCAGTTAATTAAAAATCAACTCTGATTTTCTGGAGTGAAATGAGTAAGCATTGGAGACAATGCCTTGGGGACTACTCAGTTTTTGCTGTAGAAGAGTATTAAAGTGCGTGAGTCATTCAGAGCTAGAGCAGGTAGATGGTTGCTTCTGAAAGTGCTGGACAGTTTTTAGAGTAAGATCCCTTACTTCTTTGGTTAGGTTTATTCCTAGGTATTTTGTGGGTTTTGGTGCAGTTGTAAATGGAATCAATTCTTTAGTTTCTCTTTCTTCTTTCTCATCATTAGTGTATAGAAATGCACCGATTTCTGTGCATTGATTTTATATCCTGCCACTTTGCTGAATTCCCGAATGAGTTTTAGCAATTTTGGGGTGGAGTCGTCTGGGTTTTCCACATAAAGTATCATGTCTTCTGCAAAGAGAGAGAGAGTTTGACTTCTTCTTTGTCCATTTGAATGTCTTTTGTTTCTATTTATTGTCTGATTGCTGAGGCTAGGACTTCTAGTACTATCATATGGTTTCATTCATATTTGGAATATAAGAAACAGCACAGAGAATCATAGGGGCAGGGAGGGGAAACTGAATGGGAAGAAATCAGAAGGAGAAAAACCATGAGAGACTCTTAACTATAGGAACCAAACTAAAGGTTACTGGATGGGAGGAAGGTGAGGGGATGGGTAATTGGGTGATGGGCATTAAGGAGGGCGTGTACTGGGTGTTATACGCAACTGATGGATTGATTACTCAACTCTACATCTGAAACTAATGATGTATTGTATGTCGGCTAATTGCATTTAAATAAAAAAGAAGAAAAAAGTGCTGGACAGTTTAATGAAAGAGAATGGTAAATTCTGGTTGCTCTGTGATGTCAGGGCTCTCGTTTAGCTGCTCTGCTGTTCTCTTGTTTTTTCCTACCATGGTTGTAAGATGGCTGCTTCAGTTCCAGCCTCTCAGGTCCTTACATGACAGCATCCAAGGGTAGGAAGGAAAAGATCTTCTTTTTCCCCTTCCTTTTTCTAAAATCAGGAGAGAAATCACTCCCCAAAGCCCTCTAACAGATTTTCCCTTGTGTCTTAACAGAATAGAGTCATGTATCTATCCCACATCAGTCACTAGCAAAGAAGAATGGGATTAGACCATTCATAGTTTAACTCTCGGGGCTGAGGGAGACTCCTACTTTCCCTGAGCTCATTATTGCCTGTTTCTGGAATGACATTGGGGTTCTTTTTGTAAGGGAGAAGTGAGGAACGGCTAATGATCTGGCAACCAGTATGGGCAACACCATCTTTGGACAGCTCTTACCTATTTATAGTGTGACCTAAAATCTGCCAGCTTTGGTGGAACAAAGAGCGAGAGAAGTCCAGCTGGTCTAGACTGCTGGGAGAACAACCTTGATGCCTTCGTTTTATGGACTCAGTACTTTTTTAAGTGTCTGTGTTCTTGTATGGATGGAGCCTATACAAGCTCCAGTAGTAGATCTATGGTGAAAAACCTCGAGTTTTAGAACAAAATCATGCTCTCTTCAGTCCTGCTTATGATTGAAAATGTCTTACTGCGACATACTAGGTGATCATGCTTTCTGAATTTCTTACCATGAACTGGGTATTCTTGAATTAACAGAATTATAAGCCTGGACCTGCCCCAGGAGGATAGCATTATCAAGTGGAATTGTGTGTATAGGGCTGAATCCAAGCAGATCCTGAAGGCCCAGTAAATTGCTGAGCAATTGATTCACACTCCTACTGCACTTCTACTTCCATAAGATCAGTTGTGGAGGAGGAAGAGAATTTCAGCTTTGTTTACAGTGCTCTGCACAATATTCTGGCAGTTGGTAGAGGTAGATTTGGAAAATCTTACAGGAATACATAACTTTAAGAATTACATATATCTCTGGGGCGCCTGGGTGGCTCAGTGGGTTAAGCCGCTGCCTTCGGCTCAGGTCATGATCTCAGAGTCCTGGGATCGAGTCCCATATCGGGATCTCTGCTCAGCAGGGAGCCTGCTTCCCTCTCTCTCTCTCTCTCTGCCTATTTGTGATCTCTCTCTCGCTGTCAAATAAATAAAATCTTAAAAAAAAAAAAAGAATTACATATATCTCTTTGTTTTTAAATTTTTTTTTTAAAAAAGGATTGTATTTATTTGAGAGAGAGAATATGCAAGAGAGTGTGAGCAGGGGGAAGGGCAAAGGGGGATGGAGAGCAGCCACCCCACTGAGCAGGGAACCCCATATAAGGGACTCTATCCCAGGACCCTGGGATCATGACCTGAGCTGAAGGCAGACCCTTCACTGACTGAGCCCCCCTGGTACCCTGTGTATATCTCTTTGAGTCTTCTTTGACAAGAGTGAAATGGCCTGAGGTATGATCTACATTGATTAATAGGCAGTAATTAGTGATTTGGTCAGATGGTCAGGGACTTTGAAGGAATGAGGTTATAAGATTGGTAATAAGGAAGTCTGGAGAAGAGATATGTGGTTGGACCTTTTGTACTGAGGACGTATGTGAGAAAATTTATGTTCCATGTGAATCTCACCTAAAGGTCTGGTTTTGAAAGAGATTGTCAGTTATCAGGTGAACTAGGTGAGCCAGCCTGGGGATATTGTTCAGGTCCCCCAAGTGCTGGCTTAGTGGGCTGATACATATGGTGCCTGTAGATGTGAGCATGGGCTCAACAGCAGAAACATTCCTTTCCAAGTGTGTTATGGCTTTGCCACTGCAGAGTGTTCAGACTGATAGCAGCGTCTAAAAACGCTGGATCCCTGATATGGTACAAAACCTAAGGGGGACTAGGCAGCCATTCTGTGACAGATTGGTTACATTGGAATCCTTCCACCATGCACGGGGCAGGAATTTGTTCTCAGTGGGATCAGCCCTTATTCCAAATCTAGATTTACCCTCTATCTATTATTTTTCTGCTTGTATCATCATCCATGGATTTATTAATATAAATGAAACATAGATTCAGACTCCCAGATTAAAAAAAAAGTAAATATAGCAAAGGCGTATGCTTTTAGTTACTCCATCATTTTGGAATAATTAATAATTCCACATTGTGCATGTAGAAGAAAAGGAAAGTGTTAAGGATTCTCTTTTAATTTGGCAGAAAAATTGGAAGACTGCTTAGAAATAGAGAGATATTACTTATAGTATTATTACCAGGTTAAAATCTTGGCTATAAGATGAGCAGAATTGCAGGTTCCTCTGGAAGGTTATTTTTACAGGACAAGGCAATGTTAGGGTCCGTGATCAAAGGAACGAGACCGACACAAAGCGAAAGTCAAGCAAAGCTTTATTTGGCACCAAGCATCGAAAATCAAACCAACCAGTCAAGCCATCTTCACCGACCCCGACTACTTCCCTTATCCGACGACTCCCCCTACCCAACGATTCCCCCACGATTCCCCCTACCCGATGATTCCCCCTACCCGATGATTCCCCCTACCCGATGACTCCCCCTACCCGACGACTCCCCCCCCTACGATGGCCGCTACCCCATGGCTCCCCTACCCAATGACGACGACACTCTTGGCGGCACTGATCCCCGACGAGGCCGCTTCCCGATGATGATGCTCTGGCAGTGCTGCTCCCCAGCGAGGCTGCTCCCTGGCTGGCGAGGCTGCTCCCCGGCTGGCGAGGCCGCTCCCCGGCTGGCGAGGCCGCTCCTGATGACTACGCTTCCCCTATGACGCTGCTCCCAACGATGCCACTCCCGACGATCCCGATGACCCCGACCCAACGCTATCACTCCTACACTACCGTCCCCTGCCTCACAGACTAACCTTTATAGAGGTGGTTGAGCCTGGCCTACACACAGGTGGCCAGTGAGACTGCAACACACAGGGAAAACTGCACAGTCACGCTCGGTAAGCAATACGGGTGGCCAATTGAATTCCAATTCACCATAGTAAATATATGTGCGCCCCACTGATTGGATGTCTCCATCTGGCCTGGCCTGCCCCTATATCCGGGGCCTGCAAACAAGTTCCTCTGGGAAGGGCAGGGTCAACCGAAGCCCACAGCAAAATGGCTCCCTCTGGCCAACTAGGCCCCTTACAGGCAACACTTTCTAAAGTCTTTGGAGTCATATGAGACATTTTGGTTTAAGTAACATTAAATAAACTGAGAATCGATTTCTTTTTAACAAAAAGCAGGAGACATTCTAGTATCAGTTGTGAATATTCACACATCTCCATGTTGAGGACAACCAGTGGATATATTTGGAAACCTTTTAATTTTATTATTCTTATTATTTTTTTCAGAGAAAATAGAGCTTAAGAAAATTTTATTTTCAGTATAGTTAACATACAGGGTTATATTCATTTCAAGTGTACAACATAGTGATTCATCAACTGCATTTATTA
This sequence comes from Meles meles, assembly GCF_922984935.1. Classification (NCBI taxonomy): domain Eukaryota; kingdom Metazoa; phylum Chordata; class Mammalia; order Carnivora; family Mustelidae; genus Meles; species Meles meles. The sequence continues at coordinate 110,363,061 of NC_060067.1, read as the reverse complement.
CTCATTTCTCATCAATGTAAGTGTACTCTTAATTCCCTTCACTTATTTTACCACCCCCTCCCCCCACCAACCTTCCCTCTGGTTGGTTTCCTATCTGTTTGTTCTCTATAATTGAGAGTTGGTTTTTTGGTTTGTCTCTTTTAGAAACTTTTTTTTTTTAAGATTTTTATTTATTTATTTGACAGAGAGAGAGATCACATGTAGGCAGAGAGTCAGGCAGAGAAAGAGGGGGAAGCAGGCTCCATGCTGAGCAGAGAGCCCGGCGCGGGGCTCTCCCAGGACCCTGGGATCATGACCTGAGCCGAAGGCAGAGGCTTAACCCACTGAGCCACCCACAGGTGCCCCTGGAAACCTTTTTAATACTTTATCAAACCAGGTTTTTAGAAGTAGCTTATGATGTAGAATTTTGTTTTATTTTTTACATAATCTGCAAGAAGGGATATCTCTTTCATCTCTCTCAGGCTCCTTTGATTAATTATAAACATTTTTATTTTTTAGGTCAAGTTCTGAAATTTTATTAGTTACATTGTAAGTAGGCCTACAAAACAAATTTATTGGCAGAAAGGATAAAGAATGTTTTTTTAAAAAAATTCTTTTAATTAACATAAAATGTATTATTAGCCCCAGGGGTACAGGTTTGTGAATCACCAGGTTTATACACTTCACAGCACTCACCATAGCACATACCCTCCCCAATGTCCATAACCCCACCACGCTCTCCCTACCTCCTTCCTTCCGGCAACCCTCAGTTTGTTTTGTGAGATTAAGAGTCTCTTATGGTTTGTCTCCCTCCTGATCCCATCTTGTTTCATTTAAAGAATGTTATTTAATAACAATAAAATCAAGAAGATATAATTTTTCTATATTATTAAATGCCTAATTACTCATAATTTCCTTCTAAAAAGATCTTGAAACTTTGGAGAAGACAAATGGTCTATCTTTGTGTTAAAGTGATAGAATAGGAACATTCTGGTTAGTAGCATTCCAGAAAGGAAATATTTAAGAATTTTATATACCTCAATATTTGTCAGTGATGGAGCTGGCTGACCAAAGAATATATAAATACAGCTCACATTTGCTGGACTGTTATTCACACTGCATATGGAATGTTGACTCTAAGTATACTTAGAGATATTTAATTAGGAATAGAGAGGACATGGTGGTATGGGAGATGGGATTATTCCAGCTGTCTTCAACTACCAGAGGTACTAAACTTTCTAATGCTCCAGAGAGCAGAACTAGGGAGGCAGACCTTAGTTTTAACCATAAGGAAAAAGTTGTCCTGGAAGGATGCTTAATCTAGGGCGGACTGACCACCTGTCAGGCATATTTTAAAATGTGACTCATTTATTTAATGTGGAAATGGGAAATATCCATCTTTCTTGACCCAACTTTTTATTTTGAAAAGTTTTACGATTTCACAATTTGAAAAACAGGACAATGGATACCTCTATGTTTTTCACCTAGATGTACGAATTAATATTTTTTGGTCACATTTACTTTCTCTCTCTCTCTCTCTCACACACACACTTTTTGATGAGCAATTTGAAAGGAAGTTGCAAATCTCATGAAATTTACCCCTAAAATCTTCAGCAGTTATCTCCTGATAGGGACATTCTTCTACATGTTACCATCCATTCTTAAGATCATGTTCAGCTTGAAGTTTCTGTGACCCTTCAAGATTTTTCCCACTTGCTTATGAGAGTCTTCATAAGCAAGTGAGAAAAATAGTGTCTCTTTTCCCTGTAACACAGGCTTTATTTGGTAAGGTTAATAAATTAATAAATACCTCATAGAGCGCATTGCTGGAGGGTCTGCTATTGGCAAGGCACTCAAAGAATATGAAAAATGGCCTTACCCTCAAGAATTTATGGTCTAGGGGTGCCTGGGTGGCTCAGTCAGTTGAGCATCTGCATTCAGTTCCAGTCATGGTTCCAGAGTCCTGGGATCAAGCCCCACATGGGGCTCCCTGCTAAGCAGGAAGCCTGCTTCTCCCTCTCCTCCCCACTTAGGTTCTCTCTCTCACTATCTCTGTCTCTCTCTTTCAAATAAATCAATAAATAAAATCTTAAAAAAAAGAGAGAATTTATGGTTCAGTCAGAATTCTGGAGAATCGTATGGAATAATTTACATGAAAGTACTTTTTAAAATGTTAACTATGATATAAATGAAACTTGTTATTCTCTCCCTGAATCATTCACTTTTTCTTCAAGAAAATAGAATCTGGTAGATGGGAAAAGTGTTTTAAAGAACACCAGAGGGCACTGTAGTAGCATTTAGAAAAGCAATTATCGGCTTAGATGTTCAAAGAGACTGGGACTGTACCTTAAAACCGCATTTTTTTTTCTTGTCAGAAGAGTATACCATGACTGTATTGCCTTTTAAATTCAAGTATTGCTCACCCTATTAACTGACATTCTTAAAGTTTTGTAATAATTTCAGGCCGAAAAAGCACACACACACAAAAATAGTCTTGAATATCTATGTTAGAGAATTGAAAACTTTAAAATAATTTTCTTTTTCCTGTGGAGGCTGAGAAAATTAAGGCTGTCCCACCTCGAGTTTAGCATTAGCACAAGTACAGCCATCTTAGGGTTGGCAGCCATCTCAGGCCCCTGTGACCAGGGGCTTAACTTTCCCCTACTTCACTTTAGTTCCAGAGACCCCCACCCTGCTTTAGTTCCAAGAAAGTACCCCACCCTGCAACACCCCGGCAACAGCTAATCAGCTTACTGCAGAAAAATCTGAAACTTCTCCTCCTCCCCCTCAACCCCCAAGCCTCTTGTAAGGACCCATAAAAACCCTTGCCTTAACTAGCCTCAGGGTCCAAGTCCCTACTCCACTGTGTCAGTTATACTTGGGCCCAAGCTTAAGCTTGTCAAATAAGCCCTAGTGTGATTGCATCGGTGTTGGCTCCTTGGTGGTCTCTCAGACACGAAAACTCGGGCATAACATTCCCTTTGGAGGGATCAAGTTCCATTCCAGTTTGTTTGTAACTTGGTACCCTAGAAACACCGTGATTTGTGTGTTGCCCCTAGTATTTTAAAAAGTGACATTTAAAATTGAAGAGAGAATGTGAGAGCCCTTAGGAAAAAGAGATAATTGTCAGTAGCTTGCAATTTATTTTTATGTCTTTAAAGTGCAGTTTTTAGAGGCTCAGTTAAGCGTCTTACTCTTGATTTCAGCTCAGGGCATGATCCTGAGGGTCCTCGGATCGAGCCCCACGTCAGTCTCTCCCCTCAGTGAGGCATCTACTTGTCTTCCTCTCCCTCTGCCCCCTTCCTGCCCTCAGTCTCTCTTTGTCTCTGTCTGTCAAATAAATAAAAAAGTCTTTTGAAAAAGTAAAGTGCAATATTTAAATGGAACTTTTCTGCACATTGCCAAATGTGTTACTGGTGTGTGATTTTGGTTTCTGGAGTATCATACAGATTCAGCATTCGTTTCTCATTTAAGAAAGAGATGTTTGGGGGGCTTAGGCATTAAGTCCCCCAATTATATTGTAGATTTCTTATCTACAGGAAACTATATTGTGGAATTATATTGTACTATAGAATTATATTGTAATTTCATACACTAGGAGTTTCAGCTGGGTGTATGGATGAGAAAAAAGGCCTCTGCTGCCAAAGGAATGATCAAAGTTAAGCTTTAAACCTCATACACATCACTCTGGGTTTTCACTGATTATGTAAGTAATTTTAACAGATTTGTGAAGAATAATGAAGTTATTTTGTTTGTTTTTTCCCAAGTCACAGAACCAAAATTGGAAAATTAGAAGACGGATAGAGTCAGGGACCACTGACTGCAGGAGTGATTGCAGAGATAGAGGGAGAGAAGAAGGGAGAGAGAGAGGAAAACAACTTGGCATAAAAATTCTCATAGTGAACCATTCTGAGTTATTAGGATTAGGTTTGTGAATCTCTGTTTAGTAAAAAAAAGAAGCATGTAGAAAATGTGTTTTGGAAAAATATCACTCAGAAGAAATATCATTCTAACATAAACCAGATACTTGTGAGGATAAACTTTGTCAAGCACCATGTATTTATTGAGTGTGTCTAACAGAGGCACGTATTCAAAGACTGTCCTGCCTTGAAGAAGTTTACAAACATGTACTTGAAAGGGCCTGTGTTAGGCTTTTGATAAAGACATTAAGAACCTAAGAAGATCAGGGAGGGAAAACAGCTCTGTGGCTGCCAACAGCTTGAAAAGGTGGTGGGACTCAAGGGAGGCTGGGGAAGGCTTGAGGAGAGGAGGTGAGGGGATGAGGGGACAGACATACCTGACATAGGGAATAGCCTGGGAAAGGACAGCCAGCCTCCTGTTGGGCACATCTTGCTCCCTAGGATGCCAGCAAAGCAAGCATTTACACACAGATGAACTGACTTCCATTTCTAAGGAAAGAGACTCTGCAGTAAGCAGGAATACTAGTTCCTGCTTTGAGATATTATCACCCTCCTCTGCCAGAGCTTCTGAGAAGTTTATTTTCCCTCAGAATTCAACATGTGGTAAACATTTAAAAATAAAACTAGTTGGCTTCAGGAGTTACGCTAAGCTAGTGATAGCTAGTGTTTGTTACTGTGATCCAAATATCATGATATTATTATCTCTCTCATCCTTAAACTGTCCATTGTAGAGTCTATGAGGATTGTTTAAAAATACTCATTTTACTTTTCATATAAATCTTTTTTATTTTTTATTTTTTCCTCTCCTTTCCCACTAAAGCCAATATAAATCTTTTTTTAAAATTTCTTTTCAGTGTAACAGAATTCATTGTTTATGCACCACACCCAGTGCTCCATGAAATATGTGCCCTCCATAATACCCACCACCTGGCTCCCCCAACCTCCCACCTCCCAGCCCTTCAAAACCCTCAGATTGTTTTTCAGAGTCCATAGTCTCTCATGGTTCATCTCCCCTTCCAATTTCCCTCAACTCCCTTCTCCTCTCCATCTCCCTATGTCCTCCATGTTATTTGTTATGCTCCACAAATAAGTGAAACCATATGATAATTGACTCTCTCTGCTTGACTTCTTTCTTTTTTTTTTTTTTTAAAGATTTTATTTATTTATTTGACAGAGAGAGATCACAAGTAGGCAGAGAGGCAGGCAGAGAGAGAGAGGAGGAAACAGGCTCCCTGAGGAGCAGAGACCCGATGCGGGGCTCGATCCCAGGACCCTGAGATCATGACCTGAGCCGAAGGCAGCGGCTTAATCCACTGAGCCACCCAGGCGCCCCTGCTTGACTTATTTCACTCAGCATAATCTCTTCCAGTCCCATCCATGTTGTTACAAAAGTTGGGTATTCATCCTTTCTGATGGAGGCATGATACTCCATATGTATATATGTATATATATATTTCCTTATCCATTCATCCGTTGAAGGGCATCTTGGGTCTTTCCACAGTTTAGCGACCATGGCCAATGCTGCTATAAACACTGGGGTACAGATGGCCCTTCTTTTCACTACATCTGTATCTTTGGGGTAAATACCCAGTAGTGCAATTGCAGGGTCATAGGGAAGCTCTATTTTTAATTTCTCGTGGAATCTCCACACTGTTTCCAAAGTGGCTGCAGCAACTTGCATTTCCACAGTGTAAGAGGGTTCCCCTTTCTCCACATCCTCTCCAACACACGTTGTTTCCTGTCTTGCTAATTTTGGCCATTCTAACTGGTGTAAGGTGATATCTCAATGTGGTTTTAATTTCAATCTCCCTGATGGCTAGTGGTGATGAGGATTTTTTCATGTGTCTGATAGCCATTTGTATGTCTTCATTGGAGAAGTGTCTGTTCATGTCTTCTGCCCATTTTTTGACATGATAATCTGTTTTGTGTGTGTTGAGTTTGAGAAGTTCTTTATAGATCCTGGCTATCAACCTTTTGTCTGTACTGTCATTTGTGAATATCTTCTCCCATTCTGTGAGTTGCCTTTTTGTTTTGTTGACTGTTTCCTTTGCTGTGCAGAAGCTTTTGATCTTGACGAAGTCCCAAAAGTTCATTTTTGCTTTTGTTTCCTTTGCCTTTGGAGACATATCTTGAAAGAAGTTGCTGTGGCTGATATCGAAGAGGTTACTGCCTATGTTCTCCTCTAGGATTTTGATGGATTCCTGTCTCATGTTGAGGTCTTTTATCCATTTCGAGTTTGTCTTTGTGTATGGTGTAAGAGAATGGTCAAGTTTCATTCTTCTACCTATAGCTGTCCAATTTTCCCAGCACCATTTATTGAAGAGACTGTCTTTTTTCCATTGTATATTTTTTCCTGCTTTGTCGAAGATTATTTGACCATAGAGTTGAAGGTCCATATCTGGGCTCTGTACTCTGTTCCACTGGTCTGTGTGTCTGTTTTTATGCCAGTACCATGCTGTCTTGGTGATCACAGCTTTGTAGTAAAGCTTGAAATCAGGTAACGTGATGCCCCCAGTTTTGTTTTTCTTTCTCAACATTTCCTTAGCAATTCGGAGTCTCTTCTGATTCCATACAAATTTTAGGATTATTTGCTCCAGCTCTTTGAAAAATACCAGTGGAATTTTGATCGGAATGGCATTAGAAGTATAGATTGCTCTAGGCAGTATAGACATTTTAACAATGTTTATTCTTCCGATCCAAGAGCATGGAATGGTCTTCCATCTTTTTGTATCTTCTTCAATTTCTTTCATGAGTGTTCTATAGTTCCTCGAGTACAGATCCTTTACCTCTTTGGTTAGGTTTATTCCCAGGTATCTTATGGTTCTTGGTGCTATAGTAAATGTAATCAATCCTCTAATTTCCCTTTCCGTATTTTCATTGTTAGTGTATAAGAAAGCAACTGATTTCTGTACATTGACTTTGTATCCTGCCACATTACTGAATTGCTGTATGAATTCTAGTAGTTTGGGGGTGGAATCTTTTGGGTTTTCCACATAAAGTATCATGCCATCTGTGAAGAGAGAGAGTTTGACTTCTTCATTGCCAATTTGGATACCTTTTATTTCTCTTTGTTGTCTGATTGCCGTTGCTAGGACTTCTAATACTATGTTGAACAAGAGTGGTGAGAGTGGGCATCCTTGTAGTGTTCCTGATTTCAATGGAAAGGCTGTGAACTTTTTCCCATTGAGGGTGATATTTGCTGCGGGTTTTTCATAGATAGATTTTAAGAAGTTCAGGAATTTTTCCTCTATCCCTATACTTTGAAGCGTTTTCATCAGGAATGGATGCTGGATTTTGTCAAATGCTTTTTCTGCATCAGTTGAGAGGACCATGTGGTTCTTCTCTCTTCTCTTATTGATTTGTTCTATCACATTGATTGATTTGCGAAAGTGGAACCATCCTTGTAACCCAGGGATAAATCCCACCTGGTCATGGTGGATAATCTTTTTTTTTTTTTTTATTTATTTACTTGAGAGACAGAGATCACAAGTAGGCAGAGAGGCAGGCAGAGAGAGAGGAGGAAGCAGTCTCTCTGCTGAGCAGAGAGCCCGATATGGAGCTCGATCCCAGGACCTTGGGATCATGACCTGAGCCGAAGGCAGAGGCTTTAACCCACTGAGCCACCCAGGCGCCCCAGTAATCTTTTTAATGTGCTGTTGTATCCTATTTGCTAGGATCTTGTTGAGAATCTTGGCATCCATATTCATCAGTGATATTGGTCTGAAATTCTCCTTTTTGGTGGGGTCTTTGCCTGGTTTGGGGATCAGGGTAATGCTGGCTTCATAAAAAGAGTCTGGAAGTTTTCCTTCTGCTTCAATTTTTTGAAACAGCTTCAGGAGAATAGGTGTTATTTCTTCTTTGAAAGTTTGGTAGAATTCCCCAGGAAATCCATCAGGTCCTGGGCTTTTGTTTTTTGGGAGGTTTTTGATCACTGCTTCAATCTTGTTACTAGATATTGGTCTATTCAGATTGTCAATTTCTTCCTGGTTCAACTTTGGGAGTTTATAGTTTTCTAGGAATGCATCCATTTCATCTAGGTTGCTTAACTTATTGGCATATAACTGTTGATAATAGCTTCTGATGATTGTTTCTATTTCTTTGGTGTTAGTTGTGATCTCCCTTTTCATTCATAATTTTATTAATTTGAGGGTTCTCTCTTTTCTTTTGGATTAGTGTGGCTAATGGTTTATTGATTTTATTAGTTCTTTTAAAAAACCAGCTTTTAGTTTCATTGATACGTTCTACTGTATCTCTAGTGTCTATCTCATTGATCTATGCTCTAATCTTTTTTAAAAAATTTTTTTGTTTATTTATTTGACAGAGAGAGATCACAAGTAGGCAGAGAGAGAGGAAGGGAAGCAGGCTCCCCACTGAGCAGAGAGCCTGATGCGGGGCTTGATCCCAGGACCCTGAGATCATGACCTGAGCCGAAGGCAGAGGCTTTAACCTGCTGAGCCACCCAGGCGCCCCTGACCTATGTTCTAATCTTTATTATTTCCCTTCTTGTATGTGGAGTTGGCTTAATTTGTTGTTGATTCTCCAGTTCTTTAAGGTGTAGAGACAGCTGGTGTATTCTGGATTGGATGGCTATGTATTTACCCCTTAGGAACGACTTTGCTGTATCCCATAGGTTTTGGGCCAAAGTATCTTCATTCTCATTGGTTTCCAGGAATTGTTTAAGTTCTTCTTTGATCTCCTGGATTACCCAAGCATTCTTAAGCAAGGTGGTCTTTAGCTTCCAGGTGTTTGAGTTCCTTCCAAATTTTTCCTTGTGATTGAGTTCCAGTTTCAAAGCATTGTGATCTGAGAATATGCAGGGAATAATCTCAGTCTTTTGGTATTGGTTGAGCCCTGATTTGTGACCCAGTATGTGGTCTATTCTGGAGAGGGTTCCATGTGCACTTGAGAAGAATGAGTATTCTGTTGTTTTAGGGTGGAATGTTCTGTATATATCTAAGAGATCCATCTGGTCCAATGGGTCATTCAATGCTCTTGTTTCTTTATTGATTTTCTGCTTGGATGATCTGTCTATTACTGAGAGGCATGTTAAGATCTCCTACTATTAGTGTATTCATATCAATATGACTCTTTAATAGTTTTCTTATGTAATTGGCTGCTCCCATATCGAGGGAATAGATATCTACAATTGTTAGATCATCCTTGTGGATAGTCCCTTTAAGAATTATGTAGTGTCCTTCTGTATCTCTGACTACAGTCTTTGGTTTAAAATCTAATTTATCTGATATGAGAATCGCTACCCCGGCCTTCTTTTGAGGCCCATTGGCATGAAAGATGCTTCTCCATCCCTTCACTTTCAGTCTGGGTATATCCTTAGGTTCAAAATGGGTCTCTTGTAGACAACGTATGGATGGGTCCTGTCGTTTTATCCAATCTGCAACCCTGTGTCGTTTTATGAGCACATTTAGGCCATTCACATCGAGAGTGATTATTGATAGATATGTTTTGATTGACATCGTGTTACCTTTGAAGTCTTTCTTTCTGTGGATAGTCTCTATATTTCTGTTCAATGATATTCTTAGGATTTTTCCTCTTTTATAGACCCCGCTTAATATTTCCTGCAGTGTTGGCTGCAGGTGGTCGCATACTCTTTTAAGCCTTGCTGGTCTTGGAAACTCTTCATCTCTCCATCTATTTTGAGTGTCAGTCTTGCTGGATAAAGTATTCTTGGCTGCGTGTTCTTCTCATTTAGTGCCCTGAATATATCTTGCCAGCCCTTTCTGGCTTGCCAGGTTTCTGTGGACAGGTCTGACGTTATTCTGATAGGCTCTCCTCTGTACCTAAGGAGCTTCTTTATCCTAGCTGCTTTCAAGAGAGCCTGTCTACAATTATGATTCCTCATTCTTACCATCAGGTGTCTCGAGGACTTTCAAGATTCTATAATCTTGGGGGGAGACCGTTCTGCCTTTAGTACATGAACGCTGGTTCTATTCGTGATATTGGAAAATTTTCATGGAGAATTTGTTCCACTCTATCTTCTAGACTTCTTTCTTTCTCCTCCCCTTCAGGGATTCCAATAATTCTGACGTTGGAAAGTTTCATGGCGTCATTTATTTCCCTAATTCTGTTTTTGTGGCTTCTAAGCTGTTTGTTCCAGGCTTCCTCCTGATCCTTTCTATCTGTTTGTCCTCCAGATCACTAATTCTATCTTCTGTCTCAGTTACCCTAGATTTTAGAGAATTTAGATTAGATTGGAACTCATTGAGAACATTGTGAACATCATCCCTGGTGGCTTTCAGTTCTGCCCTAACTTTGTGAACATCATCCCTGGTGGCTTTCAGTTCTGTCCTAATCAATTCCACTTTGTCATCCATGGCTTTCTCCAACCTAGCTATTGCCTGGATAATTGTTAGCCTGAATTCCCTTTCTGACATATTGTCTATGTCTATAGCCATTAGCTCTGTTGCAGAAGGCCCAGCCTCTGAATTTTTCTTCTGTTGGGCATTCCTCCTCCTAGTCATTTTGGTGAGAGATGGCTGAATGGATATAGCTGAATGAATTGACTGCGGGTGCAGGCAAGGTGCACCCTGGAATGCTTCTGAGCAATCAAGAGTCCCCACCCAAATGAAAGAAAAAAGAAAGAGAGAAAAAAGAAAAGAGAGAGAGAGACAGGGGAAAAAAAAAGAAAGTTAAAATAAAAGAGAAGGCCCAGCCCAGATGGGCCCCAAGGTAAGATTCATGAAGTATACAAACAAAAACAGACAAACAAAAAGACTGATAAAAGTAGATGACAAGAGGAAAAAAAAAAAAAAAAAAGAACTCCATGCATAAGATTTATATACTACCAGGACAAACACAAATACACAGAAACACTGGCAGAAGAAAACAATAAGAGAGTGGTTATAAATTCTCAGTGTGGGCGAGGAAGGTTATTTTGATTCTTCCTAGATGTGTCTTGATATCTTTGTTAAAGGACTCAACTTTCTGAAAATAAAGGAGGATTGAAAATTGGTTTACCTATAGGGGTAGCATTGATTGGGGAAGGGGGATTACCTTGAAGTTTAACTCTATATGAATATTAAAAAATAAAAATAAAAAAGAATAAACTAAGCTAAAATAAAATAAAATTTTAAAAAATTAAAAAATAGAAAAGCAAAAGAAAAACATGGGTATATATATCAAAAAGAACAGGTTAAAAGGTTATTATGGAATTTGATGTACTGGACATCTCACTGTGTTGGTAAATAGGTTAAAAAATTATCTAAAAAAAAAAAAGAACAAGAATAGTGGGAACAAATTAAAAATAAAAGTTGTATCTATAAAGTAGTGTTGGTTGTTCTCTTGTCTTTTTTTTTCTTTTTTAATTCCGGTTGGCTTTCTCGGGGAGGGGCCGCTGTGTGGGTTTTCAGGCAGTGTTTCCTGAGTTAAGTCCTCCCACCCCCCTGAAGGGGGTGGGCTCCGAGGAAACTGTTTTTTCAGGCTTTTGTTCTCTGGAGGTTTTTTTGTTTGTTCGTTCATTTGTTTTCTCTTGCCTTGACAGCTTTTGATGGTTTTTGGAGGTTTAGAGGAAAGCCAACTGCACCCAGACCTCCCTCTCGGAGATAAGCCTCAGTCTGTTCCCCTCTGGGTGCTGCAGAGCACATAAGTTCCCCCTTGGCCGCTGACAGAGTGTGTTCTCAGTTGCGGTCCCTGGGGACGCAGGAACTCCTGCTTGTACCCAGAACGAAGACAGCGGTAGCTGTCTGGGCAGCTCCCGACTGCCAGGGAGGTGCCAGTAGATCGCTACTGCCAAGTAGCAATCGCACACTGAGATTTTCCCACTGGCCGGGGCTGGGAGTGCTCATACTTTCTGGGTCTAAGAGCGCCGGGCTACTGCCTGCACGCACCTTGCACCTCTCTCAGGGAGAGGTGTGGGGCGTGACTCAGACTCTGATAGCATGGTGTGGCACGCGCGTGAGGAGTGCAAAAAGGCTGTGGTTCTGCCAGCAGGTGAGGCTCCCAGCCTCTCACAGGAGCTGCCACCCAGGCGCTCTCAGGTGTGCTCGTGGCTCAGGGATCAAGACCTGGTTTCTCCACTGCATTCTCTCTGGCTCAGCACCAGGGGTGGCTGTTCTCGGTCTGGGGACTTAAGCCCCTGTCCCTAACTGCCTGGATTCCCACATTTCCCCCCACAATCCTTTGCTCTTTTTGAGTGCTTTCAGCCAGACTCCAAGTTAATGTTGGTCCCCAGTCACAGGGCAGTCTTGTATTGGGGTATTACTTTCCAATGGGTTGCTTCTGGTGGCTCCCTCCCCCTTTTGTTTATCTTCCAATATCAGTCCGATGTTCCAACTCCACTTTACCTGCCCACTGGCTCCTTCTGCCCCCATAGAGATCCAGACATGTATAATTCTAATCTCAGGCTGATTTCATGGGTGATCAGAGTTCTTTGGTAGGTAATCATCTCACTTTAGGGTACAGGTTGAAATGGCGCCTCCTCCTAGTTCCCCGCCATCTTGTCTCCCAAGCCTATATAAATCTTATTGTCTTGTAAGGGCCTACTTAGCCAGAGGGAGCCATTTTGTTGTTTATGCAGTAAACTTAGATTGACCCTGCCCCTCCTAGAGGAACTTACTTAAAAGCAATTCCAGGAAACCAGTCCCAGGTAGCATAGCCCAAATACAAGGGCAGGTCAGGCCAGGAGGAGACATCCAATCAGTGGGGCACGCATACTCTCTCCCTAGCTACCAAGGAGAGTGGGCCCCGCCTTTTGGGCGCCAATTCTGACCAAGGTGATAGGCTAGTTCAAATATCTACTAGGGTAAATTGAAATTCAGTTGGCCACCCGTGTGTGACCTAGCATGACTGCAGTTTTCTCTGTGTGTTGCAATCTCATTGTCCACCTGTGTGTGGCCAGGCTCAACCCCATGGACTTCGCGCTATAAAAGTTAGTCTGTGAGGCTGGGAGGGGTCGCTTCTTTGTAAGAGACAGCCCCAACTGGTCGGTTTGATTCTTAATGATTGGCACAAAATAAAGCTTTGCTTGACCTTCGCTTTGTATCAGGCTCACTCCTTTGATCACAGACCCATTATTGGGGGACCTTTCAGTCTGTTATATCTTGTAACTTTTTTTTTTAAGAATTTTTTTTTTAAGATTTTTTATTTATTTGACAGACAGAGATCACAAGTAGGCAGAGAGGCAGGCAGAGAGAGAGAGAGTGGAGGAAGCAGGCTTCCTGCCTAGCAGGGAACCTGATGTGGGGCTCAATCCCAGGACCCTGGGATCATGACCTGAGCTGAAGGCAGAGGCTTAACCCACTGAGCCACCCAGGTGCCCCTATATCTTGTAACTTTTTACTTACTGTGTTGCTTTATTATAGGTACTTTTCTCTTTGTTACTTTTAATTGACTAGAAAAATACTTAGTGCAAATTACAGATTGTTAAACTCCAAAGTTCTAAATATTATATGTTGTCATGATTATCAAAGGTGAAATGGGCAATTAATAAAGATAGAAATTGGAGAGTATAGATGTGTTTTTTCTTTTAAAAAATCTTCATTTTTTATACATCTATACTCATTTATATACCTTCTGATATCCTACTACTTGTAATTATAGTTCATAGCAGTAAAGTAGGGCTGAGAGAAAAGAAAATACCAGATGTTAAAAAGGAAATTACTTAGCAACTTATTAAAGATGAGTTTGCAGCTTATTGAAACCCAGAAATTATGTAATAGCATTTTATGTATATGACATATTTTAAAGATATATGTATCTTATGTACACATCTATAATAGTAATTTTTTCTAGTAAAAATTATTTTATTATGGAAAATTTTAACATAAACAAAAGGAGAGAACAGTGAAAGAAAACCCCGTATATTTTTCACCCATTCTAAAAAATTATAAACATATAGCCAATCTAGCTTTACTTATTACTCTTCATTCTTCACTCCCACCTCTGCAGAACTAGTTTTATTTATTTATTTTTCTAAAGACTTTATTTATTTAATTGACAGAGAGAGACACAGCAGGAGAGGGAGCACAAGTAGCGGGAGAAACAGGCTTCCCGCCAAGCAGGAAACTGGATGTGGGGCTTGATCCCAGAACTCTGGGATCATGACCTGAGTGGAATGCAGACGCTTAATGACTGAGCCACCCAGGTGCCCCTGCAGAACTAGTTTTTTTTTTTTTTTTTAAGATTCATTTATTTGACAGACAGAGATTACAAGTAGGCAGAGAGGCAGGCAGAGAGAGAGAGGGGAGGAAGCAGGCTCCTCGCTAAGCAGAGAGCCCACCCGATGCGAGGCTTGATCCCAGGACCCTGGGATCATGACCTGAGCTGAAGGCAGAGGCTTTAACCCGCTGAGCCACCCAGGCGTTAAACAATTCTCATAATTCTGTTTATAAACACATCAGTTATCATACTTACTAAACAGGAAATATTAGCATGTTTTATGGATACCGATACTATGATATTTATAACTATTTGATGTTAAATAGTTATATAGCTACAAATAGTTGTTTAAATTCATGGCAATCTTTGTTTCCTTATTATAGGTTACAAATCCACCGGAGCTGTTCAGAATCAGTCAGGTAGATTTCCAGTTTGTTCCTGGTGTCTTCAGAAGGTCAGGACTATTCGAATGCTGTTAAAAATAAGACAATAGTTGGCATAATTTTTATGGTAAATTTAACCAAAACCCACAAATAATTTCTGTATTTTAAAAAACATTTTATTTATTTATTTGACAGAGATTGAGAGAGAGAGAGAGAGAGAGAGCACACAAGCAAGGAGAATGACAGGCAGAGGGAGAGGGAGAAATAGGGAGCCCAATAAAAGGCTTGATCCCAGGATCCTGGGATCATGACCTGAGCCAAAGGCAGCTACCCAACTGACTGAGCCACTCAGGTGTCCCAATTTTTGTATTTTTCTTTCAACATTTGGTTCAACCTTTCTTTATAGACAATCTATAAAGAAAATAAATTAATACATTATCCCTAATTTCTTTTATCTTGCCATTCATGAAATTAATAATACTTTGTACATTGTACATTAAGCTGGGAAAAGTTGGGGACCCTCACGTGACCCTGGGTGAAGTCTTTGCTGCCTAATGTTGATACAGAATAGAACGTGCTCTGGTTGTAGTGGGGTTTTCATCTTGGAAGAGTCACTGCTTGGTGTGCTGGGATGATGCTTTTTGAAAAGCTAAATATTCTTACTCCTGGATAATTCCTTCAACAAGAAGCAAAAAGGGGTAAGCCTCAAGGACAGAGACTTCCTTATGTCCCACGTTACTGCTGGAGCTGTAGAATCTCTGGCTTTAGCAGGTTGCCTTGCACGATGTTTTCTTCACCCAGAGACTTGAACTACATTGTCTACCTGTGGAGGGAGAACCTCTGTGTCCTTTCCTCACCATGAGTCAGGGTCACTGCACCTTGAAAGACCAGCTGGGTGTTGCATTCCCTCTACTTCCTTGCTTCTGTACCCATATGCTAAGTTCTATCCTTTTCCATCAGTGTGGGCAGTAATGTGGTCTTCCCAGTGAGCCAGAGTGGAAGTAGGAGGCCTCATTTAGGTATCTAGCCCTCAGCCTTCCCTTCTTCGACTGATTATCAAGCCTACTTTAAGAGTATGGGAGACTTTCCCAGCTTTAATAAAGTAATTCACCATTTTCCATTTAGCTCCACTCAGCATTCCTTGTGTGTTATATTCTGTAACATAACTCTAGGGGAAAAAGGAGTGGTGGTGGAGGAGATAAGAGTTTTAGAGTCTGAGGCCCCAGACTCCAACCTAACTCCCAACATAAGGGCTGCTCCTTACGGGGTTATTGAGAATGTGTGAGACATTGCAGGATTTATACACTAAGTTATCTTGGATAGCTTAAATAATGGTTCTTTTTTCTTTTTCTTTTTATTGAACTTTTTTTTTTTAAATAAAGATTTTACTCATTCGAGAGAGAGAAAGAGCATAGAGGGAGAGTGAGGGGGAGGAGCAGATTCTCCGCTGAGCAGGGAACCCAATGTGGGACTTGATCACAGGAGTCTGGGACCATGACCTGAGCCAAAGGCAGGGGCTCAGCTTTCTGAGCCAACCAGGTGTCCTACTGAGCTTCTTTTGGATATGTTGTAGCTAATATGTTTATAAATTAGAGAGTTCATGTCAGTAGAAATAATTTCTCAGGTTTCTTTCCCAGGAAAGAATCTGGATCTTCATGTCATGGACCTATTTTCTTCTTTTCAACATTTATTTTCTGCTTCAAACTCATGTCATTTAACTTTAGTTCCCCCAGCTCCCATTTTGTGATATCTTCTCTTTTTGTTGCTTTTTTTGGTCCTTCATCTCCTCTGTGAAACTGTTCCTGGTGTTTTCCCCTTTGTTTCTAGTTACCAAACTGTGCTTGATCATTTTAACCAGAATCAATCATCCTAAGGTCTCCTCCTCCCCAGTTGCTACAGGTCCCCCAGTTGGGACATTTCTATAAATTAGTTCTCAGGGTCTGTGCCAGAGGAGCACAATATAGCTAAAACTGTGGATCAGAATGTATCTTATAGGAGACCAGGAACAAAACAAGAGGGAGTTAGAGTTTGGGCATCCTTTAAGTTTCTTTAAATGAGCCACTCACTGCTCACATGTCCATGATTTTTACCTGGTTCTGATCATGAAGGTCCTGGAGTGGGCATTTTTTGTTAATTGCAGAACATAATTATGGGAAACCCAGTGCAATATTGCACCAGAGTAACCTTACCTTATACTGTGAAAACCTTTCTTTCTAGAGAGCAGCCCCAACTGAGTTAAGAGTTGTGAGAGGGAAAATATGTATCAGTTTATATCACCATTCTATGCTGGAAGAGTGTATGACTGTGTATATTATGGAAATAGAGTAGGAAGCTTATCTTTTTTTCCAGAGGCCACTATTTAATCTTTTAAGCACATCTAGTATGTGTGATGATGTGGAAAATGTCAGAAAAGACAAACTGGTTAGTTCTTAATGTAAAATAGTCATCATAAAGTTTTTCAAACCACTTATTCCTCTGTTAATTTACCTTTTGCCTTGGTTCATTATGTCAAATGCCTCATTGATTTTGTCAAAAGGCAGGGTATGAGTCACCAATATATCCAGATCAATTTTCTTCTTCTTGTAGTCAGTAACCAGCTTTGGGATAGAATCGATGCTTTTCCAACCTGTAATTTGGCCAAAATGCCAAGTAAAGACATGGTATTTGACAGGAGTTAGTTTAATCAGTTTGTTGAATGAATGAAATTACTAGGTTGCTTCTTTAATCTTCAACACTTGTATTTTTTAAAAAGTTTTTCTTAATAAGAAATGTTAAAATTAGTTCCTATTTCTAGATAAGGAATTATCTCAGTTTGGTCAAAGTTTACCTTTTGTTCCTCTGTGTTGGTTCATTTTAATGTAAATTGAATTTCAGTGTGCAAATTGTAGTTATCCATATATACAACATATATACTTTCAAATAATTCCTAGAATAACTTCTATGCAGTCTCTAGATGTATTATTAGGCATTCAGTATTTAAACAATTTTCCTTTCCATTCAATAATCTTCATTATAAGGATTTGCGTACGACTATGGAGAAAATTAAAAGAGGAAAGAAACTGACCACCAAAACATGTTCCATTTACAGTACGGCCCATTATTAGCTCCACTGGAGATATCATCAATCCTGTCATTTCAGAGTCTACTCCAATGAAAGTACATGACCCCCAACCTGCTGTTGTACTGTCCAGGGCTGCTCTCTGGAAGTCAAACAAAAAGGATTAGCTGAGTGCAACTGCCCCTCAGAACAATGTATTACTTAAAATATAACCCCTGGGAAATTTTACTAGTTACCAAGCACATTTAGATATAACCTTAAGAAAAACACATACTGGCAACAGGCCTTTGCGGGAGAGGACGATATACAGCCTTGAAGCTGAGCAGCTGGGAACACCTGGACCGCTTAGTGCTGAACGCTGCCTGCTTCATTTTTATGTCATCTCCCCTTTCTCCTCCCCAAAGCACCTGTGGCTAGTTAGATAAGTCCTTTGAATGTGCTTGTTCAACCATAAACTTTGTACTGCTTATACAGACATATTTTGCCCTCCTTCTTGATTATCTACAAGGCATATGACTAACGTTTGACCTTCATTGGCTATTCTGTTGGTTATTGTTTCTATCTAATAAAAGTGAGACTGAGGAGTTGCTCGGGGCAACAATCTTTTCAACTGTTGTCCCCTGCTCCCTTTCTCTTGCAGCTGACTTCTTTGTGCCTCATTCTTCTCCCATTCGCCAATAGGAAGTGGCAGCTGAGTAAGTAGAACATGAACTCTAGAGTAGGTATGTACAATACCTGAGGGAAAATTTATACAACTCTGCATGTAAGACAAGATTATTCAAGCTAAGGAGGTTATGGTATTGTTGATTGATACTTGAAGCTCCACTGTTCAGTTTCAGATAGAACATTCATTAAAAATTTGAACTTGGGGCGCCTGGGTGGCTCGGTGGGTTAAAGCTTCTGCCTTCAGCTCAGATCGTGATCTCAGGGTCCTGGGATCGAGCCCCGCATCTGGCTCTCTACTCAGCGCGAAGCCTGCTTCCCTTCCTCTCTCTCTGCCTGCCTCTCTGCCTACTTGTGGATCTCTGTCAAATAAATAAAATCTTTAAAAAAAATGTGAACTTCATCAAAAAAGATATTAAAAAGAAACAGAGCCTAATAATTTCCTCCATTTAATACCATAGTTAGGCTGAACCTGGAATGTAGATCATTGCATATCAAGGAAAAAAACATACGTGAAGTTAGGAAAAAACTCTAGAAGATGTATCTTATAAATTCTAATCAAGTTTTCTGTGATCTGCCATGGGTATGTACTAAAACGTGCAATTTCAGAGACATAAAAACACAATCCTTGAAGTCCGGAGGAGAGGATGAGTAAGTATTTACTAGAACCTAGGAAGCGAGGTACACACTGTAAACTTAGTATATCTTAATGTAGGATAGATTAAAAAAATGCTATTTAAAATAGAGAGCAAAACAGTTAAACAGAATCTGACATTGGCTGCTGCTCATAAAACATTTCATCTGCTTCCTTACATTATTTTACTCTCATAGTTAGTTATGTCACTAATTCTGGGCCATGGGCTGTGGGCAGAAGTGGTATGTTACCTCATAGACAAAACAGAAAAGCCAGTGTGCAAGCTGCCAGCTGTCCATTCTCCTGCTGTAACAACCAAGATGACCTCACGTTGAGATTGTGAAGTTGAAAATGTGAGCTTGATTAAGCCTTGATTGCTGAGTCACTGCAAGGAAGGCAGTGGTCCAAGACCAGTTGCACTAATCTTCCCATGACAGAGAAAAACCATATTATGGTAACTTATTGGAAGTTTGGGGTTAATACAAAAATGCCAAGGATTGAAAATGTAAAGAAATTTAAGAAATATATAAACTTGTTGATGGCCATTCCACAAGAAGCTATATGGTAAATAGATGAACATTTAAATCTTTTGAGACTAATCTTAAAAACGAAAAGTGTGAATTTTGTTTTATGTCCTTTACCATAGTCTGTACTCAACTTAATTCTGACTTGTTGGGGCAATTTTTACTTTTACAAAAGTCTCAATAGGAAGTATAGCTTTTTTCATCACCAATCACTGTATAAAAGAAACAATTAAAAAAAAGATTTTATGTATTTATTTGAGAGAGAGCAAGAGTGAGAGAGCTTAAGTGGGGGAGCGGCAGAGGAGAGGGAGAAGTAGACTCCCCACTGAGCAGGGAGCCCAATGGGGGCGTTGATGGGGGGCTCAGTCCTAGGAGCCTGGGATCATGACCTGAGTCAAAGACAGATGCTTAACTGACTGAGCCAACCAGGTACTCCCCTTTTTCTTTGTCTGTCTGTCTTAGTAGTGATGATAGATGCAGTGACCTAGAACTTTTAGAATGTGTTTGAAATTTTTATTTGAATAAATGTTTATTGTTTTGAGAATTCATAACATTTCTAAATAGCAACTCTTCTACATATGCACTTTTTATATGGCAGAGGTATTTTTGTTTATGCTGTATAGAGAGATCCGTGGAGAGGGGAAAATTCATAGACTTGTTACCTGAAGCTAGCTATTTACATTGACTCTTATTTTCTGTTTTAGTTTTTAAGTGTTTTTCCCATTTTTTTTTTTTTTTTTTAAGATTTATCCATGTGAGCGAGAGAGCATGCAGGGGAGAAGGTTGGAGGGAGAGAGAATCCTGAGTGGACTGATTGCTGAATACCCGGCTCAATGTGGGGCTTGATCCCATGACCCCAAGATCATGACCCAAGCTGAAATCAAGAGTCTGATGCCCAACTAACTAAGCCACTCAGGTGCCCCCCCCCCCCACCCCGTTTGCCTTTTCTACATTTCTGGAGCTTTGTTCAAGTGAGGAACTCATCTCCTTAATGATAATTTAGTTAAAAATGGGTATTATATGCAAGTACAAGATTTTATTTTGAAGCTTCTGGTAACATTTGATGAGAATTACTTTTACTTCTCAAAGCTATAACATTGTCAGTTATTGTAACTTTCTGATTGATCTGTTGGATTCTTTAGCCTGCTTTAGAGAATTAGTGGTCACTGAACTCAAGTTCACACACATTACTGGAATCTCCTCTACACCTGAGAAATTTAGCTTTCCTTAGTTATGTAAACTTGATGGATGGGTAGGTAGCTGATCTCTTTGTGATTAAATAAATCCATCTATTCTTATTTGGATTCTCTGGTATAATTCTATTCCATAATTTAAATAATAATAGAACCTGCCAAGTTTTAGATCAAGTGGTTCTTGACTTGAGTAACTTGTAAAAAAATATTGGTACCTGGGCCCTAGGCTCCTGAGAATATCCTGGGGTATGGTCCATGCATTAGTACTAAAAAATGTACCAAATGTAACAACTCCCCAGACATTTCTAAAGTGTAGCCAGTGTTGACAATCTCTGTACCAGAAAAATAAGGTCAATAGGCTGAATTTCAGTGTTAGAAAAAAATTTGAGCTGTGGAAAGTGAAGGAGTGGATGTAACACGTTGTTAAGTTGCAGATGCCAAGGATAATTTAAAAAGCAGGGTCTGAAGCATTGAACGCAGTACAGGATGAGGAGCCCTTAATGCATGCATTTTCAGTAACAGCTAACATTCACTGAGTGCTTATTACCTGCCAGGTAATAATGTAACTTTAAGCAGTTACATTATTCCAGTGAAACCATCCTGAGGGGAGAGAGGCAGGAAGGAAGCCTGATGCTTCCCAAAGCTCCTCCCCAACTCCATTCTCTTCTGGAGAACCTGTGAGTTGGATAAGAACCGAGGGGAAGAACTGCAGGGAAGCCTGCTACTGGGAGGTTAAAGTACAGAATTCTATTTTCTATAACCTCCCCAGAGGAGGGTTTTGGGAGCCTTCATTGAGTGAAGTCATAAATAAAAGGGCATAATGCCATAGTTACTCACAGAGCTCACTCATGAAATAAGAAGAACGCATGGGCAGATAATTAGTTGATAAACTGGTCATCTCATAAAACAAAGCAAAACCCTACTTAGCGTCTTTGAGCAAATAAATAGGCGTCAAGAGAAACTTCATTGGAGAGTGAGGCTGGGCAGTTTGGCAAGCTAACTTTTCCGTGTGTTATCTCTGTGGTTGGCTCTTTACCCCACTTTCTAGAGTAGAATAAACAGGGCTGGCTTTGTGGGTCTCCAGCTGATGCAGTCACTTAGGGCCCTATGCCTAGACAGGCCTGCAAATTATGTAGGTTGTCCAGAGAGAAGAAATCTGAATGATACCGAATTGTAGTGTTTAGGAAAAAAAAATCCACTTTTAAATTTTGCAGTGTGTGCGTGTGTTTGTGTGTATGTATTTAATATATTGAATATATTTGAAAATTTCAGATTTATGATATGGACCCAATTTTGTAGATTGCTAACCTTTGACCTCTCTGCTTTTAGGTGGGAGTGGAATACCTCCAGCTGTTAGGGGTGATATTGTGTCAGCCTATCTTCTTCCCTTCTCTAAATCTGCCTTTTTTGTTTATTTCTTTCTCATTTCTCATAGGCACAATTCTCTTAAGATTTTCATTTCTAAATTTTCTCTTTTTACTGAATTTCACGTGGAAGGATATACAGAAATATTAATAACTTACTAAGTAAATATTAATATTTGTTAGTTAAATATTAGTAACAAACACAAAATCTAATATTATTAATAAATAGTCTATATAAATATATAATATAATATAATATAAATATAAAATAACTATTCAGTATAAACATATTGCCAATGTTTATTAATGTTAATAAATATAAATTATTTTATACTATTATAAAAAATATACATACCATGGTTTCAGGTCCACCTGCACAGTCAAGGGCAAAATCCACACCTCCACTGGTCATTTCAATGATGACCTCCTGGATGGGTTTATCTAGGTTTCTAGGATTGAGGCAGTCAGTGGCTCCAAGGGCTTTGGCCTTTGTAAATTTCTCACTGTTGATGTCAATAGCTATGATTCTGGAAGCTCCTGCTGCTTTACAACCCATTATAGCAGAAAGACCAACTCCTCCTAGGCCAAAGACAGCACAAGTAGAACCAGGTGTGACCTGCAGGCAGGAAAATAATAAAATAACTTTTTTTAAAAAAAAAGATTTTTCTTATTTGACAGAGAGAGACACAGTGAAAGAGGAAACACAAGCAGGAGGAGTGGGAGAGGGAGAAGTAGGCTTCCCACGCAGCCGGGAGCCAATCTCAGGACTCTGGGATCATGACCTGAGCCAAAGGCAGATGCCTAAGACTGAGCCATCCAGCCGCCCCTATAAAAGGAAGTGGCCTCACTTTTTTTTTTTTTTTTTTTTTTTAAGGAAGAGAGTGAGCTGGGGGCAGGAACATAAAAATAAAATACTGCCTGTCATAAAACAAGATGATAGAGCCAATGGGGGAAATCTGCCAATATGAAAATGGATGGGTCATTGGCTAAATATGGGGAATCATTTGAATGCCATTAGAATTATCAGTTCATGAGAAGCAAACACAAGTGAAAATAAGCTACTTGTTTCCTCTTTCCTTTAACTGTTATCAGAACAAAATTTTAAAACCCACATATTTTAAAGGGTTTATTGTTTTCCTTTTTCAATAGGTCATAATTAATTTATATTTTTAATAAGTCTTATTTGGTTGTATTAGTGTTATCATTGGTTTTGAATGAGCACAGATGTTTCTCTATATGTAAATCAGCTCACATCCCAAATCATCAGTTAATTTAAATGGAATGAAATCTAGATTTCTTTGCATCACACTGAAGGGTTTTTAGAGCTGACCTGCTGACTTCTAGCTTCCTCTCTGTGGTAGTTCCATTGCTACAACACAGCACACTGTTGCCAATCCCTTTCCCCGTCCTCAGTTCATGCTGTTTCCTCTACCTGATCCACTTCTCACCGTACTTCCTCTCATTAAAATGTGACCTGTACTTCTGGCCTAACTTAAATAACACTCTGCCTATGAAACTTCTCTTGATTCTTCAATCAGGAATTAGTGCCCACCTTTTTGTTTTTTTTATGTTGTATTTATAATCTGCCTTGCTGACTGATTTTGTATTTGTGTGTTTCTTCAAAAGACTAAGTTCTTTGAAGGCTTATTATCTTCCACATTGCTATTAAGGGTATTCTGCATGTTGTGTCTTTATAAATGTTCGTTGCATTGAATTACATAAAAACAGAATATACAAGATGATAAAGAAAGTTGCTATGACTGAGATGTGTTATTCTGTAGAATGGTATAACAGTAAAAAAAAATACTACACAGAGACATGCTTAAGTAATATTTTCTAATGATGATGGAAAACTGTTAGAATTAAATCATAAACAAAAGGGAAAGAGGAATCTGCCCACGGAGAGTAGTGATACATTCTAAATTGGAAACAAAAATTGTTAATGAATGGAGAGAATGACTGTCTCTTACTTTAATTTATGCATGATATTAGGCATGCATCACTGACTTTTGCTACTCAGGGTGAAATAAAACATTTTTTTACAAATACTCAGAATATTTTCTATGTGCACAATGTACTATTTAATATTGTGGCATGTGTTCACTATAGTTCTAAATATTTTTCTGGAGACCATGTTCAAAAGTTTGCCTGCATCATCAAGAGTACAAAGGCATTTTTCTCATTGGGGCAATGTTGTACACAGTGGTTGTACATAGCTCACAACCATATAATTAGGATACACTGTATTAATTGTGTTAAACAACTGAATGGCTGTGTGTAAAAGTGCCTTTGATTGCAGTAGGGGAAAGGGTTACATAAAGTACCCCTCTCCCCATTTGAGAATAGGACTATACATAGTGGATGATTATCTATTTGTAGACAACACTGTTACAGGACACTTTCATGCTTCCAGAGATCTCTGCAACATGTGGTTAATTTGGCAGTAAAGGATATGAGCAGATTAAAAAGAATTAGGAGTCCTGGTCATCCTGGATGCAGGTTATACAAAGTTGTTTCATTACTTTTTTCCCCAGAAGTCTATTAAAATTTATTAAAGCTCTTGCCTTTTGACTAGAATCAGTGATATTTCTTCTCTTAACTTGTTCCTATCAGATTCATTTCTGTTCTATTCCCTAAGCCCCCTACAAAGTGGTTTAAGTGTTCCTCAACAGTGAGAAGAGCAGGACGTGAAATTTACATCAACTTTGATTGGTTTTTAAAGAAAACTGTAGCTGAATCTTTAGTGTTAATATCCCTGAAGAAAGACTAGAGTAGTAGAAGGTGATAGTCTGCATGGACTCCAGGAAGGCGGGGCGGGTGGCCCAAAGAGCAATAATGCTTCCAGTGCTTTCTAGAAGAGAACATGCTTTGACTGCCATGGTTACATCTGCTTTTAACTCCACTCAATTAACAATACCCTTCCTCTAGGAGACTTCAGATTGTAGTCTGACTTCTCATACAATTTTTTAATTTTTAATATACTGATAGCCAAAAGTAACATTCCTGTCTGCTTGAGTAATTCTCAGTGAGAAGTCTTATCTTGATATTCTGGCTATTAGATCGTTTTTTATTTTGGTTAGGCTGAGTTTAATTCCTTGACACTTAAACAACTCCAGGTAGCTTGATAAAAAGGAATATTTGGATTTTAAAGCTGAGGATCAAGCCTTATCAAGGTGTTTAAAGGGTTGCATAAGAGCCCGGCTTCATTCATTCATTGAAAAATTATCCAGTTCCTACTGTGTGCCAGGCATGGAGCTAGGCTCTGGAGATATCACAATGAACAAGAGAGTTCTTGCCTTCAGGATCAAATAGTCTAATAGGAAGGAGAAATAAATGGAAAATTTCTCCAGAGTGTGTTAAGAAGGAAGACGGGGATAAACAAAGATACTTTGGGGGAACTTGGCAGGGACGCTCAATGCATGCCTAAGAGGTTGGAGGGTTTCTGGTAGAAAGTTAAAAAAAAAAATGGAGTCAACCAGAAGAGGTGAGGGAGCTTTCCACGCAGTGTTGGTGGGAACCAGGTATGGAAAGCCCAGGGGCCACAGTGACTGGAGCCCAGATACTGAGGGTCAGCTTTGGGGAATGGTGAGCCTGCAAAGGGAGAATTAGGGAGAATCACTAGCTTGCTGACAGAAAAGTGGAGTAATGAAAGGGGAATTAAATCTTCACATTTGTTGTTTAGAAATACCACTCTGGTTGCATTTTGCAGTTTGAACTCAAGGGATGAAGACTGATGTGAAAGAGGCTTCAATAAGGGGGTTGTTTGAGGCATCTAAGCGATACTGACATCTGTCCAGTTCTGACTGAACGGTTTTGTGAAAGCTTCTAGATTCTAACATGGGCTTCCAGGGATGCATCTTGCCACCCTCAGGACTGCCTCCTGAGGCTCTCCGTTGGAGCCATAAAGGGACAGGATGAGAAGCGGAGATGAACTGCAAATTGGAGGGGGAGATAAATCTGCAAGATCAGGGGGAAAGCAGGGGTGACTGTATGGGTGGGGTTTCTGTAGTTTCTGTTGCCTCTTGACTGGGTCTGCTGTACCAGGATGAGCATTTATATTCAGGGGACATATTTAATTTTTTAAAATTTTTTAATTTTTATTTCTTATTTTTTAAAGATTTTATTTATTTATTTGACAGACAGAGATCACAAGTAGGCAGAGAGGCAGCCAGAGAGAGAGGAGGAAGCAGGCTCCCCACTGAGCAGAGAGCCTGATGTGGGGCTCGATCCCAGGACTGGGATCATGACCTGAGCCGAAGGCAGAGGTTTCAACCCACTGAGCCACCCAGGTGCCCCAGGGGACATATTTAAGCAGGCAGTGTTTAAGGCAGGGATGGTCTGTAATCTAACGTATCAGTATAGGAAAAGAGATTAACATGAACCAGGTGCCAACTCTATGCCAGCTGCTGGGCCAGATGTCTTACATATATAATATGATTTAATTATCTCCAAAACCATTTGTAGTAGATGTTATTGCAGAGAGTAGGAATAGAGAGGTTAAATAACTTGCCTAACACCACAGAGGTGATAAATGACAGAACTAGGGCTTGAAGAATAACTAGCTGCTTTATCACCCTGTCTCCTGGTAAAATCCTGTTTCATGCAACCTGGTGATAAAACACTTTTACCTTGGCAGTGTTGATTGCAGCTCCATAGCCAGTTGAAAACCCACATCCAAACAGACAAACTCTCTCTAAATTTGCATCATCATCGATTTTGGCAAGATTTACATCTGATACTACAGTGTACTGAGCGAAGGTACTGGTCCCCATGAAATGGTAAATCGGTTTTCCTTTGCAGGTGAACCTGCTGGTTTTGTCTTGCATTAGTTCTTGATCAACAAGGGGATTTTTGACAAGACTAGAAAATTTTTTAAAAAAAGATATAAAAAGAGAAAGTAAATGGACCATTGACTACACTCCTGAAAAAAATGTTAGGTGTTATATTTTTGTTTTGACAATTTTATGAGATAGAAAAATTGAGAAAATGACTTGAGACTTTTCCTGTAAATATATAGTCAGAAGCAATCCAAAGACAATAATATTAGATAATAAATTTTTTACTGAATACTTTTTATGTGCCAGAAACTCTCTTAGTGGTTTGTATGCATTAATTCTTAAACAAATTTTATTATGGAAAACTCAACTGTATATAAAAGTAGAAAGACTGGTGTGTTGAATGTCTGTGCAACCGTATCCCAGTTTCAGAATTTACCATCTCAGGGCTGATCTGGAGTCTGTTACCATGCCCCGCCCCCGGCTCCAGCACTGACCCTTCCCCATCACCTACCCTCCCCCATGGGATGGTTTTGAAGTAAACATTACACATTACTATTTTCATTTGTAAATATTTTAGTATGTATCTCAAAAGGATTCTTTTAGGTTTAGTATGTATCTCAAAAGGATTCTTTTAGGTTGACATCTTGCATTTCCTTGATATGGTTGAATCTCTTTTAATTGATAGGTTCTCACCTTCCTCCTTTTTTTTTTTCCTTTGCAATTTCTTTACTGAAGAAATAGTCATTTGTCCTGTACAGTTTTCCTCATTCTAAAGTGTTCTGATTACATTCCTATTAATTCCTCTTAGTTACATTTAATATTGATTAGAACCCAAAGTAATTAAATTATTAAATAAATAAATTTATTAATAAAATAAATAAAATTAAATTAAAAAATTAACAAAAACCCAATTGGGTTTAATACATTTTCCATCCCTGTATTTCCTCTAAACTAGTATTTTCAGTCTAATTGGCTGATTTAATTTAGGTTTTTTATTTTGTAGGACTATTTCAGAGGTGGTGTTGTGTATCTTCATCTGGAGACAAATAATACCTTGTTATCTCCTTTTTTGTGGTCTTAGAAAGAATTCATGGTCATTGCCAAAATCTGTTATTTCATTAAATTTTGCAAAAGGGTATATTAATTCTTTAAATATCTAAACAACCCTGCAAAGTAAACATTATTATTATTCCCATTTTATAGATGAGGAAATTGAGGCACAGTATTAGACGTAAGAGTAGTACAGTTTAGCTTCTGAAATAACTAGCTTTATTTGGCATTAAGGACAAATAAATTTTTCTGCATGTAGTCTCGTTAAAGAATAAGGTGATAAAGGTTTTGAAATCTGGAGTTAGACCATGTTCAAAATTTAGCTCTGGGACTTTTATCTGTAGGCCTTGGAATAACTTATTTAACTGCACCTCATTTCATTCCTTTCTCATTTCCTATAGAAGTAGCTACTATTTTGAGTTTATTTATTTATTTGAGAGAGAGAGAGAGAGAAAACAGTGAATGGGGAGAGGGAGAAGGAAAGAAGCAGACTCCCCACTGAAGGCAGAGTCTGATGTGGGGCTTGATCTCACCACCCTGAGATCTAGAGCTGAGCTGAAATCAGGAGTCAGAGGCTTAATGGACTGAGCCCCTGTATATTGTACTGTTTTGTATATGATATCTTACTAAGTATATTTGTCAGCAACTTGCTTTGTTCCGTTAACATTATGTATGTGAAATTATTCTATGTTGTTGTATGTGGCTCTAGTTTAACCCTTTCCATTATTGTATAGTTTTCCATTGTGTTACTACAGAGCAATTTGTTAATCCATTCTCCTATTGGTGGACATTGGGCTATTTTTAAGTGCTGTTATAAACAGTGTTGCAGTGAACATTTTAGCATATGTTTCTTTGGGTAATTTTGCAACAATTTCTTATATACACCTAGGACTAGAATTG
The DNA here is from genome assembly GCF_922984935.1 of Meles meles. Lineage (NCBI taxonomy): Eukaryota > Metazoa > Chordata > Mammalia > Carnivora > Mustelidae > Meles > Meles meles. The sequence goes on along the minus strand of NC_060067.1, from coordinate 110,334,502 downwards.
GTGGGTAGAAACTTCATTCAGGTATTGCCAATATACTTCCCCAAATATTTACCAATTTATAGTTTTACTAACCAGAGTATAGTGCTTACCTGAGTTTTGTACAGAAATTTGTGAGTGGACTCAGACAGAACTTGCATTTTCTACATTGAGGCATGTAGAGTGGAATTACTTTGTCACCTGGAAAGAAAGACCGTATGCTGGATGGTGCCTAAGATACAGCTTGTAAAAAGTTTCTACCAGAAGAGTTAGTAGAAAACACCATTCTTTATGATACACATTTTATGTTCAGCAGGAAGTATAAATGGGGATAGCATTTTGTTGCTTTATAAGATTGCTGATTCTTCCAAGCATTGCATAACTGTCTTTTTAACTTTTTCCTTTTTTTTTTTTTTTTTGTTACTGGGCATGCAAGCAAGAAATCTGCATTGATAGCGCTAGCCACAGTGTCCTGTCTGAGACTCTGCTGTCATTGCAACTCTCTGCATCATGACTATTACTATTATTATTATTTTTACATTTCTAAACATCTAGTAGGGAACAGAGTATCCTCATATAATAGGAGAGCTTGGCAACAACATGCTGGATATGGAGATTAAACTTGATGTCACTGCCATGTGTCACTGTTTAGTTCACTCTCACATTCTGTATCTTTCTGCCTTTTACTCTATTTCAATTTGATAATGTCTTCTATCCCCTGATGACCATTTAGTATGGGCTAGGCACCTTCTAACTGCTTCCCATACTATCTCATTTAATTCTCAGATAATCCTTTGAGATGGGTACCTTTTCTCTCCACTTCACAAAACAAAAATCTGCTGTGTCATAGAAAAGTGACTTCACTGGTGGAGGTCACACATCCAGTAAATGGCCCAGTAAATGGCAGAGCTGGGACTACATTGGCCAGACTAATTGACAGATACAAAACTTACAAGAGCGGTTTATTTCTCTCATCTTATTTGGCATGGAATCTAAAACACTTCTAGGTTTGGAGCATTCTCATTAAAAGAGGAAAGAATGATATGGGTCCTCCTACATGACAAGTGAGTACTATATAGCCCATATTCCAGTATTTTGTGAATATGTTATAAAATGTGAAGGAAATGATTTCAGCCATTGCCATGCTTCATTTACATACTATTTTTATGTTACAAAGTTTCAAAAAGACACATAAGCTGACATGGGCATATATAATATTTCTCACTTAAGCTAACTGTAAATGCTCATTCTTTAAATTCTTTATGATATTAAACTATTTTTGTCTTATTTAGAAGAGGTTGTCATAAATTTTCATTTGTGCCCCACTTTGTCGCTTTGCTTCATAGCACAGTTTCTTAATGCTATATGTAAATAAAGTGACCATATTTTCCAGATTTTATTAGTTCTGATATCACGTATTCTGTCTCCTTGTTAGACTGTGGTAGATTGCATGTCTTACTTAGTTTGTCTTTGGAACAGATGGTTCCTCTATAAAAATAGAGATCAATTATGACGTGCAAAACCAGGACTCTTTCAGTTCTCAAGCTATCTGGACATTTCCATTGACTTGGAGTCAGGAAAGAACATACCTGGTTTGAAGTTGGTCACTCCTGGCCCCACACTTTCCACAATTCCTGCACCCTCATGGCCAAGGATCACTGGAAGAAGGGCCTCTTTAAATTTTGGATTGATAGGATGGGCATCAGTATGGCACAGGGCAGTGGCGATTATCTACAAGGCAACCACAGACTTGAGTCCTGTTTCTGTCATATCGTTGGGATTGTTAGGAGGGTAGTTTTGGATCCAATGTCACCCTGAAACTTTACAACATTCCTGGAGCTCAGCAAAAGAATTACATTTTGGAAAAAAAAAAAACAACAATTAAAAATATCAGCATATAATCTTTTCTTCTAAATCTTTGTTTTCTAACTTTCATGGCCACTGGAAAATCATGCAAAAAGATGGAATTGGCAGTTAGTGTCTCCAGGAGAGGAGAAATCAAAGGTAAAAGGGAAAAGTTGAATAGATCGGAAGAAGGAATGAAGGGAACACAGGTTCCTAGGACTTATGCAAATTTTATTGAAATTTTATGAAGTGAAGTAGAAATAATACAATTTTTGTAATTCAAAGTTATATCAGATAAAGGATTGTCTCAGTCACCAACATAACCCTTACTCTTCAAGATTTTCTTGGTGAGGCTATCCTATTCACTCTCATGTATAAACCTGTCCTGTAGTGGTCCTGAGGTAAAAATGGAAGTCAGGCCAGCTGTGGCGAAAATGGAGAAGTTCTGCCACCTTTTGATCTGTGATCTCTGCCTCCTTGGTATGGTCTCTTTTCCCTGCTTACCCACACTTTCCCCTCTTTGTGCCCCCAGGACTCTTTTACTGCCCTGGGCAGCACTTTAGGTCTTTCCTCTACTTTGTTTTGGAACCAGTTTTTTTTTTTTTTTTAATTCTTTTAATAACACTTTCCAGTAACTGGCAACTGGAAACCAAAAGAAAATCTATCTGATTCTCATCTGAAGTGAATTTCTTGGTCTAATTCTTAGGGCTAATAATTAATATAAAGATAGTTCAAATAAATGTTAAACCTGTTATCAGTAACTACTGGTAATGAGTAACAACTGGTAATTTACCCCTCCTGGTATAAAATTTATACCTCCTGGTATAATGCATGTTTTTATCTGGACCTAAAGACTGTAGTTCTGCCAAAGGTGAAAGTCCAGGTACTCTCAGTCATGCCACGCAGGATTGACCTGAAGAAGGCAAGTCTGCACTTAGTGCCTCGTCTGTACTGGCTATGAAAAGTCCCCACTTACCTGCACACGAACTTCATGAGCCTTGGGGGGAGCTACCTCAATCTCTTCTATGCAAAGGGGCTTGCCTCTTTCCCAGGCAACGGCTGCTTTGCATTTAATAACCTGAGAAAGAGGGAGGAAGGGGAAATTAATCACATAAATAACAGATAAGCATGTAAACTAGAATTAATTAAAATTATATTTAAAAATTTAAGTATGACATTGAAGGAAAGTGGAAAGAAACAAACCTATAATCCTCTATTGTAATGCTACTATTTTTGCTTTTGGTATGCTTTTCCTAGTCTTTGACACATGAATCCATAATTTTTGATAGTTACGCAATTTTAGAATTATATTTTTAAATATCATTAGTCTTATTGCAGATGCAATATATATTAATTATGGGAAGTTTCAAAATACAAATAAAAATAAAAGAAACAAAATTCTATCCCCCTACCCCCCCATGTTCACCTGGAATTTTATGACTCATTTTATGATTTTGATGTAAATTTTTTCAATCCGTATATGGGATCTTTTGTAATACTTTTGTATTATAAAATACTTTTGTAATACTTTTATATTAATATAACATATGAGATACTAATACAAAATATTTTCATAATACTTTGGTAATAATATAAAAATGTAATACTTTATAATCTACATTTTCTGCTTATTAATATACTATTTTCCATATTTTTCTCTTTTATTTCTAACAGATGCAAATTCTATTGTGTTATTGGAGCATAAATACTCAAATTCCTCTTTTTTTGACCTTTATAAGTAATATTTAATTGAACATTCTTGTGTTAAGCATTTTGGGAAATCCACAGTAATTTCCTTAAATTCCTAGCACGAGTTCACTCATATCCTTTTGATCAGCTTTAATCACTGCTTTCTTAGAGTAATCCTGAGGGAAGTTTGTTTTAGTAAATTTATAAACAGACAAAAAAAAAACCACACACACACAAACCAAGAATCAAATAAAGAAGCAGTATATTTGCTTACTTTGCCCTTGGTGCCCATTTTCCTTTGGCAAACTAGGCTTGGAAGCTTCTTTCTGATTTAAGAAGCTCTTCCACGTCCGTTCAGCGTGTTCGGTGTTCTGTAATGACCTGTCTTTGAATAAATACCATTTCTGCCTTTTATTACCCAATCACTTTTCTCATTTATTGCTTTGACACATAGCTCTGCCCATTTCTCATATGACTTGTGCTATCATATTTCAGCTGCCAATTGCCGTTGCTCCCAGACCTTATTTGAAGTTTACGTACGTTTCCCTCCCTCCCCCTTTCTTTCTTCCTTTCTCTTTCTTCCTTTCCCTTTCTCACTCTCTCTCTCCCTCCCTCCCTTCCTTCCTTCCTTCCTTTCTTTCTTTCTTTCTCTTTCTCTCTCTGTCTTTCTCTCTTTCTTTCAAGATTTTATTTATTTATTTGACAGAGAAAGACAGTGAGAGAGGGAACACAAGCAGGGGGAGTTGCAGAGGGAAGCAGACTTTCTGCTGAGCAAGGAGCCCTATACTCTCTTGGAATCATGACCTGAGCTGAAGGCAGATGCTTAACAACTGAGGCACCCAGGAGCCTCAGATGTTTACTTTTTCCCCTTTAATTGAAAAATAAAAGATAATAGAGAAAAGTTAATTAAACTTACACAGATGAGTTAACACATAAAGCAAAGGATGTTTCTACTGCCCCAGACCTTCTCCTTCACAAGCCTACTAATCATTTCCTTATAGTTTATGGTTCTCTATGCGGTACAGTTTTACCCATTAAAACCTTAATATGAATGAATCATAGTGTATGTGTTCTTTGTCTTTTTTTCCCTCTCCAATTTGTGAGACACATCCACATTAGTCTGTTTTCATTATCACCTATTTTCCTTTTTGCTTTTCTTACGATTAATCAGTGGTTACATAAAAATCCTTTTATTTATTTTATTTTTTTTATTTTTTTACATAAAAATCCTTTTAAAGTATTCTGTTGTACATGTGCACAAGTTTCCTTGGGGGAAAATATATGATTAATGTGCAACCAGTACATAATATTATGGGATTATTAAGGTGATGCCTGTTAGGGTCTGTGATCAAAGGAACGAGACTGACACAAAGCGATACTCAAGCAAAGCTTTATTTGCGCCAAGCATTGAAAATCAAATCAACCAGTCGGGGCCGTCTCTTACAAAGAGGCGACGACGACCAGGACACTGACACCGATTACTTCCCTTACCCAACGACTCCCGCTACCCCACGACTTCCGCTACCCGATGACTCCGCTACCCGACGACAGCACTCCTCGTGGCACCGCTCCCTGATGAGGCCGCTTCCCGATGATGACACTCCGGCAGCGCTGCTTCCTGGCGAGGCCGCTGCCCGGCTGGCGAGGCCGCTGCCCGGCGATGCTCATGACGCTCGGGCAGCGCTGCTCCCCAGCGAGGCCACTCCCGATGACGAAGTTGCACCGCCGGCTCCTGAGAGGCTGCTCCCGGCGGTGGCACTGCTTGAGGTGGTGAGGCCGCTCGTGCAGCGCTGCTGCAGCGGTGCTACTGCTGGGGCGGCGAGGCTGCTGTGGGGGCGCTGCTGCAGCAGGTGCTACTGCTGGAGGCAGCGAGGCTGCTCTCGTGGTGCAGCTGCCGCTGGTGTTACAGCTGGAGGCGGCGCTGCTGCTGCTGCTGCTCCCCTCCCAGCTACTCTGACTCCTCCTGCTAAAACCCCTCTGCAGCCTCACAGACCAGCTTTTATAGTGGTGGTTGAGCCCCACCCACACACAGGTGGCCGATGGGATTTCAACTCAGCACAGTTAATATATGCGCACCCCACTGATTGGATAGGCTATCTGGCCTGGCCCGCCCCTATATCTGGGGTTTACAAGTAAGTTCCTTTGGATAAGGAGGCCCCTACAATGCCAACTGTTAAAACATTGAAATTTTTGTTCTATTTGCTAAAAAAACCCACTCCGTCAAATTCTCAGATTTCCTTTTAACTCTGTGATGGCCTTGGGGAACCCTGTTCAGTCACTGTTAAGGAGCTACTCTCTTGCCCCTCCAGATGTGTGAGCCCATCATGCAGCTCTCAGAGGTTCTGGGTCTCTGACGGTGTGTAGCAGGGTAGTCTCTGGATCCCGGTAGGGAAATCCCTAGTGCCCTTCAGACATCCTGGGGCTGTGACCTGTGGTGCTGTGGGTCATAGATCCCTTGAATCATACTTCGGAAACTGAACATTGGTTGTTAAGTATTTTGACTAGGAGTGGAATTGTTGAGTCTTCAACTTTGATAGATAAGATCAAAGAGTTTTACAAAGTGGCTGCACTTAGTATTGTTGCTGATGAGAGTTTCCATTGCTTCATATCCTTGCTTATGCTTGGAATTGTGGACTTTAAAACTTTTGATAATCTGTGGTTGTGAATGGTATATGTGTTTTAAATTTGTTTTTAAATTTGTATTTCTCATTCTTTTCTTCTTTTTTTTAGTCAAGATTTTATTTAAATTCAAGTTAGTTCACATATAGTATATATTATTTTCAAGGGTAGAATTTACTGATTTACCAGTTGCATATAATACCCTGTGCTCATTACATCAAGTACCCTGCTTAATGCCCATTACCCAGTTACTCCCCCACCTCTCCAGCAACCCACAATTTTTTTCCCTATATTTAAGAGTCTCTTATGGTTGGCCTCCTCTCTGTCTTTATCTTACGTTATTTTTCCTTCTGTTTCCCCATGTTCATCTTTTTTGTTTCTTAAATTCCATATATGAGGGAAATCATATGGTATTTGTCTTTCTGACTTATTTTGCTTAGCATAATACACTGTGTAGTTCCATTCACTGACTTATTTTGCTTAGCATAATACACTGTGTAGTTCCATTCACATCATTGCAAATAGCAATTTCATTCTTTTTGATGGCCGAATAATATTCCATTGTGTATGTGTGTAGAAGTACATTGTATGTATATGTATATACATACACACACATATAATATGTACACACATGCATATACACACATATATCACATCTTTATCCATTCATCAGTTGATGGACATCTGGGCTCTTTCCATATTTTGGCTATTATTGATAATGCTGCTATAAACATTGGGCTGCATGTGCCCCTTCGAATCACTATTTTTGTGTTCTTTGGATAAATACCTAGTAGTGCAATTTCTGGGTCGTAGGGTAGTTCTATTTTTACCTTTTTGAGGAGCCTCCAAACTGTTTCCAGAGTGGCTGCACCAGCTTGCATTTCCACCGAAAGTGTAAGAGGGACCCCTTTCTCTGCTTCCTCACCAACATTTGTTGTTTCCGTAAGTTGTTAATTTAAGCCATTCTGGCTGGTGTGAGGTGGTATCTCATTGTGGTTTTGATTTGTATTTCCTTGATGCTGAGTGATGTTGAGCATTTTGTTCATGTGTCTATTGGCCATTTGTATGTCTTCTTTGGAGAAATGTCTGTTCATGTCTTCTGCCCATTTCTTGACTGGATTATTTGGTTTTTGGGTGTTGAGTTCGGTAAGTTCATTACAGATTTTGGATATTAGCCCTTTATCTGGTACATAATTTGCAAATATCTTCTACCATTCCATAGATTGCCTTTTAGTTTTGTTGATTGTTCCTTTGCTGTTCAGAAGTTTTGTCTTGTCTTGACAATGTCTCAGTAGTTTGTTTTTGCTTTCATTTCCCTTGCCTCTGGAGACATGTCTAGTAAGAAGTTTCTGTGGCTAAGGTCAGAGTGGTTGCTGCCTGGGTTTTCCTATAGGGTTTTGATGGGTTCCTACCTCACATTTAGGTCTTTCATCAATTTTGAATTTAGTTTTGTTTATGGTGTAGGAAAGTGGTCCAGTTTCATTCCTCTGCATGTCCAGTTTTCCCAACACCATTTGTTGAAGAGACTGTCCTTTTTCCATTGGATGTTCTTTCCTGCTTTGTTGAAGATTAGTTGACCATAGAGTTGAGGGTCCATTTCTGGGTTCTCTGTTCTGTTCAATTGATATATGTGCCTATTCTTGTGCCAGTACCATACTGTCTTGATGATTACAGCTTTGTAATAGAGCTCAAAGTCTAGAATTGTGATGCCTCCAGCTTTGGTTTTCTTTTTCAACATTCCTTTGGCTTTTTGGGGTCTTTTCTGATGCTATACAAATTCTAAAATTATTTGTTCCAGGTCTGTGAAAAATGTTGGTGTTATTTCAATAGGGATTACATTGAATATTTAGATTGCTTTGGGTAGTATAGACATTTTAACAATATTTGTTTTTCTAATCCATAAGCATGGGATGTTTTTCCATTTCTTTGTGGCTTCTTCAGTTTGTTTCATAAGTGTTCTATAGTTTTCAGAGTATAGATCTTTTAGCTCTTTGGTTAGATTTATTCCTAGGTATCTTTTGATTTTAGGTGTAATTGTGAATTGGAGTGATTCCTTGATTTCTCTTTCTCCTGCTTCATTGTTAGCGTCAGAAATGCAATAGACTTCTGTGTGTCAATTTTATATCGTGTGACTGCTGAATTCTTGTATCAGTTCTAGCAATTTTTTGTGGTGTCTTTCTGGTTTTCTTTCTTTCTTTCTTTCTTTTTTTTTTTTAAAGATTTTATTTATTTATTTGACAGAGAGAGATCACAAGTAGCAGAGAAGCAGGCAGAGAGAGAGAGAGGGAAGCAGGCTCCCTGCTGAGCAGAGAGCCCGATGTGGGACTCGATCCCAGGACCCTGAGATCATGACCTGAGCCGAAGGCAGCGGCTTAACCCACTGAGCCACTCAGGCGCCCCTTCTTTCTTTTTTTAAAAGATTTTATTTATTTATTTGGCAGACAGAGATCACAAGTAGGCAGAGAGGCAGGTAGAGAGAAGGGCAGGGAAGCAGGCTCCCTGCTGAGCAGAGAGCCTGATGCAGGGCTCGATTCCAAGATCCTGGGATCATGACGTGAGCCAAAGGCAGAGGCTTGACCCACTGAGCCACCAAACCTGAAAACCCTCTTTCAGGTTTACTACATAGAGTATCATGTGGTTTGTTAAGAGTGAAAATTTGACTTTTTCCTTGCTGATTTGGATGCCTTTTATTTCTTTTTCTTGTCTTATTACTGGGGCTAGGACTTCCAGTACTATATTGAACAACAGTGGTGAGAGTGGACATCCCTGTTGTGTTCTTGACCTTTGGGGAAAAGCTCTCACTTTTTAACCCATTGAGGATAATAGTAGTAGTGGGTCTTTCATATATGACCTTTATGATATGAGGCATGTTCCTTCCATCCCTACTTTTTTGAGAATTTTTTTTTTCAAGAAAGGTTGCTATACTTTGTCAAATACTTTTACTTTTTAAAAAAGATTCTATTTATTTATTTGACAGAGAGAGATTACAAGTAGATGGAGAGGCAGGCAAAGAGAGAGAGGAAGAAGAAGGCTCCCTGCTGATCAGAGAGCCCGATGTGGGGCTTGATCCCAGGACCCTGGGAATATGACCTGAGCCAAAGGCAGAGGCTTTAACCCACTGAGCCACCCAGGTGCCCCTGTAAAATGCTTTTAATTATTCTGCATCTATTGAGAGGATCATATGATTCTTAACTTTTCTATTATTAATGTGGTGTGTGGATTTGTAGATTTTGAACCATCCCTGAATAAATCCCATTTTGTCGTGGTGCATAATTCCTTTAATGTACTGTTGGATCCTATTAGTTAGTATCTTGGTGAGACCTTTTGTATCCATGTTCATAAGGGATTTTGGTCTATAATTCTCCTTTTTCAGTGGGGTCTTTGTCTGGTTTTGGGATTAGGGTAATGCTGGCATTGTAGAATGAGTTTGGAAGTTTTCCTTCTGTTTTGACTTTTAGAAACAGCTTCAGAAGAATAGGTATTAATTTTCTTTAAGAGTTTGGTAGAATACTCCTGGGAAACCATCCAGCTCTGGACTCTCATTTGCTGGGAGATTTTTGATACTGCTTCAATTTCTTTTCTGGTTATGGATATATTCAGCTTTTCTATTTCTTCCTGTTTCAATTTTATAGTTTATATGTTTCTTGGAATGCTTTCATTTCTTCCAGATTGCCTGATTTGTTGGCATATAATTGCTCATATTATATTCTTATAATTGTTTGTATTTCTTAGTTGTGATCTCTCCTCTTTCATTCATGATTTTATTTATTTGGGTATTTTCTCTTTTCTTTTCGGTAAGTCTGACCAGGGGTTTATCAATCTTATTAATTCTTCCAAAGAACCAGCTCCTAGTTTCATTGATCTATTCCACTGGTTTTTCTTTTTCTTTCCTTCTTTTTAAAAAAAAATTCTCTATTATTGATTTCTGCTCTAATATTTATTTTTCTTCTATGGCTGGCTTTAGGCTTTATTGGCTATTCTCTTTCCAGCTCCATTAGGTGCAAGGTTAGGCTGTGTATTTGAGTCTTTTCTTGGTTCTTGAGGAAGGCCTGTATTGCTATATACTTCCCTCTGAGGACCACCTTTGCTGTGTCCCAAAGGTTTTGAACTGTTGTGTTTTCATTTTCATTTGCTTCCATGTATTTCTTAATTTTGGACCCATTCATCCTTTAGTAAGATGTTCTTTTACCTCTATGTATTTATGGTCTTTCCAATTTTTTTCTTGTAACCACAAGTTTCATAGTGTTTTAGTCAGAAAATGTGCATGGTATGATCTCAGTCTTTTTGAACTGGTTGAGGTCTGATTTGTGACCCAGTATGTTGATCTATTCTGGAGAATGTTCCAAGTACACTCAAGAAGAATGTGAATTCTGCTGCTTTGAATGCAATGCTCTAAATATGTCTGTTATGTCCATCTGGTTCAGGAAGTCATTTAAAGCCCTTGTTTCTGGGGGCACCTGGGGCTCAGTTGGTTAAGCGTATGTCTTCAGCACAGATCATGAGCCTAGGTTCCTGGGATGGAGCCCCACGTTGAGCTCCTTGCTCAGCAGAGAGCCTACTTCTCCCTCTCCCCCTTAATAGTGCTTTCTTTCTCTCTCTCTCTTTTGATATATCTCTCTCTCTAAAATAAATAAATAAAATCTTAAAAATAATAAAGCCCCTGTTTCCTTGTTGATTTGCTTAGATGATTTGTCCATTTCTGTGAGTGGGATGTTAATTTCCCTACTATTGTTGCATTATTATCAATAATATCAATATTATCAGTCAATATCAGTGAGTTTCTTTAATTTTATTATTAAGTAGTTTATAGCTTTGGCTGTGCCCAAGTTAAGGAAATATATATATATATATATATGTATATATATTTATATATACATATATATATATATAAAATTATTATGTCTTCTAGTTGATAGATGCCTTTATTATAATATAGTGTGCTTCTTTATCTCTATTCTTTATCTTTGGTTTAGTCTTTGGTTTAAAATCTAGTTTGTCTGATACAAGTATGGTTACCCTAGCTTTCTTAGTTTTTTTAAAAACATTTTATTTATTTGAGAGAGAGTGAGAGTGAGAGCATGAGCAGGGGGATGGGCAGAGGGAGAAGCAGACTCCCTGCTAAGCAGGGAGCCCAATGTGGGGCTTGATCCCAGGACGTCGGGATCATGTCCTGAGCCAATTGCAGATGCTTAACTGACTAAACCTTCCAGGCCCCCTTCCTCCAGCTTTCTTTTGATGTCCATTAGCATAATAAATGGTCCCCCACCCCCTCACTTTCAATCTGGAGGTGTCTTTGGGTCTAAAATGAGTCTTTTGTAAGCAGTATGTCAGTGGGTCTTGTTTTTTTTTTTTTTTTTTTTTAAATCCAATCTGATACCTTGTGTCTTTTGGTTGGGACATTTGTCCATTTACATTTAGAATAATTATTAAAAGATATGAATTTGGTGCTATTGTATTACCTATAAAGTCACTGTTCTTGTAGATTGCCTCTTTTCCTCTCCAGTTTTTGTTACTTTTGGTGTCTCTTTCCTGCTCAAAGATTCCCCTTTAATATTTCTGGAAGAGCTGATTTAGTGTTCATGAATTCCTTTAGCTTTTGTTTGTCTTGGAAACTGTCTCTCCTTTTATTCTGAATAACAGCCTTGCTGGATAAAGTATTCTTGGCTGCATATTTTCCCATTTAATACCTTGAATATATTATACCAGACCTTTCTGGCCTGCCAGCTCCCTGTGGACAGGTCTGTTGCTAACCTTATGGGTGTGCCTTGCAGGTTAAGGATCTTTTGTCTATAGCTGCTTTCAGCTGCTTTCAGAATTCTCTCTTTATCTTTGTATTTTGCAAGTTTCACTATGACACGTTGTGTGTTGACCTGATTTTTGTTGATTTTGAGGGAGTTCTCTGTGCCTCTTGGACTTAAATGACTATTTCCTTCCCTAGATTAGGGAAGTTCTCAGCTATCATTTGTTCAAATAAACCTTCTGACCCTTTTCCCCACTCTTTTCTGGGACTTCTATGATATGGATATTATTTCTCTCTCTTTTTTTTTTAAAGATTTTATTTATTTACTTGACAGATAGAGATCACAAGCAGACAGAGAGGCAGGGAGAGAGAGAGGAGGAAGCAGGCTCCCTGCTGAGCAGAGAGCCCGATGCGGGGCTCGATCCCAGGACCCTGGGATCATGACCTGAGCAGAAGGCATAGGCTTTAACCCACTGAGCCACCCAGGCATCCCTGGATATTATTTCTCTTTATGGAATTGTTGAGTTAGTTCCCTATGTCTACCTTTGTGATCTAATAGTTTCCTTTCCCTCTTCAACTTCATTATTTTCCATAATTTTTTAAAGATTTTATTTATTTGACAGAGAGAGAGAGGGAACACAAGCAGGGTGAGTGGGAGAGGGAGAAGCAGGCTTCCCACTGAGCAGGGAGCCTGATGTAGGACTTGATTCCAGGACCCTGGGATATGACCTGGGCCAAAGGCAGATGCTTAATGACTGAGCTACCCAGGTGCCCTTTCATAATTTTATCTTTAATATCACCTCTTCTGTCCTCTGCTTCTTCAGTCCTTGTGCTTACATCCATTTGGTTTTGTGTCTCAGTTATAGCATTTTTTAATTTCAGCCTGACTAGTTTTTAGGTCTTTTATTTTTGCAGCCAGAGTTTCTCTGGTGCCTTCTACACTTTTTCCCAAGTCCATTTAGTAGTTTTAAGACTGTTGAACATGGAGTCTGCTTGGGACTCTCTCTCCCTCTACCCCTCCCCTCTCCTCCTTCTCAAATAAATAAATAAATCTAAAAAAAACAAAACAAAACAAAAAAACCCTACTGCTGTATCTCTGCCTACTAAATTCTAATTTCTTTTTTTTAAGGAATTAAAGAAAAATTTTAAGCTTTACATTCAATGTGGGTCTCAAACTTGTAACTCTGAGATAAAGAGTTTCATGTTTTACCAACTGAACCAGCCAGCTGCCCTTAAACTCTAATATATTCTTAAAGTCCATCTCCAGGGGTGCCTGGGTGGCTCAGTGGGTTAAAGCCTCTGCCTTCAGCTCAGGTCACGATCCCAGGGTCCTGGGATCGAGCACCTTATCGGTCTCTCAGCTCTGTGGGAAGCCTGCTTCCTCCTCTCTTTCTGCCTGCCTCTCTGCCTACTTGTGATCTCTGTCAAATAAATAAAATCTTAAAAAAAAAAAAAGTCCATCTTCAGGTACCTACTTATCTTGCCTTTTCCAGTTCTCCTTTTTGGGTGCAATATTTTCCCTCTTTGAATCTCCATAACTCTCCTGTTTACATTGGTTGTACTGTTCACACATAGATAGCTATATGAAGCAAAAGTTATTCTGTCTTGTGTTCTGTTATTTTTATCCTTTTTGACACCTCATTTCCACCTCTAGCTTCCTTAATTGTAAAAATTTTATTTTACTTGCATTTCAAATCCTTCAGGGTATAGCTCAGAGACTGAACAATTCTCCATGCTTAATAAATGCTGATCAAATTTAATATTTACCTTGGATGCACAGTAGCCATTAATGGACTTATTAGCCTTCTTTCTGTTTTTGTTTTTGTGTTGCACTTTGATGAGTTTCTTTGAAGATAGAGACTTTTATTTTTTATAAATATCAAAAGAACCTGCTAAAAAGTGTTTTGAGAGAAAGCTGGAAAACAGATTTCAGAATGGTAAATTCCTGGGCTTTTGGATGTGAGGGCTGCTTCTAATGTTTAAAAAAAAAAAAATGAAGGTCATGAATTTTTCCTGAGAGACTGGATTTACCTTTCTTGACCCTTGATTTTTAGGGTTGTAGTTTTCAAGATTCTCAGTGTTGTATACATCGAAAAGTGTAATATCCCTCCCATTACATTTCTATATATGAATAATTTTAAGATAATAATTCATTAATCCCAACATGAATATTCAAATAGCTTATTTGGGACCCATTATGGTCCAAACTTAATTCACTATGTTTCTGCACAAAATAGATCTTTTTCTGTTTCTAAAGTACATATTTTCTTTATTTCCTACATCTAATTTTACGTTATCTTGATTCTAAAGCACTTTTTTATAAGATAAAAGATTCTTTTTTTTAGATTTTATTTATCTACTTGACAGCGAGAGATCACAAGTAGGCAGAAAGGCAGGCAGAGGGGAAGAGCGGGGGATGCAGGCCCCCCGCTGACCAGAGAGCCAGATGTGGGGCATAATCCCAGGACCCTGGGATCATGACCTGAGCTGAAGGCAGAAGTTCAACCCACTGAACCACCCAGGCGCCCCATAAGGTAAAATTTGTTATATCAGTTGCTTCTTATCATCAATGGCATATCATTGTTTAATTGGTAGTATTTTTCTTTCTTACTGGTATATAAAATTATGATGCATCTTAAAATTGATGGCACTTTAGCTCTGATAAAATATAATAGTTGCAAAAACATGTGGATTATAACTCCTTACCTTGTCACCCATTTTGTTTCTACTCACATGACCTTTACCGTAATTCTTCAGTTTCTTTTTCTTATTGAGTTAAAATCCACTTAACCTAAGAGTCACCATTTTAACTTTGTAGGTGTACAATTTAATCACTGAATATATTCATAATATTAAGGAACTGTCACTAATTCCAGAATATTTCTGCCACCCCAAAAAGAAACCCCATACTTTCTAATTTTCCCCTCTGCCTATTTTCTGGCAACCACTAATCTCCTTTCAGTCTGTATGGATTTGCCTATCCAAGACATTTCATTTAAATGGAATCATACATATATACAAATATGCATACATATACAACCTCATGTGCTTGGTTTCTTTGATTTATTGTAACATTTCCAAGGTTCTCCTGTGCTGTAGCATGTATCAGTGCTTCATTCCTTCTTATTGCCAAACAATATTCTTTTGTATGGGTATACCACAGTTTGTTTATCATTTTTCAAGTGATGGATATTTAAGTTGTTTCCACTTGTTGGCATTATGAATAATGCTACTATAAGTATTCCCATATAGGCTTTTGTGAAGGACATACATTTTTAACTCTCTTATGTATATACCTAGAAGTGGAATTGCTAAGTTATGGTAACTCTGTGTTTAATAGTTGAGGAACTGCAAAACTATTTGACACAGTGGCTGCACCATTTTACATTTCTCCCTGCAGTGTATGAGGCCTCAAACTTCTTCACTTTTCATCAACACTTGCTATTTTTCTTTTTTTCCTTTCATTATAGCCATTCTAGAGAGTGTGAAATGGTGTTCCTTACTGTTTCTTAAATGGTGTAGCCCTCATAACTTCTTCATTGACCTTCTGGTTTCTTCTCATTTTAGTTCATCCAAACCCCACTGGCCTAGTAGGTTTCCAAAGGGAAGTTATATAATTTCCTTTAAAACTTTTTTTCAATGGTTTCACAACAAATCTGTCAAATTAGGTATGACTTTGTTATTCCGGATGCAAAGACTTTAAATATATCTCTCTATGAATTTTGCTGCTATTATTTCACTCCTTCACTGGTGATACTTTGTTTCAACAAATCTGGAAGATTCACTGTCACTTGAACATCTCCTATACTGTCCTTTGTTAATTTTGTTTCCTATACCTTCACTTCTATAGGTGGAATTTCTACTTTTCATTAAGGCTCATCTCAGAAATCCTCTTCCAAGTGAAACCTCTCATCCATACATGATTTTCCCTCTTCTGAGCATCCAGAGAAATTGGAATATTTCTTATATTATCCCTCTCACTCTGCCTTTTAATGTGAAAGATCATGTTCTTTTCTTGACCTTCCTCCTTAGGTACAAAGACTTACTCATCTTGTGCCTGTAGTTTCTTATAAATATAAAATATTTAATAATTAACTAATTTGACTTTGAAATCATTCAATGGTTTCACAGAATTAGATGAATTTTTTTGAAGTATACTATGCTGTGTTTTAGGGAAGTTATGTCTTAGGAAAAGAGAAAAAACTTGCCTTTAGTCTGTTGGAGAAACAGGAATGAAAATACGAAATCTACAGAAATATGTATCTGTGAGTCTAATAACTTTAAACTTGCCTTGAAGGCAAAGAATCATGCTGGTGGATTGGTCATGTGGTGGATAGAATAAGAGCAGATTCCTGGGAGTTGAGCAGGAACTTTAACTTAAAGGACAGTATTATTTGGGAAAGCTCCAGTAAATCTAGTAACTGAAATTAAGTTACATGTTTGGTAAACTATCTTATGAATTGATTTAATTATTTTCAGCTGTGTGTTTTCAACATTTTTTAAGTGGCCTAGAAATTCAATGACCCATGTTGTTAAATGACCTTTGTTTTCCTGGAAGGATTTTACAGAGCAAACAGGTCGGAGTGATAATTTAGGAAGACATTTCAGTTTATGCCAATGGCAAGTTACTAAATTCAGGTACTTAAATAATAATAATAAGTAGGCCAGGGAACATTTGATGGTGGTGGAAGCGGTTTTGTCATGAATAGGCTGCCTTGTCTGAGGGCTGTAAATCTGGCTGCGATGTGCCTGTTTGACTGGCATTTCCCTCTGATTCTCCTCCCAGGAGGAGATTAGGAGGAATGTGCGGGTGCTGTCCCAGCCCCAGACCACTGTTGCTCTGTACTTTATTCTTATATTGCTACAGTATTAAGGCTATTAATGAAAGGAAAGATACTTCTAGTCCCAAATACTTTGGGTTAAAACTTTTGAAGAGTCACCCTCTGAGGGCAATGTGTTTTTTAAAAGTATAGTATAGTAACTACTGCATTTTGTTTCTTGATTTGTGGGGGTAGGGGAGGTAGTAGAGTGGGATAATTAGGTGTTAGTATCTATTACTGCAAAAATTGATTCAATTTTGTGTGTTATGTATTTGTGTATTGCTGGAGATGATTACTCTTACACTTAAAATAAGTTTATATAATTTACCTTTTTATGATTCATCTTTTTAAAGCATATCTCAGAATACAGACTAATATATTTATTAGCATATCATAAAAATGTGGCCCATGATTTTATGGCTAATTTTAGAGTTCCAGAAAACAGGAACTTTTAAAAAATACAGGATAAGGTAGTACTGAGAAAAGAAGCACAACAAATTAAACTCCTAGGTGTCTGGACACTGTAATGCCAATTAGTTAGTTTATAATGGGAAATATATGGGGCCGGTCAGATATCTGTGACTGATCCCTGCAAAGGCCACATCTTTACTGACCCATGGGTCCATTTTTGAAACTTAAATTAGAATTCAGAGTTCAGGGGCGCCTGGGTGGCTCAGTGGGTTAGGCCACTGCCTTCGGCTCAGGTCATGGTCTCAGGGTCCTGGGATCGAGTTCCGCATCGGGCTCTCTGCTCAGCAGCGAGCCTGCTTCCCTCTCTCTCTGCCTGCCTCTCTGCCTACTTGTGATCTCTCTCTGTCAAATAAATAAATAAAATCTTTAAAAAAAAAAGGAATTCAGAGTTCAGAGAATTCATTTGCTATTGGGAAACCAAAAGAAAGTTAGGGATAATTTATTTAGACTACAGGGGAGGGAACTCAATTATTCAAGACATTTTTAGCGGGAAATGATAGGAATCTCTAACCCCAATTAGCTTAAATAAGATCATTATGGCTTTAATTGGATTTCCAGAGCTAGGGCTGACTCTTGAGTTGGCTGATTTACTGGGTCAATGATGTCAGTAAGAACTTAGATTGTATCTTTTTCTCTGCTCTGCTGTCCTTGTTGAATTCATTGGGGGCAGCTTCTCTTTGTGATTAGAATCTCTAATCGGTACTACATGCTTCCTCATTTGTTTGAAATTGGGAGAGAGGAGGAGAGGGATGTTTTGAATTTGATTACTAGCTTTGAAATTACAGAAAAAGAAGTGCCATCCCACTGAATTCCAGAAAAAAGGAATGTCATCTCACTCGGTGACTCAGTCATGATAAAGCAACAAAACAACCGACCCAGATAGAACACAATTAAACTCATGGGAGATTATAAACTGATGTGACTCAAGTCACATGCCCATACACCAAGAACAGTTGTGGGGAGAATGTTAAAAGCTACTGTTATATTTAGTTTAATCATCTGTGGGGAAGAATAATATTGGGGAATCAAACACATTACAATAAACCTTAATGAATGCTCTTTTTTCTTTACTCTGGAGCTATATTTGCTTAAAGAAACAAAATTAACAACTTAAAGTCAAAACAACCTCTTCCACAAATAGACATAGATGAATAAATATTGGCACCTTCTGCTTTTGTTCACGTACTATGTGTGTTCCTTGTGTGTTTCATGTTCCTACATGATTATTAGTCAGTAGGTTGAGTAAGGGTGCTTTCTCAGTGTCATGATTCAACTCCTGTGTGTGAACTGGATTTTCTCCATTCCAGGATTGTCGATAAAATGCTCTGTTGCTCATGTATGTCTTTAGCATTATAGGAAGACTGTGTGAGAAGATATTGAGGAATTAGTAATGGGATTGCCAATTACTGCTGCTTAGGTGACTGTCACTTAAACAGATAAAGGGCTCTTTGGGGTGCACTTTACTTTGTATTGCAAAGGCTATAGAATTACTCGGGATTGTTTGGTTTCTGTATCTCATTTGAACTATTAGCCAGAGATTTATTTATGAACATATAGGGCTGCATCAGGGAATTCAAAAGCAAAGAGGCAAATCGCCTCAGAAAGGAGCTGGAACTAGCCCTAGACCTTTACCAGAATTTCTTCATTCCTCTTCTCTGCTGCTTTCTGTGCCTCTTGATTCCTTTTATTGTGGACTGGCTTCCATTTGATTTCCGGTCATGTGGTTTAAATTTTTTTTTTAAAGATTTTATTTATTTATTTGACAGAGAGAGATCACAAGCAGGCAGAGAGGCAGGCAGAGAGAGAGGAGGAAGCAGGCTCCCTGCCGAGCAGAGAGCCCGATGTGGGACTCGATCCCAGTACCCTGAGATCCTGACTTGAGCCGAAGGCAGAGGCCTAACCTACTGAACCACCCAGGCGCCCCTTAAATTTTGACTACTATTTCCCCAGGTCACATATTACTAGGACAGAGTCTTAGGAAGAGGCTGAATCCAAACACTTTCTCAGGTCTGTATTTCAAAACTTCCCAGGGGATTTTGTGACTGTATGTGGTCTCATCAACAAAGATGACTCTTAGGATATTAGGAACTTAAGGAAGGAGGCAAATCCCAGTAAAGTGATGAGCTAGATAGACAGTCTCATAATCTTCATCACATTGAGCTGACTTATAGAAAGTTACTCAAGAAATTTTCATCCCTATATTTATATGTGATAAGAGTTCCCTTTCTGCACAAAATCAGTGACTCATCTTCTTGTGTAGGGGAAAGTATTAAACTAGGAGTCGGGGGATTTTGGATCAAGGCCTGACTCAGCCATTTTTATTGTGTGATATTAAGCAAGAATTGTTATTTCTGTCTCTAGATTTCATCATCTTTAAAGCAAAAGACTTGAACTAGAGTCTTTTTAATATCCCTCTCAGCTTTGAAGTGGTATAATGTAAGCAACTATGTTGGAAGAAGAAATGTTTTAATCTGGTGGAACCAACAAAGTGAAATCCCAAATTCTGGGACTGGTACTACAAAGATTTTTACTTTGTGATCTTTTGTTTTTTCCCATCATTTGAAACTGGAAAGAACATTTGCATATTTACAATATGTTAACATATCCAGCTATGGGGTTTTTTTTCATTTTAATTTTTCTACTCTTGGAATATTTTTAAGTATTAGGCACTTATTTCATTCCTTTTATTATTTCATTTCAAAATCCTGAAATATATACCACTAGTATCTCTAAGTAGAAATCTTTTTATTCTCCTTGTTTTTTTCTATTATGGACTTAGTTTCATTTTTTGCCTTAGGTGTAGCTTATAAATAGATTTTTTAGGGTCCCTGAGCCCTATGCAAAGTTTGGGGTTCAGAAGATATTCCTAAGAAATCCCAATAGGGGAATGGCATCCAATGCCTATACAAGGTTTAGATTAATTAGTAAGGCCTAGACAAGGTCTAGATTAATTAATTAATTAATTAATGCAACAGAAATTTGATACCATTGAAATCACCTGATCTACTTTTCATAGATTATTACAGTTTTCAGTGGTTCTATAAAACACTGTGATTACATGTAATAACTACTTTAGCTCTACTCTCTCAGTCTTTTTTTTTTTTTAAGATTTTATTTATTTATTTGACACAGAGAGAGAGATCACAAGTGGGCAGAGAGACAGGCAGAGAGAGAGGGGGAAGCAGGCTCCCCGCTGAGCAGAGAGCGGGATGTGGGGCTCCATCCCAGGACCTTGGGATCCCGAAGGCAGAGGCTTAACCCACTGAGCCACCCAGGCACTCCTACTCTCTCAGTCTTGAGGATGGAGTTCTTTCTGAAATTTTGCTTGAGATAACAATGGCATTGACTCCTTTTTAATTTTTTTTTTATTTTGAAAAGCATTTTTAAGTTATAGAGAAATTGCCAAAGTATGAAGGCTGTGAAAGTTAAGGAAAGAATGAGGAGCTATTCCAGTTCTGGAAAGGTTAACAAGATATGTTAACTAAATACAGCTTGTGATACTTAATTGGATCCTTAGGTTTTAAGGACATTATTGGGATAATTAATGAAACTTGGCTGAGGAATAGATGGTAGTAAAGTATTAATATGGATGTCCCGATTTTGATGTTTGTACTGTGAGAATGTCTTTGCACAAAATATAGATTAAAGAGGTCAGGGATAACAGGACATTACATTGTCAACTTATTCTCAAATAGTTCAGGTGGATAAAGTCTTTGTTCTGTACATAATACTTTTCTGTAAATTTGGGTTGTTTCAAAATTGTATTTTTTAAGTATGAAGAGAAAAATCTATATCCATATTCTAGTTTTGATCATTTTCCAATAAGTTACTTTTTTTTTTTTTAAAGATTTTATTTATTTTAGAGAGAGCGAGATTGCAGGGGGTAGGGTGGAGGAGCAGAGGGAGAGGGACTAGCAGACACTGAGCTGAGTGTGGTGAGGCTTGAGCCCATGATCCTGAGATCTTGACATAGGCTGAAATCAAGTGCGGGATGCTCAACCAACTGAGCCACCCAAGCGCCCCTCCAATAATTTACTTTATAGCATGCTTCCCCCTATGAGTTTAAGATCCAGTCCAGGATCATGGATTACATTTAGTTGTCATATCTCATTTGTCTCCTTCAATTGCAAACGGTTTCTTAGGTTTTATCTTTCATGACACTGAAATTTTTGAAAAACTATATGCCACCAATTCTTGTCTAAATTCTCTTTAAATTTTGAATATAAGTCCAGCAGACTTATGATCTTTCATGTTTTTTAAGAAATAAGAATATTTTGATGAAGGCACACAGGTCATTTTCCTGTGATGCCTTCACTTTCCTTTGTTGCAGTTGGCTCTTGTTAAAGATAAAGAAATAATCATTCATGACAATTGTTAAAGGCATAAAGAAGACTTTATTTAAGAGGGACTTGGGCAGAGCAGGTTTTGCAGTAAGGGAGAGGGATTGGGCTCAACTCCAAATATGACAAAGACAAGTGGAGATTTATGGCCAAGGAGCAGGGTCAGTGGAGGTCAGTGGAAGGAAAATTACTGAGAGCAAAGGTCAAGACTAGGGAGGTTCTTGCTAGCTTGGCTCCATAGGATCCTTGCCGAAGATAAGCAAGGGTGATAAGATACCAAGGGTGGAAGAAGAGAAATTAGACCAGATATTGAATGTAATTTTTGTTTTGTTTTTGCTAAAATAATTCAGTATTCTTCCTAAAACTGGACTAAGTAGGCCAAGGACAGTGCCCAAGGCCAGGACCTAGTTGGGAAGAGGGCTCAGAGGAACCTGAATCAGATTTGGTGTAGGAGAGAGTCTTTATCACTCCTTGGTAGGGAATGAAAACCTTTTGTTTCAGATGGAGTTTCCTTAGATGCATTGATATATATCCAGTTAGGTAAGTGTATACTGATATAACAGGAAGAAACAGTATTATTTTAGAATCTGCCTATATGGTTTGTGATAACTGGCCAGGGAGAAGTAAAAAGTTCAATCTGGAGGAGGAAAAATGCCTTTGCGGTCATGGGTGGTTATGTCGGGCAAGGCTTCTGGCCAGGGATTCGATGGAAGAGGTATAGACCAAAAATTATGTTAGTGTAAGTAATAAGATAGCTGGATTTTAAAAATCTTTTTTGTGTGGGTGCAACTGAATAACGTTGTTGTCTGTTCGTGTTTCACTGCACTATCATCTATCTTTCCCAGGCCCTCAGCAAAGTTGACTCTCCACCAGGGCCTTGTGCTAGTGGTGCTTTGGAAAATACAGGAAGAGGGAAAGTACAGCATGTGGTGAAGAGACACAGATGACAGCAGCTTTAGGACAGCTGACCCGTGGGATGCTTCAAAAAAAATTCAGTAGGACTAGGAATTCAGACCCCATGAACTTAAGCCCAGAAATACTCAGAAAACATGGAAGGGAGTATATATGCCAGCCATTTTTTTGGAGGGGGAATGGTGAATGAAAGAGGGGGATGCACATGCATGACAAATATCTGGATTACACTGTTGAACATCAAAGTCTTTTTTCCTACCAGAGAAGTCGTTTGTTTTTATTTTTAATTAAATCTTGTCATGACTTTAAACAATCTCTATATCTATATCTAAATTGGAATAGTTGTCTCATCGTAGGAGGTGCTCCTGCAGGTGAGCCATAGAGTTAGGCCTGTGTTATGCAAATTGTTAGGTAATTCACAAGAGGCATTTCTATGGAAACAAAAGAAAAACACAGGTTAACGTTTGGAGCAAAGTACAAATATAGTGTTTGAATCCAGTGAGACAATTTCTGGATGTCAGACTAAAAGCATCCTCAGATGGAGTAGGGACAGGCAGTGGCGACCTGGTGGATTTTTGGGGCTTGTAGTTCACAGGTCATTGGTTGATCCTTTTGAGTGACCACAGTGAATTAGGCAGGAATATTGCATAAACATGGGCCATTGTGGCAGTTTCTCTGCTGTGACCTTAAGTCTAGCTTCATTTTTCAGGGCTTTGGGGAAAAGGGCAGTTCTATTTCTCAATGATTTCAAGTCAAAAGAATGGGAGAATATTAGAAAATTTACTTTGGAGTCATAGCCGGATATTTAAGGAAATTGGAAGAATTCAGGATCTGGCCTAGGTTTATAGGCAAAACAGCAAACACTCAAAGACACTATCAGAATTAGAATTTAACATCCATAACGTGTGTTATTGAAATCTTTTTCTCCAAAATCACCCCCATGTCCACTGAAGGATAGCCAAATTAAGACTAATTTATTGTTTGTTAAACAAATCCAGTTTTTTAAAAAAAGATTTTATTTATTTATTTATTTTAGAGAGAGAGAGAGGGAGAGTAAGATTGCACAAGCAGAGGGAGGGAGAAGGAGGGGGTCAGAATCTTAAGTGGACTCTGTGCTGAGTGTGGAACCTGATGTGGGGCTCGGTCTTACAACCCACCCTGAGAGCATGACCTGAGCTGAAACCAAGAGTGAGCTGCTTAACCAGTTCAACCACCCGGGAACAAACAAACAAATCCAGTTTTAATGAACTTGACCTAATTGTTTACATAAGTATTGCAAGAATAGTGACTGACTACATGGGTTTTTGAAATCTGCTTTGCTGGACAAAAAATTGGCTTTGATGGAACTTTTTACAAGGAATTTCGGATTGAATATTTAATAGCCTCTCAAGGCCAGAAGCCAAGTCAAATAGTTACCATCAAACTCATTTGCAGTATATGTAGATTTGAGTGAATTCCTCTCTTTCTGAGGTCCCCCAAATATTCTGAGGTCCCTATACCTGTCAGGAAGTTACATTTTTTTATTCACCTGGTAAGGCTGCTGGGAACTTTGTAAGCAAGATATCAGGCTCAAATTTCCAAGGGGCTCCATTGGCTCCATAAAGTTAACCTTAGTTCCTTGACACTGTCTGGTTAAATCTGAGTCTATGCATGCTCTTTAAAATATAATATCCCAGTCAAAGTCTTAGTAAAAATAACCAATGTTAAAAGGAGAACAAATTCTTTTTCTTTTTTTTAAGTATTTATTTAAGTAATCTCTACACCCAACATGAGGCTTGAACTCATGACCTCGAGATCAAGAGTCATATACTATTCAACTAGATACCCCAGGAGAACAGATTCTTATTGAACTTACACAAATAATGATAATTGCCATGGAAGAAAGAATACTCACTGAGAGTTTTTTGAATTCTAGAGGTTTCAGGTAAGGAAAAAAGATAAATGTTTTAATTTGTTTATAAAGCCTTTTTTTTCATCAAATTTTTATAAGTTGTAGATATCATGAGAAAAAAAATTTCCTTATATCTTGAAGAGCAAACATTAGAAAACCAGCAGTGTTTCAAGTAAGAGTCATAAAAACTATAACTATCCTTCTCAGTTCATTTAGTCCAGTGTTATACTTGTTTTGTTTGAATGCAGCTTTTCTATTCTAGAAATGTTTAGTTTAGCTTTGTAATATTAAAAATATCAGAAGCCTGTATTTGTCAAAAGTCCTTATTTTTTAGGGATTTTTATTTATTTATTTGTCAGAGAGAGAGAGAGAGCAAGCAGGGGGAGTGGCTGGCAGAGGGAGAAGCAGGCTCTGCACTGAGCAAGGAGCCCAATGTGGGACTCCATCCCAGAACCCTGGGATCTTGGCCTGAGCCAAAGGCAGAGCTTAACCAACAGAGACACCCAGGTGTCCCTCAAAAGTCCTTTTAATAAACCTCCTTGAAACTGAAACACATTTGTGAGAGCATCAGGGTCTAACAATAATCATAAATGGCGAAAGACTCAAAATGGCCATGGTTAAAATCTAATGAGAGTTCATTTTAATGCAGTCCACAAGAAAATTTGGTTATTTTTGTGATACATAACATTTTAATAATTAGAATTTTAAGTGATAGCATTGCACCAGAACATATTAGAACTTTAGGAATTTTATATACTTTCTATTACAGTTATAGCACTCACTCATACAATATAACCTAAGAAGATTTATCATCCCTTAACTGACAATGCTTCCCACGTAGTTTTAGCATATCAAATAGACAAGCTTATTAGTCAAAAAAACTTCATTTTATGATTTGAATATTTGAGAAGTTTGTAACAAACGAAAGATTTTTTAAAAAAAAGATTTTATTTATTTATTTGACAGAGAGAGAGAGATCATAAGTAGGCAGAGAGGCAGGCAGAGAGAGGGGGAAGCAGGCTCCCTGCTGAGCAGACAGCCCGATGTGGGGCTCCATCCCAGGACCCTGAGATCATGACCTGAGCCGAAGGCAGAGGCTTTAACCCACTGAGCCACCCAGGTGTCCAACAATCAAAAGATTTTAAAGCATATACCTAAACAGGATCACAGATCATTACAAAACTTAAAATTTAATTATCTGTTTAACCAAGGTAGCCATAAGAGATTCTGGACAAATACAGAAGGTTACACAGTTGTTAGAAAAACTTAGCTCTTTTAACATTGAGAAGATTTAAACTTCTTAAGCGACTGAAGACCCGATAAAGGCGAAATATAAAAACTGTTTTTTTTTTTTAATATTTTATTTATTTGACAGAGAGAAATCACAAGTAGGCAGAGAGGCAGGCAGAGAGAGAGGAGGAAGCAGGCTCCCCACGGAGCAGAGAGCCCAATGTGGGGCTCGATCCCAGGACCCTGGGATCATGACCTGAGCCGAAGGCAGAGGCTTTAACCCACTGAGCCACCCAGGTGCCCCTAAAAACTGTTTTTTTTGGCAGATAAAGAAATGCCTTTGTTCATGATTTTTTATCAAGAGCAGACCAACAATCCAAGAAAACTCTGTCTTTCTAACAGAGGAAAAACTGAATTCTAGTCTTATACTAGTATACTTTTAAAACTTATTCATTACTCTAAGTCCTGGCCATACTTAAAATTCTTTTCTAAATATTCCCCTTTACAGCTTTCTTTTTTCATTTAGATTTTGTCCTAAATTTTTCCTCTCTAAATAAACTGTCTCAAAATTACTTGTCATTTCTTATACCATTTCTTTTTACATTTTTCTTATTTTCCTATGTATAAAGTTGCTGTCTCAATGATTTCAAGCAGTCTCAATTACATTTATCAGAATTTTAACTTTTAGAAACTTCAGCTTCCAGTGAAAACTAAGTAGTAACCCATTGTGAATTGTTACATCAGAAATCTTTAGATGACAAATTTGTGAATATATTTCATAACATCTAGAAACATGTATTTTTCCATAGTGTAACTTTCAATAAAGCATAGAACACATTTACTCATAGACCCAAGTATCTACAATTTCTCTGCAATAGGACAAAAACTGTCAAACCTGTGTTTTGTAATTGTTTTAGTATTTTATCTTACTTGGAAAAGACTTACATATTCAATGAATTTAACCCAATGTATCATTTAACCTAGCAAAACTTCAAAGTTTCAGGTTACCAAAGATTTTGAAAGCTATTAAAAGTTTACCTAGAAACCTTTTTATTTATTTAACCTGTTTGCTCTTAAACAATTACCCATGAAAACTTTGAGACAGGAAAAAGGTAAACATTTTAAGTAATTTTTGCTGATAGATTGCAACAGAGATAACATGAACTTATTTGACCTATAGGAAATCTTGGTAGAATAAACATTTTATATTTAATGCTGATAACTCTAAGTACATCTATTTTAATTAAACCAACAATCAAATTTTAATTTACCAAAGATTATCCCGGATCACATGTACTTGAAAAACATTTGGGTTAGTTCTTATCTTTTTGAGTTTCAGAGTGCCCAGTTTTTACAAAAACTTGCTTTTAAACCAATTAAATAAAGCTCCTTTACAAATTAATTTCAGCAAAACCATCTGGGGCTAGAGAAAATATCTCATATTTATAATATATGTGGACACATACACACAAACAAGATGCAAACAAAATCTAGCCTTTGTTTCACTAATGTTTGTGGAAAGGACATTAAAGGCCCCAATTCTAAGTATCTCTCTTTTACAAAACAAATCTAATTGCGAGATAGCATTATAATTTATAATCCATTAATTAGTCATTTTCCCACTTCCCAATTAGTAGCAATTAGAACTCAGCTGGTTTTGTCCAAAGATGCCAAAAGCTGCAGCAACAAGCAAAACACATGAAGCCCCAGAGTACCTCTGTGAGCCTTGGTTCCTCCCAAAACATTGGAAGCTTCATTGACGGATTCAAATAGCTACCTAGTTTCTGGTATAGCCAGCTCTGTCTGATTGTGGGCCCAAGAAAACTAAATCAGACATGTCAGAAAAAGTCACAGGGGTTTGTTCCTGTTATAATTCTTGTTTAGTATATAAATTATTAACTAAATTAAAACTGTTGTTGGTTTTATTTAGTGGGAAGAACGGAACACTTATTGAATGCCTAGTGACTATTAGGCACTTTGTTACTAGTTTCATCCTCTCTTGCAGCCCTGGGAAGTAGATAGTATGTTTCCTATTAGCAAATTGTGTATATAGCTATCTGTTTGATTCTGAACACTTATTAGTTAGGAAAGTGGGGATTTGATTTGAAATCTGTTTGAATCCAAAGTTCATGTTTTTTTTTTTTTGTTTTTTTTGTTTTGTTTTTTCTAGTTAAGCTGGTGCTCTGGAAAGTTTTAGCTTACTCAGCACAGTTTGGGCTCTGTAGTTTCCTTTCTCTTGCCATGACTTGTAAATAGAATTGTGACTTCCAGGATGGTGTTCATTTTACTTTCATTGTTGTTAAATTAGTAAACATGTATAGCACTAATAGGTCCTAGTTAGAAAAAAATAATTATTTTTCCATCTTTAGATGAGTGTCTGTAAGATAATTCATAATAGCATTGAGCATTGGGAAATCAGGAAAATAACTCTTGTTTTTCAGATTTTAGCATAAGCATCCCTTGTTCCAGTTAGTCCTCCCCAAATCCTTCAGATTGGGTCAGGGCTCCTTGTGCTTTACTCTCACAATACCCTTTCCTTTTCCTTCATGGCACTTTTAACTTACACTTTTAAATTTGGTATTGTTGAGTAGTGTCTCTTTTTCACCTAGTGATTAGGATGAATATATAGCGTGCAGGGTTTAAATGGACTTACAGTACTTCTTCACCATCAGCTGACCACACAAGCTCTAGGTGATCATACGTCATGGCAGGAGAACATTCGCAGAATAAACTGAACTGCTCTGAAACAGAATCAGCATGATATTATTTTTCCTCCAGGGAAAACAAAGGTCAGAAGCCTGAAGGGATCACAGAAGGAGATACTGAGTTGTTAAATGTTACAAATGTTTCACTGAATATTAATGAACTAGAAAGTGAGAATGGTATCTCAAGCACTTTCATGTCCTGCTAATGTTAGAAGCAAAGTGTGGCTGCCAAACCAAGTAATAAAAACCTAAAAATCAGAGAACATACCAAAAAAGACAATAAATGCTGTATTTTCTAGAAGGCTCAGGGTAAACACAAACCTATTATGTGTACACATTGCTGTATTAGTATTCACAGCTCACCTTAGATTCCAATTTCAAAATAGATTCATCCTATTCATTCTGGTTCATAGCAGCCAGTTATCCTCAAAATATTTATCACAGTTTGTAATTATGTATTTATTTGTGTTTACATATTTAGTGTCTAAGACTATAAACTCTATAAAGGTAAAGGCCCGTGTCTGATTTGTTCAGATCATGCACATGGGATGCCAACATGCCTAACAGACAGTCCATATACAGACAGTTTGTTTCCAGAATGTTCAGAGGCTGGGTTTAGTGCTGTCTGTACTCCGAGCCATCTTTAAATAGGGAAGGGTCAATTTGGCCTTAGTACCATGAGTGTTAATATCATTAAAAAACATTTCTTGTTAAAAATTCCTTTTTTTAAAAGATTTTATTTATTTATTTGAGAGAGAAGGAGAAAGAAAGCATGAGCTGAGGGGGAAGGGCAGAGAGAGAGGAAGAGGAGGATGCCCCACTGAGCAGGGAGCCTGTTGTAGGACTTGATCCCAGAACCCCAGGATCGTGACCTGAGCCAAACGCTTAACCACCTGAGCTACCCAGGCTCTTCTCCTGTTAAAAACTTTTAACTTTAGATCTTTATATAGTCACTGTGCATTTTGTAGATCCATGGCCAATTATGGGGTGAAATATAATTTGTCAGACTGCCAGAAACTCCCAGAGGCTCATTCTGTGCATTAAGACAGGTAACTGCAAAGAATATCTGTTGGATTGGTGAAGATAATTGCTACTGAAAATATTATATTCAAGGAGGGATGCTGTAGTCCAGAGGATTTGAACCTCATCTGGAAAACACTTATGAGGTACCTTAAGACTTGTAGATATTATGGGGGCGCCTGGGTGGCTCAGTGGGTTAAAGCCTCTGCCTTCGGCTCAGGTCACGATCCCAGGCTCCTGGGATCGAGCCCCACGTCCAGCTCTCTGCTTCGCAAGGAGCCTGCTTCCTCCTCTCTCTCTGCCTGCCTCTCTGCCTAGTTGTGATTTCTCTCTGTCAAATAAATAAAATATTAAAAAAAAAAGACTTGTAGATATTAGGCAAGAGCATGTTGTTGTTGAGTCTTAAAGACTTAAATTTTTAATTATTTTGTTCTTAAAAATTATATAAATAATACATGTTTGTTGTAAAAGGCAAAAGATTTATAAGATTTGAAGAGAAACCAGAGTATTTACATATTTGTTGTAAGCATGAGTTGAGGTAGTTTCAATCCCTTTCACCAGGTAAGTCACTGTATATAGTTTATCTTTTGATTATGGCCTTTATAGCCTTCAGGTCTTTTCTTCCCGATATGCAGGTTATCTCTGTTTATATCTGGCACTGTAGCCATCAGAACATCATGAGAAAAACCTGGGATGCTGGAAAGGACACATTTATAAAAATAAATGTCCCTAGTTTTTGAGGTCTTCAGGGTGTTCATGGCAAACAATGGCTGAACACTTGAAAATGTAGAGTAGCTGCTTGGAAGATTTCCTGGTGAAGGTTCTGCCAGTAGTCATGAGCACTTTGACTATCCCTGCTTAGTTTCAGCATCTTCTCCTTTTGATAGACTGCCTGGACAGAGATGCCACTGCTTCCTGGTCCTAGAGCCCGTCCTCTGGCCTCGGCTTGTCTAGCTACTGTCTCTCCCAGGATGTCTCCCTGCACATGGAGCACTAGCTGATGATGCCTGGTGGCCACGCTGTGCTAGTTACTGTGTCTTGCATTCAATTTGCAGCAAGTCTCTGGTTTAGGATAGTGTCTCTCAAGTTATCGATAGTGAAGGATGACTTCTGTTTGTATTCTCTGTCCATTGTGGGCTGGTGCTTTTTTGGTAAAAAATATAAAAGTCAATTTTTAGAAAAATGAGATGGGAAATACAAACCCAAAGACAAAAATAAGTCTGAATTTTCATTATTATATTGAAAAGACATGAAAGTACTCCGCTAATGTGCTACGGAGGTTTCTAAATGTTTACTCTCAACTTTGGTATTTACTTTGTTATGGGCTGAGAGCAAAGAGTTCCTTGACCTGTACTGGTCCACTGTCCATGCTTTGAGTGGCTGGTTAAGGCTTTTGCTCTGAGACCTTTGCCACATATTTTTGGAATATGTGTTTGTTTTTGGAGACATTACCTGTGTTCCTACTTTATGTATTTCTGTGCGTGTGTGCGTGTGCGTGTGTGTGTGTGTGTGCATACATGGGGTGGTGGTGATAGGTGTTTTCTTTCCCCACTATCTTCTCTTTGATCTGATTACTTCAGTTTCAGTGGAACCTCCAACAGTGTTTTCCAACAGCATGGCTCCACTCATGCACATTCTTTGGGAATGCCAGGGGCTTATCACATGCTGCACCTGTAGTTGCTCATGCTTAGACATAGCCTTTTCTTTTCCTTTAACATTTTATTAAGTTTTTAATTTTAATTCTAGTATCATCATACAGTGTTATATTAATTTCAGGCATATAATACAGTGATTCAGCAATTCTGTACATTATCAATGCTCATGATGGTAAGTGTACTTTTTAACCTTCTTCACCTATTTCACTCACCCCTCCCCCCCAACCTCCCCTCTGGTAACCATCAGTTTGTTCTCTATAGTTTAGAGTCTGTTTCTTGGTTTGCCTCTCTCTCTTTTTTCCATATATGAATGAGATCATGTGGTATTTGTCCTTCTCTGATTTATTTTACTTAGTATTATACTGTGTAGTTCCATCCATGTTGTTGCAAATAGCAAGATTCATTTTTTTTAATGGCTGAGAAGGATTTCATTGTGTGTGTCTGTATATATATATATATATATATATATATATATATATATATATATGATATACAGACACACACCACATCTTCTTTATCCACTCATCTATCAATGGGCGCTTGGGCTATTTCCATATTTCAGCTGTTATAAATAATGCTGCAATAAACATAGAAGTGCTTATGTCCTTTTGAATTAGTGTTTTTTTAGGGTCCCTAAAGGGGTGGGAGTTGGGGGTCTGGGGTAACTGGGTGATGACCATTAAGGAGGGCAGGTGATATAATGAGAACTGGGTGTTATATACAACTAATGAATCACTGAACTCTACATCTGAAACTGATAATACACCAAATGTTTAATTAATTGAATTTAAATAGAAAATAATTAAAAAAAGAAAAGAATTAGTGTTTTTTGTATTCTTTGGGTAAATACCCATTAATGTGATTACTGGTAGTTCTATTTTTAACTTTTTGAAGAACCTCCATACTGTTTTCCAGAGTGGCCGCTCTAGTTTGCTTTCTCACCATCAATGCACGAGAGGGTTCCTTTTTCTTCACGTCCTCACCAATACCTGTTGTTTCTTACGTTGTTGATTTTATCCGTTCTGACAGGTGTGAGGTGATATCTCACTGTAGTTTTTGATTTGTATTTCTCTGATGACAATGATGTTGGGTACATTTTCATGTGTCTGTTGGTCATCTGAATGTCTTTTTTGGAGAAAATCTGTTCATGTCTTATGCCACTTTTTCTTATGCAAAAATTCAGGTTTTATTTTTACTTACTCTTACAATGGTGAGAGCTGATAATCAGGAACTTATACGCAAACAAGAACTTTTGTTTTCTACCTCTTAGCTGAACAAAAATACACACAATGTGGCATTATCATTAGGCAAGACTTGCTGTTTTACATTTCCCACAAGAATACGATATTATCCTTTTTTGAACAAAATGCCCAGATTACTAAGGAAACCATCTTTGGAGGAAGTGTTTAATAAGCATATTTTATTTAAATAAATCCTCCAGGAGAAAATGGGAAAATTCACTGCCTTTACTTAGAAGAAGGCTGTGTAAGTAGTTATTTGTCAAATTTATCTGTGCAGCTCACCAACATTTCCTCCTTGGAAACATCAATATTTCCACATCACAGTTCCCAAAATGACTTTATAGTCTTAAAATTCTGTGTCTCCTTTGGCTTGCTTCTCTCTTGATTCCACCCAGGCTTTATTAATGGTTCGCTTCATATCATCATCTCCATCTTCATAAATTTTCTTTAGAACATTCATTAATCCCTCACTAGGATCTGTTTCAGTGTCATAGGAGGGCTTTTCTTTCTCTTTGCATTCTTTTTCAACCTGAGTCAGGTAGTCCCACCGTGTGTTTTCTGCTTTCTTTCTACATAAGATATGAACAGTATCTGTCTTGACTTTTTTTGAACTGCCTTCCACAGAGATGGGTTTTAAAAGATTGTTCACAATCATGGAGTAACTCTTCCCATTTAGATTCTTTACCAAAAGATCAAATGACCTCTCGGTGAAGTGCACCTGCACGTTCTCAGTGGGGACTTGATGAACTCCAGTTAAGGTGATGTAGATTTTCACAAACTTATCTGACTGATCCCATCTGTAATTACTGATTTTCACTGTATATCCTGTTGTAATGGGAGCAACCACAGCAGCTGGCTTTTCATTGTCAAGAAGTTCTGCTTTTCTCTGGGACTTCTGCTGCATCTTGTTCTTTTTTTTTTTTAGATTTTATTTATTTATTAGAGAGAGAGAGAGAGCGAGCACAGGCAGACAGAGTTGCAGGCAGAGGCAGAGGGCGAAGCACGCTCCCTGCCGAGCACGGAGCCCGATGTGGGACTTGATCCCAGGACGTTGGGATCATGACCTGAGCCGAAGGCAGCCGCTTAACCAACTGATCCACCCAGGCATCCCTGCGTCTTGTTCTTGATCTCTGTCTCAATCTTGGATTTTTCAGCTGTAAGGGCATCAAGTACTCTTTTTCTAGAGGACTTTTCCAGCAACACCTTTACCTCTTCTAGATCTTTCTGTAGCTCTTCCAAAGCTGAAGCCATGGTCGGGCTGATCAGGCAAGGCCCGAGCTGCAGACGCGCAGGGGAGAGAACAGGAAACACCGCACGGAACGCGCTTTCCCGGACGTGGGCCCCACCCGCACGAGTCGCAGCACCCCAAGCCTGCGCGCACACCCGACCCGGCGCGAGACCGGCCCGCCTGCCGCACAGCGGCGCCTCACGTCTTATGCCACTTTTAATTGGATTATTTGTTTTTTGGTATTGAGTTGTATAAGTTCTCTATATATTTTGGCTACTTGGACATAACCTTATCTGATAGAACATAGCCTCCTACTTGGACAAAACATCTGATAGAACATAGCCTCCTACTTATAAACCCAAAGGGATATGACAAGAGTATCTCTGGATACACACAAAAATGCAAAGATTACAAGAGCATAACACTTGGTGGACATTGTTGGTGTCTGTCTTGTTTACTGTTTGTTCCCCCAGTGTACAGGCTATTAAACTATTTTCTCTCAACTCCAAATACCCTTGTACACTTGGTTCTGTGATGCTAGGACTCTTGTAAACCACTGTTCTGCTTTGCTGGCCGACTCCATTTTATTCTCTGCCAACAGGGAGCACTGAGGTTGTGGAGGAGAGGGGACTAGGAGGGTGGAGAAGGAAGAAGGACTTGGCTCTTTCTTGTTTATGCACAGAGAGCTTCCTGTTTTATTCTTTGATGCTTACATTTCCCGTGAATATCACCCCAGCATCATTTCTTCACCCCAGTAGCAGCAAGGCCCTCTCCTAGCAGCAGCTAAATCCAGTTAGAAGTTTTCCCAGCCCTTGCAAAAGTCACCCATAATGCATCCGTGAAGACCCCAGCTAGCCATAGCCCCCTCCTCAGAGGTCTGAATCTCAGGTTGGCTGGGTCCCTCTCTCAGCCTTCTGTTTTAATAATTCCAACATTGTCCTTTTATTCTCTCAACCCTAAAGATTGTAGCAGTTTATTGGAATTGCTACCTTTATTACATGGTAGTCTTCTCTTTTTGGCTTTTTAATCACCTAGTAAACCAACTCTCTTGCCACCTAATAATTTCTTAACTGGTATGGTTTCTGTCTCTTGGTTGAATCCTGACTGAAGCATAGCAAAAAACAACGGCAAGGACCTTTGACTGTTTAAATTTGTATGCTTTGAGTATGCTCAATAATGCTTATTTGAACTTGAGGTTGAGCTAAGTTTCGTATCCTAGACGGCAATAAAATAGAGTGAAACTGGTTTTGGCATTCCTGAAGCTGGGAAAGTCAGTACATTTGTTGAGTTGATGGCTATTTTCATAGATTGCACTCTTTCCCTGATTCCTACCCCACTTTAACCTTCTTACTTATTTTTGCCATTTTATATAATCTATCTCAGTTAAACTCAACACTCCTTATTGTATCCAACTGGGACACTTTTTACAGATGCTAAAGTAAATCCAGGGCCACCCTTAATTGCACAATAGGGGGGTAGAGCCATGTCATAAAGCAGACTTCAGATGGCCCATAGCGCTCCTTGCCACCCAGTATTCATGTAGTCACTTCCCACTCTGAGTAGGGCCAACCTGCATTATTAATGGAATATTGTAGAGATGATGGGATGTGACTTCTAAGGCTAGGTCATAAAAGACACCGTGACATGTGTCTCACTCTTTCTGGATCACTGGCTTTGGGAGAAGTCAGCTTCCATACCGCGAGGACACCCACGCAGCCATATGGATAGGTCCAGGTGGTAGAACGAGAGAGTAGTCAGTGCTCATTTGCCAACCATATGAATGAGGCCCTGGAAAGCAGTTCATCCAGCCCCAGGCAAGCTTCAGATGGCGGTAGTCCCAGTTCCCATCTTCACTGCAACCGTGGGATAGACTGTGAGGTGGCTCCATCTAGCTCAACTTTCCACAAAAAGCTCACTCCCAGAAATGGTGAGATAATAAATGTGGCCGTTTGGGACATGAGTTTTGAAGTAATTTGTTACGGACCAAATAGATGCCAAACACAGAGCATTACATTAGTCGGTACATAACTTTGGTCTTGGTGACGAGTGTTGTGATTGAGGTAGAATACAAGTTGTGGTAAAGACACTGATGAAGTAATAGCTCTGCTGAAGACAGTCTGCTACAGGGCAAGTTTTCATGTATTCTGTAATCCTGCTGTAAATCAGGACTTGTTAATTGCAAAATAATCAGAGAAAGAGAAGTATTTATTTCTTTGTACATGGAAACAACCAAGCACATTTTCTGTATGAAGTTCTACAGGTTAAGGGCACTTTAGTTTCTCTAGCTGATTCTACAACTTTAACCAAGAGGCTAGATTCCTGAATTCATGTTTTTGTTCTTCAGGTTTGGAAAAGCAAACCAACAATAGGTAGGGTCAGATAAAAGTCTTCCAAACAAGATGTCTTGAAGAACTTTACATTACTGATTCCCTTCTTCCCCCAGTAAATTCTTCAATAAACTGGAATGCCTCATCTTTCACAAAACTTTAATAGGGGAACACGCTAGCATTTTGATTATCCCAGTATTAGTGTCAGCTCAGACTCTGTATCTGATAGTCCTTGAAAGATTTGGGCATTGCCTCTCTCCCTGTGTCTAATTATTTTAGTTTGTCTGCATGGGAGAGGATTAGGGGAATTGGCAGCGTATATATTTACTGTGTGGTGGGTTCTTTCTGAACCACTGGTGCATTTCTTTCTGCTATAGTGAAAGGGGTGCTCCCTCTGGATTCTACTGAGGACCATGGTCATCTGGTAGATTTTCAGATTTTTATGTCAGACCTACTATAACATGCCAACCTCTTTGAGCCTCTCGACTTCTGGTACTTTGCCAAAGTAGTTCTGGCATCTCCATTTCAATTGCTGTAGGCCATTATTCCCCGCCCCGCCCCAAGCTTCGAGGAACCATCCCAGCAGCACAGAACTGACTCTAGGTGTTCTCCTCAGGAATTCAATCCTGAGTTATAGATTGTATCCATATCAATAACCTCTCCCTTATATTCTATTCCCTTAGTCCAGTCTGCTTATGATTGATTTTCAACATGTTTTCCCAGTTCTTTCTGGTACATGTGAGCCACATCCTGTGGTTATTTTGGTGAATTATTTTCCTAGTCAGGCTGAGACTTGAACTTATTTATTGGTGGAGAAGTCACGAGGGAAGGAAGGTAGGTATCATTTTATGGAGCATTTGCCTTGGTAAAGCTCCTGTGCTGTCCAGGCAGGGAGAACCTGGTCTCACGCAGCAGTGGGCAGTGGGCCACTTCTTTAGGCCTTTAGGGTTAGCCGAATCTGTGGCTCAAGTTTCTGAAAATATTCCCCAAAGAGTTTTAAGACCTTAATCCTTCCCGATCAGGGCCCTGATTTTAATGTTGGAGATTAAAGGAAGAACTTTAGATGAAAACTTCTCTGCAATTTGACTGATAATCAAATCCTAGGCCTGATTTTTTAGCCTAATCTGTCCTTTGGTTATAGCCAGCGGTTACAACTAGAGTAATCAGAGGAGATAAAGGGACAGTTTAAGTGCTGTTAGAGAAGTTTTGTGGTTTTCAGTTGGGCTCTTAGTTGGTGGTTGGTTGACTCAACTTGTCATTTTGTTTTTCCTTCAGCA
The DNA here is from genome assembly GCF_922984935.1 of Meles meles. NCBI lineage: Eukaryota > Metazoa > Chordata > Mammalia > Carnivora > Mustelidae > Meles > Meles meles. Next base: position 110,297,516 of record NC_060067.1, on the reverse strand, counting down.
TATTGATGACACGTAACAAAAAACAACTAAACCCACAGTTCCTATAATTACCATTCCCATTTTATCTCTCAAGTGCTAATGCTGTTGCACAAGCCAGTGCATGTTCTGCAATCAGTATCCCTCCCAATTCACCACAGAAGACTCTTAGTAATTGTATTACAAGAGCATGCCACTCAACACCCACTCAACACCAGTGTGTTAGTTATCTGTTGTTCAGCAGCTCAAAACACAGATGTTTATGCTTTCTAAGTTTTTACTGATCAGGAATTTGGGAGAAGCTTATCTGGGTGTTGTGTTTCAGGATCCCACAAAGCTCTAATGGAAGTGTTGGCTAGGGCTGTAGTCATCTCAAAGCTTGACTCAGAAGGAATCCTCTTTTAGTTGTATTCACATGGGTGTTGACAGACCTCAGCAGATCTATTTTCAAATTAACTCAGGTCTTCTCCGCAAGGGTGCTTCTTGCTGTGACAGCTGGCCTCTCTCAGAACAGGCAATCCAAGAGAGAAGATCCCCGAATGGAAGCCATGGTTTTTTTGGAACCCATTTCAGAAGTGACATCTTGACATTTCTGCTTTTAAAACTGAGTCAATAAGTCTAGCCCACATTTAAGGAGAAAGGATTACACAGGGGGTTGAATACCAGGAGGCTGGGATCCTGGGGGCCTATCTTAAGAACAGACCACAGTGGTTGTCTTTTGCCATCTTGTTGGTAAGTGATTCACTTCCAGAATCCCATCCTTAGGATCAGCTTCCTAGGACTACTTCTGGTACCAATGGTCTTTGTTTGGGAACCCCAGAAGCAGACCTTGAGATGAAAATTAGATTTCTAGTAGTTTGATTAACAAGATGAATGGGACACTAATAGAAAAGCAGGGAGATGTTACAAAGTAGGGAAAGCTGCCAATAAAGAGGGTATTTTTTAAATTGTGATAACATATGCATATCATAAAATTTTGAGCATACAGTCCAGTGGCATTAAGTACATGCACATTGTACTTACATTCACATCTATGTCCAGCACTTTCCCCTCTTTACAAATTGAAACTCCCTGCCCATTCAACACTACCTGCCTATTCCTCCCTCCTCCCACTCCTGGGAAAACACCATTATACCTGTGGTCTTTATGAATTTGACTTCTCTAGGTACCTCATGTAAGTGGAATCATTCATTCAGTGTACTTTTATGACTGGCTTATTTCACTTGGCGTATTTGTCTTTAGGGCTCACCCATGTTGTAATGCGTCAGGATTTCCTTCCTTTTAAGGGCTGAATAATGTTCCCCCACCTGTAGATACCATATTTTGTGTATTCATTCATCTGTCAATGGACACTTGAGTTGCTTCCTTCATTTGCCTGTTGCCAATAATGCCGCCATTAACGTGGGTGTAAGAGTGCATGTTTAAAGCCAGTTACCAAAATGGGCACTGGGCGTTTAACCCCCTAGGGGTACTCTGTGGATTGTATATTTTATAGCAACTTCTGTCAGTCATTAGTTAAGGGCTGCTTGGGGGACGTATAAATTCTCTGGAACTTCTGGCTTGCCTAACTGAAAGTGGACAGAGAAGCCTTCTGCTATTTTGGCAAAAGCCCTCAGGCATGGGAATCCTGATCCTGGCAGCTGGAAGCCAACAGGGCAAAGGAAAGTGCTAAGGTCCCAAGGATCTGGATGAAACCCTGAGGGCAGCAGCCCCAGGAGCCGTCCATGTCAATCGTAACTACATCTGTTGGTTTTAGTTCCAAAGTTTTTCTCTAGTCCATTTTAATCCACAGTTTCTCTAATTGTTCTTACTACTTCCGGTCTCTCTCCTATCCACAGGATCCTCCACAATGCTGCCAAAGTAATGCTTTTCTGAAACACGGGTTTTAAACTTGCTAGTTGTTGGGATGCTGGGTGGTTCAGTCAGTTAAGCACTTATCTGCCTTTGGCTCCAGTAGTGATCCCGAGGTTCTGGGATTAAGCCCTGGGTCGCACTCCCTGTTCAGCGGGATGGCTGCTTCTCCCTCTGCCTTTGCCCTTGCTCGGGCTCTCTTGCTTGCTCACTCTTAAATAAATAAATAAAATCTTAAACCCGAAAACATAACATGCCATTTGTTTCCTTGGACCCCGTTTGGTTCAATGCTTGGTTTCTGGGATGAAATTCTTCCTTCGTATAACTGCTCTGTCCAGTCACACCTCTACCACCATCTCGTATATACCATCTCTCAAGAGAGGGAATCTCAAGCCTCCTACCATGATAGACCGTACTCTTTTACCACCTTCAGCTTTTGTTCATGCTTTTATCTAGGCTCTCAGTACTTGTTTTCTACTTGGAAAAATCAAGTATACCTGTCAAGGTTCAGCTCAAAGGTGATGTGCTCTGTGGCATTTTCTCTAGGCTCTCCCAGGCCAGACTAATTTTTTCCTCCTATTTCTTGATTGCATATTCCTCTGCCATAATGGTTATTAAATTGTATGGTTTTTTAAAATGATTTTTTGATCTTTAATATCATTTTATTGCATTGACCAAGTTATCTTCTATAAAACGTTCTTACCCAAAGATCAGTTAGCAACAACAGCAGCTACAACAAGTGTAGAAAAGAAAAAAGAATCATGGTATTGTGGCCAACACACTTTTTTACTTCTTCTTCCTATCAGTCCTTAGAAAAAGAGATAAGAAGGCAAAGTAGGAAGGGAAAGAGGAAAGGTTACAGGTTTTGGTGCTTAATATATATATATGTATATATATATATATATATATATATACGTATATATATACACATACATACACACACACACATATATATTATTAACATATAATGTATTATTTGCTGCAGGGGTACTGGTCTGTGATTCATCAGTCTTACACAATTCACAGCACTAACCATAGCACATACCCTCCCCAATGTCCATCATCCAGCCAACCTATCCCTCCCACACCCCTCCACTCCAGCAACCTTTAGTTGGTTTCCTGAGATTAAGAGTGTCTTATGGTTTGTCTCCCTCTCTGGTTTCGACTTATTTTATTTTCCCCTCCCTTCCCTGTGATCCTCTGCCTTGTTTCTCAAATTCCTCATATCAGTAAGATCATATGATAATTGTCTTTCTCTGATTAACTCATTCTGTTTAGCGTAATAACCTCTAGTTCTATCCATGTCATTGCAAATGGCAAGCTTTCTTTTTTGATGGTTGCATAATATTCCACTGTATATATATATACCACATCTTCTTTATCCATTCATCTGTTGATGGACATCTAGGCTCTTTCCATAGTTTGGTTATTAGGACATTGCTACTATAAACATTGGGGTGCATGTGCCCCTTCAGATGACTACATTGGTATCTTTAGGGTAAATACCCAGTAGTGTGATTGCTGGGTCATAAGGTAGCTCTATTTTTCTAGTTTTTGAGGAACCTCCATACTGTTTTCCAGAGTGGTTGCAGCAGCTTGCATTCCCTCCAACAGTATGGGAAGATTCCCCTTTTCCACATCCTTGCCAACATTTGTTGTTTCCTGACTTGTTAATTTTAGCCATTCTCACTGGTTTGAGGTGTATTGTATTTCCTTGATGCTGAGTGATGTTGAGCACTTTTTCGTGTGTCTGTTGGCCATTCGTATGTCTTCTTTGGAGAAATGTCTGTTCATGTCTTCTGCCCATTTCTTGATTGGATTATTTGTTCTTTGTATGTTGAGTTTGATAAGTTCTTTATAGATTTTGGGTACTAGCCCTTTATCTGATATGTCATTTGCAAATATCTTCTTCCATTCTTTTGGTTGTCTTTCAGTTTTGTCGACTATTTCCTTTGCTGTGCAAAAGCTTTTTATCTTGATAAAGTCCCAATAGTTCATTTTTGCCCTTGCTTCCCTTGCCTTTAGTGATGTTTCTAGGAAGAAGTTGCTGTGTTGAGGTTGAAGAGGTTGCTGTCTCTGTTCTCCTCAAGGATTTTGATGGGTTCCTACCTCACATTTGGGTCTTTCATCCATTTTGAGTCTATTTTTGTGTGTGGTGTAAGGAAATGGTCCAGTTTCATTCTGCATGTGGTTGTCCAATTTTCCCAACACCACTTGTTGAAGAGACCATCTCTTTTCCATTGGACATTCTTTCCTGCTTTGTTGAAGATGAGTTGACCATAGAGTTGAGGGTTTATTTCTGGGGTTCTCTAATCTGTTCCATTGATCTATGTGTCTGTTTTTGTGCCAGTACCATACTGTCTTGATGATGACAGCTTTGTAATAGAGCCTGAAGTCTGGAATTGTGATGCCACCAGCTTTGGTTTTCTTTTTAAACATTCCTCTGTTGATTCAGGATCTTTTCTGGTTCCATATAAATTTAAGGATTATTTGTTCCATTTCTTTGAAAAAAGTTGATAGTATTTTATTTTATTTTTTTAATAAATATATAATGTATTTTTATCCCCAGGGGTACGTTGATAGTATTTTAATAGGGACTGCATTAAATGTGTAGATTGCTTTAGGTAGCATAGACATTCTCACAATATTTGTTCTTCTAATTCATGAGCATGGAATGTTTTTCCATTAGAAAAATATTTTATTTATTTGGGAGAGAGAGAAAGCATGAGCGGTGGGAGGAGCAGAGGGAGAGGGATAAGCAGACTCTGTATTGAGTGTGGAGCTCAACATGGGGCTTTATCCCACAACCCCGATATCATGACCCAGCCAAAATCAAGAGTTGGAGTCTTAACCAACTGAGCCCCCCAAGTGCCCCTAAATTGTGTTTTAATTGTTAGCATATCTCTCTTCTAGACATCAAGCTGTACCAGGCATTTTTATGTCTCCAACGCCATGTACATTTACTGAAGAAATGTTTGTTGTATGAATAAATGATTAGTTAAATGACTATCAGTGTGCCTCAAAAAGGCAAAGAAAAGCTAGTGAATTTCTTCAGTATCTTCTCAGTTGTGGTTGGTTATCTAGTGTAAGAATGTCAGTGAGAAATGAGGGGGAGCGATATAATTCTTCTGAAATTATAATGTAGGTTAGTATCAAATACTCTGCTGGAGAGAATTCTAGTGTTACCTTACAACATTTATTAAGAAATTGAGGTTCATGTATAGGATATGAAAACATTTCAGCAGTTTTTGCCAACACCAGTATAAAGCCTTCCTTGTGACAATGCAGGAGCATATGGTTATCACTTGCAACTTGTCATGGAACATTAATTATCAGTAGTGTTGTAATTGGGCATCTGGATGCACATCATGTGTTAATAGAAGGCTTCTGTTGTGTGGACGCACTTTAATTATTGTTTGAATGATAGCTTAGAATGTGATTATTTTTGTTTTGAGGTTGAAGTCTAAAAATTTTTTTTTAAATATTTATTTATTTATTTGAAAGAGTGGGGTGAGGAGCAGAGGGAGAGGGAAAGAATCTTAAGCAGACTCCCCACTGAGCATGGAGCCTGACACAGGGCTTGATCCCATGACCCTGAAACCATGACCTGAGCTGACATCAAGAGTTGGATGCCCAACCAACTGTGCCATCCAGGCACCCCAAAGCTCTGAAAATTCTCAAGGTTTCTTGTTATGCAGGCAAGAGGTGTGGACTGTAGTTCTCCCTGAAGACTAGAATCCCACTGTAGGTCTGGGACTAGAGATCCATAAACTGCCCTATGAGAGTGACTGTCCAGGGAAGTGCAGCACCCAAGAATGGAAAGAAGGATTTTGCTTTGTGATTGGAACAGGACATTTTTTTTTTTTAAGATTTTTATTTATTTATTTGACAGAGAGAGATCACAAGTAGGCAGAGAGGCAGGCAGAGAGAGAGGAGGAAGCAGGCTCCCCACAGAGCAGAGAGCCCAATGTGGGACTCGATCCCAGGACCCTGAGATCATGACCTGAGCCGAAGGCTCCACTGAGCCACCCAGGCGCCCGGAACAGGACATTTAAATGTGGCTGACATGGTAGGGTTTAGACCTGAAATCCAGAACTCAGAGTCTATTCACAGAAAGTTCATGGAGCCAATGTTAGGAGTCCGGTGTAGCCTCCAAGTGAGAAACAGCAGTGAAGGAGTAGGTAGTGATGTGGATAGTCACCAGTACTTGTGTAATACTTTTGGACATGTATCAACAGAAAGAAAAAAATCTGCATTTTTGATCAAATTAGAGAGGATTTCACAATAAGGTATAATATAAAGAGACATTCAAAGTAGCTGCAAGAATTGGGCTTTATTAGAGCAAGGAATATGGACTCTGTTTACAGACAAACATTTTGGACAGACGCAGACTTTGCAAGAACTGAAGATTCCTCCAACGTCTCGCTCTTAGTAAGGTTAATTTGGGAGGCAGAGCAGAAGGACACCATAGCTGCCCTCCGGGAGAGGAGAGCACAGCAGTGTGTTGGACATGAAAATTCCAGTTCAGACTTGGGAAGATGGTGAAGAGTCAACCCAAGGCCAGAGTGAATAGGTTTGTTAGCACCCATCCCCTCCATCTGCAGGGAGCACCCTGAACGAAAGGCAGGATGTCCACCTCATGATGCTTACTCTGTTTGGAAAGTAGAGTCTCACAAGAGTCCCTTGACATCATGTGATAGCCACGATATCTTATCAGAGAGAGATACTAAGGATGTAGCCCATCTTCCTGACCAATCTTAAATCATGAAGCTAGTGGGTTTAGGATTAAGAAAATGGTATTTTATTTCCTGATCTCTCAAGGTCTCCTGATGTGCAGGCTTCTGTCTAATTCAGTGGTTCCAGATTTAGGGAAGCCCAGGCTGGGGCAGAAGAGACTTGAACTAGGAAGGGATCTCCTGTTGTGTGTATGGTGGGGAGAGAGCTGGGAAAGAGACTCTGTATCTAGAAGATAGGAAAGGAAGTCCTGTCCCAAGAGGACTGATAATCCTGGTTCTAGGAGAATTAAGAAGGGTTTTAGGCAGGGTGTCAGGGAGCCAGGGTAGAGTGATTGGATGCCACCAAACATTACTGGATCTTGTCTTCCCCTCATCCACTTCCTGGGGGAAAGAATCTGTGAGACACATTAAGAAGGCACTACACAATTACCCCTTTCTGTGGAGAGTGGAATAAAAGCTAGTTTTGTTGTTTAATACCATAACTATCTCCCAGGAAGTGTGAATCCTGATAAATAACAAGGTTCTCCACAGCCACTCCTCCCTCCCCCCCCTCTTTTTTTTTCTGTTGAATCCCTAGATGACTTAGTTATAAGGTCAGGTAATTTGAACTGCTGAGGGCTAACCTGTCCTGAACAATTGAAGAAGAACTTGATATTGCTTTGACTGGAGAGAAGAGGGGAGTGCCATAGATATAAGTGATGGCTTGAGGCTAGTTTATATAAGATGAATTACCACTAGAAGTTTCTCTGAGGGGAGTTATATTAAGAATGAAATACTTAATGTTCAATGGGGATTTATTTAAGTTGATGTAATGAAGACCGCCCTCGCCTTCCATCAGCTTGCTTTAGCCTGAATGTTTTATAAACTCATGAATGGTGAGTTTTGTTTCTTTGGTGTGAAATGAGCAGAGCTTCATGGGGTGGGAGAGAAAAAATATTCAAGGAAACATGGGCTCTGAGGTAGAGATGAAAGTGGGAGTATCTTGGGGTGACTTGTTTAAAGGGTCTGGAATTGGGTGATTCAGATCAAACAATTTAGCTCTAAAGGGGAGGATATTACTGGGGGACATTGGGTCACATAAGAACAATGTTGATAAGGGTAGTGAGGGTAGGTAGAAGCCAGATATGAGCCTACTGCTGAATGTATCAGAGGCAAGAAATTAAAACAGTGTTGTGTGGATAATTCTTCTAGACCACGAAAATGATGCAGAGCACAATCTAGTTGGTGAAAAAAGCTGCAGATCTTGGTTATATACATTGTCCTTAAAGAAGCAGGATACAGCGGATACTGGAAAAAAAAAGTTGAAATGTTTCTAAAACATCTGTTTTGGATTTCAGTTTTTTAACTTTGTAGACAAGTTAGATTCTCTTCTCTTAGGTGAACTGAAAATGGGCAGATTAAATCAGTTGTGAGATCTTTCAAAATGGCATGAAACTCCAAGGGTAAAGAATATGGACGCAGGCTTAGTCTCTTGTGGGGAATATCAGTGCCCCAATTTATGCATGGTGTCTGGTTTGTGGGCCAAAGATAGACATCAGAATTTAGAATTCTGAAGATAGTTTCCCCTTTGATCTAAACAAAAACAATAGTGGACTCTTTATAAACTATGAACTTGAACTTGGGCTAAAACTTTGTGAGCTAACTTCATTAGGTGATCTGTCATGTTAAAAAAAAAAAAAGAAGACTCCCACTAGATTGCAAATTAAATGCTATTGGTAAGGGTAGGTGAACACTTAAGTATTTTCAGGCTTACATATTTTATAAACTGAGAATAAAATAAAATATAAAGCGGAAGGAAATGTTTTACAAATTCCTGAAACCTTAAATTCCAGCCCTTACTTCCTGTTTACTGCCTCCCCCAGTCCCCACACTCCTATTTCTTGGATCCCAAACACTCAGACATAAAAATTAAGTGAGCAACTTGCCATTTTCCGGTTCTCATTAATTCAACTGCTTCATTGATTTTATCCAGATTCAGAGTGTGAGTAATTAGTGGATCTAGATTAAATTTCTTTGCCATGTAATCAGAAACCAGTTTAGGGATGCTCTCTCTGCTTTTCCAGCCTGGAAATACACAGATAGACAATAGATTTTATGTATGAGACTCATCATACAGAAAAGGCGATATAATGTAGCTGCTGGAGGTCCTGGCTCTGAGGAAATCTAAGGATTTCCCATTAATTGTCTCAGTCATCCTGGGAATGACTGTCCCAACCATACACCTTGTGGAGAAGGCTTTCTGTTGAAGAAGACCTCTGATACTAAGAGGAGAATTTACTCAAAGCAAGTAGAATGTGGATCTCATCTTAGATGTTCTTGGTGTCAGGTTGTAATATTTGGGGAGCTATAAATCCATATCTAATGTGTAACAAAGACCAAAGTCTTGGAAATGTGAAAGGAAGTAGTGCAAAGGTAGTGTGTGTGTGTGTTTTGATCTGAAGCTTCCTGAAAAAGCCAAATATCTTAAGAACTTTCATCATGGCAGTGATTTCAGTCAAGCTTTGGGAAAAAGAATTTGTGCAAAGCAAGGTTAAGAATGAGATGTGCTTTATGGAACTAAGAGTTGCACAGGGAAAGAGAGGGTCAGTTAAGGTAATGTAAGCTTGCTGTTCTCTTTTCTTTATTCTTATGATTTTCAAGAAAATACTACATTTATATTTAGCATTTATACTATCCTTATATTTAGTATTGTGCTAAGTAACATGTTCTCTGTATCTATGAGTCTGGGTTTTTCTTTGTTTCATTTGCCACGTGGTGTTTGTTTTTTTTCTCTCTGACTTATTGCCTTTGCCAAATAGCCAAAACGTTCATACTTGATATTGCAAATGTCAAGATTTCATTCTTTTTTTTTTTTTTTTTGGCCAAACAGCATTCTATTTTATATATATACCATATCTTTATGCATCCACTCACCGACAGGCACTTGCAAGGCCATACATGAGCCTTCTAAGAGAGGAATCTCAGTTTCCTATAGTACTTGGGGACAGCCCTGGTGAGTTTTCCAAGCCAGACATTCTGGGCTCTCATCTCATCCTTGTGCAAATCTCAGGGGCCAGGGTGCCTGTTGTAGGGCACCAATCTTTTGCTCTTCTGAAACAAGTGCCTATCTGCTGAGATCCATCCTTATTGTGTATCACTGAAGCAGGGGTGGAATTTTTGCAAGACCACGTCTCTGCCTCTTCTTCCCATGGCAATATGATCCTTTTATCCTTTGTTGTATAGAGCATTTCATCTAGTTTTCAGTTTTTAGATCTTTTCCAGAGGGCAGTGATCCATGTGTGGCTGTAGGCTTGGTGTGTCTGTGGGAGCGGATGAGTTTAGGATCTCCCTATGCTGTCATCTTGTATCCGCCTTTTCTTAAATATTGTCATTATTTGAAAACTATTGACCAGAAGATTATACTGTCTGTGGAAGGTAGGATTCATTTAATAATAGCTGTATGAATGCTTAAGTGGCCAGTGAAATAGTTTATGAGAATTATTTAAAATAGTGGTGATCTCATTCTATAAGAGTTAGCTGAGTATGTGTATTTGAAATAGTTTTCATCTATAAAAGGGGGATAATGCAGTGGTTATATCCAATTATTACAAATGGAAGAACTGAAATTTGTAATTGAAACTGGATTATTTATGTATTTGTTTGTTTGCTTTTGCTAGCCCTGCCATTTATCTACTCTTCATAAATGAAATGGGTAAGACTCCTAGTGTCTATAACAATACACTGCCATAGCTAATTTGGAGACCACAGATAGCTCACTGGTCTAAATAATTCAGATAGTTCCTAATCCTTATCTCTTCTGCCCCCAAATTCAGATTGTCCCAAATCTCTGAATAAAACATTTCTTCTTAAACAATAGATTACTTGCTTATGAGGCCAGAATTCTAAGCAGATTTATTTAGTTTTCTACTTTCTTAATTTTCTCAATAAACTTTTAAAGTCTATTAGAATGCAAGTTCTAGGACAGGTTTGAAAAATGGAAAATCAAAGGATTCTATGAAAAAAATTTTTTTCTGGGAATAATTCTCATTTGCTTTTTATCGGTAGTATTTTCAATCACTAATCCATTATGTTTAATATCTTTGAGTTGATATAATGAACACTCAGTTGTCTCAGATAAGACTTACATTAATTGAACAGTAGTTCCATATACTCTTCAAAGAATCTCATTTGGCAGATATATAATTCAATTGAAGTATAGTTATTGATCACAATATTGCCTTTTCTTTTTGACTTATAATTTGTATTAAACTTTGGACACTAGTTTCTTTATTAATTAACAAAAGGCTTACCAAGAAGTAACTATAAATTTCCTTTTTTTTTTCCTTGTGGAATTTATTTTTTATTTTTTTTTAAAGTACAATAATAGATTCATATATTTGATAATTTTATTTATTACTATTTAACATATTTTATTTATTATTTTTAAATTTCTTTTTAAAATTTTTATTTATTTACTTATTTTTAATTAATTAATTAATTAATTAATTTTCAGCGTAACAGTATTCATTGTTTTTGCACCACACTCAGTGCTCCATGCAATACGTGCCCTCCCTATTACCCACCACCTGGTTCAATAAAATTATAAAAAAGTAACTGTATACATCAAATATCCATCTCTCCCTATCTTGGATATATATGTGTTGAAACAAAAACTATAATCTAAAGTTCTTGTTTTATTTCCTTCTTAAGCATTTAAGACACATTTCTCTACTTATCACCTCTAAAACCTCATGCATTTCCACTCTCCCCTGTTTCATCCATACCTCCAAAAATGGTTCCCTTCAAAGAACGTCCTGAAAGAAACAACAAGCCACTGATGTTGAGATGGACGCCTGCCAAGAACCCAACAATCACACAGACCCCGTGGCTCTCGTGGCAGGAGGCCAGGGCAGATTCCTGTTACGAAGCAATGCAAGACAATGCAAGGGTTAGAAGATGTACTTGAGAGTTGGACCTAATTTTCAGATTAACTGCTAAATGGTCTGTGATCTTTTCTGATGCTCCATGACCTCATTTGAAATAACATTTATCTCACAGGGATTTACTGAAATGACATTGCATGCTGCCTAATATAATACCTGGCAGTTTAAGACTCAATAAATGGAAATTAAAAAATGAAAATACTAAACACACCCATGGGGGTAACAACAACAGCAATGATAGTAATAATTTTTATGAGAACCATTACTAGTATGGGTGATTTGTTAGAACTGACTTTTTCTTTTAGACATTGACAAATTCAGCTGGAGAGTTGTGTAACATCTTGTATTAACCAAGTGATAAACAGACATGTTCCCACTAGTTATTTTCAAAGGCTGTTTCTCAGAGCAAGACTATCTGTGGGAAAGACTGTGAGGAAGATTTGGTTATACATTTTTACACACGAGGGAGTTCATGTGTAGTGAGGAATGAAAACATTTTGTAAGCTGAGGAAAGCACTGAGATTGAAAGAGACGGTGGTTGGGTTTTCATACAGCTAACTAGAACAAAGAGTCATGCAATTCAATAGTATGTTATTTCTACAAATCCTTAAGGAAAACATCAGATTGTGAAATAACTCCCTCTACATTCATATTCTTATATAAACCATGGTCAGCTGGAAAAACAACTACTGCTTGCTTCACTTTTGTAATGAATCCATCTACTCAAATTGGCTAATATTTTCTTTGGAAGCTTACTCAGATCTGCCATGAAAGACTGCTCAAAGTGCAAAGCTCATTCCTTTATATGGTGGTTAACCCAATACTACCCTTATCTTTCTTAAATCTTCTGGCTTGGAATTTGTAGTTACCAGGTTGTTGTTTATGAAATAATTGAGTGAGAATTCTTTACAAAGCTTTTCTGTACTGCCTGTTGGAGGTTGTCTTCTTATTTGAAGGAATGGTATGATGGAAGAGAGGGAGAAATCTCAGTATCAGAGTTCAGTGTTGGAGTAGTGAATAGATTTGTAGGAGTGCACAGAGGATACCAGCTGGGATGTCATGAGGCACAAGGAAAATTAAATAATTTAGAGGAAAAGTGGAAGGAATTTTAGAATTTTCATTCAATTAAAACCTAAACTTAGGACGGGCAGAAATATTGGTTATTTTCCCTTGGGAAAAAAATCACATACCACAGTTTCAGGATTTCCGATAACCTCAAAGCAAAATTCCACACCAGCACCTGTCATATCAAATAAAACTTCTTGGATGGGCTTCTTGAAGTCCTGTGGGTTGATGCACTCAGTGGCACCCACTTCCTTTGCCTTCTCAAATTTATCTTTGTTGATGTCCACCCCAATGATTCTGGCTGCTCCTGCTGCTTTACAGCCTATGATCACAGACAGGCCGACTCCTCCAAGGCCAAACACCGCACATGTGGAGCCTGGGGTCACCTAAGCACATGGAGGCAGAAAACAAAAGCAAAGGGAACATGTGTCTTTACTCAGTTGGAAAGACCCAAATCTGTATATACTTTTTATGAGATATAAGCAAAGGACATTTTCAGACAAAACTCATTGTAACTGAGAGTTTTAGTTTCTGAGGGTATTTCTAGATGTGGAATACTATTTGCTGGAGGAGCAAAAAATTGCCTGTAAATACAATTTTAAGTTCTGTTGGTTAACATGAGTAGAAGCAGTTTAATGAAATTTCATTGAACCTTAAGACTCACTTAACAGAATATTTGTTTGATTCCAGTTATTTCTGAGTTTTTAAAAACCATCCTCATCTTCATGCAGTCCTTCCTTTCTCTTTTCCTTTGCAAAACTTTGCATCACTTAAAATGTCAATGCCTTATGAAGCAAAGCCTTATTTTTTGGGGGGGGTCCAAAATGAGACTAATTCAAATAGAACCCCTTCTGTCCTATTTCTCTAGGATTGGGACTAACAGACTTTGGGGGAAAACAAAGTAATGAAATTCAACAGCTATTTACAAAAGGTAGCTGGGAAGGTTTGGAGGATGTCTCAGAAACAGTAGTTCCCACTACTGAGTAGTTCCCATTCAGTCAGAGTGGGACTACCTAACCAATATTTCTTATATAGCAGTATCTCCTCCGCCATCTGGTCTTTTTACTATCCTTTTATTTTTTTTTTAATTAAAAAAAATTTTTTTTAAAGATTTTATTTATTTATTTTGACAGATAGAGATCACAAGTAGGGAGAGAGGCAGGCAGAGAGAGAGAGAGGAGGAAGCAGGCTCCCTGCCAAGCAGAGAGCCCAATGCGGGGCTCGATCCCAGAACCCTGGGATCATGACCTGAGCGAAAGGCAGAGGCTTTAATCCACTGAGCCACCCAGGCGCCCCTATCCTTTTATTTTTATGAGCACTTGACTTTCACCGGATACATTAAACACCAGGATAGCAGCTCAATGAGTTTTGTTAGCTGCTGAATGTCAGCACCTGGAGCAATGAATGACTCCATAAATGTTTGTTGAATAAAAACAAAACAAAACAAAAGGATGAACTGGAATGTGGAAGAACACAGTAATTTTGCAATTATTTTATGTTTAACTCCCAGGAATTCCTGGTATCTCCACTTGTGACTGTCATCCAGACTTGATTTGCTACTTACCACTGACCAAAAGGGAATGGGAAAGATATTGAAGGGGGTAAGGGAATGACTAGACAGTAAAGAACTCAGGGATGTTTAGAGGTAGGTTTGTGATTCTTCCTCAGATCGTATGATTAAACATGCCCAGATGCATGAGGATTTTCATCTCCGTCGACCAAGAATTCTGTTCATACCTGGTATAAATGCTCCTCACCTTGGCAGTATTGATTGCAGCACCATACCCAGTGGAAAAACCACAGCTCACTAGGCATACTTTCTCCAGAGGAGCAACTGCATCAATCTTGGCAACCGAGATTTCTTTTATCACTGTATATTCAGAGAAGGTGCTTGTATTTGCAAAGTGATACACTGGTTTTCCCTTGCAGGCAAACCTACTGGTACCATCAGACATCAGGTTGGACTCTGACTGCCTGTTATAGACAAAAACAAAACAAAACAAAAAACCAAATTTTTCTTTTGAATTAGGAAGCTTAGTTTCCATCTAAGGAAACAGAATTTTTCAAAAAGAATTAGTAAAACCTTACTTGGTTTGTATACAAAAATTATCCCCAGGATTAAGGCAAGAGGCACATTCTCCACACTGTGGTAGAAAGAGTGTGATAACTTTATCTCCTAAAGAAGGAAAGCATTTATTAGGTTATTATTTTTCTAAGTAAAGAGATAGCTGGCTTTCAGGACTTCACCAACAAGACACCCAAAAAAATATGGTAACTGTGAATTATTTCTGCATTTAATGGTGCTCAATTTTGTGGAAAATATCAAATACTTATGAAAAGAGGGGATGTCTTCATCTGTGTCTAGCCCTGGGCTCAGCAACTGAATGTCAAGGAACTTGCCATCCTGTAAATTCCTCTTGAAGCCAAATGATTTTGTTATGTAGTCATTGAGCCAAGCCTTATTTTATATTTTCTACACAACTTCTGCTGTGAAGGATTGGATATAAAATAGAATAGATTCTAGCTCAGAGAATAAGCAAAGAATGTCTCTTTACTCTCCTCTGTGTTTTAAATCAGTCCTTTTTGGCGGTGAGACCAAAGGTAGGCAGGTTCCTCTAGTAATGTGCAAAGTATAAGAAAAAAATTAGAATAACTTGCTTGTAATGGACTTACTGACTTGTAATCATACAACTCCATTATCTATTATTGTAGAAGAATTTGTTTCATATTTTTAGTTAAGAACGCTTATAGGATTTGGACTTTTAAAATTTACTTTTAGTTTTTAAAAAGTATACATACATATGGCAAAACATTTAAATTTCACAAAAATGTAGTTTATGTTCTTATCAATGGTATCTTTCAGAGATGTAACCCATTTCAAAACATAAAGGCTAACATATGGTTTACCCTCTTTGTAGGTCTTACTTTTTTTACTTAACAATAGATCTTCGAGATTTAGTGATTTTTTTCTTTAATAGTTACATAGTTTTTCTGTCATATAGATATATCATCATTTATTTAACCAGTTCTTTGGACACTGATAGACATTTAGGTTGTTTCCTAAACAGTCATGAAAAATAACAATGCAATGAATATTTTGTGCATACTTGAGCTGTGGTAGGCAGAAATTTTAAAATGTGCCCCCCCCCAAGAGGTCCCATTTGAATCCCCAGAAACTGAATGTGTTATCATGCCCGTGAATGTGTTACAGGGGAAAGGGGGCTTTGCAGATGTAATTAAGTTTATTGAGCCTCTGATGTGAAAATAGGGAGATCATCCTAGGTTATTAAGGTGGACCCAAAGTAATCACATGAGCCCTTGAAAGGAGACAAGAGGAGAAATCAGAAGAAGACAAAGTGATTGCAAGGTTGAGTAGGATTAGATATGCCAGTGCTGCCTTGAAGCTGAAAGTGGGCAAAAGGGCCACATGAGAAGGAATGTGAGCAGCTTCAAGGAGCTGACAGTGGCCCTAGCCAACAGTTGCTCAGCTGAGGTTGAAGACGTCAGTTTTACAACCTCCAGGAAATGCATACTGACAACAACTTGAATGAACTTGGAGCCCACAGAAACTGTGAGATAATAAAGTTGTTTTGCTTTAAGCTGCTACATTTTTGGTGATTTTTTTTTTAACATCAGTAATAGAAAGCTAATACATGAGTATAGAACTATAGAACGACTTTCTAGAATTGGGAGTATGGGATCCAAAATATACACATTTAAATGATGTTACATATTGCCACATTCAGAGTTGTACAAATTTACTTTCTAGATATTGGTTTGAGGTAACTATTTGCCTGCACTCTGTCAGCCCTACATATTATCAGAATTTTAAATCTTTGCTTATTTGTTAGATAAACAATGTTTTCCTCCTACATTGTTGGTGGGAATGTAAGCTGGTGTAACCACTCTGGAAAACAGTATAGAGTTCCTCAAAAAGTTGAAAATAGAACTACCCTACAACCAGCAATCACACTACTGGGTATTTACCCTAAACATAAAATGCAGTGATCCAAAGAGGCACATGCATCCAAATGTTTATAGCAGCAATGTCCACAATAGCGAGATCATGGAAAGAGCCTAGATGTCAATCAACAGATGAATGGGTAAATGTATATATATACACAACAGATGTGGTGTATATATACAATGGAATACTATGCAGCCATCAAAAATGGAAATCTTGCCACTTGCAACGCTGTGGATGGGATTGAGGGTATTATGCTAAGCAAAATAAGTCAATCAGAGAAAGACAATTATCATATGATCTCTCTGATACGAGGAATTTGAGAAGCAGGGCAGGAGGTCGTGTGGGGAAGGGAGGGAAAAATGAAACAAGATGGGACTAGGGAGGGAGATAAACCATAAGGGACTCTTAATCTCAGGAAACAAACTGAGGGTTGCTGGAGGGGTGGAGAAGGGATAGGGTGGCTGGGTGATGGACATTGGGAAGGGCATGTGCTATGGTGAGTGCTGTGAATTGTGTAAGACTGATAATTCACAAACCTGTACCCCTGAAACAAATAATATCTTATATGTTAATAAAAAAAGCAAAAGCAAAAACAAAAAACCAGTATTTTACCATTGTATTTTGTTTTAAACATTTTAAAATTTAAATTTGATTAATTAACATATAATATATTATTGGTTTCAGAGGTATAGCCCTGTGATTCATCAGTCTTATATAATACCCAGTGCCCATTGTATTTTAAATTTTTATTCAGTATGTTTGAGGTTAGGCAGCTTTTCATGTGTATATATGTATTTTCTCCAAAGGAAATGTATATTTCTTTGGCTATTTTTCTACTGGGCTGTTTTTATCAAATGGCTTTTAAAGAGACTATGGACTCTGAAAAACAACCTGAGGGTTTTGAAGGGTCAGGGGTGGGAGGTTGGGGGAACAGGTGGTGGGTGATGGGGAGGGCACGTTTTGCATGGAGCACTGGGTGTTGTGCAAAAAGAATGAATACTGTTACGCTGAAAAAATAAATAAAAAGGGAAAAAAAAATTCTTTATATATTAGGGCAATTTGCCCATTGTCATATTTGTTGTTGATTTGTATTTTTTTTAAGATTTTATTTATTTATTTGACAGAGAGATCACAAGTAAGCAGAGATGCAGGCAGAGAGAGAGGGAGAAGCAGGCTCCCTGACGAGCAGAGAACCCAATGAGGGGCTCGAGCCCAGGACCCTGAGACCATGACCTGAGCCGAAGGCAGAAGCTTAACCCATGGAGCCACCCAGGCGCCCTAGGGGTTATTTTTTATAAACAAAATTTTAAGAACTTTTTATGGTGTTAATTTAATCTATGTATTATTTCATATCTTATAGATTTTTTGTGTTGATTAAAATTTCCTTCCTTTCCCTGAGGCAATACAATGTTCTCTTATGGTATTCTCCCCCCCCCCTTTTTTTTAAAGACTCCATTTATTTATTTGAGAGAGAGAGAGCACAGAGGGAGAGAGGAAGGAGAAGCAGGCTCCCTGTTGAGCCAAGAGCTGGGTGGGGAGGCTCCATCCCAGGACTCTGAGATCGGGATCTGAGCTGAAGGCAGATGCTGAACTAACTGAGCCACCCAGGTGCCCCTCTCATGGCATTTTATAGCACTTCTGTGGTTTAACTTTTCACATCTAATTCTTGGATTCATAATGCGTGTTTCCTTGACATAAAGAATGTAATAGCAACTCAACTTACTTTTTCCCCAGATGACTATCCATTTGTTTCAACATCATTTATTGAGTAATCCACATTCTCCCCCTCAAATTTGAAAGCCAAACCAAAGCAAACCCTCTGTTGAATTGGGTTTTGGTGGGGGGAGGGATGGGTGGGTAGGTATTAAGGTGGTGGGTATTAAAGAGGGCACGATTGCATGGAGCACTGGGAGTGGTGAATAAACAATGAATTTTGGAACACTGAAAAAATAAAACAAAATAAAATTTAAAAAATTTAAAAAATTCTTTATATATTTGATCTAATTCTGTACTCATTCCCTCTTTTGTTCTACTACTGTGTTCAGCTAGTTATTATATGCTTCATTTTAATAATTTTCAACAGTTTTCCTCAGTTTCCTTTTTTTTAAAAGATTTTATTTATTTATTTATTTGACAGAGAGAGACAGAGATCACAAGTAGGCAGAGAGGCAGGCAGAGAGAGAGAGGGAAGCAGGCTCCCTGCCGAGCAGAGAGCCCGATGTGGGACTCGATCCCAGGACCCCTGAGATCATGACCTGAGCCGAAGGCAGAGGCTTAACCCACTGAGCCGCCCAGGCGCCCTCCTCAGTTTCCTTTTTTATAAAGTTTTTCCTCATTTGTACTTTCTTTCAAGTTCAGTTTTAGTGCATTCTACTTCTTGTTTTATTAATATCAAAATAGGAATGCAAAGATACATTTAGTGTTTTTGTGTAACTTATAAATAATGATCCCTCCTTTCCTACGAAATGGGCAACTCTTCACATTTTGTTTCCAATTGAGCTTAACATTTAAGAGATGCTTGTTATTTTCCTGATGGGGGTTCCAAGTTGCTGCAATTTCCTAGCTCCAGGTGCTAATTCATACCTGTTTTCACTGTGCTCACTCCTTCTCCCACACTCTCAACTATTCCAGCTGCTTCATGGCCCATAATGACAGGATAACGGTTGTAAAAGGTTTTATTCTCCAACATTTTCATCTCTGAACCACAGAGCCCTGTGGCCACAATCTATATGGAAGGCGAAGAGTAACATGGTTTTCTAGTGTCAAACAAAGGAGCTTCAGAATTGTTAATCTTTTTTTAAAATGTTTTTCTAAAAATTTAAATTCAGTTAATTAACATATAATGTATTATTTGTTTCAGGGGTACAGGTCTGTGATTCATCAGTTTTATATAATACCCAGTGCTCATTTATATAATACCCAGTGCACCCTCCCCAATGTCCATCGCCCACTTACCCCATTCCCCTACCCAAATCAAAATCAGGGAAATACAAATCAAAACCACAGTGAGATACCACTTCACACCAGTCAGAATGGCTAAAATGAACAAGTTAGGAAACGACAGATGTTAGCGAGTTTGTGGAGAAAGGGGAACCCTCCTACACTGTTGGTGGGAATGCAAGCTGGTGCAGCCACTCTGTAAAACAGCACGGAGTATCCTCAAAAAGTTGAAAATAGAGCTATCCTACAACCCAGCAATTGCACTACTGGGTCTTTAACCTAAAGATACAAATGTAGTGATCCGAAGGGGCACGTGCACCCCAATGTTTATAGCAGCAATGTCCACAGTAGCCAAACTATGGAAAGAGTCTGGATTTCTATCGACATATGAATGGATAAAGAAGAGGTGGTATATATACACAATGGAATATTATGCAACCATCAAAAAATGAAATCTTACCATTTGCAATGACATGGTTGGAGCTAGAGGGTATTACACTAAACAAAATAAGTCAGAGAAAGACAATTATAATATGATCTCACTGATATTTGCAATTTAGGAAACAAGACATAGGATTATAGGGGAAGAAAGGAATTGTTAATCTTTTAAAACTTTTTATGAGTTTGATACACTGCATTAATATTAATGCATTTATTTCTTAGATTTAATTGTAGAGAGGGGCCAATAATAATTTGTTTAAAGCCATTCAGTGGTTTTCACTAGCTAATTTCAGAAGCAAAATGATGACTTAAGACTTACATAGGTTCAGAAAAGACATCTGTGCAATGCTACTGTACATCAGAGGTCTCACTTGTCCTTCATTGAAGCTTGCGGATAGGAGTATGGAGGAGGAAGACCAATTATAGAAATGAAATAATTGGAACACAGAAAAGCAAGGAATGTTTCCTATTATAATTGAAGACTTAATTTATTTCACGGGGGGAGCGCTTTAGAGTTGTATTAATCATACAATATGGTTTATGGGTAGAAGCTTCTTTTAATTAGTAATTAGTATTACAGTTGTAAATAAGTATCCTTTATGCCTTTAGCCTATTCTATATCTTCCTGATCTTTTGTCTGGCTGGATTAAAAGACTGATGGAGGGGTGTCTGCCTTCTGCTTGGGTCATGATCCCAGGGTCCTGGGATCAAGCCCCACTTAGGGCTCTCTGATCAGTGGGAAGCCTGCTTATCCCTCTCCCACTCCCCCTGCTTGTGTTCCCTCTCTCGCTGTCTCTCTCTCTCTCTGTCAATTAAATAAATAAATAAAATCTTAAAAAAAAAAAAGGCTGGTGGAAAGGAAAAAGAAATAGCAGAGTATGTAGTTTGATTTCTCAGTTAAGCATTGTGAAAAGAATGTGTAACTTACAGTTAACAGCTTTGATTTTTGGGTGGAAATATGAATTTTTTTTTTTTTACCTTTATGCGAACTTCCTTTGCCTTTGGTGGGGCAACTTCTACCTCCTCGATGGAAAATGGTGCACCAGGCTTCCAGAGTATGGCTGCTCTGCACCTAATGACCTGGGAAATAGAATATGGGGCAGAAAGGGAAACTTCTTAGGCCTAGGAACTGGAAAATTCCTATATTAATGATTATTAGAAGGTTTAGTTCAGTTCTACACTCAGAACTGAAAAAAAAAACATCGCTTAAATATATGCTGTATGTAGCTTCTAAATACCAATTCAACTTTTCTTGTGCTATCAGTTTCTATATTCTAGTTATTTTCACAATACTAATTATATAATGCTACACAGCAAGAGGGTAGATGTCCTATTTTTGATGTTATCAAGAATGAAGTTGTGCAGTGGCTGTTTCGGCATGAGGATGGCATTTGCACTGTGGGAGTTGTATGTGATCCTATAGGTATGGGAGATAATCAGTTTTGGGGTAGAGGAGTCAGTTATGGAGCAGGGAATGGAGACCATTCGTTGTGGTAGTTCATCCATTGGTGGTGGTCACTGGCAGTCGAAGGTCAGAAAAGTTGTTGGTGGCAAAGTAGTATTTAGGGATTCTCTTCAGCCTACCCCTATACTTGCTATAAAACCTCTTCCTATGTTCTTTTACCTTTCTTTTTATAGATTCAACCACTACCTTTTTGGAGATGACTTTGATAAACTTGTCCCTAAGCTTCAGACTTATTTATTCATCTCCTATTTGAATGTCCTATAGAAACATTTAAACATGAACATATTAGGGGTGCCTGGGTGGCTCAGTTGGTTGAGCATCTGACTCTTGATTGCAGCTCAGGTCATGATCTCAGGGTCATGGGCTCAACCCTGCATCGGGCTCCATGCTCAGTGCAGAGTCTGCTTGAGATTCTTACTCCCCTCTCCCTCTGCTCCCCCCTCCACTTACTCTCTCTCAAATAAATAAATAAATCTTTAGAAAAACAAAAACAAAACACGAACACATTATTTCTTTTTCCTTCCTTCTGTCCTCTTTTCACCTTCCCCTCCCTTTCCCCTCCTCAATGAGTGGAGGACACAACATATAACCTATTCCTCCTTCTGTATTCTCTGTTTCAATGAGTGGCCATGTAACCTATTCATTTATGTAAGAAAGAAACCTGGGAAGTATCCTTAGTTTATCTCCCTCCCTCACCCTCCACAATCTAACATTTTCTGGGAACTTTTTCCTTTTCTCTATTCTCGCCACCACTGTGGGGTCCATGTCCTCATTGCCTTTCACCTAGCTTGAGTTCACAAATTTCAAATCCATCCTCTATGTTATTTGCCATCTGCACTATAATCCTGATCGTGCTAATCTTCTGCCTAAAAGTGATACTCTGATTGTTTATCAGGATCCACTGACATGATCTACAGGGCTTTCCATGATCTTCCTATCAGTCTCTCAAACCTTTCCTCTGGTCACTTCCTGCCTTAGATTTTACCCTCCAAGTACAGGAAAATATTCTGAAGATTCTTATGTGGGATATATTTCTCACTTCTATGTTGCTCCTCATGTTTTATCTGCCTGCACAACTGTCTTCTCCTGTACGTGGCACATTCTTCTGCAGGTTTCCTCTTAGGTGTCACCGTCTCTGGGAAAAAATGCTAGGTTAGGAGTACTTTGTTCTCTCTTTTTCTACCCTTGCACACTCTTTTATAATGATTCCTCTATAATTCTTCTATAACTCATCTCCCTGAGAGATCACTGAAAGAGGGGATATCTCTGACTCTGGAAAGTTTGATATAGGGCTTGATATATTGCTTCCTGAAGAAATGAAAAAATGAAGAAAAGCAAGTGCTTAAAAGTTATAAAATAAAAGGGAATAGAGGAGAAATGCTAAGATCAAGATAGTCTCCCACTTTGAAGAATATAGATACTGTTTGGGTGATGAGGTGTAGGTAAATAAGCAAGTACAGAAGCTGACACAATCATGACACAATATAAAGAGAAGACTGTACTTACTTTCCCTGTAGTACTCATGCTGCCTGTTTTGGGGTTCTTCTCTCCACAAATGAATGTATTGAGAAAGGAGGGATTCTGGCTACAGCTTTCACTGTGGGAAGATCAGTATTACACAGGTCACTGGTTAACCAAGAGGTTGGGTCATGAGTTTTTTTTTTTTTTTTTTAAAGATTTTATTTATTTATTTGACAGAGATCACAAGCAGGCAGAGAGGCAGGCAGAGAGAGTGAGAGGGAAGCAGGCTCCCTGCCGAGCAGAGAGCCCGATGCGGGACTCGATCCCAGGACCCCGAGATCATGACCTGAGCCAAAGGCAGCGGCCCAAACCACTGAGCCACCCAGGCGCCCCTTGTTTTGTTTTTTTAAAATAATAAGGCTATCATTATGCCCAATGCTTGGAAACTTAGATTTTTCCATTTCCTTGAGGAGGTTTTCCTAAGTATAATCTAAATAGATTTAGCTCAGGGAAAGTACATAAAATGTGAAATTACACAAACTTTTTTTCTTTTCACAGTCATGAAGCTCCTCTCTTAGTATACCTGTTGAATTTTTTTTTTTTAAGATTTTATTTATTTATTTGACAGACAGAGAGCACAGGTAGGCAGAGGCAGGCAGAGAGAGAGGAGGAGAGAGAGGAGGAAGCAGATTCCCTGCTGAGCAGAGAGCCCGATGTGGGGCTCAATCCCAGGACCCTGAGATCATGACCTGAGCCCAAGGCAGAGGCTTTAACCCACTGAGCCACCCAGGCGCCCCTACCTGTTGAATTTTAAATCTGGTCTTTTAAACGTCCAAGTTTAGCATTTCTAATAGAGCTTACAAAACTGTTTCTTTTATGTTGCTTTTCAAATGCAAATATGATTATCTGTGTCTCTAAATTTGAGTAATCCTTTTGGTTTTCCAAACGTGTGTCACATTGTTGAGCATGTGACTAGACAGTTTTATCTGGTAGTTTGGCATAAACTCCCTACTTCTTGGTATGCTGAACTGGTTATTCAGAGAAAGTGAACCCAATTTGCATAAGGATCCTGGCAGTCAGGTTTGAATTTAAGATAAACCTCTGTAGGTGGACTAAGAGAGTCTTTTTTTTTTTTTAATTTTTTATTTATTTCTTACTTTTGTATAAACATATAATGTATTTTTATCCCCAGGGGTACAGGTCTGTGAATTGCCAGGTTTACACACTTCACAGCACTTACCATAGCACATACCCTCCCCAATGTCCATAACCCCACTCCCCCTCTCCCAAGGACTAAGAGAGTCTTGACCAAGACCCAGGACCTTGGTAAACAATGACGGGAACAAATAAATACATCTCTTGTGAAGGGAAGAGAAGAAGAATAAATGTTGTTCTGTGTCAACTGCTGTGATCATAAGATTTTTTTTATCTTGTTGATATGCTGATTTATACTGATTAATTTCTTGGTATTGAACCAGCTTTATCTACCCAGAACAAACTGCACTGGGCATGCAATTCCTTTTCTATAATCCTGGATTTATTTTGCTAACGTTTGTTAAAGATGTCTGTGTCTCTATTCATGAGAGTTACTGGTGTTAGTTTTTCTTTCTGTGTACTGTCTTTGTCTGATTTTGGTATCAGAGTAATACTGCATTGACCTTTCACTGCAGGGGTTTGAACTGTGTGGGTCCACTTATACATGACTTTTTGTTGATAAATGTAGTATAATGGTGTAAACGTATTTTCTTTTCCTTATGACGTTCTTAATAACACTTTCTTTTTTCTAGCTTTATTGTAAGAATATAGCCTATAATACACATAGCATATGTGTTAACTGACTGTTTATGTTATCAGTAAGGCTTCTGGTCAACTGTACTTAAGTTTTTGGGGACCCAAACGTTATCTGCAGATTTTCAGCTGCACTGTGATGGTGGGGTGTCTGTGCCCCTACCTCATGTGTTGTTCGAAGGTCAACTGTAATTTTGAGAAATTGATCCCTCCTCTTCTGTTTTCTGGGAGAGATTGTGCAAAATAAGTGTTAATTCTTTAAGTATTTGGTAGAATTCTGCAGTGAAGCTATTTGGGTCTACAGATTTCTTTTTTGGGATTTCTAAATCATGAATTCAACTACTTTAATATTTGTAGGATATACAAATGATTGATTTAATATCTGGTGAGTTGTGATAGTTTTTTAAGCAATTAGTTCGTTTTATCTAAGCTGTCAAATTCATGTTTGTAGAGTTAATAGTGTTCCCTTCTCCTTTTTTTGTATTGAAGTATAATTACATACAGTGTTATATTAGTTTCAGGTGTACGATATAATGATTAAACAATCATTTTCACTTTTTCACTGCTCATCAAAATAAGTGAACTCTGAATCCCCCTTATCTGTTTCACCCATCCTCCCACCTAAACTAGTAGTTGTCACCACTGACAACTACTAGTTTTTCTCTGTATTTAAGAATCTGGGTTTTTTTTTTTCCATTTGTCTCTTTGTTTTATTTTGTTTCTTAAGCTCCGCATATAATTGAAATCATATGGTATTTGTCTTTCTTTGACTTATTTCACTTAGCATTATATCCTCTAGGTTATCCATCTTATTGCAAATGTCAAGATCTCATTCTTTTTTTATAGCTGAATAATATTCTATGTGTATATATATTATATCTTTATTTGTTCTTTATCTATATACATGTATTTATATCTTTATCTATTCATCTCTTGATGGACACTTGGGTTGCTTCCATATCTTGGCTATTATTAGTAATGTTGCCGTAAACATAGGGCTACATGTATCTTGTTTCTGACCTTAGAGGAAGAGCTCTCAGTTTTTTGCTATTGAGTATAATCTTAGCTTATTATTTTTTGTTTTTAAAGATTTTATTTATTTTGACAGAGAGAGACACAGCAAGAGAGGGAACACAAGCAGGAGGAGAGGGAAAAGCAGGCTTCCTGCTGAGCTGGAAGCCCGATGTGGGGCTCAATCCCAGGACCCTGGGATCATGACCTGAGCCGAAAGCAGATGCCTAGTGAGCCACCCAGACACCCTTAGCTTATTATTCTTTTGATGTCTGCAGTGTTTGTAAGGATATCCCATTTTATTCTGCGTATTGATAATTTGCATCTATTTTTCTTTGTCATTGTTGCCGGAGATTTATTAGTTTTATTGATATTTTAAAAGAACAGCTCTTTCTTGTTGATTTTTGTTTTTCTCTTTTCATTTCATTGATTTTTGCTATTATGTTATTTTATTCCTTCTGCTTGTTTTGAGTTTATTTTGCTCTTTTATTTTTGGGATCATGAAGTATGAGTGAGAATGATTTGCAATTTTTCCTCTTTTCTAAAGCAGGTGTTTAATGCCATAAATATTGGATCAGTGTAGTTTTGCTGTATCACACAAATTTTTAAAAAAAATTTTCAGTGAATTCTATTTTTTTTAAAGATTTTATTTATTTGGGAGAGAGAGAGCATGAGAGGGGAGAAGGTCAGAGGGAGAAGCAGACTTCCTGTGGAGCTGGGAACCTGATGTGGGACTCGATCCCAGGAATCTGGGATCATGACCTGAGCTGAAGGCAGTCACTTAACCAAATGAGCCACCAAGGAGCCCCTGTGTTGCACAGATTTTTGATGTTATTTTTTCATGTTCACTAAGTTCAGTGTGTTTTGAAAATTTTTCCTTGAGTATTCTTTAACCTAAAAAAAGTGTGTTCTTTTGCTTCTAAATGTTTAGAAATTTTCTTTTTATTTCTGTTACTGATTTCACATTCAGTTTCTGTTATTAATTTCTAGTTCAACTCCATTTTAGTTTGATAATGCACTTGGCATGATTTATAATTCTTTTACATTTGTTAAGGTTTGTTTTATGGCCCAGGATAGGTCTCACTTGAGACATGTTTTGTGGGCAGTTGAAATGAATATGTATTCTGCTCCCTTAGTGAGGAGTGTTCAATAAATAAATGTTATGTTCCATTAGTTGGTCATGTTGTGAGTTCTTTTATACCTTTGTCTTCTTTCTGTTTAATTTTTCTGTCCATTTTTCAGACAGGGATGTCAAAACCTTCAAAATTGTGGATTTTTTTTCATCCTATTTTTTT
The DNA here is from genome assembly GCF_922984935.1 of Meles meles. Taxonomy (NCBI): domain Eukaryota; kingdom Metazoa; phylum Chordata; class Mammalia; order Carnivora; family Mustelidae; genus Meles; species Meles meles. Next base: position 110,270,598 of record NC_060067.1, on the reverse strand, counting down.
TATTTTTAGTTTCATTACACTATTATGTTTTTTTCTTGTGATGCCTTTGTCTGGTTTGGCATCAGGATAATACTGGCCTCATAAGAAGAGTTGGGAAGTGATTGTTCTCTCCTTTTACATTTTTGGAGGAATTTGTGAAAAAGTTGCATTAATTTTTCTCTAACCGTATGCTAGGGTTCACCAGTGAAGCCATCTGAGCTCAGGCTTCTTCTTCTTCTTCTTTTTTTTTTTTAAAGTTTAAAAAAAAAATTTGTTAATTCACACAGAATGTAATACTAGTTTCAGGTGTTCTACATACTGATGCAACACTTCCGTATGATACCAGGTGCTCATTGAGCTTCTTTTCTGTGACAAGTTGATCACAAGTTCAATCTCTTCATTTGTTATGGGTTTGTTCAGAATGTCTGTTTCTTCTTGAGTTAGTTTTAGTAGTTTTTTTTTTTTAAAGATTTTATTTATTTATTTGACAGAAAGAGAGATCACAAGTAGTAGGCAGATAGGCAGACAGAGAGAGAGGAGGAGGAAGCAGGCTCCCCACTCAGCAGAGAGCCCGATGCGGGGCTCAATCCCAGGACCCTGAGATCATGACCTGAGCCGAAGGCAGAGGCTTAACCCACTGAGCCACCCAGGCACCCCGGTTTTGGTAGTTTTTGACTCTGAGAATTTTTCCCTTTTATCTAAGTTATCTAATTTAATGGCATGCAATTGTTCATAGTGTTATAGGACTGCAGGGTTCTTGTCTCAGAGTCAAAGAATGAATCTTGTGGACACCAAAGGGTGAGGTGAAGTGAAAGTTTATTAAATGAAGGTGAGAGCAGAAAGCAAAGAAGCAGCTCTCTAGAGTGAGAGGGGGCCTGAAAGGGATGCCACTGAAGGTTTCTAGTGGCAGTCTTTTATTGAGAATTGACTGGGAGACTTGTGGCCTTGAGATTCTTCTGCTGTCTTGGTTTGAGCATGGACTATTGATGACAACCTTAATGACTTAATTTTTTGAGGTGTGACACTTTCTATGATATACTGTAGCCACCAAAGAAAAATGCTCTGTAACCATTTCAGGGCCAGCTGGTCTGTTTCCTTATCTCTTGTTCACTTTGACTTAGCATTTCTGCCTGTCAGGCAGGAATAGATTCAGAGACCAGCCAGGGGCCCCCTATCTCTCCTTGTCTATACCTTAACCCTTTCCTTATTCTGTAGCATTCCTTCATAATATTTTTTATTTCTATGAGGTTGGTAGTAATGTCCCCTCTTTCATTTCTGAATCTGGCAATTTGGGTCAATCTAGCTAAAGGTTTCTTAATTTTGTTGGTCATTTCAAAAGAACCAGCTTTGGTTTCATTAATAGTCTCCATTGTTTTTCTATTTTCTATTTCATTAATTTCTCTTCTAATCTTTATTATTCCCCTCCTTCTGCCTGATACAGATTTAGTTTTCTTTTTGATTTCCAGTGTTGTAAGGTAGAAAGTTAGTTCTTGATTTAAGATCTTTTTTCTTTTCTTTTTTTTTTTTCAAAGATTTTATTTATTTATTTGACAGAGAGAGATCATAAGTAGGCAGAGAGGCAGGCAGGGAGATTGAGAGAGAAGCAGGCTCCCCGCCAAGCAGAGAGCCCGATGCGGGACTCGATCCCAGGACCCCGAGATCATGACCTAAGCCGAAGGCAGAGGCTTAAACCACTGAGCCACCCAGGCGCCCAAGATCTTTTTTCTTTTTATTTTTTTAAAGATTTCATTTATTTGACAGAGAGAGCATAAGTGAGGCAGGGGCATGGGCAGACAAAAAAGAAGCAGGCTTCTTGTTTAGCAGTGGGCCTGATGCGGCTTGATCCCAGGACCCTGAGATCATGCCCCAAGAAACATTTAACTGACTGAGTCACTCAGGTGCCCCTCCAGTAACATTTTTAGAAGTCTGTTTTGTTTAATATCAGTATAGTCTCTCCAGCTAACATGTGGTTGCTGTTTGCATGCTATCATTATCCAGCCTTTCCTTTCAATCTATTTATATCTTTGAATATATAAATGCAGACGGCACATATTTGGATCTTGTTTTTTATTTAGTGTGACAATCTCTGTCTCTCAATTAGATAAGTTATCGAGTTTAATGTTATTATAGTGACACACACACACACATTTATTTATTTATTTATTTATTTATTTATTTATTTATTATCTCTACATTTATCTCCCCCTTCCCTTATGGACACCAGAAAATGTCTCTTGAATTGAATGCAGTGGATAAGTAGCAACAATGAGATCTGACTTTAGTAATGGGAGGCAAAGAAAATAAAGCAAGAGAGAGTTGTGAGCCTTGAGTTGTCATCTCATTTGGATCCACAATTAGAGGATCCACTTCACCCCATAATTTCTGATTGCCTTTCCCTGGCCATGAGGTGGGAAAGGGAGAATTCTCATAGCCTCTCTCTATTTTCTAATTGTCAGTGGCTACATGAGGATCATCACAGTATGATCCACTTCAGATGTTAGCTTCTTTCTTTTGTTCCTCATCTCCTGTGATGTAACATCCCCATTTTTAATAGCTGTGAAGTAGTTCTTTATTAGGAAGAATAATATACATTGCACATTGTATATTGGCAGATTCCCTAGATGTGTGCAGTAGTCTAATTTTTCTTTTCTTAATGTATTTGTTTTAGGGGCCTTGGCTCATTAATTCATGTTCTTATTTATTCATTCATTTAAGCAAATTTTTTTTTTAACTGAGCAGCTTTCATGTTTCAAGCATTATTCTTTTAAAGATTTTTATTTTTTATTTTTTTATTTATGACAGAGAGAGATCACAAGTAGGCAGAGAGGCAGGCAGGGAGATTGAGAGAGAAGCAGGCTCCCCGCCAAGCAGAGAGCCCGATGCGGGACTCGATCCCAGGACCCTGAGATCATGACCTGAGCCGAAGGCAGCAGCTTAAACCACTGAGCCACCCAAGCATTATTCTTGATGCTGAGGTAATGATTCTGAATTAGAAATCCAGAGAATCCATAGTCTAATAGTGCAAACAAATAATTAATCGACAGTTACCATACAATATTTGACCTGTTGTAATATGTTTAGGAGGCAGTGGAGGGTGAATTGAACAGAGAATTATATGTAACTTAAATTTCTGGGTGCTCAGAGGCCTTGGTAAACTGTGGTTTGGACAATGGTTGGGAGTTAAGGAACATGGAGCTTGGTGGGGATGGGTTTTGTGCGTGGATGGGTCCCAGAACAAGGAGAACTACATGTGTGAAGGCTCAGAGACAAGAGCCTGGCATCATCCTTTGAGGGGTGGGGACTGTGCGAAAATCGAAAGAAGCTCAGTGTGATTGAGTCATTGCATATAAGGGGTGAAATAGTAAGATGTGAGTAACATGGAAGATTCATATAGAGAAAGGAGGAGAATGCAGGAGAATTTACTCACCTGGTAATTTGCTATGTGATTCTAGTAAATTACTCTACTGTACTTCCCTGGGTCCTGATTTTCTTCCCCATAAAATGTAGGAAACAGGCAAATGGCTTCAGGGATTTCATCTACTCATACCCTGTAAAAGCTAAGTTCAAAAGGTCCCTTCATACAAGGTTCCTACAGATAGCTTCTGTTAGTGGGGTTGGGGAAGGCTAATCATATTCTAGTCTAGGAATCTTTGTATAAAACCCAGGGGTAGGGGTGTCTGGGTGGCTCATTTGGTTAAGGGTCTGTCTTTAGGTCATGTCGTGATGCTGGGATCAAGCCTCCTCTGCTTCTCCCCTCTGTCCCTGTCTACTGACCCCGCCCCCAGTTCATGCCCTCTCTCTCTCAAATAAATAAATAAAATCTTTAAACAAAACAGAAAAACCCCAGGGGTTTAGTCTGCATTTTTTTCCTCATTAAAGTTCATCTCAAATTCTTTGCACCCATTTTGTTCTATTACCATATACACTGCTATAATTACAATGGGGTAATATTTATTTATTTTACCATTGGTGCCAAACTCTAATGTTCTTAAATGACAAATGATTTTCAAGCCAATTCCCATAAAGTAAATTTAAACAAAAGTAGCATTTCCTGATAGTCCAGTTCAGTAATGTAAATTGCTTAAAGACTATGTAAATAAGTTGATGAAAATTGCCTGCTTTTATGGTCAAGTTCTGAAATTAGGTTTTAAGGTAGGCAAAATAACTGCTTTAAATTAATATCTTGGGCTTATTTTTTTTTTTTAAAGATTTATTTATTTGACAGATAGAGATTACAAGTAGGCAGAGAGGCAGGCAGAGAGAGAGAGAGAGGAGGAAGCAGGCTCCCAGCCAAGCAGAGAGCCCGATGCGGGGCTCGATCCCAGGACCCTGGGATCATGACCTGAGCCGAAGGCAGAGGCTTTAACCTGCTGAGCCACCCAGGTGCCCCTCTTGGGCTTATTTGTAATCACTACCCATTAGTCGTAGTTAATGTGAATGGCAGAAATGACAACTTCTCTGATCTTTTTATGTGCTTGTAAACTCTGCAAAAGAGCCATCCACCTTGTAAATAAAGCATGTTATCCATCAAACCAGTATCAGTGCCCATCTCACCACCTCAGGAAATTAGATTCACCCTTTTCATTTTTCCCTAAAATTTTGGTGACCTTGGTCTTTAACACTTTATGAGAATACTGAAAAAAATCTTGAAAATCTTGGGGTGCCTGGGTGGCTCAGTTGCTTAACTGTCTTCCTTTAACTCAGGTCATGAACTCAGGGTCCTGGGATTGAGCCCCATGTTGGGCTCCTTGTTCAGTGGGGAGTCTGCTTTTCTCTCTCCCTCTGCTGCTCCCCCTGCTTGTACTCTCTCTCAAATAAATAAATAAATAAATAAATAAATAAATAAACAAATAAATAAATAAATGAATAAAATCTTTAAAAAAATTCTTGAAAATATATATATTGTTATTATTCCTGTTAGATATTTGAGGCATCATGGGTAACATGGATGACATGGGTAAAGGTTCTCTGAGCTGTTTCTCATAATTGCTCTCTTTTATACTTGCTCTGAGATCTCATTTTTCACAAAATTTTGCATTCAGGAGTCACATGTATAAAATATTTCACACAGGTACATCTTAGCACATACACACACCGCTCACAGACACACCACTTATGCACAAGAACCCACATATTTCTATCTCAGAGCAATTCACCTACCTTATTAATTAATAAAAAGGCAAATTATAGGTTGTAAGCAGATCTATGTTATGGCTTTGTTTTGCAGGTAGTCAGTTACCATTTTAGAAGTAGAGTCTCTGGTTTTAAATTCTGTGTAAGGAAAGGTTAATAATAAAACAAGACCTGAAAAAAATCAAAGCTAACAAAAGCATCAAATGAACTGCTTATGTGTAAAATTTATTCCATAGCAGAATTCATGTAATGTGCAGGGGTGCTAAGATTGTAGGTGAGTCCTGTAAGGGCAGTAGTGGACTGATGACTGAACCCCATTTTGTCATGATCACAGACTTTCAGCCTACTGCTCTCCTCTGCCTTCAGGGCACTAATGATTTCCTGTAACTGTTTACTCTTCAGCTGGCTTGATTTGCCATGTTCTCTTTCCATCTGAGGCTCTCAATATAGCTCTTTCACAAACCTAACATTTCAACCTCAGAAATAACTTCCTCTGCTTCTTTAATAGTGTTTGGGGTGTAGTGTACCTGAGTAGTGGCAGAAGGTGCTTGTGGTGCCCTGCCTGGATCGCATTTATTATTTCATCACCTTGAGTAAGTTAGATGCAGACATTATTTTTCCCATTTTTAACTTTGAGGGGATTGAGGTTTAGATAGATGAAATATCTTTCATTGATTGCATTTATTATTTTTTTAATTTTCTACATTTTATGATGCTTTGGTACCCTGGAAACATGTGGACCTGGGGAGGGACTGCTCCTCCTGGAGTTAGCTAATTTCTAGAGATAGCAAACAGCTTACGTCAGCAAGTCTTTGATATGCAGCCAAGCAATTGTAAGTCCGCAACCCTCATCCACTTCCTTTTTTTTTCTTAGTAATTTATTTAAATAGTTTATTCATATATATAATAAGCATGTGTAAATGTATTATCTTGGTCCTTTTATCAGGTGCCAACAATCTGAGACACTATTCCCTGTCCTAAGTCACCCAAGAGTCTGTTACCAAATAATTAGTGACCACCCCTATGGCCCAGGACCTGTTGTAATTTAATTACCTTGCCTACCTGGCCTTACCTGTTCCTTCTTATGAAAACCACAATATAGGCACTGACTTGTGCTGTCCTCTAGCTCTTTCTTTTCTTTTCTTTTTTTTTAATTTGTTTATTTTCAGCGTAACCGTATTCCTTGTTTTTGCACCACACTCAGTGCTCCATGCAATACGTGCCCTCCCTATTACCCTCCAAAGGCAAAGGAAACAAAAGCAAAAATGAACTTTTGGGACTTCATCAAGATCAAAAGCTTCTGCACAGCAAAGGAAACAGTCAACAAAGCAAAGAGGCAACCCACGGAATGGGAGAAGATATTTGCAGATGACAGTACAGACAAAAGGTTGATATCCAGGATTTATAAAGAACTCCTCAAACTCAACACACACAAAACAGATCATCATATTAAAAAATGGGCAGAGGATATGAACAGACACTTCTCCAATGAAGACATACAAATAGCTATCAGACACATGAAAAAATGCTCATCATCACTAGCCATCAGGGAGATTCAAATTAAAACCACATTGAGATATGACCTTACACCAGTTAGAATGGCCAAAATTAGCAAGACAGGAAACAGCATGTGTTGGAGAGGTTGTGGAGAAAGGGGAACCCTCTTACACTGTTGGTAGGGATGCAAGTTGGTGCAGCCTCTAGCTCTTTCTGCCGCCTACCTGGTCCTGGTTGTTCCCCATATGACCTGTAAGGTGTGGCATATTCCCTTCTCTTGGAAATATGAGTAATAAATTCTTCTTTCAAGGCAGTTGTCTCTGTATCTGTCATTTTACCATATCTGACTATACTAAATCCTGGGTACATTTCATTTTTAATTTTTTAAACGATTTTATTTATTTACTAGACAGAGAGAGAGAGAGAGAGAGAGAGAGAGACAGTGAGAGAAGGAACACAAGTAGGGGGAGTGGGGGAGTGGGAGAGGGAGAAGCAGGCTTCCTGCTGAGCAGGGAGCCCAATGTGGGGCTTGATCCCAGGACGCTGAGAGCATGACCTGAGCCAAAGGCAGACGCTAACAACTGAGCCACCCAGGTGCCCCCCTGGGTACATTTTAAATCCGTGATGCCTATCTACAAAGTGGCAAAGCTGAACCTAAGACCCAGGTCTTCATATTACTAGCAGAGTTCTGCTAGTACTATATAGTACTGAATATAAAGTTCTACAACTTTATATTCTTTATAAATGTCATGTAAAATTGCTCTTAATGTTATTAGGAAATGTTAAGATGTGGTTAAAAAACCCAAAAGGTTGAATTCTTTTTTAAGAAGACAATTGGTACTCTTTATCAGAGTCCTGATTACAAATATTTTGTTATCTATTAGGACAATTTATCCTAACATATCTGGGTATTATGTAATCAATATACAGGACTTTGAGTAACTTAGAAACTTGTCAGGCATGGCAAGAATGAACGGAAAAAACCATTCCAGATCTTCCTATTCAGAATGAGAATCTTATTAAGGGTGGTTTCCTGAGAGTGTTTCCATGTAGTAGGGAGGAAGAAGACATGACAGATACATAATGAGGAGATTTATTTATTTATTTTTAATTTTAAAATGTTTTATTCAGTTAAAGTTGATAAGATTTTAAAAACATAATGCCCCATGTCAGAATAACAATTTTAGCTTTCACATCCATAATTATTCATTGAGAATTTGAGCATCATAGCTTTTTTAAAATTTAAATTCAGTTAATTAACATAAAATGTATTATTTGTTTAAGGGGTACAGGTCTGTGATTCATAAGCCTTATATATAATGAAGAATTTTAGAAAGTGTCAATAAATTCCTCCAATGAAACCAAGAATGGTTAACATTTATTTATTTATTTATTTATTTATTTATTTTTTATAAACATATTTTTATCCCCAGGGGTACAGGTCTGTGAATCGCCAGGTTTACACACTTCACAGCACTCACCATAGCACATACCCTCCCCAATGTCCATAATCCCCCTCCCCTTCTCCCAACCCCACCTCCCCCCAACAACCCCCAGTTTGTTTTGTGAGATTAAGAGTCACTTATGGTTTGTCTCCCTCCCAATCCCATCTTGTTTCATTTATTCTTCTCCTATCCCCCTAACCCCCGTGTTGAATCTCCACGTCCTCATATCAGGGAGATCATATGATAGTTGTCTTTCTCCGATTGACTTATTTCACTAAGCATGACACCCTCTAGTTCCATCCACGTCTTTGCAAATGGCAAGATTTCATTTCTTTTGATGGCTGCATAATATTCCATTGTGTATATATACCACCTCTTCTTTATCCATTCATCTGTTGATGGACATCTAGGTTCTTTCCATAGTTTGGCTATTGTAGACATTGCTGCTATAAACATTCGGGTGCACGTGCCCCTTTGGATCACTACATTTGTATCTTTAGGGTAAATACCCAGTAGTGCAATTGCTGGGTCATAGGGTAGTTCTATTTTCAACATTTTGAGGAACCTGCATGCTGTTTTCCAGAGTGGTTGCACCAGCTTGCATTCCCACCAACAGTGTAGGAGGGTTCCCCCTTCTCCGCATCCTCGCCAGCATCTGTCATTTCCTGATTTGTTAATTTTAGCCATTCTGACTGGTATGAGGTGATATCTCATTGTGGTTTTGATTTGTATTCCCTGATGCCGAGTGATGTGGAGCACTTTTTCATGTGTCTGTTGGCCATCCGGATGTCTTCTTTGCAGAAATGTCTGTTCATGTCCTCTGCCCATTTCTTTATTTTTTTTTTTAAGATTTTATTTATTCATTTGACAGAGAGAGATCACAAGTAGATAGAGAGGCAGGCAGAGAGAGAGAGAGAGAGAGGGAAGCAGGCTCTGCTCAGCAGAGAGCCCAATGTGGGACTCGATCCCAGGACCCCAAGATCATGACCTGAGCTGAAGGCAGCGGCTTAACCCACTGAGCCACCCAGGAGCCCACCTCTGTCCATTTCTTGATTGGGTTGTTTGTTCTTTGGGTATTGAGTTTGCTAAGTTCCTTATAGATTTTGGATACTAGCCCTTTATCTGATATGTCGTTTGCAAATATCTTCTCCCATTCTGTCAGTTGTCTTTTGGTTTTGTTAACTGCTTCCTTTGCTGTGCAAAAGCTTTTGATCTTGATGAAATCCCAATAGTTCATTTTTGCCCTTGCTTCCCTTGCCTTTGCCGATGTTCCTAGGAAGATGTTGCTGCGGCTGAGGTCGAAGAGGTTGCTGCCCGTGTTCTCCTCAAGGATTTTGATGGATTCCTTTCTCACATTGAGGTCCTTCATCCATTTTGAGTCTATTTTCATGTGTGGTGTAAGGAAGTGGTCCAATTTCAGTTTTCTGCATGTGGCTGTCCAATTTTCCCAGCACCATTTATTGAAGAGGCTGTCTTTTTTCCATTGGACATTCTTTCCTGCTTTGTCGAAGACTAGTTGACCATAGAGTTGAGGGTCTATTTTTGGGCTCTCTATTCTGTTCCATTGATCTATGTGTCTGTTTTTGTGCCAGTACCATGCTGTCTTGATGATGACAGCTTTGTAATAGAGCTTGAAGTCCGGAATTGTGATGCCACCAACTTTGGCTTTCTTTTTCAATATTCCTTTGGCTATTCGAGGTCTTTTCTGGTTCCATATAAATTTTAGGATTATTTGTTCCATTTCTTTGAAAAAAATGGATGGTATTTTGATAGGGATTGCATTAAATGTATAGATTGCTTTCAGTAGCATAGACATTTTCACAATATTAATTCTTCCAATCCAGGAGCATGGAACATTTTTCCATTTCTTTGTGTCTTCCTCAATTTCTTTCATGAGTACTTTATAGTTTTCTGCATATAGATTCTTAGCCACTTTGGTTCGGTTTATTCCTAGGTATCTTAGAGTTTTGGGTGCAATTGTAAATGGGATTGACTCCTTAATTTCTCTTTCTTCTGTCTTGTTGTTGTTGTAGAGAAATGCAACTGATATCTGTGCATTGATTTTATATCCTGACACTTTACTGAATTCCTGTACAAGTTCTAGCAGTTTTGGAGTGGAGTCTTTTGGGTTTTCCACATATAGTATCATATCATCTGCGAAGAGTGATAGTTTGACTTCTTCTTTGCCGATTTGGATGCCTTTAATTTCTTTTTGTTGTCTGATTGCTGAGGCTAGGACTTCTAGTACTATGTTGAATAGCAGTGGTGATAATGGACATCCCTGCCGTGTTCCTGACCTTAACGGAAAAGCTTTCAGTTTTTCTCCATTGAGAATGATATTTGTGGTGGGTTTTTCATAGATGGCTTTGATAATATTGAGGTATGTGCCCTCTATCCCTACACTTTGAAGAGTTTTGATCAGGAAGGGATGCTGTACTTTGTCAAATGCTTTTTCAGCATCTATGGAGAGTATCATATGGTTCTTGTTCTTTCTTTTATTTATGTGTCATATCACATTGATTGATTTGCGGATGTTGAACCAACCTTGCAGCCCTGGAATAAATCCCACTTGGTCATGATGAATAATCCTTTTAATGTACTGTTGAATCCTATTGGCTAGTATTTTGGTGAGAATTTTTACATCTGTGTTCATCAAGGATATTGGTCTGTAGTTCTCTTTTTTGGTGGGATCCTTGTCTGGTTTTGGGATCAAGGTGATGTTGGCCTCATAAAATGAGTTTGGAAGTTTTCCTTCCATTTCTATTTTTTGGAACAGTTTCAGGAGAATAGGAATTAGTTCTTCTTTAAATGTTTGGTAGAATTCCCCTGGGAAGCTGTCTGGCCCTGGGCTTTTGTTTGGAGATTTTTGATGACTGTTTCAATCTCCTTATTGGTTATGGGCCTGTTCATGTTTTCTATTTCTTCCTGGTTCAGTTGTGGTAGTTTATATGTCTCTAGGAATACATCCATTTCTTCCAGATTGTCCAATTTGTTGGTGTAGAGTTGCTCATAGTATGTTCTTATAATTGTCTGTATTTCTTTGGTGTTAGTTGTGATCTCTCCTCTTTCATTCATGACTTTATTTATTTGGGTCCTTTCTCTTTTCTTTTGGATGAGTCTGGCCAGGGGTTTATCAGTCTTATTGATTCTTTCAAAGAACCAGCTCCGAGTTTCATTGATTTTTTCTATTGGTTTTTTTTTTTGTTTCTATTTCATTGATTTCTGCTCTGATCTTTATGATTTCTGTTCCCCTGCTGGGTTTAGGGTTTCTTTCTTGTTCTTTCTCCAGCTACTTTAGGTGTAGGGTTAGGTTGTGTACTTGAGACCTTTCTTGTTTCTTGAGAAAGGCTTGTACCACTATATATTTTCCTCTCAGGACGACTTTGCTGTGTCCCACAGATTTTGAACAGCTGTGTTTTCATTATCATTTGTTTCTATGAATTTTTTCAATTCTTCTTTACTTTCCTGGTTGACCCATTCATTCTTTAGAAGGATGCTGTTTAGTCTCCATGTATTTGGGTTCTTTCCAGCTTTCCTCTTGTGATTGAGTCCTAGCGTCAGAGCATTGTGGTCTGAAAATATGCAGGGAATGATCCCAATCTTTTGATACCGGTTGAGACCTGATTTGTGACTCAGGATGTGATCTATTCTGGAGAATGTTTCATGTGCACTAGAGAAGAATGTGTATTCTGTTGCTTTGGGATGAAATGTTCTGAATATATCTGCGATGTCCCTCTGGTCCAGTGTGTCATTTAAGGCCTTTATTTCCTTGTTGATCTTTTGCTTGGTTGATATGTCCATTTCAGTGAGGGGAGTGTTAAGGTCCCCTACTATTATTGTATTATTATTGATGTGTTTGTTTGATTTTGTTATTAATTGGTTCATATAGTTGGCTGCTCCCACGTTAGGGGCATAGATATTTAAAATTGTTAGATCTTCTTGTTGGACAGACCCTTTGAGTATGATATAGTGTCCTTCCTCATCTCTTATTATAGTCTTTGGCTTAAAATCTAATTGATCTGATATAAGGATTGCCACCCAGCTTTCTTCGGATGCCCATTAGCATGGTAAATTGTTTTCCACCCCCTCAATTTAAATCTGGAGGTGTCTTCGTGTCGAAAATGAGTTTCTTGTAGGCAACATATAGATGGGTTTTGTTTTTTTAATCCATTCTGATACCCTGTGTCTTTTGATTGGGGCATTTAGCCCATTAACATTCAGGGTAACTATTGAGAGATATGAATTTAGTGCCATTATATTGCCTATAATTTGACTGTTACTGTATATTGTCTCTGTTCCTTTCTGATCTACTACTTTTAGGCTCTCTCTTTGCTTAGAGGACCCCTTGCCATATTTCCTGTAGAGCTGGTTTGGTGTTTGCAAGTTCTTTCAGTTTTTGTTTGTCCTGGAAGCTTTTTATCTCGCCTCCTATTTTCAATGATAGCCTAGCTGGATATAGTATTCATGGCTGCATGTTTTTCTTGTTTGGTGCTATGAATATATCATGCCAGCTCTTTCTGGCCTGCCATGTCTCTGTGGATAACTCTGCTGCAAATCTAATATTTTTACCACTGTATGTTACAGACTTCTTTTCCCAGGCTGCTTTCAGGATTTTCTCTTTGTCACTAAGACTTGTAAATTTTACTATTAGGTGACGGGGTGTGGGCCTATTCTTGTTGATTTTGAAGGGGGCTCTCTGCACCACCTGGATTTCGATGCTTGTTCCCTTTGCCATATTAGGGAAATTCTCTCCAATAATTCTCTCCAATAGACCTTCTGCTCCCCTCTCTCTTCTTCTTCTGGAATCCCAATTATTCTAATGTTGTTTTGTCTTATGGTGTCACTTATCTCTTGAATTCTCCCCTTGTGGTCCAGTAGCTGTTTGTCCCTCTTTTGCTCAGCTTCTTTATTCTCTGTCATTTGGTCTTCTATATTACTAATTCTTTCTTCTGCCTCATTTATTCTAGCAGTGAGAGCCTCCATTTTTGATTGCACCTCATTAATAGCTTTTTTGATTTCAACTTGGTTAGATTTTAGTTCTTTAATTTCTCCAGAAATGGCTTTTATATCTCCAGAGAGGGTTTCTCTAATATCTTCTATGCCTTTTTCGAGCCCAGCTAGAACCTTGAGAATCGTCATTCTGAACTCTAGATCTGACATATTACCAATGTCTGTGTTGATTAGGTCCCTAGCCTTTGGTACTGCCTCTTGTTCTTTTGTTTGTGGTGATTTTTTCCGCCTTGTCATTTTGTCCAGATAAGAGGGATATGAAGGATCTAATAAAATACTAAAAGGGTGGCAAAGACCCCAGAAAAATGTGCTGTAACCAAATGCGAAGAGACCCCAAATTGTGGGGGGGAGAAAGGGGATAAAAAGAGGTTCAGAAAAATAAAAAGAAAGAAATTTAAAAAATAAAACAAATAAAGAAAAAATATAAAAAAGTAAGAAAAAATATATATTTTAGATAAACTAGTCAAAAAACGTTAAAAAAGAAAAGGGTAAAAGTTTAAAAAAATTTAGCAGAAGAAGAAAAAAGAAAGAAGAAAAATTGAAAAAAAAAAAACTTAATTAACCGCAAGACTAAAGAATCATGGGGAGAAAGCCATGAGTTCTGTGCTTTGCTTTCTCCTCCTCTGGAATTCTGTTGCTGTCCTGGGTATTGAACCTGCTTTCCTTGGTAGATGAACTTTGTCCTGGCTGGATATTTTGTTGATCTTCTGGGGGAGGGGCCTGTTGTAGTGACTCTCAAGTGTCTTTGCCTGAGGCGGAATTGCACCACCCTTTGCGGGGGCTGGATTAAATAATCCACTCGGGTTCCCTTTTGGGAGCTTTGGTTCCCTGAAAGATTTCTGTAGAGTTCCAGAGGACGGGAATGAAAATGGTGGCCTCCCAGTCTCCGGCCCAGAGGAGCAGAGAGCCCGGGGCCCCACTCCTCAGTGTGCTCCCAGAGAACAGCACCCAATCACTCCCGTATCCCCAGCCTCCAGTGCTCTCCGAGCTCACCCAGCCCGCGACCAGTTCAAGGTAACCCCGAGCTGAGAGTTCAGTCCTCGGCTCTGTCTCTGTAGCCGGCTTCTCCGTTCTAATACCTGCAAGCTCTGTGACACTCTGACACCCCCGATCCTTCTGTGATCCTGTGGGACCTGGAGCCACGTTGACCCTGCGTGGGCTTCACCCTGGTTTAGCCTCTGAAGCAATGTCCCTCAGTGGAACAGACTTTTAAAAGTCCTGATTTTGTGCTCCATTGCTCCGCCGCTTGCGGGGAGCTGGTCCCTCCCCCGAGGTCTCTCTTCCCATCATTTTGGATTCACTTCTCTGCCAGTCCTACCTTTCAGAAAGTGGTTGATTTTCTTTTTCTAGAATTGCTGTTCTTCTTCTCTTCAATCTCCTGTTGGATTTGTAGGTGTTTTCAATGTTTAGATAAGCTATCGAGCTGATCTCCTGCTACCTGATGTAGTCTCAGGCTGCTACTTCTTTGCCATCTTGACTCCTCCCTCAAGAATGGTTAACATTGAAAGAAATAGTGTTGATTATGCTTAGTCATTTCAAATACCAGCTTAATCACTTTTGAAATAGTTTAAATTTTAAATTGAATTTTTATTCAAATTAGAAAATTCAGACATCTAGAGTCTTGGAAAAAGAAACTTCTATAATGGGAGGTTGGCCAATGGCAAAGTTTTCTCTATTATTTGACATCTAGATACTAATTCAGTTTTATTTACATTCAATCAACCCATGCAAAGTTGCACAAAGGAAAAAAGGAAAGAGCACCGGATATTTTAAAACAGTAAAAAATCCTCCAGTTATTTTTTGCAGTATATGTGTTTTCCTCTTCATCTTTTGTCTGGGCTGATAAGCTACTGTTATCATTGTAACATGTATCATTGTTGTAACTGCCACAGTTAAACATTAATTTTGTGCTGAATATGCATCAGCTTGTTTGTCAAGTGCTTTACCTACATTTTCTCATGTAAGGTGAGAAGGGAACATTACTTACCCTGTTTTTCAGATGATAGGACTGCCAACAAGTAACTTGCTTGGGTCACAAGTCTAGTAAGTGATCTGATAGCATAGCCAATGTTATGTAGCTCTATGCCAGTTTTCTCAATTTAATCTTACCAAAGCATTCTGAGAAGAGTCCAAGAACAAAAGAATCTCAATTGTGTTGTCTAATAAGGTATCCACTAGCAATATGTGGCTACTGAAGTTCTAATTTGATTAAAATTAGAATTTAAAAGTCTGTTTTCCAGTTGTACTAGACATACTTCACATGTTCAGTAGCTGCATACAGCTTGTGGCTACTGAAGTGGGCAATACAGCTGTAGAACATATTCATCACTACAGAAAATTTTCCAAGATGGAGAGTAATGGTCTGAAGAATACTGGATGTAAATGTGAGATTTTGTGAAAGGAATCTCGAGGTGTTGTTTGGGGAAGAGGGATTCAAGTTACATACCACATTAGAGCTGTCTATTTCATTCTTAACTAGCAAACTTAGGATGATTGCTAAGATAAGAATTGCAGTCAACACAGGGGGATTTTCTTCTAGTCTTTTCCTGTGCTGGAGAGTGACATTGGGGCAGGAGATGACTCCCACCAATTATGGAATGTCAGCTTTCTGAAATGCAACTACTCTATATCTTACTCATAATGTCAAAATATTAATCTGTTTTTGCTCCTATTGGTAATAAATGCCTGTGGGAAGGTAAAGATGTGTTTTCCTATTTTAACACATTGTCTTCTATTTCCTTTCATAGAGGAGTATTTTTCCAACCTCTTCGACCTCTCTCTCTCTCTCTCTTTTTTTTTCTTTTTTGCCAAGGGGAATGCAGCCGGTCCAGATTTCTGGAAAAGGCAATGTAAAGTCAAAGACCTGCCTCCCATAATGTTACCTTTTGGGATTCTCCCAGAGAGAATCAGCATTAGGTCAAGGAGAGTTGTGAATTTGAGGGTGCTACTCCAGTAATCATACATACTCTATAGCGCAGATGGCAGGACTCTGGCCTAATTTCGGAAATGAACCTGATTAGCATCTCAGTAAACCCTAGTTATAACTCTTCTAACTCACAATCCTAAAACATAATTTCAGGGTAGCTGTATGGGAAAAATAATATAGAATAAACATGTTGTACACCCCCTGTCAGATTTTAGGCAAGCAACAAGCTTAATTACAATGAAGTTTTTCAGTCTTTAAAATGAGGATGTCAATATTTAACTTGTAAAGTGATGTGAATACTAAATGGGCTAGAGTATGTAAATATCTTTACACCATGCAAGGTGCATAATATGTGCTCAGAAAGGGTGCCTGGGTGGCTCAGTGGGTTGGGCCTCTGCCTTTGGCTGGGGTCATGATCTCAGGGTCCTGGGATTGAGTCCCACATCGGAATCTCTGCTTGGAGGGTGCCTGCTTCTCCCCATCTCTCTCTGCCTGCCTCTCTGCCTACTTGTGATCTCTGTCAAATAAAGAAATAAAATCTTAAAAAATTTTTTAAAAATGTGCTCAGAAATACTCATTAAAAACAATAGTAATTTCAAACAAAACAATAATAGTTTCATGTCTTCATAAAGTTAATTTAATGTGTACTCATATGTTGAGAGGCAGCTCCCTCTTACTGTGCCCTAAAACCACATACCATACTATCAGTGATTCCAATGGCCTCAGAGGCAAAGTATACACCCAAACCTGTCATTTCCACCACCACCTGCTGGATGGGCTTCTTGAAGGTCTAAGGGTTGAGACAATCTGTGACCACTAATGCTCTTTTCCAGGGAAATTTTCCATCATTTATGTCCACCCTGATGATCCTAGAAGCACCAGATGCCTGGTGACTGGATGCCTGGATGCCAGATTGCCTGGATGACTATGGCTGAGCCGATTCCTCTGAGCCCAAAGACAATGGGGGACTGAAGGTGACCTTCAAATTCAGAAGATAAACCTCTATAAGTTATTCAAAGGTGGTGCACCTGTGTTTAATAGGAAAAGAAAAAAGCCACTGTAGTGTTATCTCTTATGGAAGAAGCAGTCTGACAGTATTGCTCCCAGAATGTAGTTAGAGTCACTGAAAAACTACACAAAAGAACATTTTAACCTTTGTAGTGTTAAACATAGCTCCAAAGCCTTTAGGCACCTCACTGCTTATGATCCAGCCTTTATCCATGGGAACAGCAGCATCAGTTTTCCCCACTGCAATTTCACACATGACAGTATAGTCAGTGAGTGTGCGAGTGCCACAGAGATGATAAATCTTCCTTCCTTTGCAGGTAAATCTGTTGGTTCCATCTAACATTAGTCCTGTGGGAGAAAGAATACTGTTTCACAGATAGGTAATATGACAAGCAGAGAAATATCAGGTTTTAGCTCCTAGTCAATACCTGTACTGATGAAAGCAAATTGGGTGAAAAGAGGTCAGAGAAATCAGAACTAACTTTTTCTTCAAGCATAAATTGCCCTTGTGGAGCAACCTGGAGCCTTATTCTCGCACTCTGGAGGAAGGAACATTAAGACTTTATCTCCTGAGGAAAGAAGAACAAGAAAGTGATTGCCAGGTTAGGGGAGGAATTAAATGCAATGAACACTGTATTTATTGATAGGAAATTATTTGTAATAAATATCACCATTTTCTTGTAAAGATAGTACTTATTTTTTGAAGTTAATTATCATCTCACAATGGAATGGAAATAAATCAGTGTCAATGCAATGGACCTTCAAAATACAATTGTATTTTGTTCAATAATGTTCGAATAAAAATCGAACATTTGTCTCTAATATATTGACGTTCAAATGTAATCGAGAGCTAGTTAAGTTTCAGAATGACGCCACAATCTGTGGTATGAGACTTGTCTGTTTGGGTGTGTACTATCCGAGGAGCCTAGTGGAGCATTGCTTCTAGTATGTGCTTAACAAGTAGTTGTTGAAAGAATTAACTAATACTCTAGTGTTAATGTTAGAATTAATACTCATTCTGAGGTATTATAAAGAGCCCAGAATTTGAGGGAAGGCAGCCTGTGTTTTAATACTAGCCGTGCCATTAAGTAGCTAAATCAAGTGACTAATTTTATTAATTTGCTGAAGCTTCTATTTTCTCATACACAAAATGGGAATATCTATGACATATGCTTGTTGTTAGAATAACATGTGGTAATGTAAAGCAGCTAGAAAGGTGTTTGAAATATTAATTGTGTCCAATGCAGAAGAAGTAACTATAAATTCTAGAGGAAACTTTGTTACTGATGATGCCTACTTTAGGCAACTTAAAGAATTATCATATATATGTGTGGGAGTAAGTGTATGATGTGTGTGGGTGTAGAAAAAAGCCCTTAATCATACATACTTTTAATATGTTGTAAATATAATTTTTAGTTTGATTTGGGATAAGTAAATTAGAGATAATCTCTATGAAAATGAGTGGAGAATGATTCTTTTTCTTTGGGTCCTTTTAGTCAAATACAAAATTAGAAGATCCTGAATCTTAGTTTGCTCATTTTTTATTTCTAGTGTGTGAATACATTAAAATTTTTAGTGAATATGTGATGAGTTTGGTTCTGTTTATGGTGGTTTGAGGGAAATGTCAGGGAGTGTTACGGAGGGAGAATTTACTGGGTTGACACTGTAGCTTGCCCAGTTGTCTACCTGGTTTCACACTGGTTACACTTTCTCCACTACTCTCTATGACTCCACCTTCCCCATTGCTCCAAATCATAGGCAAAGCTATTATCTTTTCACTTTTCAGGATGTGCTTGTTAGAACCACAGAGCCTAGAAGACAGAATCTGAATGGCGATTAGATGATTGGAGATGAAATGCCTTGTCATAAAATTTGATCTTTCAGAGAAGTGAAATAAGTATTTCCTACACTAGAGGTAGAATATATTCTTTAAATCCTGGGCTATAAATTTGACATGTTATGATTATGTCCATATAGTATAGCTATTTCAGAAAAAGGACCAAAACACTTAGTTTGTCTCTGTCTCTATACTTTTCCCAAGGCCTCTGTAATATCACAAACACTACTGAAGTATTTTCTAGCTCTTTGCCAAGAAGAGCTCTGTGGGTTTCTGGGAAGATGGTAAAGGATCCCAAGCTCACCTTGACCTATAGATGCACCTGCATAATACCTATAATAGTGTATATAACCCAGAAAACACCTGAGGACTAGCAGAACAGTCGCCATAGCTAACTGAAAGTGATAGAAATGGTGGAGACATGGTTGGGAAACAAAGCCATGAGATAAACCACAAAAGGAAGGGACACCACTCCAGTCAGTATGGAGAAGAGAGAGGAGCAGACTCCACCTAGCACCTGAGGAAGGGAGGACACACACTCACAAGAAGAATCCCCATAACATTTGGCTTTGAAAACCAGGGGTTCTTAACTTTGTGAGTTTTTACAATTAATGGGGATTAGGAATTAGAAACTTTAAAAATCAGCTGGCTTGGCTTTGGAAGAGCCAGAGGGTGATAAGAAACCAAGTCCTTGCCCTTAGAGATGCAGCATAACACACAAGCCCATTGAGATACAGCGTAGAAGCAGAAATTTGAAAAATACCTTGGGTATATGGGAAATTTTATTTATTAATCTCAGTAAATAAAGGAACATAACATAATAAAGGCCATCTATGAAAAACCCACAAGTAAAAACAGAACCTTTCCTCAGTGGTGAAATACTCAGTGGTGAAAAACAGAACATTTCCTCTAAGATGAGAAACAAGACAAGACAAACAAGACATTTCACCACTTTTACTCAACACAATACTGGAAGTTTTAGCCATATAGTCAGACAAGAAAAAAAAAAAGCACCAAATTGGTGAGGAAGAAGTAAAAGTTTTACTATTTACAAATACTATGAAATATGAATACAAATACTATTTACAAATACTATTTGTACTACGAAGTACAAATACTATGAAATACAAAAGACTCTACCAAAAAACTACTAAAACTGATAAATGAATTCAGTAAAGGCACAGATTACACAATCAATCTAAAGAAATCTGTTACATTTCTGTACAGTAATAATGAAGTAGAAGAAAGTGAAGTTAAGGAAACAGTCCTATTCAAATTCCAAGAATATTTATTCCAAGAATAAAATACCTAGAAATAAACTTAACCAAGAATGTGAAAAATCTGTATTTTGAAAACTATACAGATGGCCAAGACACATGAAAAGATGCTCAACATCACTAATCAACAGGGAAGTGAAAAAACTACAGTGAAATGTCTCCTCACACCAGTCAGAATGGTTACAATCAAAAACACAAGAAACAAGTGTTGGTGAAGTTATGGAGGAAAAAATAACCCTGTGGGCTCTTGTTGGGAAAATACAAAAACACCAAAGGGATACATGCACCTCTATGTTTACTGCAGCTTTATTTAGAATAGCCAAAGTTTGGAATCAGCCCAAGCGTCCATCAAAAAATGAATGGGTAAAGAAGATGTGGTGTATATATTACAATGGAATATTATTCAGCCATTAAAAATAATGAAATCTTGCTATGTAACAACATGGATTGAGCTAGAGAGTATAATGGTAAGTGATATGTCAGAGAAAGACAAATATCATTTGATTTCATTCATATGTGCAATTTAGGAAACAAAACAAACAGGGGAGAGTCCAAGATGGTGGAGGAATAGGAGCCCTTAATTTTGTATGGTCCCAGGAATTCAGCTAGATAGCCATCAAATGATTCTGAACACCTGCGAACTCAACTGGAGATCAAAGAAAAGAATAGTTGTCACTCTGTGAAGAGAAAAGGACCGCTTTCTGCAAGGTAGGAGGTGTGAAATGAGTCTGAGGCGATATCTGAAGACAGACTGTGGAAGGGGAAGGAGCCTCCATCAGCTGGCTACTGGCAAGTGATATAGCAGTGGAATACAAACAGAACTTTTAGACGTTGGCTACAGTGAGGGAGGTCACTTAAGCTGCTAAGTGAGGACAGAAGCCCAGCTGGGACAGTGTGGTCTCAGGATCCTTGGGGTCACAGGAAGCCCAGGGGTGTCTGAGTGCAGCAGAACTCCCAGGCATTGGAGTGGGGAAGCTGGCTGTAAAGAGTGAATCCAGGAGTGGGCTCTCAGCTCAGGATTACCATAAACCAAGAACTGTGGCACAGTCAGGTCACTGCTGTCTGAGCAGGGCCCAACTAGTGGTAGAAGAGGCAAGACCCTCCTTCATCCCCCTGGGAGGAGCAGCAGAGGAGCATGCCAGGAATCTGCAGGGTCTGGAGATTCAAACAGGGTCTTGTGCCTGGAAGAAAAACACTCGGTCACAGGTGAGGCTTTTTCACCATGATTCTTTAGTCTTTCAATGTTAATTAAAAAAATTTTTTTTCTTTTAAAATTTTATTCTTTCCTTTTTCAACCAATTTCTTATTTTATCAATCCCTTTTAAAAATCTTTTTTAATTATCATTTTTACAGTTACATTCTATTGTATTTAATCTTATTTTTGTGTTTTTCTTTCTTTAAAATTTTGGGATGCAGTTTCTTCTAATAGACCAAAATACACCCAAATTCTAGTGTATGGCTAGAAAAGAAAATCTAGAAAATATGTTCTATTCACCTATTGGATCATATTCTCTCTTTGTTTTGTTTTGTTAAGACCTTTTAAATTTTCATTTTTACAGTTACATTCTGTCTTTTCAATATATTTAATTTTATTTTTGTATATATAAGTTTTTCCTTCTTTATAATTCTGAGGTGTAGTTTCCTCTAATAAACTGACAAAAGTACACTCAGGAGATAGAGTATTGCTCTGTTCTGTTCATGTGTCTGTTTATATACCTTCCTTTTTTTGTTGCTGTTGTTTTGTTTCCTTTCTCTTTTATTGTTTCTTGTCTTTTAATAGCCATTTTTACAGTTACAGTCTATCTTTTCATTGTATTTAATTCCATATATATATGGAATTAAATATATATATATATATATATATATATATATATATATATATATAAAGTTTTTCTTTCTTTATAGTTTTGGGACCTAGTTTTCTGAAAAACAGACCAAAATACACACAGAATCCAGTGTATTACTCTATTCTGCTTGTCTGATTATATGCTTTCACTCCGTTTTTTAATCCCTGGTTTCAGATCTCTTCTGACTTCTTTAGTGTATATTTATCTGGGGTTGTTATTACCATTTTAGTATTTTGTTCTCTTGTTCATCTATTCTTCACTGGACAGAATGACAAGATGGAAAAACTCGCCTCAAAAAAAGAGAACAAGGGTAGTACTGACTGCCAGGGTCCTAATCAATATGGACATTAGTAAGATGTTAGAATTAGAGTACAGAATAACAATTATAAAGATACTGAGATACTGACTGGGCTTGAAGAAGACATAGAAGACAAGAAAATCCCTTTCTGAAGAAATAAAAGAATTAAAACCTAACCAAGTCAAAATAAAAAAGGCTATTAATGAGATGCAATAAAAAATGGAGGCTCTAACTGTTAGGATAAGTGAGGCAGAAGAGAGAATTAATGATATAGAAGACTAAAGATGGAGAATAAGGAAGCCAAGAAAAAGAGACATAAGTAACTGCTGGATCATGAGGAGAGAATTCAAGAGATAAGTGATACCCTAAAGTAAAACAATATTAGAATAATTTGGATTCCAGAAGAAGAGAGAGAGAGATTGAGAGAGAGAGAGAGAGAGAGAGTGAGTGAGAAGGGATATTGGAGCAAGTTGTAGTGGAGAACTTCCCTACTCTGGGGAAGGAAACAAGCATCAAAATCAAGAAGGTGCAGAGAATCCCCCTCAAACTCAATAAAAATAGGTCAACAGCCCATCATATAATAGTGACACTTACATATCTCAGAGACAGAGAAAATCCTAAAAGCTTTGTCCATAACCTACAAGGGTAGAAACATTAGATTGGCAGCAGACCTATCCACAGGAACCTAGCAGGCCAGAAAGGACTGGCATGGTATATTCAGGGTGCTAAACGAGAAAAACATGCAGCCAAGAATACTTTACGCAGCTAGGATGTCATTGAAAATAGAAGATGTGATAAAAAGCTTCCAGGACAAACAGAAATGAAAAGAATTTGTGATCACCAAACCCATCCTACAAAAAATATTAAAAGGGATCCTCTAAGCAAAGAGAGAGCCCCAAAGTAACAAAGACCAGAAAGAAACAGAGACAATATACAGGAACAGTCACTTTACAGGCAATACAATGACACTAAATTCATATCTTTCAATTAGTTATTCTGAATATAAATGGGCTAAATGTCTCAATCAAAAGACACAAGGTATCAGACTGGATAAAAAAGCAAGACCCATGAATACGCTGTCTGCAAGAGACTCATTTTAGACCCAAAGACACCTCCAGATTGAAAGTGAGGGATGGAGAAAAATTTATCATCCTAATGGACGTCAAAAGACAGCAGAGGTGGTAATCCTTATATCAGACAAATTAGATTTTAAACCAAAGACTGTATTAAGAGATTAAGAAGGACACTGTAATAATTAAAGGGTCTGTCCAACAAGAAGATCTAACAATTGTAAATATGCCCCTAACATGCAGCAGCTAATTATATAACAAAATCAAATAAATACATTGATAATAATACAATAATAGTAGGTGACTTTAACACCCCACTCACTGCAATAGACAGATCATTTAAGCAGAAGATCAATAAGGAAATAAGGGCTTTGAATGACACACTGGAACAGATGGACTTCACAGATATATTCAGATCATTCCATCCTAAAGCAACAAAATACACATTCTTCTCTACTGCACATGAAACATTCTCTAGAATAGATCACATTCTGGATCACAAATCAGGTCTCAACTGGCACTGAAAAACTGAGATCATTCCTTGCATATTTTTGGACCACAGTCCTTAGACACTGGCACTCAATCACAAGAGGAAAGCTGGAAAGAACTCAAATACATGGAGGTTAAAGATCATTCTAGTAAAGAATGAATGGGTCAATCAGGAAATTAAAGAATAATTTTAAAAAATTATGGAAACAAATAAAAATTGAAAACACGACAGTTCAAAAATTTTGGGGTGCCTCAAAGGTGGTCCTAAGAGGGAAGTATATAGCAATACAAGACTTTCTCAAGAAACAAGAATGGTCTCAAATACACAACTTAACGCTACACCTAAAGGAGCTGGAGAAGGACAGTAAATAAAGCCTAAAGGCAGCAGGAGAAGAGATATAATAAAGATCAGAGCTGTAATCAATGACATAGAAATTAAAAACAAAAACAAACAAACAAAAAAACCATTGGAGGAGATAACAAAACTAGGAGCCATTAAAATAATGAAATCTTGCCATTTGCAGTGATGAAGATAGAACCAGAGGGTATTATGCTGAGCAAATAAGGCACTCAGAGAAAGACAATTACCATATGATCTCACTGATAGGTGGGATTTAAGAAGCAAGACAGGATCATAAGGGAAGAGAGGAAATAAAAATGAAACAAGAAAAAACCAGAGAGGGAGATAAATCATAAAAGACTCTAAATCATAGGAAACAAACTGAGGGTTGCTGGAGGGAAAAGGGGTTAGAGAAATGGGGTAACTGACATTGGAGAAAGGTATGTGTTGTAATGAGCACTGGGTATTATGTAAGACTGATGAATCACAGACCTGTAACCTGAGACAAATAATACATTACATGTTAATTAGTTGAATTTAAATTAAAAAATAATTGAAAATTATTTGAAAATAATTGAAATTGAAAAATGGAAGAACACAAAGGGGGAAAAGTGAGAGAAAAAACAAGAAACAAACTCAAGTATAGAAAATAAATTGATGGTTACCCAAGTGCAGGTGGGTGTGGGAATGGGTGAAATAGGTGATGTGGATTAAAGAGTACACTAATCATGATGAAAGAAAAAAAAAAGACATACATTATTCTTAGCTCCAAGCATGGCAACAAATAAATTATTAATGCTAAAAGAACAGATAAGAAATCTGGGGCTTGTCAACATGATACATAGCTCTGAAGATTAGAGCAAAGCAAAACAAATGTGCTAGGTCTTGAATCAAAAGTTTCAGTCATCTTTTGGGTTCATTTCTCAGGTATTTGGATATCTTTAAGTTATAAACAAGATAGCAAACAAAATCCACAATGTGAATGTTTCTGGTAAAATGGTCTTTAAAAATATTTAACCATATTTCTGGCTATAGTCTTCATCAAAAGAATTTCTGTCACCAGGGGGAATAGAGCTTAATGTTAAGCTGAAATTGTATTCCTTTTTCATAATTACAGTCTTATTGAATTGTTATGAAACAGAAATGTGTGCAGAGATATGTTACCAAATAAATGATCCCAGTTCCTCTATCTTAACAGGGAGTTATCTGTAGAAAATTATTCTGCATGATTTTGAGAACATATGTTATTCTTATAGAATTTCTACACAAAAAGTATATGGTTAATTAAATTTGGAAGGCTGTAGGGTTGTAACAGTTTTAGGATCCACTGATTTGGAATTTTTTGATATTTTAATCACAGCATACCTGAGTCTTATTGTGTTTTTAAAAAGTGGTGCCTGATGAGGGAGCAGAAGGCTGGCTGAGGACAAAGCAAAAGCTGGCACACTGCACCCCCTCTCCACCCACTCCCCTCGGTAACATGTGTGACATTCCTCAGGCACCCCTGGCTGCCCTAAAAGAAAAACAAATAGTTAACTTGCAGAGATCACAATCCTGCAAGACAGGAGTCTCCCTCGGTCTATAAATGTCCTAGTGATTTACAACAAAGAAGCTATCTTTTCAATAGCCCAACTTCCAGAGACAAACAACTCAGTTCCTCAAGCCCTAATGTCACCCTCCCCTCCATAAACTGAAGGAGGCTGAGGCAGAAGGAAATGTAAATAAAGTTAAATTTCTTCTAAACCTAAAACTCACTGACAAGGATGTTTGATATGTGACATTCCACCAGGAAACTCCCAATTGTCTTCATGTTAGTGCCTCATTAGAGGGAAAAACAGTCGTGGCTTGACAAATACCAGGCCTCCAATATCCTGACAGTCTTTACCGTGACAGCCCTTTTTAACATGCCCTTTGTCCTCACCTACCCAACTCATTTACCCCTGGTTCAAGGAAGGCTGACCAAAGATTTCGAAAACAACATGCCATACCAAAGATCAATCAGGAACAGGATAGCTTAACGCTGTAATAAATCATGTCAGAAAAAAACAGGAACATAGGGCTAGCAGTCTGGACCAATCACCTACTGCCGAGTCCACCCCTACTCTGCCTGTAAAAACTCTGACTGTAACCTGGTTTGAAGTCCAAGTCCCTACTCTGCTGTGTCAGGTAAACTTGGGCCCAAGCTTAAGCTTGTCAAATAAACCCTCGTGTGATTGCATCAGTGTTGGCTCCTTGGTGGTCTCTTAGACGTAAAAACTTGGGCATAACAGTGCCGATCCGGACACATGGGTGGCTCAGTCGGTTAAGTGGCTGCCTTTGGCGCAGGTCATGATTCCAGGGTCCTGGGATTGAGTCCCACATAGAACTCCTTGCTCGGCAGGAAGCCTGCTTTCTTTTTCCCTCTCTCTCTGTCTGCTGCTCCCCCTGCTTGTGTTCTCTCTCTACCTGTCAAATAAATAACAAGTAAAATCTTAAAAAAAAAAAAAAAGTACTGCTGATGACCTCCCTCAGTTTTTTGGAGATTTACTTGCCCAGAACTCAACAAAGCACCCTCTGAGTTAGAAAAGAAATTCTATCATTATAGAGCCTACATCTTCCTTCAGGGGGAAGTCTTATTCATATGAAAACCCAAGAAAAAGTAGGAGAGCTCAGTGATGAGTTGCTATTGAGAAAGTTTCAGAAAAGAAAAAGAAGTGTGCCAGAAAGCTTAATCTCATCACTGATTCTTATATGTAAAAAACAGTAAGAAGAGAAAGAGCAGTAAGAAAAAGCTGAAATAAAAAGGCAAAAATGGATGTTCTACTCCAATATAATATATTCTATGAAAACAGGAAATAGAAGAAAATCCAGGGAAAAGGAAACAAAAGATTGAGGTAACAGAATTGGCAAAAGTGGAAAGATAGTTGGAAATGGAAGAAACATTTATAATGTTCATTCTTTCTCTCTATTTCTTAAAACAAACCTTTACTGAGCACCTGTTGTATGCCAGCCATTGTACTAGAAGGTGGGGATGAAGATGAATAAGAGGCAGGGTCCTGGCCCCAGTGGGACTTCAATGAGAGGGAAGGGTAATAACCAAGTAAGCAGATAAACAAAGAAAATATAGCCTTTGTTAATTACTGTGAGGGAAAAAGATACAGGAAGAAGGAATAGTTGGAGGAACCTACCTTAGGTAGAGTGGTGAGCAAAGGTGTTACTGAAGAAGGAACTTTTATACTGAGATCGAAAGAATAACAGTGACTGACAAAAATTCTGTGTTTCAGGTGTAAGGAACAGCAGCGGAGCAATAACACCCAGACAGAAGGAGTTTGCATGATTAAGAACTAGTAGAAGGCAGCTGTGGTTGCCACAAACTGAGGCTGGATGGGGTGGGGAGGAGATAAGGATGAAAACCTTGTGGTGAGAAACTTGGATTGGGTTCCAAAAGTAGCAGGAGGCCAGTAAAAATTTTAAGCAAGGGAGTCACAGAGTCTCCTTTGTTTTTTAAAGATCTCCTTGGGTGATCTTGGTGAGAATGCAAACTGGTGCAGCCACTGTCGCTGACAGTATGGATATTCCTTCAAAATTTTTAAGTAGAATTACCTAATGATCCAGTAATTCCACTACTGGGTATTTATCAAAAGAAAACAAAAACACTAATTCAAGGGAATACATGCATCCCTATATTTATTATAATATTATTTATAATAGTCAAACTGAAGAAGCAACTCAAGTGTCCATTGATAGATGCATGGATAAAGAACTGGTTTCTATATACAATGGAATATCACTCAGCCAAGGGAATGAAATCTTGCCTTTACAATAACATGGAGGGATCTAGAGGGTATAATGCTAAGCAAAATAAGTTAGAGAAAGACAAATACTGTATTATGGAATTGAAGAAACTCTTATGTGGAATTTAAGAAATGAACCAAATGAACAAAAAAGAAAAAGATTAAGACTTTTAAATATATAAAGAAGGGATGCCTGGATGGTGTAGTCACTTGAGTGTCCACCTTTTGGTTTCAGCTCAGGTTGGTTTCAGGGTTGGGGGATGAGTCCCACGTCTGACTCTGCACTCAGCACAAATCTGCTTGAGATTCTCTCTCTCTCTCTCTCTGCCCCTCCCACTTGTGCTCTCTCTCTAAAGTCAATCAATCAAACAATCAATCAATCAAACTGATGGTGGCCAGGAGGGAGGTGAGTGAGTGAAATAGATGAAAGAGATTAAGAATACAATTATCCATGGACATTGGGGAAGGTATGTGCTATGAAGTATGTAAACCTGGCGATTCACAGACCTGTACCCCTTGGGCTAATAATACATTATATGTTAATAAAAAAATAAAAAATTTTAAAAAAAGAATACAATTATCCTGGTGAGCACTGACTACTGTACAGAATTGTTGAATTAATATATATATCTGAAACTAATATAACACTGTATGTTATGTACTCTCTTTGGCAGTATATATATTATAACACTGTGTTATTTATACTGGTATTTAAAGAACACAAAATCAGAATAAAAAGCCCTGTGTTTTATAGGATGTGAAGCAAACAATCCAAGTTTTATGGTGTCTCTTGAAAATAATAGAGTTATGCTTCTTTCCCTGCCTTGTTCTTTGTACCCTTATTGCACCAATCGGCGAAGCCAAAACAGAAGGCTTTTCATGTAGGGGTGCCTGAGTGCCTCAGTCAGTACGTAGATCAATAATCTTGTGTAGAGTAAGTGCTATGAAACCGGGTGTTGGGGTAGCACTTGAGGGTGAAGTGCTTGATACCATGTCAGGGAAGGCTTCTTTGTAGAGATGGTAACTACACTGAGACCTGACTGACCAGAAGGAGGCAGCAGTGCAGCATTCTGGGAGGAAAGCATTCTAGGCAAAAAGTTTTCCCTCCATAATTGGTTACTTCAATTTTTTATTTCTTGAGTCAACTTTAAATAATTTCTGTTTCCTCAGAAAATAATTTTTCATCAAGAATTACAAACAGGGATGCCTGGGTGGCTCAGTTGGTTAAGCAGCTGCCTTCGGCTCAGGTCATGATCCCAGCATCCTGGGATCGAGTCCCACATCGGGCTCCTTGCTCTACAGGGAGCCTGTTTCTCCCTCTGCCACTCTGCCTGTGCTCATTCACTCTCTCTCTCTCTCTCTGACAAATAAATAAATAAAATTAAAAAAAAAAAAAGAATTACAAACAAGTGCTCAGATCCTTCATAGATAATGACAGGTTCCACCACCAGGTAACTCACTAAGACTTGCTAAGGCCATAACTAAGGGAGAAGGACATTTAGAATGGATGGAGAAGAGGGACACAGTGAGTGGTAGTTGCAGCCCTGAGATGGAGTCTCTGGTCATCCAACTATCATCTCCATTCTTAATTTCTCCTCAAGAAGAAAGACGTGGAAACCACGGAGGAGCTGCTTCTGATCACGCAAAGAGAAATAAATGTGGTGCAAGGGGTCGACTAGGTGGCTGCGGAGGTGAATTTTCAGATCTCTTCAAGAGAACCTGCTGTGGGGAGCATAGTAGATGGAAGGCCTCCGGCTGCCACCCCAAGGAATGCTGACATATACTCCCCTCTAGACATTCTGCTTTTAATCCTAGTAAGAGAGTCTGAGTCCATTTTTCATGTTTGGCTGCTGAGTGCTTTTAAGCCTTTACCCATCTGTTTTCCCTTCTTGCCCCGCATATTATCAGAAATGCTGCATACTCTCTCCTTTGATGATGGGGGAAGGTTCAGACCACATGCCCTGGTCTGCCCTTATCTTGGCCCACCCCTTAATCCCAATAAAGGTTAAAGCCTGTCAAAAATGTGTTCTCTCAAGCCATTATTATTATTTTTTAAAGATTTATTTATTTATTTGACAGACAGATCACAAGTTGGCAAAGAGGCAGGCAGAGAGAGAGAGAGGAGGAAGCAGGCTCCCCGCCGAGCAGAGAGCCCGACGCGGGGCTCGATCCCAGGACCCTGAGATCATGACCCGAGCCGAAGGCAGAGGCCCCAACACACTGAGCCACCCAGGCGCCCCTCAAGCCATTATTGATCCTGCTTGAAAGCATGCCTTCTCTCCCCAGAAAGCCTCATTATGTTAATAATAAATCTTTTCTTTCCTTTTTCTTTTTTTAAATTTTTTATTTGTGAGAGAGAGCAGGAGAAGTGGAGAATCAGAGGGAGAAGCAGACTCCCTGCTGAACAGGGAGCCCGATGCGGGACTGGATCCTGGGACTCCAGGATCATGACCTGAGCTGAAGGCAGTTGCTTAACCAACTAAGCCACCCAGGTGCCCCCACAATAAATCTTTTCATACCTTATGGACATTGGGGAAGGTATGTGCTATGGTGAGTGCTGTGAAGTGTGTAAAACTGGTGATTCACAGACCTGTACCCTTGAGGCAAATAATACATTATATGTTAATAAAAGATTAAAAATTAAAAAGAATTCTTTTCATACCTTCTGGGTATACATGTGACATCATCTGTCCATACTTGATGGGATTTTGGCCAAGAAGTCCATCCCATCTCAATAAAGTGTGTGACAACAGCAGTTCTGCAGCAAGCAACATTTTGTCAGCAATGGCCACCGCCACTGGGAGATCTTTTCTTGCTTTGACTTGTTGATTTGTTTTGCTACCAGCTGGTGAGTACATGCTCTGAGCTGCTGCTTGCTTCCTAGCATGCATTGTGAACTATGCTGGCAAGCTTATGTTGCAACATAGTCGCAACATATGTATACATATGTATACAATGTATAAACATATGTATACAACATATGTATGCTGCAACTCTGTTGGCAAACTTTGAGCTATTGCCTGCTGTTGCATTTGCTGAGTCCTGTGGAGTCTCTGTCACAGATTTAACTGTCCTAAGTCAGAAGCTTTGATAACTTCCATTTGGGGAGAGGAAATGAAATTGGAGTCCTCCTTAACCTGGCCCTGAATTGTGCATCTTGGCCCAGACCTACCTGTATATCTCAGATTGAATCATGCATTTCAATTCTAGGATAAGCCATGGCAGATGCTAGGATCAGGGAAATGATTCTTATTCTGTGATGATGACTGTGTATCTCAGCCAGATGTTGATGCCATTGTATAGAGAACTCAGGAGAAAGACTGATGCTGTGTTCAATGTACAGGTCATTTGGGTGGTTGCTTATGTGGAGGATGAATAGTCACCATGTGGTATGTGAGGTCCACACTCCTAAAACAGTTTACTCACTAAGACCCTATGTGGTGACTGTTGCTTACTTCTCTGTCCTTAACAAAGATCCTGTTTCTCAGGGTTATAGGGAAGGATACCCATGGCTCAGTCAAGATGTCAACTGAACCTTAAGTCAGGGTGTCTTTAACCCCATACAGAGCAGCCATTGTAATGAGCAAGTCCCCTAACCCTAATAATGCAGATTTGAGACTCTGGAGGAAGGAACCTATAAATATCAACAGAATATACAGAACTCCTTCAAAGTATAGCCAATCACTACCAAAAAAAAAAAAAAAAAGACATCCACAATCTGAGCTGATTAGAAATCTAAAATTCCTAAAAAGTTTATACAACAGAAAATAATACCAAAAAGTTTTTGTGCCCATATAATGTAGGTTCTAAATTAACATCTACTGAGATGCACCAGATGGCAAACTTTTCTGAACTTAATACTAGAGCTCAAAGTGGATTGTCCTGAATTTAAACAAGGCTCCCTATTCATGGAGATCTCACTAAATTGAAATAAAACACACCCTACACTCTTAGGGGAGTTGGCAAATATAAAACAGGTGAAAGTTAAGTATTTTTTACTTTAACTCTCAGAGCTATTGTCTTGTGTAAATTTCCCATGGTTATATAGCTCCTTGTCCTCAAATATCTCTTGGGTATGGAGGTATCAGGCATAGACACTCTGGTTTAACAAATAATAAATTAAATTAAATTAAATCTTTGGTACTTAAAATTGCCCTGACAAAATAACCTTTTATACCCCTACTTGAAATACTTAATATGGCACAATATAAATTAGAATGGGGCTTTTAAGGATTGAAACCCGTTATAAAAGACCTATGTAGAGAAAGGATGATTATTCCCACTATTTCTATATTTAATGGTTCCATTTGGCCTACTCTCAAACCTGGCAGGAATGAATGGGTTTTCATGGCAGATTACTACAACCCAAATGCCGTGAGCATACCCGTTAAGGCCCCTGTACCAATATCATTGAAATTAAAGACAACATGCAATTAGTAACTGGAAAATATTTTGGTCTTATAGATTTGACTAGTGTATTCTGTTCCATGCCATTTCAACAGCCTTTTAGTTGTGGTTTACCTTCCCCTTTGAAGGGACACAATATCACTTTACCAGCCTTGAGCTGTCTATTCTATCTTTAATAGTCCTGCCATTGATCAAAATCCCTGTAGGTAAATCCTTTTTTTTTTTTTTTAAGATTTTATTTGAGAGAGAGAGAAAGAGAGAGTACAAGTAGGGAGAGAAGCAAAGGGAGAGGGAGAAGCAGACTCCTCGCTGAGCTGGGAGCCCTATGTGAGACTTGATGCTAGGACCCTGGGATCATGACCTGAGCTGAAGGCAGATGCTTATCTGACTGAACCACCGAGGTGCCCCCCTGCAAATTCTTACCTACATCTACCCTTTCTCTAGGAACATGGGTATGGTATTACATTAATGACATTCTCCTCTGAAATTCATTTGAGATACTCATTAAGGATATCCAAATATTCACCAATTTGCACACAAAGAGGAATGGGTCATTGCCCCACACATAATAACAGACCCCACTACTTCAGTAACATTTTTGGGTGTTATTTGATCAGTCAAGGGCCTCTCCATCCCTCATACTGTCAAGAAAGTGTTACTGACCCTTTCAGCACCCATAATGTTAAAACAAGCTGAGCATCTTTTAGGCTATTTTGGACTTTAGAGGCAATATATCCTTCATTCACAAGTTTTGTTTAAGCTAATTTACACTGTTACTTGAAAAATCAGCCCACTTTGAATAGGACTCTCCATAGCAAAGCTCTAGAATCTGTTTAAGTTGTAGTATAAGAGGCATTTCCATCAATGCCCAATAAGACTCCTTTTGCAGAGGCCTTAACAACCTCCTTTCTTGCCTCCTGGAATCTCTTGTCTGCTTGTGATGGCCATAAATTGTCCACCTCCCTAACCAGCCTCAAGCTGCAGGCCACACAATGTACCATAATGGTTTACATAATAATGTCTTCTGATATAAGAGCCTGCCCTCTTAAATCCCATACTTTATGCCATTAGAGTGATAACTGCTGACCACATACTATTTTCTTTTGGGAAATTTTTAGAGGCCCTGAGTCTATGACCTTCTATACCAAATTGCCTATTAAGCCTGTGTCATGGAAGCAGTACCCTACAAGCATGGCATGACCTCTAAATCCTCCTTGCCAAAATGAAAATGGGCATAATGCAGGATAGGGCCAGATCTGGGTCCTCTGGCATATGCCACCTGCAAGAGGAGGTGGCCTTCTATCCTTAGTCCCTTGACAAATGCCATGGTGATGGGGGAATTCATCCATCTCCTGGACCCCTTGGCTACATGGGGAGCCCCTAGGAATCAACTGAATGAACAGCAAAAGGAGTTTGTTTATTTTGCAGATGGCTGTGCCATCATCACACATACAGAGCTCCAAAGAGATTTGTTGATTTTCATTTTGTACACTGAACATCTCTGTAAAGGATGGGACTCAAGGGTCAGCACAATTGGCTGAACTTCAGTCATCTTTGTAACAGAGGATGTCCTGGGTAGCAGTCGGCTCCATATGCACTTTCTTACAGATTTGCATGCTCTTGTCAATGATGTGACCATCTGGCCTGACTAATGGCAGCAACTATTTCTTATCCAAGATTGTTTCCTCCGAGGAAAAGGACTGTGATTATTTCTTGCCACACAGATGTGCAAAAATATAAATCAAGGCCCCATATGGATGTATACATGCTAAAGCCATAATGAAGGACTTATCCAGACATTCTCTATCACCCAGGTTTACAGACATTATTGGTAGTAACCAAATTACTGATTTCTCTTCTTATAATACACAATATTAGGCTCTTGAAGATGGCAGTCAGTAGAAATTTTACCTCTCTTATCAGCCTCAGACTTTCTGGCCATGTAGGATTCCATAATGACTTAAGTTCAAATTCAACTAGATTAAAGGAACAGAAGCCCTATGGAACTCTTACCCTAGTCTCACATCTTAACCACAATAAAAGCCAAAGATAATCACTGCAACTTGCTCTCTTGTGTCATTTTTGGTCCTGGTTGAGAGTATGCTCTCTTCCTGCCAGAAAACCTCATTATATGAGTAATAAAGTTTTTCAGTTTCTCTTGGGTGTATGGCATCATTAGTCTCATCATTTTATCTATTAATTAAGATATGAACAAAAATAACCAGTTACAATTTGGCTACTTTGTCATTTTTAGTCAAAATTTTTTATTTTTGTATGGGTTTTTGCACAGTTTGCTAGTTAATATCTGAAGGGAAGAGTGACATTTTGACATATGTATATACCTATATACCTATATTTTGGATACTAAAACCCTTTATTGGATATGTCATTTGCAAATATCTTTTCCCATTCTGTAGGTTGCTTTTGAGTTTTGTTGATTGTTTCTTCCATTGTGCAGAGGCTTTTTATTTTGCTGTAGTCTCAGTAGTTTATTTTTGCTTTTGTCTCCCTTGCCTCAGGAGACATATCTAGAAAGAAGTTGTTATGGCCTATGTCAAAGAATTTATTGCTTGTGTTCTCTAGGATTTTTATGGTTTCAGGTGTCACATTCAGGACTTTAATCCATTTTGAATTTGGTTTTGTGTCTTGTGTAAGAAAGTGGTCCAGTTTCATTCTTTTGCACATTGCTGTCCTGTTTTCCAATACTGTTTGTTGAAGAGAATTTTTCCAATTGGATTTTTTTCCCTTCTTTGTCGAAGATTAATTGACCACATAATCATGGGTTTATTTCTTGATTTTCTATTCTGTTCTGTTGATTTATGTGTCTGTTTTTGTGCCAGTATCTGTACTGTTTTGATTATTACAGCATTGTAATGTAGCTTGAAGTCCGGAATTGTGGTGGCTACAGCTTTGCTTCTCTTTTTCAAGATTGCTTTGGCTATTTGGGGTCTTTTGTGGTTCCACAGAAATTTGAAAATTGTTTGTTCTAGCTCTGTGAAAAATGCTGTTGGTATTTTGATAGAGATTTCATTAAATATGTAGACTCCTCTGGGTAGTATAGACATTTTAACAATATTTATTCTTCCAATCCATGACCATGGGATATCTTTCCATTTTTTTTGTGTGTGCCATCTTCAGTTTCTTCTATCAGTGTTTTATAGTTTTCAGAGTACAGACTTTTTTTTTGACTCTTTGGTTAAGTTTATTCCTAGATATTTTGTTGTTTTTGGTATAATAATAAGTGAGATTATTTTCTTTATTTCACTTTCTCCTGCTTCATTATTAGTTTATAGGGATGCAACAGATTTCTGTACATTGATTTTGTATCCATTACTGAATTAGTTTATCCATTCTAGTAGTTATTTTTTTGTGACATCTTTAGTTTTTTTTTTTTATATATAGTGTCATGTCATTTGCAAATAGTGAGAGTTTTACTTCTTCCTTACCAGTTTGGATGTCTTTTATATCTTTTTGTTGTCAACTGCTGTGTCTAGGACTTCCAGTACTACGCTGAATAGAAGGGGTGAGAGTGGACATCCTTGTCTTATTCCTGATCTTAGGGGAAAAGATCTCAGTTTTTTATCATTGAGTATGATGTTGGTTGTGAATTCTTCATATAAAGCCTTTATTAGGGTTAGGTATGTTCCCTCTAGACCTGAATTGTAAGGTGTTGGTTTTTTGTTGTTGTTGTTGTTGTTGTTTTTTTTTGTAGTGCATGGATGTACCTTGTGAAATGCTTTTTCTGCATCTAGTGAAATGATCATGTGATTTTATGCTTTTTTGTATTGATGTGATATATCATGTTGATTATGTTTTGAATGTTGACTCACCCTTGCATCCCAGAAGTAAATCCCACTATACTCTCTAGCTCTATCCATGTTGTTGCAAATGGCTAGTTTCATTCTTTTTTACAACTGAATAATGTGTGTGTGTGTATGTGTGTGTGTGTGTGTGTGTGTGATCTTCTTTATCCATCCATCTGTTGATGGACATTTGCCTCAGCCATCTTTCAGAGCTTTAAGACTTCTGAAGGGATAGATCTCACTTTGGTGTCAAGGGATATCTCATCTTCTTAAGCTCACCATTCTTGGTGAGTATATATTTGAGACAATTTGTAGAAGTCTCTTCAGTGAACAACCTCTCCTCTCTCAGAGACCTTATTTGAGATTGTGGGGTTGTCCCTTCTCTAGCTGGCTTCTCTTGATCTCACACCATGAAGAACATAGGTAAAGCTAAGCTTCAAGTTAGCCATCACATTAGGTAGAATAAACCTCAGAGTAACTTCGTAGTATTAGAAAAGCAGTGATAGGAAAATAATGCCAAATGCCCTTCTACAAGCCCTTACTTCTATTTGCTCCCCTTACTATATTGGGAGGTACAAAACTACCTAGTTTTCCTCTGAAGTTAGGCTTGAAGATTCCCCCAAGGTTTGCAAGAGATCCCTCCTTGGAAATGGATATTAAAGCAATGCACATACAATGCACACACACAGTGTACATACACAATGCACATACACATACACACATTTACATAGAGTTCTGGGCAGCCTTTCACTCAGGAGAAAAGCTAATGGGGAAGCATATTAACCTACACAAGAAAAACATCTACCTATAATCAGCCTAGTCATTCATTCTTGAACCAGAATGCACCACACATAAAATACATAACTAGCAGCATACACACACACACACACACACACACACACACACACAATGGAGTATTATGCAGCTATTAAGAAGAATGAAATCTTGTCATTACAACATGCATGGATCTAGAGGGTATTATGCTAATAAAGTAAGTCAGTCACAGAAAGACAAATACCATATGATTTCACTCATATGTGTTTAAAAAACAAAACAAATGAACAAAGGAAAAAAAGAGACAAACCAAGAAACAGACTCTTAACTATAGAGAACAAAGTACAGAGAACAAACTGTGGGAGTGGGTGGGTGAAATAGGTGAAGGGAATTAA
This sequence comes from Meles meles, assembly GCF_922984935.1. Lineage (NCBI taxonomy): Eukaryota > Metazoa > Chordata > Mammalia > Carnivora > Mustelidae > Meles > Meles meles. The sequence goes on along the minus strand of NC_060067.1, from coordinate 110,233,290 downwards.
GACTACACTTATCTTGATGAGCACTGAGTAATGTATAGAACTGTTGCATCACTATATTGTACACCTGAAACTAATATAATACTATACGTTAATTATACTGGAATTAAATAAATAAACATCTTTCAAAAATACTATCTATTTTTAGCATATTTTTAGATAATCTAGCAGTATCATTTATAAGGAACAATAATACACACACACACAAAAGGTACAGCAAATAGAAGAAGACTGAGTTTTTAATAACCTTATGTATGTGCTTAGAGAGGATACAGATGGTATTAATTTTTTGAAATAGGAAGATGCTATGAAAATGGAACAAAGAAGAAAGCATTCTTGGAAAGTTAAAACGTGACTTCTAAAATTACAAAATAATAACAATTATGATGGTGATGAAAATCATCTAATAAAGGGTAAAAAACAAACAAAGCCCCTAGAAATTATGACAGGAAAAAAATTAAGGGGAACAACAAGGATATTAGGCAGCTAATTATAATTTTAAAGAGAGAAGAAACAAAAAGTCCAGAAATTATAAAGAAATAGAATATTTCTCAGATCTGAAGGTATAGAATACTTAAAAAAAACCCTTATAAAGTGGAGCGCCTGGGTGGCTCAGTGGGTTAAATCCTCTGCCTTCTGCTCAAGTCATGATCCCAGAGTCCTGGGATAGAGCCCCACATCGGGCTCTCTGATCAACAGGGAGCCTGCTTCCTCCTCTGTCTCTGCCTGCCTCTCTGCCTACTTGAGATCTCTGTCTGTCAAATAAATAAAAAACAAAAACAAAAACCTTATAAAGTATTCAAAACAGTTAACAATTTGTATGTAGAATGAAAGTGGTGAGAGTGGACATCCTTGCCTTGTTCCTGACCTTAAGGGAAAAGTGCTCAGTTTTTCCCCATTGAGTATGATGTTAATTGTGGGCTTTTCATATATGGCCTTTATTTGAGATTTATTCCCTCTAAAGCTATTGTGTTGAGGGTTTGTTTTTTTTTTTTAAATCATGAATGGATGTTGTACTTTGTCAAAAGCTTTTTCTCTATCTATTTCTGCATTTCTTGAAATGATCATGTGGTTTTTATTCTTTCTGTTATTGATGTGATATAGCACATTGATTGATTTGTGAATATCGAACCACCTTCACATACTAAGAATAAATCCCACTTGATTGTGGTGAATGGTTTTTTTTTTTTTTTTGGATTCTGTTTGCTAACATTTTGTTGTGGAATTTTGCACTTATATTCATCAGAGGTACTGGACTATAGTTCTCTTCTTTGTGTGGTATCTTTATCTAGTTTTGATATTAGAATAATGCTGGACTCATAGAATGAATTAGGAAGTTTTCTTCCTGTTCTATTTTTTTGGAAAAGTTTGAGAAGAACAGGTATTAACTTTTCTTTAAATATTTGGTAGAGGAGTGTCTGGATGGCACAGTTGGTTGGGCATCCGACTCTTGGTTTTGGCTTAGCTTGTGATCCCAGGGTTGTGAGATCCAGCGCTGCATCCGGCTCTGGACTCTGGGCTCAAAGGGAATCTGCTTAAGATTCTCTCTGTTGGGGCTCCTGGGTGGTTTAGTTGGTTAAGCTACTGCCTTTGGCTCAGGTCGTGATCCCAGAGTCCTGGGATCTAGTCCCGCATTGGGCTCCCAGCTCCGTGGGGAGTCTGCTTCTCCCTTTGACTTCTTCCTCTCATGCTTTTTCTCATTCTCTCTCTCTAAAATGAATAAATAAAATCTTAAAAAAAAAAAGATTCTCTTTCTCCCTCTCCCTCTGCCTTTCCCCATTGCATGCTGTCTCTCTCAAATAAATAAATAAATCTTTAAAAAAATTTGGTAGAATTCATCTGTAAAGCTGTCTAGTTCTGGACTTTTTTGTTGGCCATTTTTTGATTTCTGATTAAATTTGATTTCTGGTAATGGATCTCTTCAAATTTTCTATTTCTACCTCTTTCAGTTTTTGTAGGTTATATGTTTCTAGGAATGTACTCATTTCTTCTAGAGGCCCAATTTTTTGGCATACAATTTTTCATAATATTCTCTTACAATCTTTTGTATTTTTGTGGTCAGTCATTTCTTCTCTTTCTTTTCTGATTTTATTTTAGTTTTTTTTTTCTTTTTCATGAGTCTGATGAGAGGTTTATCAATTTTGAAAATTTTTTCAAAGAACTGGCTTCTAGTTTCTTGAGCTATTCTATTTTTTTTAATTTCTGTATCATTTATTTCTGCTCTAATCTTTATTATTTCCTTCCATATGCTGGTTTTGAGTTTTGTTTGTTCTTTTCTAGCTCCTCTAGGTTAGGTTTTTTTTTTTTTTTTAATAAAATAAACTTTTCATTGACATGTAAGAAACATACAGAAAACTCACAAACCCTTAGTATGCAGCTTGAAGAATTATCACCAAGTGAACACTTTCATAGAATCATCCAGGTCAAGAAGTGAAGCACTTCATTAGCATCTCAAGGGCCCACCTTGCACACTTTCTCAACCACTAACTTCTGCCTAAATATAACCAGTATATTGATACCTAATCATAAATGAGTTTCATCTTTTTTTCAAATTTATAAAAATACACTATATATTCTTTTGTATGTGGGTTCTTTTGTTTAACATCAGTTTGTGAGATTCCTTAAAGTAATTCTTCCAGTAGTTCATTTATTTTCCTTCCTGTACAGTCCTCCATTCTGTAAATATACCATAATTAATTTGTCTGTTCTACAACTGATAAACATTTGGGCTGTTACTAGATTGAAAATACCATGGGTAATGCTACTTTGGGAACATGGTAGTGCCTACATTTTGGCACATATACCTCTTAAAGTTTCTGTCCTAGAGTCTGTCATTTCAATGCTTTAATTAATAACATCAAATCCATGAATCATATTAGTACATTAGCAAAGTCAAGATTCAAAAAGCTGTTAATGTGTTGCAATAACTGGCCCGAACTAATGAAGTTAAATGTAACAGGGATAAAGGTAAAGCTTTACATTTAGCTTTAATGAACATATAAGATTACCTTGTTTATTTGAGATTTTTCTTGCTTCTTGAGGTAGGCCTGTACTGCTACCAAGTTCCCTCTTAGAGCCACTGTTGCAGTGTCCCAAAGATTTTCAACCATCTGTTTTCATTTTCATTTGTTCCCATCTAATTTTTTACTTCTTCGATTTTCTGGTCGACCCATTCACTGTTTAGTAGCATGTTATTTAACCTTTATATATTTGTGGTCTTTCCAGATTTTTTTCCTTATGATCGATTTCTAGTTTCATAGCACTGTGTCAGAAAAGATGCATGATGTGACTTTGATCTCTATATTTTCTGAGACTTGTTTTGTGGCCTAATATGTGATTTATTTTGGAGAATGATCCTTGTGCACTTGAAATGAATTTGTATTCTGCTCTTTTAGAATGGAATATTCTGTATATACCTGTTGAATCCATCTGGCCTAGAGTGTAATTCCAATTCGCTCTTTCCTTGTTGATTTTCTGTTGGGATGATCTGTCCGTTAATGTTAAGTGTGGTGTGAAGTTCCCCTACTCTTTTTGTGTTTTTATCATTTTTTTGTTTGTTCTTAACAGTTTTATGTATTTGGGTGCTCCCATGTTTGGTGCATACATGTTTATAGTTGTTATATCTTCTTGGATTGTCTCCTTTATGATTATATTGTGTCCTTCTTTGTCTCTTGTTACAGTCTATTTTTATCCTGTATAAGTATTGCTACCCTGGCTTTCTTTTGAAATCTATTTGCATGAAACATTTCTCCATTCCCTCACTTTCAATCTGCATGTGTCTTTAGGTCTGAACTGAGTATCTTGTTGGCAGCATATAGATGGCTCTTGCTTTTTTATCCATTCGGTCACCCTATATCTTTCGATTGGAGCATTTATTCCATTTACATTGAAGTAATTATTAATAGGTATGTGTTTACTGCCATTTTGGTACTTGCTTTGTGGTTGTTTTTGTATTTCTTCTCTTATCCTTTCATCTCTTGCTCTCTTCTCAGTTTGCTGGCTTTCTTAGGGATATACTTGGATTCCTTTCTCCTCTATCTTTTGCAAACCTGTTACCAGTTTTTGATTTGTTACCATTATGTTTGTATATAACATCTTCTGCATATAGCCATCTATATTGAGTTGATGTTTGCTTACATATGAACCCATTCTTTACTCCTCCTCCCCACCATGTTTTAGGTATATGGTGTCATACTTTACACCCTTTTATTCTGTGATTTCCCTGACTGATTTTTGCAGATATACTTTTTTATATTCACTGCTTTTGTGTTTCTTACTTTTTTTTTTTTAATCTTCCTTGTGGTTTTTCCTTTCTACTCAATGAGTTCACTTTAACATTTTGTAGGACTGGTTTAGTGGTCATGAACTCCTTTAGTTTTTGTTTGTCTCAGAAACTTTTTATCTTTCCTTCTATTCTGAATGATAGTCTTGCTGGATAGAATACTCTTGGTTGCAGGTTTTTGTCTTTCAGCACTATGAATGTGCCTCTCTCTTCTGTCCAGCAAAGTTTCTGCTGAAAAATCTGCTGATAGCCTTATGGGGTTTCCCATGTTTGTAACTGTCTCTTCACTTGTTGATTTTAAAATTCTCTCTTTATCTCTACTCCTTGCCATTTTAATTACTATGTGTCTTGGTGTGGATGTCTTTGTGTTGATTTTGTTGGGGGAATCTCTATACCTTCTGCATCTGGATATCTATTTCCTTCCTCAGATTTGGGATGCTTTCAGCTATTATTTCTTCAAATAAATATTCTGCCTTATTTCTCTTCTTTCCTCCTCCTGGGATCCCTATAAAGCAAATGTTTTTTTTGTTTTTTTAAGATTTTATTTATTTGACAGACAGAGATCACAAGTAGGCAGAGAGGCAGGCAGAGAGAGAGGAGGAAGCAGGCCCCCCACTGAGCAGAGAGCCTGAAGTAGGGCTTGATCCCAGGACTCTGGGATCATGACCTGAGCTGAAGGCAGAGGCTTTAACCCACTGAGCCACCCAGGTGCCCCAAATGTTTTTATTCTTGAAGGCATTGTTGATGTCCCTTAATCTATTTGCATTTTTAAAATTATTCCTTCATCTTTCTCCTATACAGCTTGATTGCTTTCCATTACTTTGTTCTCTAGGTCACTGATCTATTCTTCTATTTCCTTTAGCTTATTTTTAATTTCAGTGATTGAATTCTTCATCACTGATTGGCTCTTTTTAATTTTTTCTTTCTCTTTGTTGAGGGTTTCACTGAGGTCCTCCACTCTTTTTTCAAGTTCAGTGACTATCCTTATGACCATTACTTTAAATTCTCTAACAGGCTTATTAGTTATCTCCACTTTGTTTAGCTCTCTTGCTGTGATTTTATCCTATTCTTTCCTTTGGGACATATTCCTATATTTCCTCATTTTGTTTAATTCTCTGTGTTCGTTTCTCTGTCTTAGCAAAGACAGGTATGTCCCCTGATTTTGAAAGTATTAGCCTAATGAAGATGTCTTGTAGTGTCCTGCAGTGCAATGTCCCCTGTTCACCAGAACCTAGCACATCAGGGGTGACCTCCTATGTGTATTGCATGCATACTACTGTTGTGGCTGAGTTGTGTTTGCCTTCAGTCCAGTCATTTATGATGGCTCTCTTTGCCTGTTGTGAGCAGGGTTTGGTCCCTGTGTTGTTAGTGGGCTATTCTGGGATGCAACAATGCTACCAGTTTGTTTTTTTTTCTATTTGTGATTTATTAAGAATGTGTTCTATTACCGTTTTATTTTCTTTCCAATATTTTAGGTCACTTTGATAGCTTTTATATTTTATTTAAAACAGTTTTCATTGGGGAGGCCTGGGTGGCTCAGTCAGTTAAGTCACTGTCTTTGGCTTGGGTTGTGATCCCACGGTCCTGGGATTGAGTCCCACATCGGGATCTGTGTCCAGCAGGGAGCCTGCTTCTTTCTCTGCCTCTACCTACCACTCTGTCTGCTTGTGCTCTCTTTCTCTCTCTCTTTCTGACAAATAAATAAGTAAGATCTTTAAAAAAAAACCAGTTTTCATTGTACTCTTTTGAAATTCAATTCTTCCTAGTCTTAATTATTATTTTATTCTGTAGGATGTTTTGATTCTATAATAAATTTTTATTTATGACTGATTAGTTTAAAATATTCTTTGCTTTATCTTCTTCCTCTTTTTAAAATCCCAATTATTTTATTCTTTAAACTTTTTAGAGGTTTTCCATTTTATTTGTATGTTTATACACATGATCTCTAGTCTTAAAAATCATCCAACAACTTTGCTCTTATTTTCCCCATTTTATAGTGTGGCAGTTGATACTCAGAGAGGAAAGGACTTGTGAAGGTGACAGAACTAGCCTGTCAGGATCACATTTAACACAGTCACCTTTGGAAAACAATTTTTTCATGTGTTTTCTTTAATTCTTGGACCTTCCCCCTTTATGTCAACTGGCCATTCTGTGCCCAAATATCAGAAAGGGACATTGCAACTAAAATGATTATAAGAGAAATTTTACTCTTGGCTTTTGTGTTTTAAAAGCTGAAGGATTAAGGAGAATAGAAATGACTCAAGGACAGATGAAAAATATAAGAAAAGAAGCAGGATAAGAGGACCTAAGTTTTTCCTTCTGCTCCCAATCTCTCAATCCCAGTGAGGAAATGATTGTACTGACTTAAAGACTTTAAAAGGAAGTTGGGAGGTTGTAAATATGAAGGAATTCTTCTGAGAGGGTCCTATACCTGCTACCTAGGGGTGAAGTTGGCAAGATTTTCCAAATGTGTTTTCATGTTTGAAAGCAGATGGGAACTGTGGCTTGACATTTCATGGATAAAGGCATATGATAATTAGGATTAGTATAGAAAATGGCTTACTATGTCCTGAGTTAGACTTCCAAAGATTTATGACACCCAGCATGTTGAAGCAGCAGCAAAATCATACAAACTCTTTTATGGCATGAAAGATACAGAGAAATTTGTGTATTACGGAGGTAATCTGTGGATGGGAACAAGGGATAACTCAATGACACTTTTATGGACTGGTGACAGAGGTCAGTTGGGCTTATGGGCATTATCAACAATGTCACCACTAAATTCTATCATCTCTCTTCTTAAAATCATAGAATGAATTATATAATACCTGTTCTCTAAGAAGTTATTTTATTATAGCTACATTCAAGATGCATTATTTTATTTTTCACAGTTACACTACATTTCCATCTTTGATACTCTTCCTCTGTACTGGAACAATCAGAGATGATACAGGAAGGAATGAAATCCCCAAGGAGGTCCCTGCACCTTTTATCATCTGGGATCTCAGAACAGCAGGATACAGCGGATGCTGAAACAAGAAGTGCAGTAATAAAATGATTGACTTGCTTAAGAAACAGTGATTTCAGCAAAGCAATTTTGCACAGTATCATGTGAGGTTGCATTGCCTACTTTCTTCCCTGCATCCCCTCCTGATCACCTTCAACCCAGTACACCTGTATGAAATATTGACTGATCATCTCCTTGGGATCATCATTAATATCACCACCTGGATATGGTGAAAGTAGGATCAACATCAGGATCCAACATCAGAAAGAAAGGCCTCAGCTTTGAGCCCTGCTCCCTCAGGCTGCATGACCACAAAGACATCCAAATCCTCTGCTTATAGCTTCTGTTCAGCATCTGTCAATCCCAAGATCTAGCACTGTGTCTGATGAGGAAAGAAAAAATGCATTTTGGGGGGATTCCTTTCCTTTTGCAGTCTTTCTTCTACCTGATAGATCCCCTCTCTGCATTCTCTGTAATCTGATTATAAAATTACAGATGAGGTTTCTTGATTCTTCATTCCTGATTTAGATGGGCTGACATGCTGGGTCAAAACCAAGAAAGCAGTATAGCAAGGTAAAACTTAAAGACCTAGAGAAAAATTTTAAAAAAATCACTTAAACAGAAAATCTGTAGGTAGAGTTGGGGAAGAGAATATGAAAAGGAGATGTGTTTAGAATCAGAATGAGAAAATCAAAGCATTCATCACAGGAGTAATTCCCCATTTATTTATTATTGCTTGTTCTCTTCTGTGTATCCAGCACTTAGGAAAGTCCTGGCTAATATTGTACTATCACTAAGTAAACATTGAATAAATGAACACGTTGAGTGAATACTAGCTAGCTGAAGCAGAGTGTCTATTTGTCAGAAATGACTTAGAAGGATTTGTGCTCTAGGTGGAGCCTAAACCTTGGCCTCTAAGATTCCTCGCAAGATTGTATGACTCCAATCATGTCAACTCATTCATTCTAGATCATGTCTCTAACCAGAAAACAAAATACACAATTGACCAATGTAGTGTGGAGTATTATATAGTATTATATTGAATATATATATATTGAATATATAGTATATATATTGTATATAGTATATATACTATCTTCTTTACCAATTTGGATGCCTTTAATTTCTTTTTGTTGTCTGATTGCTGAGGCTAGGACTTCTAATACTATGTTGAATAGCAGTGGTGATAATGGACATCCCTGCCGTGTTCCTGACCTTAATGGAAAAGCTTTCAGTTTTTCTCCATTGAGAATGATATTTGCGGTGGGTTTTTCATAGATGGCTTTGATAATATTGAAGTATGTGCCCTCTATCCCTACACTTTGAAGAGTTTTGATCAGGAAGGGATGCTGTACTTTGTCAAATGCTTTTTCAGCATCTATTGAGAGTATCATATGGTTCTTGTTCTTTCTTTTATTAATGTGTTCTATCACATTGATTGATTTGCGGATGTTGAACCAACCCTGCAGCCCTGGAATAAATCCCACTTGATCGTGGTGAATAATCCTTTTAATGTACTGTTGAATCCTATTGGCTAGTATTTTGGCGAGAATTTTTGCGTCTGTGTTCATCAAGGATATTGGTCTGTAGTTCTCTTTTTTGGTGGGATCCTTGTCTGGTTTTGGGATCAAGGTGATGCTGGCCTCATAGAATGAGTTTGGAAGTTTTCCTTCCATTTCTATTTTTTGGAACAGTTTCAGGAGAATAGGAATGAGTTCTTCTTTAAATGTTTGGTAGAATTCCCCTGGGAAGCCATCTGGCCCTGGGCTTTTGTTTGTTTGGAGATTTTTGATGACTGTTTCAATCTCCTTACTGGTTATGGGCCTGTTCAGGTTTTCTATTTCTTCCTGGTTCAGTTGTGGTAGTTTATATGTCTCTAGGAATGCATCCATTTCTTCCAGATTGTCCAATTTGTTGGCGTAGAGTTGCTCATAGTATGTTCTTATAATTGTCTGTATTTCTTTGGTGTTAGTTGTGATCTCTCCTCTTTCATTCATGATTTTATTGATTTGGGTCCTTTCTCTTTTCTTTTTGATGAGTCTGGCCAGGGGTTTATCAATCCTATTGATTCTTTCAAAGAACCAGCTCCTAGTTTCATTGACGTTATATATAGTACATATATATAATATATACTATATACAATATACATATATAGTATACATATATACATATATAGTATACATATATACATATATAGTATATATACTATATGCAACATATACAATATATAGTATATATAGTAATATATAGTATTATATTGAATTCTTGAACATTTCTTTAAAATAGGTTGATGAAGATATTTCCTAAAGAGGGACCTACAGGTAAAACCTTTTCTTATTCTGGTGACAGTCTGGAATAGGGTTGAGCATGTGAAAGATATTAAAGATCCAAATAACCATCTCTTCATCACAAACCACTTGGAAATGTTTGAATAGTCATTTTCACTGTGAATTCAGGGTATAGGAGATCATCAAATAAAGCACTCACGTTTTTCCAGCATGGTACAACTCGAAAGCTTTGTGGAGTTGGTCAAAAGGCAACTGATGGGTTACTAATGGATCTATATTAATTTTATTTTGCAGGTAACTAGTCACTAGTTGGGGAATACAGTCTCTGGTTTTATAATCTGCAAAACAAAAAAAATTATGCCATGGAGATTTTCTTCTGAAAAATTAACATTAAACATGGAAAATAAATCATTTGTACATCAGAAACCATTGACTACTGTTATTAAGTGTGCTGCTCCAGAAATTCTGTTACCTAGAATTCCTTTGGAGAAAAACTGGGTCAATATTCACATGGTACTCAGTTGAAAAATGGTCCTTTTAAACTAAAATTCTCTAGCTCAGTTCCTGGGCTTACCATGGCATAAACATTTCATCCTTTCTATATTCACATGCATGGAGATGGCATTGGAAACTTAGTATCAGAGCAAAGGGGAAAGATGGGAATATAAATTGACTAAAGCTGTTAGTTGATATTGCTTATAAATAAAGGCTCTTCTTAAAAGATAAGAGCCGGTGCCAAAACACTAGGTTGATGTTATATATTTATAAATAATTTATATATGTGTATGTTATATATTTATAAATAATTTATATATATAAATATATATATATAGGGAGAGGGCTTGTATAGTTTATATATATGTAAAAAATATATATATATTATTTATTTAATGTTATACAATTGAGAAGCTTTGCTGCTAAAAAAGCACAACAAACCCACTGGCATGGAACTGAGATTGACTAAATTATTTGAAACATTGGAAAAACCCAAAACCTATTTTGCAGGAGATAAAAATTATATTTGAATGTAAAAAACCTATTTAATTAAATTAACTAAAATCGATTTAACAAAATTTTCGAACTCATTGGAGAAATCTTTTCTACCATTATAGTTCTGTTTCCTCAAGGAGAGGAATTTGGAATTCTATGTTTCTACAAAATCAAAGGGATTTCATGAGAGCAACCAATCAGCTCCTCCTAGTCATTGACATACCTCCTAAGCATACACCCTTCAACGTCCGTCCAGAGACAATCATTGTTGCATCCAGGGAAAGCTTTGAATTTACTGGAGCCACCCCAACGATCAGACAGACACCATGGCTCAGGTGGCAGGAATCCCAAGCAGCAAGCTGATAATGATAATAATGACCATAAGCACCCTCCCATGAGTAAATGACAACTACCACCAGAAGTGGAAGGAATCAAGTTCCTGAATCTTGCATCTCTTCCTGGCCAGATACTACCTCAACCTCAGCTTCAACACTGCCAGTGATGGGACTTCATTAGAAAATCAGCAGAGTTTAGTGGGAAAGAGCACAGACTGTGCTAGCTGTATGACCTTAGGTAAGTTACTTAACCTCCCTTTGCCTCAGTTTCTTCATTTGTAAAAAGAAGAATAATACTACCTTACTTCATAGAATGGTTATGAGGTTTAAGTGATGTATCATTCTTAAAACATTTAGAACACTATCTGGGATATAATAAGGACCATATATTTGTTAAATAAAATTGTCCACTAGCCATGGTTCTCTGTCTAACCCATTTGTATTAAAATAAAACAAATACTAGCCCTTTATCTGATATGTCGTTTGTAAATATCTTCTCCCATTCTGTCATGGGGGAACAGGTGGTGGGTAATAGGAGGGCACGTTTTGCATGGAGCACTGGGTGTTGTGCAAAAACAATGAATACTGTTACGCTGAGAAAAATAAATAAAATGGAAAAAAATATATACATATGGGTGTGGGAAGTTTTATTATTTTTTAAATTCAGTTTTGTAGGGATGTTCAGTGTACTTCTTCACATTTATTTATTTTACTTTATTCTCTGGTTTGTACCGGAAGAGGTTGACTGAATCTTTCTATCTTTCACTTTTCCTCTGTTTTGCCTTATTTTCTCTTTCCTGTTATCTCTATCACTACCTTTACCGCCTTTATTTTTCAGTTAAGTACATTAGGTACATATGAATTGTCTACATTCTGTCCTCTAAACTGTAAGATCTGAAAGGTGCATATTTTATTCACCCTTGTATCCCTAGAACATAACACATTGGTGCATAGGAATTCATTTTTCAAATGAATGAATGAATGGTTCTAATATAGGACCCATAATTACCACGTGAGTTAAATAATGTTTATTCTTAAATATAAGAGCATATATGCAGAACTAGGAATAAAGAAAAGGGACTACTGGTATTATGGCCTTTCGAATGTTTAAACTTTGTGTGCTACAATGACATATTTTTAAGTATATATTGCTTTTATTTTTAAAATATGTACTTTAGAGTGAATTTACATTCTGCTTTTATACTTGGGGTCCACAGGTCTAAAACCTATGTTCAGAAGAGTTTATATGTATCTACATGAAGATATTTAGCATGCCCCCCCACATTAAGCATCTAATCACTGTACCCCAAGCCCACGTACCATGACATCACTGAGTCCAATGGCCTCAAAGGCAAAGTCAACACCACCTCCTGTCATTTCTCTGACCACCAGCTGGACAGGCTTCTTCAGTTTTTGAGGGTTGAGACAATCAGTGACTCCTAGTGCTCTGGCCCAGGGAAACTTCTCCTCATTGATGTCAACCCCAATGATTCTAGAAGCACCAGATGCTTTACAGCCCATGACAATAGCTGAACCGATTCCACCAAGTCCATAGACCACGCAAGTGGAACCACAAGTGACCTACAAATTCACAAGACAGGTATTAGGAATCTAACCTGGGTGCACATGTATTCAAGAAAACAAACAAAAACAACCATTGAAACTTTTGGAAATGTATATAACAGTTGAACATTTAGACTGATTGGCATAATTTTTATGTTTTCCAGGCAAATCACTATGACACATACTAACACACAGGTAGCTTCCTCACCTTGGCTGAGTGCACAGCAGCCCCATAACCTGTGGGCACCTCACAGCTTATGAGACTGACTTTATCCAGGGGAGCAGCATCATCAATTTTTGCCACTGCAATCTCAGGTACAACAGTATATTCAGTGAATGTGCTTGCACGGAAAGAGTGATGAATCTTTTTCCCTTTGCAGATGAATCTGCTTGTCCCGTCCAGCATTAATCCAGAAGAAGGCAGAACACTGTTTTGCAGGGACATAGACACAGGTGCAGGCAGTGGCACAGACACATGGAGTCGTAAAGACAGAAGTGAACCCCTTTAGTTACAGGTTAGTGCTTATACAATATCAGCAATTTAATAAAAGAGTAAGGAGTAAGTTACTAACTCTTGCTTCTCACAGAAGTTTCCCTTGATATACAAGCAGGAACTGCATTCTCTACACTGTGGAATAACGAGTGTGAGGACTTTATCTCCTGTATAAAAAAAAATAATAATACAAGCATTAGTTTAAAATATTATTGGAACTGAAATACAATAGTATGTTTATAAAAGTTTCATTGGATGGTTTAAAAACTTGCTGCGGGCAGATTATGGCAGCCAGGATAACACTGACCATTGTTGTTTTTTTTCTTTTTAAGTTTTTATTTAAATTCCAGTTAGTTAACATACAGTGTAATATTAGTTTCAAGTGTATAATATACTGAGGCAACACTTCCATACAGCACCCAGTGCTCATCACAGCAAGTGCCCTCCTTCATCCCCATCACCTATTTAACCCATCCCACTGCCCACCTCCCCTCTGGTGACCATCAGCTTGTTCTCTATAGTTAAGAGTCTCCTTCTTGGTTTGCCCCTCTGTTTTTTTTTTCCTCTCTTTCTCTTTCCTTGTTTATTTTGTTTCTTACATTCCACATACGATTTAAAACATAACAATATTTGTCTATCTCTGACTGACTTATTTCACTTAGCATAATACCCTCTAGCTCCATCCATGTCATTGCAAATGGCAAGGTTTCATCCTTTTTCATGGCTGAGCAATATTCCATTATGTATGTACATATACCACATCTTCTTTATCAATTCCTTTGGGTTATTTCCATTGTTTGGCTATTGTTAATAATGCTCCTATAAACATTGGGATGCACACATCCTTTTGAATTAGTATTTTTGTATCCTTTGGGTAAATACCTAGGAGTGCACAATTGCTGGATTATAGGGTAGTTTTATTTTTAACTTTTTAAAATAATTTTTTTTATTGTTATGTGAGTCACTACACAGTACATCATTAGTTTTTGATGGAGAGTTCCATGATTCATTGTTTGCGTATAACACCCAGTGCTCCATGCAATCCGTGCCCTCCTTAATACCCATCACCAGGCTAATCCATCCCTTCACCCCCCTCCCCTCTAAAACCCTCAGTTTGATTCCTGGAGTCCACAATCTCTCATTTTTAACTTTTTGAGGAACCTCCATACTGCTCTCCAGAGTGGCTGCACCAGTTTGCATTCCCACCAACAGTACAAGAGGGTTCTCCTTTTTCTGTATCCTCCCCAACACCTGTTGTTTCCTATGTTGCACATTGCTGTTTTGAAGGAGAAACCATATAGCCTGGTTTTAGAAATTACATTATTCTTTTGGGCAAATAATGGAAATTTTTTATGGGGTGGATAGTTGTAGGTTTGCTTTCCTCTGCTCTGGAATAGATTAATGAAACTAAGAACAAACCTTAGAGATGTTACCTGATTTAACACTTTTTTTTTTCCATTTGAAGGATTTAAGCCCCATAGTGTAGTCACTTGCCTAAAGTGACCCAGCTAGGTTATAACAGAGCACTTTTCATTGAGTCTTCTTGCCCCACGATGGCACACTGACCCATAGCAGCCTCTGACATATTTTCTTTAGTGGAGTTAAGGTCCTAGATATGCTAATTCCAGAGAATAAAAGGAATCATTCTCCCCCTGCAGAGAGAGTTCTGGAGAGAATATTGATTATATTTGGATCCAGTCATTAGCTAGCCCTCCTGGGCCTTAGGGTGATCGGCTGGATAGAGTCTGCGAAGAAAATTAATTAACACAGTCATCACAGACTTACAAAGGCCTGGTCAGAAGTCTACAATATTGTTTCTGATAACCCTTACAATTTTCTTAACAAGGAAACAACCCCCACTTCGGCCGTTTGCAGAGTTTAGATGGCATTAAAATCTCTAAATAAAGTACAACTTAAGTCACCGGCCCTTAAAAATTTCAAAGGTCCTGCATCTCAAATTCAGGAGAACTTTTGCTCTCTTATCCTTTCCCTCCAAATGCTCATTGTTTTCCACAAAACTTTCACTGGCATTTCCTCTAGCTAAAGAGGAGTTAGAGCATGTATCTCACCTGTTTGCATTATGTTCTTGGAGACATAGAGACCACGCCTTTTACTTTTGTCCCCCTGCTATGCCACGTGTCAGATGCATGGTAGCTACTCCATAATTGTTTGCTAAATGAATTCCCTGGTAAGAGCTTCGCAAGTGTCCTGACCATGCATTCTCTTAAGTCTCTTTGTGGGCCTGGCTCCAAGCTGTGAGGTTCTGTAGTATCTTAGTCTGTGCGATTGCCCTTACTCTTTCTGTTCATTTCAGACATGCTAAGAATAGCGATGTGAAGATCTGTTTTGATGGTCTGGTGAAGAGCATATACTTGCTTTCTTTGATTCTTTGAAATATCATTATCATCCCGTCAATGAAAATTCAAATTCTATATTCCAGTTGATTAGAACATTCATTTGTCAAACATTCTAATGCATTCTGATCCTGGGACAGGCACTGTGCTAAGCATGTCGGGGTACAAATATATATAAGAAACAGTCTCGAGAGCTTCCAGTCTATTTAGAAGTACACTGGTCCTATCTCAAACCTCTTTTAGCTATGGATATACGTTTGGCTCAGCTACTGCCCCTCTGGATGCTAGAGAAGGCAGTAGGGAAACCTGTGACTCTTGGAGTCACTGGATAAACTTAATATAATGATATGTGATTAGTCAGAAGAGTCTAGAGGCAAACCAATTTTTTCTTCTCTAAACATACGTTAATGTGTTTTAAGTTCCCCCTCTGTGCAAGCGTTGCTCTTTGGGAGGCTGTTTGTGGGAAGCATTTTATGGCCCCACCTCCTACCTGGTTTCACAGAGCACACTCCTTTGCCAATACTCTCCACAATCCCAGCTCCTTCATGGCCTGGGATGAAAGGAAAGACTGCTGAGAGTAATCCTTTTATTGCGTGATCATCAGTACCGCAGATCCCTGTAGATGCCATCTGCAGAGGAATTAAGTGAATAAGGATCACCTGGTTTGGAATTTTTCTTTCCTTCTTCTTTTTTTTAAAATCTGATTATTAAAAAATTTTTTTACATGAATTATGCCATTTGATCCCTATACCACTGCACAGAGGAATACAAGGCAGGTCTTATCATTTCCAATTTAGAGATGAGGAAAGGGAGATTCAACGACTGAGAATGACTTGTCCAAATTCGCATGGCACATGTTCAGATATGGAAATAAATTTAGGTTTTTTGAAATCTACTCTGTACATTTATGTCATCAAATAGTTTTAAAGTATGAGGGACAGTTGCATACAATGAAGGACTTTTTGCCCACATTATCAACAGCACTGCCATTGAGAAACAAAGAATTTTAGGCTCATACCATGGAATGTTTTTCCCCTGCTCTGGGAAAATCTGTTCTGTTTTTTTTTAATTTATTTTTTAAGATTTTATTTATTTATTTGTCACAGAGAGACAGCACAAGCAGAGGGAGAAGCAGGCAGAGGGAGAAGCAAGAAGGCTTCCCATTGAGCAGGGAGCCCAAAGTGGGACCCAATCCCAGAACCCTGAGCAGAAAGCAGACGTCTAACCAACTGAGCCACCCAGGTATCACTGGGAAAATATGTTTTTAGCATTTTAAACTTGTATGTTAAAAACATTCTTCAAATCAATAATGTAAAAATGAGTTTCAGTTAAAATTAACCATTGCAAAATTCAGTTGATATTGAGTTTTGAAACTTCTTATTTGATGGACTGAGTATTCTTTCCATTAATAGACTCAACCCAACTACATTGATCATAAAAATGAAACAGTTCATGTACCATGACCCCTAAGTTACTGCTCTGCCTGAAAGACAGCCAGAAAAGCATATGCCCGAGCATATTGACTAGTTTTCCAGTATACATAGTGGGAATGGCAGCATTTATAACTGGAACACTGGGAACAACCATGGTATATGATTGTGGCGAATGGCTAAGAAGATAATTCATAAGAAATATGCTGTGGTTTTGGTTTCCATAGAGCTAAAATGGCATTAAAATGCTATCAAAGGCTAGGAGTGTTGTTTTAGGTAAGCAGCAGGCTAGAATTCCCTCATTAGGTTTGCTCTATCAGATAAGAATATGCAATTATTTTTGGGAAGTTGTCCATGGCATAAGCTGGAGGTGGAATTGTCTGTGCTTATGAACAAATCCTTAAGCTTGATTTTGTCTAGGGTTCAGTGTGATATTGCTCAGGTTCTTGCTGATGCAACTTCTAATTTGGTGGATTGTGGATTTATTGTTTAGGGTTTAGCTTTTGTGGTGAAGGAGCATGCCAGTGTAAGATCAGAGAATATTGGCTAATTAAATAGGAAACATTTCAGCAGATGGTGACCCAGTATACAATAAGCCCTAATTAAAAGCTGTTTGAATGGATGATAAATAGAAAAATATAAGCTTTGGAATAGCAGTCAGTTACTAAACTCCTTTCTCTGTGTACATTCTGATCACTTTTCATTTTGTTCTTTACCATCTCTCACTGGTGATATAAAATCTCTAGTGTAACAGCAGACACGGAGTTCACAATTTATTTAGTGCTAGTTCCCATATTCTCCTGTTTTGTCTTTTACTGCCCATCTGTCTTTTCCTACTTTACTCCTTCCCTTCACTGCCTTTCCCTTTGTCATCTTTCCAATTCCCTTCATTCCTTTTCTCCTGTAACCAGCCTCCTATACCTTCTGCTTTGATTAGTTATAACATGGGCTAGAAACATATGGATTTCAGTATTTGTTGTGTTCATTAAATCAGGTGTTGAATTTCCTGGTCTGAAATTTAAAGATAGGTGAATTTAATGTTTAATAAGATTTAAAGCAGTAATACTCCTAAAACTGAGTATTTAATGATTTTTGTAAAATTTGAGATGTATTGATTGAGAGGAGAATTGAGAGTGTCAAGGAGCCATTGACAGGTCAGTATTTTCCCATCCCTGGTCTCAGTTCTGTTCAATAATCATTAACCCTTCCAAATCACTTTGGAAACTATCATGGCATCCTAATGTGCATTTCTAGACTTTTTCAGAGAAACTCTGAGATCACTATGCTGTATGAGTCCAAAACAATAGAGATGGAAAATTAGTCTGTTAGTCACTGCATATTCATTTGTTGATATCAATTTTGTATCATAGAAGTAGAAGGGAATATACTTCTTGTTCTCTTTCCCTCAAAAATGAAAAAAAAGTTACTACTTAAAACACCTTCCAGGTCACATTGTGAAGTATATAGGCTTATTATATTATATAATTTAAGTAAAATTTTTGATCCTGAAAAAATAAATATGGTGGATGAGGGAACTACTAGTATTTTACAAGTATTGAGAATATCTTAGTCTGGATGGTTCAACATTCGCAAATCAATCAATGTGATAGAACAAGTCAATAAGAGAAGAGAGAAAAACCACATGGTCCTCTCAATTGATGCAGAAAAAGCGTTTGACAAAATCCAGCATCCGTTCCTGATTAAAACACTTCAAAGTATAGGGATAGAGGGAACATTCCTGAACTTCATAAAATCTATCTATGAAAGACCCACAGCAAATATCATCCTCAATGGGAAAAAGCTTGCAGCCTTCCTGTTAAGATCAGGAACACGACAAGGATGCCCACTCTCACCACTCTTGTTCAACATAGTATTAGAAGTCCTAGCAACAGCAATCAGAAAACAAAGAGAAATAAAAGGTATCCAAATTGGCAAGGAAGAAGTCAAACTCTCTCTCTTCGCAGATGACATGATTCTTTATATGGAAAACCCGAAAGACTCCACCCCCAAACTACTAGAACTCATACAGCAATTCAGTAACGTGGCAGGATACAAAGTCAATGTACAGAAATCAGTTGCTTTCTTATTCACTACAATGAAAATACAGAAAAGGAAATTAGAGAATTGATTCCATTTACTATAGCACCAAGAACCATAAGATACCTGGGAATAAACCTAATCAAAGAGGTAAAGGATCTGTACTCGAGGAACAATAGAACACTGAAGAAAGAAATTGAAGAAGACACAAAAAGATGGAAGACCGTTCCATGCTCTTGGATTGGAAGAATAAACATTGTTAAAATGTCTATACTGCCTAGGGCAATCTATACTTTTAATGCCATTCCAATCAAAGTTCCACTGGTATTTTTCAAAGAGCTGGAGCAAATAATCCTAAAATTTGTATGGAATCAGAAGAAACCCTGAATTGCTAAGGAAATGTTGAAAAACAAAAATAAAACTCGTGGCATCACGTTACCTGATTGCAAGTTTCACTACAAAGCTGTGATCACCAAGACAACATGGTACTGGCATAAAAATAGACACATAGACTAGTGGAACAGAGTAGAGAACCAGATATGGACCCTCAACTCTATGGTCAAATAATCTTTGACAAAACAGGAAAAAATATCCAGTGGAAAAAAGACAGTCTCTTCAATAAATGGTGCTGGGAAAACTGGACAGCAATATGTAGAAGAATGAAACTCGACCATTCTCTTACACCATACACAAAGATAAACTCGAAATGGACTCGATAGACTCAGGACCTCAATGTGAGACAGGAATCCATCCATCAGAATCCTAAAAGAGAACATAGGCAGTAACCTCTTTCATATCAGCCACAGCAACTTCTTCCAAGATATGTCTCCAAAAGCAAAGGAAACAAAAGTGAAAATAAACTTTTGGGACTTCATCAAGATCAAAAGCTTCTGCACAGCAAAGGAAACAGTCAAGAAAACAAAGAGGCAACCCACGGAATGGGAGAAGATATTCACAAATGACAGTACAGACAAAAGGTTGATATCCAGGATCTATAAAGAACTCAAACTCAACACACACAAAACAGATAATCATATAAAAAAATGGGCAGAAGATATGAACAGACACTTCTCCAACAAAGACATACAAATGGCTATCAGACACATGAAAAAATGTTCACCATCACTAGCCATCAGGGAGATTAAAATTAAAACCACATTGAGATATCACCTTACACCAGTTAGAATGGCCAAAATTAGCAAGACAGGAAACAACAAGTGTTGGAGAGGATGTGGAGAAAGGGGAACCCTCTTACACTGTTGGTGGGAATGCAAGTTGGTACAGCCACTTTGGAGAACAGTGTGGAGATTCCTCAAGAAATTAAAAATAGAGCTTCCCTATGACCCTGCAATTGCAATACTGGGTATTTACCCCAAAGATACAGATGTAGAGAAAAGAGGGGCCATCTGTACCCCAATGTTTATAGCAGCAATGGCCACGGTCACCAAATTATGGAAAGAACCAAGATGCCCTTCAACGGATGAATGGCTAAGGAAGATATAGTCTATATACACGATGGAGTATTATGCCTCCCTCAGAAAGGATGAATACCCAACTTTTGTATCAACATGGATGGGACTGGAAGAAATTATGCTGAGTGAAACAAGTCAAGCAGAGAGAGTCAATTATCATATGGTTTCACTTATTTGTGGAGCATAACAAATAACATGGAGGACATAGGAAGATGGAGAGGAGAAGGGAGTTGAGGGAAATTGGAAGGGGAGATGAACCATGAGAGACTATGGACTCTGAAAAACAACCTGAGGGTTTTGAAGGGGCGGGAGGTGGGAGGTTGGGGGAAATAAGTGGTGGTTAGTAATAAGGAGGGCACGTGTTGCATGGAGCACTGGGTGTGGTGCAAAAACAATGAACATTGTTATGCTGAAAAGAAAATAAAGTGATATATATTTTTTTTAATATTATTTATTTATTTGACAGATAGAGATCACAAGTAGGGAGAGAGGCAGGCAGAGAGAGAGAGAGGAGGAAGCAGGCTCCCTGCCAAGCAGAGAGCCCGATGCGGGGCTCAATCCCAGGACCCTGGGATCATGACCTGAGCGAAAGGCAGAGGCTTTAACCCACTGAGCCACCCAGGCACTCCTTAAAGT
Source organism: Meles meles (assembly GCF_922984935.1). Taxonomy (NCBI): domain Eukaryota; kingdom Metazoa; phylum Chordata; class Mammalia; order Carnivora; family Mustelidae; genus Meles; species Meles meles. The sequence goes on along the minus strand of NC_060067.1, from coordinate 110,212,406 downwards.
GATATATGTTTTAAAAAAAAGTGAACAGACCCCAAATACAAATTTTATGCATATTATTTATATATGTAATATGTACATGAAACAAAGCAGGATTTCCTTACATTTACCCTCATAGGTAAAAGTTAAAAGACTTAAATTTACCTTAATACGAACTTCTCCAGCCTTTGGTGGTTCAACTTGTACTTCCTCAATTGAAAGAGAAGAATTTGCTGCCCAGGCAATAGCTGCCCGGCATGTAATTGTCTGTTGACACGACGACAATAAAAGGACATCATTGAGTGAAAAAAGTTAACTTTCATTCTGATCATACAAATGACAGTTATTTGTTATAATTAATAAAAATACGAAAATCAAAAAGAAACAGAAGAAAGATCCTTGCCATTTCAGATACAGCCTGTTGAAATTTAAGCATATTCCCTTCCAGTTTAACAACAATTTTGATATAGTTGAGATTGTTTCTATAAGCGTTTTGTGTTCTGCTTTTTTTGCTAGTAACGGCCACCATATAGTGAACATTTGTCATTTACTTGTAAGTAAGCATTTTCTCATGACTTCAAATGCTTTGTAATCAGAAATTTAAATGGCTACTTTATATTTCATTATTTGAATATGTCCCAATTTGCTTAATAACTATCTAGACATGTAATTATTTCCATTGTTTTGACTACTCTAAAGTGTATTCTGATAAACAACTTTGTTCATAATTTTGACTTGCCTGGTTTCCTAAAGTAACAATTACTTTGGAAAAGACAGAGACCTTGTTAGGGCTAAATTGATTTCCAAATTTCTTTACAGAAACCTTGAATAACTTGGCATAATTCCTAGAAGTATTAAAGAATATCTGTATCATCATTAGATATTAAAGAATATCTGTATCATCATTTAGTCTGCCCTCTTTAGCATTGATCATAGTCATCCAAACCAAAGTATCTAATAGGTACAAAAAACTAGCTCTTTTTAAAAAAAATTTTTAATTTAATTCTTATTTTTTTTTGTAAATATATAATATATTTTTATCCCCAGGGGTACAGGTCTGTGAATCGCCAGGTTTACACACTTCACACTAGCTCTTTTTTTTTCACTAGTATTTTTTTAAAGATTTTAAAGATTTTTAAAAGATTTTATTTATTTATTTGACAGAGATCACAAGTAGGCAGAGAGGCAGACAGAGAGAGAGGGAAGCAAGCACCCCGCCGAGCAGAGAGCCAGATGCAGGACTTGATCCCAGGACACTGAGATCATGACCTGAACTGAAGGCAGAAACTTAACCCACTGAGCCACCCAGGTTCTCTCTCTGTGTCAGATAAATAAATAAAATCTTAAAAAAAAAAAGAAAAGAAAAAACTTTCTTTAAAAAAACAAACAAAAACAAAATACAAAGAAAAGGGACAAATGCCAGAAGAGAAATTCAAATAAAAGGATACAAAAAAAAAATTACTTCTGGGATGCCTGGTTAGCTCAGTTTGTTAAGTGTCCACTTCTTGGTTTTGGCTCAGGTCATGATATCATGGGTTGTGGGATGGAGCCCTGAGTCTGGTTTCTTGCTCAGCCAGGAGTCTGCTTGAAAGATTTTCTCCTTCTGCCCACATCTCCCCATTTCACGCTTGCTCTCTCTCTCTCAAAATAAATAAATAAATCTTAAAAAAAAAAAAAAAAGGAAAAAACATTACTTGTTTCAGGATGAAATAGTTCTGCTTTTACCTACTGGACTCAATTAAAATTTTATGAAAAATCTTTTGTAATTTCAAAATAATACACACTCAAGACAAAAAACTTGGAAAACTCAGACAAATGTAAAAAGGAAAAAATGCAGGTCTGGCACCCAGCTATTACTATTTGTAACATTTTAAGGTAAGTCTTTCCAATTGAATTCCATGTGTGTCTGTGTGATCATACTAAGGATACTGTTTTATAGTCTATTCTTGTAGTTTGCTCTATAAATATTTTCCAGGTAATTTAAAATGATCACTTAGGACTTTATTGACTAATATATCATAATTCATTTAATCAGTTTCCTAGTATTTGACACATCTGCTTCCAGTGTTATACTTTTTGGGTTTTTTTGAGAGAGATTTAAAGAGAGAGAGAGTAAGCACAAGTGTTGGGAGGAGCAGAGGGAGAGGGACAAGCAGGCTCCATGTGGAGTGCAGAGCCCAACATGGGGCTCAAACCCACTACTCCAAGATCATGACATGAGCTGAAATCAATAGAGGCTTAACTGACTGAGCCATCCATTTGTCCCTCCAGCATTATACTCTTTAAAACAATGCCACAGTTAACTTGTTTGTAGAAACAACACTATTTTTTTTTAAATAAATCTCTGAGTCAAATGAGACATGTTTTTAAGACATTTGATACAATATTGTCAAACTATCACCTAAGAAATTTCTAGCAAGTTATTTTCCCACCAGTGATGTTTGAGTTTCCACAGGTGGGAGACAGTAGGTATTATCACTAAAAATCTTTGCTCATCTTATTGGAGAAAATGGTGTCTTAATTTTGTTTTTTAGATGACTAATGAAAATGACATAGATCTATTTGAAAGGTAGCACTTACTTTGCCTGAAGTGTCCATGATGAATTTTCTTTCCTTGGTGCCTTACAGGTATACTGGAGAGAAATGCACTTCTTTGACTGCTCCTGGACAAACTAGACACAGTATTTATACTGTTTGCATACCAAAAGTCATTAAAAATAATTACATAATCAGGGGCGCCTGGGTGGCTCTGTGGGTTAAAGCTTCTGCCTTCGGCTCAGGTCATGATCCCAGGGTCCTGGGATCGAGCCCCACATCAGGCTCTCTGCTCGGCGGGGAGCCTGCTTCCTCCTCTCTCTCTCTCTCTCTCTGCCTGCTTCTCTGCCTACTTGTGATCTCTATCTGTCAAATAAATAAATAAAATCTTTAAGGAAAATAATTACATAATCACACATCAACTTGGGGAAAACCAGACAGGCAAAGTGGTTAGCAAATAGGTGAAGGTAAAGGTCAGAAATGAACATGGGAGAGTGATTAGGGAGGCAGTGGGTTGAAACAAGGATGCTGAATAAGGAGAGTTTGAAAGGTAGCAATGTGTGAGAAAGCAATGAAGATACTATGAAAATGTGAATCAAGTGATAGTAAATAAAAGGAAGATCAATTACTAATTAGTTAACAATAAGACTTTCTGGAATATCAGTTACATGAAAGGTATTGCTAGATCCAGGCAATGAAAGTATAACACAGGGTCTCTGGGAGTCAAAAAAGATGGAAAAGCATAAATAACGATACAAAGTACTAAAAAAATGTAGCAGTTTCTCTGCTGCAAACATATTACCTTCACAGTTCACAGCTACTATAATTTGGGTAGGAATGGATGTGAGAGTAATTTGGAATGAGCTTCAGTAATTAGTAGCTCCTTAGTTTGGAGTTTTTCTGGCAACAGAACTTTCTTAACCCCCTAGTTAGTTGTTTATAAGTTTCATTTGAAGGGTTTTATATCTCCTAATAATTCAGAAATCCTCTCTGGGTCCTGGCCCTAAAACTACTGTCTTATCATGCAGTGTAGGGACTTGCCATTCCCCTAAAGATATTCTGAAGCTCTTGCTGTAAAACTTGGATCAGAATCTGGACTAGGGTGGAAAGACTCAGCTTCTTTGTTCTGAAACCTGGCTAGGGAAATGCTCTACAGAAGCATGTCAAGTGACTATGCTTTATATAGGGAGGTATCACCTTTCTGGGCAAGATGGTACAAGAATAGAGGTTCTTAGATGGGGTCGAAGGAATTTAAGATTGTACATTCTTCTCTCTCCTTAAATAAACTTTCTCTACAATACCCTTGTCACGAAGCCTTCTGCATCCATGCACTACTTGTGGAAACTACACATTGTACCTGTTCAGCAATGCTTGGATGACTGCGATTTCAATATTGTCTAAGAAGATTGACTGTGACTTGAAGTGAATGAATGTTCAGATGTGAATGATTTTTTTCAGAAGGACCAGTTTGGGTTTGTCTCTCCCATAGCATCTTGCTAAAGGCTAAAACATTAGGAAGTTTTTTTTTTTTCCTTCCAAGTTGCCTAAATTTAGAGCTTCAGTGGGCATGTGGTCTGAATCCTGAGATGACAGGTGATAACTTACAATGTAATTGCTTTTCTGCAAGTTCTATCTTCCAAATTAAGGATGGTGGGATCTTCATTGCTTCTCAATCCCCTCCATTCAGTGAGTTCCATAGTTCTGGAATATCAACGAACCATTTCCCTTCTGGAACTCAATTTTTTTTTAAGATTTTATTTATTTATTTGACAGAGAGAGAGATCACAAGTAGGCAGAGAGGCAGGCAGAGAGAGAGGAGGAAGCAGGCTCCCTGCGGAGCAGAGAACCCGATGCAGGGCTCGATCCCAGGACCCTGAGATCATGACCTGAGCCGAAGGCAGTGGCTTAATCCACTGAGCCATCCAGGCGTCCCTGGAACTCAATTTTTGTATTAGGGTTCTTTTATTTCCAAATTGCCAAAACCCAACATGAGCAAACATAAGGCAAAGGAGGAAAATATTGACTTCACAGAAACCATGAAAAGAATGAGCAAACAAGGGGCGCCTGGGTGGCTCAGTGGGTTAGGCCGCTGCCTTCGGCTCAGGTCATGATCTCGGGGTCCTGGGATCGAGTCCCACATCGGGCTCTCTGCTCACCAGGGAGCCTGCTTCCCTCTCTCTCTCTCTCTCTCTCTGCCTGCCTCTCTATCTACTTGTGATCTCTCTCTGTCAAATAAATAAATAAAATCTTTAAAAAAAAAAAAGAATGAGCAAACAAGGTCAAGGGCAGGAATGCAACTGGGAACAGCAACTAGAATCAATTCGACTTTAGTAGGATTTTCCCTCTTCCTTATGTGGGGCAATGCAACAAAATGGTTAAAAGCATGGATATTAGCACTAACAATCCTGCATTCAGTCTTAGCTCCATCTCTTATGTGCTGGGACATAAGGCAAGAAAGCCAACATCTCTGTACTTCAGTTTCCCCATCAATAAGGTGAGGATGACTGTAAGAGTTTCTACATCATCGGTTTGTTATAAGCATTAATTAACAAATGACAGCTGTTTAGAACTGTGCCAAGTACATAGCATGGCCTATATATAGGTATTATCTATTATTATTATTATTATTATTGTTATTATTTTTATTATGGTGTCTCTGAGCACATTTATTGCCTCTTCTCAACACTGTCTTTCTTTTTGCCATGTAGTGGGAAATATGGCCACAAAAAAAAAAAAGGCACTTAATTCTTAAATCTAACAATCGCAATGAGAGAGTTCAGATCTGTCTGTCCTCTTAAGTTCAAAAATGTAAGGGAGTCTCTCCTTGCTCAATTTGGGTCAGGTGCTCACTCTTGGACCAATGAAACCTAGCCCACGCTGTGCAGATGTGGAAGAATTTGGTAGTTGTTTTCACAGCCATGTTGATGTATAGCTGAAGGTTGCTGGGGAAGGTCACAGGGCTGATGGGCTCCATTGTAAATTCTGGATCACCAAGGTGAAATGAAGTCTCAATAGTGCTTGGCAACATATCATTTTCCTAGCCAAATTGCTGTCCAATTTCCTGAAATAAATATCAGTCTTTCAACACTTATATCAAATATCTGACCATTATCCCACTCCCCATCTTTTTCCATCCTCCTTTCCCTCTAGAGATGAATTTACAGCACACTGAAAATTCACCCAGTTGTTCTGGACAAAACCCTCCCCTTTCTATATTCACTTCATTGACAATTCCTGCCAAATCTACCTCTGATATATTTCCCAAATTTGCTAGTGTTTAATATCTTACTCCCTACTCTAGAATACAATTTCTATAAGACTTGGGACCTTGAATCTCAATATTTTTCCTCTCTTCAAAGTACCTGGAATGATGCCAGATACATAGTAGGAACTCAGTAAGTATCGAATTAATGAATTAAAGTGAAGTTATCCGAAAAGAACTTCCTTGGATGTCTATTATGTAATCTATGTATAACGCGGTCATCCCTACTCATCTTGTTCTTCCCTATCACTTGTTTCTGCTTGGGAAACTCATTGTTACTGATTTCTTCCGTCAGTGTAACTTGTCAGCTTTTTTTTTTATGATCTTATTTTTTAAGTAATTTCTACACCCAACGTGGGACACGATCTCACAACCCTGAGACCAACAGTCACACACTCCACTAATTGAGCCAGCCAGGCGCCCCAACTTATCAGCTTTTTAACATAGTCATCCCTCTCCCACTAAGAAGAAAAGCAGAAACAAACTTTCCATTTCCCACATCTCTTTCCAACTACCGCTGGGAATCAAGATGGATGATTATGTGGCTCTCTGAATTGAGGGTTAAGAGTTATAAGTCAAATACTATTAATCTGGGCTTCTGGTTATTAGCTTTGAGAAATTTTAATTATCCTGGGTGTAATTGGGACTTTGCAATTTGACCAATTGGTGGGTGGATTTTTATATTGGAATGACTTTAGTTTCACTTCATAATCTTAGTAAGAGGATGCCAATGTATAATTTGACTTTGTAATTTGGACTGTATTGCTTCAGGGAGTTTCTACAGTGTTTCGGTAGGTGTTTGGTATTGACTGTAAAGGTAACAATAAACCAGAGTCATATCATTGCAGACACAATTTAAGAAAAGATGCTTTACACTCACTCTTCCTCCATCTTCCTTTCACTCCTTCACACACAACATCCTGTTTTATACTCCCAGCACTCCACTAAAGCATCCATATTGAACTTTGTTAGTGATCTCCATTTCAGTAAAGCCAATGGCCATTTTTCAGTAGTTACCCTGACAGTTCAGTGCCACTGGTCACATCCTCCTTGAAACTCTTTCTTCCTTTGATTTCTTGGTTCAAACCTCTTCTGTTTTTTCCCCATAATATTTGGTTGTTGCTTTTCTGACACTTTTTTTTAAAGCTCTTCTTACCTCTTCTTACCAATTAAGTATTCATGCCAATGTTCCTGACTTTGGCAGAGCTGACTTGCTGAGCTTGAGAATTCAGCCTCCCCTCTCTCTGCTACCCCCGCAATAATCATAGACTTGATACTTAGCTATGGTTAGCTCTTCAGCTTCAGGAAATTGGAAATGAAATGTTTACTGTGGAACTCTTCTTTTATGCTTCATTCTCTTCCTAAGCCATCATCTTCAGTATAGTTGGTATTTAGACAAGAGGCTTATCATGTATTTTTATTAAAGCAATACTTTTTCTTATTATAAGTGACATGTGCTCATTTTCAAAAATTTAGAAAATTTAGGAAGCATAAAGAAAAAAATAAAAATTCTTATAACCACATTACTTATTAATCACCATAAATATTTTAGAACTTTTTTCTACAAATATAAATTTTGGTTTTTTTTCAAAGTTAAGATTGTATGGTTGTATTATATATGTTGTCCAGTTTTTATAGTTATCATCATTTGGAGCTTCAGGCTCATATAAATGCTTCATCATGGTAGTAATTGGAAGTTTCACCACAATGTGATCTTCATGGAGTTCCTGATGAAGATTTTTGCTTCCAGAAAATGTGGAGCAATTTATATTCCTAGAAGGATTAAACAGAAGTGCAAATTTATATAATTTAACTATTATTGAATATTATATCATTTTATATATTTCTCATGTCATAGGGTTTATTTTACTTACTTATGCATAGTAAACTTTAGAGTGAGAGTTTAACAATATTTCAACATTTTCTTTGCTGTTCAGTGTTGCGATTGAGAGCAATAATTCTTCCTGATCGCAAAGTAGTGATGATGATGCTAATGATGATGGTTTAACTATCTAATAGTTTTAAGTAATTTGTATATATTAGCCTTTGGTATGCTATACTACGGTATAGTATAAAAGTATTGTCTTTGGTGTCAGTAGACATAGGTCTCAATTCTGGCTGCTCTGCTTATTAGCTTCATTAACTTGGCAATCCATTATATATCCAGGTCTAGGTTATCTCTCTTCTAAAATACCAAAGTAGTACCTACCTCTCAGTATTATGGAGATCACATGATGTGATGTATGTACGGTACTCTTACATACTCTTACATACCTTACATAGATAAGGTACTCTTACATACATCACTTCATGTGATCTCCATGCTGTACATAATAATGTTTTTCTTCTGCTATTTACAGCTATAATTTTTAAAAGGTCATTATAAGCCATGATCTATACTAAAAACTTTGATCATATTTCAGTTAATCTTTAATTAAACAAATCTGAAATATTCTCAAAGTATTTCAGGATTAGTTTTTTGCTATTGTAAGTTCCAGGTGGGTTGCCTAAGTTCTAACAGTTATTGAACCAATCTGGCATTTTGTGTTGATTTGGATTATATGGGAATAATAATTTTGGTTATCACTATGAACAGAAGTTCATATGCTTAGATTTACTATGCTTAGATTTTAAAACAATATGCTTAGATTTACTATGATGAGTATGCTTTTTTTAAACCTTCATTTTAAATGTCATATGCAAAGGCAGTAAAAAAGGGAGTCGAGGAAAAAGAATGGAAAAATGTCTATAAAAGCCTCCATTTCTAGGAGTAATTTTTGGGCAGGCATTGTGGGCTGAAATTGAATTTTAAAAGTTTTGAAGTAATATAGTAAAGATGTCATTCTCTCCAAATTTATCTACACATTTAACAAAATTCTTATTAGAATTCCAGCAATTTTTTGTAGACATAAACAAGATTATTCTGAAATTTATATGAAAAAGCAATGAAACTAGAATAAACAATTTTGAAAAAGAAGAATTAAAGTGGGGGATTTTACTCTACCTGATCTTAGTACTTACCTTCTAGCTACAGTAATCAGTATGGTATGGTATTAGTGGATGAATAGACACACAGGTGTCAATAGACACACAGATGGAATAGAAAATCCAAAAATAGAACAACACAAATATGCCCAATTTGACAAAGTATATAAGCTATTCAATGGAAGAAGAGTAATCTTTTCAACAAATGATCCTGGGTCAATTAGACATTAATAAGCAAAAAAGTGAACCTCAACCTAAGCCTTATACTGTATAGAAAACTAACTCAAAATGGACCATGGATATAAACACAAAAACAAAACTATTAGAAGAAAACATGGGAGAATATCTTCAGGACTTCAAACTCTTAAGAACTTCAAAAGTTCTTTTTTTTTTTAAATATTTTATTGATTTGACAGACAGAAATCACAAGCAGGCAGAGAGGCAGGCAGAGAGAGAGGAGTAAGCAGGCTTCCCGCTGAGCAGAGAGCCCGATGCGGGGCTCGATCCCAGGACCCTGAGATCATGACCTGAGCCGAAGGCAGAGGCTTTAACCCACTGAGCCACCCAGGCACCCCAGAACTTCAAAAGTTCTTAAACATGACATCAACTCATAATCCATAAAAGAAAAATAATGTAAATTGGACTTTATCAAAATTAAAATTTTTTCCTTGTAATAGATCTTATTAAAAGAATCAAAAAATACAGATTGGGAGAGCATGATTGTAAATGACATCATCAAAACAAACAAACAAACAACAAAAATACCATATAATTGACTATAGCCTTATATCTAGAATACATAAAAAAACTCTCAAAATACATAAAAAGATATTTCACTAAAGAAGAGTTCAGTATCATTAGCCATTAAGGAAATGTAAGCTAAAACCATATTATATATACCTATTGGAACTATATACCATTAGAACAGCTAAAATTAAAAATAGTGATAATACTGTGCTAACAAGGATGTGGAAAAACTAGATCACACATGCGTCACTGGTGGGTACATGAAATGGTACAGCCATGCTGGAAAAAAGTTTGGCAGTTTCTAATAAAACTAAATATGTACTTACAATATATACTGGCTTAAATAACATTCAAACCTCTTGGCTATCCAGAACCTCAGAATGTGAACTTATTTGGAAATAGGGTTGCTAGATACTGAATGTTTGAATCTTCTCAAAATTCATAAATTGAGACCTAATCTCCAATATGATGGTATATGAGGTAGGGCCTATGGGGTCTACTTAGGTCATGACAATGGTATCCCCTTTTAAAAGAAACTCCAGAGAATTCTCTTACCTTGTCTGCAATGATGACACATTAGGGGAATGACCATCTATGAATCAGGAAACAGGCCTGAACCAGGTACAAAGTCTGCTAGCACCCTGATCTTGGACTTCCCAGCCTCAAGAACTGTGAGAGATAAATGTGTTGTTTAAATAACTTAGTTGAGAGGGTCCAAGATGGTGGAGGAGTAGGAGACCTTAGTTTTGTCTGGTCCCAGGAATTAATCTAGATAGCTGTCAAATCATTCTGAACACCTGTGAACTCAACCAGAGACCTAAGAAAAGAATAGCTGCAACTCTACAAATAGAAAAGTGACCACTTTCTGCAAGAATGACAAGGAAAAACTCACCTCAAAAAAGAGAACAAGAGACAGTACTGACTGTCAGGGACAACTAATCAGTATGGACATAAGTAAGATGCCAGAACTATAGTTCAGAATAACAATTATAAAGAAACTACCTAGGCTTGGAAAAAAATAGTACAAGACACTCAATAATCCCTTTCTGGAGAAATAAAAGAACTAAAATCTAAGTCAAAATCAAAAAGGCTATTGATGAGATGCAATCAAACATGGAGGCTCAAATTACTAGGATAAATGAGGCAAAAGAGAGAATTAGTGATATGGAAGATAAAATGATGTAGAATAAAGAAGGCAAGAAGAGACATAAGCAACTACTGGATCACGAGGAGACAATTTGAGAGATACGTGATACCATGAAATGAAACAATATTAGAATAATTTGGATTCCAGGAGAAGAGGAAAGAGGGGGAGTATATTGGAGCAAATTATAGAAGAGAACTTCCCTACTCTGGGGAAGGAAACAGGCATCTAATTTCAGGAGGCACAGAGACCCCATCCTCAAAATCAATAAAAATAGGTCAACACCCCATCATATAATAGTGACACGTGCATGTCTCAGAGACAAAAAGAAAATTCTGAAAGCAGCTCAGGACAAGCGTTCCATAACCTAGAAGGGTAGAAACATTAGACTGGAAGAAGACCTATCTGCAGAGATGTGACAGGCCAGAAAGGATTGGCATGGTATATTCAGGGCGGTAATATGAAAAATATGCAGTCAAGAATACTTTACCCAGTTAGAACATCATTGAAAATAGAAGGAGAGATAAAAAGCTTCCAGGACAAATAGAAACCAAATGAATTTGTGGTCACCAAAAGAGTCTTATGAGAAATGTTAAAAGGAGTCCTCTAAACAAAGAGAGAGCCCCAAAGTAACATAGATCAGAAAGGAACAGAGAAAATATACAAAGACCCCACTAAAAAGGAGACTTAAAGTACAGTCACCTTACAGACAATACAATGGCACTAAATTCATGTCTTTCAATAGTTACTCTGAATGTAATGGGCTAAATGCCCCAATCAGAAGACATGGGATATCAGATTGTATAAAAAAGCAAGACCCATCCATATGCTGTCTGCAAGAGACTCATTTTAGACCCAAAGACACCTCCAGATTGAAAGTGTGGGGGTGGAGAACAATTTATCATCCTAATGAACATCAAAAAAAAAGCTGGGTTGGCAATCCTTAAATCAGACAAATTAGATTTTAAATCAAAGACTGTAATAAGAGAGGAGGAAGGACGCTGTGCTATAATTAAAGATTCTATCCAACAAGATCTAACAACTATAAATATCTATGCCCCTAACATGGGAGCAGCCAATTATATAAGCCAATTAATAACAAAATCAAAGAAATACATAAATAAAGTAAAATAATAGTAGGTGACTTTAACACCCCTCTCACTGCAAAGGACAGATCATCTAAACAGAAGATCAATAAGGAAATAAGGACTTTGAATGACACACTGGCCCAGATAAACTTCACAGATATATACAGAACATTCCATCCTAAAGCAACAGAATATACATTCTTGAGTGCACATGGAACATTCTGCAGAATAGGTCATATCCTGGGTCACAAATCATATCATATTTTTGGACCACAATGCTTTGAAACTGGCACTCAATCACAAGAGGAAAGCTGGAAAGAACTCAAATACATAGAGACTAAAGAGCATCCTACTAAAGAATGAATAGGTCAACCAGGGAATTAAAGAAGAATTTAAAAAATACATGGAAATAAATAAAATTGAAAACATGACAGTTCAAAATCTTTGGATGCAGCAAAGGCAGTCCTAAGAGGGAAGTATATAGCAATACAACCTTCCTCAAGAAACAAGAAAGGTCTCAAATACACAACCTAACTCTACACCTAAAAGAGCTGGAGAAAGGACAGCAAATAAGGCCTAAAGCCAGGAGGAGAAGAGAAATGATAAAGATCAGAGCAGAAATCAATGAAAGAGAAACCAAAAGAACAGTAGAACAGATCAATGAAACAGGAGCTCATTCTTTGAAAGAATTAATAAGATTGATAAACCCTTAGCCAGACTTATCAAAAAGAAAACAGAAGGGGCCCAAATAAATAAAATCATGAATGAAAGAGGGGAAATCACAACCAACACCAAAGAAATACAAACAATTATAAGAGAATACTATGAGCAACTATATGCCAAAAAATTAGCAATCTGGAAGAAATGGATGCATTATGAGAAACATATAAATTATCAAAACTGAACCAGGAAGAAATAGAAAACCTGAACAGACCCATAACCAGTAAGGAAATTGAAGCAGTAATAAAAAATCTGCCAACAAACAATAGCCTAGGGCCAGATGGGTTCCCAGGGCAATTACACTGAACGTTTAAAGAATTAATACTTATTCTTCTGAAACTTTTCCAAAAGAGAGAAATGGAAAGAAAACTTCCAAACCCATGAGGCCAGTATTACCTTTATCCTAAAACCAGACAAAGACCCACTAAAAAGGAGACTTACAGACCAATATCCCTGAAGAAATGAACACAAAGTTCTCACCAAGATACTAGTTAATAGGATCCAACAGTACATTAAAAGGATTATTCACCACCACCAAGTGGGTTTTATTCCTGGGCTGCAAGTGTGGTCAACATCTGAAAATCAATCAATGTGATATACCACATTAATAAAAGAAAGGACAAGAACCATATGATCTTCCCAACAGATGCAGAAAAAACTTTTGATAGAATACAGCATCCCTTTTTAATTAAAACTCTTCACAGTACAGGGATAGAGGGAAATACCTCTGTATCATAAAAGTCATCTATAAAAAGTCCACAGCCAATATCACTCACCATGGGGAAAACCTGAGAGATATTTCTCTAAGGTGAGGAACACAGCAGGGATGTCCACTGTCACCACTGCTGTTAAACATAAAACAGAAGTCCTAACCTCAGCAACCAGAAAACAAAAAGAAATAAAGGCATCCTAACTGGCAAAGAAGAAGTCAAACTCTCACTCATTGCAGATGACATGATAGTCTATTTGGAAAACCCAGAAGACTTCACCTCCAAATTGCTAGAACTCACAAAGGAATTTAGCAAAGTGGCAGAGTATAAAATCAATGCATAGAATTCAGTTGCATTCTTATAAACTAACAATGAGACAGAAGAAATAAGAAATTAAGTAGTCAATCCCATTTACAGTTGCACCCCAAACCATAAGATACCTAGGAATAAACTTAATCAAAGAGGCAAGTTCTATACTCAGAAAATTATAGAACACATGAAAGAATTTGAGGAGGAAACAAAGAAATGGAAAAACATTCCATACTCATGGATTGGATGAATAAATATTGTTAAAATGTGTATGCTACCTAGAGCAATCTATACATTCAATGAAATCCCTATCAAAATAACATCAACTTTTCTCACAGAGCTGGAACAAACCTTTCTAAAATTTGTATGGAACAAGAAAAGACCCTGAATCTTCAGGGAAATGTTGAAAAAGAAAACCAAAGCTGGTGGCATTACAATGCCTGACTTCAAGCTCTATTACAAAGCTGTCATCATTAAGATAGATCATCATCAAGATGGTACTGGCACAAAAATAGACTCATAGACCAATGGAACAGAATAGAGAACCCAGAAATGGACCCTCTACTCTTGGTCAGCTAATCTTTGACAAAATAGGAAAGAGTATACAATGGAAGAAAGACAGTGTCTTCATCAAATGGTGTTGGGAAAATTGGACAACCACATGCAGAAGAATGAAACTGGACCATTTCCTTACACCACACATGAAAATAGACTCAAAATGGATGAAGGACCTCAATGTGAGAAAGGAATCCATCAAAATCCTTGAGGAGAACGCAGGCAGCAACCTCTTTGACGTGGGCCACAGCAATTTCTTGCTAGATGTATCTCCAAAGGCAAGGGAAACAAAGGCAAAACTGAACTATTGGGACTTTATCAAGATAAAAAGCTTTTGCATAGCAAAGCAAACAATCAGCAAAACCAAAGGACAACCAACAGAATGGGAGAAGATATTTGCCAATGACGTATCTGATAAATGGCTAGTATCCAAAATCTATAAAGAACTTGTCAAATTCAACACTCAAAGAACAAATAATCCAATCAAGAAATGAGCAAAGACACGAACAGACATTTCTGCAAATAAGACATCCAGATGGCCAAAAGACACATGAAAAAGTGCTCAGCCTCACTTGGTATCAATGAAGTATGAATCAAAACCACAATAAGATATCACCTCACACCAGTCAGAATGGCTAAAATGAACAAGTCAGGAAACGACAGATGTTGGCAAGGATGTGGAGAAAGAGGAGCCCTCCTATGCTGTTGGTGGGAATGTAAGCTGGTGCACTCTGGAAAACAGTGTAGAGGTTTCTCAAAAAGTTGAAAATAGAGCTACTCTATAACTCAGCAATTACACTACTGGGTATTTACCCCAGAGATACAAATGTAGTGATCTGAAGGGGCATGTGCACCCCAATGTTTATAGCAGCAATGTCCATAATAGCCAAACTATGAAAAGAGCCCAGATATCCATCAAGAGATGAATGAATAAAGAAGATGTGGTACACACACAAACACACACACACAAAATGGAATATTATGCAGCCATCAAAGAAATTTTGCCATTTCAAACAACATGGATGGAACTAGAGGATACTGTGCTAAGTGAAATAAGTCAATTAGAGAAAGATAATTATCTATGATCTTACCAATATGTGGAATTTAAGAAACAAAACAGAGGATCATAGGGGAAAAGAGGAAAAAAATAAAACAAGGTGAAATCAGAGAGGGAGAGAAACCATAAGAGACCCTTAATAATAGGAAACAAGTGAGGTCTGCTGGATGGGAAGAGTTTGGGGCGTTGGGTAACTGGGTGATGGACATTAAGGAGGGCATGCGATGTAATGAGCACTGGGTATTAGATAAGACTGATGAATCATTGACCTCTACCTCTGAAACTAAGAATACAGTACATGTTGGGGCTCCTGGGTGGCTCAGTGGATTAAGCCACTGCCTTTGGCTCAGGTCATGATCTCAGGGTCCTGGGATCAAGCCTCGCATCCGGCTCTCTGCTCCGCAGGGAGCCTGCTTCCTCCTCTCTCTCTGCCTGCCTCTCTGCCTACTTGTGATCTCTCTCTCTGTCAAATAAATAAATAAAAAATCTTTAAAAAAAAAAAAGAATACAGTACATGTTAATTAATTGAATTAAAAAAAGTTTAAAGAAATATGTCTTTCAAAATAAATTTATCTAGGGATGCCTGCGTGGCTCAGTTAGTTAAGTGTCTGCCTCTTGAATGGGGTCATTACCAGGGTCCTGGGATTGAGCCCCACATTGGGCTTTCTGCTCAGCAGGGAGTCTGCTTCTCCCTCTGTTCTCTCTTTCTCTTCCTTTAAAATAAATGAATGAATATATAAATAAATAAATAAAATCTTTTAAAAAATGAAATAAAATAAATTTATCTAAGTAAAAAGGTTAAAAAAAACTCGACCTCGTTGATGGTGTTTGTTATAGCACCCTAGACAAAGACAAGGATCTTCGCAGATGTATATTTAAGATGAGGTATTACTGGATTAGGATAAGGCCTAAATTCAGTATGAGAATGTGTCGTCATAAGAAGATACAATAGAGTGATGTGCATGCAGGTGAGAAGGTCATGAGAAAATGGAGACAGACCATGATTCAGTGATCTCACAACAATTCAAGGAATTTGAGGGAATACTGAGAACCATCAAAACCTAGGAAAGGGGTAGATTCTCCCTTAAAGCCTGCAGAAGTCACTAAATCTTCTGAACCCTTGATTTTGGACTTCTAGATTTAGAATTGTGAAAGAATGAATTTTTGTTGCTTTAAGTTATCCAGTCTATGGTGATTTATTACAGTAGCTCAAGGAAACAAATACAGATTTTAAAAAAAGATTTTATTTATTATTTGAAAGAGAGTGAGTGAAAGAGAGAGCAGGAGCAGGGGGATGGGGAGAAGCAGACTTCCCACTGAGCAAAGACTCCCCCCCCCAATACGGGACTTGATCCCAGAACCCTGGGATCATGACCTGAGCTGAAAGTAGTCACTTAACTGACTGAGCCACTCAAGCTCCCCATAAATACAGATTTTTGTATAGAGAAGTGAGGTGTTCCTTTAATAAATACCTAAAAATGAGGAAGTGGCTTTGGATTTGGTAATGAGTAGAGGATGGAAGAATTTTGTGACGTAAGATAGAAAAAGTTTAGATTTCTTTGAAGAGACTGTTGGTAGAAGTACAGTTATTAAAAGGTGACTCTGGGTGCACCTGGGTGGCTCAGTGGGTTAAAGCCTCTGCCTTTGGCTGGGGTCACGATTCCAGGGTCCTAGGATTGAGCCCCACATCGGGCTCTCTGCTCAGCAGGGAGCCTGCTTCCTCCTCTCTCTCTCTGCCTGCCTCTCTGCCTACTTGTGATCTCTATCTGTCAAGTAAATAAATAAAACCTTAAAAAAAATAAGGTGATTCTGGTGAGGGATCAGAAGGAAATGAGAAATCCGTTATTGGACCCTGGAGGAAAGGCAGTCCTTGTTATGAAGTGGCAGAAAACTTATTTGAATTGTATTCTAGTGTTGTGTGGAAAGTAGAACTTGTATGTGATGAACTTGGTAATTTAGCTGATATTTCTGAGCCAAGTGTGGAAGGTGTATTCTGGTTTCTCCTTGATGCCTAGTAGGTGAAGAAAAAGATAAATTGAAAAGGGAAGTGGTAAGCAAAAAAACAACCAATCAACCAACCAAACAAACAAATAACCCAAAAAGAGAACAAACAAAACACAATGATTTAGATAATGCAGCTCTGATACAGATCCAACGATGTAGCTGGACAACCTTTACTGAAGAGATCAGGTGTGTAATCCATGGATCTGATCAACTATCTCATCAGAAGGCAGGAATAAAAGTGAGGTTACCAAAGAAGGATCTGTGGAAGACCCTCTTATGTAATGGTGTGGATCCCCTGACATACAGAAAAGACTAACAAGGTTCTTGAAAACATTATAACAGCAGAAATACTACCAGGTTTCATTTATTCTTCTCCTATCCCCCTACCCCCCCATGTTGCTTCTCCATGTCCTCATATCAGGGAGATCATATGATAGTTGTCTTTCTCCGATTGACTTATTTCACTAAGCATGATACGCTCTAGTTCCATCCACGTCGTCGCAAATGGCAAGATTTCATTTCTTTTGATGGCTGCATAGTATTCCATTGTGTAAACAAGATGGGATTGGGAGGGAGACAAACCATAAATGACTCTTAATCTCACAAAACAAACTGGGGGTTCCTGGGGGGAGGTGGGATTGGGAGAGGGGGAGCGGGCTATGGACATTGGGGAGGGGAGGCGAACCATAAGAGACTATGGACTCTGAAAAACAACCTGAGGGTTTTGAAGGGTCAGGGGTGGGAGGTTGAGGCAACCTGAGGGTTTTGAAGGGTCAAGGGTGGGAGGTTGGGGGAACAGGTGGTGGGTAATGGGGAGGGCACGTTTTGCATGGAGCACTGGGTGTTGTGCAAAAAGAATGAATACTGTTACGCTGAAAAAATAAATAAAATGGAAAAAAAAACAACAAAAAAAACCATTTCCCTAGAAAAAAAAAAAAAAAAAAAAAGAAATACTACCAGGTTTAACTGAGGGAACCAGAGACAGGATGAAGGAAGGCTGCTGGACTTCTTGGAGACTAGAAACAGGAAAACAGCTGACAGAATTATGCAGCTACATACATATGCTACCCTTTAAGACAAAGGAAAAATGACCCTGAGGTTAGAGCTGTGGATGCAGAGTCCACAGTGACAGACCCAGAGATCTGAGCCTCCATGAACCTACAGGGGGTCTCCACCATAGAAAATTATTCTCAGTCCTTGAAATCTAATGGAACTTGTCTTGCTGGGTTGATAATATTCTTTAGACCAAAGACTCCTTTATTTCTTTCATTTTCTCCCTTTTGGAATCCTATGCCTGTTCCACCATTGTACTTGGGAAGCAGGTAACTAATTTTCCAGGTTTCTAGGTCCACAAATAGGGAGGAACTTTGCCCTAGGATGGATCATACCAAAAGTCTGACCCATACACAATTTAAATGATAAGATTTGGAAGTTCTGGGTTGAAGATATTTAGATGAGATTTAGACTTTAGAGTTAATGCCGGAATAAGTCAAGCCTTTTGGGGTATATTGGGATGAGGTAACTGCATTTTGCACATGGGATGGAGAATTGATAAAAATTTTGGGAGGCCAGAGGAAGGACTATACAGGGTTGAATAGTGTTCCCCCAAAATTCACGTCCACCTGGAGTTTCAGACTTTGGCCTTATTTGGAAATAGGGTCTTTGATGATGTAATTAGTTATGTTAAGGTAAAATGGTCACACTGGATTAGCATGGGCCCTAAATCCAATGTAACTTGTTCTTATAAGAAGAGGAGAGTATTCAAAAAGACACACGTAAAGGAAGTAGGCCGTGTGATGAGGCATATTTGTAATGGCAGCATTTTGCACAATGTCTGGGAGAATAATAAGTGCTTCATAGATGTGAACTGAATAATTACTGGTTTATAGAAATAAATTTTTTAATGTGAAAAGCAAAAATATATTTTAAAAAGAGAAAAATGGAATTGGACCAAGTAAGATACTCAGGTAAAGTTGAATTTTTTCTTCCTAAGGTATTAATTCCAAGTTAATACCTATTAATCTCTAATTAATAGGAAAATTAATTCATAGTGTTTCTTAATTAATTCCTATTGATTTCCTAGTGCAGTTTTATCAGTGGTTATCTAATGACAACTCTGGTTCAGTGCATGAAGTTCTGCATCACCAAAAATTGGTGATAGAAAGATATTTGTGTTTTTATTATTCTTATTGCCTCCTTATTCAATTGTTTGCTTCAGCCACACCAATCTGTGTTTTTTTTTTTTAATTTAATTCCACTATAGTTAACATCCTCAAAAAGTTAAAAATAGAAATACTTTGATCCAATAATTGTGCTACTGGGTATTGACCCCCAAAATACAAAAATACTAATTCAAAGCAATATACGCACACCTATGTTTATAGCAGCATTATTGACAAATAGCCAAATTATGGAATCAGCCCAAGTGTTCTCCTTCACTCTGTACATGTTTGCTTCACCTTTATTTAACTCTCTCTCCTGTATAACTACAGAGGGAATTTTTGTTCCTGGAGTTCATTTGGAACTTAGCATGCACACAGTCTTTTGCTTTGTGTTTTCTGTGTAAGGACTGCTTTCTAGACTGGAACTGGGTCAAGAAATGCAGAAGTCAAGGGGCGCTTGGGTGGCTCAGCAGATTAAAGCCTCTGCCTTCGACTCGGGTCATGGTCCCAGGATCCTGGGATGGAGCCCCAAGTCGGGCTTTTTGCTCAGCAGGGAGCCTGCTTCCTCCTCTCTCTCTGCCTGCCTCTCTGCCTACTTATGATCTCTGTCTGTCAAATAAATAAATAAAATCTTAAAAAAAAAAAGAAATGCAGAAGTCAAAAATTGCAAAGTAAAACTTTTCTTCTTCTTCTTCTTCTTCCCCTTTTTCTTTCTTCTCTTCATCTTTTACATAGGACACTGGGTTTGAATATCTACCCGGGACAGTTTAATCATAGTTATTTTTAGGGATTGAATTTGCTTAGATATTTTTAGTCTTGAACTACCGTTGATATTGAGTTAAATATTGACTCAATTGTTAGATATTGACTTGAGTTAAATTGACATTCATTCATTGATCTCTTTTCATTATTATAAAACTATTACCATTCAAAACATTTTAAAAAGATTTTATTTATTTAATTTTGAGATGCAGAAAGAGGGAGAGAGAGACCTAACAAGCAGGGGCAGTGCCAGGCAAAGGAAGAGGGAGAAGCAGGCTCTTCACTGAGTGGGGAGACGGATGTGGGACTCAATCCCAGGACTCTGGGATCAAGACCTGAGCTGAGGGCAGAGCCAACCAGGCGCCTCAGTCAAAATATTTCTGTGGAGAGGTTGACATATGCTCCAGCACTCTCCTCCTCTTCACTGTGGGGAAGTCATACATGCCATTTGGTCACAGCAAAGTGTTCACCATTTCTGGCATTTTGGTTCCATACAGTAGAAACCAGCACTGACTGTGCACCTTCCCATTCCGGGCACTCAGCTGGGCACAGAGGGCTGGCAATGATGGGTAAGAGGTGGCCTCTACCTGTGCCAACAGGGAATTTGGAGCAGTGGTTATGGCATAGCCTTGGGTTCAAGCAGACCCTACCCCAACTAATTGTTCAACTTAAATATTGTTTAATTGTCTTTGACTCTAGTTTCCTTATCTCTAAAATGAGGACAATAATAGTACCTCTACAAAGGGTGCTTTGATGAACAAATGAGGTAATTCTTTTAAAGGATTTAGGAGGCATTCTGGCTTATAAGACAACCCTTGATACATATTAGCTACAATTATTATCTATAAAAGCAAGATCACAATCTATGGGAGAAAAGAAACACAGACAACCAGTTCTTGTGTTGGCCTATCTGGGAAGTGCCATATCATGGGTATGAGATAGTGCTCTGGGAGCAGACAGGGAGAAAACATTCTGAATCAAAGACTCAGAGGAACTTTGTAGAGGAGCAGGCATTTGAGGTAGACTTTAAACAATCTTGGAGAATAGAGAAAAAAACCTTACTGGGCCATGCTTATTGACCTTTATTCAGAATAACTAGTATGTGTTTGGTTTCCAGGGAATAGAAGTTTGCTTTTTTTTTTTTTAATTTATTTATTTTTATTTGTTTATTTACAGCATAACAGTGTTCATTGTTTTGGCATCACACCCAGTGCTCCATGCAGTACGTGCCCTCCCTATTACCCACCACCTGGTTCCTCAACCTCCCACCCCCCCCCACCCCCCTGCCGCCCCTTCATAACCCTCTGGTTGTTTTTCAGAGTCCATAGTCTCTCATGGTTCATCTCCCCTTCCAGTTTCCCTCAACTCCCTCTCCTCTCCATCTCCCCATGTCCTCCATGTTATTTGTTATGCTCCACAAATAAGTGAGACCATATGATACTTGACTCTCTCTGCTTGACTTATTTCACTCAGCATAATTCACATTTGGCAACCATATAAAATCCATTGTACAGCTAGCTATCTAATGAAATGTAGTTTGTCCAGTTGGATAAGTTAACATAAAGGACATCTTTCCCTAGAATTGCCAGTGGAATAATTTCGTAACTGGTCCATGGCTGTATCAGCAAGTTTTAATCATGTAGTCATTGAGAAATGAATGGGAGCTAAGAGACATTCACCTACCAGAGGCAAGGGAGGTCCTATGATTTCAAGTTGCTTCCAGTTTGGAAAGGTCTGAAGGAAAAAAGAAAGTGCCCAATCTTGTGTCTGGCATTCAAGACACTTAATAATCTGACTGTAACTTTCCCATCCACCTCACCTCTCCATTTTCTCCAGTATAGGATGTATGTTCTTTAACGTCTTCTACGTTGTCCCCAGAACCGAAATCCATACCTCATTCAGCCCTTGCTCTTCACGTTCCTTCTTTTTTCTGTCCCCTTGGCTCATTCAGATCCTACCCAAATGATGAGACCTAGGTCAAAGTGCCCCACTATGGGGATATGTTAACTCCATCTCAGTAGTCATTCCTTCAACACCAGCATTCCTCCTGTGGCATCTAGGAGACATTCTCTTCTGTTGCTCTTTGTATTTAGTGTAGAGATCAATCTTTCAAATCCTACAGGAAATGTCTAGTCAGGGACCTTCTTAAATTTCATCTATGTTCTCAACTGTATTTAGTAGCATTATGCAATAGGTGTTTAATAAATAATTGATGAATTTTTGTGCTCATTTACCTTAGGGCAGGCATATAATAACCATGAGGAATCTGTAATGAATATAATCCAGTGCTGCTTCTTTAAGGGCTTGCAAATAGTTGTGGGGTCAGCATTCATGAGGTCAACAAGACAGAGAAAACTTCATGTGAGGTAGGAAGTGGTCAGTGTCAGTAGAGTTCTAGTGGTATCCAGAGGAAGAAGACGCCACCCTGTTTTTTCATTTATGCATTCTCAACACCTAACTCACTGCCTGGCACATAGTGAGGGCTCAGATATTTGTTCACTAAACTGAAGGAGTAACTTCGATTTAGAGAGTCAAAGAAGCTTTGAAGGAAAGTATTCTATTAAGTCTTATCTAGAAAGATGAGTTGGAAATGAGAGGTATAGATGGGATCAACATAGACAGAGAACCTTAAAATCTTTTCCCTTAATATCCTCTTATACACATTTTCCTATTTACTCATCTCCCCTACCCGGAGACCTGGTTTGAGGGTTTGAGGGAATTATAGCCATTACCAGCTTGTTTTCAAGTCCTAAGTGATTTTGGAGCTCTGATACCCAATCATGACATTCTGATACTCCATGAACCTATGGCCCCAGGAAGAACCAAAAACACATGAGGACAAACTCCATAGAGTCAGACTATCTTTGTTATGCTCTGGCAAGTTTTCTGCTCTTACCCATTGTCCTGCCTTCTAGAAGTTTAGATTGGCAGGTCAGAAGAGTAGGGGACATGTATCAGTGTTCCAAAATTGAATTGGCCATGACAGACCTGGAACACTGTTTGGAATATTCAAAGGTAATCCTATCAATTTCTAAAGGGTATCCCTCACCTCTGTCTCTGTCCCTCCTTCTCTCTGTAACTGAACCCAACTCTATATAACATTGTGACACAAGCACCATCTTCTAAGTTCAGATTCTCCAGAGAGAGGATATGATTGTTTCAGACCAGGTCACAGATGCTTCCTCAGGTAGTTGGGAAAATAGCCTTCAGGAATGTCCATTCCTAATTCTTGGAACCTATGAATATAGTTGACCCTTGAACAACTCAGGGGTTGGGGTACCAACACCACCTTTCCACTGCACATTTGAAAATTGCATATGACTTTTGACTGTCCCCAAACTTGACTAATAATAGCCTACTGTTGACTAGAAGCCTTACCAATAACACAAACAGTTCATTAACATGTATTTTGTAGGTTATGTGTATACTGTATTTGTATAATAAAGTAAGGTAAAGAAAGAACATATTATTAAGAAAATCATAAGGGAAAAAATGAAAAGAATAAACATTTAAAAATCATATGGAAGAGAAAATAAGTTTATATTACCAAACTGTATTTATTGAAAAAAAAAAATCTCCCTGTATAGTTCAAACCTGTAGTTCAAACCTGTGTTGTTTATTAAAGATTTTTTTTTTTTTTTATTTGACAGAGAGAGACTTGACAGAGAGAGAGTGACAGCAGGCTCCCTGCTGAGCAGAGAACCCGATGCGGGACTCGATCCCAGGACCCTGAGATCATGACCTGAGCCGAAGGCAGCGGCTTAACCCACTGAGCCACCCAGGTGCCCCAAACCTGTGTTGTTTAAAGATTAACTGTATGTTACCTTGCATGCAAAAGGGATTTGGCAGATGTGATTAAATTAAAGTTCTTTCTGGAACACTGAAAAAATAAAATAAATAAATTAAAGATCTTTCAAAGTTACTATTATTTTATTTTTTATTACTGAAGTATAGTTGACATACAATGTATATTAATTTCAGGTGTACAACATAGTGACTTGATGATGCCATATATTATATGATGCTTGCCATGACATGTAGTTACCATACAACATTATTAAAATATTATTGATTGTATTCCCTACACTGGATTTTTCATCCCCATGCCTTAACTTATTTTATAACTAGAGGTTTTTACCTCCTTATCACCTTCACCGATTTTGCATATCTTCCCCCCTCCTACACCCCCACACTTGCTCTGGCTTCCACCAGTTTGTTCTCTGTATTTATGAATCTCCTTCTGGTTTTTTGTTTGCTTGTTTATTCATTTGTTTGGTTTTTTGCATTCCACATATAAGTGAAATCATGTGGCATTTGTCTTTCTTTGTCTCACTTGCTATTAACATGTTACCTTATAGGTCTATCCATGTTGTCATGAATGGCAATATTTCATTCTTCTTTACGGCTGAGTAATGGCTGAGTATATATACCCATATATATGTATGTATACACATATACATATATACACTATACATACACCACATCTTTTTTTATTCATTTATCTATCAATGGACATTTAAGTGCTTCTGTATCGTTGCTATAGTAAATAATGCTACAATAATATAAAGCTGCATATATATTTTTTTAAATTAGTATTTTTGTTTTCTATAAAGATCTTGAAATGAAGTGATTATCCTGGATTACTCAGGTGGACTCAATCTATGCACATGAGTTCTTAAAATAGAAGAAACTTTTCAGGTTGTGGTCAAGGAGAGTGACAGGACTACCCACGGTCCTCAGGTGGCCATATGACAACAGGGGGTGTATTAATTTTTTGTTGATATTACAACAAATTACCACAAACCATGAAGGCAAGGACTGGAATCTCTAGTATGTCAAATAGCTAATAATGAGCATTGCTAGGATTTGACTCCAAAGACTAAGAGGGAAAAATCAGCATCCTTGCAAGAGACTGGACTATCTCTTTTTTACCTAGAGGACTCATAATTTATAAGAACCTAAGAAAGAATATTACAACCTGCAGAAATCATTCTCAGTCCAAATTCTTAGTTTTGACAGGTTAAATTGTTTGACAAAATGATGAAATTAGTTATTTTAAAAATATTTAGAAAGAAAAAATGTAACTCTTCACATATGCACATAAATAGTCTGGAAACTTTAAAGCATGAGGGATGAGTTACAGAATGAAGAGTGGGGGAAGGAATTAAGTAACAGTAAATAGAACTCTGGACCGAGATTTTAAATTCCCAGAGCAATTTTGAAAAATAGCCACATTCAAGACCATTAGTTACTTCACAATTAGCATTTTATTTTGATTTTTATACCAAAGCCAAAAATGTTGAGGGAATGGAAATACTTGCCAATATTGCCGGGACTGTGGAGCCAGGAACCTCTTGCCATGAACAACATTGTGAGTGATTTGTAACTTCCTGTCTGCCTGTCTCCTGAGAGTGTTGGGAAATAATCTAGGAGAAGCCAAAATCCCAAACCACAAAGATGTACACTTCATTTCTCTGCGAGAACCAACTGACAAACAATCTGAATGTTTCCCAAATGTTTTGGGGACTTTTTAAATCATTTTTATGGTATGTTTGGCAGAGGCAAAATAAAATGACTGAGATGATGTAGAAACACCAAATGTTCACAATACTTTGAAATAATACAAAGAATTACAAATGCCATGGTTGTGACAGCATATAAATATCTTCAAATTAAAAATAGTCCTTTAATGGTGGAGGGTTTTCTCCTCAATTTAAGAATATAATTTTTCACGAAAAACAAATTATTACTATCAATATCTAATATTCATGGGGTGCTTAGTTTGCCAGGTACTTGCATACATTGTTGCATCTAATTTATTTCTTAAAATTAATGTATGAGGTAGATATCTTTGTGGTGCATGTATCACAAATGAGGACAATGAGGTTTAAGGAGTTTACATAAATTATTCAAGGTAAAATAACTGGTGGTAGAGCCAGTATTCCAGGAAACCCAACTCCAGAGTTAAATAACCTGCCTAAGAGCACAACGACAACAATGATAGCTGGTATCTTTGTCATTCTCACTATGTTCCAGGTACCATTTTAAATGCTTTACATTTAACAATTCATTTAATCTTCACAATGATTGTGTGGTAGGTTCACTGATATTCCCATTTTAAAAGATGTTATTCCCATTTCCCACTGTTATTCCCATTTTTAGAGATGCATGTTTTTGGTCAATGTCTTTGTCATCACTAAAACCATTTTTTCAGTTTTGTGGCAGTTTTCCAGAACATGTCAACTATACTTCCATCTAAGTTGCTCAAGACACAGTACATTTTTCGAGCAAGAGCTGATACAGCACAGGAAATTTTATTGCCAGACACCTTTCCTACTGGAGTCTTTGGCATATTCTAGCAGTGCCTTGCATCTGGGCATCCCTGCCACCCTGGAACTTCCCCACCCTCGTTCAGGGGAAATTACTCTACTTTCTCCGGGGTAAGAGCATGGGCTTCCTAGATCCCATGTCTTTCTCTCTTTCTCTCTTTTTCAGAATTTTTTCCCAGCTTTATTGACATGTAATTGGCATATGCCCTGTTGATTTGATGCATTTCTATACTGCAGATGATTTTATCACAGCATCGGCTAACACCTGCATCATGTCACATAGTTATTTTCTTTAATGTGGTACAAACATTTAAGATCTACACTCTGACTGATACAGAAATTTTATGGGGAGCTGATATCAACTTCCTCAGTCGGCCACCTGGTTGTGCCCCATGGAAGAGAAAATATATATCTCCTAGCATGTCTAGCATTTTTCTTCCTACAAAAACCATTCAAAGGTGGATGTAAGATCTTCCCATAATTAGCACTCTCATCAATGGCTTCAGTGCTTCCCTATGTGGTGGGAGCCCCAGGATTACTGGCGGGTTTTGTTACAAATACTCAGGGCTCTCCCCAGACCTACATTTTAGAATGCTGAGCGTGGCCCCAGGAATCACTTAATAAGCCCTACAGGAGAGGCTGATGCACAGCCATGTGGGAATCCTGCTCTATAGCTTGCTACTTCAGTGTGTGATCTGAAGACCAGCAGCATCAGCACGAACCTTGTTATAAACCCAGAATCTCACACTGTTCTCTAGACTGTCTAGATCTTTAAAAGTCCAGGAAATTCTCGTACGCACTGAAGGCTGGGTGTTCCTGGTGTATTTGCCAGACTGTGCAGTAAGTTCTGGGTGTGCACTCTGATCAGCTTGCTTAGCCTTGAGGAGTCCATGGTTTGGTCTGTTTCCTTTCTCTCCCTCCTCTTCCTCTTCCTTCTTCCTTTTCCTTTCTTTCTTCTTCCTCCTCCTCCATCTCCCTCCTCCTCCCCCCTCCTTCTTCTTCTGTTTCAGAGATAGAATTTAGTGTTTTTCTCTTGATTTAGTTTGTCACTTCGGTAGAACTTCTTTAGGCAACTTCATGAGAAAATGTGCACAGGGGCATAAATTCTTGAGATCTTTTATGTTTCTATTGGATTTTCATTCCTTCTTTGAAAACTTTCAATTCTCAAGTGCTTTTTTTCTCCATTGCAACATTTTCTTATTTCATATGTACAGTATCTTTTCTCCTTCATGATATCAATAACAGCTTTTGGGAAGATTTTAAAATTCTTTTTATGGATTATTTCTTCTAACTTTTTTCTTTGTTTGCTTTGTTCCATGTCATGTTGGAAAGCTAGAATCACCTCTGACATCTGGTGGGTTTTGATTGTTTGCTTCTGTTGAAGAATGGGACACCAACAAGCAGCTGGGAAGTTCTGGATACATTTGCTGACCATGGGATTTACTAGAGAATTATCTGGTGGTTTTTATTTTTAGGGAATCTGCAATATCAATTTGTCTAAATCTTTTCTCCTTGGTCCCTTTCGGTCAGAAGGATTGATACCCCAGTCCTTCACAGAAGGATTTTCCAATTTTTTGTGTGGAGCATACATGCCCAGCTGCCACTATTTAGGGGTCCAGGAGGGCAATTGAAGATCCCAGTATAAGTCTCTTGGAAGAAAAATGCAGAATCTAGGAGTGTGCAGGCAAATCCAGAAAGTTTGTTTACATTAACCTCATATGACTATAAACCAAAACTCTATTAGACCTTATCATCTCATGTTTACTAGCTCTTAAATGGTCTCTTTTAAGGCCTGTGAAATTTTTTTAATATCTAGACTTATATATCTGCCTTAGATAATCTCAGGTTCCTAAATGATCCAGTGAGAAAACACATCTATGACTCTATGAGTACATGCAAAATGTACAAAGTTTTGAAATCTTTTCAAGGATTTAGACATCTTAGAATAACTTACATTATTTAGACAATTGTTTGGCCAGAGGGTTTTTTCTTAATGAAAAGAAAAATCACAGTAACTTCAAGTGATTTTATAGTTACATATGAATGTTGGCAGCTGAAAGCTTTATTT
The DNA here is from genome assembly GCF_922984935.1 of Meles meles. Lineage (NCBI taxonomy): Eukaryota > Metazoa > Chordata > Mammalia > Carnivora > Mustelidae > Meles > Meles meles. The sequence goes on along the minus strand of NC_060067.1, from coordinate 110,183,993 downwards.
CTTCACAATTTCTTTATAAGTAATAAAGCCATAAATCTCATTGTAACACGTAAAACCAAAAAGTTACAGTTAAAAAAGGTAATTTTAGTTCTCTACTTCCCTTCAGTCACAGGTATCTGAGGTAAACAGATGGTTTTGAACATTTCCACACCTTTCTCCTTGTTCATGTAAACCTATGTACTAACAAATGAGAATATTTTTACTTTGTCTTTCACAAAAATTGGATCACACAATATGTTACTCTGTACTTTGTTATTTACATGTGATGATGTATCATATTCATCCCTCTTAAAAATATAATTTATAAATATCCACTTAACATTCAAAATAGGGTTTTATTATTCCTTATCCTGTTTAAAGATTTTTTTTTAAGATTTTATTTATTTATTTGACAGACAGAGACCACAAGTAGGCAGAGAGGTAGGCAGAGAGGCAGGCAGAGAGAGAGAGGGAAGCAGGCTCCCCGCTGAGCAGAAAGCCTGATGGGGGGCTCGATTCCAGGACCCTGGGATCATGACCTGAGCCAAAGGCAGAGGCTTTAACCCACTGAGCCACCCAGGTGTCCCAAGATTTTTTTTTTCTTCTACAATAAAGACTGCAATAAATGACCTCGTTTTTATATCCTTACACCCCAATGGTTTTATTTTTATGGAGTTGATGCCCGGGTGTAGTATTCCTGGGGGAATTTTAAAATGTATGTTTTAAAATTTTCGTAAATATTGTCAATTGCTTTTCAGAAACCTGTAACAAGTCACATTTTTATCAGTTGTATAAGCTGGGAGGTGAAAAAATAAAATGTTTATTTTATTTATTTATTTGAGAGAGAGACAGACAGAGATAGAGAGGAGAGGGAGAAGCAGGGAGGAGAGGGAGAAGTGGCTCTCCGCTGAGCAGGGAATCCAACATGGGGCTCGATCCAGGGACTCTGGGATCATGACATGAGCTGAAGGCAGACACTTAACTGGCTGAGCTTCCCAGATGTCCTCTCATTTTGTTTTATTTTATGTTTTGTAGACTTCTATCATGGTTTTGCCTCATTTCATATGCTTGCTAGCCATTTGTATTTTCTCTGTTATGAATTTTCATTGTTGCTCATTTTCCTATTGAACTGTTTGTCTTCTTTGTAAAAAAGCTCTTAGATATTAGAGATCTTAATTCTTTGTTAATCATGTGTTATAAATATTTTTCCTTGTGTATTATTTTCTTTTTGACTTCATTTTTTATACAAAAATTATAAGTTTTCTACATACTCAAAGTTTGATATTAAATACTTTCATGAAATTATTGAAGTCAACTTCTCATTTTATTTGAATTAATATATCTCATGAGAAGACAGAGATTTAAAGTGATTATAATATACCACACACACTTTCTCCTTTACCCTCCATGCCCTACGCTTCAGTTACTCTTAAAATCCTGTTGTCAATATCTATGACATCTGCCTGTGCCTTCTCCTTTTCTGTGGAAATATTCGATTATGGTCCTAGCCAATAACTTCTGTGCTGGAATACATAATTTTATATAAATATAATCACTTGAGATATTTAATCAACTTTTTCCATAGTAAAAGTTGATTTAATCTCATATTCTTTTTTTTTTTTAGAGGGAGGGTAGGGGCAGATGGAGAGAGAGAGAGAGAATCCCAAGCAGCAAGCAGGCTCCTCGTCCAGCATGGAACCCTATGGGGTGCTAGATCTCATGACCCTGAGATCATGACCTGAGCTAAAACCAAGAGCTAGATGCTTAATTGACTGAGGACACAGGTGCCTTATCCAATATTCTTAAAAGTCTTAAAGAGTGGACAGGTAAACAAACTTCTGTTAAACACGTTCTTTAATAATTTATAAAAACTTGATATTGAGGGTTTCTAGTTCTGAATTGTATTGTCATATTGCAGTAGACAGTATTCTAAGATGACTCCAAAGAATTCCTTACCCTGTGTACACCCTTTGCATAATCCCCTATACCTAAGTGTAGTTGGTACCTTTGAATATGTTGGGCTAGTCGCTTGCTTGATTAGGTTATTTTATATAATAAGTGGTGATGGTATTGTTACTGCCATGATTATGTTGCATTACACAAGACTGGAGGAGGCTTGGAAGGAGTACTGGGTGTGGTGCATAAACAATGAATTTTGAAACACTGAAAAAAATGTAATATTAAAAAATAAAAAATAAAAAAAAAGAAAGTCAGGAGATTGTAAAGATGAAAGGACAAATGGAAGAAACCAGGCTAAGATTTTTCCTGGCCTACTACCATCAAGAGTGGACACTTTAGTTCTCTTATCACAGGGAACTGAATTTGGCCAACAACCATGTAAACTTAGAGGACTCCAAGCTCCAGAAAGGAATTCAGCCTAGCTGACACCTTGATATCAACTTTGGGAGACCCTGAATGGAAAGACCAGTTTAACTGATCTTTTTAAGAAAATTAACATAAAATGTATTATTTGCCCCAGAGGTACAGGTCTGTGAATCATCAGTCTTACACATTTCATAGCGCTCACCCTTCCCAATGTCCATCACCCAGCCACCCTATCCCTCCACCCCCTGCACCTCCCAGCAACCCTCAGTTTGTTTTGTGAGATTAAGAGTCTCTTATGGTTTGTTTCCCTCCTGATCCCATCTTATTTCATTTTTTTCCCTCCCTACCCCCATGACCTCCCCCCCCCACCCTGCCTCTGAAATTCCTCATATCGGAGAGATCATATGATAATTATCTTTCTCTGATTGATTTATTTCACTCAGCATGATACCCTCTAGTTCCATACACATCATTGCAAATGCGTTGTTGCAAACGGCAAGATTTCGTTTCTTTTGGTGGTTGCATAGTATTCCATTGTATATATATACCACCTCTTCTTTATCCATTCATCTGTTGATGAACATCTAGGTTCTTTCCATAGTTTGGCTATTGTGGACATCGCTGCAATAAACTATGAGATAATACATGGATGTTCTTTCAAGCCACTAATTTTATGATAATTTGTTACATAGCAGTAGAAAACTGATATACATATGGCAAAGTTTCATGCCATTATGAATCACCTACAACTATGTTTATTCTTCAAGTACATTGTCTCAAATTTAGAGTAAACTTTTATGTGTAATCAAGGGAGATGTTTAGAAAGGGATTGCTTTCAGGTAATAAGGACAGGCATTAGCGAGGATGGGAAATTATGGAACATTTTTAGTGATATGAAGGGTGAAGGAGATGAGTGAGTAGAGATGGGGAAGTCATTTGGGCTAAGATTTTGACTCCAGAGGGGGAAGCATTTAGGAAACTAACAGTAGAATACTACTTGCTAGGAAATTTTTGAAAATGGAAAATTTAGTTTAAAATAAAAAAGTGTTCCCCCAACCTCCCACCCCTGAGCACTGGGTGTTGTGCAAAAAGAATGAATACTGTTACGCTGAAAAAATAAATAAAATGGAAAAACAAAACAAAAACAAAAAAACGAGCAATAAAAAAAATAAAATAAAATAAAATAAAAAAGTGTGATACAAGGATAGAAATGAGCTCTAAAATAATTTAAAAAGTCTTATAAACGAGCTAAATGTTAAAATTATTTATTTTTACTTCTGATATTTATATAAAGGAGTTTTTAAAAAGTTTTATTTATTTAAGTAATCTCTACACCCAATGTGGGGCTTGAACTCACTACCGTGACATTGACATCTTTTCTTTATTTTTAAATTTATATTCAATTAGCCAACATATAGTAGATCATTGATTTCTGATGTAGTGTTCAATGATTCATTAGTTGCATATAATGTCCAGTGCCCCTCAGATCATGTGCTCTCCTTAATGCCTATCGCCTGGTTACCCCATACTCCCACCCCCTCCCTTCCACAACCCTCAATTCGTTTCCCGAATTCAAAAATCTCTCATGGTTTTGTCTCTTTCTCTCTGCTTTCTTGCCATTCAGTTTTCCCTCCCTTCCCCTGTGGTCCTTTATGCTATTACTTATATTGCACGTATGAGTGAGACCATATGATAATTGTCTTTCTCTGCTTACTTCACTTAGCATAATCTCCTCCAGTTGCGTCCATGTCAAACTAGATGGTAGGTATTCATCCTTTCTGATGGCTGAGTAATATTTCATTGTATATACGAACCACATCTTCTTTATCCATTCATCTGTTGAAGGACATCTCAGCTCCTTCCACAGTTTGGCTGTTGCGGACATTACTGCTATGAAACTGGGGTGCATGTGTCCATTCTTTTCACTATGTCTGTATCTTTTGGGTAAGTACTTAGTAGTGCAATTGCTGTGTCATAAGGTAGCTCTAGTTTTAACTTCTTGAGGAACCTCCCTACTGTTTTCCAGAGTGGCTGCCCTGGCTGGCATTCCCACTAACAGTATAAGAGGGTTCCTCTTTCTCCATGTCCTCACCAACATTTGATATTCCTTGTCTTGTTATTTTAGCCAATTCTAACTGGTGTAAGGTAGTATTGCATTGTGGTTTTGATTTCTGTTTCCCTGATGCTGAATGACTTGGAGCATTTTTTCATGGGTCTGTTGACCATTTATATGTATGAACAGAAGTGTCTGTATATGTCTTCTGCCCATTTCTTGACTGGATTTTTTGTTTTTTGGGTGTTGAGTTTGATAAGTTCTTTGGATAGTTCTTGGATACCAGCCTTTTATCTGATATGTCATTGCAAATATCTTATACCCTTGCATAGGCTGTCTTTTAGTTTTGTTTACAGTTGCTTTTGCTGTGCAGAAGCTTTTTTCCTTGATGAAGTACCGATAGTTCATTTTTGCTTTTGTTTCCCTTGCCTCTGGAGACCTGTCTAGTAAGAAGTTGCTGCAGCGCAGGTCAAAGAGGTTTCTGCCCAGGTTCTCCTATAGGATTTTGATGGATTCCTGTCTCACATTGAGATCTTTCATGCATTTTGAGTTTATCTTTGTGTATGGTGTAAGAGAATGATCTGGTTTCATTCTTCTGTATGTGGCTGTCCAATTTTCCTAGCACCATTTATTGAGACTGTCTTTTTTCCATTGGATATTATTTCTTGCTTTGTTGGATATTAGTTGACCACAAAGTTGAGGGTTCACTTCTAGGTTCTCTATTTTGTTCCATTGATCTATATGTCTGTTTTTGTGCCAATACCATTGTGTCTTGAGGACCACAGCTTTGTAATATAGCTTGACATTAGGCATTGTGATGACACCAGCTTTGGTTTTCTTTTTCAACATTTCTCTGTTGATTTGGGGTCTTTTCTGGTTCCAAACAAATTTTAGGATTGTTTGTTCCAGCTCTTTGAAAAATGTCAATGGTATTTTTGGTAGGGATTGCATTGAATGTGTAGATTGCTCTGGACAACATAGATATTTTAACAATGTTTATTTTTCCAATCCATGAGCAAGAGTCACATGCTCTTCTGACTGAGCCAGCCAGGCATCCCTGTATAAAGAAGTTTAAGGAGAGCATTTAACCAACAGTTTATATAGTTCCAAAAATATAACAAAGAGATCCTAAGGACTGCAGTAGCAATTTGGGCCCGTGCTTCCTTCTTCTGGAATATTATTAACTATTGGCCCTACAACAACCCCAGTATATCCAGGAGATTGGGCAGGGGAAGGAGGAGTTTTTAGTCATGAGATTTTGTCCCACTTGGAAGCACTGTAGCTCTTCCTTCCCTTCCTATTTCTTTCCTAACTTGTGGGAAAAGCTATAATACATTTGTTCTCCCAGAAAGTTGCAGAGATTTCTACTTCTGAAACAATGCACATCATGTAATCATGACAGCTAGTTCCCAAGGTATTATCAGTCTTCAAATTTTGGAAATGTATTATATAAATCTCCCCCTTCCTCAAATGAAAGGAGGTAAGTGAATATTCTGTGACTTCTTTCAGACTGTTAATGATCTACTTGTCATTTAATGTTTAATTTATAAGTCATTTTTTTCTAGTTTCCCAGCTTCCAAGTTGCCCAAGTTGCTCAGACTAGTTTGTACTGAGAAGAAAAGAAAAGAAAATCAGTTTCAAAGTTATCATTTCTTCTTTATGTAATACTAATTTTCCATATATGAACTATCATTCAGTTAGAATTCCTCACTTTTTCTTCATTTACCAAACTAGAAAGAGATGCAATTCTTTTAAGAAACTGTTTTAGGGAAAATAATAATTTTTGGCTATTTAATGAGAACTATTGTCTCTTCAATGATCAGTGGAGAGCCACAGATTTGGATGGAAATATAGACCCAGAGAGGCAATAAGACTCATTCGTGAACTTAAACTTTACTCTCAGGGTAATGGATATGATGAAATTTGATCACACCAGTGTGTTCTATTGCTGATTGAAAATGTCTAAATTGCACAAGATTAAGTTTCAGAACAACATTTACTCCTCCCCTACCATGTGTATTGCAGTGTTAGGTACTGGGGAGATTAGATACATACAAAACAAGGTCTTGGCACAGTAAGACACTCCATTATAGTGAGAGATTTAAGTGAAAGTTCAACATAATTTAACATAATATTAAACATAATAAACATATTAAAGGTCGTTATAACCTTGAGGTTAAACAGGATATTAAAGGCTACATGTAAGGCAATAACATGAACACTTGACTTATAAGCTGTGGAACTATCTGTTCAGGAGTCGGAGGAGAAAAAAATTCTCTTGCTGCCATGTCTTGTGATGTCCATGTTTTCATTGTTGGGTAGACTTTGTCACAATAAAGGAACTTTGGTGTCTCTCACAGAAATATGTTAGTAGCTCATTTTGTTTTTTCACTTTCTCATTTCTCACATCAGCATGATGGCATTTGGTATTTGGCAGGTTTCCACGAGGGAGGAGGAGCACACCAGGTAATGGGGCTCAAGTTCAACTTTTCAGTGTGGGGATTATGAAATCTAAGAAGTATATTAGTTTGAAATGGATTCAAGGGCAAGTAATTGAAAACCTGACTCAGAACGAACTTAACAGCTAGGGGTTATTTTCTTCCGAAGATAATCAGAATTTGGAGGTAGACATTTTCCTGCATGTGTTCAGCAGCATGAAGGCATCAAGGCTAGGGTTTCAGAAGGTACCTTAGCCTTTCCCATGATTGCTACCATTGGGTCCAAGACAACTATGTTTAAACAGGCAAAGGGGAGAAGGAGGAAAAAGGGGATAGTGCTAATCCCATTTGCTTTCTTCATCAAAAAAAAAAAAAATGGACAGCTTCATTCTAGAAGACTTCATCAAAATTTTGTTACATCTCTGTTGGTAAGAAGAATGTCATATGGCCACTCCTAGATGCAAGAAAGGCAGGGAAAGCAAGTATATAACTCCTCAGCCCTGTGGTAGAGGCAGCAAGGTAGAAGTGGTTTGAGGTATACTGTTTTAGGCAGGAAACAAACTGTTTGGTAAGGAACAAAGGACTACTGGAGGTAGGAATACGTGTTTTACATGAATGGTCTCACTTAGTTATCACAATGATGCTATAGATAGGTGCTTTCATTATCCTTATTATACAGATGAGAAAACTGAGGTTAGCTGATTTGTACTATTTAGTTGCTAGAATTCAAACTAGATAGTTGCAGGGATCCACACTATTTGTTAACATTCAACATTCAAACTTTTTTTTTTTTAAAGCAGTGTTCATATTCTTACTACATTTAAAATCAGATGTCACAGACTTTTATGTCCATGCTTAAAAACATATTTTGAACAATGACAACGTGACCGGAATAAACATACCAACTTCTGAAGATAATAAAATTAGGGTGCCTGGGTGGCTCAGTGGGTTAAGCCTCTGCCAAAGGTCATGGTCTTAGGGTCCTGGGATCGAGCGCCATATTGGGCTTTCTGCTCAGCAAGGAGCCTGCTTCTCCCTCTCTCTCTCTGCCTGCCTCTCTGCCTACTTGCAATCTCTCTCTGTCAAATAAATAAATAAAATCTTAAAAAAAATAAAAAAATAAAGATAATAAAATGAAAGCAGTAATAGTCCATTGAATCTGTAAATTTTGTTTCTTTTTAAAAACTTCATCTTATTTTTCATATAGTCAGTTTTCACACTTGGGAGAGAGGCAGTGCAGATCTTTTTTTTTTTTTTAAGATTTTATTTATTTATTGACAGACAGAGATCACAAGTGAGCAGAGAAGCAGGCAGAGAGAGAGGAAGAAGCAGGCTCCTTACTGAGGAGAGAGCCCGACGTGGAGCTCGATCTCAGAACCCTGGGATCACGACCTGAGCCACAGGCAGAGGCTTTAACCCACTGAGCCACCCAGGCGCCCCAGTGCAGATCTTTGACAGCATGTTCTGGGCAGCGGCCCCAAGGAAGAGCTAGCATGATAGTGAGAATTGACCACTAGTCTCGGGGCTCCGTAACCCTGGTGAAAAACACTGCTTCAGTCTTTCTCTATGGGAACTTGACAGATGGATAACAGTCTTGAAAGCTTTGTAATATTCATTGGACAACATATTGTATAGGGTGTCATCTGTGAGGTTGGGAACAAGTTAGGTTTTGTTTTTTGGGTTTTTTTTTTGTTTTTTTAGGGTGAGGTAAATGTACATAATCTAGCTTCACTGTCTTCCAGGAGTTTGACTTGTTATTATTTTCATTATTTATCTTTGAAGCATAGTCATTTCCTGATAAATTTAGTTTAAATGCTAACAATGTGGGAGAAAGAAGGTTATATAAGGTTTTTCAGAGTTTTCATATTTACTGGTGGATCTTATAGAAAAAACATCTCTAATACGGTAGGGCCAATGTTGACACAGTGTTTTTCAGAGCATGATGTTTGTTTAAGCTGTGTGCCTTTAAACCTCAGACTCTCATTGTTTTTATGTAAGCACAAATTAGAGTTTAAAAGTCCTTCCTTGGCAGTTAGTTGGTCTCTTTTATGTGAAACATCTCACTCTACTAAAAATTTGTAAGATTCAAGAACTCATAAGGATTGATACTTGATTGACAAATGAAAATTGTGTTTCTTCACTTGGGATCTTTGTGAGGTCTCCTGTAGGACAGGTAGTTAGGGGGTTGCATTGTATTGTTGTAACTGGGATGCCCAAGGGAATGGATAGGCTTTTCCCCCCTCACATCCAGAATCTATATTCAGACTTCCAATATCTTCCTGTCTGCCTGGTTATTTGCCTACCATTCTGGACTCATGTTTGAAATGTATACCACACTTAATAAGGCATACAGTGAAGGTTCTGTTGCCTGGGATCGCAGAAAGCATTCCCAGCACCCAAAGAATCAAAATCTTGGGCTTTTATCCCAGGATGTAAGTTTTATTTTCTGTATGTATAAACTACAGTACACTACTACCCATACAAAAGGAGCACTAAGTTGGTGACTACTATGATAATCAGTCATCTTATTTATTAATTTTTAATTTGGATGCTTTGGATTCCAAAGTTTCAACTTGCAGTTTCAACTTACAGTTGTTAATAGTCAGTTAGCCCATGAACTTACAGTGTGAATTGACTGAGGTGGCTCTTCCAAGAAATGTCCAGGTCACACATCATAGTTTAGAATTCCCTTCTAGATTTTTTGGATTTGGAAAGCATTTTCCCATGCACAAAATTATGGGGAAGATGAATTCCATACTAGAGACCTTCCTCTTATTGCTCCCTAAAAAGAATTTCCTTCCCACCCTGTTGCTACTGCTATTATAGTCTATTTGTCCAACCTTTTAAAGTTGATCATACTTGCCTCTTTCCTCTTATTGCTCAACTCTTGAGTTTCTTCATTTATCCCATTTACTTCTCCTTCTCTCCTTTTTTGCTAGAATTGTCACTTCCAGAGGTAAAATGGAGCTCTTTCCTAAGATCTCTCACCTTCATAACCCAGTGTCTCCTCATTGTCTTCCTGTCTTTACTGGCTGCTGATTGTCTCTCCTCCTCAGAGAACTTCCTTCTCTTTTTTTTTTACCCTAAAGATGGGGACACATCCCAATACTCTACTCTCAAAAACTGTTCTTATTTTCATGCTTTTTCCTATTACCTCTGCCTGGTATGACTGGGGAATGAGGCAATAACCACCTCATCTCCTGTGCCATCTTGGAACTCACATCTACCTACTGGTCATCTTTTGAAAACCTTCTGTCCCCTCCATTACAGTGTATCCTATATTCTCTCAGTCTTGCTGCCAAGTCACTTGTACTCCCTAAGGCATCTCATTTATCTGATGCCCTATTTCCCCTTTGACACTGCCCTAGAACAGGTTCCATTCTCTATTGTCTCTACTTAGTGAAAGCCTCCTTACTCTCCTCACCTCTCATGCCCCCTCCCCAGGGCTTCAAGAATGAGCTACTGATGTGTTGTGATCCATCACCCCTCTGCTCAGAAAATTTCAGTAAAGCTCCCATGGCCCAGAGCATAAAATCTAAACCTTCGTTGAAGAATTCAGGAATCACTGTTACCTGGCCCCACATACTTCCCATCTTAAAGTTGGCAGGTCAGCAATATTAAGTGATTATAATTCCCTGAACACATTCCACTCTTTCATGTTGAGCCCTCTGTCTGGGACCCTCCACCCCCTTTTCTTTGTCAAACTTCTCTTTACTATTTATTTATTTTTATTTATCTTTAAAATTTTTTTGAAGATTTTATTTACTTGTCAGACAGAGAGAGAGAGAGAGCTCACAAGCAGGGGGAACAGTAGGAAGAGGGAGAAGCAGGAAGCTCCTTCCTGTTGAAGAAGGAGCCCGATGCAGGACTCGATCCCAGGACCCTGGGATCATGACCTGAGCTGAAGGCAGACACTTAACTGACTGAGCCACCCAGGCATCTCAACTTTGAGAATTTTTTTTTCCAATTTTGTGAATTATTAAGCACTTCTGGGTTCTCTTGATTCTGACAGGATTGTGCAGATGATGTTCTGGACACCGGGTCCCAAGTGAATACAATGAGCAAACCAAGGCCATATATACAACCGTTAGCCTCATTGAAATTGTATTTGGCCCCAAGTCTCGTGTTCCCATTCTTCATTTATTCTTACCTCCCTAATTTTGTTTCTCTTTTTATTTGGTGACCCATTTCCTAAGTATTATTGGGTTTTTGATGAATAGAACTTAATGAACTTCAATAAAATTGTTATTTTAACATTTTCAGGGAACATTTAGTAGAGGTTATTTGTGCAATAATCATTTACTAACAGAATTAAGTAGTCAAGGTCTAAGAAATGTAATTTTCAAATATAGACTTGATCTCACTCTGCTTCAACTTCTTTTTTTTTTTTTTTAAGATTTTATTTATTTACTTGACAGAAAGAGGTCACAAGTAGGCAGAGAGGCAGGCAGAGAGAGAGAGAGGGAAGCAGGCCCCCTGCTGAGCAGAGAGCCCGATGCGGGACTCAATCCCAGGACCCTGAGATCATGACCTGAGCCGAAGGCAGCAGCTTAACCCACTGAGCCACCCAGGCGCCCTCTGCTTCAACTTCTGAGTGATTTTCTAATGGTTCTGTCAAAATGACTTTCTTTCTAATCCTAAACCAGCTTATATGATTTGTAAAATGGCAAGGGGTTAATTAAGAGATCCTATTGCTTCTTTTTGCTCATTTACTATTTCAGAAGGAGCCATGTCACTGTATCAGAGCTATTAGTTACACCATCAACATGAAATTATTTCTCTGCAAACTGAAAATTTTCTTCAATTTGACAGCATTTTGGGGCTGGATAAAAGTCAGTGCGAGTTATGTACATTCACAGTTATATTTTTTTAAAGGAGACCAGCAATATGGAAATTTTTGGTTCTAGAGTCAAAATTTTCATTGCTGGAGACCAGTAGGACACCGTGACCATATGCACTATTATAGCCTCATCAGGATACCATTTTTATACTTTGATTTCAACCTGCCTCCTTTCCTACCAATGTCAATCCAGTGCTAGGTGCAGAAGATACCTATCCCCAACTCCCCCACAGATACCCCATGGAGGACCGTGCCACTCAGTGACATGCCCTGTCCTACTCTCCACTTGCTACCCATAGCCTGGGAGGAAGGAGTGTTGGAGGTGATTATAGGCCTCTGGGCAACCAGTAGGATTTTATGCCCACTCTTGTGGTGTGTACATTTGGAACCATGCCTTCATTCTCTGGCAGCACCAGCATAAAACTGGTGTGCTGAGTAATATGGGACCCATAGTATTCCATGGTGTTTTCTTAGGACCATTTTGAAAGCTGCCTTGACCATAAATATCTCCCTCAGCCTCTTTGACAAAACAAACTATGCCCTACGTGTACATAGGCACTCCACAGTTGACAGAGCCCTATCACTAGCATCAAATTGTCTAATCTTTATGAAGCTGTGTTGGCCTGGTAGAGTAATCTGTTTGTTTGTTTGTTTGTTTTTTAAGATTTATTGGTCCATTACGTTAATTGAGGTAAAGAAACCTTTTAAAATTTATAATAGTTTATCAAGTAATATACATTTTTCTGTTTACCTCAAAACATAATGCTAATCTCATAGTAAACAATGGACGGAATTTTTTATACACAGATATATGAAAAAAAGTTGACAAAGTAAACCTCATGCCAGCATCAAAAAATACAACAAAACCTTCATTTTTCTTTTTACAATCACTGAATTCCATAACAAAGAGAAAAAGGGTAATTTTTTTTGCCCCAAGTTTTTTTTTTTTTTATATTTTTTATTTATTTGACAGAGAGAAATCACAACTAGGCAGAGAGGCAGGCAGAGAGAGAGGAGGAAGCAGGCTCCCTGCAGAGCAGAGAGCCCGATGTGGGGCTCGATCCCAGGACCCTGGGATCATGACCTGAGCTGAAGGCAGAGGCTTTAACCCACTGAGCCACCCAGGCACCCCTGCCCCAAGTTTTTTTTTTTTTCCCATTTTATTTATTTTTTTTCAGCATAACAGTATTCCTTGTTTTTGCACAACACCCAGTGCTCCATGCAAAACGTGCCCTCCCTATTACCCACCACCTGTTCCCCCAACCTCCCACCCCTGACCCTTCAAAACCCTCAGGTTGTTTTTCAGAGTCCATAGTCTCTTATGGTTCGCCTCACCTCCCCAATGTCCATAGCCCCCTCCCCCTTTCCCAATCCCACCTCCCCCCAGCAACCCCCAGTTTGTTTTGTGAGATTAAGAGTCATTTATGGTTTGTCTCCCTCCCAATCCCATCTTGTTTCATTTATTCTTCTCCTATCCCCCTAGCCCCCCATGTTGCTTCTCCATGTCCTCATATCAGGGAGATCATATGAAAGCAGGGTCGGGCCTGGTTAGTACTTGGATGGGAGCCTGCCCCAAGTTTTAATTTAAATTTCAGTTAGTTAACATACAGTGTAATATAAGTTTCAGGTGTAGAATGAAAAAGTTTGGTAGCTTCATGAAACAAAGACTGTGATCTATAAATAAATCTCACTTTCTCATCTACACATGTTCTCGAACACATTTTTTTTTGGGGGGGGGGGTCGGGGAGTGATGGCTTTTGATTTGGTCCATTGGCAGCATGGAGAAAAGAGAACACATTTCCGTGGGGACTTCACCAGTACCTCAGTTTTTTTTCTTTGAAAATTTTAAAGGTAAGAAATGATTTCTAAAAATAAGAGGCACAGTCCATAATTGGGGCATGACTTAAGCAAAAGTTTTTAATCTCTTTTTCAATAGTTAAAAGGTTAGAAAGTTTGCTGGCAATTCATTTCAAGGGAATATATCAGATATACATCATCTCTCGGACTGAAACCTCAGGGGTGTCTGGGTGAATGGTGCTGATTGTTAAGAGTCGCTGGTTTGGTGCTGACACGGGCATCATTTTATCACACTGATTCACATTTTGTTTGCAAGCTTCTTTCCCCTCCACGTTTCTGCACTGGTGAAAAAGCAGTCCCTCTCTTTTCCTTCCACTTTTGTGGTGACTAAAGGGTTGGTCTGAGACCATGAACTATGTGTCAGATAGGGGTGTGGACAGGTGTTATCTGCTCTGCCCTGGCCTACAGAAAATCCAGAATCACCTGGTGAGTGTGGTGATGCGGGGTGAAGTGCATGTGCCATACTCGATCGTTGGTTAATAGGAAACTCATCGTTGGTTAATAGTCAACACATAGGTGTTAGGTCTTCGACATTTCAGTCAATGGAGAATCTCTTATCTGAAGCAAGCTGCTCTGAGGCCTTCACAGCATCTTTTAGAAGCTGTTCTGCAGAATTGGGATAAACCCTTAATATTGTCATAAGCTAGAGTTCTTTGTATTTGTGTGATCTGTCAGTGCTGATAACATACATCCTCCACAATCAAAAGTGTGTCAAAGGCACTAAATTAATCTTTTATACTTTAAAACAAACAAACACAAAGGTTTCGTGGGCCTTGTGTTTTGAGTAATTCTTTAAAGCAATGGATGAAACGGCCTCAGAAAGGTGAGAGACTTAGGGAAGGTCACCATTATGTGGTGCTAGATCACTTGCTCTCAGTCTGAAGTCCTTTCCACAATATCACACAAACTGTAGACACAAAAACAAATAACACTTTTAGAGAGAGACAAAACCCCTTAAAAGAGTACATCTGGAGATAAAGCTTAAAGTGCAAATCTTCCCTTGAGAGTGGGAAAGCACGGACAAATGAGTAAGTACCACAGACTCTTCCATATTCAAAAAAAATAACATTAATTCCAGGATTATAGATTTAAGACATGATAGTTACTAGAAAACTTCTAGGTTGTATATGCATATATGTTTACCTTAAAAAAATCTATCACTTTGGATGTTTGTGCATTTCTTATTTACCCATTTTACATATTGGGTTCACAGCTGCTTCATTCCAATCCCTACACTTCAAGCCACCATATTACCTTTTAATTACCTTATGACTCATTTTTAGTTAATTGTAATAATTAATTGTGTAGCCAATAAAGTACCAAAAAATTACAGATTTTTGAATATGGTTCCAGGAATAGTTCAGTTTTCACATTTAATATTTGAACCTCATATTTATCATATGTAGCATGAAACTGCTTCTGTTTTAAAGAATAATGATATATTCACTGTGAAAAGTATGAAAAGCAGTAAGTGTACTTCCCTCTGTCATATAAAAATATGTGACATTTCCCTAAAACAATTCCTCAATTTTAGAATATAGTTAATAATATGGTAACAACTTTGTATAGTGCCTGATGGTAGCTAAATTTATTGTGGTGATCGCTTCATAATGTACATAAATGTTGAAGCACTATATCGTACATCTGAAACTAATATAAGATTGTATGTCAGCTACACTTCAATTTATTTATTTTTAAAGATTTTATTTATTTATTTGACAGAGATCACAAGTAGGCAGAGAGGCAGGCAGAGAGAGAGGGGGGAAGCAGGCTCACTGCTGAGCAGAAAGCCTGATGGGGGGCTTGATCCCAGGACCCTGGGATCATGACCTGAGCCGAAGGCAGAGGCTTTAAGCCACTGAGCCACCCAGGTGCCCCTACACTTCAATTAAAAAAAAAAAAAAGGAAATTCCCTGTATATAGAAGTTCTAGACCTTCCCTACTGGTAAATCTAAGTGTATCCTTTTCCCAGACAATAGTGTTTCCCTTAGGGCTTTGGTACATTTCATAAAAAGGAAAATATAGACAGTGGAAATAGAAATAGAAGAGTTCAAGCACAGTAGCTCATCATATGTATGTTGGAGGTTATTATGTATCATATAAAGTATAATGAAGACCTCCTCCCCCTAAGGGAGGCACAGGTACAAGAAATTCAAGAAGTCAAAGAAATACCTATCTTTCCTCAATGGAAAGATGCCATAATTCAACATGAGTAGAATGATTAAGAAGGAAAGTTTACTGGACTCAACTATGCAGCTAATGATTCATCTAGCTCTCACTTGAATTTTAAACATTGGCTTGAAAAAGGATTTCACATGAATTTTTGTTTCTTTTGGATAGCTCTCATGCAGATTTGTTGATTGCATCTCTGAAGAACAGAATTGGTGATGTTGTTTGGCTGCTTGTTCCAGAAGGTTCATGAGCCAAAAACCTGCTGCAATGAAGGCATACATATGGTCTCAGAATGTTAGGATGGTGCGGATGCTGCAACAGGAAATCAAGGATATATTAGTTGTTTTACTGTTCAGATAACCCACCCTCTTCCATGTGAGAGTTCAAGGAATATTCAGCCTTGTCGCAGTGAGAGGCTCTTTGTGGTTCCCTCTACTTTGTTCGCATCCCTGTGCATTCACGTCAAGTCAAGTAGTATGGTGGGTCTTCTTTTGCTGGTCCTCTCTTGTGTGTTCCCCTGCCTTAAGCTCAATCATAACATCCTGAGTA
Organism: Meles meles; assembly: GCF_922984935.1. Classification (NCBI taxonomy): domain Eukaryota; kingdom Metazoa; phylum Chordata; class Mammalia; order Carnivora; family Mustelidae; genus Meles; species Meles meles. Next base: position 110,167,780 of record NC_060067.1, on the reverse strand, counting down.
GGATTGTCATTTAGGTTTCATTATATATGAACATCCTCCAAAAATCACTTTGGAGAGCATGCATATCTGGCATAATAATGCAAAACAACAATGGGTAATGGCATGTAATAAATTCTTGCTGTTTGTCACATATTCTGTAAATGCTCTTCATATATTTTATCATTTAAACCTCAGCTGAAGCAACCATGCTAGGAGGCAGGTCAAAATGTTTCCTTTTTAGAGATTAAAAACACTGAGAGAGAGGTTTATAACTTGTTCTAGGTCACATATCTAGTGTAGGGTGTGAGAATTTAAACCTAAATATAAAGTTGCAGAAATTACGAAATGATAGATAACTTGCCTAAAGGAACCATAATGTAATAAAGACCATATTGAAGGTTTCATAGAGCTTTTCTTTTTTTTAAAGACTTTATTTATTTATTTGACAGACAGAGATCACAAGTAGGCAGAGAGGCAGACAGAGAGAGAGGAGGAAGCAGGCTCCCCGCTGAGCAGAGATCCCGATGTGGGGCTCGAACCCAGGACCCTGAGATCATGACCTGAGCCAAAGGCAGAGGCTTTAACCCACTAAGCCACCCAGGTGCCCCTCATAGAGCTTTGATAAAGAAATGTTGAAGGATTCTTAGAAATAGATAATAAAGTTGAATTCAGAAACTTCATTCTTGTGGAGATTAGAAATGTAATACTTACACTAGAACTAATGTCTTTCCTAAAAACTGTCTTCTGATGGACATATACTTTTAGAAAAAGATGGTTTTTGTGCCTTAAATACATACATGCATATATATATATTCTTATATTTAATAAGGAAAACATATGTAATTTTAGAAACAAAATGTGAGGAAGAAAATAAAAATTACTTGTAATCTCATACCCACAAATAATCAGTGCTAATATTTTCTTGAATTTTGATCAACTTTTTTTTAGAGTATGTCAATTTTTTACTGCTCATATTGAAAACTTGGGGTCATCCTGTATATGTTTGTATTCTCAATTCTGTAACTTAAAATTACGATATGAGAATTTCCAAATTTCATGAAATAACTTCTTTTTAATGGCTTCATTGATTTCTAGTACATTGTCGGAATTTATTTAACCATCCCCTTAATGTTGGACTTAAGAATGTTTCTAAGTTTTGATAATATAGATAATAGATGACTGTGCTTAAATAGATGTATATTTGTGTCTCTGATTATTTCTGTAGAATAGTTTCCCAGAAATGGAATGGCTGGGACTAAGGATCTGAGTTTATTAAAGGTTTCTGGTGCAAATTAACCAAATTACTTTCCAGAAAGGATGAAATCTGGTGTTCTCTTTTCTCGGTAAGATTTGTCAGACTGCCCAGTATGTTATGAGTGTGGGTGCTGAAGAAATTTACTTAAAGTTGAAAGTGTGAGATAGCAGAAAAAGTATGGGCGATGCAACTAGAAGGTGGGAGTTAGCTATAACTGCCTAGTTCAAGTTATACCTCAGGTATAAATGCAGACGAAATTCTTCTTAAGTGGTCACTATAGTTAAATGTTAAAGGTAGGAAATGGAATTGGCTTATTTTCCTAATCTTGGAAGAAAATGTAAGACTTCAGCCTTTAAAAGAGCATTCCCCTTTACACCACAGGCATCCCTCACTCTTCCTCCGTGCAGATGCTGCGTTCCTTATGAATAGAAGGTTTGTGGTGACTGCGTTGAGCAAGTCTCCCCTTACTACTTTTCCCAACAGCGTTTACTCACTTCCTGTCTCTGGGTCACATTGGGGGTAATTCTTACAATATGTCAAACTTTCTCGTTGTTGTTATATTTGTTATGGTAACCTGTGATCAGTGATCTTCGATGTTATTAGCTAATTGTTATGTATTATGTAATTGTTTTGGGGCTATCATGAATGTGCCCATAGAAGACGGTGAACTTAATCCATGAGTATTGTGTGTATTCTGACTGCTATTGGCCATTCCCATCTCCCTCTATTTCCTGGGACTATCACCCAAGACACAACAATATTGAATTAGGCCAATTAATAACACTGCAGTGGTCTCTAAGTGTTCTAGTGAAAAGAAGAATCAAACTTTACTGCGGTCTTATTTTAAGAAATTGCCACAATCACCGAAAACTTCAGCAACTCCCACCCCGATCAGTCAGCAGCCAACGACACTGAGGTACGACCCTCCACCAGCAAAAAGATTACAACTCACTGAAAGGTCAGATGATGATTAGCATTTTTTAGCAACACAATATTTTTTAACTAAGGCATGTCCACTGTTTTTTAGACATATTGCTATTGTGCACTTACTAGACTACAGTACAGTGTAAAAGTAACTTTTATAAGCGCTGGGAAAGCAAAAACTTCCTTTAACTCACTTTACTGCATATGTGCTTTATTGCAGTGGTCTGGAGACAAGCCCACCATACCTCTAAGGTATGCCTATAATTTTTAGTTGTGAAAAGTTCTTTGTAAACTGAAAAAAAATGATGTTTTTTAATGAAGAAATTAGTGATATCTGTTTAGAAAAAAATATCAAGGTAGTTCTACCTGCTTCTGTAATGAAATAGGCCCTTAATATAATTTAAATTTATCTGTAGCCATTAAAGGTCAACCTTTTTAGGTGGCCAGGCAGAGGCTGCAGTGACTTCAAGTTATAGTTCAGACTGTGTGACTGATTCTTTTCCTTGCAAGGGTGACTCTTCTTTAGGAAGTAAAGCTGAGTGGCTCTGATTATTCAGAGTCACTGTAACCAAAATAATTTGGTTTCAGTAGAAAAGGAAGTTAAAAAGCAATTGTTTTAGTTTCTCACAATACAATCTTAATTGTTCTTTATATCCAAATACTGAACTACGAATGGAGAAACAAGAAACTCCAGTATTTTTTCATTCTTTCACCTTCTTTCTCTATTGACCCATACCCACCATAAAAAGAAATTTAATATCTACCTCTTTCCAGAGCGAAGCAGGTCAAATCCTTCATTTATTTTTTCAAAAGGTAAAACATGGGTTATTAATGGATCCAGTGGAAACTTCTTAGCCATAAAATCAGCCACAAGTTTGGGGACAGAATCTTTACTCTTAAAGCCTGAAAAGAAAATGACATCATCATAAGTTTCAGCCATGGGTAAGAGGAGAATTGGAGGGGAGACTTTCCAAGCAGAATTAAGAGGCAAGTTTATAGAAAGTGCTATGTCCCACAGACTACTATTACTGAGGCTAATAAGAGATAGTGTTTCAATATCGTTTTGCCATGTTGGACTTTTTTTTTAATACACCTGGATAAACTAGGATTCTTAATTATTAGCTCTCCATAGTGAAATTATACCATAGGTGGTTATTCCCAAAATCAAGGAGAAAATTTAGCCTAATTTTAGGTGATGAGAGCACACATGAATGACTGCTATGGATTTCCTGGGTCCTGTGAGGTATTTCATTGCCTTGTGCCATCATGGGTATAAAAGAAGGGTACTGGAAGATTCTAGGTAACTTATGGGAACACCAAAAATTGTGTCTTTGGACCTTCTGTGTGCATCAGATCCATAAATCTACTTGATTTAGAGCCTATAACTTATAAAGGAATTTTAATTTATTTTTGACCATGTTGTTTTTTAAAACCTGGTTTTGTCACTTGTAAAAGGGAAGAACTCCTGAGGTTAATAAGGATTCAGCCATCAAGCCTAACTACCTACCACCAAAAACTGCTCCTTTCCAGGTACGTCCAGTCAATAGCAACATGGGGTTCACAGAGAGATTTTGTGAATTAGGAGGTACTCCTACAATGACGCTTACACCATAGGACTCTTGACAGCAGGACAAGGCAGCCATCTGGAATAAAATTAGTATTTAGCATCATTAAAGTGAATTTTCTGATAGTTCCCACTCACGATGCATGGTATCATGCAATACTGATTTAGTTAGATTGTGAGTGTGTTCGGGGAAGAGATAATGTCTTTTGTTTCCTTATTCCCCATTGTGCCTAGAATCGTGCTGTGATTTTAGGAAATGTCAAGAAAATCTCTTTTTTTAGTGAGACCAGTGGATGAATAATTTGTGTATGCATAATTCTTCCTTATAAAATAATGGAGGCAAACATCATTACAAACATATCTATATAAAGTCTGAGTCCTCAAGTAAAATTATTGTTTTGTCATCACATGGCTCTCAGGAAGTCTATGAGTTGATTAAGTCATTTTTCACTTATTTATCAAGTCGATGTTTTGAATGCAGTACTTTGAACCACGTGTTTTGATGGCAAACAAGATATAAGGTCAATTACATCATCAAAGTTGGTCTCTTATCCACTTGATGGTCTCCTGGAACTTCACAAGAAAGACTACCCCCTCCAGTCAAGTTTTTAAACATGTTCCATTGTAAGAATTGTTGAGGACCTCACCGCCCCAGCAGTACATAAGGATTCATCCTTTGATTTCGGAATATGATGTATATAAGACCAGGTAACCTCAGAACATGTGGCTGTTGGGTATTTGGTATCTTATGAAGTAACAATCCAATTTCACAGAAGAAAAGAGAGAGAAAACAACAGAAAAAAGGCATAAGGAGAAATGCTACCACCCTGAATAAAGTTGGATTCTCTTGGAACTTCAGTCCTTTGAAGTTGGCATATTGTCCCAAGTCAAGGCTACGAAGAGCTTAACTCTTAGGGAAGTGCTCCCTATTACAGCACTCCTGGGATTTACTGGAGAACCTCAAAAGTTAGATTTGTTGGTTTCTGGAGACTGTTTCAGTAGGATTCTAGAGAATATTGTTTAGGTGGACTATAACTGGAGATGTGTTCCTCATTGAAATTGATGATATTTATAATTATTTGAAAGTAGTGTTTTGTATATTCCAAAGGTGATTGGAAACTGCAAGATCAGAAACAGTATTGCAAGGCACCTGGGTAGCTCAGATGGTTATTATGCCTCTGCCTTTGGCTTAGGTCATGATCCCAGGTACTGGGATTGAGTCCCACATCGGGCTCCCTGCTCAGCAAGGAGTCTGCTTCTCACTCCCCCTCTGTTCCCCCTGCTTGTGCTCTCTCTTTATCTGCCAAAGAAATAAATAAAAATAAAATCTTTAAAAAAAAAAAGAAACAGTATTGCATGTCAATAATACTAGCTACTGTTTATGGGGCTTATCATCTGACAGGTGACACTGTGCTAGGTATTTTACATGTGTTATCTCATGTAATTTATAAACCATGCTATGCGATATGTATCTCTTAAATTTTTTTGGTGGAAAAAATTTTTTGACTTTCTAAAATATTCAGCCCAACACATAGATATTGGGTGCTATGTGCCAAGCACTGTGCTGTCTGCTGTGGCAAAATGGGGCAGTGTGGTAAATGGTAAAATGCAATATTTTCTGTTGATAAAATGATACTGGTCTAAAATTGACCATTATCCCTTCTGGCCAAAGTATGATATATGAAAAGAAATCAAAACTTATTAGAACATAAAAAATTGTTAAACCATTTTTGTTGAGAATGTGGGGAAGAGTCAAACTTGGCAGTCTGAAAACAGAATTTATATTATCTATATTTACTTGAATTTGAATTTTTTAAAAATATTTTATTTATTTATTTGACAGAAATCACAAGTAGGCAGAGAGGCAGGCAGAGAGAGAGGAGGAAGCAGGCTCCCCGCCGAGCAGAAAGCCCGATGTGGGGCTCGATCCCAGGACTCTGGGATTATGACCTGAGGTGAAGGCAGAGGCTTTAACCCACTGAGCCACCCAGGCACCCCTGAATTTGAATTTTTTAACTAAAAATTAACAAAGTAAATTTGTAATGGCTTAATTAAAAAAAAAAAAGACCCTCTTCCTTCTCTAAAGGGGAACTATCGAGACAGATTTGCTTAGCTGATGGAATTAAAGATTTCTCATAGTAAAAAATTGAATATCCCAGGTAACCAACAGGAGATAGAAAACCACCATTCATAGTTTTAAAAATATTATTTATATATAATAGTTATATTCTGCTGCCTAAAAGTACACTACAGGATTTAGAAACTGGTATCTCAGGGCATTTCCTGTTACATACCATGGTGTCCAGTCGCCCAATGACTTCAAATGAAAAATCCACACCGCCACCACTCATTTCCTTCAGCACATTCTGGATGGGTTCCTTGTAGTCCTGAGGGTTGATGCACTCAGTGGCACCCACCTCTTTGGCCTTTGCAAATTTGTCTTTGTTGATGTCCACTCCAATGATCCTTGCTGCTCCTGCTGCTTTACAGCCTATGATCACAGACAGGCCGACTCCTCCAAGGCCAAACACCACACAGGTGGAGCCCTGGGTGACCTGTATTTACAGAAAATGCAAGAATGGATTAAATAATGATTACTAGAAAGTATCTAAGCTGAGGAAAGTGCCATGCCTTGTCCGTTATGAGAAGCTATTCAAACTCTTAGGTCCAACCAGCTGTCAAATCTCTTTTGGCTTTAGTTGCTTTGTGTTTAAATTAAGAGGGTTGAACTAGATGAGTGGTTTTTAGACTCTGCTGGACGTAAGACTCAACCTGGGGAGCTTTAAAACATCTCCGTGCCCAGGTCACGGCTCATAATCAATTTCCTCAGAGTCTCTGCTGGTGGGACCCAGTTCCCAGATGACTCCATTGGGAAGCCCAGGTTTGGAGCCAGTGCATTGGATGATCTTTAAGCTCTAAATGCCAGTGACTCCCATCTTGAAGAGAATCTAATAGCTCAAATCCATCAACACCCAGCTTTATTATATCATGCACAGAAATGCAAGTTTGGGGAAATGAAATAATCAGTGGAAAAGATTATTCTACCGTACTGAAGAATAATCCAAACAGATCTTCAATAATTAATTCCTCGGTTCATGAGCTTTCAATATCATGACCAGTATCACGAGAGCAGAAATGAGCTGTGAAACATAGAAAAGTTATCCTCAGCTTAGAGGAAAGCCTGAGAACAGGGGAAATTTGACAGATAACTAAGATAATACAGCTTGAGACTGCTGTGGTCTTGTGGGTTGTTATCCCTGCTTTTAAGAATGTACTAATAAACAATAGTGCATTGAAAAGTTGGTCTGTATTTTATTAATGGCCAAGATTGATTATTACGAGTGCCCTTGCTTCTCAAACAGATGATGTAATCGCACAAGGCACTTAGTGCTAGAGCCACAGAAATTTGGAAAACAAGTGCTCTCAATGATTTAAATTGGTCTGTTAGTAAATCTAAACTGCTATAATCAGCCTTCCGTGTGGGTAAAATATTTCTCCTGTCCCAAGTAATCATTCTGTGGGACACAAGACCACTTTTTACCTTACTTAGAAAAATTTTGAGACTTGTGATTCTGATTTAAAGGTGAAGGTATTTTGTATCATGATTTAATATTCAGCAATTTTTCAAAAGATTTTATCTATTTATTTGACAGAGAGAGAGAGATCACAAGCAGGCAGAGAGGCAGGCGTAAGCCGGCTCCCCACTGAGCAGAGAGCCCAATGCGGGGCTGAATCCCAGGACCTTGAGATCATGACTTGAGCGAAGGCAGAGGCTTTAACCCACTGAACCACCCAGGTGCCCCTAAAATTCAGCAGTTTTTAGAGAAAGTCTAGTTGCTGCTCTCACACTAACCAGCTGTGAGATTTTCGGCGAATAGCTTTATGTTGCTGAGCCTCCACTTCATAAAATGAAGGGATACTGCGAGATTTCCAACCCTTTGAGAAGAAGGGGCTTTAAAGAATTGCTCTTTAAAATCTGCCACCTTTAAAATCTCTGTGTGTGTGTGTGTGTGTGTGTGTGTGTGTGTGTGTGTGTGTTCTTGGCAGCAGATGAGATGCAGCAGTGAAATCCCATAATGACCGGACTAAATGCCAAATGCATTATTGAAGCTTCATTACTTCCCTTTCAGGGATCCACAGAGTGGGTGGGTTGCTGACTCTTGCTTTGGAGGTGTGCCAGTAAATGCTTTGGAATCTATTGCTGATCTCAATTCTGGGAGTAGAGGATCCATGGGCTAGATGCTCCTCAGAGGCAACCCCTTCATCTCATTGACTTCTGCTGCCTCAGAAGCTCGCAGAACCTACTCTACCTGATGCATGTTGGTGCTAGCAATACAATAAATTACTAAATGAGCTCCCAGCTCTAAAATTTAGTGATCACATAAAGAACAAGTAGAGAAGAATAATTGTAATAATAATTGTGAAAATTACAACTTTACTTTTGCTTAACTAAGCATCAATAGCTTTTTCATCTGTGGTAAACAGATGAATTCTCTAGGAAATGCTCCTCAATTCCTTCCGAGGCCATTTTTGTGCTCATAACTGATATCCTAAATTTGTGTAGAGTATATCAATGTTATTGTGGTAACAAGGCAGAAAGCTACCAGCAAATCTATGAAGAGTGATCTCTGATTACTGTGAGGAATGGCTCTCCTTTTAGTTTCTAATAGTCTGAGTATAACCAATTTTATCACCCATTGTCATTCCTACCTTGGCAACGTTGACTGCAGACCCATACCCAGTAGAAAATCCACAGCCAATGAGACAGACTTTCTCCAATGGTGAGGCTGCATCGACCTTGGCCACTGCAGTCTCATCCACCACTGTGTACTGGGAGAAGGTGCTGGTGCCGATGAAATGGTGGATGGGCTTTCCTCTGCAGCTGAACCTGGTAGTTCCATCCTGCATGAACCCCCGAGGCTTGCTCAGACTGGCCAGTACAACACATAGACACAGAGGGCATGAGACAGGGACATAACCTATACACAAATCCATTGGCTGTGTGAGGAGAGTATCAGAAACTTACTCATTTTTCAAGCAGAAGTTGCCTTGCGGGTGTTTACAAACTTTGCATTTTCCACACTGGGGCGTGAAGAGTGGAATGACTTTGTCACCTGGAAGTTACAAAACACATTCTTCTTAAATTTCTACTCAGGAATTAAGGGAGTAAGAACTGGAAGCTTATGTGTATGTATTAGAGGTGTGTGTCTTTGGAAAATCTCCAAGAAATAGAGTTCAGTCACCACCATGTCACTGGTCCCTCCCTGCCAGCACCATTAATGGCCTGGGTTTGTGTGTGCCTGAAGATTCCCAAAGAGGAAATGTGAATATAGAAAACAGTGTGGATTTAAAGGACTATTTCTCCAGTGTTAATAGTTCTCTTTCATTGGGTGCCTTTTCTCTTGGGGATTTTATATATATCATCTCAGAAATCCTTGATAATTAAACCTTAAATATTCTCACTGTAACTGTAAATACAACTTTCAGCTGTGAGCAGGCTGCCATCGTTCCATTAGATGTCTGGTAGATCTCAGTAGTTTTAATAGTTTGGGATGAAGTAAAAATGCGTATTTCAGGGACGCCTGGGTGGCTCAGTGAGTTAAAGCCTCTGCCTTCGGCTCAGGTCATGATCTCAGGGTCTTGGGATTGAGTCCCGCATCTGGCTCTCTGCTCAGCAGGGAGCCTGCTTCCTCCTCTCCGTGCCTGCCTCTCTGCCTACTTGTGATCTCTCTCTGTCAAATAAATAAATAAAATCTTTTAAAAAAATGTATATTTCAGTAACCATTTCTTGGCTTTTCAGGGTGACTATGCATTTAGGGTTTTGTTTTTTATTTTATTTTATTTTATTTTTTTCAAGATTTTATTTATTTATTTGACAGGCAGATCACAAGTAGGCAGAGAGGCAGGTAGAGAGAGAGGGGGAAGCAGGCTCATGCGGGGCTCAATCCCAGGACCCTGGGATCATGACCTGAGCCGAAGGCGGAGGCTTTAACCCACTGAGCCACCCAGGCGCCCTTGTTTTGTTTTTTAAAGGGAAACTAACAAAAATGGAAGAAAAAGAATTCACCAAATCCCTCTGTAGACCTCAACAATGAGTTAGGCACACTCTTTGAGGATAAAAACTGACTTTTGAATGTTTGTATCTGGCAACTGAATTGGTAAATTATTTTTTCTGCTTTGGTAGAAGGAACAGGGGTAAAAAGTAAGTGTATCATTTATTATTAATTTATTTCTAACTAAAGGAAAGATTATGAGCTGAAACTCAAGCCAGATGACTTATTTTATTATTTTCTGTTGATAGGCCAATTAAGTATTTGGTAAGGAGAAGGCCACGTTTACTGTTAAAGTGATTTTTTAGAATTAGACAGAATTTTTATTTTTAATCACCTAAGCGACCTATCCACAAGACCCAGAAAAGTGGTTAGGTCATAACATTTAATACATAAATTTTATATGGAGATGATGACATGGAAATTTTCTATGTATTCACCCTTTAATTGCAAAACTATTAGGATAAGATATCCTATAGGATAAAATAAATATTAAAGATAAAGTTGCGGGCGCCTGGGTGGCTCAGTGGGTTAAGCCGCTGCCTTCGGCTCGGGTCATGATCTCAGGGTCCTGGGATCGAGTCCCATATCGGGCTCTCTGCTCGGCAGGGAGCCTGCTTCCCTCTCTCTCTCTGCCTGCCTCTCTGCCTATTTGTGATCTCTCTCTCTCTCTCGCTGTCAAATAAATAAATAAATAAATCTTTTAAAGATAAAGTTGCACTTTTTACCAATCACATTTAACCACTTTAAAGGTACTAAAACAGATATTGTTTACGGCAGGATGTTTTCTGCTGGGTATACTTCCTTCTCTTCCATCTAGACTGTCTCATTCATTTCAAGTTCAAAATGGGAGGCCATATTGGAAGAGGAAATCAGTGAATGGGCTCCTCTTCCCATCTAAGAGGAGACCATGTTGATTTAATCATAGCCTCATGGCCCCCATCCTGTGAAATCAGTATGGAAGAGTTTCCATACACTAATTTGGAGGGTCAGGACATAGTCTTAATTTTTCTTATTTTGTTTCATTTGTCATTCTCTTTGGACCTGACAGAAGATGGCACTCAGCAGCAGTAAAATGGAAATTATTTGTTTACAATCTCTTAACTTTGGCAGGCACTGCATCTCTTTTGATCCTGATGTGTCCCCAGGATCTAACCTGCTGTCTGACATCTAGTTGGTACTCAAAAGGCCCTTACTAAAGGAGAGAATTTATGAGGGCATGAATGCACACATAGCTGAGTCAGACAGGGAGGGAAGAAAGGAGGAGACCTATGTTCTAGTCCCAGCTCTGCCATGACCTTCTATAAGGTCTTTCCAGGCTGGATGATCTTGGGGTCTGGAGCTGAGACACATTCCTTAAGTGTGAATTCTGTACCTGGTTTTACTGTAGTCACTCCTTCTCCAATACTTTCCACAATGCCAGCTGCCTCATGGCCCAAGATTACAGGGAAAGGTGAGACAAGCGCTCCACTAACCACGTGATCATCAGAACGACAGATTCCTGAGGCCACCATCTACACAATAAAGGGAGGATAATTAGATTTAGAAAAGATTAGGACCCTTTCCTTTTCCTTCCCAAACAATTTGGAATAGACCACAAAATAGTTGTTTCTGAAATATTTAAGTCTTATTTAATATACAAAAATGTATCCTTTTTTATAGAAGTAGAAATTTCAGGTTAACACTAAGAAAATTGTCACTTAAGTTCTACCATCTGATGGTAATTGATTTCAAAATCTTGATGTATATCCCTTTGTGCTTTTTTCCTGTACAAACACATAAGTTCTTTTTTTACTTTATTAGGATTATACTGTATATACTCTTTGGCTCCTTCTTAAAAGTTTGATGATTTGTATGTACATCTTTCCTTGACAATAAATGTAATTCCACTGCTTGGATCACCATATAAAAAGTGCCTCTTAATGGATTTTTGCTAATTTCCATTTTTGCTATTTTCTGAAATTGTTAAACCTAAAACTAAATAGAAATGGAAAAATGTTTCACCTTAATACGAACTTCATGGGCCTTGGGTGGTGCGACCTCGACCTCCTCTATGGAAAAGGGTTTCTTTATCTCCCATAGCACAGCTGCTTTGCATTTGATTACCTGGAAATTGAATAGAACGATGATACCAGTTTTTCCCCACTCTTAAAGTCAAGGAGAGTGACTTTCATTTTGTTATGTGCAACATCTATCCCCATGTCTGGAAACTAATAAGAGTTCCATAGAAGTAAAGGATCTCTGATTTACAAAGAGAATAAAAATACCTTTTTAAACAACAGGCAAAGCAATAACATAAGGAAAGAGAAACAGAAATAACTACAATGAGATATTGAGATAAAAGGGAATATATTCTTTTAGGTCTCTGTATGTTGGTTTTTCTTCTCCAAGGGATGTTTCTTCCTCGTATTTCTTACTGTGGTCCTTAAATTGGTTGTTTATCCACAACTGTTGGCTAGTGCATGAAGTTCTAAATCGAAATAATTTCGCTGACAGGTGTAGTGCTATTCACATGAAATCTATTGCCTTCTTGCTCAGTTCTCTGTTGAAGCCCAAACGATCTAACTTTATGATTTCATTTGTACATTTGCCTCCCTACCTACAATGCCTTCTTTTTCTCTATTTGCCTGTTCTCTTCCTTTGACTTTGTCTTCCCTACTGCTTGTGTGTTCTACTTGTTTGCATCACTCATTTGACAGTTAGCTTTGGTAGTACTGTCTTTTTCATCAAATTTATGTGTAGAAATTCCTTCCATATTAGATTTGCAACAAAAATTGCCGAGGTTATAGCTGTATACACCCACTCACACCCACCCAAATTTGTACATATATATTTAAAAATGGGAGAATGGTGTGCTTGAATTTCTAGCTTGCACAGCCGACTCATGGACGTTCTTAAAAATAAAAAGGTGAAAACATGTTTTTAGTGCTTGGGAATGTAATATAAATCTTGTCCTGGGGCTCCTGGGTGGCTCAGTCGTTGACCGTCTGCCTTCGGCTCAGGTCATGATCCCAGGGTCCTGAGATCAAGTCCCGCTTTGGGTTCCCCGCTCAACGGGAGGCCTGATTCTCCCTCTTCCCACTCCACTTGCTTGTGTTCCTTCTCTTAAAAAACAAAGAATAAAAGAACCGGAGCCCTCAAAAAAAACAAAAAACAAAAAACAAAAAACAAAAAAACAAAAAACTTGTCTTCATTGTTGCAGAGCTTATACAGGTAAGGGAGCTTTTCCCAGAAAGAATTAATGTAATTGCCAATATGATAAAAAAAAAAAATCCTCAATAGAAATTTATCCTTCTGACAATTCATTTTCATTCTTTATATGTCAAATCCTTCCACTTTGCAAGGTTTTTGCTATGGTCAATGCCACAAAAAATGTGAAAGCTCTTGGAAATAACACACTAATGGTAGATAGGTCCTAATTATAGGATTCTGTTCTGGGTGAATTACATGCTTGATCTGTAAACCTTGTAAAGATGCTAGCACGGCAGTATTATTGAATTTTTGGTCTTATTTTACAGCTAAAAAGATTGAGCTCAATTGACTCAGTAATTAATTGAATAATTTTCCCAAAAGTCACAAAGCTGGCTGCCAGAGAATCCAATTTAAAAAAGAATCATCCAACTTTATTTGTTTGCTACCCCATGGTAGTGAAAAATTAACAAAGGTTAAATAGTAGTAGCAGCAACAGTAATAACAGCAGTGACTCAGCAAAGAAAACAGTCAACAAAACAGAGAGGCAACCCACGGAATGGGAGAAGATATTTGCAAATGATAATACAGACAAAACAGATAATCATATCAAAAAATGGGCAGAAGATATGAACAGACACTTCTCCAACGAAGACATACAAATGGCTATCAGACACATGAAAAAATGTTCACCATCACTAGCCATCAGGGAGATTCAAATTAAAACCACATTGAGATACAACTTACACCAGTTAGAATGGCCAAAATTAGCAAGACAGGAAACAACATGTGTTGGAGAGGATGTGGAGAAAGGGGAACCCTCTTACACTGTTGGTGGGAATGCAAGTTGGTACAGCCACTTTGGAGAACAGTGTGGAGATTCCTGAAGAAATTAAAAATAGAGCTTCCCTATGACCCTGCAATTGCACTACTGGGTATTTACCCCAAAGATACAGATGTAGTGAAAAGAAGGGCCATCTGTATGCCAATGTTTATAGCAGCAATGGCCACGGTTGCCAAACTGTGGAAAGAACCAAGATGTCCTTCAACGGATGAATGGATAAGGAAGATGTGGTCCATATACACTATGGAGTATTATGCCTCCCTCAGAAAGGATGAATACCCAACTTTTGTATCAACATGGATGGGACTGGAAGAGATTATGCTGAGCGAAATAAGTCAAGCAGAGAGAGTCAAGTATCATATGGTCTCACTTATTTGTGGAGCATAACAAGTAACATGGAGGACATGGGGAGATGGAGAGGAGAAGGGAGTTGAGGGAAATTGGAAAGGGAAGTGAACCATGAGAGACTATGGACTCTGAAAAACAACCCGAGGGTTTTGAAGGGGCAGGGGGTGGGAGGTTGGGGGAACCAGGTGGTGGGTATTAGGGAGGGCACATATTTCATGGAGCACTGGGTGTGGTGCAAAAACAATGAATACTGTTACGCTGAAAAGAAATAAAAAATTAAAAAAAATAATAGCAGTGACTAATGTTTATTGAATTATTTCTATGTGCCAGGCACTATCCTAAGTGTTTTACAGTATTGATTTATTAAGTTTTCATAACCACCTTATAAAATAGATATTATTGCCTCTTAGCATTTGAGGACAATAGAATGCAGGAAGGATAAACATAAATGGTGTTGCACAAAGCTAAAAGTGATTGATGTTGCATCCAAAGGAAGAGGATTGTTTTCATTAATACATTCGGTTTACACTTTTGCTCTCTGACCTCCTTCTTTTAAGCTGAGTTTTGGCATATTTAACTTTCCTTTTTCCTAACTATTCTTCATTTGAATCCTAATGTCATTGTAAAGGGTAACTAGTAATGAATGAAAATAAAGAGAGTTGCAACAGGAATGTTGTATCCCAGTGTGTGTAGAAACCTCTGAATCTTTACTTTCTCTTAGCAAGATAGCATACTGTGGGTGGGGTCCACTCCTAGCATAACACCTATACTGGAAACACCTGCACAGGCTTTTGCAATGGAGCAGTTAAACAACATGAATTGTTTATGTTGCATGACCACATGCGTGTTTCTCTGCCCCCATGAGCACACTGAACAAATAGACGCGAATCCGTGGAAGACTTGGAATCGGTTATCTGTGTTCCTGGTGCTAATAAGTGATTCAAACTGTGTCACTCTTACTATTTTTTTGTTTAAAACAAAAACCAAAAAAACAAAAAAAACCATGGAAAGGACATTATTCCATAGGATTTCTATGGAAATTTCCTGGATTATGCACAATCGGACCCTTTTATTTATTTATTTAAGTTTATAAAAATTATTTTATTTATTTGACAGACAGAGATCACAAGTAGGCAGAGAGGCAGGCAGAGAGAAAGAGGAGGAAGCAGGCTCCCCACGGAGCAGAGGGCCGGATGTGGGGCTCAATCCCAGGACCCTGGGATCACAACCTGAGCGGAAGGCAGAGGCTTTAACCCACTGAGCCACCCAAGCGCCCCAATAGGACCCTTTTAATTCAGAATTTGCATGCTGATATTGGCTTGCTTAACCTTGATGATTCTAATGCTTTGAAATCAATATGCATTTTGTAAGAGAGGAAGCTTCAAAGGATAAAGCTTCAAGATAAAAAAGGATAAAGTTCTCTGAATCAAATTCCTGTCATAGACCTTTTGTCAGATTTAACTTCCCTGTGTTCCTAAAAATATGATTACAAAAAATAACACATTTATATTATGGTCTTAATATAAAGATAACTTCTTGATTAAGAACATAGAATTTTAGGTTTGCAAATTATTAGTGATTGGCCATATCTACTGCACATTAATATAGGAAGTCAAGACTCTTAGTACAGATACTATTTATTCTTGATAAAGATATTTAGGAATTGCCTTTTTTTTAAATGGAAATTAAATTTAAAGATCACCGAATTTAACAGAAAAAAAAAAAAACCTCCACTGGTTTTTACATGAAACTTTGCATAAGCCAATTATTAACAAGACAATTTTGAAAAATAATTTTCCTTTTAATTGAACAGATGGGGAGACAATGCATAAACAGGTATTTTGCATGATTCCATGAAGGCACTTTTAGTTTTCTCGTGTGACTTCCTCAAGTTACAGCAAATGCTATAGGAAACATTAAATTGCCGTTGCATAATATTTAAAATTGAATTCAGACAGGACACTCAGGTGAACAAAGAGCTAATTTTTTTAGAAAAAAGTGTTCTGAAACTCATCAACTATAAGTGAACTATAATTTATCCTTCAAAATAATTTACAAGAAATATGTCCCAGTGTTGTCACAGTCTATAAAGTACTCTTAACGGAGGAATAGTCTATTGTCATTGTAGTGTAGTAGAATAGCATATTGAAGCACATAATGTTGTTGTATTTCAGTACATATTATTTCTAATTTTCATGTGAATTTTAAATTATTCATTAATACTCTCTCTTTGTGTATGACATAATAAGAATATATTTCCAAAAGGAAAAAAAAAGTTCTTTTGCTTACTTTTCCTGCTGTGTTCATGGTTCCGTTTTCTCTTCAAGGCAGGAGACTGGTGAATCCTTATACTGTTTTCTGCTTGAGTACATAAAGTTGATACGTTACACAGATTGTTTGCTTCTGTAACAACCCACTGCACCCACATGATCTGCGGTTTTTAAGCCAATCTCCTCAGTTTATTCTCCAGCCAAGTCAAATCAGAAAGAAAATGTCACCGAGCCAGCGTTCATACCATGACTTTGTTTGCAATATGACAACTTCAATTAATATCTTGATTTCATTAGGTTAAATATTTCCCTACATATAAATTTTAATCTCCCTCTTTTTCCTGCATACCATATTTCTTCTCTCTCAATCCCACATAAGGTGTTCGGAGTTCTGTTTTCTCATTGCCTGCACTAATGTCCAACTTCTTTTTTTTCTTAATCTTTAAAGATTTTACTTATTTATTTGTCAGAGACAGAGAGAGAGAAAGCACAAGCAGGCAGAGGGGGAAGCAGGCTCCCCACTGAGCAAGGAGCCCAATGTGGAACTTGAGCCTAGGACGCTGGCAGCATGACCTGAGCTGAAGGCAGACACCCAGGCAACCCAGGCAGACCTTAACCATACCAGCTGTGTGCACTTGGACTTTATATTTAAGTGTCTTTGGTCTCAGTTTTGTTATCTATAAAATGAGGATGACTAACCTTCCTCAAGGAGTTGTCTGAGGAAAACAGATCATCCTTTTAAAGCGCTTGCAAGAGAGCCTGAAGTAGGACAAACTTGGATGCGTATTACTCTCTACTACTCACTAAGGCTTCAGTGCTGTCTACCTTATTACCTCTTTCTTCTTGTTCTCTGAGCACTCCAGGGGCGGAATGTTCTTCATGTTCTGTGTGGCCTTAACATGCCTTCTGTGATCTTTCAGCTTTCCAGCAATTGTGCCACCAGTTTTCTGTATTAAATCCCCTTTGTTTGAAATAGTTTTCTATTTCCCTTACTGGAAACTAAGACAGTTCTTCTCACCAAGAGTCCTCCTGGAAGTGTCTCAAGTAAACAAAAGTATTTACATAGACAGAGTTGTTGTCTTTGTAATGGTCGCAGTTTGCTGACAGAAAGCACTGGAATGAGTGTGTTTAAGGAGGTTGATAAGAAAGGAAAAGATCCAGAATCAACAGAGGAGAAGTGGAGAGATGACTAACGGGGCCCCGTTGCTCTTTTCCATTACAGATTGAATGCAGGCCTCATCTGCAATGTTTTGCACACTGTTCATGTGCCTTCCAGCAGTTTTCCAGAGCACTTGCAAGGGGTTCAAAATATAGTACCTTTTGAATCCTGATATGATAAAGTCACTGAAAATGTGATGATCAGCCACAACCACCTATTTGCGCAAGGCTATGAAATTTGTTTTAGAATTCCCATTTATTTTGTATTCTATGAGTCCTAGAATATGACCAACTCTTTTGTCCTCATCATTTTTCTAGTTTTTGATTTTTCATTTTCATTTTTACCAAAATTGTACACTGATAAGCCCCTGAAACAGGCAGAGTGATTTCTCTAGGGATTCTCCACCTTAAGGCTTTGCTAAGGGCAAAGGGCTATCCTAGACTGACGGACCCCTATGCCCAACGAGGATCCTGTAAGTCTACTTTAACAATTTCTTTGAAAACTTCCTTTATCTCTAAACCCTCCAAGATAGTGTTGACAATCATCCCCAAGCATATGGCCCACTGATCTAAAGGGTCTCAGGACAAAAGTTTTATTACCAGTAATGAATAATGTTTTCCCCAACCGTAACAGCCCCTCAAGGTCCTGGAAACCTTGTTTCCAAAATTCCTTAGAGACTTACACCATCCCTGACTCCCTCCCACTTGCAGGTATATAACGGACCACTCCTCACAGCCCCAGAGCAGCAGCTCTTTCTGCCCATGGGTCCTGTCCCCATTCTTTAATAAACCACTATTTGGCACTGACGATGTCTCAAGAATTCTTTCTTGGTCATTGGCCCTGGACCTCACCCCACCGAACCTCTCTTATATTCTAAGACGTAATCAATACCACCTTACACCAGTTAGACAAAAATTGACAAACAAGAAACAACAAATGTTGGAGAGGATGTGGAGAAAGCAGAACCCTTTTACCCTATTGGTGGGAATGCAAGTTGGTGCAGTCACTCGGATAACAGTGTGGAGATTCCTTAAGAAATTAAAAAATAGAGCTACCCTATGACCCTGCAATTGCATTAGTGGGTATTTACCCCAAAGATACAGATGTAGTGAAAAGAAGGGCCATCTGTACCCCAATGTTCATAGCAGCAATGGCCACAGTCACCAAACTGTGGAAAGAACCAAGATGCCCTTCAACGGGCGAATGGATAAAGAAGATACGGTTCATTTATACAATGGAGCATTATGCCTCCATCAGAAGATGAATACCTAACTTCTGTGTCAGCATGGGCAGGACTGGAGGAGATTATGCTGAGTGAAATAAGTCAGGCAGAGAGAGTCACTTACCATATGGTTTCACTTACTTGTGGAACATAAGGAATAACATGGAGGACATTGGGAGTTGGAGAGGAGAAGTGAGTTGGGGGAACTTGAAGGGGGTGATGAAGCGTGAGAGACTGTGGACTCTGAGAAACAAACTGAGGGATTTGGAGGGGAGGCGGGTGGGTATTAAGGAGGGCATGTATTGCATGGAGCACTGGGTGTGGTGCATAAACAATGAATCTTGGAACACTGAAAATAAAATTTAAAAAATATTATTGATGAATTTAAAAAAAAAAAAACCTAGCTTGGTTTTGTTTTTATACTTAAAACCAATTCAATGCCCAAAGTGTCTCCAGTGGTCTAATTCACCACTTAGGACAAATAGATGCTATCAACCATCCCCCCTATTTTGTCTTATAGAGAAAACCCACCTGGAGTTTTGACTTGCTCCAGAATGGCCTGGGTGTGCTCTGCCCCTGGGGCAACCTGTGGTATTGAATTCCAGTGGCTGCTGTAACAAATGTTCACAAACCCGGAGGCTTAACGCAGTGGAGTTTTATTTTCCCCCAGTTCTGGAGGCCCAAGATCTGAAGTCACTATCACTGGGTTGAAATCAAGTGTCAGCAGAGGTTGGAAGAGAAACTCCATTCCTTGCTTTTTCTAGTTTCTGGTGGCTGCCGCATTCCCAGGCTTGACGTCTCACACTCCACCCTTCCCAGCTCCTTTCTTCCTCCTCCTTCACATTACAGTTTTACAGTGATCTGTTCTGGGTCAGACTAAAGGAGCATGCTGTCTTTCTGGCATGCAGTGGTTTTAAACAAAATGAGGATTCACTTTTCAGTTAATTTACCTAAACTGTTTTATTCATACTCACTCTTTCCTTCCCTCTCCCACCCTGCCTTCTCTGTTCTTTCATTCATTCTGGAACTCCTCTTATTCATAGAGTGAATGTGTTGATACACTACTCTCTTTCACTCCCTAGCCCCTTTTTTCTTTTTCCATCTCTTTGTATTTGTGCTCCCTCCAGCTTCAAACCTCTTCTTATATGAAGCAGGTACATAGGGTTTCCAAAGCCTGCACAGTCCTCCTAGGGCTTGGGGGTACCAGCTAACCTAGCACTGATGCCTCATTTTCAATTGCAGGTCTCGGGCAGGAGGTGCCGTGGAATTGAAGCCTGAGGTGATGAGCAGCAGGGTGCCGGCAATGAAAAATTTGATTTCTAAGATTAAGAGCTTCTACTTTGGCTGGCTTGCCCCCAAATTGTCACCTCTGAATTTATACATCTTATATTCATGGAAACAGGAGACCTGATTCTTTTTTCCTTTTCTTTCTTTCTTTCTTTTTTTTTTTTTTTTTTTTTTTTGCTTACCATGCCTGTTAGTCTCCTGAGAAATTGCAGATAATATTTCTAGGATGACTGATAAGTTCACGGTTCAGTTCAGACCTCTGCTAGAGCTTGAACAGTGACAGCTTGATAATAACACATCTCAGTGTGCCAGAGACATTGACTGTTATCCCAGAGTGATTATAATAGCTTACCCCTTGTTTTCAGAAGTGTGCTAGTTCAGGTGGTTAGTTATGGGATTACCCTGCTTCTCCTTCTGTATGAGCCCGAACAGAGGCTCGTGGACACCCTAGATGGGACCTAGATTTAGTCAGCTCCAAAAGGCTTGCTGGGAAGAGAGCAAACCTCAGAGTTTCAAGAGTTAGAACTTGTTAACTACTTGCCAGGTAGTTCTGGTGGTTGTGATCTATTTCAGTGATATTATGACAATTAACTATAAAGAGTAGTACGAAGTATCACTTAGCTAACCTTTACACTTTATGAATAATATATAAGCTGGTCTAGGATTAGAAAAAGAAAAGGCTAATGTGATTTAAAAAATTTGACAGACTCATAAGAAAATTACTCTCAGAAGCTGAGTTAGAATGAATCAAAGTCTATATTCAATAATTACATAATAGTTAAATATTTAATTTTGTTAGGAAATGAGTAGAACAAAACCTTAATCAAGTAACCACTAAAGATCTGAAAGCAGTGACTGCACTGAAGTTTTATTTGTATAAAACTTGCAAGAACCTGGAAATGGGCTGTTGCATAAGAACAGATAGAATTATTGGAATGAGAAAGAATGAAAAGTGTAATAGTTATACTATAGCATTAATCGAATTGGTATTTGTAGAGTTTAATGGTCATGTATGTGGACTTGGGTGTTTTTCCTTTTTCTCTGACTTACAATCCAGAAGACATTCTGTGTGCTGCTAGCATAAACAACAAAGAGAGAACTTGCTTATTGGTGTAAACTGCATGCTAAGTGGAAATTAAAAAAAAAAAAAAATCCTGGTTTGCACAGCTGTGTGAAAGATTGTCCAGGTAAGCTTTTTAAGGCATTTACTATGTCAACAAACATAAGAAATTTTCTTTTCAATGAAGGCAAATCAGAGAAAAAGCAAGATCATTCTTATGTAAGCCTGATGTTTCTGATTTACTACTCACCTGGAAATCCAGGAATTGTGGTAATCTTGGCAGACTCTAGTTGTCTTAAAGTAGATCACTGTAGTCTCAAAACAGAACCAATGTTGTTTACTTTAATGTTAAAAGTAAGTATCTTCATGAAATGCCTTGTCTGGAATCTAAGTTGCAGAGAGGAGAAGGGAAGAATGCTAAAAAAAACAACTTAAGGAATAAGTTTTTCTCCTGAGTCTAAATTCAGACCTTGGTAAAGTAGACTCTAAAAGACAGGCTGGAATGCAGTATATTCCTTTATAAAAGAGAGTTCAGAGGCACCACCCATCCCCTCCCCCTCCTACCAATGCTCAAATAAAAATAGCAGGAAGGGTTTAGAGGAGTTCATGGGCTATTTATAAGACACACGGTGCCTTCTCCTCCTACAGGGACATTCCAAAGATTACAACTTAAGCAGTAGGTGATTATCAGGTCTGATCTGAGGGTTCTGGGCCCCTTTGAGCAGTTTAGTTATTTATTTTTAAAATTAACTTGATTGATGTCAACTTTACACACACAAAAATGCACCCATGCTGTGTGTACTCAATGAGTTTTGACCAATTAATAGACCTCTAAATCCACCACAAACAAGATATGGAACATTTCCATCACCCCCCAAAGTTCCTCTTAGGTTCCTTTGCAGTCAATCCACCCACATATACTCACCACCAGGCAACCACTGTTGCGCTTTCTGTTAATATAGATTGCTTTGTCTATTCTACCATTTCATATAAATAAAATCATGCCAGTACACCCTCTTTTGTGTTTAGCCTCTGCAGTTTTTGAGATGTAAGTATCTTGTGGGTATCAGTAGTTTATTCCTTGTTCCTGTTAGATTGTGTCCATAGCATGGATTTATCACAATTTGTTTATCCATTTACCGGGAGATGGACATTTCAGTTGTTGCAATTTGGGACAGTAGGAAAATAACCACTAGAAACACTTGTGGACAAGTTCTCTTGTAGACATATGTTTTCATTTCTTTTGAATAAATATTGAGGAGTAGATTTGCAGGTCGTGTGGTAGGTGGATATTGAATTTTATGAAAAATGGCCACTCTGCCATTTTATACTCCCACAGGCCCTGCATTTAAATTCCCATTGTTCTACAGCCTCATCAACACCTGAGACTGTCAGTCTTTTAAATTTTAGCCCATGTATTGGGTATAGTGTTATTTTAGTGTGGTTTACATTTGCACTTACTTCAGGGGCACCTGGGTGGCTCAGTCGGTTAAGAGTCTGACTCAGTTTCGGCTCAGGTCATGATCTCAAGGTTGTGGGGTCCAGCCTGGTGTTGGGCTCCCTGCTCAGTGGGGAGTCTGCTCGAGATTCTGTCTTTCTCTCTTTCTGTCCCCACACACACATCCACACGCTTTCTCTCTCTCAATATATATATATATATATATATATATATATATATATATATAAATCTTTTTTTAAAAAATCTGTACTTACTGAGCATTTTTTTCATGTTTATATCGGCCCTTTGTATATTTTCTTTTGTGTTTAAATCTTTTACCTATTTTTATTGGGCTGTCTTCTTACTATTGAATTGTAAGAGTTCTTGATACATTCTAGATACCAGTACTTTGTCAGATATCTGTGTCAAGAATATTTTCTTCTACTCTGTGGCTTGCATTTTCACTTCCTTAATGGTGTTATTAGAAAAGCATAGGTTTTTTTTCTTTTTTCTTTTTTAAAATTTTTATTTATTTTTTCAATTTCTTTTCAGTGTTCCAGAATTTATTATTTATGCACCACACCCAGAATACATGCCCTCCTTAATACCACCACCAGGCTCACCCAATCTCTCACCCCTCTGCCCTCCAAAACCCTCAGTTCCTCAGAGTCCACAATCTCTCATGGTTCATCTCCCCATCCAATTTCCCCCAACTCCCTTCTCCTCTCCATCTCCCCATGTCCTCTGTGTTATTCCTTATGCTCCACAAATAAGCGAAACCATATGATAATTGACTTTCTCTGTTTGACTTATTTCACTCAGCATTATCTCTTCAGTTCCATCCATGTTGATACAAGAGTTGGGTATTCATTCTTTCTGATGGAGGCATAATACTCCATAGTATATATGGACCACATCTTCTTTATCCATTCATCTGTTGAAGGGCATCATGGTTCTTTCCACCTTTTGGTGACTGTGGCCATTGCTGCTATGAACATTGAGGTAGAGATGACCCTTCTTTTCACTACATCTGTATCTTTGGTGTAAATACCCAGTAATGCAATTGCAGGATTATAGGGTAGCTCTATTTTTAATTTCTTAAGGAATCTCCACACTGTTTTCCAAAGTGGCTATACCAGCTTGCATTCCCACCAACAGTGTAAGAAGAGGGTTCCACTTTCTCCACATCTTCTCCAACAGTTAATTATCTTGTTAATTTTGGCCATTCTAACTGGTGTAAGGTGGTATCTCAATGTGGTTTTGATTTGAATCTCCCTGATGGCTAATGATAATGAACATTTTTTTCATGTGTCTGTTAGCCATTTGTATGTCTTCTTTGGAGAAGTGTCTGTTCATGTCTTCTGCCCATTTTTTGACTGATTATCTGTTTTTTGGGTGTTGAGTTTGAGGAGTTCTTTATAGATCTTGGATATCAGCCCTTTGTCTCTAGTGTCATTTGTGACTATCTTCTTCCATTCCGTGGGTTGTCTCTTTGTTTTGTTGACTCTTTCCTTTGCTGTGCAGATTTTTTTTCTTGAGGAAGTCCCTAAAGTTCATTTTCACTTTTGTTTCCTTTGCCTTTGGAGACACGTCTTGAAAGAAGTTGCTGTGGCTGATGTTGAAGAGGTTACTTCCTATGTTCTCATCTAGGATTTTGATAGATTCCTGCCTCATGTTGAGGTCTTTTATCCATTTTGAGTTTATCTTTGTGTATGGTATAAGAGAATGGCCAAGTTTCATTCTTCTGTAAATAACTGTCCAATTTTCCCAGTGCTGGTAATAATTTCTAATAATTGTTTCTGTTTCCTTGGTGTTAGTCATGATCTTTCATTCATGATTTTATTGATTTGGGTCCTTTCCTTTTTCTTTTGGATAAGTCTGGCTAGCGGCTTATTGATCTTATTGATTCAAAGAACCAGTTTCTAGTTTTGTTGATCTGTTCTACTGTTTTTCTGGTTTCTATTTCATTGATTTCTGCTCTAATCTTTGTTATGTCTCTTCACCTGTTTGGTTTAGGCTTTATTTGCTGTTTTTTTTGTTTGTTTGTTTTTGTTTTTTTTTTCAGGTCCTTTATATGTAAGGTTAGCTTGTGCATTTAGGATTTTTCTGATTTTTTTGAGGGAGGCTTCAATCGCTATGTACTTCCTTCTTAGGACTACCTTTGTTGTATTCCATAGGTTTTGAACCAATGTGTTTTCATTTTCATTGGTTTAAATGAATTGTTGAAGTTCCTCTTTAATTTCCTGGTTGACCCAGTCATTCTTTATCAGGGTGCTCTTTAACTTCCAAGTGTTTGAGTTCCTTCCAAATTTCTTCTTGTGATTGAGTCCCAGTTTCAAAGCATTGTGGTCTGAAAATATGAAGGGAATAATCTCAATCTTTTGGTATTAGTTGAGACCTGATTTGTGACCCAGTATGTGGTCTATCTGGAGAAAGTGCCATGTGCATTTGGGAAGATGAATATTCTTTTGTTTTAGGGTGGAATGCTCTGTATATATCTATGAAGTCCATCTGGTCCAATGTGTCATTCAAAGCTCTTGTTTCTTTGTTGATCTTCTGCTTAGATGATCTGTCCATTGCAGAGAATGGAGTGTTGAGGTCTCCTACTATTAAAGTATTATTATCAATATGATTCTTTATTTTGGTTAGCATTGACTTATATAGTTGGCTGCTCCCATGTTGGGGGGCATAGATATTTACAATTGTTAGATCTTCTTGTTGGATAGACCCTTTAAGTATTATATAGTGTTGCTCTGCATCTCTGACTAGTCTTTAGTTTAAAATCTAATTTGTCTGATGTGAAAATTGCTACCCCAGCTTTCTTTTGAGGTATGTTGGCATGATAAGTGGTTCTCCATCCCTTATTTTCAATCCGGAGGTATCTTTAGGTTCAAAAATGAGCATATGGATGGGTCCTGGTTTTTTATCCAGTCTGAAGCCCTGTGTCTTTTCATGGGAACATTCAGCTCATTTACATTCAGAGTAACTATTGAAAGATATGAATTTAGTGCCATTGTATTGCCTGTGAAGTCCCTGTTATAGGTTTTCTCTGTTTCTTTCTGGTATATGTGACTCTTCGGAGTCTCTCCAGGTTTACAGAATCTCCCTTAATATTTCTTGTAGGGCTGGCTTGGTGGTCACATATTCTTTCAGTTTCTGCCTGTCCTGAAAGCTATTTCTCTCTCCATCCGTTCTGAATGACAGCCTTGCTAGATAAAATATTCTTGGCTTCATATTCTTTTCATTTAGTACCCTGAATATGTCTTTGTTAGCCCTTTCTGGCTTTCCAGGTTTCTGTGAATCATCTAATGTTATTCTTATGCTCCTCCTTCCAAATGTAAGCAACCTCCTCTCTGTGGCTGTTCTCAGGATTGTTTCCTTAGTTGTAAATTTGCAAGCTTTGCTATTATATGTTGGGGTGTTGATCTATTTTTATTGATTTTGGGAGGGGTCCTCTCTGCCTCTTGGACATGAATACTTGTTTCATTCACCAGATCAGGGAAGTTCTCAGCTATGATTTGCTGAAGTATATGTGCTAGCCCTCTTTTTCTCCACCCCCTCAGGGATCCTAATAATTCTAACTCTGGAACGTTTCATAGTATCTTAATCTCTCTAATCCTTTTCTCATGTGCTACTAGCAGACTATATGTGTTTTCCTCAACTTCCTTCCTTTCCACCAGCTTATCTTGTAGATCACTAATTCTTTCTTTTGCCTCATTTACCCTGGCAGTTAGAGTATCCAGTTTAGACTGTATCTCCTTCACAGTATTTTTTAGTATGGCCTGATTAGATCTCATTTCTGTTCTTAGAGATCTTACATTGTCACTAATGCTTTTTTTGCTATTGAATTTATGATTGCTGTCCTGAAGTCTATCTCTGATATCTTGCTTATATTCGCATCCCTTAGTTCTGTGGCAGAGGACATTGTCTCTGTTTCTTTTCTTTGTTGAGAGTTCTTCTTGCTCATTCTGTCAAGTGTTGGTTGAGTGAAGATGAACTCTGGCAAAATCTGGAGTGGTCTGAAGCCACCACCACAAAAACCAAGCCAAAATGAAACCCAAGGGTAAAATTCAACAAATTTTTAAAAAGGGGAGCAGAATGGGGGCTATAATCTCTCAGTGTGGACAAAACAGGGTGTTTCAGTTGGTCCTGGGTGTATTTTGGTCTGTGTATTAGAAAATAGAAAAGTAAAGAAAGTAAAACTCATGTATATATATAAAGGTAAAATTGAATAGTGAGAAAAGGACAACAATAAAGTATATCTAGAAAAGACATAGGTGTGAAAAAATACACATTAAAAAGCTACTATGAAATATAATTTGATATAGTAAACATCTAGTTGAAATGAGAAGGTGAAAAGAAAAAAAAAAGAAAAGCACAAGAAAAAGAAAAAAATAAAAAATAAAAAGAAAGTGAGAATTTACTGAAAAAGAAACAATTCATGAGGCTACACCTGGAGTTCAATATATAAATTTTCCCTGGCATTGGGATTTTACAATCTTGTGGGATCCATAGCATTGTCTTCCACCTGTTCTTCTATCCTGTCTTCTGAGGAAGGGGACTGCCTTACTCTTTCTCAAGTAACCTTCCCTGTGTGGAGTCACTCCCACCTCCTATCAGGGGGATGGGTTCAATAGAAACCGGTATTCCGTGTGTCTTTTTCTCCCTGGGAGTTATCTGCTCCTCTTCAGAGGATCAGAGCAAAAATGGCTGCACCCAAACCTCTGGCCCAGAGCAGAAAATTTACAGTCTGCCCTCTTTAATAAACCCTCCAGGACAAACAGTCTCCACTTCCCTATGTACCCCCGAAAACTGCAGACTCCTATGGTGCACGCCCACAGCAATTCTCTCAGAGGTAGACCCAGGAGCTCAGGAGCACTGGCCTTTGTGATTCTAAAACTTCAACCAGCTGCAGGCTCAGGTCACACCCAGAGTTCCTAGATCGTGTCTGAGTGCCACTTTAGAGCCTTGTCTGGGCCTCTACCACTCTGCAAGATTTTGCCTGGTTGTGGACACAGGTTCGATTTTTTCAGGCTGCCAAGAAAAGAGTGATTATAAACCAGCCTGGCTCCTTGTTTATGGTGATCTGAGCTGAGAGTCCCTTTCTGTACTCGCTGACCATAACCTGCTCCCTGGCTCTACTCATTGGGCACTCTATGGTTCAGGGCCCCTCTTTTACTCTGGGGCTCTTCCTATCCTGAGACCACAATGCCCCATGTAGAATTCTGTCTTTTCACTTCCTGAGCATCTTTCAGAGAGGAATGTCTATCCCTAGAGCAGATTTCTAAGGTTTTGCACCTAAGGAAGGTGATACAATTCCAGGAGTCAGCTTATGGAAGCAGCCTCCGCCTTCTGTTTATCTTCTGATATATCCCTGCAGATTTACAACTCTGCCTGTCCTAGCTTGCAAAAAGCACTCACTTTTCTGCATGTAGAGATCCAGTTATATATTCTAACATCTTGGGCTGATTTTGTGGATGTTCAAAATGGTTTGGTAGATATCCAAGTAAATTCAGGGGACCCATTGAAACAGGGTCCCCTGATTGTTCACCATCTTGCCTCCTCTCACATTGAAAGAGATCTTCTTTACCAGTTTCTTTCATGATATTAGTCTGTTGAGGTTTTCTAGTTCTTTTCAAGTCAAACTGGTGATTTATATTTTCTCAGAAAACTACCAGTTTCAACTGGTTTCCAGCTGAATTTGTGTGTGATCAAGCATAATATTCTCTAAGAATACTTTCTCTTTTCTCTGAATTTGTGGTTATTTACCTATTTTAATGTTCAGTTTTACATATTTGGGTCATTCCTCCTCCAACCCCCATTAGATTATCTAGGGCTAAAATAATCATCAAATGACACACCTGCCAACTCCTAGCCTGCCTTTAACATCCAGCTGTCACCTCTTCTTGGAGTTTTTCCAAGCTTCCCTGGGAAAATTCAGTGCCTTTCCTCTGATTTCTTTTTAATTTTGAAAAATTTAAACACAAAAATTAAAAAAAAATAAAGCCTATGGAATTAATCAATATTAACATTTGTCTTTTTAAAAACAACAACATTATGTCATATTTGTTCCAGATCTTTTTTGTTAAAGAAAGCATAACCGACAAATTAAAACTTCTTCTTTTTACCCACCAACACCATCATGAAAGACCTCTCATCAAAGACCACAAGTGTGAATTGGGTAGCTCTTGCAACATGTTTCTATCCATAAATCATAAATAGTATTGTTTGTGATTTCTATTAATATTAAATATTCATGAAAGAAAAGAAAAGAAATTATTATCTACTTGGCAATTTTTTTCAGGCTCATCCCTACTGGAACTAATACTGGGGAAAACCATAATCTTAGTGCTAAAGAAATTGCCTAGGTTTTAGTATTTCTCTGGAGAACTTTACTGTTGAAGGTGATAAATTATGTTAAGCTCTTATTTTTTTCTCTTTTATATTATTTGGTTCATTCATTTACTTATCCATTAATTTATTCAACAAGCATTTGCAAAAAGGTTAAAAATTTATGCATACTGCAACTCATAAATGCAGGATATGTTTAAAAACCATATCTAAAATAACCTTATTGTCTTTCCTAACACCCAATCCTGGCTAAAGCCCAGAGAGAAGCTGGGACACTCAGATCTGACTGTTTTCCACATCTCTCTTTCCCCTTTCCTTCCTATAGCCCCCTAGTAACAGGGACTGACTTCCCTGCCTTCTTCTGCATCACATCTTCTTCCTATCACCAAGCAATAAGGCCTGGCTATCATGCACAGAAGTCATATCGGTGTTACATTGTGTGAGAAATCTGAGTCTTCGCCAGGTTTAAACAAATGAAAGAAAGCAATTTAGAAAATTCTCTTCCTACAAAGCCTTGGCTTTTGAGTTTATTGTCTTACTTTGAAGTCCTGTTTTAACTGTCATAAATTGAATAGGAACAATGCTTATCCATATTTCTTTAGCCACCAGTCAAATGGATATTTCTGGTCAATTGAGAAGAAGCTCTTAGCAGGAGATGGTGTCATAGAGAAGCAAATATTTGTAATTCAGGCCAGCTTTGGAACTGGGTGGAAAATTCCAATGTCTTTCTAATTTCCCTGTTCTGGCCAAAGCTACAGAGTATGGTTGTTGAGTAGAAACATCCATTCACTCTCCTTCTAGGAAGATATTTTCTTTCACTTTTGGAAAGCATCATGCTCTCTGACCTTTAATTTGTCCTCACTGAATACTTTGCAATGCTTTTGCAGTGATTTGCAATAATTTTAGGGTTACCACATGAAAAATAAATGAAAATCTCCTGGTCCTTAAGAGACAAGCCCTCCCAGATACACCTATACACTAATAAAAACACAACCAGTTGTGGCTTCCCTTTATGTGCTCACCCTGTTTGCACTGCTGACCAAATAAAATAGAAAGTATTTCTTGTTTCATGTGGCCATGTTCCAGGTAGAATGATACCACACATTTCGATTTTGTTTTAAAACCTCTGCCCTGAAAAAAAACAAAAACAAAAACAAAACAAACAAACAAACAAACAAAAAACAAAAGAAAAAAAGAAATGTAAAATCTTGCTCTCATAGGATTAAAATCTGTTTGGAACACTGCTCAGTGACTGTGAAGAGGAGCAGTATTTCTTTCAGCAAAGAGCCTGGGCCCTTGACTCAGAGTTGGCTGGTTTCTTCCTACTCATGTTGTCACATGATTGAAATAATTAGTTAAAAAACTTTAAAAGCGACTATGAAAAGGAACAGTATTTCTTTCAGCAAAGTGCCTGGGCCCTTGAGTTAGAGTTGGCTGGTTTCTTCCTACTCATGTTGTCACACGATTGAAATAATTAGTTAAAAGACTTTAAAAGCAAGGTGTATTCTACAACCTCCTATAAAATATCCTCAAGGGTCTGAAAGATAGAAGTTCAATTAAAGTTAATCTTAGGTTTGTAAAACTTCTAAAAACAATAGGTGGAGGGGCCCATTTAGTGCAGTTGATTGAGTGTTGGCTCTTGGTTTGGGGTCAGGGTCCTGGGATTGAGCTCCACATTGGGCTCTGTGCTTAGCATGGAGTCTGCTTGAGATTCTTTCCCTCTCTCTTTGGCCCTCCCCCTGTGGTCTCTCTCTAAGATAAATAAATAAAATCTTAAAACAAGTAAAAAAATAGATAATTGAAAAGAGTATGTGTGTCAGTTTATTGTATAGAGCATGAAAATAATGTTAAGAAGTAGACTTAGTGGATTCCTGGGGAATTCTACCAAACTTTCAAAGAAGAAATAACCCCAATTCTCCTGAAGCTGTTCCAAAAAATTGAAGCAGAAGTATAACTTACAGACTCTTTTTATGAAGCCAGCATTACCCTGATCCCCAAACCAGGCAAAGACCCTACCAAAAAGGAGAATTTCAGACCAATATCACTGATGAATATGGATGCAAAGATTCTCAACAAGATCCTAGCAAACAGGATCCAGCAGCACATTAAAAAGATGATCCACCATGACCAGGTGGGATTCATCCCTGGGTTGCAAGTTTGGTTCAACATTCGCAAATCAATCAATGTGATAGAACGAATCAATAAGAGAAGAGAGAAGAACCACATGGTACTCTCAATTGATGCAGAAAAGGCATTTGATAAAATCCAGCATCTGTTCCTGATGAAAACATTTCAAAGTATAGGGATAGAGGGAACATTCCTGAACTTCATAAAATCTATCTATGAAAGACCCACAGCAAATATCATCCTCAATGGGAAAAAGCTTGCAGCCTTCCCGTTGAGATCAGGAACACGACAAGGATGCCTACTCTCACCACTCTTGTTCAACATAGTATTAGAAGTCCTAGCAACGGCAATCAGACAACAAAGAGAAATAAAAGGTATCCAAATTGGCAAGGAAGAAGTCAAACTCTCTCTCTTCGCAGATGACATGATTCTTTATATGGAAAACCCGAAAGACTCCACCCCCAAACTACTAGAACTCATACAGCAATTCAGTAACGTGGCAGGATACAAAGTCAATGTACAGAAATCAGTGGCTTTCTTATACACTAACAATGAAAATACAGAAAGGGAAATTAGAGAATCGATTCCATTTACTATAGCACCAAGAACCATAAGATACCTGGGAATAAACCTAACCAAAGAGGTAAAGGACCTGTACTCGAGGAACTACAGAACACTCATGAAAGAAATTGAAGAAGATACAAAAAGATGGAAGACTGTTCCATGCTCTTGCATTGGAAGAATAAACATTGTTAAAATGTCTATACTGCCTAGAGCAATCTATACTTTTAATGCCATTCTGATCAAAATTCCACCAGTATTTTTCAAAGAGCTGGAGCAAATAATCCTAAAATTTATATGGAATCAGAAGAGACCCCGAATTGCTAAGGAAATGTTGAAAAACAAAAACAAAACTGGCGGCATCACGTTACCCGATTTCAAGCTTTACTACAAAGCTGTGATCACCAAGACAGCATGGTACTGGCATAAAAACAGACACATAGATCAGTGGAACAGAGTGGAGAGCCCAGATATGGACCCTCAACTCTATGGTGAAATAATCTTCGACAAAACAGGAAAAAATATTCAATGGAAAAAAGACAGTCTCTTCAATCAATGGTGCTGGGAAAACTGGACAGCGATATGTAGAAGAATGAAACTCGACCATTCTCTTACAGCGTACACAAAGATAAACTTGAAATGGATAAAAGACCTCAACGTGAGACAGGAATCCATCAGAATCCTAGAGGAGAACATAGGCAGTAACCTCTTTGATATCAGCCACAGCAACTTCTTTCAAGATATGTCTCCAAAGGCCAAGGAAACAAAAGCGAAAATGAACTTTTGGGACTTCATCAAGATCAAAAGCTTCTGCACAGCAAAAGAAACAGTCAACAAAACAAAAAGGCAACCCACGGAATGGGAGAAGATATTTGCAAATGACAGTACAGACAAAAGGTTGATATCCAGGATCTATAAAGAACTTCTCAAACTCAACACACACAAAACAGATAATCATATCAAAAAATGGGCAGAAGATATGAACAGACACTTCTCCAACAAAGACATACAAATGGCTATCAGACCCATGAAAAAATGTTCATCATGACTAGCCATCAGGGAGATTCAAATTAAAACAACATTGAGATACCACCTGACACCAGTTAGAATGGCCAAAATTAGCAAGACAGGAAACAACGTGTGTTGGAGAGGATGTGGAGAAAGGGGAACCCTCTTACACTGTTGGTGGGAATGCAAGTTAGTGCAGCCACTTTGGAGAACAGTGTGGAGATTCCTGAAGAAATTAAGAATAGAGCTTCCCTATAACCCTGCAATTGCACTGCTGGGTATCTACCCCAAAGATACAAATGTAGTGAAAAGAAGGGTCATCTGTACCCCAATGTTTATAGCAGCAATGTCTACGGTCGCCAAACTGTGGAAAGAACCAAGATGCCCTTCAACGAATGAATGGATAAGGAAGATGTGGTCCATATACACAATGGAGTATTATGCCCCCATCAGAAAGGATGAATACCCAACTTTTGTTGCAACATGGACGGGACTGGAAGAGGTTATGCTGAGCGAAATAAGTCAAGCAGAGAGAGTCAAGTATCATATGGTCTCACTTATTTGTGGAGCATAACAAAGAACATGGAGGACATGGGGAGATGGAGAGGAGAGGGAGTTGAGGGAAACTGGAAGGGGAGATGAACCATGAGAGACTATGGACTCTGAAAAACAACCAGAGGGTTTTGAAGAGGTGGGGGGTGGGAGGTTGAGAAACCAGGTGGTGGGTAATAGAGAGGGCACGTACGGCATGGAGCACTGGGTGTGATGCCAAAACAATGAACACTGTTATGCTGTAAATAAACAAATAAAAAAAAAAGTAGACTTAGGCAAAGAACATGTTTTCTCCTCCTGCCATAAACTTAATCTTTTGACACCTGTGTCCACATGTTTATTCCATTATCTCAGAATTGCATAATTGGTTACTCTGAGTTTAATGTTAACATTACACAATATTCCATTAAGACCATTTTAAATTTTAAGTCCTCTGTCTTTTGAAAAGTGGAGAACCTCTGCTTTATAAGGCTTTTCTGACACTAAAACTCTGTAGGAAAAATAAAAACACTCCTATTGCACTTTGAGGTTTTGTTACAGACATTCTGTGGTTGGATGGGATAATTAAAGTCTAAGTCATTTTATACATGATAAAACCAAAGGTCCTCTGAGATTATGCAATGTATTCAGGTCACACAGAGTTGATGAAATATCTGGAATAGGAACTTCATGTGCTTTCTAGTATATCTCACCAACACAGCGGTCTGACCACAGGTGTCTTAGTTCTCTAAGGCTATTGCACCCTTGCCTTCAGTATGATAGGAGAATAGCTTGTCTGCTACACTTCCTGTCAACAAAACCAAATCAGCAATGACTAAAAAAATGTGTCTACAGTAGAAATTAAGATGGCCACAGTCAGAATAGTTTCTCATTTGTATTGAAAAGCATTTTCTTTGAAGCATACCACATACCTCAGCCTTTGAACGAGATGGAAATTTAACAACAAAGAAAATAGAGAAGTATTTTGTTTTCTCTCTCTCCTATATGTTCTTTTTCTTTTACTTTTTCTTTTTTCTTTTCTTTTTTTTTTTTTTTAAGAAAGAACGGGTTCTAAAACAACCATTGGGAAATTCGACTGTTTCTGAACTATGAAGTATTATCTTTTCCCATCAGAATTATTCTTCTCTTCCTTACCAAATCCTACAATGTCACTGCCTCCTTTCCCCAGTCCAGGCTTTTCCATGAATATAATATGTTATATGAAAAGGGGCCTGGAGAAATCACATGGCATCCTGAAATTCTTAGTGACCTAAGGAAAAGTGTTGCAAATGTGGATAGAATTAGAGTGTGGGAACAGTTTATGAGGTCTAGTCCCATATGTTATTTTGTTCAAGTAAGAACTAAGCACTGAATGGAAGTTGCATTGCTAGCCAATGTAAAATAACCTAGGAACTGTGCACATAGACTAAGTCCTTAGCTTTAGTTATAAAATGAGCTCTCAAGTGCATAGAATGGAAAGTGAAGACTATTCCACTCATCCTATCTTTTGAAAAATATAGTGCCTGGATAGATGTCATTTAAGAAAAAGTAAACAAGAAAAATCTACAATGGGGCTTATAAAAGGATACTATAGCTTAAGGAAAGAGAGAAACACCCCCAAATATAAAAGAAAATAAATCTATATAAAGATATATCATCATTTTATGGGGCACCTGGGGGCTCAGTGGCTTAAGCCGCTGCCTTTGGCTCAGGTCATGATCCCAGGGTCCTGGGATCGAGCCGCATGTCAGACTCTCTGCTCAGCTGGGAGCCTGCTTCCCTTCCTCTCTCTCTCTCTCTCTCTCTCTCTCTGCCTGCCTCTCTGCCTACTTGTGATCTCTGTCAAATAAATAAAATCTTAAAAAAAAGATATATCATCATTTTAGAAAGCAATTGCTTCATTGGTCTCCAAGCATATGAATAGTAGCCTCCATGAAATAGGTACTTTGCCCATTGGGCTAAGGCAAAAGCTGGGATCCAAGTATTATCTGAGTGAATGAGAAACTTATACAATAAGTTATAGGTACACTAGTTTAAGGATCCTCTCAAAATGAAAGTAGTAAATAGAATTAACACTTCTGACATCATGTCAATCTGGAGGACAAACTTGAGATACTCATCAAGAAGCTGTAGAATGAGCTAAAAAAGAATTTCTTAAAGTGATAAGGATTAAAAATAAAAGATGACAGTAACTTTATTTAATTCTAACTTAATTATATTAAGTATCTATTACATTTTAGGCATACACTGTGCAAATTCAAATGAAAAAGAAATCAAGATGATTTCATAAACATCATATAGAGTAGCTGGCAAGGCAAAAAAGTATGAAAACTGACAGAGGTATCAAGTTTGTATTG
Source organism: Meles meles (assembly GCF_922984935.1). Lineage (NCBI taxonomy): Eukaryota > Metazoa > Chordata > Mammalia > Carnivora > Mustelidae > Meles > Meles meles. The sequence goes on along the minus strand of NC_060067.1, from coordinate 110,132,256 downwards.
ATAAGAGGAAAGTTGCATTGTCAAGAAATATCTTAGTATTAAATAAATGTGATATTTTGCAAGTTAGAATTATGGGGAAAATGAGAGACACAAACACTTACTTGGAACTTGGAAGTGCTGATCTAATCCAAGGGAGAGTAATGAATGCATACAGGTTGGGCTACTCCATCTGTGAGAATGCCTATACTCTAAGTCACAAAATCTGGGTGAACAATGGCTTAAGACTTTGCTACTGAAAGTGAGGTGCACAGACCTGCAGAATGGGATTCATCTGGAACTGGCTGGGGATGCAGAATTTCAGGCCTAGCCCACACATACTGAATCAGAATCTGCATTCTAACAAAATGCCTAGGTGATTCAAATGCACATTATTCACTCATGCACACTCAAATACTTGATATATAAAGACTATTTTGAATAATAAAATAATAAGGTAAAAATATATATGCTACATACTCTACATATAGAGACTATCCTCATTTTTTAACATTTATGGAAGATTTATGAAATTCATCACTAGGATATAGCAACATTTAAAAAAATAATTTACTTATTTATTTGAGAGAGAGCATGAGCAGAGGGAAAGGGAGAAGCAGACTCCCCACTGAGCAGGGAGCCCAATGCAGCACTCAATCCCAAGACCCTGGGATCATGACCTGAGCTGAAGGCAGACACTTACCAACGGAGCCACCCAGGTGCCCCAACACTTTTTTTTCTTAAAGGATTTTTATTTATTTGACAGTGAGAGTGAGTAAGAGAGAGAGAGAGAGAGCACAGGCAGGGGGAAAGGGAGAGGGAGAAGCAGACTCTCTACTGAGCAGGGAGCCCGACATGGGGCTCGATGTCAGGACCCTGGAATCATGACCTGAGCCGAAGGCAGACACTTAACTGACTGAGCCAGCCAGGTGCCCCACAACAATCTTATTAACTCCAAAGCCAGAAGTTGTACAAGTCATACAGTCTGAAAATTAGATTAAAATTTAACTGCACAGATTCAAACAAAAATCAACAAACAAAAAGAACTACCAGCTATTGTTTCAAAGAAGATATTAAAAATAAAACTTTGGACATTTTGTATTCATAGGCAAAAGCTTTAATTATTTAATAAGAAAAATTATAATCTAGATATTTAAATTAAGGAGGTAGAGAAACTGCAACAACTTTGTTGAAAGAACAGGTCAAGACACATGTGTCTGGTGGGAAAACTGACTGAATTGAATTTTCTTACAGAGATTATAAATCATATTCTTCAACCACCTGTTGCTTTGTCATTATTCTCTACACTGGTGTAGAAGCCAGTTATTACTCAGCTAGTACTGTGTTGTGCCTAGCTCTGTCCTTGAAAATGGAAGTTTTTAATTGCCTCAGAAACTGAGACCCAGAGGTAGAACAGCTCCTGTTTTAATGAGAGGACCACAGAAGAGCTTTACTTGCCACTTACAGCTGAGCCCCTGTTGGGACAACCTGATCACCTTCCCCAGAAGGATAGAGGAGGGGGTTCTGTTTCTGTTTATTACTTTGTCAGGGCAAATAATGTACATTCATAGTGACATTGAACCACAACACTTTCCTGCTCTGATTTAGGATACAGAAGACAAGCTTCTTGATGAATTTTATGGATAAATAGAGGGTAAATATATTTGATTTTCTAAACAAAGAGGATTTTGAAATTCTAGCTGCACATTACATGTGTACCCCTTTTACTGTAGATGTTCAATATGTGTCAGAATAAAGTCTAGCCTTTGGCATTTTTTGCTTAGGAATTATAGAAAACAAAGCTATTAATCACATCTGTCCCCACAAGGAAAAATAAAACACTATGTGGTTGTACCAGGAAGTCTTGGCCTCCACCTAGGTGATTTTACTAAGGAATTCTGAGAACAAGGACTTAAGACTTTGTCCATAAGAATGAGAAACTTTGGAGATTATATATTTGTATATATGAACTATGAACTTTGGATATTTTTAAATGGGCTTGTAATCATTTTGGCATGTTCAAACGACCATTGTATTTGTGTGGTGAAGAATAGAATAGATAAGGATGAAGCTGGAAACTGAAAACCAGGTAGGTGCTTATTGTAGTAGCACACAGGAAAGACCATGACAGCCTAGGTGAGGTGGTGAGCTAAATAAATAGGGGGTAATCATAGAGACCAAGAGATGTTTGGGACATGAAATGCAGTAGTTAGTGATTGACTGGATGTCAGAAGTGGAGACAGAGAAATTATATTGATTCTCTGGTTCTTGCACTTACAGAGGGATCAGAGAAGAAAGAAGTTTGTGGAGGAGGTGATGGGTTGTACTTTAGACAAGTGGATTTTGAGGTGCCTAATGCCCATCCAAATGGAAGTGCCCAATGCGTTTTGACCTAAATAAATCTGGAGTTCCAAAGAGAGGTCCAGGCTATTGGTATAGATTTGGGAGGCATTAGCATATAGTATTTGAAAGCAAGGACTGAATAAAAGCACCATCAGGGAGGGATAATGATAAAAAGATATTCATGAACAATATTAAAACAATGTTTTTAAATTAAAACAATGGAAAGAGGGGTCAAGTCTGGTCAAATCTAAGACTGACATCTAAGGAGTAGTGAAAATTTCCAGAAAAGCTATAAAACAACAGAATATTACTGGCTCAAGGATCAGCAACTTCAACTCTAAAGTGAAGTCCATTTATGTGACAAAATTGGCAGTTTCCTCCTACAAGACCTTAAAATTTAAACGTCATCAAAGATAATGCAGGAGCGAAAATGTGATAGAATTTATGAATTCTAAAGCTTGGAGTCAAAGCACTATTAGTTGACATTGAGATTGCAATCTCCTCCATCTATTGTTCCCCATCCCTCACTTGTGTTTGTCATACTTCTTTGTGATTTCCTTAAAATCTCTGTTGGTTAACAGCTCATGTGCCCTTCCAGTGACATTTCCTTTCACCTTCAGTTTGTTGCAAGTCAACACACTCCATCCATCTTCCCTCTGGGATTGTGGGATGAGACTGGAAGGTAGGAGGGGTGGGAAAAGTTTAGTGCTGGCAAATAAGACAGCCAGACTTTGTGGGATTTGGTGGAGAGCAGAGTCTGTGTGGGATATACTGATCTATATAGGGAATGTGACATTGGGAACTATGGTTCTTTGTCTTTAATCACAGCTTGTAAAAAAAAAAAATCCTGAATCGGTAGGAAAGGATGAAATGTAGAAGAAGGTGTAATTTTTTCCTATTATTATTATTAAGAGAGAGAGAATACTCAAGCTGGGGATGGAGGGCTAGTAGGGGCAGAGGGAGAGGGGAAGAGAATCTTAAGCGGGCTCCACATTCAGCAAGGAGTGCTCAGTAGGAGACAAATACAAAAATACCGAGATGAATTTGATGTTCTTTCTGTTTTCAGGAAACTTAAATTCCAGAAGATTTTATAGGGAAAGTTAGATAAATCCTTTACTAGAAGCATAAAAAGAGTTATCAAATAAGTCAAACCAGGGCAATTGGGAAATCTCCACAGAGTTGACATTTAAACAGGGTTTTAGGGGTGCCTGGGTGGCTCAGTGGGTTAAGCCTCTGCCTTCAGCTCAGGTCATGATCTCAGGGTCCTGGGATCAAGCCCTGCATCGGGCTCTCTGCTCAGTGGGGAGTCTGCTTTCCCCTCTTTCTCTGTCTGCCTCTCTGCCTACTTGTGATCTCTCTGTCAAATAAATATAAAATCTTTTAAAAAATAAAAATAAAGTGGGTTTTATATATTTTGACAAGTGAACACATGAGGGAACTATAATTCCAAATAGAGGAATCCCTTGAATAGAATGGAGCAAGGTAAGGCATGTTTTGATTGAGTGTCCACAGCGTAGGGAGATAATCTTGAGAAGTAGGTAAGATCTAAGTATATATTACAGTTGATCCTTGAACAACATGGTGGTGGTTAGGGATGCCAACTCCCAAGCAACTGAAAATCCGTATATAACATTTGACTCCCCAAAACTTAACTACTAATAGCCTGCTTTTCACCAGAAGCATTACTGATAACATAAATAGCTAAGACAGGTTTTTATGTTATATATATTATACACTATATTCTTACAATGAAATAATCTAGAGGAAGAAAATTCTAACAAAATCATAAAGTAAAGAAAATCCATTTACAGTACTGTATTATATTTGTTGGAAAAAAACCCCATGTATAAGTGGACCTGCTCAGTTCAAACCCATGTTCTGTCAACTGTACTTCAAACACCAGTTTAAAGGCTTAGCATTTCTTTTATCAAAGGAATGAGGCTGCTGAAAGTTCCCATTATTAAAGTGAAAGGATCAAAGTTGTGTTTTATAAAAATCCCCCACTAGCCTTGTACAAGAATATTGTGAAGTGTGTGGGGGGGACAGGAGTTCTTGCAGTAGAAATATTATTTTATGTAAGAAGATATAAACATTCAAAATTAGAGCAGTGGAATTAAAATGGAAAAAAGAAAATGAAAAAAAGAAAAAGACAAACCTGGGTGGCTCAGTGGGTTAAGGCCTCTGCCTTCGGCTCGGGTCATGATCTCGGGGTCCTGGGATCGAGTCCCGTGTCGGGCTCTCTGCTCAGCGGGGAGCCTGCTTCCTCCTCTCTCTCTCTCTCTGCCTGCCTCTCTGCCTACTTGTGATTTCTCTCTGCCAAATAAATAAATAAAATCTTTAAAAAAAAAAAAAGAAAATGGAAAAGAAGAGATCACGCTCAAACTCCTAATTACCATCCATGCAATTTATTATTGAGATACAGGTGGCAGCGTGTTTTTACTTTTGGTTAGGTGGGAGAAATGGGTGGCCATGAAAGGGAACTAAGACCTTGTTGAGAATTTACCATGTGCCAATCACATTTAACAAATACTATCTCACTGAGAGGTCATAACATCACTTTAAAGTGGATTTAAAGGAAAACTGAAGGGGATGGAATCAAAGTGATGAGGGAGCAAAAGGCTAGCTGAGGACAAAGCAGAAGGTGACACCTCACAACCCCTCCCTCCCCAATGGGATATATGTGACGTTCCTCAGGCACTCCTGGCTGCCCTAAAGAAAAAAGAAATAGTTAACTTGTAGAGATTACAATTTTGCAGGACAGGAGTCTCCCTTAGTTTACAAATGTCCTACTGATTTACAAGGAAGAAGCTTTCTTATCAATAGCCTAACCTCCAGAGACCCATAACTTAGTTCCTGAAGCCCTAACATCACCTTCCCCTCCATAAAATTGAGGAACGCTGAGGTGGAAGGAAATGTAAATCAGGTTGAATTTCTTTTAAACTTAAAGCCCATTGACACGGACCTGTGATAGGAGGAGTGTAACATTCCTCCAGGAAACTCCCAACTGTCTTCATGTTAGTAGCTCATTAGAGGGAAAAACAGCTTGGCTTGACAATGACTATAGGCAATGCTAATTCCCTCTTCAGTAATCAAGTACAGTGGTAGTTTTCTCACCATAGACAGTATTTATTAAACAGACTATTGTAATATGCCATTTCTCCTGATAGAGCTGTTGAAACAGCCAAACACTGATTTAAGCAAATACTTCACCACTTAATCTTAGCTTGGGCTACTATAACAAAATACCACAGATGAGGTGGTTTAAACAACAGACATTTATCTCTCACAGTTCTGAAGGCTGGAAGTCCAAGATCAAGGTGCTGACTGATTTGGTTCCTTATGAGAGCCCTTTTCCTGGCCAATAGATGACTACTTTCTTATTGTGTCCTCCCTGTGTTGGAGAGAGTGAGTTCTCTGTGTCTTCTCTTACAAGAACGCTAATCCTACCAATCAGGACCCTGTTCTTGTTATCTTATTTAACTTAGCATACTTCCTTACTCCAAATATAGTCATATTAGGGGTTAGGAATTCAACATATGAATGGGGGGGCACAATTCAGTTAACAGCAATACCTACAGCAAAATTCAAAGAAAGCATTTTTCTACTAAGTTTATTATTCAGCAAAACAAAACAGCCATAGCTTAAGAGAAAATACGCCTAAGGAAAACAGTATTATCATTTGTTTGTGAGAGTGGCCTTATCACAAATTCCAGTGAAACTAAACATTCAAAGTAAATGTATGCATTTCACGTGATTCCAGTGAAATCAATGCCAGGGGCAGACTACATTCTCTGTTCATGTTAATGAACTGTTGCAAGTAAGGGTAATATTTGCAGGAAATAATTTCCTCAGGAATGTTTATCCTTAATAGAAATTACAAATACAGCATAAAGTTTCCTTTGTTAATGACATCAAATTTATTGGGAGGCAATACTATATATTATAGAAATATAAGATGCTGATAGTAAAAAGAATAAAATCCATCACCCAGAGATAACCATGAATAATAACATTGGGTCTATGTGCTTCCAGAATTCTTTGTACACACAACTTTATATGACTTATACTCTTCAGTACTTTTCAAATTAATGTCAGAATAGTGAAAATATTGTCTTTTTTCTTTTTTTTTTAAATATTTTCATGTTGGCAAATGTCCACCTATGATATTTTAAATTGGTGAAAAGCATATTTTACTGTATGGATATGCCATAACTTATGAACAATATGTCAGAATCTCTGATTCCTACATTTCACCCATATTAGTCTTTGTAGTCTTTCTTTGTTTGATTGGTTTAGTTTTAATTTTCTTAATTACTGAAGCTTAATTTTTTATGTACTTATTGCCCATTTGTTTTTCTTCCATAGATTATTAATTCATTAATTCATTTCCTCTGCCTATTTTTGAGAGATCTTTTTCTTACTGATATGCAAGAAATCATTGTAGAGAATACATTAGCCATTCATGTTTAATTTGAAAAATTTTCCAAGTTGTCACTGGCAGTTAGAATTTTTCTAGGGCTTTTTTCCCCAGCTTTAACACGTCTTCTACTACTAATGGGGTAAATCTACTACTAATGTATAAATCTTAATCTCTGATACTTATTTAGATATATGATCAAGTATCCCAATACAAATTACTGAATTATCTGTCCCTTAAGCATTTATTAAAATTTCAATTATTATATACTAAATTATTAGTCATTTTTTATCTATTTATGGGTGAAACGTAGTTTTATTTTTATTTTCTGTTTGTCATTGCTATACAGAAATAGATTGACTTTTTATCAGTGATCTTTCTAAATTCCCTATTTTAATAATTTGAAGATTCTTTTAGATTTTCTGCACACATGCTATCTAGGAATAATGAAAGTTTTATTTCTGTCTTTCTGATTCTTAAACATTATTTTTCTTCCTTTTGCATCCTTACACTGGGTAGGGCTTCCACTAAAATTTGAATAGGAGTTGTATTCATATGAGTATTCTTGTCTCATTGTCGGTCTCAATAATTCATTATAAGTATAATGTTTACTGTAGGTTGATATGTAGATGTGCTTATCAGAATAAGATTCTCTTTAAGTCATGTTTTGCTGCATATATCAAGATCATCATATAGCTTTGTCTTTTTTTCAGTCAATGTGCTGAAATACATTGATTTTCAAATGCTAAACCAATTTTTCATTCCTTAATAAATCTACTTAGTCATGATGTATTATCCTTTTTATATTATGGTGAATTTATTTGGTTTCGAATATTTCCATCTATTGTTTGTAAGATTCATCTGCAATTTCCCTTTTTTCTGTGATGCAGTAATAGATTTTGGTATTATTATATTTATGCTAGTTTTATAATGTGAGCTGGAAAATGTTCCTTCTTTTTTTTATTATCTGGAAGAGATATGATTAATCATCAGGGTTAAAAATGAAAACCACAAAGAGATACCACTTCATAGGCATCAGGATGGTTACTATTAAACAAACAAAATAACAAGGGTTGACAGGGATGTGGAGAAGTTGGAAAACTTGTGTACTGTTAGTGGGATTGTAAAATGGCACAAATACTGTAAAAAACTGGCAATTCCTAAAAAAATTAAAAATAGAACTACCGTATCATCCAACAACTTTACTTCTGGGTATATATCCAAAAGAATTGCAAGCAGGGTCTCAAATATTTAGATGTCTATATTCATGGCAGCACTACTCATAATAGTCAAAAGTTTGGGGTAACACATCGACAGATGGATGGATAAACAGAATGTCGTACATACATACAGTGGAATGCTATGCAGCCTTAAAAAGGAAGGAAATCCTGTCACATACTACAGCATCAATGAACCTTGGGGATATTATGTTAAGTGAAATAATCCAGTCACAAAAGGACAATAACTGTATGATTACACTTATATGACTTTTCTAAAGTAGACAAATACACAAATATAGAAAATAGAATGGTGGTTACCATGAGGAAAAAAGGAGTTGTTGTTTAATGGGCATAGAGTTTTAGATTTGTAAGATGAAAAGGTTCTGGAGATGTGTTTTACAACAGTGTAAATACACTTAACACTACAGAGCTGTACATTTTAAAATGATTAAGATGGCAAATTTTATATGTGTTTTTACTAATAAAAAAGATACAAGTTGAACTTTTGATGTCTGGCATGAAAAATACACCAGATGGGACTAACAGCAGATTAGATGTTGCAGAAGAAAAGATTAGTCAATTATTTTTAAAAGATTTTATGTATTTATTTGACAAAGGTTGGGGAGAGACCATGAGCGGTGGGGAGCAGCAAGGGGAGGGAGAGAGCAGGCTCCCTGAGGAAAAGGGAGCCCAATGCGGGACTTGATTCCAGAACACTGGGATCATGACCTGAGCTAAAGGCAGACGCTTAACAGACTGAACTGCCCAGGCACCCAGATTAGTCAATTTGAAGAAAAGGAAAGAGAGAGAGAGAGAGAGAAACTATCCAGAGTTAAATACAGGGGGAAAAATGAACAAAGCATTAGTGAAAAGTGAGTTAACTTCAAGAGGTCTAATGTATGTGTAATTGTAGTCCTAGGGAAAAAAGTGGGGGAGATTATCATATTTGATGACATAATGGTTAGCAATTCTCCATATTTGATGAAAACTATAAATACACAGATCCAAAAACTTCAAAAAACACCAAGCAAAATAAACATGGAGAAAACTATGCCAAGGCATATCATAGTAACATTGCTCAAAACCAGGCTATTTAAAATAGCTGGAAAGTAAAGATTGGTCATGATTCTATATCTGTGTAGTTTATTATATGTCGATTATAATTCAAAAGAGCTTTTTAAAAGGCCTATATACACAGTATGAAGTTGATCAGGGAAATCTTTATTACTCCTCTAATAGTCATTGAGTTGGCTTTATCTTCCTGTATTCAGCTGTAATCAAGGTCCCACAGTGGAGAAAAAAAATCCGAACCAAAACTAAGCCAAAATACACAAACACATACACACACACACACACACACACAGAGGGACACACATCTTTAGCTGGCAGCAGGAATGTCTTTGATTAAAGGTGTGGAATCATAAAGTATATTTTAAAACCCTTATAAAATTATATAATTATAAAATTATATAAATATATAAATTATATATTATATATATTATATAAATATATAATTATATAATTTATATATAAATATATAAATTATATAAATATATAAATAAACCCTTATAAAAACCCATAAAAAAGCAATCTCTTCTACTTCCTTTACAAAGGAAATAAAATTACTTATTATTATTTATTTTTTTCATGTAAATTTAATTAGGATTTAAAATTTCCCTGGAAGAGGGGCGCCAGGGTAGCTCAGTGGGTTAAGCCTCTGCCTTCAGCTCAGGTCATAATCTCAGGGTCCTGGGATTGAGTCCTGCATCGGGCTCTCTGCTCATTGGGGAGCCTGCTTCCCTCTTTCTCTGCCCCTCTCTGCCTACTTGTGGTCTCTCTTTGTCAAATAAATAAATAAAATCTTTTAAAAAATAATAAAATTTCCCTGAGAGAGAAAGCATTTTGATTCATGCAGAAATCTAAGTAACTGATATAAAACTTTCCTTTGAACAGGTCTTAAGGGGAGGTAGAAAGTAAGAGTGAAAAACCGTCTCTTAATTTTTCTGGGCTACTGTTTGTGCCTTTTGTCTCAGCATAATTATTAGTAAAACAGCCATTGATTTTTTTTATATAATCAATGGTATTTTATTTTATTTTATTTCTTTTCAGCATAAGAGAATTCATTGTTTTTGCACCACACCCAGTGCTCCATGCAATATGTGCCCTCCATAATACCCACCACCTGGCTCCCCAAACCTCCCACCCCCCTGCCCCTTCAAAACCCTCAGGTTGTTTTTCAGAGTCCATAGTCTCTCATGGTTCATCTCCCCTTCTAATTTCCCTCAACTCCCTTCTCTCTATCTCCCCATGTCCTCTGTGTTATTTATTATGTTCCGCAAATAAGTGAAACCATATGATAATTGACTCTCTCTGCTTGACTTATTTCACTCAGCATAATCTCTTCCAGTCCCGTCCATGTTGATACAAAAGTTGGGTATTCATCCTTTCTGAGGGAGGCATAATACTCCATACTGTATATGGACCACATCTTCCTCATCCATTCGTCCGTTGGAGGGCATCTTGGTTCTTTCCACAGTTTGGCGACCGTGGCCATTGCTGCTATAAACATTGGGGTACAGATGGCCCTTCTTTTCACTACATCTGTATCTTTGGGGTAAATACCCAGTAGTGCAATTGCAGGGTCATAGGGAAGCTCTATTTTTAATTTCTTGAGGAATCTCCACACTGTTCTCCAAAGTACAGCCATTGATTTTTAAAATTAAACTGATTTGGATAATAAATTTGTTGGCCCTACCAACGCTGGCTAAGATGCAGGAAAGGGAGGAAAGAGGCAGAAAGAACACATGGGGAGCACACATATCAAAGTCTTCTGCTTCTCAGAATTGCTTAAATCCTCTGTTCCCATATGAATCCATTTATCAAGAGAACATGAATCAGTGGTGGAAATGGTACTAACCTCACTATGTATGAAGAAATCCAGAGTTAAGTGAAGGAAAGAGAAGTTACCTCATGTAAATAAGTAATAGGGGCACCTTGGAGGCTCGGTCAATTAAGTGTTTGCCTTCAACTCAGGTCATGATGCCGGGGTCCTGGGTTTGAGTCCTGCATTGAGCTCCTTGCTCAGTATGGTGTGTGCTTTCCCTTCTTCCTCTGATTCTCTCTTTCTTCCACTGTCAAATAAATAAATAAAATCTTTTAATAAAAAAGAAGCAGATAAAATGATAAAGGTGAAATCTGTTCTGAAATCAAGTTCTATTCCTGGGTCCCATTGTTCTTGAGGTCCTCTTCACTGTTTGGTTGTTCATCCTTTGATTCCATGAGTTAGTATATTCTCAGTTTGTCAGGGACATCTGTTTTATTTAATCTGGAGCACTCCATTATCCCTACTTTTTAAGTTAAGTTGCCTTTATTTGGGAATTACTCTTCCTCGACTCTATGTTTTCCCAATGGAGCTGCCTCCATAGCATCCTGGCTATGGGGTGAGCACAAGACCCAGACCTGGCCAATCACATCCTCACATTCTTCTGGCCAAACATGTTGGCCCTGGGGAGGGAATGTGATCCCAGCTACCCTTGTTTGAGATCTTTTTTGGGATTTTATTTTATTTTTTAAAAAGACTTTATTTATTTATTTGAGGTAGGCAGAGAGGCAGGCAGAGAGAGAGAGGAGGAAGCAGGCTCCCCGCTGAGCAGAGAGCCCAATGTGGGGCTTGATCCCAGCACCCTGCGATCATGACCCAAGCCAAAGGCAGAGGCTTTAACCCACTGAGCCACCCAGGCACCCCCTTCTTTGGGATTTTAAAGCAAAAATCTTAGAGAATTTTTTTTTTCCTTGGGACTGCTATCCCAGAACGCCATGAGTCCCTGAGATGTCTGTATCATAATCTCCACTTGCACAGGGAAAGCATGCCTGTAATAGGAGGGAGTGACAACCACAGATAAAGGTTAGTGAAGACACTGGGAGTGAGTTTCTCTTGCAACTGAAAAGACCTCACCATCTTGAGAGATCATCATCAAAATGCTATAAAATAATTACTATTATACTCCTTTTTCACACATGAGGGAACTGAAGCTAAGAGCATTTAAATAACTATTTGAAAGGACAGTCAGTGGCTGAATGGGAATGTGAAATCCCAAACCCACAGTTGTCCCATCATACCACATTCCCACAAGTTCACTCTAGGTGAAGACATAGAATGTACGATGCATATTGGGCACTGTTCTAAGAAAAATATCTGTCCCCATGTAACTTATATTCTTGTGAGAGCTGACAGAGTAGAAGGAAAATAAATCAGTTATACAGTAAGTAAGTGACACATGCTGAGAAGAAAAATGAAGCTAGGAAGTGACTAAGAGTTTCCTGGGTGTGGTGTGTATGCAATTTCAAATAAGGTAGTTAGGGAAGGTCTCCCCTGTTATATTCCATTTTAGCATAGACTTGACAGAGTTGAGGGAGACAAAGGCAAGACCATTCCAGTCACATACAGAGTTGGGGGAGATAGAGGGAAGAACATTCTAGACAAAGGGTGCAGAGGTCGGAGTCTGCCTGGAAGTCTTGAGGATGAGTGAGGGAGTCGTGGGAATGGGGGACAGTGAGCAAGACAGGTTAGTGAAAGGAAGGAGGTCAGAGAAGCAATGTGGCATGGATCAAAGTCATGTGAGTGTTGAGACAATTTTGAGGGACTTTCAGCTTTTACTCCAATTGAGGTAGAAAGCAGAGGCCTTGCCTGATCTGGCAGCTATTTTAACATTATCATTTTTTCTTTTGGTTGAGAACAGGCTGCATGTTTATTTGGGGGGGCGGCAGGAAGCAGAGGATGCAAGAGTGGTACAAGAGATGAGTTAGGAAACTTAAAACATACGGGGGAGTTGGAGTTGGAGATTATGATAACTCTGATGTTATCTTTGTGATGGAAACACAGAGAAAGCAGAGACAGATGTTAACTCTCCTCAGAAAGAAGACTGGAGGGCTATTGAGGAATCAGTGGGGTCTGGCCCTGCAAAGAGCACAGGGAGGAAGCATGAGAAGAGGGGAAGGGAGTACAGTGATATGTTGACAGGTTATGATCACCTCTGCCATACATGGAGTGTCCCCCGCAGTGATGGCACTCTGCTCAGCACTTTGCAGACATAATCTTTAATAGCCCCACAAAGTTATTATTACCACTATTTTATACATGAGGGAATTCAGAGTCAGTAAGGGTAAATCGTTACTGAAAAAAATAGAAAACATAAGGAACTTTCCACTTTCCTTATAGGTAGAAAATCATTACAATGTTTAATGGTAAAATTTTTAGGCCTATAATAAGTCCCATAAATTCAAATGTCTTCGTTAAGGTCAGGAACACAGCAGGGATGTCCATTATCACCACTGCTATTCAACATAGTACTAGAAGTCCTAGCCTCAGCAATCAGACAACAAAAAGAAATTAAAGGCATCCAAATTGGTAAAGAAGAAGTCAAACTATCACTCTTCGCAGATGATATGATACTATATGTGGAAAACCCAAAAGACTCCACTCCAAAACTGCTAGAACTTGTACAGGAATTCAGTAAAGTGTCAGGATATAAAATCAATGCACAGAAATCAGTTGCATTCTGTACACCAACAACAAGACTGAAGAAAGAGAAATTAAGGAGTCAATCCCATTTACAATTGTACCCAAAACTATAAGATACCTAGGAATAAACCTAACCAAAGAGACTAAGAATCTATACACAGAAAATTATAAAGTACTCATGAAAGAAATTGAGGAAGACACAAAAAAATGGAAAAATGTTCCATGCTCCTGGATTGGAAGAATAAATATTGTGAAAATGTCTATGCTACCTAAAGCAATCTACACATTTAATGCAATCCCTATCAAAATACCATCCATTTTTTCAAGGAAATGGAACAAATAATCCTAAAATTTATATGGAACCAGAAAAGACCTCGAATAGCCAAAGGAATATTGAAAAAGAAAGCCAAAGTTGGTGGCATCACAATTCCAGACTTCAAGCTCTATTACAAAGCTGTCATCATCAAGACAGCATGGTACTGGCACAAAAACAGACACATAGATCAGTGGAACAGAATAGAGAGCCCAGAAATCGACCCTCAACTCTATGGTCAACTCATCTTCGACAAAGCAGGAAAGAATGTCCAATGGAAAAAAGACAGCCTCTTCAATAAATGGTGCTGGGAAAATTGGACAGCCACATGCAGAAAAATGAAATTGGACCACTTCCTTACACCACACACGAAAATAGACTCCAAATGGATGAAGGACCTCAATGTGAGAAAGGAATCCATCAAAATCCTTGAGGAGAATGCCGGCAGCAACCTCTTCGACCTCAGCCGTAGCAACATCTTCCTAGGAACAACGGCAAAGGCAAGGGAAGCAAGGGCAAAAATGAACTATTGGGATTTCATCAAGATCAAAAGCTTTTAGGGGCGCCTGGGTGGCTCAGTGGTTTAAGCCGCTGCCTTCGGCTCAGGTCATGATCTCAGGGTCCTGGGATCGAGTCCCGCATCGGGCTCTCTGCTCGGCAGGGAGCCTGCTTCCCTCTCACTCTCTCTGCCTGCCTCTCTGCCTACTTGTATCTCTCTCTGCCAAATAAATAAATAAAATCTTTAAAAAAAAAAGATCAAAAGCTTTTGCACAGCAAAGGAAACAGTTAACAAAACCAAAAGACAACTGACAGAATGGGAGAAGATATTTGCAAACGATTGCACTACTGGGTATTTACCCTAAAGATACAAACATAGTGATCCGAAGGGGCACGTGTACCCGAATGTTTATAGCAGCAATGTCTACAATAGCCAAACTATGGAAAGAACCTAGATGTCCATCAACAGATGAATGGATAAAGAAGAGGTGGTATATATACACAATGGAATACTATGCAGCCATCAAAAGAAATGAAATCTTGCCATTTGCGACGACGTGGATGGAACTAGAGCGTATCATGCTTAGTGAAATAAGTCAATCGGAGAAAGACAACTATCATATAATCTCCCTGATATGAGGACATGGAGAAGCAACATGGGGGGGTAGGGGGATAGGAGAAGAATAAATGAAACAAGATGGGATTGGGAGGGAGACAAACCATAAATGACTCTTAATCTCACAAAACAAACTGGGGGTTGCTGGGGGGAGGTGGGATTGGGAGAGGGGGAGCGGGCTATGGACATTGGGGAGGGGAGGCGAACCATAAGAGACTATGGACTCTGAAAAACAACCTGAGGGTTTTGAAGGGTCAGGGGTGGGAGGTTGGGGCAACCTGAGGGTTTTGAAGGGTCAGGGGTGGGAGGTTGGGGGAACAGGTGGTGGGTAATGGGGAGGGCACGTTTTGCATGGAGCACTGGGTGTTGTGCAAAAAGAATGAATACTGTTACGCTGAAAACCCAGTAGTGCAATTGCTGGGTCATAGGGTAGTTCTATTTTCAACATTTTGAGGAACCTCCATGCTGTTTTCCAGAGTGGTTGCACCAGCTTGCATTCCCACCAACAGTGGAGGAGGGTTCCCCTTTCTCCACATCCTCGCCAGCATCTGTCATTTCCTGACTTGTTAATTTTAGCCATTCTGACTGGTGTGAGGTGATATCTCATTGTGGTTTTGATTTGTATTTCCCTGATGCCGAGTGACGTGGAGCACTGTTACGCTGAAAAAATAAATAAAATGGAAAAAAAATAAAAAAAATTCAAATGTCTTAATATTCTGTTTACTTATAAGTGCATTTTGCATTCAAGAAAGCAGGATTCATCACAGGAAATAGTCCTTGCTTGAAGGTTTTGCCATCTTTGCATGCTGCTCAGCCTAGTCATTGACAGAACTAAGACATTTGCTCTGTAGAGGAGTGAGCTTGAGATGAAGGCAGGGAAGCCAGCTGACAGCCATCTCCAACCATCTGGAGAGGGGCTGGCATGTAGGAAAAAAAGATCAGACCCATTTTCTCGAGTCTATTATGCAGGGCCAGGGCAAGGCTTGGACTTAGAGGCAGACCAGACTGGCATGATGAGCAACTTCCCTAGGTTGGCTGTTGAGCAGTGAAATGCTTATGGGCAGGCTTGAAATGTCCTAGCTGATTATCCAACACTTTCACAGATCACAGTGGGGAGAAGTTGAACATCAGATGTAAGGGGTGGTCCCAGTATACAACTTATAAAGTTCTTTCAGATTGGAGACTAGAATATTCTGGTTGTTGGTGAACACACATCATTTCCTGACTTTTTAATGCAAGCAGCAGAGAACAGTTGTTGTTGTTGTTTTTCCTGTTGTAACTTAATAATTAAAATCACACCAGCTGCTAGAATGTAGAGTGTCCCACTGAAAGGAGCAGAAGAAACTACACTACGATCATGAGTTCCTGTCTTTGAACCAACTGTGTGACTTTATTTTCCACCTTCCTAACCTATAAAATAAGGGGTAGAATTTGAGTTAATTTAAGTTCATTTCCAGCTCTCACAGCCTCCTCTTGATGTCTTTGTGGGTAAACTTTAGCCTTTTGGTGGAAGTACTATCTGACTGTGACCATAGGGCTTAGAGACTCTGAGGGCCCACTGATGTGACTTTATTATATCCCACCATTACCCCAGCAGGTAGATGAGGCATGGGGTTATGCTCATCTTACAGACAGGAAACTAAGTGTGATCCTTAAGGAGGACAATCACCTTTTAACTTTTCTTCTTGGAACCTCCAAATGTGTCTACTGCCCTTTCCTACTCATCCCATCCATTCCATGTGTAAGAAGTCTCAGAGCCACTAATGACAGAAGCCCAACTCTGAGCTGATGGGATTAAGCAGTGGATGAACACTCCAGACCATTACCTATGAAGAAATTCTAGGAGATCACAGGCAAGTCCAGAGGGCTCTTACTGGCAAGTGAAATAGGGGCTGTACTGAGCTGTAGCAGCAGCCTCCCATTCTGTTTTTCCCAGACCTTTTGTCAGGGAGCCTCCAAGATCTCAAATGAGGGGACACCGGATTACTCAGTGGGACTGGGGCAGACTATTATGACATTTCCTTGTGTGAATTTCTCTGGTTTAGAACGGTCCATATGCCTCTACCTCATAACTGACTCTGGGGAAAAGAGGTGAAGCGATGGGAGAAGTCTGCCCTAACTAAACACCTTTTCCTGTCTGTATATATTTTCAAGGCCATGAAGTTTAAGATGCATGGAATGGGACTCAGAATGTCTTAGGTAGAACTGGGTAGGGACTCTTTGGAATGTTTATTCATTCAAAGGGTCTCTCTAGGGCTAAGTATGCTCCGAGCTAAATCCCAAGCACATAAATAAACAAGACATACATGTGCCATTATGACCTGTGAGGTAACTACACATCTGACAAGTGGGGGATGGGGAGAAAAAGCTGGAGCTGCTAAAGTACTACACAGGCCTCATGCACACAAGATAGTTGGACTCGCTCTCACTTTAACTCACTGGAGACGAGAGAGCAGCAGGTTCTCCTACTGTCTCTTGCATCAGCTCCCAGGGCTGCATCGATCAGCACTCACCCCATTCACGTATGACAAAGAAATACTGAGACCCCCAAGAAGCAGTCTTCCTGTCTCCCCTTTGTTGCACAGGGGCTCCAAAGTCACAAGCATCCAAAAGATCAAAGGCCAATAGAAATGGTCCAGGCAGCACCTGCACGGCTCACTCTTAAGTGTCTGCCTTCAGCTCAGGTCATGATCCCAGGGTACTGGGATCATGCCCCACGTCGGGATCCCTGCTCTGCGGGAAGCCTGCTTCTCCCTCTCCCACTCCTCCTGCTGTGTTCCCTCTCTTGCTGTGTCTGTCTCTGTCAAATAAACAGATAAAATCTTTTTAAAAAATCATCCTTTACCCCAACAGAGAGTTATGTGCATATCTCTTGCACGTTCCTACTTTCTTAGAAGGGCATTGCGTCCCCAACTCCCAACTTCACCAACCCTTCCCCGCCAGGAGAAAGAGGCCAGCAATTTTGCTATACACATTCACACACACACACACACACACACACACACACACACACATCCAGTTTAGTTTTAGTTTTCTGTCACAGTCCATTTTTGCCATGTGGTAAGCAGCTGAAACCAAAAAGGACCTGAAGCACTGTAACCACTTGCATTGATCATGTGTCATTCTTCCACTGTGACCAAAACAAAGGGACCTCTTTGGCTTTCCTGAGACCAGGGGCCACATTGAGACAACTGCAGCCATTTACCGAACACTCATTTCATTTGTGCTGAACTTTAACATGACTCCTATTCTATACAGCTGTAAGGAAACTGACCACAAGTTTTTCTTAAATCCCACATATCCCCTAGGGTGTACCCCATCTACGAGGAAGGCCCTTCTTCCCTGGATCTCTGATTGTAGGCTTTGAGCCTCACTTTTGTTTATGGTACGTGCTGAATAGCTAGTTTGTGCAAGCATAACTTGAATGCCTCTATTAATCACAGTCTTGAAAAACATAGAAACCCTCTCCTCCCTCTATATTTCCATTGAGCAGAATGTGCAGAAAAATGTATTATTCAGTGTTCAGGGTCAAGGACTCTGGGGTAGCCACCAAGTGTGTCTACCTCATAATGAAGAATGTCCAAGCATCAGACCTTGGTCTCCTTGGAAATACTGGTGGTGTAGGGAGGAGAAGGGCTTGGTTGAATTGCTATGATGCAAAAACGTGCTGCACATAGATTCAAGTAGTGGCTACTTTGTCCATTTGGCCTCTCCTAGACTCCCTGTACCTAAAGTCTCCCTAATAAATCTCTCTCAATTGCTGTACCTAAGTCTTTTCTCTGTCCTCCCTGGACCGTCACCCACCTTAGGCTTTAGAGTCTACTGGTATGAGGCTGCACTTCTGCGAATATTTGTTAAAACGAAACAATATTTGTTCTGGTGATATCCACCATATTTCTGAACTTGGGATAGATAGAAGCTAAGTTAATCATACACAGGATTAATCATTGAAATTAATGATTAATGATGAATATACTTGTGTTCTTGATTCTCTCTAAAACTGGATTACAGATACAAAGTTCAAGAGAGAAACCTGCCAATACTAGATCTGAAACACAGGGTAAACTTAATATATTACCTAACTTTGAGCTTGAATATCTATAAATATCTGAAAGCTGAATGTGGTTTTATGTCCCCAGAATCTGAAAATTGTCTTATATAAAAGAATTTTCTTAAAGCTCAAACTCAATGTAGTGCCATAAAAAATACATGAAATTCCAACCTTGGTTCTGAAAGAGTAATGGGTTTTTTTTTTTAATTCCCATCTTTTAGAGAAAGAAACTGTGTGAAATAAGACGGATCCAGCGACAAGAGTGAGGAGGGTGATTTGAGAAGCTGTGGAACCAGATGCCCTGTTTAGAGATCCATCTGTGTTCCATAGATTGGCAGGTTCTCTTGGTGGGGGAAATGAATCTTTTGGTTCCAGTACTTTGTTTTTTCATGACACAAATCTCCTTTAAGCAGTGAATTACTCTAGGGCTCTTAAAAGCAAAAAGTTAATAAATAAATACTTAATACGTTCATGTAAATGTTGAAGTGGTCATCACAAAGTCTAGGGCAGATTTCATGTTGATTTTAATTCTACTATAGAATACCAGTTTATCAAATTTCATTTCTTGATCTTAGAGGTCTTGAAGCTTTGAGAAGGAAGTAACAGAAGCAAAGAGTTAGTTCAAATATTTAACAAATGTGTCTTTTTCTTGGTAGGACTACAGAGCCTAAAAGGTCAAATTGCTTTTCTTTTGGTTGGGCTCTATAAACTCAGTGTGGTAATCTTAGATATTTTATTCTGATTAGAAGCTGGGTGACAATGTGTGGCTTTGATTAATAATAGTTACTTTAAAATTATGTTTAACAGGGGGGCCAAGATGGTGGAAGAGCAGGGGATCCTATTTCAACTGGTACCCTGAACTGAGCTGGATATCTACCAGACCACTGTGAACACCCACAAAATCAGCCCAAGATGTAAGAAGATATATCAAGATCTATACCAACAGAATATCTCTGGCAGATGGTTTTGAGGTATGAAGCAGAGAGCTGCAATTCTTGGGCAGATATTGGAAGATAAACAGAAGGTGGAGGAAGCCGCCATAAGCACTGGTGTTGGGAAGGTGAAATAACTCAGGAGCACAAAAAAGACCCATACTGGGGACCAGGCACAGACTTGAAGACCAGTAGCTGCAGGGAAAGGACTTTAGGGCAGCCCCCCAGACTGAAACTGGGGGTGGCTGGTGGTTTTAGGGCTGGGAGTACTACTGTGGGACACACAACCAAGGAGCTGTGGATTTTAACAACACAGTAAAAAATGGAGTCACTATGGCCCGGAGGGCTTTCTGGAAAACAGACTGTGATCTCTCTGTACTGAGATAGAGGATTGGATTCCATCACTTCTGCTCTGACTCTCAGAAGACATGAAGAAAGCTGCCAGGGAAAGCTGCCAGAGAACAAAAGCCCCCCAACACCGGTTTTCACTGAGCCCATCCCCCCCAATAGGGGGCAGGGAAATTCTGCCCAAACAGGGTTGCCTGAGTAACAGCATGGCAGGCCTATCCCCCAGAAGACAGACTGAAAGAACAAGAGGCCAATAACCCTAAGGTTCCTATAAAAGAGGTACATCTTGCTTGGGTTGTGGTCAATAGTTTGGACTCTGTACGTTCCCTCAACCAGTTCTAATGACTAGGAGGAGGAACCCTCAACACAGGAAAAATTCAGAGACTGTGACCTCTGCCACAGAACTAATGGGTATGGATATAAGCAAGATGTCAGAATAGACTTCAGGGCAACAGTTATGCAGACAATAGCTAGGTTGGAGAAAACCACTAATGGCAACATAGATTTTCTAAGGGCAGAAGTGAGAGCTGATCTGGCAGAACTTAAAAATGCTATCAGTGAGATCCAATCTAATCTAGATATTAGTGATCTAGAATACAAACTGATAGAAAAGAAAGATCAGGAGGAGGCCTGGAACAAACAGCTTAGAATCCATTAAAACAGAATTAGAGAAATAAATGACACCATGAAATGTTCCAATATCAGAATTATTGGGATCCCTGAGGGGGTGGAAAGAGAGAGAACTAGACGATGTATTTGAGCAAGTCCTAGCTGAGAACTTCCCTAATCTGGGGATTAGAGGCAGAGAGAACACTCCCAGGATTAAAAAGAGCAGAATGACCCCCAGGCATGTAGTAGTGAAACTCGCTAATCTTAAAACTAGGGAAAACATTTTAAGGGAAGCTAGGGGGAAGAGATTCCTTAATGTACAGAGGGAGGACTATCAGAATAATGTCAGACCTGTCCACAGAAACCTGACAAGCCAGAAAGGGCTGGCAAGATGTATTCAGGGTAATAAATGAGAAGAACATGCAGCCAAGAATACTTTAGCCAGCAAGGCTGTCATTTAGAGTGGATGGAGAGATAAAGAGCTTCTAAGACCAACAAAAACTGAAAGAGTATGTGACCACTAAGCTGGACTTTCAAGAAATATTAAGGATTCTGAAAGCAAAGAGAACCCCAAGAGTCCCATAGAACAGAAAGAAACAGAGAAAATCTATAGAAACAAGGACCTCAAAGGCAACATGATGACAATACAATAATATCTTTTGATAATCACTCTCAATGTGAGTGGCCTAAACACTCCCACAAATTGGCCCAGGGTTGCAGATTGGATAAAAAGACAGGACTCATCCATATGCTGTCTACAAGAGACTCATTTTGAACCTAAAGATACATCCAGACTGAAAGTGGAGGAATGGAGAACCATCTTTCATGTCAATTGTCCTCAAAAGAAAGCTAGGGTAGCAAGTCTAATATCAGACAAATTATATTTTAAGCCAGAGACTGTAGTCAGAGATACAGAAGGACACTATATCATTCTTAAAGGGTCTATTCCACAAGAAGATCTAACAATTGTAAATATTTGAAATTGCAACTAACTACATAAGCCAACTGTTAATCAAAATAAAGAGACATATTGGTAAGAATATGTTAATTTTAGGGGAACTTAACACTCCACTCTCAGCAATAGACAGGTCATCTAAGCAGAAAATCAACAAAGAAAAAGAGCTTTGAATGACACATTGGACCAGGTGGACCTCATAGATTTATATAGAACATTCCACCCTAAAACTACAGAATACTCATTCTTCTTGAGTGCACATGGACATTTTCCAGAAGAGACCACATACTGGGTCACAAATCAGGTCTGAACTGATACCAAAATATTGAGATCGTTACCTGGCTATTTTCAGACCACAATGTTTTGAAACTGGAACTCATCCACAAAAAAAAAAAAAAAAAAAAGCTTGGAAGAAATACAAACACTTTGAAGCTAAAGATGATTCTGCTCAAGAATGTTTGGGTTAATCAGGAAATCAAAGAACTTAAACAATTCATGGAAACCAATGAGAACAAAAACACATCAGTCCGAACCTTAGGGGATACAGCAAAGGCAGTCCTGAGGGAGAAATACATAGCCATCCAAGCCTCACTCAAAAAAACCCAGAAAAATCCCAAATATACAAACTCTCTTTACACCTTAAAGAACTGGAGAATCAGCAACAAATTAAGCCTAACCCAGGCATGAAAAGGGAAATAATTAAGTTTAGAATAGAGATCAATGAATTAGAAACCAGAAACACAGTAGAACACATCAACAAAACTAGAAGCTGGTTCTTTGAAAGAATTAATAAAATCAATAAACCACTGGACAGATTTACCCAAAAGAAAAGAGAAAGGACCCAAATTAATAAAATTATAAATGAAAAGGGGGCGATCACTACTAACACCAAGGAAATAGAAACAATCATCAGAAATTATTATCAACAGATTATGCCAATAAGTTAAGCAACCTAGAAGAAATGGATGCACTCCTGGAAACCTATAAACTTCCAAGACTGAAACAGGAAGAAATTGACAACCTGAATAGGGCAATAACTAGTAATGAGGCAGTGATTAAAAACCTCCCAAAAAATAAGAGTCCAGGACCTGACAGATTCCCTGAAGAATTTTACCAAACATTCAAAGAAGAAATAATACCTATTCTCTGAAGCTCTTAAAAAAAAAATGGAAACAGAAGGAAAATTTCCAGCCTCTTTTATGAGGCTAACATTACCTTGATCCCCAAACCAGGCAAAAAACCCCTCAAAAAGGAAAATTTCAGGTCAATATCGCTGATGAATATGGATGCCAAGATTCTCAACAAGATACTAACAATAGGATCCAATGGTACATTAAAAAGATTACCCGCCATGACCACATGAGATTTATTCCTGGGATGCAAGGGAAGTTCAGCATTTGCAAATCAATCAATGTGATAAAACAAATTAATAAGAGAAGAGAGAAGAGCCACATGGTCCTCTCAATTGATGCAGAAAAGTCATTTGACAAAATATGGCATCCTTTCCTGATTATAACTCTTCAGAGTATAGAGACAGAGGAAAAATTCCTCAATTTCATAAAATTCATCTATGAAAACCCACAGCAAATATCATTCTCAGTGGAAAAGCTGAGAGCCTTCCCATTGAGATCAGGAACATGGCAAGGATGCCCACTCTTGCCATTTTTGTGCAACATAGTACGAGAAGTCCTAGCAACAAAAATCAGACAACAAAAAGGAATAAAATGTATTCAAATTGACAAGTCAAACTCTCTCTCTTTGCAGATGACATGGTACTTTATATGGAAAACCCAAAAGACTCCACCCTCAAATTGCTAGAAGTCATACAGCAATTCAGTAATGTGACAGGATACAAAATCAATGCACAGAAATCAGTTGTTTCTTATACACTAACTATGAAATTGTAGAAAGACAAATTAGAGAATTAATTCCATTTACAATAGCATCAAAAACCACAAGATACCTTGGAATAAACTTAACCAAAGAGGTAAGGGATCTACACTCAAGGAACTACAAAACACTCATGAAAGAAACTGAAGAGGACACAAAAAGATAGAAAAACTTTCCATGCTCATGGATTGGAAGAATAAACATTGTTAAAATGTCTATGCTACCCAGAGCAATCTGTACGTTCAACACCATCCCAATCAAAATGCCATTGGCGTTTTTCGAAGCACTAGAACAAATAATCCTAAAATTTGTATGGAACCCGAAAAGAGCCCAAATTGACAAGGAGATGTTGAAAAAGACAAACAAAGCTGGGGGCATCACGTTGCCTAATTTAAGCTATATTACAAAGCTGTGATTACCAAGACAGCATGGTATTGGCACTAAAACATATAGACCAACTGAACAGAGAGCCCAGACATGGACCCTTAGCACTAAGGTCAAATAATCTTTGACAAAACAGGAAAAAATATCCAATGGAAGAAAGAATCTCTTCCATAAATGGTGCTTGGAGAATTGGACAGCCATATACAGAAGAATGAAACTCGACCATTCCCTTACACCATATACCTTACACCAAATAAAAGACTTCAGTGGGAGACAGAAATCTATCAAAATCCTAGGGGAGAACATAGACAGTAACATCTACGACATCAGCCATAGCAACTTCTTTCAAGGCATGTCTCCAAAGGCAAAGGAAACAAAAGTGAAAATGAACTTTTGGGACTTCAACAAAATAAAAACCTTCTGTACAGCAAAGGAAACAGTCACAAAACAAAGAGGTAACCCACAGAATGAGAGAAGATATTTGCAAATGACACTACAGACAAAGTACTGATAGGCAAGATCTATAAAGAACTTCTCAAATCAACAACCAAAAAACAAATAATCAAGTCAAAAAATGAGAAGAAGACATGAACAGACACTTCTCCAGTGAAGACATACAAATGGCTAACAGACACTTGAAAAAATGTTCATCATTAGCCATCAGGGAAATTCAAATCAAAACCACATTGAGATACCACCTTACACCAGTTAGAATGGCCAAAATTGACAAAGCAAGAAACAACAAATGTTGGAGAGGATGTGGAGAAAGGTGAACCCTCTTACATGGTGGGAATGCAAGTTGGTAGAGCCACTTTGGAAAACAGTGTGGAGGTTCCTCAAGAAATTAAAAATAGAGCTACCCTATGACCCTGCAATTGTATTATTGGGTATTTACCCCAAAGATACAGATGTAATGAAAAGAAGGGCCATATGCACCCCATTGTTCATAGCAGCAGTTTCCACAATAGCCAAGAACAGAGATGCCCTTTAACAGGCAAACGGATAAAGATGTGGTCCATATACACAATGGAATATTATTCAGCCATCAGAAAGGATGAATACCCAACTTTTACATCAACATGGATGGGACTGGAGGGATTATGCTGAGTGAAATAAGTCAAGCAGAGAAAGTCAATTATCTTATGGTTTCACTTACTTGTGGAACATAAGAAATAGCATGAAGGACATTAGGAGAAGGAATAGAAAAATGAAGGAGGTGAAATCAGAGGTGGAGAAAAACCATGAGAGACTGTGTACTCCAAGAAACAAACTGAGGGTTTTAGACGGGATGGGGCGGGCGGAACGGGTGAGCCTGGTCGTGGGTATTAAGGAGGGCATAGATTGTATGAAGCACTGGGTGTGGTACATAAACAATGAATCTTGGGACACTGCATCAAAAATTAATGACATACTGTATGGTGACTAATATAACACAATAAAAAATAAATAAAGTGGGAGAATGGGATCAATTCAGTGAGATTAAAAGTGAATAAATATAAATATAGTTGAAAAAGAAAGATTTAGAGTCATAGTGGGCATATAAGCACACTCTCCCAAAACTATCAGCCTGTGACATCATTTGTAAGCTCAAATGTGATTTCCACATGGATTAACAGACCACTTTCTATACATTTTCTCTTATTCCTAAAGCAGTTCCTAGGCTGTACAGGACAGACATGGCAGGATGTGCTTTGTGTAAGCTGCACAGCTGGTCCAGCATTTCAGGGTTTGGTGTTGCCATTAAGCACAAACTTTCTGGCTGTGACTTCATTGTCTTCAATCCTGCTAGAAAAGAGAAATAAACAAGGCATTTGTACGAGTGTCCCGAGGCACCTGTGAAAAGGAGCAGTTATGTCTCATCTGTCTTCCTAACTTGACAGTGGACTCACTCTTAACTTTTTAGCCTCACCAGATACTGCCACCCCCAACTCCTTTCTAAGACCCACAGAGGAGATCAGTCCTCACTGGACTGACAACCTTACATTTGTGCGTTTGTTGCTTAAGAAACACTGTTGGGCATCTATTCTTGTTAGCCTCTCTGCTGGATGCTGGAGAGAGATTAGTGTGAAGGAACAAACACATAAACAGAATGCTACAATGTGTTGTGGTGCATTCAATGATGGACTCATACCCAGGTTATTATTGAGTGAGCAGAGAGGCATCGAGGTTAGAGGAGATATTCTGGAGGAGTGTCAATTAACCTGACTCCTGACAGCTGAGCAGGAATTTGCTAAGACAAGGGGGCAGGATGGGAGAAAACTCTAGGAGGAGGAAAAGCAAGAGAGAAAGCAAGGAAAAGAAGAGACCCAAGCATGGTGTGTGCAGGGGAGAACCCAAACATTTCAGTGTTGCCTGAACATGGTGGGTGGTATAGTGGCTGGTGGGGAGGTCCGCTGGTCCATCATGCAGGGTCTTTGATTCATGCTCATAGTTTTTGTCTTTGAAGGAGGCAAAGTTTGATCTTTGAAGGACTTTTAAGTAAAGAAATTATGTAGTCAGATTTGTCTTTCAGATGCCTCACCTGGGGACTGTGGAGGGAAAAGCCAAAGGAGAATAAGACAAGAGATAAGGTATATGGAATTTCCTAAAGTTCTCCCTGTAATTAACTTACAGGAAGGTAATAGGATAGCAACATTTCTCTTTAAGTATTCACAATTTCCAAAGATTAGGGAAAATTAAGTGGGTCATATAGGTTGTATGTTCAATGATTACTAGTAAAATTAAATTTTAAAACTCAGTAAATCCAACTAGAAGAATGTCATGATTCCCCAAGGATTACTGAGTTTGTCTCCAATGAAAGATAAAGTAGTTAAGTTCATGGTATCTGGACCCTGAATTCTCCATTGTTTTTCAGGGGAAATAAGCCAGTGAAAAATAAAACTCCTTCCTAAGGGAAAAGAAACAGTTCCTACTCTGGTGGAAAGGAGGAGAGGACATCAGTGCGGTCAGAGTCCCAGCCATAGGGGGCACCTGTGCTTGGCATTCTATCCATTCTTGTTAGGTGGGGGCCTCATCCTCTCTCCCACTGAACAGAAACCAACTGGGGCCCAAGCAGAGCTGGTCCGTGGTGAAAGGGGCATGCCCTCTCTACTCTACACATCCTGTCCATGCCCATTCTGCTCTGAAGCCTTAGGTGAGAGAATGTGGTATGAGGAGGTTGGTTATGCTTTC
This sequence comes from Meles meles, assembly GCF_922984935.1. Taxonomy (NCBI): domain Eukaryota; kingdom Metazoa; phylum Chordata; class Mammalia; order Carnivora; family Mustelidae; genus Meles; species Meles meles. The sequence goes on along the minus strand of NC_060067.1, from coordinate 110,105,012 downwards.
TTCTTTGCACTCAGAAAGCCTGTTTGTATCTTAAAGAGAGAGAAAAGTGAATACTCAGTTTGGGCACTGACATGGGTGGGTTTGGAGGCCTGGGATGAGTTAGTCCAAAGCCATTCTGCAAGACGGTGACATATGTTTGATGTTTATTGCAGGTCTTTGGGCAAGAGATGAAGAAACCAAGTCAGGAAATGTGCTAGCAGGGAATGAGAGGGAATTAGTGATTTTTTACTTAGGAGGTAAAACCAAGAGGCCTTAATGAGTCATTAGATGTGGAGACTAGTGCAGAGGAGGAATCCAGCATGGTGTCTGGCTTTCCAGTTTGAGTGGATGGTGGGGTCACAAACTAAAATGAAAAACCCAGGAGGTAGTTTGACTTTGGGGGGAATAAAGGATTTAGTTTGGGTCAGACTAGTTTGAATTACCCAGATGATTATTCCCCAGTAGTTGGAGAGTTCGTCCAGATGAGTAAGGTCAAAATGCCAAGCTATTCTTTTTTTTTTTTTTTAAGATTTTATTTATTTATTTATTTGACAGAGAGACAGAGAGAGAGAGAGTGAATACAAGCAGGCGGAGAAACAGAGGGAGAGGTAGAAGCAGGTTCTCCACTGAGCAGGGAGCCCAATGTAGGGCATGAGAGTAGGACGCCCAGACCATGACCTGAGCTGAAGGCAGACACTTAACGACGGAGCTACCCAGGCACCCTGCCAAGCTCTTCTTAGGGAAAAGTACTGGTCACGGACTGTGTAATTTGTGTAGAGAGAGAGAAATAATATATTGCAGACTTCCATGGTGTAAGTTGTGAAAATGAGAATATTCTTGGTTAAAGGTAGAAAGACCTCATGTTAGAGGTCTCCTATGTGAGGTGGGGAGACTTCAGGGAATGATTAGGTGTTCCTCCTTTTAGGGACCCTTCCAATCCTACAAACATTTTGTCTAATGCACTGACACCAAAGGAACATGCCTGACCACCTCTATGAACGTCTGGCAGCTGGCGGCTAATTGAGTCTCGGAAATGAACATCCAGTGTAAGGAAGTAGGCCACTTTCTTCATTTGACCCTTATTACAACTGGAGGAAAGACTTTGGATGATGAGATATTCTCCATGCTGAATTACTTCGTGAAGCAACTGGGGGAAAGAAAGAGACAATATTCTTCAAACAAGAGAAACTTTAATGTACATAGCAGCAATGGCCACAGTCACCAAACTGGATTGCTTTAGGTAGCATAGACATTTCACAATATTTGTTCTTCCAATACATGGGCATGGGACATTTTGCCATTTCTTTGTGTCTTCCCCAATTTCTTTCATGAGTACTTTATAGTTTTCTGAGTATAGATTCTTTACCTCTTTGGTTAGGTTTATTCCTAGGTATCTTATGGTTTGGGGTGCAATTGTAAATGGGATTGACTCCTTAATTTCTCTTTCTTCTGTCTTGTTGTTGGTGTAGAGAAATTCAACTGATTTCTGTGCATTGACTTTATATCCTGACACTTTACTGAATTCCTGTACAAGTTCTAGCAGATTTGGAGTGGAGTCTTTTGGGCTTTCCACATATAGTATCATATCATCTGCAAAGAGTGATAGTTTGACATCTTCTTTGCTGATTTGGATGCCTTTAATTTCTTTTTGTTGTCTGATTGCTGAAGCTAGGAGTTCTAGTACTATGTTGAATAGCAGTGGTGATAATGGACATCCCTGCCGTGTTCCTGACCTTAGGGAAAAGCTCTCAGATTTTCTCCATTGAGAATGATATTTGTGGTGGGTTTTTCATAGATGGCTTTGATGATATTGAGGTATGTACCCTCTATTCCTACACTTTGAAGAGTTTTAATCAGGAAAGGATGCTGTACTTTGTGAAATGTTTTTACAACATCTATTGAGAGTATCATCCAGTTCTTGTTGTTTCTTTTATTAATGTATTGGATCACATTGATTGATTTATGGATGTTGAACCAACCTTGCAGCCATGGAATATATCCCACTTGGTCGTGGTGAATAATCCTTTTAATGTATTGCTGGATCCTATTGACTAGTATTTTGGTGAGAATTTTCACATCTGTGTTCATCAAGGATATTGGTCTTTTTTTTGGTGGGATCCTTGTCTGGTTTTGGGATCAAGGTGATGCTGGTCTCATAAAATGAGTTTGGAAGTTTTCCTTCAATTTCTATTTTTTGGAACAGTTTCAGGAGAATAGGAATTAATTCTTTAAATGTTTGGTAGAATTCCCCTGGGAAGTCGTCTGGCCCTGGGCTCTTGTTTATTGGGAAATTTTTGATGACTGCTTCAATCTCCTTACTGGTTATGGGTCTGTTCAGGTTTCCTATTTCTTCCTGGTTCAGTTGCGGTAGTTTATATGTCTCTAGGAATGCATCCATTTCTTCCAGATTGTCAAATTTGTTGGCGTAGAGTTGCTCATAGTATGTTCTTATAATTGTCTGTATTTCTTTGCTATTAGTTGTGATCTCTCCTCTTTCATTCATGACTTTATTTATTTGGGTCCTTTCTCTTTTCTTTTGGATAAGTCTGGCCAGGGGTTTATCAATCTTATTAATTCTTTCAAAGAACCAGCTCCTAGTTTTGTTGATTTGTTCTATTGTGGGGTTTTTTTTTGTTGTTGTTGTTGTTTATTTGTTTATTTACAGCATAACAGTGTTCATTGTTTTGACATCACACCCAGTGCTCCATGCAGTAAGTGCCCTCCCTATTACCCACCACCTGGTTCCTCAACCTCTCACCCCCCTGCCCCTTCAAAACCCTCTGGTTGTTTTTCAGAGTCCATAGTCTCTCATGGTTCATCTCCCCTTCCAGTTTCCCTCAACTCCCTCTCCTCTCCATTTTTGTTTGTTTGTTTGTTTCTATTTCATTGATTTCTGCTCTGATCTTTATGATTTCTCTTCTCCTGCTGGGTTTAGGCTTTCTCTTTTGTTCTTTCTCCAGCTTCTTTAGGTGTAGGGTTAGGTTGTGTATTTGAGACTTTTCTTGTTTCTTGAAAAAGGCTTGTACTGTTATATATTTTCCTCTCAGGACTGCCTTTGCTTGTCCCACAGATTTTTGAACCATTGTGTTTTCATTATCGTTTGTTTCCATGAATTTTTTTCAATTCTTTTTTAATTTCCTGGTTGACCTATTCACTCTTTAGAAAGATGCTGTTTAGTCTCCATGTATTTGGGTTCTTTCCAAATTTCTTCTTGTGACTAAGTTCTAGGTTCAGAGCATTGTGGTCTGGAAATATGCAGGGAATGATCCCAATCTTTTGGTACTGGCTGAGACCTGATTTATGACCCAGGATGTGATCTATTCTGGAGATTGTTCCATGTGCAGTAGAGAAGAATGTGTATTCTGTTGCTTTGGGTTGGAATGTTCTGAATATATCTATGATGTCCATCTGGTCCAGTGTTTCATTTAAGGCCTTTATTTCCTTGTTGGTCTTTTGCTTGGATGATCTGTCCATTTCAGGGAGGGGAGTGTTAAAATTCCCTGCTATTATTGTATTATTGTCAATGTGTTTCTTTGATTTTGTTATTAATTGGTTTATATAGTTGGCTGCTCCCATGTTAGGGGCATAGATATTTAAAATTGTTAGATCTTCTTGTTGGACAGACACTTTGAGTATGGTATAGTGTCCTTCCTCATCTCTTATTATAATCTTTGGCTTAAAATCTAATTGATCTGATATAAGGATTGTCATCCCAGCTTTCTTTTCATGTCCATTAGCATGGTAAATTGTTTTCCACCCCCTCACTTTAAATCTGGAGGTGTCTTCAGGTCTAAAATGAGTTTCTTGTAGACAGCATATTAATGGTTTTTTTTTTAAATCTATTCTGATACGCTGTGTCTTTTTGTTGGGGCATTTAGCCCATTTACATTCAGGGTAACTATTGGGAGATATGAATTTAGTGCCATTTTATTGCCTGTAAAGTGACTGTTACTGTATATTGTCTCTGTTCCTTTCTGATCTACTACTTTTAGGCTCTCTCTTTGCTTAGAGGATCTCTTTCAATATTTCCTGTAGAGCTGGTTTGGTGTTTACAAATTCTTTTAGTTTTTGTTTGTCCTGGAAGCTTTTTATCTCTCCTTCTATTTTCAATGACAGCCTAGCTGGATAGAGTATTCTTGGCTGCATGTTTTTCTCATTTAGTGCTCTGAATATATCCTGCCAGTTCTTTCTGGCCTGCCAGGTCTCTGTGGATAAGTCTGCTGCCAATCTAATATTTTTACCATTGTATGTTACAGACTTCTTGTCCCAGGCTGCTTTCAGGATTTTTGTTCTTTTATTTCTCCAGAAAGGGCTTTTATTTCTCCAGACATAGTTTCTCTAATATCTTCCATGCCTTTTTTGAGCCCCACTAGCTCCTTGAGAATGTCATTCTGAACTCTGGATCTGACACATTACCAATGTCCGTATTGATTAGGCCCCTGGCCTTCAGTACTGCCTCTTGTTCTTTTTTTTTGTGGTGATTTTTTCTGCCTTGTCATTTTATCCAGATAAGAATATATGAAGGAGCAAATGAAATACTAAAAGGGTGGCAAAGACCCCAGTAAAATGTGCTTTAACCAAATCAGAAGGGACCCCAAATCATGGGAGGAAGAAGGGGGGTAAAATGAAGTTCAGGAAAAAAATTAAAAAAAGAAAAAAATAAAGAAATAATATAAAAAAGAATACATATATATAATAAGAATATATATATAATAGAACAGGTTCACCCACTTAATTTTGGGAGTATTTTGGTCTCTTAGAAGAAACTACCTCCAAAAATTTTAAAGAATGAGAAACATATATAAGGGTAAACACAATGAAGGGATGGAATATGACTATAAAGATGAAAATTTTAAAAAAAATCTAAAAAAAGAAGTTGATAAGATGGGGCGCCTGGGTGGCTCAGTGGGTTAAAGCCTCTGTCTTCAGCTCAGGTCATGATCCCGGGGTCCTGGGATCGAGCCCCACATTGGGCTCTCTGCTCCACAGGGAGCCTGCTTCCTCCTCTCTCTCTGCCTGCCTCTCTGCCTGCCTCTCTGCCTAGTTGTGATTTCTCTCTGTTAAATAAATAAAAAAAAATTAAAAAAAATAAAAAAAGAAGTTGATAAGATAAGTTAGTTGGGAGAATAAAGAAAAAGAAAGTGGAGAGAATTTTCTCAGGCTGGAGACTAGAACAAAGCCCAGTGCTAGATTTAGGGTATATTTTGATCTATTAGAAGAAGTTGTATCACAAAATTTTTTTAGAAGAAAAATCCCTATGTGTATACAAAAAATAAAGTTAGATAGAATGAGGGATAAAATATGACTATAATAATGAAGTTTCAAAAAAATTTTTTTGAAAGGTATTGTTAAAATAAACTAGTTAAAAAACATTAAAAGAGGAAAGGATAAAAGTTAAATTTAGCAGAAGAAAAAAAATAAAAAAAAATTAGTTAACTTTGCAAGACTAAAGAATCATGGGGAGAAAGCCATGAATTCCATGTTTTGCTTTCTCCTCCTCGGGAATTGCACTTTTCTCCTTAGTAAGTGAACTTGGTCTTGGCTGGATTTCTTGTTGATCTTCTGGGGGAGGGCCTGTTGTAGTGATTCTCAAGTGTCTTTGCCTGAGGCGGAATTGCACCACACTTACCAGGGGCCAGGCTAAGTAATCTGCTTGGGTTCACTTTCAGGAGCTTTCCATAGAGTTCTGGAGGATGGGAATGAAAATGACGGCCTCCCAATCTCCAGCCTGGAGGAGCTGAGAGCTCAGGATGCCACTCCTCAGTGCACCCTCAGAGAAAAGTGCTCAGTCACTCCCATCTCTCTGGCCTCTGGCTGCACTCCAAGCTCACCCAGCCTGTGACCAAGTTTCTCTGTCTCTGGCACACAGACCCTCCTGGAGTCTCCAAACACTACAGATCCCTGCTCTTCCAGGGGTGTCTCCCCGGATCTTGTGGGGTCCCCACTCACAGAGTAGTGGCCTTTGCCACAGATCACAATAAGGTAACCCCGAGTTGAGTGCTCACTCCTCTGCTCCGTCTCTGTAGCCAGCTTCCCTGCTCTAATACCTGTGAACTCTGAGACACTCAGACACCCCCTGATCCTTCTGCGACCCTACAGGACCTGAGACCACGCTGTCCCTGCATGGGCTTCACCCCAGTTTAGCCTCTGGAGTGATGTCCCTCAGTGGAGCCAACTTTTAAAAGTCCTGATGTTGTGCTCCTTTGCTCCACCGCTTGCCAGGAGCTGGCCCCTCCCCCCATTATCTTCCCCGTCGCTTTGGATTCACTTCTCCGCACTTCCTGCCTTTAGGAAAGTGGTCAGTTTTCTGTTTCTAGAATTGTTGCTCTTCTTCTCTTAAATCTCCTGTTAGATTTGTAGGTGTTCGGAATGGTTTGATAAGCTATCTAGCTGATCTCCTGCTACCTGATGTCCTCTCAGCCTACTACTTCTCTGCCATCTTGACTCCAAGATGATCAAAACTTATCTGATAACATGTTTATTCCTTCTTGGATTTATTTCTTTGCTGTAACTATACTTGAATATAACTTTGTATGTCCTTATTTAATGTTTTTTTAAGTTTGAGATAAGAGATAATTCATTTCACATATTTTTCTGGTTAAAAATGCTTTTCTGGGGGCACTTTTTACTTCCTTAATTAGGTCATAGGGTTCTAACAGTAGACATTGCTAATGGATGAGGGAAATGTCTCTAAATGATTCTTAGGTGGAGATTGTACATATATATCATAAATACATGTATTTATATATGTGTTATATATATTACATATTAATAAACTGTGACTATGACAAGTGCTTTGAAAATTGCTATAGCCAAACTTAGCTGATGATGAAGGTACTTCACAAAGGAATTCCATATACTTTTTAGGTATTTCACCTGTTTATTTGTTTTTTAAACCTAGTTGAACTAGATCAACAAACTAGGAGAAGGGAAGAAAACTTGCTCCTTGACTTTAAGACATTTTTCACTGGGAAATAGTCATTGTGTAAAAGTGGAGATTTGGGAGATTTTGCAATCTACCAAGACAGGTCTGCCTGAGCTATATTATGGCCTTGTATTAAAACCCCCAATTTCTGCTATACCCCCCTTACTTATTTTTTTTATAAAGCATCTCATATGTTTTTTCAGGTGTTTTAATACTTTATCCACAGCTAAGAAAAGCTCAATAACAAAATATAACTGCCCTCTCCAAACAAAATATATCACCACAGAACATTTTATAAACTATTCAATTTTTGTTATGAAATTTTAGCGCATTATACATAAAGAAATAGATAGATGAGATAGATAGATAGATAGATAGATCGATTATATAGACAGAAAGAAAAGTGATAGATGCAGTTGCACCAAACTGAAAACATTTTTTTGTTAAATCAGAGTCATTACTAAGTAAACAGGGACTTGGGGACTTATGATTCTACTTTACTGAGCTGAACATTAGGATTTTTCTTTTAAGATTTTATTTATTTGTCAGAGAGGGAGAGGGAGAGCATGGCAGAGGGAGAGGGAGAAGCAGGCTTGCCTAGCAGGAAGCCTGAAGCTGCTCACCTAGCAGGACCCTGGGATCACGCCTTAGCCAAAGGCAGACGCTTGAAGACTGAGACACCCAGGTGCCCTATAGGATATGTTTTACAGTGTGATTCTAGCTGCACTTTTATATTTAAGTAATATTATAAAAAGGCATATTTTCTGAAATATTAATATATGCTGGTAAAAAAGCCTGAAGCACTTTACTATGCTTTTTGGTTTCACCTAGTTATATAATAATGATTCTTAAAGTTAATCATTAAAAAAATGTGCTTTGCTCTTAAATGACCCTATTTCTTTCCTAATCTCATCAAGGAATTTGTACCATTCAATGAGCAGATTTGTAAACCTAATTCAAGTTAATTTATAAAAAGTGTTTTTAAAAAATTTCCATTTCAATCCAAAAAAATATGGTTACAATGTGTTAAAGACCATCCATAGCATTACTATTACTTTAAGAAATATAAACTGTTATCTTTACATGCCCAGTTTGCTCTAAGTGGTGGTAGCTGGTTAAATCTTTTTTTAAAAACTATTCAGTGTAAAAATCCAAGCATAACTACAGCTACAGAAAATGTAAATTTAAAATTTTAGTATTATTGACCCCAAGCCCCCTGCTAATTCCCAGGGTCTAAGAAACCTCTAAATATTTATTTTATAAAGATTATATATCTTCACCAAATCTTCCACTTCTGCTTATATTTTTGAAATAGATCCATGATCACAGTGGAAAGAAGTGTGAAAAGGGAGCTCCAGGTCGCCATTATACAACAGACTTCCTGCCACTTTGACTCGAAATGTGTAGACAGTTCAGAAGCAAAAGGGAAAATGACCATTTTTGTAATTTGTTTCCATACCTCCCAGATGACAGTTAAGCCAATTGGCCTTCCTATCTGTTACAGAATCTTCAGGTAAATTCTGTTATTGGTAATGTCCTGGACCTGAAGTCCTCACCAATTAACTTCCTTCTTGTGGGTCTTTGATAAGGATATCTGAGCCGATTCTTGAAGCATCAGTACAGTTGCCACAGGCTGACAATAGGAAGTGAGTTTTTCTGACTGAAGGGAAAGCATGTTTAAGGCTAGCAAGGTGTGAGCAGGAAGGGTAATTGAGTGCACTTAAACTTCTGAAAGCCTAGCAGACTTATCAAAGTAGATAGACCTCCTCCCTCACTATGTCTCCAGCGTGTAACACAGACGCTGCAGAAGAATGGGTGCTAAGTTCTTAGTTTTTGAAAGACTGGATACATTAGTAAATAAAATAGGTTGTGGTCCAGAACTAGTCTAAGACGTTGTTGGCATTTGGGGACAAGCTGAGTTTTAGCAGCTTGGTGAAGGCCTGACAATTGTGCTAAAATGCAGTAGGCAGGAGATCTGTTATCCCACTACTGTGTTAACTTGTCCAGATGATGGATGATTAGACTGAGCTAAGGTAATGATCGTGAGCCAGAGAGGGAGGCATACTGAAGGGGGAACCATCGGGTCTTACCATCAGTTTGTTATGTGCTAGGCAAGAGTGAAGACATCAAATGTGAGGCTGTGGCTTCTACTCTATAAAAGCAGAAAAAGGGGCATTATTTCCTGAGATAAGATGTGCTGGTGAAAGAACTGTTTGGGACAAAGCAGGTGCAAGTGGGACATTAAGGTGGAACTCTACAGGAAGTAGGTGGAAATTGAAGGGCTTGGGTTTATAAATATTCATTTGGAAGTCACAGCAGAAGGTGGGATATTTGAAGCAAATTTCCTAAAAGTGGAATTTGTTTCTTTGGACAATAATTTGTAATTATTATATTAAGCTATTATTTTTGCTTCACCGAGTAAAGGCATATGGGCAATCCTGACAGTTGGGCCCACTTTTTTCTATTATTATTATTTTTTTTTAAAGATTTATTTATTTGACAGATAGAGATCACAAGTAGGCAAGTAGGCAGAAAGGCAGGCAGAGAGAGAGAGAGGAGGAAGCAGGCTCCCAGCCAAGCAGAGAGCCCGATGCGGGGCTCGATCCCAGGACCCTGGGATCATGACCTGAGCCGAAGGCAGAGGCCTTAACCCGCTGAGCCACCCAGGCGCCCCTTTTCTATTATTATTATAAATGGTTTGAATGTTCATGATACAATGATCTAGTAATCTAGACCAGATGTAGAGACTAGAAACAACACTGAAAAGGCATGCAGGAGGAAAACTAGTGAGAATTTGGATCTCAGATTAAGGTACAGTTCCTGTTGCTAATGAAACCCAAAGCCTTGGTGTGTAGTGGATGTTTAGTAAATTTAGACTCAGTGAATGAAATTTATTTCATCTTGTAGACAGGATCTCTGACCTATGAGATGGATGACTCAGTTGGTACTTGTGTGAATTCTTCATATCTTACCTCAACTCTTGCCCAACCCTCAGAAGCAATAAGTAATGTGACAAGAAAGCCCATGTTGGCCCAGAGCTTGCCCACTCTTTGCCAGAGAAGCTCGAAAGTGGTGGGAAGATCCCAGGCTTTGCACTGAGTCTGCCTCTGCGAGGTCTGGGAAGTTATTTACTTGCCGCTCACAATCTTAGTTTCTTCAACCGGAAATGGTTGCAACAACCATAATAATAGAAGGATCAGAAGATAGTAGGTTTAGAAAAAGCACTTTGAAAACTGTAAAGTAAGTTTTTGTGGCCTTACTTGAAAAAATAAGCATCTTTATGATGAGATAAAAAATAGCCAAGATGAAATCAACTGAAAAAGAAAATAAAAAAAGATCCCAGCTTTGTAGAAGAGGACGGTTTTATAAATAGATGCACAATACCAGCCAGCTGTTCAAAATAATTGCCGGGTGCTATCTGGTGATCACAACTTGAAGAGTCATCAATGCAATTATTTCATACCAGATCAGTCCAGCGGGTCTGTTGAATCCTCTTGCTTGTTGTGAGTGAATGAAACACTCATTATTCTTGAAATGCCAATGCTGCATGCTCCTTTCTTTTTCTGTAATAAGCAATGACTTCAACAGTACAAAAAAAAAGTGGCTAATATAGGACAGTGATACACTAAATCTATAAAGAAATAATCAGTGATATCAATCTTGCTAGATTAAATAATCAGAAATAAAATATGAAGGAAATGGATACATTTATAAATATTACGTTTTAAAAGTTGACTGTGGGGAGGAATCAAGATCACCAGACAAACAGAGACCTTTGTCCTGAATAAGAGGAGCTCAAATTCTTTACTGATTTTATTTTAAAACATAAAACATAGATAATCAACTGGTCTGGGTCAAATTTCTTTGCCAGGAAATCAATCACTAGTTTTGGAACATTATCTCTACTTTCCCAACCTATAAATAAACACACATTTTCTCTTTTGGTTTTACCAAGTGATCTTTATATTTTATCTTATATTTATCCCTTTTCTCTCCTGAATTATTACCTTTTTCCCATAATGGGCTATTCTCACGAGCACACACATAAGCTGTATTTCACCTGTCTTGAGAAACAAAGGCAAAAACAACAATAACAACAACAACAACAACAAACCCTTTCTTGATGCTTGCATCTTCTTTTTGTTGCCCTGGGTGTGTTCCTTTCACATAAAACAGTCTTTACAGAAAGAACTGTTTCTAGTTCACTGTTTTCGATTCCATTTCCTTTCTTCTCCTTCTCCCTGGAGCCCACTCAGCACTGCTTACAGCGTTTGTCGGGATCACCCATGACCGAGTGGTCGATGTGAAACCAAAGCTTGTTTTCTTTCCACAGTAATTGGGTTACAAGAGTGATGGGCTGGTTGGTATGGATGGGGTTTTTTTTAGAGAAGATTCCTTCCAGGAAATAAGACTTGAATTAAGGAACAAACAATAAGAGATATAAGTTAAGCCTCCTCACTTTGACTGTGTGTGTGGTATGGGGAGATTCTGGATTATACAGGAATATTAGAAGTAAACTTCGGTTATTCAATAAATACCTATTGAGTATGGACTGAGTATCAGGCACCATTTCAGGGCTGCCAGTATAGTGAAACATACCAAGTCCCTGCTTGCAGGAAGCATGAGAATCCTCTCCTTTCAGTGTTGAGAACTGACAATAAATGCGCAATCTGTGATGAGCGTAAAGGACAAACAGAGTAAAGGCAGTAGGGAGTGCCAGAGAATGAGGGTGGGGAGGGAGGGAAGGAATGCCACTTAATAAAGCACAGGGAAGGGCTGCTTGATAAAGTGACATTTGAACAAAAACCTAAAGGCAATGAGCTAGCCAGAAATCTTGGAAAAGAATATTTCAGGGAGAGGGCAGAGTAAACGCAAAGGCCAGCGAGGTAGAGTGTTGGCTGGAAGAACAGTGAGGAGTCTAGTGTGGCTGAGCAGCGTGAGGGCAGAAGAATAGTAGCACCTGGGGTCAGAGGGCCAGATCATGTGGGGCCTTTTGGCCATTGTATATTTTGGAGTTTTATTCTGAGTGAAAAAGGAAGCCATTAGAGGGTTTTAGAGAGGAGTGACCTGACCTGATCCCATTTTTAACAGTCTGGCTGCTCTGAGGGGAGCATTCTATATAGGGGCAAAGGGCAAAAGCAGGAAGACTATTTAAGAAGTTACTATAATGCAGGAAGGAGATGATAGTGGCATGGACAAGTGAAGGTGCTGGTGAGAAATGGTCAGACCCTGGGTATGTTTTGAAGATAAAGCCAATAGGACTTGCTGAAACATTCATTATTTGAGAGAGAGGGCATAAGCCAAGTTTTGGAGCCTGACCAGCAGGAATGATGGAGCTATTGTTTATTGCAGTGGGAAGATTTGGAGGAGTAGGTTGGGGCCTTGGTTTAGAGGTGGTGGAATCATGTGTGGTCTGGGGCAAGTTGAGTTTTCATGTCTATCAAATATCTAAGTGGGGGTGTCAGGTAGGTTATTGGACATATGAGTCTGCAGCTCAAGGGGAGGTCTAGGCTGAAGAGATAAACTTAAGTGTCATAAACAGTATATTTAAAGCCATGAGACCAGAGGAGATACCCTTGGAAGTAAAGGTAAGTAAAGAGGAGGAAGTATGAAGACTGTGCCCGAGGATACCCCAAAGTTAGATGTCTGAAGAATGTAGAGGCTCTGGCATAGATTCCTGGAAGGAGTGACCAGGGAGACAGGAAATTAAAAAAGAGAAGAACAACAAAGTGATATCTAGAATCCAAGTGAACAGAGTGTTTGAGAAAAAGGCAGCCACCAGCAACATCAAATTCTGCTGATAGTTCATACAAGACCAGGACACATTCACACATTTTAGTGTGAATCTCAATTGTCCCTATAAAATGTAACACATCCTTTTTGTATATTTTGACTTAGGGTCCAGAATTTCTTGCTGATGCTATTGTGAATTAGAGACTTTCTATTTTTAATACACATTCTTGAATTTATTGAGAACAATCAACTAGAACTTCTTGTCCCACAAATCATGACAATAGAGAAAGTGCTGGTGCTTCTATTGGAGCCTTTGAGGAAGTTGAGTTGCAAATGCTAATTTTAAACACATGCCAACTAAAAGCCCTAAATCAGGGTGAGGGGTGGGTAATTGTTCTTCATACCAAGTGGTCATGGTTTCATTTTATACCCATCCTTGGAAATTCTGTAAGGGGGGTTATGATGAGACAATAGGCTTCTCTCACTTGTTGAAGCTCCAAGGTTTAAGACCACCACTCTCAGATCAGAGGCTCTGCTGTGCTTACTCCTAAATAATCACATCCATGTGTGTCCAGTGAGGAGCAGCATAGGGTTGTGGGTGAGCATGTTGGCTCATGGGGGAGCAACTTGCACCATGCTGTTTCCATAGCAGGATGCAAGGACATCAATCTGAGTTTAAAACAAAGGCGATTATTTGTTCCTTCTGTTTTGTAATATCTCATGGACCCTGAAATGTCCTACATGTTACTGTGGTTCCAGCAGGTAGTTCAGTTTCCGAGTTGTGATGCTGAATTAGGTTCACATGCTTTTGTTTTCTGCTTGCTTAAAAAAAAAAATTACAGGGGCACCTGGGTGGCTCAGTGGGTTAGGCCTCTGCCTTCAGCTCAGGTCATGGTCTCAGGGTCCTAGGATCAAGCCCTGCCTCAGGCTCTCTGCTCAGCGGGAAGCCTGCTTCCCGCCCCTCTCCCCGCCCCCAACACCTCTGCCTGCCTCTCTGCCTGTTTGTGATCTTTCTCTCTGTGTCAAATAAATAAATAAAATCTTTTTAAAAATTACAATGTAACTCTAGTCTTACTTTAACTTTTTCATACATTTGCTCTTCAAGGCAGAGAGCAGAAATTATTGTGGTTGGTGTTCATGGCATTTCAATGTACCATGGACCAAAACTCAAGAGAAAATTCCTGTGCTATTTTCAGACCAATATCACCACTTCCGATGAGCCCTGAAAAGTCATTTTAACTCAACTAAATTGAATTAACTCTACTAAGTCAATTGACTCATCTTTTTAAAAAAGGTATGAAAATATTAAAACGTGATACAAAGGAGTTTCTTTTTTTGATGGCATCTTGGAGGCTAAACAGACATTTTGTGGCCATTTGTCCAAGTGGTTTTCTGAGTAGTTGCTGGATTATAACAATGGATGTGCACATTTTTCAAGACCAGTGTTCATCAAAGTATCATCTAGAAATCAATAGACCCTAATTATATACCTCGGACCTACTTCTCAAATCTAAAGGGGCATCTGGTGCTACTGGCTGCTGCAAAGGGGGAACATTTTAGAAAGCTGAAAGCTGGGGCATCTGGGTGGCTTAGTCGTTAAGCATCTGCTTTTAGCTCAGGTCCTGATCCCAGAGTCCTGGGATTGAGCCCTGCATGGGGCTCCCTGCTTAGTGAGAAGCCTGCTTCTCCCTCTCCAACTCTCCCTGCTTGTGTTCCCTCTCTCGCTGTGTCTCTCTCTGTCAAATAAATAAAATCTTAAAAAAAAAAAAAAAGAAGTTGAAGGCTTCTATTTTAAGGGAATTCACATTCAGGAAAACAAAACTCAGGAGTAAAGAGTGTGGTTGGATACATCATGGATTTGGGGGATGAGACTGCCAAATTTGGAAAAGTCCCCTTTCCCTGTGGATCTCAGAGGGTCACTTTGTGACATCTGGCTCATTAAAGTGTAAGAGATGGAATCACCCTTGTCCAGAAATCCAGATATACAAGAAAGAGAACACAAAAATTTGTCTAGGTGTTTGACTGCCTTGCACTCTGGTCACATGAGAGTGGTATAATGTGATACTTACGGTTAGGAGACACGCTTATAAGCTTTTGACTTTTTAAATAAACCTGCTTCATGGTTACTAGTTTGGGCACAGCAGGTTTATTTCTGTAGTTGGTTGTTAACAAAGCTATAGAAAGTGAGTTTTGCCTTGTGTGATCAAAGAGCTTGGGTATTGTATGGCTCCTCTATCTTGGCTCTTATCACCGTTTCAAGATGCCCAATGACTTCAAAACTCCTAGGCCATGGTGTCGCCTGTCATTTCTGAAAGCACGTCACCCATGGGCTTCATAGAGTACTGGGAATTGATGCATTTGGTGGCAACCATAGCCATGGACTTCTCAAATTTGTCTTTGTTCAGGTCAATCCCAAGAAACCTGGGTACCCAGCCAGCTTACAGCTCATGATGACTGAAAGGGCATCCCTCGCAGGCCAAAGACAGCACAATTTCACTATAGGGTGACCTGTAAATTCTAGAAGTAGGATCAAAAGGCAGTATCAAGAATGCAAAATTCGGAGGCTCTGTATGGTATCAGGATTGGATGACTTATTCTGATGACAATGCTTCAAAGAGGATTAGAAACAGCAGAAGGTCTGAGAACAGAAAAGGAACGAAAACAGTATTTGCCAGATAACTGAAAACCCTTTATAAAATGTTACCTTATTCAAGCCTTTGCGTGGGAGTTTCTGTAGGCTTCCTGGCTACCACCCACAACCTCATCTTACTTCATAATGGGATGAAATAAGTGGCAAGATCTCTATTATCTCTTCTCCACAGAGTTATTCTAAATCTAGGTTTGCTCTGACTAACATTTCCTTAAATAATCACGACTCAGAGTCATTTGTAAATAAATTGGTTTTCATCAAAGTCAAACCTCCGTGTTGCAATTAAGTGATCCATGTGTATGTAGCTCTAGGAAGGAAATGTGATTAATCAGTTTGGGGATTTTTACTCAGCTATATTGAAGAAGGCTCTAGCCAGAAGTTATTTTCCTGCTCGAAGAGTCCTAATCCTGTTTCACATCAGGTATCAGAGAGACCTGCACACAGGGAAACCCATGGAACAGGTATGACACTTATTGTAACAGTTTCTCCCTCTCTCCCTCCCCTCCTCCCTTCCCTCCTTCCCTAAATGCAGAGGCTTATGGGTGAGCACGGCCTGTTTTAAGAACTTCTGATTCTCTGGTTTTGTCCTTCCTCGAAGGGATCACCTGAAGGAGTACCTTGTGTATGTATATATACGTGTACATGTGTTTTGAAATGTCTGCACCTATAATCGGAGATTTACAGAGAACTACAGATACATTACACCTACTGCCCATGGGTTTTAATGTCAGTTATGGCATCCTAATCCTTCAGTTCAGTTCCTGAATTTGAAGCTTTGAAGCCAGTGCAGTCATTCTCTCAAGTATAATTCATTCATTCAATAAACTTTATTGATGGATTCCTTTTTTTTTTTAAATATTTTATTTATTTGACAGAGAGAAATTAGGCAGGCAGAGAGAGAGGAGGGAGCTTTGCACCAGAAACTCAACTGGATGTGTTCTGCCTTTCCTTTCAGTTTATGTACTAGTTTTATTGTCCATATTTGAGACAGAAGTTTTTGTTGTTGGTTGCATTTCAGGTTCTAGATTTAGGCATGAAAGCTTATGATTTTAGCTCAGTCTTCCAAAGTTCATTCAGCTTATCTCTAGTAAGTGTTTGACTTACCAAACTTGACTGTTTGACTTACCAAGGTGGCTCTGAAGTGTGATTTAATCACAAAACTACCACTCAACTTCTCCCTAGGTCTCAGCTATCCATCTGTCAAGTGATAGTTTCTTGACCCTCCGGTTACTTGCCTCTGAGCCTCTGAATGGATCATGGCCCTATCCTGCTAACTGTGCCTTCTGTCTGAATACAATGACAACCCCACCAAACAAGAAAATGAACCAACAACCCTCTCCCTTTCCCAACCTTCCTCTTTGAAGGAATGGGAATTAGAGATTAATGTCTGTAGTAAATTATTCATATCATTATTGCAGAAGAATACCATAGTCTAAAATAAAAATACCAAATACAAGAATTTTAAAATATAATTAGGTTCTACTTTTTACCATTGTTTTTCTTCATTGTTCCCATCCCCTTAGTGTTCTTTAATTTAAAAAAAAAAAATCTGTTTCACTATTCCAGAAATCTTTTTTTTTTTTTTTTTAAGATCCATTTATTTGACACAGAGAGAGTGAGAGTACAAGCAGGGGGAATGGCAGGCAGAAGGAGAGGGAGAAGCAGACTCCTCGCTGAGCAAGGAACCTGATACAGGGTGCAATCCCAGAACCCCGGGATCATGACCTGAGCCGAAGGCAGATGCTTAACTGACTGGGACACCCAGGTGCCCATATTCCAGAAGTTTTCAGACTGATCCTTGATCAGCTCCTAGAAGATAACTTTTGAGTCCTTAGGTTATCCTGCCTTATGTGAGTGTCTGTATATCTGACAACTTTGGATATGATGGATAGTGTATGCTAATAATCATGTATGGTGAATGCCTAGTGAATGCCTATTTTTGTATACCTGGGGGTTTGAGCTATGAACTTGACTTCTGGTGATACTGGGGTCTGAATAGTTGAGGTTGGTCATAGGAGTGCTCCATGCCTATATTCCCCAATAGAAACCATGGACCTCAAGATCTGGGTGAACTTCCATGGTTGACACACATTGTTGCTGGGAAAATTAAGCTCTGTCCACGCGATATCGTTGGGAGAGGACAACCAGAAGATTGTACCTGGTCTTTTCTGGACTCTGCCTTATGTGCCTTTTTCATTTGCCATTTTTGATCTGTATCCTTTTGCTGTAATAATCTGTAAACATGAGGATAATCACTTTTCTGAGTTTCATAAATTCTTCCAGTGAATCTTTGAAATAAAGGGGAGTTTGGAGACCTCCTCCTCACATACTCTTATATTGTAAGTGTGACCCATTTTCAAATAGGCAAAGGCAAGAACATATGTTCATTCAAGTGATTTGCCTTAAGATACAGCTTCCAGGAAAAAAAAAAATACCTCGAAGTGGAGATTGTCTTTTTTAATAGTATATTAGTCAAGTGTTAATATGGTATCAAACATCTTATACAGTAAAAAAATTATAAATACAAATTGTAAAAATAAATCCAATGTTTCTTTTTTTTCACCTCTCTCTGAGACAGAATGTTACATCTCCAGGATTTTCCAAAGAAATCTATAAGCAAGTGGTGACTGAAAATGCTACTGATATGTGCATGCACACTAATGTTTTAGATTTGTGGACCTCAGACTTGTCATGGGCTCATGTCTAGGACGAATCTACCTCCACACCTGCATGCATATTTTCTGCAAGCTCCTTCATCTTTTTCCACACCTCTTCCACATATTTGGACACCCCCTTCTTTTATTCATTCATACATTCCTTTTTGTCCAACTGCTAATTATTAAGCCATTGCTGTGTTCATTCTCCTTGATAAGCACTGTAGTGAATAAAGAAGACTTAATCCATACCTTCCTGGAGCTCATAATTTAATGAGGAGGACTTAGCTATAATGAGAGTTTGAGATTTGGAAAATACACTTTAATGAAGCAGTCATGTTCCCTTGAATAATGGGAAGAGGTTTCTCCACAGGTAGAGTAGACAGAGAAACAAGAACTTCTCAGACTGAGCATGTGATCAAAATGCTTTTACGTGGGAAGAGCTCAGCAGGCTTGAGGGTCTCAAGAGAGACATGTGTGGCCATTTTGTCATGGAAGGGACGAGATTTTTCCATTATAGAATCTACTGAAAGATTCTTGATGAAAAAGGAAAGCAGTCTGATTTATGTTTTATGAAATTACTCTGGCTGATAAATGGAGACTTATTGGAGTAATGAAGAGTAATGAGGACTACAGAAGGGAAGCCATTGCATCATTCCAGTCAAGATGTGATGATGTGGTGAGTTGAAGAAAATGGCCAAATTTGAAATATGGCCTGTAGGTAAAATTAACAGGACTTGCAGCTAGATTACGTATAAGGTGATGGAGAAGGAAGATCAAGGATAAAGAAAGTCGAAGTGGTCATAAATAGGGCTGAGGGGCAGTGAGAAAGAAGATTAAGAATTCAGTTTTATGTGTATTGAGTTTGAGATACTTGTGAGACATCTGAGTGGAGATGTCAGATAGGGAGCTGGATAAAAGACTTTGGAGAGAGTTTGAGTTATAAATCTGAGATCAACTAACACAGATACATTTTTTTAAGACTTTGCATTTGGATGAGATGTGCAGAGAATGCAATGCTTTCTCAACGTGGATGGCAACTTTTGCATTAAGAGTGAGCAGGTTTCAGTCAATTTTATTCTAGTGCCATTTAAATTGTTCCTGTGCTCATTTTTGAACTGAATTAACTAATACGTGTGTTTGATGCATTAGATAGCGTTACTGGTCATGGAGCACTGCTGATGGTTCTACCAGATATAGGTGCAAGGCAAACCACTCTGTCCCTACACGAACACCCCACATCATGCACACACTGTTGGAAGAATCTTCCTTTGCTAAGACTGATGATGCAGCTCCTCAGTGTCTATTTAATTGGATGTAGATTTTCCACTGGATATGGGATTGCTGTTAAAGTGAGCGAGGTAGCAGTGCCCATTGGCTCACAATGTGGTGATTGCTTGTGGGAATGGCTCTTCTGTTTAGAAATTGTATGTTATTCTATTTACTTCCTTGGCTCAATAAGAATACATAAATTGAGTCCAAATAATCATTCTTAAAAACTCATTCATGTTTTCATGTTATATGCCAGCTAGTATGGGTCAAATTATGTCCCCTCTCCAAATTCACATGTTGAAGTCTCAACCCCCAGTACCTCAGAATGTGATCTTATTTGGAGGCAGGGTCTTTACAGAGGTAATCAAGTTAAAATGAGGTTATTAGGGTAGGCCCCAATCCAATATGACTGGTGCCCTTACACAAAGGGGAAATTGGGATGCAAAGACTGACATAAAGAGAAGATGATGTGAAATGGATGTCAATAGAAGGCAGCCATGGAGAGCCCTAAGAACAGGTCCTTCCCTCACAGTGCCCAGAAGGAGCAAGTGTTGCGGATACCTTGATGTGTAGCTTCTACTCTCCAGAATGTGAGATAATAAATTTCTGTTTAAGCCACCCAGTCTGTGGTACTTTGTTATGACAGCCCTAGTCAACTAACACAGCAGCATTGATATTTATTTTGTGAAAAAAGAAAAATGAATTTTAGATCTAAATTTCTGAACATAAATTTAGAAATGAACCTGAAGGAAATGTAGAGGGAACAAAATTGAATCCAGAAATTTCATTTCCAGCTATTTAGAAATAAAATTTCTAATCTGAATTTTTCATTTTTCTCTTCTGGTTGATTTGGCAGTGTGTAAACAACCTGTCTGTGAAATATGTTTTCAAAACTTTTTTATTTTTGATTCGAAGATTTCCAGGATTCCAAGAAAACCATTTAAAAAGAATTTATTTTCAGAGTCCATAGTCTCTTATGGTTCGCCTCCCCTCCCCAATGTCCATAGCCCGCTCCCCCTCTCCCAATCCCACCTCCCTCCAGCAACCCCCAGTTTGTTTTGTGAGATTAAGAGTCATTTATGGTTTGTCTCCCTCCCAATCCCATCTTGTTTCATTTATTCTTCTCCTATCCCCCTACCCCCCCCCCCATGTTGCTTCTCCATGTCCTCATATCAGGGAGATCATATGATAGTTGTCTTTCTCCGATTGACTTATTTCACTAAGCATGATACGCTCTAGTTCCATCCACGTCGTCGCAAATGGCAAGATTTCATTTCTTTTGATGGCTGCATAGTATTCCATTGTGTATATATACCACATCTGAAAAACAACCTGAGGGTTTTGAAGGGTCAGGGGTGGGAGGTTGGGGGAACAGGTGGTGGGTAATGGGGAGGGCATGTTTTGCATGGAGCACTGGGTGTTGTGCAAAAAGAATGAATACTGTTACGCTGAAAAAATAAATAAAATGGAAAAAAAAAGAATTTATTTTTAAAAGGAAGAAATGCCCATCCTGCTTGTCATCTTGCTCATTAAATATATATATTAAATATATATATATATATATATTTGACAGAAAGAGAGATAACAAGCTGGGGGAGCAGCAGGCAGAAAGAGAGGGAGAAGCAGGCTCCCCACCAAACAGGGAGCCCAACATAGGGCTCGATCCCAGGATCCTGAGATCACAGACCCCAGCCAAAGGCAGATGCTTAACCAACTGAGCCAATGGGCACTGCTACCTCGCTCACTTTAACAGCAATCCCATATCCAGTGGAAAATCTACATCCAATTAAATAGACTCTGAAGAGCTGCATCATCAGTCTTAGCAAAGGAAGATTCTTCCAACAGTGTGTGCATGATGTGGGGTGTTCGTGTAGGGACAGAGTGGTTTGCCTTGCACCTATATCTGGTAGAACCATCAGCAGTGCTCCATGACCAGTAACGCTATCTAATGCATCAAACACACGTATTAGTTAATTCAGTTCAAAAATGAGCACAGGAACAATTTAAATGGCACTAGAATAAAATTGACTGAAACCTGCTCACTCTTAATGCAAAAGTTGCCATCCACGTTGAGAAAGCATTGCATTCTCTGCATGGAGGCAGAAAGAGGAGGTTGATTTTTGTCACCTTGAGGGAAAGCATCATGATATAAGTTCTTGGTCATTAACATTAAAGTATGAAATAAAAAATATGAAATAAACAAATGTGAATTGAACCTATGCCACATGCAAGAAATTCTTAAATTATTCTAAAGTTTATAAGCACCATAGCGTTTGACTGCTAAAGGTTGAGATTTTGCCAAACTAAACTTCATTCAGTACAATCTATTCTCCTTAGATTCTTTTATCCTCCTAGATTGTGTTAAGACCTTTCTAATAATGTTTGATTGTACTATTTCCTTTGATAGGATAATCAAACCCTATTTTCCTCAACTTTGTGACCTGAAATCTGCATGCCCAGTTTCACTGTAGTGACTCCTTCTCCAGTTCTCTCCAGTTGCTTTATGTCCCACAGTCACTGGAAACTTAGACACCATGGCTCCTTTTTCCATGTGGTCATCTGTGTGACAGATTCCTGTGGGCAGATTCTGTGTTCAAAGACAAGAACATTGCACCAGCTGGCAAAGTGGGCATTTTACAGTTGGAAGGATATTTAATTTGCTCTTGAAAATATTGTATTGTTAAGTATTATTGCCTAATATAATACTGTTGACTCAAAGAAGAATCTGAGCCTAATATAGAACCATTAGACATGATCCCTCTCATAAAGGGATTCACATTATTGCTGCCTCTGGCTCTACCATGAATTTCAGAGCCTTTCTGTAGTAAATTTGTGCTCTTGTGAGGGAACCAGGATACAGATGTTACCTTGTGGCCAGCACAAAGGTAGATTTTTACGGTGAGGCTCTCCTAGGACTCTCTTAATCAAAGGTAATGGGAAGGTGGGCAAGAAGGTAAGTGAGGGGCAAAACTGCACTGTTTACTATAATGCTCAGGTTACTGTAATGTTCAGGAGAATGTTAAAGAAAAATTGGTAGCAACACCTACTAAACAAAGCTAATGCTGAAACCAATGGTTAGGCTGTAACCAAGAGAATGAGGGGTGGGGAACACTGCAGGAAGTTGTCATTTCTCCAGGCACAAATGAGTTCCTTCACAGATTGTTAAACTAATCACAATTCTATATGATTCTCAAAGATTTTGAAAGAAGTCATTAGTCATGATTACTAGCCATTTCTTTTTATCAGACACTGTGTCAATAAAAATTCAACCAAGTGTTAATAAAGCAGATTAGATTGATTTTTAAAGTATAGGAGAGAGAGAAAGGGAAACTTCCTGATTTTTCTCCCCAAATCTGTTTAGGAATCCTTTAAAATATTTTAATTAGGGGCACCTGGGTGGCGGGGCGCCTGGGTGGCTCAGTGGGTTAAAGCCTCTGCCTTCGGCTCAGGTCATGATCTCAGGGTCCTGGGATCAAGCCCCGCATCGGGCTCTCTGCTCAGCTGGGAGCCTGCTTCCTCCTCTCTCTCTGCCTGCTTCTCTGCCTACTTGTAATTTCTCTCTGTCAAATAAATAAATAAAATCTTTAAAAATAAATAAATAAAATAAAATATTTTAATTAATTTATTCAAGAGCAAAATGAGTTATTCCTCATCTTACTTTTAAACTAATGCAACCCTTCTAGAGAGCTCTTTTAGATGGCTGCATGGCTCTTTTGCAAGGAGTTAAATGTTGGAAATAGATGTGCAACTGAAAGCCATCAGTAACTCTAATTAATATGCACCCTCTGCGGGGCGCCTGGGTGGCTCAGTGGGTTAAAGCCTCTGCCTTCAGCTCAGGTCATGATCCCAGAGTCCTGGGATCGAGCCCCGCATCAGGCTTTCTGCTCAACGGTGAGCCTGCTTCTTCCTCTCTCTCTCTGCCTGCCTCTCTGCCTACTTGTGATCTCTGTCTGTCAAATAAATAAATAAAATCTTTAAAAATAAATAAATAAATAAAATAAAATATTTTAATTAATTTATTCAAGAGCAAAATGAGTTATTCCTCATCTTACTTTTAAACTAATGCAACCCTTCTAGAGAGCTCTTTTAGATGGCTGCATGGCTCTTTTGCAAGGAGTTAAATGTTGGAAATAGATGTGCAACTGAAAGCCATCAGTAACTCTAATTAATATGCACCCTCTGCGGGGCGCCTGGGTGGCTCAGTGGGTTAAAGCCTCTGCCTTCAGCTCAGGTCATGATCCCAGAGTCCTGGGATCGAGCCCCGTGTCAGGCTTTCTGCTCAACGGTGAGCCTGCTTCTTCCTCTCTCTCTCTGCCTGCCTCTCTGCCTACTTGTGATCTCTGTCTGTCAAATAAATAAATAAAATCTTTAAAAAAAAAAATATGCACCCTCTGCCTCTCTAAGAAAAATGTTATGCATCATATTGTACTGTGACCCAATGTGGAAGTTAGAAATCTCACACTACAATCTCACACAGATTCCTGCTGGATTAATAGTTGAGATTTGTTTTTAAAATCGAACTATTTTATTAATTAGTAAAAGTATAAATATCATATATATGGAGAAGAGAAGAAATTTTATACTTAAGAATGACAAAAATGGGGGGTGCCTGGGTGGCTCAGTGGTTTAAGCCTCTGCCTTCGGCTCAGGTCATGATCTCAGGGTCCTGGGATCGAGCCCCACATCGGGCTCTCTGCTCAGTGGGGAGCCTGTTTCTCCCTCTCTCTCTGCCTGCCTCTCTGCCTACTTGTGACCTCTCTCTCTGTCAAATAAATAAAATATTAAAAAAAAAAAAGAATGATAAAAATGGGACACCTGGGTGGTTCACTCCGTTAAGTGTCCGACTCTTGATCTCAGCTCAGATCTCCACCTCACAGGTCCAGCATGGAACCTACCAAAAAAAAAAAAAAAAAAAAAAGGAAGAAGAAAAAAGAAAAGAAAAGGTAAAAAATGTCTCAAGGCAACTTCTAAGAATGAAAATTTTGTGTTGAGAACAGTGAATAAATCTTTCAAATTTCAGTAATTTTAAGCAAGTAGTCTGAGAGAAAAATGATTAAAACAAAAATGACAAAAGTTAACATTTTTCTTTGAGAGAGAGAGAGAGCACACATGAGCAGAGGGAGAGGAAGAGGGAGAAGCAGACTTTCCTGCTGAACAGGGAGCCCAACATAGGGCTTGATCCCAGAACCCTGGGATCATGACCTGAGCTGAAAGCAGACACTTAACCAACTGAGGCACGTGCCCCCAAAGTTAAAATTTTTGATATATATAATGATTAATCAAATTTATAAGAAAAACATCAAGAATTCTACTCCTACCACTCCTGCCCTTCCTCATACCATACTCACACCTGGAGATACATGTAAAAGATATAAGGAGGAAAAAAATATGTTCATAATATATGTAGTGAAGTGTTTGTTCTCCTTGGTTATAAAAAGGTTTTTTTTCTAAATTAAAAATAATGAGATAAAAAATAATTTTTATTAAGTCAACAATGACTTCTTTTTAATATGATTGATTGACACAGTGTTACATTAGTTATGGGTGTGCAACTTAGTGATTTGACAAGTTTATATATTATCCTGTGTTCACAAGTGTACCCATCATCTGTCCCATTATGTTGCTATTACGGTATCACTGACTATACTCCTTATGCTGCGCCTTTTATTCCTTTCACCTATTCATTCCATAACTGGAGATATTCATTCTTCATCTCCTACGTCCCCTAACCCATTTTGCCCAATCTTCCACTCTTCCCACAGCAACCATCAATTTGTTCTCTGTATTTATCAGTCTGATTTTGCTTTTTGCTTATTCATTTTTTTTTAAAGATTCCACTTATGAGTGGAATCATGTGGTACTTGTCTTTCTGATTTATTTTACTTGACATAGTGCCCTCTGGGTTCACCCATGTTCTCTCAGTTGGCATGATCTCATCCTCTATTATGGCTACATAAAAATGTGTGTGTGTGTGTATGTGTGTGTGTGTGTGTGTGTGTGTGTATTACCACATCTTCCGTATTCAGTCATCTATTGATAGACCCTTGGGTTTCTTCCATACTGGCAATTGTAAATAATGCTGCAGTAAACATAGAGGTGCATATATCTTTTTGAATTAGTGTCTTCATTTTCTTTGGGTAAATACCCAGTAGTGGAATTATTAGAACATATGGAATTTCTGTTTTTAAAGCTTTGAGGAACCTCCATTCTGTTTTCCACAGTGGCTGCACCAATTTGCATTCCCAACCCATAAGTACATGGGTGTTTCTTTTCTCCACTTTTTCGTAAGCTCTTGTTATTTCTTATCATTTTGATCTTAGCCATTCTAAGTGATCTAAGAGGACATCTCATTGTGGTTTTGATTTTAATTTCCCTGATGACTAGTGATGTTGGGCATCTTTTCATGTGTCTTTTGACCCTCTGTCTTCTTTGGAAAAATGTCTATTCAGATCCTTTGCACATTTTTTTTTAAAAGATTTTACTCATTTATTTGACAGACAGAGATCACAAGTAGACAGAGAGGCAGGCAGAGAGAGAGTGGGAAGCAGGCTCCCTGCCGAGCAGAGAGCCCGATGCGGGACTCAATCCCAGGACCCTGAGACCATGACCTGAGGCCAAGGCAGAGTCTTAACCCACTGAGCCACTCAGGCGCCCCTCTTTGCACATTTTTTTTAAATCAGATTGTTTGCTTTTTTGGTATTGAGTTCTATAAGTTCTTTACATATTTTGAATAATCCTTTATTGGATGTATCATTTGCAAATATTGTCCCCTATTCTGTAGGTTGTCTTTTTGTTTTATTGATGAATTTCTTTGCTATGCAAAAGATTTTTATGTTGATGAAGTCCCAATAGTTTATTTTTGCTTTTGTTTCCCTTGCCTAGACATATCTAGAAAAATGTTGCTATGGCCAATGTCAGAGAAATTACTGCCTGTGATCTCTTCTAGGATTTTCATGATTTCAGGTCTCATATTTAGATCTTTAATCTATTTTGAGTTTTTCTTTGTGTTTGGTATTAGAAAGTTGTCCAGTTTCATTCCTTTGCATGTAGCTGTCCAGTTTTCTCAGCACTATTTGTTAAAGAGATTTTTTCCCATTGCATATTCTTGCCTCCTTTGTCACAGATTAGTTGACCATATAATCATGGTTTTATTTGTGGAGTCTTTATTCTGTTCCATTGATCTGTGCATGTATTTTTGTGCCAGTACCATACTGTTTTGATTCCTACAGCTTTGTCGTATATCTTGAAATCTAAAATTGTGATACTTCCAGCTTTGTTCTCAAGATTGCTTTGGCTATTTGAGGTAATCTGTTGTTCTATAAAATTTGGGGGATTATTTATTCTAGTCTTGTGAAAAATGCTGTTGGTATTTTCATAAGGATTGGATTGAATCTATAGATTGCTTTGGGTAGTATGAACAATGACTTTTTACTATGTGAGAAAGCACAGTATTGTCAAAGGGGTGGTGAAATGGGTAATAGGTGTTATATGAACACCTTTGGAAAATAACTTGTAGTATACACATCAGGATACTTAAGACTCTTTTATTTTTGTGGATGACCACATTTTATTTCTTTTATCAACATTTCTATGCTTTGTCATATGAAATTTATATATGTTTAAGAAATATAACTTGATGTTTTGATATATGTATACATTGTGAAAAGATCTTCAGTCAAACTAAATAACTTATCCTTCACCTCTACATTGTTACTATTATGTGTGTGTTGAGAAGATATAATTTAAGGTGTATTCTCTTAGCAAATTCCATGTATACAACATAATATTGCCAACTGTCATCACCATCCTGTAAGTTACATCTCCAAAACTCATTCCTCTTGCATAACCAAAACTTTGGACCCTACTTACAAGTATTTTGACACTTTTACCCTATAATTCCATTTTTTAAATCTACCTTAAAGAAATGCTAAATTCCGAAAAATCTTAATATATATTAGAGGTCATCACAGCACTGTTTATAAAGGAAAATATATAAACAATATTTGTAAACAAATACGTAAATAGTAGAGAGAAATGATGAAATAAATTGTGGTAAATCTAGAAAACAGAGTTAAACATTTAAAAAATGCTTATAAATCATAATAAATTTAGAAAATACAATACATTAGGAAAATAGAATGAAAATTTTAATATATTGTGTGAGTATAACTTCACACATTACGGATGGAAAACTGTAAGGAGGGAAACATAAACAAAAATGAAATCAATGGTAGTCTTTAGGATATAAGACTATGGTTGATTTTTCCCTCTCATATTTTCTGATTATTCACATTTTATAAAATGATTATGGTTATGTGCTGGATTGTATTGCCCTAAACTGCATATATTGAAGTCCTAATCTCCAAATTCCTTGGAACATCTCTGTATTAGAGATAGTGTTTTAAGAGGTAATTAAGTTAAAATGAAGTCATTAGGGTAGGCCTGTAAGCCATTAGGACTGGAGTCCTTTTTTTTTTTTTAATTTTATTTTTTTAATTTCTTTTCAGTGTTCCAGAATTCACTGTTTATGCACCACACCCAGTGCTCCATGCAATACATGCCCTCCATAATACCCACCACCAGGCTCCCCCAACCTCCCACCCCTCTCCTCTCCAAAACCCTCAGTTCCTCAGAGTCCACGGTTTCTCACGGTTCATCTCCCCCTCCAATTTCCCCCAAGTCCCTTCTCCTCTCCATCTCCCCATATCCTCTGTGTTATTCTTTATACTCCACAAAAGCAAACCATATGATAATTGACTTTCTTTGCTTGACTTATTCCATTCAGCATAATCTCTTCCAGTCCCATTCATGTTGATACAAAAGTTGGGTATTTATCTTTTCTGATGGAGGCATAATACTCCACAGTATATATGGATCACATCTTCTTTATCCATTCGTCCATTGAAGGGCATCTTGGTGAGAATGCAAGCTGGTGCAGCCACTTTGGAAAACAGTGTGGAGATTCCTTAAGAAATTAAAAATAGAGCTTCCCTATGACCCTGCCATTGCACTGCTGGGTGTTTACCCCAAAGATACAGATGCAGTGAAAAGAAGGGTCATCTATACCCCAATGTTCATAGCAGCAATGGCCACAGTCACCAAACTGTGGAAAGTACTGGAGTCTTTATAAGCAGTGAAGTTATGGGGCACCTTGCATGGTTAAGCATTTGTCTTCTGCTCAGGTCATGATCCAAGCTCCACATGAGGGCCCTGGCCCAGTGGGGAGTCTGCTTCTCCCTGCCCCTACCCCTTACCCCCACACTTTGTTTTCTCTCCCAAATAAACAAATGAAATCTTTGAAAAAATTAAGCAGAGTAGTCCATACACAGACATGTACTGAGAGAAGACCATGTGAAAAAGGAGTAAAAATTCCATTTACAAGTCAAAGAGAGAGGCTTCAGAAGAAACCAACCTTGCTAACCTTGAATGCAGACTTCTTGCTGCCAGAACTGTGGGAAAATCCATTTCTGTTGTTTAAGCCATCCAGTCTGTGTACTTTGTTGTGGCAGCCCTAGCAAGCTGAACAATCAATTATCTTTCACTTTTCTAATTAAAAAGAAAATGTTTATTCAAAAAAAGAGAAAAAATAATCCCCAATGTTAAGAGAACCCCTCCTTTCATGAGGTACCCTGAAACACTATAGCAACTTGGGATATATATATATATATATACATATATATATATATATATATACACACACACACACACATATCTCCCTTATGCAAACCACACTACTGCATGGCTACCTTTATATCAAAACTATATGGCTCTTACACTGTATCTTAAATTATATATTGTATCATTAATTATAATTGGAAAGTGTCATATTGAGGTTACTCAGTTCATCATTGGAAGTTTTCTTTCTTCCTTTTTTTTTTAAGGTTTTATTTATTTATTTGACAGAGAGAAGAGAGAGAGAGAATACAGGCAGGGGGAGCAGCAGAGGTAGAGGGAGAAGCAGGCTCTCCGCTGAGCAGGGGGCCCAATGTGGGGCTCGATCCAAGGACCCTGGGATCATGACCTGAGCTGAAGACAGATGCTTAACCGACTGAGCCACACAGGTGCCCCATCACTGGAAATTTTCTAAAAGTGTGCAGAAAGGTGCAAGTGCAGGGCAGAAGGGAAACGGAAATCCAGCGTGTATACTGACTTTCAAATGTCAAGGGCTTTCATTCACTTGAGCAAACGCTTAGCTTTTCTTTTTCTTTTTTTTTTTTAAGATTTTATTTATTTATTTGACAGACAGAGATCACGAGTAGGCAGAGAGGCAGGCAGAGAAGGGAAGCAGGCTCCCTGCTGAGCAGAGAGTCCGATGTGAGGCTCCATCCCAGGACCCTGGGATCATGACCTGAGCTGAAGGCAGAGGCTTTAACTTACTGAGCCATAGCTTTTCTAAAGTAGCTACTTGACCACTTCAGTCCACTCTTTCTTAATTTAAGATGTAATGATGTCATCATCTTCCAGATCTTCTGCCTCTATCCACAGGAGGGTGCCCAAAATTGATTTTACTTCTTATAGTCTTTAGTGGTGACACTCGCACACTCACCTCCAAGTACATTCTTTCCACAAAAGGGAGATTTTACTCTTATAAAATGAATCAGAGAGGCAGGTTTTCTAACTCTTCAGACGAAGCTGTTAACACTAAGAAATATTTTTCAGATAATACATACAAACAACACTGTCTTAGGAAAAACTGGTATGACTGCCACAAATATCTCTCTTGATGTAATATGTAATATATAATCTCAACAGTCAAATTTAAACCCACCAGATAAAAGCACACTACTGGTTGTTCAGGCCTGGGTGTAAGCGTCATTGTTTTAGCAGTGAAAACACTAAAGAAAACCAGCATATCTTGCAGGTATTATCAAGCAAAGATAAGCAAATAAACATCCTGAGTCTCAGCCTTCAAACCAAAGAAAACAAACTTTATTCTCAGCAATGAAAAGTTGTTTACTTATGAACAAAGGCAAAAGAATGCCAACATGGGACGTGCCACTCAATTGTAAATTCCTTCTAAAGGCCTTGGCAAAATCCTACAGTACGTTAATCTAGAAAACAAAATTTTACACCCCCCCCCCAAAAAAAAAAGTGCATTGAATGAGGCTTAATATCAGTATAAATCTTTCTGGTCTTAATCCCTTTTCTAGGAGAGTTGATTGGACAATAAAATGTCAAAAGCCAAACTACAGAAGGTGACCTACTTAAAAAAAATGAAAAGTTCAGTTAAAAAAATGCAGTCATTAAAAAAAAAAATGCAGTCATGTTGGGTAATACAGCACATCTGTCCTAAATTTGGGTTTGGAGGAGTTACTGGCTGGATCTCTCTTCTAAACCTCTTTACCATTTTTTCTATGACATTCTGGGGCCAGTTCTCACAGGGTACTGAATCTCCTAACTGTGATCCTTGTTCTACTCCAGAAGTTTACAAGAGCCTCGAAAGAATGGTGCTAATTTCAAAATACCCAGGCAACTCTAATTTGCTCAGGATAAGACATAGGGGACCCGGAAGAACTTGGAGAAGTGTGCTGCAGGAAGGGGGAAGGGCTTTGGAGTCATATACACCTGGTACATGGTCCGGAACCTTGCTCGAATGTGTAGTACCTCAGCTGGACATTTGTAAAATGGGAATAGTACTGACTACATTGCATGATATGCTGAGGATTAGTGGTGAGGATCATTAAGCTCTTCCTGCCTGGTGCATAATGAGTAGCAAAACTCGGCCGAAAACTCGGTTCCCATTGGCAACCAAGGGCTAGGATTTTTAAAATAGTGGGACACTTGGAGACAAAATGACCAGGAGTCCAGGTTCAGCAAAAACTGTTTTGCAGAGATCAGTTGTGGGGTCTCAGAAATCTCCAACATTTCCTAAGAGTTTAAGATTAAGAATCTTCTGAACCTAGAGGTACTACCAGAAATTCAGGCGGGTTAGAAGCGAAATATATATATATCCCACACATGGGATGAGGAACCATTCTGGTTTGCCCAGGTTTGAAGGAGTTCCCAGGACACAGGATTTTAAGTGCCACAGCCATGAGAGTCTCAGGTCAATGGAGACCTACTGGTTACCTTGGCTGGTTCTAAATCACAACAGGGTCCATGCAGGTGTGTGGCATGCGGGGTAGCCTTAGCTTCGGAGGTCAGAGCCCTCCTCTCTCACAAGCCCCGATCCTTCCCCCTTCAGACCGCAAACAGGACTCTGAACACCCCTATCTCAGCATGAGAGCGGGGACGTGAAAACAGTGACCAGGGTCATAACTGGGTTCAAGCACGAGCTCCAGCAGCGGCCCGTAGGGGCTTGTCCACAGAGGAAATTACACCTGCTTTACGGCTTGTCGTGCAATCTCCGCGAAGTAACGTGCGGAGATGCTTATTAAACTGTCAGTCAGTAAAAAGAAAATTGCCGTAAGTGAGAAGGTTAAGAGAGGAAGAAAAGGGACCCACAGGGAAATGGACCTCGGCCTGTTGCTGAGTCATTCATGGCGGAGGGACTCGTGCAGTTGTGAGGCTGAGTGGCACACAATTGCTAGTCGCCAAAACTTCAGGATGGATTTGTTTCTGGCCTCTGTTACTAAAAGTTTCTCTCTCCAGCACCGCAAAATCAGGTGGTCAGACAGCCAGATGAAAGCTGAAACTCATCCTTTCATCCTTCCACTGTGCCAAGCCGCGTAGTGACGGGGCCATGCTGGAGAGCCAGGCTGGGCTGGGGTTTCTGCAGCTCTAACCTGGCAGGGGAAGATTCTGCTGATCCTTTCTTCAGGCGCAGGGTGTCAACTTTCAGAACCGCCCTGTGAGATGGTGCTTGGCAGTATCAGGACGTTTTCTTCTGCGTGCAAACCTGCCCAAGAAAAGAATCCAAAGCAGATTTTTCATAATAAGGCAAGAGCTTCACATTTGCTAAACATAAACTCTCCATTGTGCTCAACTCACCAGCTGTGTGCTGCTGATGAGAATTTCCATTTGAGGGGATCAGGAAGTGAGTGAAAAGATAATCCAAGTTGTTTGTACCCCCTCTGCCCAATCCCCCTGATTTCCCCCTTTTAAAAAAACATAGAAAAATCAGTTTTGCTGTGTATGTGGCTGAGAACAAGTTGAAAATAACTCCAAGGCACCAAAGCCTGCCAGCTCTTTATAGATATGAGCCTAAGGGTTGTTTCTTACGGAGAAGGGTAGGCCACAAATCATCAAAGCAACTGGAAAGGGAGCATGTCTAAGAACTAGAAGGCAGGAGGTGTGGCCCTGAGAAGAAGGCAGCTAGACTCTGGGAAGCGGTGTATGTCATTAAGTCGAGCTGGCGATTTGTTCTTTTTTTTTTTTTTATATTTTATTTTATTTGACAGAGAGAAATCACAACTAGGCAGAGAGGCAGACAGAGAGAGAGGAGGAAGCAGGCTCCTTGCGGAGCAGAGAGCCCGATGTGGGGCTCGATCCCAGGACCCTGAGACCATGACCCGAGCCGAAGGCAGAGGCTTTAACCCACTGAGCCACCCAGGCGCCCCTGTTCTTTTTTTTTTTTTCATCTATTTCCAGAGACACCCCTAGAGCTTGTTTCAGGACAACATGGAGTAAGATCCTTTATCATTGTTTGTTTCATTAGGAGGGTCAAGTATAGCATCTTCAAGAATTGGCTTATCTTTGCCAGTTTCTCTCAGAGGACATCAATGTCACAGATGCAACACTCTCTCATGACTTTTATAGTGTGCCTGAGGGAAAAAAAAGGAGATGTGTAAGTATGAAATGGAAGTTACCTCTAAATGATAAAAGCAAAAGGAAGAGCTCAATAGCACTTTGAGATGAAGCAGTAGGTGCCTGTCTTCTAGCAAACATGAGGCCCTGTAGCCAAACTCTCTCCTGGGGGAAGAACCCTGGGCCTTGTTGAAGACCTGTGGTCAGGCAGATTCATAGCTCTGCTTTATTTTTTTCTGGCCTTAGGAATGAAGTTATGTGACAGGATGGAGCCATATGGCAGTTCTCACTGCGGACAAGACTCCAGGATTGCATAATCTTGGAAAAGCTAGTGGCTAAATTGAGGTCTGAGCAACAATCCAAAGAAGAGGACTAAACTGACAAGTCTGTGGCTTGTTCTGGATTATTTCAAAACAAAGACCCTCTAATTTAAAAATAAAAAGGTTTAATTATGCTTATATTTATATTATTTTATTTTCCTAATTAAAAATCAATGCACGGTCTAGTAAAGGGGTTTTTTGGCTTTGACGTTGGTTTCACATCCATATTTGAGAACTAGTCTTAGAAATATGATTTGGATACTCAAATGTAGCAATTTTCAGAAACATTTCAATGCTTTATGGGAAAAAAAAGGAACAGAATATTTTCTATCAGAATATGCTTGAAAAGCAGAAATATGGCCAAATTTCTGCCAGTCTGAAAGAAGGAGAATAGATGGTCTTTTTCATCTGAGTATAGTCTGCAATTTGCTAGAAGTTACCTTGGTCAAAACATGTTCTATATCTTTCTCTTTGTAAGTGATTATTCCCCCGGTTGACATAGCTAACATTTATTAGCTCATTAAATCATTATCCGATTTAATGTTCCTAAAACCCCTACAAAGCACATAATGATAAGTCTATTTTATTTTTTTTTAAGTTTTTACTTAAATTCCAGGTAGTTAACATACAGTGTAATATTCATTTCAGGTGAACAATATGCTGATACAATATTTCCATATACCAGCGCTCATCACAACAAGTCACCTCCTTAACCCCCATCCCCTATTTCTCCCATCACCCCACCTCACCTCTGGTAACCATCAGTTTGTTCTCTATAGCTGAGAGTCTTTTTCTTGGGTTGCTTTTCTCTCTTTTTCTTTTTTCCCTTTGCTCATTTGTTTTGTTTCTTAAATTCCATATATAAGTGAAATCATATGGTATTGGTCTCTGACTGACTTACTTCACCGAGCATAATACTCTCTAGCTTCATCCATGTCATTGCAAATGGCAAGATTTCATTCTTTTTTTTTACGGCTGAGTAATATTCTACTGTATATGTATACCACCTCTTCTTTATCCATTCTTTAGTCAGTGGACTGTTCCCAAATTTGGCTATTATAAATAATGCTGCTATAAACATCTGATACATGTAGCCCTTTGAATTAGTGTTTTTGTATTCTTTGGTTAAGTACCTAGTAGTGCAACTGCTGGGTTATGGGGTAATTCTATTTTTGACTTTTTGAGGAACCTCCATACTGTTTTCCAAAGTGGCTGCACCGGTTTGCATTCCCACCAACAGTGCAAGGGGATTCCCCTTTCTTCTCATCCTCATCAACACCTGTTGTTTCTTGTCTTGTTGATTTTAGCCATTCTGACAGGCGTGAAGTAATTTCATTATAGTTTTGATTGGCATTTCTTTTTTTTTCAAGATTTTATTTATTTATTTGACAGACAGAGATCACAAGTAGGCAGAGAGGCAGGAAGAGAGAGAGGAGGTTGCAGGCTTCCTGCTGAGCAGAGAGCCTGATGCGGGGCTCCATCCCAGGACCCTGGGATCATGATCTGAGCCAAAGGCAGAGGCTTTAACCCACTGAGCCACCCAGGTGCCCATTGATTTGCATTTCTTTGTTGAGAAGTGATGTTGAACATCTATTCATGTTGACCACCTGTATGTCTTCTTTGGAAAAATGTTTATTCTGTGTCTTTTAGCCATTTTTAATTATTTGGTTTTTTGATGTTGAGTTTTATCAGTTCTTTATATGTTTGGATACTAACCCTTTTCAGATATGTCATTTGCAAATATCTTCTCCCATTCAACAAGTTACCTTTTATTTTTGTTGATTGTTTCCTTCACTGCACAGAAGGTTGTGTGTGTGTGTGTGTGTGTGTGTGTGTGTGTGTGTGTGTGTGTTTTAAAGTAGGCTCCACAAAAATAAATAAATTAATAAATAAATAAAGTAGGCTCCACAACTAGCATGGAGCCCAACACAGGGCATGAACTCATGGTCCTGAGTTCAAGACATAAGCTGAGATCAAGAGCCAGGTGCCTAACCAACTGAGTCACCTGGCACCCCTGTGTGGAAATTATTTATTTTGATGAAGTCCCATAGTTTATTTTTGCTTTTGTTTCCCTTGCTTCTGAGACAAAGAAGTTGCTACAGCCCATGTCAAAGAGCTTACTGTCTGTGTTCTCTAGGGTTTCTATGGTTTCAGGTCTCATATCTAGGCCTTTAATCCACTTTGAATTTATTTTTCTAAATGGTTTAAGAAAGTGGCCCACTTTCATTCTCCTGCAGGCTGCTGTCGAGCTTTCCCGACACCATTTGTTGAAGAGACTGTCTTTTTCCCATTGGACATTCTTTACTGCTTTTTTTTTTTTTTTAAAGATTTTATTTATTTGACAGAGAGAAATCACAAGAGAGGCAGGCAGAGAGAGAGGAAGGGAAGCAGGCTCTCCGCTGAGCAGAGAGCCCGATGCGGGACTCGATCCCAGGACCCTGAGATCATGACCTGAGCCGAAGGCAGCGGATTAACCCACTGAGCCACCCAGGCGCCCTCTTTACTGCTTTATTGAAGATAAACTAATGATACAGTTATGGGTTCCTTTCTGGGTTTCCTGTTCTGCTGTATTGATCCATGTGCCTATTTTTGTGCCAGTACCATACTGTTTTGACCACTACAGCTTTGTAATACAACTTGAAGCCCAGAATTGTGATGCTTCCAGCTTTGCTTTTCTTTTTCAGTATTGCTTTGGTTATTCCGTAGACATTTCAGGATTGTCTGTTCTATCTCTGTGAAAAATGCTGTTGGTATTTTGATAGGGATTGCATTAAATGTGTAGATCGCTTGGGTAGTATAGACATTTTACTCTTCCAATCTGTGTCCTTCCAATCTGTGAGCATGGAATATTGTTCCATTTCTTTGTTTCATCTTTGATTTCTTTCATCAGTTTTTTATAGTTTTAGGGTATAGTTCTTTCACTTCTTTGGTTAGGTTTATTCCTAGGTATCTTATGGTATTTGGTGCAATTGTAAATGGGACCTATTCCTTAATTTCTCTTTCTGCTGCATCATTATTGGCATATAAAAATGCAACAGATTTCTGTACATTGATTTGGTATCCTGTTACTTCACTGAATTCATTGATCAGGTGTAGGAGTTTTTTGGTGGAGTCTTTCGGGTTTTCTATATGTAATATCATGTCATCTGCAAATAGTGAAAGTTTTACTTCTTGCTAACTTGGATGCCTTTTATTTCTTTTTGTTGTTTGATTGCTGAGGCTAAGACTTCCAGTACTATGTTAAATAGCAATGGTGAGAGTAAACATCCCTGTCTTGTTCCTGGCAATAGAAGAGCTCTCGGTTTTTTTCCCATTGAATGTGATGTTAGCTTGGATTTTCAAATAAGGCCTTTGTTATGTTGAGTTATATTCCCTCTAAACATAATTTGTTGAGCGTTTTCATCATGAATAAGTCCATTTTTATAGATGAAGGACTGAGATACAATTTGAAATAAGCCTCAGAGGTAATCTCAAAGGGGAATTGCTACTTGAGTGACAATGAAAATTATGGGTGGGTTGTGGAAGTGTTTACAAAATAGCTGAATAAAGAGGAGGAAGAAGAGGAGGGAGGAAGAAAGAGAAAATAAATGAGCTGGAAACAGACACATGATCTGAGGCTTACATCCAGTTTCTACAATGAGCCATCATTCTCGGCTTGAAGTGTATGATAGGATTGCCCCTATGGCCCTACAGCCAAGCAGCAGAAAGTAGTGTGAAAACTTTATTGTCTTGCTCACCCACACATAGAATCAGCTTCAAGAAGGAAGAAAGCACAGCCAGGCCCGTGTGTATTTAACAAACTCTTTGGTCATTATCCATAATTCTGCTGCCTCTTTTTCTTCCTCCCTCCATCCCTCCTTTTCTTTCTTTCTATCAGCTGAATCCTCAAAGATCCAAATTATCCTCTATTCTCCATTGCCATCATCGCCTGGGCCACCATAGAGCCCAAAATGTCATTCAGGAATCATAAACAAAATTTAGATTGAAGGTAAAATACACCAGGATTTGCATTTCAGATTTACTGGCCGGAAGACTTCAGGCAGTTGACTTAACTTCTTTTTTTTTTTAAAGATTTATTTTTTTGACAGATAGAGATTACAAGTAGGCAGAGAGGCAGGCAGAGAGAGAGAGAGAGGAGGAAGCAGGCTCCCAGCCAAGCAGAGAGCCCAATGCAGGCCTTGATCCCAGAACCCTGGGATCATGACCTGAGCCGAAGGCAGAGGCTTTAACCCGCTGAGCCACCCAGGCGCCCCTTGACTTAACTTCTTGTAGTCATTTCTTTCTCATCTGCCAAATGGAGAAGATAATGTCTTGCTCATGAGGAGATGACACTGAACAGTGTTTAAAAATTCAGTCACCTTACTCTGACATCCATTTGAGAATGTTTTACCCTCGACAAATTACCTAATTTCAGGAAGTCTTAATTTCTTTCTGTAAAAGAGGATAAGGCTGATAGCTCTTAAGTCACAGAATTGTTAAAAAATCAAACGATATACTACTATATATGAAACACTCGACATATTCCCTGACAGTTAATGATCAGCAAGTATTAGCTTTTATTACTATTACTGAAGCTCACTGGTAAGCCTGGCACAGTGTAGCAACCTGATGCATGCTAAATAGCCTTATTAAGGTACATGTGGCAAGCTTTGAAAAATTTGGGGGTGCCTGGGTGGCTCAGTGGGTTAAGCCTCTGCCTTCAGCTCAGGTCATGATCTCAGGGTCCTGGGATCAAGGCCCACATCTCAGGGTCCTGGGATGGAGCCCCACATCGGGCTCTCTGCTCAGCAGAGAGGGAGAGCTCAGCTTCCCCCTCTCTCTGCCTGCCTCTCTGCCTGCTTGTGAACTCTCTCTTTGTCAAATAAAATAAATAATCTTTAAAAAAGAAAAAGCTTTGAAAAATTTGTATTTCGTATTATTTTCTCCAGACTGCCATTCTTAAGTGTGTATTCAATGATAAAAAGCTAACATTCTATTTTTTTTTTTTAATCTGGATAAATGAGCCTTCATATAGAGATGCAGACTCATGGTGTGGTAAAATCTCAAGCAATCCTGACTGATGCCTCATGCTCTTATAAGACCTAATTAGGAAGAAAGGAGTGGGTTGAATCTTGTCCCCTCAGAATCCATGTCTACAAGAACCTCAGAATGTGACCTTATCTGAAACTAGGGTCTTTGCAAATGTGATGTAAGTAGTTAATAAGAGGTTATATTGGAATTGGGTGGGCCTTCGATTGAACGACTAGTGTCTTTATAAGAAGGCCATCTGGCCACAGAGACAGAGATTGGAGTGGTTTTACTATGAGACAAGGAATGTCAGGGATTGCTGGCAACTTCCAGAAGCTATGAGAGACGCACGGGACAGATTATGCTTGAGAGATTCCAGAAAGACCCAACCCTGTCAACATTTTGATTTTGAACTTCTGGCTTCCAGGAACTATCAGGTTTGTATGACACATTAAGGTAGCTCTAGGAAACTAACACATGAGGGACCTCTAGCCAAAAGGGGGGTGTATTACAGCATCTCTTCTCTCCAGGATCTTAGCAAGAAGTAGTGCAGAAGTTGTAGATATGGGAATCCTGAACATATCCAGACAAACATAGGACCTCAGAAAGTGAGTCCCAGAAGCCACAGTAAGGGCAGGTGCATGTTCTCTTACACCAGAGGCCCACTAGGCAACAGAGGGTTGCTCTGTACCATTAGGAGTGGGTGGCAGGGCACAAAAGGACAAGGATGAATAACCACATTGCTATGCAGAGATTGTGCTGCACAAATACTCAAGGGGGACCTGCCAGACAGATTCAGGGGCTGGGACATCCCAGGCAGCACTAACTCATCAGTCCTTTCAAGAATATAGCCAAAGGCATGACCTTCTTACACTGCAAGGTCAGAAACCCCTGAGGAACCTGGCAGAGCTTCTGGAGCTCTGAAATAGGGCCTGCAATTTGTGTCTTAAAAATCCTTCCCTGGGCACCTGGGTGGCTCAGTGGGTTAAAGCCTCTGCCTTCGGCTCAGATCATGATCCCAGGGTCCTGGGATCGAGCCTCACATCGGGCTCTCTGCTCAGCAGAGGGCCTGCTTCCTCCTCTCTCTCTGCCTGCCTCTCTGCCTACTTGTGATCTCTGTCTGTCAAATAAATAAATAAGATCTTAAAAAAAAAAAAAAAAAAGCCTTCCCTGGTAGGTTGTTTCAGAGCCAGGGTTGAAAAAAATAGCGAGTGCAGTTAAAGTTTGCCAGTAATATGCCAGAATAAGGAAAGGATGCCCAGCCCATCATGGCAGCTCAGCTGCCATCAGGTGTGCCTTCAATATACAACATTTCAGATCACGTGGAGGCACTGACAAAACAGGCATGGGTGAGCCCAGGGTGAAAAGGGAAGAGGACAGCTGGGTGCGAGGGGAACAGTCAGGATCTGTAGAGCAAATCTTTGCTGGAAGCCTGACTCTACAGCTCTTTTTCATCCTGGAATAATAACTTAATAGTCAATGGCAGCCCATATTTCTCTAGCACTTTTGAATTTGTAATACATTTCTGTAACAATTATGTTAATTGTTCACTCTGCTTTTCCTGCTATGTAATATTGTGGGTATTTATAGCTCAACCTGGATGAACAGAAAACTGGTAAATGGCAAAGCCAAGATGTAGACTCTTCTACTAATGGAAGCGATCTATTGCAGATGTTCTAATTTATTAAGAGGATCCTCTTGAAGAAGCTGCGCATAAGCCTTTGTTGAATCAATCTTTCTCTCGCTCTTTCTTTCTTTCCTTCTTTTCTTTTCTTTTCCTTCCTTCCTCTCCCTTTCTTCCTTCCCCTTCCTTCCTTCCTCTCTGCCTTCCTTCCTTCCTCTCTCTCTTTCTTTTCTTTCTTTTTCCCTTCCTTCCTCCTTCTCTCTCCTTTTCCCTCCCTCCCTTCCTTCCTTCCAAGAGGTTTGTTAGTTGAGGGAACTGAATGGCCATAGCAGATCCTGCCTGGAAGGCTGCCCCTTACCCTCGCTGACCTGGGCACGGCCAAGGCTGTGCACAGTATAGCCTGTTGCCGCCACCTAGTGGTAAAGATGGCATTTAACACTTATGACTGAAATAAAATCCCTTGCAGGGCGGTACAGTAGGATTCTCAAGGTCAGTTTGAAAACAATTTTTAATTCCCCGCTGCCCCCCAAACAACAACACCCTGATATATTTTTTGACAAGTTTAAATATTCTGTAATTAGGCATATTTTAAAATTGGCGCACCAAATCTCCTTTCCCCTGTTTCCTCTATTCACATATTATAATTTTCCTTTTTTTTTTTTTTTTTTTTTTAAAGGGAGTGCCTGGGTGGCTCAGTTATTAAGTGTCTGCCTTTGGTTCAGGTCATGATGATATCGAGCCCCTGGGATCAGATCCGCGTTGGGCTCCCTGCTCAGCGGGAAGACTGTTTCTCCTTCTCCCACCCCTCCTGCTTGTGTTCCCTCTCTCTCTGTGTCGCTGTCAAATAAATAAACAAAATCTTTTAAAAAAAAATCAGGAAGAAACTATCACCTTAACCTTTCAATATTTGTGAAATAGCTAATATGGCTATGCACATGACAGAGAATGATCTTTCAGCCTTTTTTATGAAGACTTAAACATCTGATGTAGAGCACTTCTCCAATGAATGTCCCCTCTCTTCTCAGAGCCAGAAGAACAATTCATAAGCACTCCACTTTGAGTTTTAAATGTCTCACCTGTAGACAGATCACTTGATAGGAGTTGATAGAACTAAGATCCACAAGCTGGAAAAAAATAAATTTATCATCTCCCTTTTTCTGTTTTGTTGATTGATGAACTGAAGTGAGGCTGTCTATCCTAAACTTTCCAAGAACTCAATTAACATTTCCGCTAGCTCTCCCTTTTATTCAAATGAGGGGACAGAAATGTGAGAAACAAATAGCTCATCATTCATTTAAGTCTGGATTTCGCAAAGCTGCCAGCAGTCTCAGACTGAAGATGCTGCATTTCTTTTTATTCTTCTACACAGGGGACCAGTTCTGGCACTCTCTAGCTAGCTCTCTGCGTGACCCTGGGGAACTTGCTCACATCTTCAGGGTTTCTGCTGAAAACCCCTGACATAGATGCTAAGATTGCTTCTAACTGACACACTCACACAGATATGCATGTGCACATGCACACACAAGCACTGATTCCATTGCCACGGTATCTTGTTTGTAAGACCCATAACCCTATAGTCACTTTGTGCTGGGTTATAGGGTAGCCCCTCAAACGATGTGTCCTTATCCTAATCTTGGGAACCTGTGAATGCAACCTTTTTTAGGAAAAGTCTTCACAGGTATAATTAAGGATCTCATGATAATTTCACCCTGGATTATTCAGATAGGTCCTAAATCCAATGAGAAATAGTTTCAGAAGTACAAGCTAAGGAATACCTGCAGCCACTAAAGGCTGCAAGAGGCAAGCAGAGATTATTCCTTCAGATAATTCTTAAGTCGAGAGTGTGAATATGAAGTATCAGTATGAGAGCCACAGTCTGTCTCGGTAGGAGCTGGACTGAAGAGACTGGAAATGCAGTCAGCACAGTGTCCTCTGCTGTCTGTGCATGTGTTTACGTGCGAGCCCGTGTGTGTGTGTGTGTGTGTGTGTGTGTGTGTGTGTGTGTGTGTGTGTAGTGTAGTGTTGGGTCCAATGTCAAAGGAGTGAAACTGATACAAAGTGAAGATCAAGCAAAGCTTTATTTCCCGCCAAGCATCGAGAATCGAACTGACAAGCCAGGGCCATCTCTTGCAAAGAGACGACCTCTCTCTGCCTTACAGACTAGCTTTTAAGGGCAAAGGCCATGTGGTTGGGCCTGGCCATGCACAGGTGGCCAATGACCTTATAACATGCAGAGAAAGCTGCACAGTCCTGCTAGGTCACACATAAGTGGCCAATTGAATTACAATTTACCCTATAGTAGATATTTGAACCAGCCTATCACCTTGGTCAGAATTGGCACCCAAAGGGCAGGGCCTGTACTCCTTGGTAGCTAGGGAGACAGTATGTG
This sequence comes from Meles meles, assembly GCF_922984935.1. NCBI lineage: Eukaryota > Metazoa > Chordata > Mammalia > Carnivora > Mustelidae > Meles > Meles meles. The sequence continues at coordinate 110,062,773 of NC_060067.1, read as the reverse complement.
CCCCCACTGATTGGATGCCTCCACCTGGCCTGACCCACCCTTGTATTTGGGCTTTGTTACCTGGGACTGGTTTCTGGGACTTGTTTTTAAGTAAGTTTGGGGCTTTGTGGTTGGGGGGGGGAGGCAGGGTCAGGATGGAGCTGCTCAGGCTAAATAGGCCCTTACATGTAGGACTGGGGAGATGTGGGTGAGGCGCTGGGACATATCACGAGGCCCTAGAGTAAGGATTATGTTGGTCATCAAGGAGTCATGAAATACCAAATTCAGTTTCGTGCTCCTCATTTCAACTGTCTCCTGTTCTTCCCCACTCATCGGCCATGTTTTGTGGATTGTTACCACCTCTTTGCTGTGCCCTGGGGAATTAGTGAAGACACGCTAGCTTCTTAGATAAGAGCAGAGCCTTTGAGCCAGAATTCTCGGGTGTGAATTCTGATGTAGATATTTTCTTTTCTTTTTTTTTTTAACAATCACATAAGGAAGCATTTATTTGAGGTTTAACATGAAATCATACAAATAAAATCTGTATAAACACAAATCCACATCGAGTCATAACACAGATAGCAAAAGACAAAGTAAAAACAAAGAAAACTAATTGGCAGCTATATACAGTTGGACACAGTTGTGTCTTGTACACTAGAAAGTCTTTTACAAAATAATCATCTTAGATCAACAGAAGACCAATCTTCAATGTCGCCCTGCAAGATGGATTAACTTTAGCAATTTCCTCCTGTTTCCTCCAATGTCCTCCTTTAGTATGGCTGATAATTGTTTTGGTGACTGCCACCCCCTCGAGATGCCTTGCCGTAAGTGCTCTGTTGGCCACCGTAGTCTGCATACCCCTGTCCATATCCATAGTTCCCATAGTTATACCCAGTATAATCATAGCCGCCATAGCCACTATAGTTTTGATCACCACCATAGGCACTATTGCAATTTCCATATCCTTGACCATAATAGTTATTAAATCCTTGACTCCATTTTTGGCCCTGACCTCGTCCACGACCCCTAGTGCCGCCTGGTCCACCAGCTGCAGCGCCTCTTCCTCCTTTCTGCTGCTGCTGTTGCTGCCTGTATACCTCTTTGGGTTGTGCAACTTTGATGTCACACTTCCCAGAACCGATTCGATTCTAACAATTCTGCTTTCTGCTTTCCAACAATTTCTTCACTGGCTCTTCATCTGTATACGTAATAAAACAAAATCCTCTTCTTTCGTTTGTTTTTGTATCCATGGGAAGGTCAATATTTTCAATCTCTCCAAAGGCTCCAAAATATTCTTTAATTTGTTCTTCAGAAGTATCTGGGCTCAATCCACCCACGAAAACCTTTTTGGGCAGTTCTCTCCCTTTTAAAGCTTTGGCCCTTTTGGGGTCTATCAATTTGCCATCCAGTTTGTGTTCTTTCAGTTCCAAAACCTTGTCAACACTAGCAGCGTCTTTGAAAAGCACAAATCCAAATCCTCTCGATCTTCCGGTCACCGGGTCTGTCTTAATCGTACAGTCCACCACTTCCCCAAACCGGGACAAGTACTCAGTCAGGTCTCTCTTGCTCGTATCCCAGCTCAAGCCTCCAATAAACATTTTACCGTCATCCTGCTGGTTCTTGCTCCCGTTGATCTTGGATCCCTCTGCGAACTCCTCTGTGTTGCTGTACTCGTTCATGTCCTCCATGGCGGTGGAGCTGTCGGGCGGGGGTGGGGGGGTGGGGGGGGGTTGGGGGTGGGGGTGGGTGCTGGCGCGCTGTCCGCTGTCCGGGTCGCAGCGGCAGTGGCGGCGGAGCGTTGTTATGGAGCTGGATTTAAAACGGCGGCGGAAGACTGATGTAGATATTTTCTAGTGTGACATAGTTACAGGAGCCTTTGCTGCTTTGATGTTCTCATCTGTAAAACAATGCAAATAACCATACCATGCTCTTAGGCTTTGTGAAGAATAAATATAAAGTGCTCAGGAGAGAAGTTGGTCCACAGAAAGTGTGATAGTGATCATGTTTTAGTTGGTACTAGGAGGGTCTGTATCACACCTGGGGCCAGAGAATACTGGGAGGGCTCCAACTGCAGCCAGTGGCAGGACGTGATCTGGAGAGGAGCCCTGAGCAGCAGCCTGGGGTGAGGGAAAGGGCTAGGTAAAGTGACAAGGAAAAATCAGGAATCATTTCTGAAATAGTTTTAGAATTACCTGGTGACCCCAAGATGGAAGGGAAACTGACAAAATAAATCTAGACTTCTTGGCCATCTAATGGAATAGAAATTGCAGTAATTATTATTTTGAATGGTGGCCCTGAAGTTTAGGGAATTTGAGGCGATCTGAATTGCACAAATATTTTTTAAAAAATGAAAAGCTCTCTGCTATTCTCTGTTCCATAAGCTCTTTTCATGGAATAATAATTAGTATTTTCCATGTTATTGCATATTATTCTATAGCTTTACCTGCAGATATTTAATTCATCCTCTTACATTTCAATTATACAGCTTCCAGGTTTTTGTTATAGAAATGAGCGCTGCTGTGAACATGTGTAGTCTAAATATTGGGCATTATTTTGGATCTTTATAGCCATTCTGTGATTTATTTGCCTGGATATGACCTATATTGGACAACTTTACTTCCTCCTCAATTTCCTGGGGATCTGGCTAATGCCTGGAATTGTCCTTAATCAATGGTGACCAGCCCAGGCCTGGTTGCAGCTCCAGCATCTGGACCCTGCATCCCCCCACAACCCCTTTTTGGCTTAATCTTCACTCAAGTTAGTGGGGGAGCATGTAAATCCCCATCTCTTCCAAAGGCAAACACTGACCTTTTGTGAGTTAGTTTTTGAGAAATAGGCCAATTTCAAAGAACTGTAGTAACATACATCTCAATAGGTTACTTACAAATGACATGTTTAATTTGTAGCTTGGTGTCTTGTTGGATGGTCGGTGGTATGTAGAGCCTGGTTTGTTGAGTATTGTTTTAATGGAGGTATGGTATGAAGAGATGATTTCTTTCACAGAAAACTGTGTCGGGGAGAGATGGAAAGTTCAGAATCCTGGAACAAAACCACTGGTGAGATCTTTAAGCTATCTTAAGTAAGTGGGAACCAGAAGCAGGGCGGGTGGGGAGGCTTGTGGGCGGGGAGCTGAGACTATAGAGCTCTAGTCCCCCCTCCTCTCCCCGCCCCTCCCAAGAAACAAAGAGCGCCTGCTCAGCTACTTCAGTGATAAAAGCTACTCTTACATTTAAAGAAAAAACATTTGTAGCACGTTCACCATATTCCAAATACTGTGCATTATCACATAGAATCCTAAAAAATCCCTAAGGCTGGTAATTTTGGAATCTACAACTAACAGTAAAGCAAACTAAAACCTCAGGTGTGAAGTCATCAGATTCCAAATCACGTAGCTAGTGCAGGAAGCAGGAAAACTCCAAGTTTGCCTGACTCCAGAGCCCGTGCTTTTAATCACTGCGTTTTACCACCTCTCTGCTGCATAAATTAGCCAGTAGGAAATCTTCCATACGAAACCACTTGCTTCTAATCCAAGGATGTGCTGTCCCTGTATGGTATCTTACAAGGAATGGGAATGACTCTGTGCGGAGCTGGTACAAGAGAAGCCCAGTAAGTGTTTGTTGAACTAATAAATAATTATTTTATAATCGTGTGCCTTACAATGTGGTAGACCTGAAAACTTACTGGCTCCATACTAGTAATTATTCATCTCCTGATTTTAGACTTCTCCTTTGATAACTTTAGAGAACTTTATTCATAAGACATAGATCAGATTGGAAACTACACAGAACATGCTTATTCTATGAGATGTATTTTTTCCATCTTTTATCCATTTGCAAATTTTCACTTTTTTTCAAAGATTTTATTTATTTGTTTGACAGAGATCACAAGTAGGCAGAGAGGCAGGCAGAGAGAGAGAAAGGGAAGCAGTTTCCCTGCTGAGCAGAGATCCCAATGCGGGGCTTGATCCCAGGACCCTGGGACCATGATCTGAGCCGAAGGCAGAGGCTTTAACCCACTGAGCCACCCAGGCGTCCCACAAATTTTCATTTTTATTAAGTTATTTTCTGAATGCTGTAAAGAAATGCATAATGTCATTATAATTATAGGTATCAATAGCATGAAATAATGCAACAGATCCCTTCTTTTAGTAAACTCAATTAGAAGATGCTATTTTTTTCAGAGACAAACACCAGTTAGAGATAGCACACAGGGGAAAAGAATCTAGGGATGGCCAAGGGTGAAGAAGGTATACCGGGATCTGAGGCTGCCAGTGGTTAGGAAGAATTTTAGGATGTGGTTAATCCGGGATTGATGGATGTGGTAAACTGGGGCTCTGATTGAATAGAAAGTTTGTATAATCTAGGAGTGATAGGCTGAGTTATCTTGAATCTTGTTGAGAATAGTTCAGATTTGGTTTCAGTGGAGAAATTTAAAAAAAAATTAATTGTAATTGGCAAATAGTGCCATGACTAAATTTTAAAATCCAGGATAGTTTTCTTGAAGGACTTCATACTCCTTGTCATCAAGGTTTTGAAAACGGAAATGCAACTTTACCACTGTAATATAAAAATGGAGACAATCAGTACATAAAGCTTCCAGAACATTTCATTAGCAGTGCATTATGATATGGACAAAATAAGGCTGTACTATTTTCCAAGATTCTTTGTAGACGTTTTTTATTTTTTATTTAATTTAATGTATTTATTTGACAGAGAGAGAGCACAAGCAGGGGAAGCCGCAGGCAGAGGAAGAGGGAAAAGAAGGCTCTTTGCTGAGCAGGGAGCCAGATGCAGGACTCGATGCCAGAATCATGACCTGAACCAAAGGCAGCACTTAACCAACTGAGCCACCCACGTGCCCCTGCAGATGCTTTTTAAATAGATTAGCCCTATATCTAATCTCAGATAATGGCCCCATGCAATAAATGGTATTCTTGTTTTACAGATGGGGAAACAGACTCAGGGAGGTTAGGAAAATAGCCTAATAAGAGAGTAAGTGACAACGTTGGATTTGAACCCAGGAGTTGAACCCAAGGGCCCTGAATCCAGAGAGCTTTTACTTTATCCATTACACAATCCTATCAAGGATTGATAACCCCCTTGATTATGATAATTTTTTAGACACATATTATAGTTCCAACATTTATTATTCTCCATCACCTTCCCCTTCTCCTTTCTTCACAGCATTTGTAAAATATTGTATTTGTGTTTCTGTGTGTCCTATATACACACACACACATACATACACAAACACCCCCACCCTATGCAGGAGCAAACCAAAATTTCTTCCTGAGGAGAATTCTGGCTTCACTTGACCATGCAGTGCTATTCCTAGGAGTCGCCTCAGTTCAGGGATGCATGGCCTGCTGCCTGGATGTGAGTACCACGTAATACTTCAGATCCCACAACTAGATGTGTATCCGACCATGTGTTTGTCTGCCCGTATCGCACAAGGGCCTGCCCTCAGTCAGTGCAACCAGCATCACAGAAAGCAGAAGAATCTCCAGCTCAATAGACTTGCCATGTCTTATTATTACAAAACTTGTTTTTTCTTTTGCCAATAAGACTGCTACAATCATTGCAAAATTAATATCCTTACCTTCTAAAGGCTAAAATGGGTACTGACTCCTATTCTTTGAGTTTTTTCTTTCCCCAGCTCTTGTCACTCAAAGATTTGTGAAGGCGTTCTTGCACATCAAATCAACCATGGAAGTTTTCGAAACAGGTGCCCTCAGGTGTGAATGCAGTTTTAAAACCCTTGGAGCTCTGGTTCAGGAAGATATGCCTGGAAATGAAGACTTTTCTGCTCTCTAGACTTAATTACACACTTCCCCTTTCTCCTAGGTGGTGAAAAACAATGTAAAGGGAACATCTCAAGATACTAAAAAAGTAAGTGATTAGGGTATTAATTACAGTTGCTTATGTAATATTATGTGGCAAATGGAATATACAAATATTTTTGCCTGAAGATTTGTTAGGCTTGGACCCCCTAATTTGAACATTCTGTATTAGAAAGATATAAATCTAGAGGAAATAGAAAAATACTTTATTTGGGTATAAACTGATAATAAAACAAAAACTAGCTATTGTGATAATTTAGGAATAAAGTATCCATAGGTTAGAAATGTAGGACTAGAGGTTACGTAAGAAAATAATACTGATATATATTATCTCAACTTCAGTTCAAAATGAGCCCCTTCTTCTTTTTAAAAAATGAAATATTTTGGGGTTCCTGGGTGGCCAACTTGTTCAGGTCACTTCAGCTCAGGTCCTGACCTCAGGGTCATGAGATCAAACCCCCTTGTAGGGCTCCGTGTTTAGTGTGGCATCTGCTTTAGATTCTCTCCCTCTTCCCCTCCTGCTTATGCTCTCTCTCTATCAAATCAATAAATAAAATTAAAAATAAAATAAAATTAAAAAGCAATGTACTAAGGTGCACCTGGATGGCTCAGTAGATTCTTGGCTTCAGCTCAGGTCATGATCCATGGTTGGTGAGATCAAGCTCTGCATCTGACTTCCCATTCAGTGGGGAATTCAGCTTGAAGATTTTTTCCCTCTGACTCTCCACCCACTCGTACACATTCTCTCTCTCTAAAATAAATAAATCTTTTAAAAAAATGTATTGTATTAACACACACCTCTCCTGAATGATGCAAGTCACTTCCTTCCTAAATTTGTTCCGTGTGCAATACCTGAGTTTTCAATAGGTCCACATTAATCTTCTAGGCCATAAAATCAGACACAAGTTTAAGGTTATCGTCTTTGCTCTTGAACCTAAAATAAGCAAAAAAATCAAAACGAAACGTGTAAAAAGATGGGATTTTGTATTGGGCTCCCTTTTTAACTCACCAGGAAGACTAGTAATTAACAAGGCTATTTTTTTTTAAAGATTTTATTTATTTATTTGACAGAGAGAGATACAAGTAGGCAGAGAGGCAGGCAGAGAGAGTGAGAGGGAAGCAGGCTCCCTGCCGAGCAGAGAGCCCGATGCGGGACTCGATCCCAGGACCCTGAGATCATGACCTGAGCCGAAGGCAGCGGCTTAAACCACTGAGCCACCCAGGCGCCCTAACAAGGCTATTAAGAAGATGTATTTAACTTTAGAAGTATTCACTTATGTTAGAAAAATAATTTTAATTACATTTCCGCTTTTGTTGAAAACATGTTTAAAGTATGCGAGAGGCAGTTACTCCACATCCTCACCAACACTTGGTTTTATTGACTTTTTTCATTTTAGCTGTTCTGGTGATTATGTAAAAGAAGCTGTGCTTTTGACACACATCCCTCCCGCGTGATTCTGATATGGAGGGCGAGCGGACCACACTGAAAAACACTGATCTTGCTGTCACACGTTATGTTGAATGAGGCAAGCAGATATGCCTGCATTTTTCTCTGAAGACTAGTCTTGCATTCCTCAGTTTACCGTGCTCCCCAACACTCCATCTGGTTTTGTGCTCTACTCGCTTCACACTTTTACCATTTGTCAGTCCAGCTCTCATGGGTATTTTCATGTCAACTCTTGAAAACATTATCAGCCAACCAACAAGCTATTAATTTAAAGGCATCCATGTGCAAGACACTAATGAAGGACAGTTGGAAGAAAGGTAGGCAGGGACAAAGAAACCCCCACCAAGAGGAAACCACCCTTAAAAGGGTTTTACATCATGCTGGAAGGATCCTTCCTTGTGACAGGTAGATGACAAAACCTGATGGGGTGACAGGCGCCTGAAAGGTTAATCAACTTAAATAGCCCACCAGCAAGCCCATAAAAACCCTTAGACTTAGACACTCCGGTGGCAACCCTCGCAGGACCCCCTCCTCTTTGGGAGCTTTGTGCTCTCCATAAACCTTGCTTTGCAGCCCACCACCCTTGGTCTGGTCTACCTCTTCATTCTTCTAAGCAGTGTGACCAGGAACCGCGGGCAATAAAGGAAAAGAAATCCTGTGACAACACTATGTATGCTAAGTGCTTCTTGATCTACAGTGAAGAAATAGAAAAATTCTTCTGGGACACCTGGGTGGCTCAGTCATTAGGCATCTGCCTTCGAGTCAGGTCATGATCCCATTGGGTTCCCTGCTCGGTGGGAAGCCTGCTTCTCCCTCTCCCTCTCCCACTTCCCCTGCTTGTGTTCCCTCTCTCACTGTGTCTCTCTCTGTCAAATAATAAATAAAATCTTAAAAAAAAAAAAGAAAAAGATTCTCCTTCCTTAAGAAACATATGACCTAGTTGGACAGACGTATGACCTAGCTGGATAGACAAGATAGCTATATAAAAAATATATATAAAAATATATAAAATATAAAAATACAAAAATATATAAAAAAGCAAATAGCACTGAAAAGAGTCTGCAGCTAAGTGTTCAGTCAACAGCTGTAATACTAAGTACTTATTTGCAACAAACTGTATTGAGCCCTTATTTCTGAACTGCCCAGTAAAGGAGCTCTTGTAGCCTACTGCATGGCGGGAGGCCATGTGGTCAGGAACCAAGACACCTGCCCATCAGCCAGCACTAAGGCTCCAGAAATATGTGTGAGGCTCCGTGGGGTCTGCTGGCCCAGCCTCTAGCTGAACGTGGCCACATGAGTGAGCCCAGGGGAAACTGGCAGGACCTCCCAGCCAACCTAGGGGATTTTGAGAAAAAAATAACTTGTTTTTCAGCCACTAAGTTTTGGGGGTGAGGGGAGTTTCTTAAGCAGCAGTGAACAAGTGAAACATGGGCTATCTATCACATCCCATGGTAAGTGCGGAAAGCAAATTGCATAATAGTGTGGATAATATGATCCCCACCCAAGCCCCTGCCTCTGGCGGCCGCCAATCTGTTCTTGGTTATCTGTGAACTCAGTTTTGCCTCTGCTCCTCGGCTAAACAACAGCCGTGACATTACCAAGCACCGGTCCTGGTGTTCAGGGAGGAAGCAGTTCTAACTTCCTTGTCGGGCTTCTGTACTCTGCCAGTTCTCTCAAGATCGACCTTGACCCTCCCTACACTCTCAAACTCCACAGGAGACCAAGGCACATGAACTGGTGTGTATCTGTGTCTCCCCAGTAGCAGACTGGCTGCAGTAGGCCATACCTTTCCCCTCGAGCTCGTGGCACGCCCTTGCTCTGACCTCACCTCAGAGGCTTGCCCCAGTTTCTTGTCCCTGTTTTCCGCTGCGCCCTGCCCTGGCCCTCCCTGTCTTGCAGCCCCCATGGGAGGCGAGAGGGTCTGTGGCGCCAAAGTAGCTGGAAGCAGGAGGCGTTGGGGATTGGGAGAAACCTCTGCTTTAACAGAATGGATGCCTCCTCAAAGCCTGGGGAGTGGGCCATGGGGGAAGATGGTTGTGGTATTTATAATAGGCAGCTCTGTATTGGGCAGGCTTTGTGCTCTGCCCTTTACAAACGTTGGCCCTCTGCAGCCAAAACAATGAAACTGGCCTCTCGTATCCCTTTTTTTGACGTGAAAATCAGCTTCGGGTGGCAAAGTGCTCAAGTGTGAAGTCACCCCGTAACTAGCCATCAGAGTACCTGTGCCAGGCCCAAATGCCCTGCTCTTAACCTGTGGAATCCTCGGGTACAGAGAAAGCTGTGAGACACAGGAAAACCTGCACTGCCCTCAGGGGGGCACTCTCAGGGTGAACTCGCAAACAGCATGAGTGATTCTTCCTGCCTGAGCGGAGTGCAGACCCTGGGGGGCCTGACTCGGTGCCCACTGATCAGGTGTAAGAGTCACCAAGTCACTGGACTTGGCATCTGATAGACCTTGGTTTAACATCTTTGCTCTCAGGGCAAATAATTTCCTCTCTCTGGCTGCCGGCGTCCTATTCTGTACAATGTAGCTAGTAATGCTTGCTTCCTAAAGTAGCTTGAGGATTAGATGCCAAGATGGAGATTAAAGGTTTGGCACTGATGAAGCACCATAAATGGGGTCTATTTACCATATGTTCCATTGTCTCTCCTCTACCGTCTCTTTACTCTGAGGACACAGACTTCCTTAGCCCGATCTGCAAAAGGTGCCCTGTCGCCCAGCAACAACCTCTGCACTTTTCCTTGCTTCTTTTCTCTGTGTCCATCACTAATCAGCTCTTCCCCCTCTCTGTCTCCCCTCTGCCTGTTTCTGTCACTGCCAGCTCTATTTCTGTCTCTTTCATTCTCCTGTTAAGACCCTTTCCCATTCCTCCCTTTCCCCCGCCCTGCCTTTCTCTGGCTTCCCCCACCTATCAGATTCTTCTGTAGGACATTCCCTTTTTTTCTGTATATCTACAATTATTCCAAAATAAAAGTTAATAAGAATTATTAAAATAATGAAAACTTTAGAAGTTAACTTTCACTATTTCCTTACTCTCAAAGGAAAACTATGATTAAGATATGAGAAATTACAAACTTGAAAGCTCATAACGAAGTAATAATTGGTCATCCCACCTTTGTCAACCAAAAAGGAAGTTACCAACACAAGTGGCTCCCTAATTTATCCAATAAACAAGAGTGCTGGTTTGTAATTAGCTTTAAGAAGATAAAAAAACTTGATGAAGTCCCAAAATTTCATTATCACTTTTGTTTCCCTTGCCTCTGGAGATGTGTCTTGTAAGAAATTACTGTGGCCCAGCAGTTGCATTACTAGGTATTTACCCAAAGATACAGATGTAGTGAAAAGAAGGGGCACACGTGCCCCAGAGTTTATAGCAGCAATGTCCACAATAGCCAAACTGTGGAAGGAGCCGAGATGTCCTGCAACAGACGAATGGGTAAAGAAGATGTGGTCCATATGCACAATGGAATATTACTCAGCCATCAGAAAGGATGACTATCCACCATTTGCATCGACATGGATGGAACTGGAGGGGATTATGCTAAGTGAAGGAAGTCAACAACAGAATTAGAATGTGAGGATGCATTTCTAAGTGTCTGCATTACATTCCCCAGTTAATCATAGTGCACAGGGCTTCAAATAGCTTTAGAGGTAATCACTAACTGTGTTAGGCAGGCAGGTGTGATTACACATACACACAGGTCTTGCCTCAAACAGATTTGGGTTAGACCCCTGACAGCATGACCACATGATCTTGAGAACATTATTTAACCTCTCCAAGATTCAGTTTATATCCTATATAAAATGAGAATAACAATGTCTAATAAGAATACTATCTACTTCAAAGAGTTATAAAAATTAAGTGAGATTACCATATAAAGGACTCAACACAACACTGACTCTGATTTGAAAACAAGCATTTTATACATGCTGTTACTATGCTATTATTAGTTGGTTGAGTAGAAATCATCTTTTCTGGTGCCTATAAGATATCCAAGTGGACCTATCCAGAAGACAGTTAAGCATAGGAAGGAAAAACCAAGAGTGGAGTAATCCCCCCAAAAGACACATTCTAGGCCTTTTATTGCACTCAAGGATAAAACAGTGTAAGATACCACATTGCATTTAGGACAGTTAATATTTGATGGACAAATGAAAAAAAAATTTTTTTAACTCCTCTGTAGTTAGCATACAGTGCTGTGTTTGTTTCAGATATACAATATAGTGAGTCTGTACATGACACAGAGCTCATTGTGATAAGGGTCTTCACCTATTTCACCCATCCCCCCAACCATCTCCCCTCTGGTAACCACCTGTTTGTTCTCTATAGTTAAGAATCTATTTGTCTCTTTTCTTTCTTTCTTCATTCGTTTTGTTTCTTAAATTCCACATACAGTGAAATCATATGGTATTTGACTTTCTCTAGCTTATTTCACTTAGGAGTATAGTTTCTATATTCATCCATGTTGTTGCAGTATACACCAGTATATACCATATACCAGTGTACATGGTATATATTCCACTTCTTTTTTATCCATTCATCTATTGATGAACATTGGGCTGCTTCCATAATTTAGCTATTGTAAATAATGCTGCCGTAAACATAGGGCTGCACATATCTATTGGAATGAGTGTTTTTGTATTCCTTAGGTAAATGCCCAGTAGTGGAATTACTGGATCATATGGTATTCTATTTTTAACTTTTTGAGGAACCTCCATACTGTCTTCCAGAGTGGCTGTACCAGTTTGCATTCCCACCAGCAGTGTACAAGGGTTCTTTTTTTTCCACATCCTCACCAACACTTGTTTCTTGTGTTGTGGATTTCATCCATTCTGGCAGGTATGAGGTGATAATCTCATTGTGGTTTTGATTTGTATTTCCCTGATGGTGAGTGACGCTGAGCATCTTTTCATGTGTCTGTTGGTCACCTGTATGTCCTCTTTGGAGAGATGTCTATTCATGTCTTCTGCCCATTTTAGATTGTATTATTCATTTTTGTGTGTGTGTGTGTTGAGTTGTATAAGTTCTTTATATCTTTTAGATACTAACCCTTTATCAGATATGTCACTTGCAAATATCTTCTTCCATTTAGAAGGTTGTCCTTTAGTTTTGTTGATGGCATTTTTTGCTGTGCAGAATCTTTTTATCTTGATGGAGTCCCAATAGTTTATTTTTGTTTCTATTGCCCTTGACTCAGGAGATATCTAGGAAAATGTTGCTATGGCCAGCGTTAGAAAAATTACTGCCTATGCTCTCTAGGATTTTCATGGTTTCAGGTCTCACATTTAAGGCCTTAATCCATTTGAGTTTTTGCATTTTTTTTTTAAGATTTTATTTATTTATTTGACAGAGAGAGACACAGCAAGAGAGGGAACACAAGCAGGGGGGTGGAGAGGGAGAAGCAGGTTCCCTCACTGAGCAGAGAGCCAGATGCAGGGCTCAATCCCAGGATCCTGGGATCATGAGATGAGCCGAAGGTAACCACTTAATGACTGAGCCTCTCAGGCGCCCTTTTTCTTTTTTTTTCTTTTTTTTTTTAAGGCATTTGAGTTTAATTTTGTGTTTTTGTGTTTGGTCTAAGAAAGTGGTTCAGTTTCATTCTTTTGTATCTTGCCATCCAGTTTTCCCAACACCATATGTTTGAGACTTTTTCCCATTGGATATTCTTTTCTTCTTCATGGAAGATTAATCATGGGTTGCTTTCTGGGTTTTATAATCTGTTCTGTTGACCTATGTGTCAGTTTTTGTGCCAGTACCATACTGTTTTAATTACTACACTTAATTACTATCTAGAAATCTGGGATTTTGACACATCCAGTTTTGTTTTTCCTTCCTCTTGTATTTTTTGGAAGAGTTTGAGAAGAGTAGGTATTAACTTTTCTTTAAATACTTGGTAGAATTCACCTGTGAAGCCATCTGAGCCTAGACTTTTGCTTGTTGGAAAATTGTTGATTACTGATTCAATATCATTGCTAGCAATAGGTCTGTTCAAATTCTCTTTTTCTTCCTGATTTGGTTTTGGTAGTTTATATATTTCTAGGAATTCATCCATTTCTTTTAGATTGTTCAGTTTGTTGGCATATAATGATTTTAAAAAAATTTTTAATTTATTTGAATTTATTTTTTTGTAATTTTTTTTCAGTGTTCCAAGGTTCATTGTTTATGCACCACACCCAGTGCTCCATACAATACGTGCCCTCCTTAATACCCACCACCAGGCTCACCTAACCCCACCCCCCGGCATATAATGTTTTATAAAATTCTCTTATAATCCTTTGTATTTCTGTGATATCAGTTGTTATTTTCATCTTTCATTTCTGATCTTGTTTATTTGAGTCCCCCCCCTTTTATGAGTCTTTCTAAAGTTTTATCAATTTTGTTGATCTTATAAAGGAAACAGCTCCTGGTTTCATTGATCCTTTCTATTGTGTTGTTCTTAGTTTCTATTTCACTTATTTCTACTCTAATCTTGATTATTTCCTTCCTTCTACTGGTTTTGGGTTTTGCTTTTTCTTTTTGTTTCTAGCTCCTTTAGGTGTAACGTCGGGTTGTTTATTTGAAATTTTTCTTGTTTCTTGATGTAGGCCTTTGTTAGTATAATAAATTTCCCTCTTAGAATAGCCTTTGCTGCATCCCATTTTTGGGCTGCTGGGTTTTCATTTTTACTTGTCTGCATGTATTTTTTATTTCCTCTTTGATTTCTTTTGTTGACGCATTCATTGTTTAGTAGCGTGTTATTTAACCTCCATATATTTGTGCTCTTTCCAGATTTTTTCTTGAGGTTGATTTCTAGTTTTATAGAAATGTGGTTGGAAAAGATGCATGGTATGACTTCAGTCTTTTTGAATTTGTTGAGACTTGTTTTGTGGCCTAACATGTAATCTAAGCTGGAGAATGTTCCACGTGTGCTTGAACAGAATGTGTATTCTGCTGTTTTAGGATGGAATTTTCTGAATATCTCTGCTAAATCCATCTGGTCCAATGCGTCATTCAAAGCCACTGTTTCCTTGTTGATTTTCTGTTTGGCTGATCTATCCACTAAGGTAAGTGGGGTGTTGAAGCCCTCTACGATTATTGTGTTACTCTTGATTACTTCCTTAGTTTTTTAAAAATTTATTTTAATTAACTAATTAATTAATTAATTAATTGACAGTGAGAGAGGGCATAAGCAGGGGGAGGGATAGAGGGAGGGAGAATTCCAGTCAGACTCCCTGATGAGCACAGAGCTGGATGCAGGGCTCTCTTTTACAACCCTGAGATCATGACCTGAGCAGAAACCAAGAGCTGGGTGTTCAACAAACTGAGTCACCCAGGTGCCCCCCTTTGTGTTTGTTATTAGATGCTCTATGTATTTGGGTGCTTCCACGTTGGGTGCTATTAGTCTGTCTTCCAGATCAGTAATTCATTCTTCTTCCTCTAGTCTACTATTTATTCTCTCTACTGTATTACTTGAAATGATTTATTTATCATTTTAGAGAGAGAGAGAGAGCAGGGGGAGGGAGAGAGAAACTCAAGCAGATTCCGACCAAACACAGAGGCTGGAGTCTAGCACAGGGTACAGTCTCACAACCCCGAGATCATGACCTGAGCTGAAACCAAGAATTGGACATTTAACAGACTCCACCACCCGGGTGCCCCTCCCTCTAGTATATTTTTAATTTCAGTTATTGAGTTCTTCATCCCTGATTGGTTCTTTTTTATGTTTTGTATCTCTTTGTTGAGGGTCTCATGAGGTCCTCCACTCTTCTTCAAGTCCAGTGAGCACCTTTATGAACATTACTTTAAATTCTTTATCAAGCATATTACTCATCTCCATTTTATTTAGCTATTTTTGGTGTGATTTTGTCCTGATCTTTCATGTGGGACATATTCTTCTCTCTTCTCATTTAGTCAAACACTGTGTGTCTGTTCCTGTATTTTAGGCAAGTCAGCAACATCTCCTACATAGTGGTCTTAGGAAGCAATCCTGTAATTCCCTGAAGTGCAATGTCCTCTGTTACATTTCAGGGATTACATTTCAGGGATGTCTCTTCTGTGTGTCACGTGTACCCTACTGTTGTGCCTGAGCCACATTTGTCTTTAGCCCAGTTGTCTGCAATAGCTTTCTTTGCCTATTGTGGGCAGGGTTTGGTCCTGTTCAGGGGCCAATCTGGGACCACCTTGTGCTTGAGTTGGGTCAGATCAGGTGTCTGCTAGAGATACAGTAACAGCAAAGTGCAAGACTCTTTCCCCTGTGCTGTGCCCTGAGAAGCTTGGGGTCAGACCAGATGTCATCCCCCAGCCCACTGCTGGGGCCGCAGTCAGACTGATGTGTGTGGATATCTTCCCTTCTCCCCAGGGCAAGAGTCACTTTAGAGTGTTGTTGATCGCCATCAGGGCTGCTTTGCACACTGCCATGCTTGTGTCGCTTCAGATGGATACCTGCCAAGGGCACACTGGGGAGTCTGTGGGAGAACCCAGAGGCGGGGCAGGTGGTGTTAGCTAAGTTTGTGCTGGTCTGACATGAGAAGAGACTTGTAGCCACTTTGGAGAATTCCTACCCAGACCAGGTTGGAGGGTTGGGTCAGCAGGAGAATGTGGGAGTGGGGATGGAGAGGGCACGCTCTAAGCAAGTTAGGTGAAGAATGCTGCACTGTGTTGGTTCCTGCAGGTGTCTGTGCATCTGGGCTGGTAGGTGGGGTGAAGGGAAATGGTGCCTGCTCGTTCTTTTGTTCTTGGAGAAGTCTCCCAAAGATCCTTACCTTTCCAGCATTTTCTGGGATTAGTAAACAAATCTCCCTCTCTTATACCCCGGGTATTTTTCAAACTGCTACTTCAATGCTATATCTCAGCAGGGATGTTTGTTTTGCTGTCTCTGTAAGGGTAGGGACTGTTTCCCAGCACCCTCTGGTTGAGCCTGATGAATTTTAAAGTTCCAGGTGTTAAGCTTCACTCATTATAAAAACTTGGGAAGTTAAGCCCCTGTGGTTTTCAAAGCCAAATGTTATGAGGATTTGTCTTCCCAGTGTGGGTCGCCCATATCTGGGGTGTCTCCTGTGAGGCCTGCTCCTCTCTCCTCTCTGCACCCATAGTGTCCCTCCTTCCCATGGACAGTCATGTTGGTCATTTTGGTTCCCCACCATGTCCCTGCCCTTCTCACCCTCTTCAATGTGGCCTCTTCTGTACATTTAGCTGTGGAGCGTCTCTGCACTCTGCAGGTTGTTTTCTGGGTTTTTACACTAGGAATACCTATGTGACACGGAGAACGTAGGATACTCTTCCTCCACAATCTTCCCCAGAATGACCTGGTTGGACAAACCTTAATTCCTACATGGATATGCATTTCAGACATTTTATCCATCAAATAATGGACAAGCTGGGAGATGATATAGAATTTATGTGTTTGAATCTGTGTTTGAGCTTTCTGAAGGAAGGAGCTATCAGGTCTTTGTCATTGTTGTTGCTCAAAACTGTGTGCCCAGCACCTTGCACAATGCTTGGCCCATAGAATTTCAGAGATTCTGAAAAGGATGAATGATATACAGCTTGTGGAGTGAGACATTAAGCAAAATAAAAACAGCAATGGACATGACTGGTACTGAGAAGGAGACAGAAGTCTGACTTCTTTCCATCATCTCTCTCTGTAAAACTGTCTTTCTCATCACGCTCTCATTCTGCCCAGTGACATTCCCCAATGAAAATGACTTGTTTTCACAATGTCCTTGAGAGCGAAAGAGCACACAGACTACGTGCAGGATAGCAAGAGCGAAGTGACCACAGTGGACACCTGCTGCCTATCCCTGCACGTCCCCTGCATGTTCATGTGCGTGTGCACACACGCACACACACTCACGTTTGCTCGCATTCACACACAGATCCTGGCAAAAACAGTCAAAAGAAAAGGCTTCTACTTAACCCCTCTTTAGACAGTGACCTCTCACTCACTCAAGAGTTTAATTCCACGGGCTGGCTGGGCTTCCTGCTAAGGTTCTTTTCTATCAGACGGGTCTTGAGAACATCCAGCCTCTTGCTTGCATTACTAACAGCATCAGCAGTGTGCTGAAACTGAAAGGTCCTGGAGTCGTGACAGGCTTTGCCATGGGTCTTGGGATGGTCACGAACCTCTGAATGTCCCGTGAAGTGCTGCACTGGCCTAATTCGTGCTCTGTCTTCTCAATATATCACCCGTGCTTTCCCGATGAGCTCCCACCTGAGGCATTTCAAATGTCAAGTTTAGGCAATGATCACCTCTCCCTTCAAGGAACTGGTTTGTTTGGGCCATTTTAGACAATCTGTCAAAATTGAGAAGACAGAGATTGTCCTATAATGAGAGATGATATTCAAAATATCCGACAACTTTCGCGGCACGGATACCAACAGGAGGGGATGAAGCTGAAAACAATCAGTACACCTGGTCAGGGCAGGGCGGCTGAATTTCACTCTGCTTGGCTTGCTACCCAAGAACATGCATGCAGCCCACAACTGTAACACACCCTTGAGAACATGCAGATATATTTTATGACCCAAACCTGTGAACCACCTTCACAACCTGCTCACTTGAAGAGATCACAATCTCATACATGAAACAGACATTGTTTATATATTTGAGTATCAACTGTAAATAGTGTTCTTAAGTAATATTTTACTGTATTAATTTTCCACTGCTGCCTAGTAAATTACTCCAAACCTAGCAATTTAAAATAACACAAAGTCGTTACCTCACAGTTTCCATGTGTCAGGAGTGTAGGCACGGCTTAACTTTACCTGGGTCCTAAGAACAGGGTGTCCTAAGGCTGTCAAAGTACCAGCTGAGTTTGAGATCTTATCTGTGGCTTGGGGTCCTTTCCCAGGCCCTCAGGGTTGTTGGCAGATTCATTTCTTTGCAGCTGTAGAACTCATGATAGCTTGCTTTTTGAAGGCTGGCAGGGAAGCTTATCTGATCTTAGGGAAAGCCTAATCTTCCTTTAAAGATTAAGTCAGACTCACCTCCCAAACAATCCCCCTTTGACGAACTCACAGCAATTCTGATGAGGGATTTTAATTATATTTGTGAAATCTCTTCATCTTTGCCATAGAATGTAGTCCAATCACAAGAGCAACATTTACCATATTCACAGGTGTGCCCACAATCAAGGGATGGGGATTATACACCAGCAGGGAGGAAATAGAGAGGCTAATTTAGAATTCTTTCTACTTAACATCAATACTTTTGTTACACTCTGGTGATGACAAGGTATCCTTTTCTGTGATTGCAGAAACCTGTTGCAAATTTAGGGCTCAATCACCTGTTTCCAAAATTGACAGAACAAAGTAGAGGGTGGACAAGACACCAGATGAAATAAGCTTTTATTCTTGCATTATTTAAAATAATCATTTTTGCCTTTCATAAATTATTTACATTGCTTTCTTATATGTTAAGCAAACACCAGTGGCATTTCTATAGAAAATGCAAAATGAGGATAAAGGTGACTAGATCTAAGCAGTTCACAGCTCTAGATATGGCTACATTTTTTTTTAATTATATGAAGAAAACGGACCTGAGAGAGTGTCCTGCATATTCACACTTGTATTCACCTGCTAGGGCTACCATAGCAGAATACCACAGATAGGGTGGCTTAAACAACAGAAGTTCTTTTTTTTTTTCCCCCCACAATTCTGGAGGCTGGAAGTCCAAGGTCAAGGTTCTGGAAAAGATGGTTCTTCGTAAAGCCTCTCTTCCTGGCTAGTAGACAGACACATCTTTGCTGTGTCCTCACATGACCTTTCTTCTGTGTGTGCATGGAAAAAGAGAGTTCTGGTGCCTCTTCCTCTTCCTACAGGGTTACCAGTCCTATCAGATTTGGACTCACCCTTCTGACTTCATTTAGTCTTACTTACCTCCTTAAGGGTCCTACCTCCAAATGTAGTCACATTGCGGGTTAGGACTTCAACATATGAATTTAGGGGGACACAGTTCAGTCCATACAATACTCAAAATATCTGTGGACGATGAACAACTTGGGTTCAGCTTGCTTACGATGACAGTGTCATTGCTGGTTTGTTTGTTTTTTTTTTAGATTTTATTTATTTATTCATTTGAGAGAGAATGGGATCATGAGTGGGGGCCGGAGTAGAGGGATGGGGACAGGCAGACTCTATGCTGAGCACAGAGCCCAGTGCCGGTCTTGATCCCATGACCCTGAGACCATAACCTGAACCGAAATCAAGAGTTGGATGCTTAACCGACTGAGCCACCCAGGTGCCCCAGACAGTGTTTTTAAAATTACTAATCACCATTCAAAAATTCATGCACATATTCCAAGAAATCTCTCCATCTATTTTCTGTCTTCGCTGAAAATAATAGTGTCTTAGACTGGTAGTCTGTTACCAAGGCAACAAAGATACATGTGTGCCCTGAGCGGAGCAACAGAGCAACCTCTTATCCCTTGATTCTGACGGAATTACTGCAAACTGTGCTCAAACAAACCAGTTGTGTCATTTTTCCCAGTAATGAGACAAGAGAGGTCCCATAGGTCTTCATAAAGGGACTATAATAGACCCATAGTTCCATAGCCAGGGATATGTCTCCCCCATATGTCTGATGGACCTTTGGCTCTATCTAATGAATGGTGCAACCACACAGAAAGCATGGACACTTCTTCCACAGAGGTTAGGGATGAATGTCAGGATCTGTGGTAGAGACTGCTGTTTACAACCCAATATACTTTATCTCCCTTTTTTGTTAGTAACTGAGCCCCTATTTTAGAAATCAGTGGCAACGCGCCCGGTGAAGAAACTACATTTTCTATCTCCCCCTTGCAGCTAGAAGTGATCAGTGCATCTAGATTATTGTCTGGGACTCATGAGAAGACTTTTAAGGAGGAAGCACAGAGCCATCACATGTCCTTGTCTGTGCTTACCCCCTTTCCTTTTGTTTCTGCCTGAACTATGCATTTGATGTCTGGAAATAGAGCAGCCATTTGCATGACTGGAACTTAGGAAGCATCTTGGATAAGAGTTAACTTCAAGGAGGGAAACCACGTGTTAAAGAAGATGGAGCTAAAACGTGGAACAAACCCAGGTCCAAAATGACACCATGAAGCTTCTATACAAACCCTGGACTATTGGACTCTCTCATGTGATGGAGAAATAAGTCTCTGTGACTTGCTGTGTAAAGCAAATGCCTAACTGGTGCAAAGTGTAGAAAGAAAATCTCAGAATCTCAAAATTACCTCAGAAAATCCTTTAAATCCTCCATAAAATAAGGTTAATTGGCGTGGTATAAGTCCTAAATGAGTTATAGGCACGAGGAGATGTTTAGCCTTTAATTCTTAAGCCAGTCAAGAAGCAGACTCAATTAGGGGCGTCTGAGTGGTTCAGTGGGTTAAGCTTCTGCCATCGGCTCGGGTCATGATCCCAGGGTACTGGGATTGAGCCCACGTCAGGCTCTCTGCTCAGTGGGGAGCCTGCTTCCCCCTCTCTCTCTGCCTGCCTCTCTGCCTACTTGTGATCTCTGTCTGTCAAATAAATAAATAAAATCTAAAAAAAAAAGAAAGAAAGAAAGAAACAGACTCATTTATGTTCTATCCTTGCATTGTTTAAATTAGTGTTTGTCTTTTACAAATTATTTATGTTGATTTCAGAGACTGTAATTCAGAAATTAAAATCATATATGGTCTGAAAAGAAAAATATAGGGAAGTCCCAGTATATCTAATCCTGATAGTTGGAAACAAGTGTGTGTGTGTGTGTGTGTGTGTGTGTGTGTTGTGTGCGCACGCGCGCGCACATGCATGCATATATGGAATTACTACATATGATTCCTCCTTCACTTTTGACAGGAAATTTTATGACTTTAACTGTATTAATGTTTCTTTATTGACTTTTAGTTAACATTTCGATTTCTTTTCAAGGCTCTTGAACAAGCCATCATCATGGACATCCTGGCTACCAAGCAGGATGACTGGGATGTCTTTAAAAATCACTCACACTTTCTCCCCATGTGTTTTGGGTGAGCTAATTTGATTACGTTTGTACATCTGCAAAGTATGTTTCTTCAAGCAGAATTATGGGGAGAAGTATCAATATGACTGAAATTGCCCTCTCTTTTCTCTTTCTCGTTTCTCTTTCTCTTGCTTTTCATTCAACACTGTGCTATGTCTGAAACGGAGAAAAGTCGCCGGTGCCATGTGGTTTTGTGAAGCTGTGAGTAAGTGAAGCTCTGAGAAGAATGGCAGGTGAAGAGGTTCTGGAACTCAGATTTCCCCAAGGAATGTTACGACGTTGCTAAGCTGTGTAGTGTATCTTAACAACCAGGGAGCCCGGTGGGCTCCTTGGAGTAACCGTGGGAGAAACTGGAGGGAGACAGTGAGATTCTTTTGGAAGCATTAGACATTAGTCTGTCTCTGCCAATTAAAAATTCCCAGCTCAAGTGCAAAGATTAAAGGAAATCAATGACAACTCAGTGTAGACCCATTATGGGGCTTGGAGCGTATCAGCAACGTTGAGTTCCTGTCAACCAGATTACCTTCTTTGAAAACTGTCCTCAGGTATAATTTTAAATTCATCATTAAAATAATTTTCAAAAAGGTTTGGTATGGTTTAGGTAATGGACCTCAGGTTCATCTTCTTTTCAAGACCATGTGAAGGCTAAATAAATCTGTTTTGAGGTAATGGGGCATTATCTTTTAAAGTAAACCATCTGTTGTTGAAGAGATCATATAAATAAAATGAGCTAATGTTGTGGAATTTATTTCCACATTTATTCTGTGGAAGACATTTATGGAATGGAAATTCTATAGAATTTATCTCCACATTTATTCTGCAGAAAACATTAACTTCATATAACAAATACTGAGCATATAATATGAGACAGATACTGGGAATACAGAGGTTGGACACCAGATCATTGCCTTCTTAATTATGACATCCTATGGTGAGAAGCAGAAAATAAACACAAAAATGGGAAAAAAAAATCAGAAAGTGACATATGGGGGCGCTTGGGTGGCTCAGTGGGTTAAAGCCTCTGCCTTCAGCTCAGGTCATGATCCCAGGGTCTTGGGATTGAGCCCCACATTGGCTCTCTGCTCCGCAGGGAGACTGCTTCCTCCTCTCTCTCTCTGCCTGCCTCTCTGCCTACTTGTGATCTCTCTCTCAGTCAAATAAACAAATAAAATCTTTAAAAAAAAAGAAAAAAGAAAGTGACATGTGCTATGGAGACAGCTTAAGGAGGGTAAGGGATAGAGAGTGATGGAGGCTGGGGAGATGGTAGGGAACTACTATAGAGAAGGTAAGGAAGACTTTTGGAGAAAGCCTCTTTTAGGCAGAGCAATGAAGTGAAGATCTGAGTGGTGTACATTTTAGGCTACTCCTAGCAAATACAAAATATTTCAGCATTCATCATCTATGTATGTAATCTCTGCATCTCTGGGAATTCATAGTAAATTTCAGCTCTTCTCGATCATATATTGTGTTCTCCTGTTTTAAACACACATCGTACATAAGTGTTATTTTGGACTAAGATTATTAATATTTAATACAAATTTGCATAGTTTAAAAGTAACAATGAGCAAAGTTAGGACTAGATGATTACTAATGCTTTTAAAACATAGATTTGAGGATTTTGTGTCATGTAGTCTACATAAAATTCGGTAATTTGCTAATATACAGGTAGATTCAAGAGGCTGTAGGAAAGAAAATGTTGTTCTCAGAAGCCCTTTCATAATTCCCTGGATGGCGAATGGTAATTTTAATTAGATTTTTCCTCAGTTACCACTATACAGGGTTTTTTTTTTTTTTCCTTCTCCAGAATGAAAGCAGAAGGCTGGCATCACAAGCAACATAGAATTATAAACAGAACTTGGCTACTTTCACTCAGCAGATCTTTTGGGCATAGCCTCTAAGTCAGGAGGGTTCCACCAAGGTTTTGCAACACAGGTGGTGAGGCAAAACACAACATATTACTAATAATAGCTAAAATGTTCATGTTTTCAAATCATTTCACTTTTAAAAGGAATTAATATAAAGAAGGGTAAGTTTTCCAACACTGTCTCTTGGTATTTAGTGGCAATGTCATTTGCCTACCTGTTTGGAAAGATTGGAGTTAAAACCTGTTAATACATACAGCTCTCCTGAACAACAGTTACTAACACACCATAGTTGCAGTGACTGAAAATGTTTTTAGTATTTTGCTTCTCCACAACTGTGGAATGCATTCTTTAAAGTTGGAACATGTGATGGGGATGTGTCTTTTCCTGTGAACACCACCTGTCATGTGCATCATGGTGAAGAAGTAGGTTAAGAACTACTCCATATTATACAGTAAAAACCTAACAAGCTAAAATAGTGGAAACAAGTGTGTGTGTGTGTTTTGTTTTCTCTGTGTTTTTGTTTGTTTGTTTTGGATTTAAAAAAAATATTATTTCATAAAATTGTATTTGGGTATAGTAAAGAATCTGTGGCTTATTTGTGGATTTTATTATTAACTGGTTTAGTCTTACAGAATACATCCATGATATACATCGACCAGTTTTGCATTAAAGGGTATCTCTAACATTGATTTAGGAAAATTTTTAGTCACTTCATTATAAAATAAGTGATATTTCTGATTGTATAATAAAGATAATCTTTGTTTACCAATGAGTAAATAATTTTCTGGTCTTCTGTTAATTCCTTATTTTAATAATATGTTCTTTTCCTATTTCTCTTGTCTTTGGGGGAAAAAAATCTATTCTTACATCTGAGAATTAATGATTCATTCATTTCTTTTGAGTTTATAAGTCTTAAAAAGCTATAGTCCAAAATCAATGCTTATAACAAAGAGATACCTTAACAGAAAAATTATTCTAAGCCAATTCATGAACTTTAGAATGGTATACATTAAACTAAATGAGGAATGAATTTCAGTCAAAGAGTGTTAAGATCAGTATCAGCAACAAGATGATGTGGACCATTGTTTATAGTAACTAAAAGAGTTTTGCTTTTCTTTAGACTTGAGGTAGTTTCTGGGTTTTTTTGTTTGTTTGTTTGTTTTTTTTAATTAATAGACCTTAGTTTTTAGAGTAGTTCTTAAGCTTACAGAAAAATTGAGCAGAAAGCACAGGGAGTATCTTGCCTACCTAGTCTTCCCTATTATTCATATCTTGCGTTAGTGTGGTACATTTGTTATGATTGATGAACCAATAGCATACCTTATTAGTAATTGAAGTCTGTTCTTTATTTTATTTTTTTAAAAAACTTTATTTATTTATGTGACACAGAGAGAGATCACAAGTAGGCAGAGAGGCAGGTGGCGGGGGGGGGGGGGGGGGAAGCAGGCTCCCTGCTGAGCAGAGAGCCCAATGCGGGGCTCAATCCTAGGACCCTGAGATCATGATCTGAGCCGAAGGCAGAGGCTTAACCCACTGACCCACCCAGGTACCCCTGAAATCCATACTTTAATTTAGCATTCACTCTGTGTTGTACAGTTCTGTGGGCTTCAAAAGATGCATAATATCATGGATCCACAGTTACAGACTAGAGCAGTATAATCCAGGTTAGTGTCACTGCCCTGAAAATCTCCTGCATTCCACCTATTCATTACTCCCCCACGTCCCCTTGGGAGCTCCTTGGCCTCCACTCATGTTTTTACTGTTTCCATGGTTTTGCTTCTTCCAGAATGTCATATAGTTGGAATCAAACAGTATATAGCCTTTTCATATTGGCTTCTTGGCAGTATATGTTGAATGTTCCTCCATGATTTTTCATGGCTTGATAGCTCATGTCTTTTACTGCTGAATAGTATTCCATTGTATGGATGTACCACAGTTTATGTATCCATTCACCTACTGAAGGACACCTTGGTTCCTTCCATTTTTTTGGTAATTATGAACAAACATTCACATGTAGGTTTCTTTTTTTTTAAGATTTCATCTATTTATTTGTCAGAGAGAGAGAGGAAGAGCGAGCACAGGCAGACAGAATGGCAGGCAGAGGCAGAGGGAGAAGCAGGCTACCCGCCAAGCAAGGAGCCCAATGTGGGACTCGATCCCAGGATGCTAGGATCATGACCTGAGCCGAAGGCAGCTGTTAAACCAACTGAGCCACCCAGGCGTCCCTTCATATGTAGGTTTCTATGTCAACATGATTTCAATTCCTTTGGGTGAACATCTAGGAGTGCAATTGCTGGATCATATGATGAGAGTATGTGTAGCTTTGTAAGAAACTTCCAATCTGTCTTCCAAAGTGGCTATACCATTTTGCATTCTCACTGGCAATGAATAAGAGTTCCCGTTGCTCCATGTTTCTGTCAACATTTAGCATTGTTGGTATGTTGGATTTTAGCCATTCTAACGGGTGTGTAGCAGTATGTCATTGTTTAAATTTGAAATTCCCTAATGAAAAATGATATTGAGTATCTTTTTATATTCATAGTTGTTTGCCATCTGATTATCTTCTTTGATGAGGTATTTGTTCAGCTTTTTTGTCCAGTTATTAATTTGGATATTTGTTTTCTTAATGTTGAGTGTTAAGTGTTCCTTATTATTCTGGATACAAGTCCTTTATCAGATATGTGTATCACAATATTTTCTCCCAGTCTGTGATCTGCCTTTTCATTCTGTTAATAATGTCTTTCACAGAGTAAAATATAGTTTCACTTTTCTTCAGGTTTGAGGTAGTTTTATTTTTTCATCATTAGATCACTTGCTAGAATAATTCAAAGTACAACTTTATCTTGAGTTATTCATTTACCTCATTTCTGAAAATTTAAGGTTTTTAAAAAAGATTGTATTTATTTATTTGGGGGGGGTAAGAATAAGCAAGGGGAAGGCACAGAGAGAGAGAGGGAGAAGCAGACTCCTCACAGAACAGGGAGCCTGATCCAGGGCTCGATCCCAGGACACTGAGATCATGACCTCAGCAGACACTTAACCAACTGAGCCACTCAGATGGCCCTAAAAATTTAAGTTTAAATCAGACTTTCAATAGTCCATAAAATTTGTTGGATTTTGTAAATATTTTAGTGATATATATGGATAAAATATTTACATATTGCCTTTATCTCTCCAATATTATTTTGAAACTTCCAATAGAAACAATAAAAGTCACAACATCATATAAGTAAGTTTTCTATAATCCCAGAGTAAACTCTATAGCACTTTTTTAAATATATGAATTTCAAACTTCTTGGAGGCACCAAAATTTTCATAAAAGGAAGAAGAAGAGTTTTCTTTGTTGTTTATTGACCTATAACACAAGAATTTAAAGTATATCACTACCCTTCAAATTAACCTAAGAGAATGATTGATGTGGGGAAGACACACATAGTAGAACAGCTGAATATTCTAGTTGACCTCTCCATCAATCCCATCAAGTTTCAGATGAGCAAATCAAAATCTAGGAAATAAAGATAGTTATCCTTGGTCACTTAACTTGTTAATGACAAAGCTAGGACCATATATATCATTTTTAAATTTCAGTTCAATGTCCTTTCCAGAGTCAGGAGAGAGAGAGAGAATATTTAAACAGACTCTGTGCTGAACGTGGAGCCTGATATGGGGCTCAACTCATGACCCAGAGATCATGACCTTATCCAAAATTAAAAGTTGGATGCTTAACCAATGGTGCCACCCAGGCACCCCATATCTGTGCAGTTTTAATGACAACATTTACATCACACTTAATTGCGTGTCAGGAATCATTCTAAACACTTTGGATATAGTAACATTTAATTTTCACAATAACTATTTGAGATAAGTTTATTTAACTCTTCCCTGTGTTTCTCATCCAGAAAATTTCCCCACATAATTGTAACTTCCCAAAGAGCCATAACATTATCTTTGATCACTTAAGCCTATGACACTGTAGGTGTCTAATAAATGTTTGTTGAGTGATTGAGAGAAAATCATTAAATAGTACCGATAATTGCAACTAACAAATGCCAAAGTTTTCTTAGTTTATCATTTGTAGATGCAATATCATTTGTAGATGTAAATATCAGATTTCTTTTCTCCTTCAGGTTTTACCATCTTCTCAGAAGATGATACAAATTTAAGAAGCTGGTTGTCTTAAAGCATAATAGGGAATGTCCTTGTTATGTGTATCACATCATAATAGGAAAGGTGCATCAATGTAAAACACATTTGTGGGTATTATATTTTAAAGCTCTCATTTTCATTTATTATTTCAAAATTGATAGCCGCGTTATGTATTTTTAAGTTGGTAAGCTAACAAAGTGACCTTAAATATAATTAAATATAAAACATATTTTAAGGTTTCAAGTTTTCCAGGGAAAAATGCCTCAGTATTCATGTCAATGTTTACAAAAATTTGGTCCAAAGTAAAATAGCCTCACGTTGTTTTGACAGGAGAAATAATGCAGTGCAAACAAAGAAGAAATGTTTGATGTGTAAGGAAATGTCAAGAACCCCTCGTCAGAATAAATGTCATTCTATGATTTCAGGGTCTAAGCACCTCTGGAAGTGAGGTTAACAAGGTAGAACCCCAAGACCTTTTGTGGCAACAGTGGAGAGGAGCAAACCAGTACCTCAAGAACATGAGCCTCAAGTCCCCAGCATCTGCTCTCCCCTTTGAGAGCAAAGGTGGCCATATCATGGCTAGAAATGGAAGCTGTTTTCTAGTCCGGCACACCCCTCACCCCAGAAGGGTCTGCCACATCAAAGGTAAGGAAATTCGAGATCCTAGAATCTCTCTCTCTCCCTGCATTTGGGCTACTTGATGATTCTGGTGGGTAAACGTGGGGATACTACTCAGAATACTTATCTAATGGTGAGGCACAGGTATGGACCATCGAGACCAGAGGCCAGACTTGAGGTTAGAGCAGAGCCTGCAGGCATCCTCTGTGCCAGGCATTAACCCTGGGACTTCCTGACTGTTAGGAAAGGGACCTGGAGAGGGGCCAAAGAGCTCACAGCAACAACTGACCAATTGGTATAAAAGTATTCAATATTTTAACAAACTGCATATTCGTGCAAGCGTTTACAGGCTAAATATTAGCCCTAGAGAAGCATACATTTTACCCTCCAGCCCTTTTTCCTTTCCTGTTACTTTCTCTCCTTTTTTCTCTTCTTTCTCCCCTTTCTCCCTCTTTCCTTCCATCTCTCCTTCCTTCTATCTTTGCCTCATGCCTTCTCTTCCCCTTTTTCTCTTTTCTTTTCTCTTTCTTTTTCTTCTCTCTTTTTCTTTCCTTCTCTCTCTTTTTCTTTCTTTCTTTTAAAATGTAGTTTCTGTAACATCATATACTGCTAATTGTCTCCCCTATCTCTCTGACTGCTCCTTCCCAGAGTTGGTTTTTTTTTTCCTGATTCTGTAGTAAATGTTGGAGTCCCTCACAACCCAGTCCTTAGCCATTTTCTCTCTTTAATCTATACTGTGACCCTACTACAATTTACTCATTCACAAGTTTCAAAAACTGTATAGACCAAGTGCTTTCAAATGTGTGTCTTAGACTCAAACTACTCTTCTAAAATTGAGACCTCCATATTCAATTGCCTGCTTGACCTATATGTGAGGCACTGGATGCTTCACGGGCACCTTGAATTTTGCTCTTTGAAACAGAACTCTGGATCTTCCTTCAAAAGTGTATTTCTCCAACTAGTCTACCTGAACTAGTAAATGGTACCATACATTTTGGGCCTTTCTTGAACTCCTTCCTTTCCTCTTGCAATACTTAGCTTGATCTTGTCACTTTCTTTTCTAAATATTTTGCAAATTAAGCTACTTCTCTCCATGGCCACTGTCACAGCTCCTTTCTAAGCCATTATTATCTCTTGGTCTAACGGCTACTTTTGTAATTCGTAGCCTCCTAACTGCCCTATTTCCACCCCTGCCCTCATCCTATCCACTCTCCACAGAATAAGATCATATTAAAATGTAAATTTATCAGTTTCAATGCCCTACTCAAAACCCTTCAGAGACTTCCCATGTATCTAAGATAAAGTTTATCTTGATATAGACTAAAAGTTCACTGTGTTGTGGCCTCTGCCTCTTATGACTCATCTCTTATCAATAGCCACCAACCCACCCATTTTCATTATACGTATGCCATACTGGACTTGCCTAAGTTCCTTGAACATATATTAAGACCTTTCCCACCTCTGGATTTTCACTATACTATTTCCTCTCACCAAAAATTCCCCTCATTATTTGCTTTTTCTCGTTTCTCAGGTTTTGGTTTAAGTGTAACTTAAAAAAAGACTTCTAGGCTCCACATCCTCAATCTAAATTCACTTTCTTTATGGTATATTCTCATAGTACTCTATCGGGGCAATTGTCTTAGATCAGGTTCTCTGGAAACTCTGGGATGGACATTTGTGTGAAGGAGGTTTATTGGGAACTGCTCTTAGGAACAACACGTATAGGAGGCCAGGGAAGCAGGACTGGACAGCGGTAATGTAAATAAAAGAAGCCTCAGTCAGTCCCATAAGAAGCCATGGACAGCTCTGTAGAGGTGTCTCAGCTTAAAGGCCTTTGTAATGCCCATCAATCACTTACTGGTCAAGTTTACATCGTGCAAGGGAGTCAGGCCTTCGTAACCCCCATCAACCACTTATTGGTCAAGTTTCCATCATGCATGAGAGCAGTCTTCAGCTGAGAGCAATTCCCAGAGAGGGACTCAGCATAAGCCATCAGTCGCTGACACATGTCAGGTGGATAGATAAGCGTGCTAGTCCTGAAGGCCTGGTTTGGGTAGTACATCCCCACATCTACTACAGCAACTATTGCAGCTTATGACTAAATATTTTTATTTGGTTATTATCAAGTATCTCCCACAAATTTGTGAGCTCCTTGAAGGCTGAAGATGTGTCTCTTTTGCTCACCACTTATTTTAAGTTTCCTAGAGTGGCTGTGATGTGAGAGGTACTAGATAATTCTTATGGAAGGAAAGAAGGAAGCTTAAATTATACTCAGATAAAAATGTAGAGCCTCTGACAGATTTTAAGGAGGGTTCATGTTCTACCCCAGCTATCTAGTTGTGTGTCCTTGAGCAAGTGATTTCATTCTTTAAAAAACTCATTCTAGCTGTATTGTAGAAAGTGGAAGGGGAACAGTGGCCTAAGAGGAGGTTAGGAGGGGAGGAGTCAAGATGGCGGAGAAGTAGCAGCCTGAGACTACATCAGGTAGCAGGAGATCAGCTCGATAGCTTATCTAAACATTGCAAACACCTACAAATCCAACGGGAGAGCGAAGAGAAGAAGAACAGCAACTCTAGAAACAGAAAATCAACCACTTTCTGAAAGGTAGGACTGGCGGAGAAGTGAATCTAAAACGACGGGAAGATAGACCGCGGGGGGAGGGGCCGGCTCCCGGCAAGTGGCGGAGGAACGGAGCACAAAATCAGGACTTTTAAAAGTCTGTTCCACTGAGGGACATTGCTCCAGGGGCTAAACCGGGGTGAAGCCCACGCGGGGCCAGCGTGGCCCCAGGCCCCGCAGGGTCACAGAAGGATCGGGGGTGTCGGAGTGTCGGAGAGCTCGCAGGTATTAGAACGGAGAAGCCGGCTGGAGAGACAGAGCCGAGGACTAAACTCTCAGCTCGGGGTTACCTTGAACTGGTCGCGGGCTGGGTGAGCTCGGAGCGCGGCTAGAGGCTGGGGATACGGGAGTGATTGGGTGCTGTCCTCTGGGGGCGCACTGAGGAGTGGGGCCCCAGGCTCTCGGCTCCTCCGGGCTGGAGACTGGGAGGCCGCCATTTTCATTCCCGTCCTCCGGAACTCTACGGAAAGTGTTCAGGGAACAGAAGCTCCCAAAAGCGAACCCGAGCCGATTACTTAGTCCGGCCACCGGTAAGGGCGGTGCAATCCCGCCTCGGGCAAAGACACTTGAGAGTCACTACAACAGGCCCCTCCCCCAGAAGATCAACAAAATATCCAGCCAGGACGAAGTTCATCTATCAAGGAGAAAGCAGATTCAATTCCTAAGACAGCAGAGCAATTCCAGAGGAGGAGAAAGCAAAGCACGGAACTCATGGCTTTCTCCCCATGATTCTTTAGTCTTGCGGCTACTTCAATTTTTTTTTCTTTTTTCAATTTTTTTTTCTTTTTTCTATTTTCTTCTTCTGCTAAATTTTTTTTAAACTTTTACCCTTTTCTTTTTTAACATTTTTTGACTAGTTCATCTAAATATATATATTTTTTCTTTCTTTTTTATATTTTTTATTTGTTTTATTTTTTAAATTTTTTTCTTTTTTTTTTTTCTTTTTTTTTCAGAAGCTGTTTTTATCCCCTTTCTCCCCCCCACAATTTGGGGTCTCTTCTGATTTGGTTACAGCGCATTTTTCCGGGGTCTTTGCCACCCTTTTAGTAGTTTATTTGCTCCTTCATATTCTCTTATCTGGACAAAATGACAAGGCGGAAAAAATCACCACAAACAAAAGAACAAGAGACAGTACCGAAGGCTAGGGACCTAATCAACACAGACATGGGTAATATGTCAGATCAAGAGTTCAGAATGACGATTCTGAACATTCTAGCCGGGCTCGAAAAAGGCATGGAAGATATTAGAGAAACCCTCTCTGGAGATATTAAAGCCCTTTCTGGAGAAATTAAAGAACTAAAATCTAACCAAGTTGAAATCAAAAAAGCTATCAATAAGGTGCAATCAAAAATGGAGGCTCTCACTGCTAGGATCAATGAGGCAGAAGAAAGAATTAGTGATATAGAAGACCAAATGACAGAGAATAAGGAAGCCGAGCAAAAGAGGGACAAACAGCTACTGGACCATGAGGGGAGAATTCGAGAGATAAGTGACACCATAAGACGAAACAACATTAGAATAATTGGGATTCCAGAAGAAGAAGAAACAGAGAGGGGAGCAGAAGGTCTATTGGAGAGAATCATTGGAGAGAATTTCCCTAATATGGCAAAGGGAACAAGCATCAAAATCCAGGAGATGCAGAGAACCCCCCTCAAAGTCAACAAGAATAGGTCCACACCCCGTCACCTAATAGTAAAATTTACAAGTCTTAGTGACAAAGAGAAAATCCTGAAAGCAGCCCGAGAAAAGAAGTCTGTAACATACAATGGTAAAAATATTAGATTGGCGGAAGACTTATCCACAGAGACCTGGCAGGCCAGAAAGAGCTGGCATGATATATTCAGAGCACTCAACGAGAAAAACATGCAGCCAAGAATACTCTATCCAGCTAGGCTATCACTGAAAATAGAAGGAGAGATCAAAAGCTTCCAGGACAAACAAAAACTGAAAGAATTTGCAAACACCAAACCAGCTCTACAGGAAATATTGAAAGGGGTCCTCTAAGCAAGGAGAGAGCCTAAAAGTAGTAGATCAGAAAGGTACAGAGACAATATACAGTAACAGTCACCTTACAGGCTAATAATGGCACTAAATTCATATCTCTCAATAGTTACCCTGAATGTTAATGGGCTAAATGCCCCAATCAAAAGACACAGGGTATCAGAATGGATAAAAAAACAAAACCCATCAGTATGTTGCCTACAAGAAACTCATTTTAGACGCGAAGACACCTCCAGATTTAAAGTGAGGGGGTGGAAAACAATTTACCATGCTAATGGGCATCAGAAGAAAGCTGGGGTGGCAATCCTTATATCAGATCAATTAGATTTTAAGCCAAAGACTATAATAAGAGATGAGGAAGGACACTATATCCTACTCAAAGGGTCTGTCCAACAAGAAGATCTAACAATTTTAAATATCTATGCCCCTAACGTGGGAGCAGCCAACTCTATCAACCAATTAATAACAAAATCAAAGAAACACATCAATAATAATACAATAATAGTAGGGGACTTGAACACTCCCCTCACTGAAATGGACAGATCATCCAAGCAAAAGATCAACAAGGAAATAAAGGCCTTAAATGACACACTGGACCAGATGGACATCACAGATATATTCAGAACATTTCATCCCAAAGCAACAGAATACACATTCTTCTCTAGTGCACATGGAACCTTCTCCAGAATAGATCACATCCTGGGTCACAAATCAGGTCTCAACCGGTATCAAAAGATTAGGATTATTCCCTGCATATTTTCAGACCACAATGCTCTGAAGCTAGAACTCAATCACAAGAGGAAAGCTGGAAAGAACCCAAATACATGGAGACTAAACAGCATCCTTCTAAAGAATGAATGGGTTAACCAGGAAATTAAAGAAGAATTGAAAAAATTCATGGAAACAAATGATAATGAAAACACAACAGTTCAAAATCTGTGGGACACAGCAAAGGCAGTCCTGAGAGGAAAATATATAGCAGTACAAGCCTTTCTCAAGAAACAAGAAAGGTCTCAAGTACACAACCTAACCCTACACGTAAAGGAGCTGGAGAAAGAACAAGAAAGAAACCCTAAACCCAGCAGGAGAAGAGAAATCATAAAGATCAGAGCAGAAATCAATGAAATAGAAACCAAAAAAAACAATAGAAAAAATCAATGAAACTAGGAGCTGGTTCTTTGAAAGAATCAATAAGATTGATAAACCCCTGGCCAGACTCATCAAAAAGAAAAGAGAAAGGACCCAAATCAATAAAATCATGAATGAAAGAGGAGAGATCACAACTAACACCAAAGAAATACAGACAATTATAAGAACATACTATGAGCAACTCTACGCCAACAAATTGGACAATCTGGAAGAAATGGATGCATTCCTAGAGACATATAAACTACCACAACTGAACCAGGAAGAAATAGAAAACCTGAACAGGCCCATAACCAGTAAGGAGATTGAAACAGTCATCAAAAATCTCCAAACAAACAAAAGCCCAGGGCCAGACGGCTTCCCAGGGGAATTCTACCAAACATTTAAAGAAGAACTCATTCCTATTCTCTTGAAACTGTTCCAAAAAATAGAAACGGAAGGAAAACTTCCAAACTCATTTTATGAGGCCAGCATCACCTTGATCCCAAAACCAGACAAGGATCCCACCAAAAAAGAGAACTACAGACCAATATCCTTGATGAACACAGATGCAAAAATTCTCGCCAAAATACTAGCCAATAGGATTCAACAGTACATTAAAAGGATTATTCACCACGATCAAGTGGGATTTATTCCAGGGCTGCAGGGTTGGTTCAACATCCGCAAATCAATCAATGTGATAGAACACATTAATAAAAGAAAGAACAAGAACCATATGATACTCTCAATAGATGCTGAAAAAGCATTTGACAAAGTACAGCATCCCTTCCTGATCAAAACTCTTCAAAGTGTGGGGATAGAGGGCACATACCTCAATATTATCAAAGCCATCTATGAAAAACCCACCGCAAATATCATTCTCAATGGAGAAAACCTGAAAGCTTTTCCGTTAAGGTCAGGAACACGGCAGGGATGTCCATTATCACCACTGCTATTCAACATAGTACTAGAAGTCCTAGCCTCAGCAATCAGAAAACAAAAAGAAATTAAAGACATCCAAATTGGTAAAGAAGAAGTCAAACTATCACTCTTCTCAGATGATATGATACTATATGTGGAAAACCCAAAAGACTCCACTCCAAAACTGCTAGAACTTGTACAGGAATTCAGTAAAGTGTCAGGATATAAAATCAATGCACAGAAATCAGTTGCATTTCTGTACACCAACAACAAGACTGAAGAAAGAGAAATTAAGGAGTCAATCCCATTTACAATTGTACCCAAAACTATAAGATACCTAGGAATAAACCTAACCAAAGAGACTAAGAATCTATACACAGAAAATTATAAAGTACTCATGAAAGAAATTGAGGAAGACACAAAAAAATGGAAAAATGTTCCATGCTCCTGGATTGGAAGAATAAATATTGTGAAAATGTCTATGCTACCTAAAGCAATCTACACATTTAATGCAATCCCTATCAAAATACCATCCATTTTTTTCAAAGAAATGGAACAAATAATCCTCAAATTTATATGGAACCAGAAAAGACCTCGAATAGCCAAAGGAATATTGAAGAACATAGCCAAAGTTGGTGGCATCACAATTCCAGACTTCAAGCTCTATTACAAAGCTGTCATCATCAAGACAGCATGGTACTGGCACAAAAACAGACACATAGATCAGTGGAACAGAATAGAGAGCCCAGAAATCGACCCTCAACTCTATGGTCAACTCATCTTCGACAAAGCAGGAAAGAATGTCCAATGGAAAAAAGACAGCCTCTTCAATAAATGGTGCTGGGAAAATTGGACAGCCACATGCAGAAAAATGAAATTGGACCACTTCCTTACACCACACATGGAAATAGACTCCAAATGGATGAAGGACCTCAATGTGAG
Source organism: Meles meles (assembly GCF_922984935.1). NCBI lineage: Eukaryota > Metazoa > Chordata > Mammalia > Carnivora > Mustelidae > Meles > Meles meles. Next base: position 110,027,309 of record NC_060067.1, on the reverse strand, counting down.
AAAGGAATCCATCAAAATCCTTGAGGAGAATGCAGGCAGCAACCTCTTCGACCTCAGCCGTAGCAACATCTTCCTAGGAACAACGGCAAAGGCAAGGGAAGCAAGGGCAAAAATGAACTATTGGGATTTCATCAAGATCAAAAGCTTTTGCACAGCCAAGGAAACAGTTAACAAAACCAAAAGACAACTGACAGAATGGGAGAAGATATTTGTAAACGACATATCAGATAAAGGGCTAGTATCCAAAATCTATAAGGAACTTAGCAAACTCAACACCCAAAGAACAAACAATCCAATCAAGAAATGGGCAGAGGACATGAACAGACATTTCTGCAAAGAAGACATCCAGATGGCCAACAGACACATGAAAAAGTGCTCCACGTCACTCGGCATCAGGGAAATACAAATCAAAACCACAATGAGATATCACCTCACACCAGTCAGAATGGCTAAAATTAACAAGTCAGGAAATGACAGATGCTGGCGAGGATGTGGAGAAAGGGGAACCCTCCTCCACTGTTGGTGGGAATGCAAGCTGGTGCAACCACTCTGGAAAACAGCATGCAGGTTCCTCAAAATGTTGAAAATAGAACTACCCTATGACCCAGCAATTGCACTACTGGGTATTTACCCTAAAGATACAAACATACTGATCCGAAGGGGCACGTGTACCCGAATGTTTATAGCAGCAATGTCTACAATAGCCAGACTATGGAAAGAACCTAGATGTCCATCAACAGATGAATGGATAAAGAAGAGGTGGTATATATACACAATGGAATACTATGCAGCCATCAAAAGAAATGAAATCATGCCATTTGCGACGACGTGGATGGAACTAGAGCGTATCATGCTTAGTGAAATAAGTCAATCGGAGAAAGACAACTATCATATGATCTCCCTGATATGAGGACATGGAGAAGCAACATGGGGGGGTAGGGGGATAGGAGAAGAGTAAATGAAACAAGATGGGATTGGGAGGGAGACAAACCATAAATGACTCTTAATCTCACAAAACAAACTGGGGGTTGCTGGGGGAAGGTGGGATTGGGAGAGGGGGAGCGGGCTATGGACATTGGGGAGGGGAGGTGAACCATAAGAGACTATGGACTCTGAAAAACAACCTGAGGGTTTTGAAGGGTCAGGGGTGGGAGGTTGGGGCAACCTGAGGGTTTTGAAGGGTCAGGGGTGGGAGGTTGGGGGAACAGGTGGTGGGTAATGGGGAGGGCACGTTTTGCATGGAGCACTGGGTGTTGTGCAAAAAGAATGAATACTGTTACACTGAAAAAATAAATAAAATGAAAGAGGAGGTTAGGAGATCAGTTGAAAGGCTGATCAGTTGAAAGTGCGAGGGGTGAAGGATGGGCCAGGGCAGACAGCAGGGCAGAGAAGTGAAGACTGAACTTTGGGTTAGAGCAAGAGAAAAGCCCAAATGAGCAGTACAGGGAAAGCCATCACAGGGTTATGAGATAAAATCAGATTGAATGAGAATGGCTGGGTGATCACCAAAGACAAATTCCTAAAGAAGATCAGGAAAATGAAGGCCAAGAGAGAGCAAACAGATATTACAATAAAGAAGTCATAGATGGCTTGGAATCTGTTGTCTTGGCAAAATCTGACGATACAGGTTTTTAAAACCCACATGAGAAAAACATTGCATTTCGTTAGAACTTTTTTTGTCTATGAGGGCAAATATTACCAAATTGAGTGTAATATTTTTTTCTGACTCCCAAATACTTGAAAGTACTTGATATATAACTCCTGTATATGTAATTCACATTCTGCCTTGAATTATCTTATACCTATAATACAGTATAAAACTGTTGGCAGGCAAAGTGTTGACTTTTATGTCTTCACCCCCTGCAATGCTTACCACAAAGCTTTGCTTATAGTACTATATGTCCACATATAAATATACGTTCAACTGAATAGAAAATTTTCTTTGGAAATCTTTCAACGAAATCCATGCTAATTCTAAAAAGCCTAGTAACTGGAATTGCATGAGGAAGAGAAGAGCAGCAACCTGCTCTATTCTGACTGTTAACAGATTTGTAGTTTGAACCCACACTCAGCACAAGGACACTACAACTGGTTTCACTAGTTTCACCTCAAAGATAATTCTTATGGTCCATTTTACCAACATTCAAAAGTTTAAGTCTGTGAGATCTAATGCTATTTTAGTAAATAAATCCTTAAAAATTAAATCATCAGTAAGTTTGTTCATTCTAAGAAATGTTAATTTAAAGTCTCTATTTGTGATACATATATGCTCTTTGTTAGCAACACAACATAAGCCAGTTTCTGCTCACAATGTACTTGGAGGAGATAGGAATAATAGGAAATAATTATAATACATTGTGTTATGAGCAGTGATAGAAGTATGCTGGAAGTTCAGATGTAATACACAGATAGGGAAACCACTGGAGGAGTGTCAAGAATGCATTTCACAGAGTTTTATACTGGAAGACACATGATAAAAATTAAGAAGAAACAATTAGTGGGACTTGGGCATTTACTGGATTTAAGGATGGAATAAAAAGTCTAGAATTATTATCAGTTTTTTTTTAACTTGGTTAACTGGGTGGATAGTGAACCAACTATTAATCTTGAGCATATAGGATGAAGGACATATGTAAGAGGTAAGATTAAAAGCTTCATTTCAGACAACCTTGTTGTACTTGATACACCAATGGAATATTCAGGAGTAAATGACCAAGTAGAGAAATGGATAGAAGGACTTGGAGGCTAAGGGTTAGATGAGGGTAAAGTAGATGTGAAAAGCAGGAGCATTTAGGTTAAAACAGTAATGTTATCGCCCAAGAAAAAAATCCCAACAGAACTCTGAAAAACACAGGGATGGATAGACACAGAAAATCCAGAGAAAGAGACTGAAAAGAAATAGCAGAGATGCTGTGATAGAAAAAATTCTCTGAAAACAGAGAGAAATGGTTTTAAATTATATTTGCTTGGCAGAAGTTTTTAAGCTATATTCAGAAGAGTCCTAGAGATTTGGGCAAGAGACAAAGATGGAGTAAAATGTGTTTGAACAAAGGGCACAATAGCCAAAGAAATTTGAGTACCCATACTTCATGGCAAAAAGCATTATATTTAGTCATGGAATTAAATGAGGCTTTTTGGAACTTTTGCTAAAGCCATATTTTGAGATCATCTATGCATGACTTGCTAAGAAGTAATTTAAAAACTAGCCCTATGATGGTAGCCTATCTCTAGGCTTTTTTTGCTTTAGAGAAAACTTCATAGAAAGGAGAGAGAGTGAAGATTTCTTTGAAAAGAGTCACTGGGGTACTGTGTGCTTCCCTTCCCCTCCACGAAGAGCAGTAATAGCTACCTTCACCAAACGTGCAGGGCTTTCCAGGGAATCATTTATGGAGAATGTCTAGAGAGGAGACAGGTCTCACAGGCTAGCTAGCTCCTTGCCCATTCTGTTCCTGGTCTGCCCTACCCTGTTTCTGTAGTGGATCATGGGGAGACTACACAGTGAACTTGTTCTGTATCTTCTGTGATGTGGAGGACACAGAGAATGGTGTCTGACTCTCCTCTAAAATCTCAAAACAAGAGCTGCCTGGAGCTGGCTGAAGCTCACTGTGTCAGTGGCACAGACTGGGATTAAGTAGCTCTCCCACAGAAGACCAGGCAAAGAGTGTTGTTTCCTGTGGGCTGGAGTGGACACTTGGAGGAAGCTGGTCGAGGACAGCCCAAGAGGACTAACTCATTGGACAACTCCAGCCCAGAGAGGCTGGTGACATTTCACCTAGGGTGAAGGTGGGAAGAAAGAGATGTTAGCAATTATCTGGTAGATAAATTATCCATGACTATGAACAGTGTCAGAGATTTCCTCAGCCAGGGGTCTCCAAAGAACCCATAAAAATACCTCATGAGAGAAAGAGCCAGCATTTCTTCTCTGCCTCACAGATCTGTTTTCACAGATGCCTCAACACTAAATTAAAAACCACTAAGCAAGCAGGACTTCGTGTCCCCTTCACTATTCCTTCATCTTCCACTCCTACTCCAGAGGAGCTGACAGCAGTGAGTGGGGAAGGAAGAGTGGAAGAGCAAGGGGGAGGAAAAACAGACCATACCCCCACTCTCTGGCTGGTCTGTAGAGGCTGGGTCATGTTTGGCCTGGAGAGGAGGGTGTGATGTGGAATAGTAATATTTTTATAGCACTTGGTATCCTGATAGTAGTATTTGGCATTCTTGATGGAAAGTTTTATGCACAATAAAGATTAATGCAGTTACTTGTTACTTTAAAGTGAACTTTAAAATTTAACTTTAAAATTTAAACTTCAACTTATATTTAAATATTTAAAATTTATAATTTTAAACTTAAATTTTAAATTTACCTTACAAATTTTATTATTTTGCTTATGCATCTAGAAAATTTTAACAATCACTTCAAGGGGATCTTTGATTAATATTTAGTCCTATTCATAAACTTAGTAAAAGAATACCTTTAGAGGTTTAAATGTCAAGTACGCATTAAGTAGACTTGATTTTTTTTTAAATATTTCACATCTTTATCATGTGAATTCTCACCAAGCTATAAATAACTCTTATAAATTAAATAAATTAAGCATAAATATGGACAAATACATTATTTAAAACACTTCTATACTGTTTACCAACTTAATGATATTCTTGTGCTTTTCTGCTTAATATTATATATATTTTAAAAACACGTATGCAATGGTTTTTACTAAACTCAACCCATGAATAAGAATGGTATGTAGTTCTCACATTTTATAATTTCTATCTTTTATTTGAAACCTTTCCAATGTTAAAAGCACACCATCAAGTAGGGAAACAGTTACCTTGGGCAAAAAAAAAAAAACAAAAAAAAAGAAAAGGAAAAATAATTAGAGTTACTTTCGCATTAAACTGGGGTTGCATATCAATCAGAAAATTAGGCAGGAATGTGAACTTTGAATCTTCACCCAGCAGTCTCTGAAAGGTGAGTCCTTCGGAATCCTGACAGAACAGAAATTTGATGTCCAGTAAGAGGAGCTGGTCCTTCCTGAGCCCCAGACTCCATTACCTAATTCTCTGTATTTTGAGGAAGTTAGTGAAATTCCCACTCATGTTGTCCTGATCTCCTTCGCTGTTGGGCTGGGTTTCACATTTCCCCGACTACCTTTAAATCATTTACTACTGTCCCATTTGACTCTGAAGCCACTTTAATGGCATTGCACTTTCTACATTTTTATGTAGTTCTTTCCTAACTCTGGGATAGATAGAATCTGAATTCTTTCATATTACTTATTACCATTTTTTAATTAAAGGAGATAACAGAGAAAGTAGGGATTTCACCATTGATTTGTCTCCATGTTAATATCTTATTTCATTTGGTAAGCAATTTTTCACCATGGACCTGGGTCAATCACTATCTCAGATGTTTAAGATAAAATGGTAAGATGTGATGTTATCTTCAAAAATTTTATTCTCATTTCTATTTGGAACCAGTTACTATCAGTAAAGTTCTAAGTATCAGACTAAATAAAAGGTTTATATTTGGCTGTGTTATTCATTCATTTGATAAATAATCACAGAGCATCAGCTTTGCGCCAGGCACTATTCTAGACACTGGGAATAGAGTGGCAAACAAAAGAAAACAGACAAAATGCATGCTTTCATGAAGCTTGAATTCGAGGGCAGCTCAGCCCAGCAATGTGCAAACAGATATGATAGGTCACAAATGCTATGGGAAGAATAAAAGCACTCAAAGGGACAGTGTGAGGGGGTAAATTTCAGTCAGGGTTTCCAGCAAAGACCTTTTTGATGTCATTGAGCAAATAAGAAGGCGGTGGACTGATAGTCCTAGAAGGAAATTGAGAAAAATGGGCAAGTATGAAAAACACTATTCAGAAGCTTCCTGTGCAACTTCTTGGAAACAAAGCAGATATCCATTCCTATCTCTCAAAACTTCTCACTGTTTAACATAGAGCAAAGTCCTGTTTACCTTCATTTCCTAAGCTGTCTAGTATGTCATGACCATGGCATTGATACCAGGAGGAGGATCTGTCTATAATTCAATAAATGAGCCAAAGGCAAATAACTGTTACAAGAGAGTGAAGGAGCCTAGAAAGCTTAGACATGAGGAAGGAGGTTCCTTTGTACCGTGTTTTCCTTCCTTCCCTCCACCACAATCTACCTCATCCTGACTCCTATTCTGAGCTCCCATTGCTGTTTAAACCTTCTGCGAGGACAAAAACAGGGCCAGTGTATGTCTTTTCAGAGGCCGTGTACTGAGACATTCTGGATGCTTCCAAACCCCTGAATGTGATATTCATGAAGAGGGCTAACCTAGTTCCTCAGTCATCCTCCAGACTTGGGAAATGAGAGGTCTGTCTGGGATAGAGTCAGATCTGTTGTACTTAACCGTTAACCCTGAGATCAAAGATGTGAGCCTGGTTCTCCAGGCTAAAAAGATGGCAGAACATTTTCAGGAAGCACGTATGGCAAACATAATTTGCTACACTGACCTTCAAAGAATAGCCACCTGGCACTGGTTCATACAATTTTATAGTCTGACATCTTGTGTACACTTAATGATATCTGGTTGGGAAATGGCTGATCATTCGAAGAAAATCTGCCCCAAACCTAATGTGGTTGTTTGGTCTGTTTATCCTTACCTAGGTTTGAATAACATTCCCATCTGTACCGTGAATGATGATGACAACTCATTGGGAGCATTGTGGGGTGTTGGCCAGTTCAACCACTTAGAGAAGGACGAGATACCATTTGCCAAATGCGGTTATGCACCCAGCGCTGTAGCCCCGGAGAGCCCCCTCAGAGGAGTCTCGCCAGCCCCAAACAATGTCAAGGTGCCCCCAAGGCCTCATTCTGGTGAGTCCCCTGCAACTCATGAAATCTTTCCTGAGGCCTCCTGAAAACTATTGGGGGTGGCGGGGGTGGGGAGGGCAGGGAGGATAGTCTCTATGATTGTTTATATAGCTGCAGCGATTTTTTTTTTTAATTTTTATTTGTTTATTTACAGCATAACAGTGTTCATTGTTTTGGCATCACACCCAGTGCTCCATGCAGTACGTGCCCTCCCTATTACCCACCACCTGGTTCCTCAACCTCCCACCCCCCCCCACCCCCCTGCCACCCCTTCATAACCCTCTGGTTGTTTTTCAGAGTCCATAGTCTCTCATGGTTCATCTCCCCTTCCAGTTTCCCTCAACTTCCTTCTCCTCTCCATCTCCCCATGTCCTCCATGTTATTTGTTATGCTCCACAAATAAGTGAGACCATATGATACTTGACTCTCTCTGCTTGACTTATTTCGCTCAGCATAATTTCTTCCAGTCCCGTCCATGTTGCTACAAAAGTTGGGTATTCGTCCTTTCTGATGGAGGCATAATACTCCATTGTGTATATGGACCACATCTTCCTTATCCATTCATCCGTTGAAGGGCATCTTGGTTCTTTCCACAGTTTGGCGACCGTAGCCATTGCTGCAATAAACATTGGGGTACAAATGGCCCTTCTTTTCACTACATCTGTATCTTTGGGGTAAATACCCAGCAGTGCAATTGCAGGGTCATAGGGAAGCTCTATTTTTAATTTCTTCAGGAATCTCCACACTGTTCTCCAAAGTGGCTGCACTAACTTGCATTCCCACCAACAGTGTAAGAGGGTTCCCCTTTCTTCACATCCTCTCCAGCACACGTTGTTTCCTGTCTTGCTAATTTTGGCCATTCTAACTGGTGTTAGGTGGTATCTCAATGTTGTTTTAATTTGAATCTCCCTGATGGCTAGTGATGATGAACATTTTTTCATGTGTCTGATAGCCATTTGTATGTCTTCATTGGAGAAGTGTCTGTTCATATCTTCTGCCCATTTTTTGATATGATTATCTGTTTTGTGTGTGTTGAGTTTGAGAAGTTCTTTATAGATCCTGGATATCAACCTTTTGTCTGTACTGTCATTTGCAAATATCTTCTCCCATTCCGTGGGTTGCCTCTTTGTTTTGTTGACTGTTTCCTTTGCTGTGCAGAAGCTTTTGATCTTGATGAAGTCCCAAAAGTTCATTTTCGCTTTTGTTTCCTTGGCCTTTGGAGACTTATCTTGAAAGAAGTTGCTGTGGCTGATATCGAAGAGGTTACTGCCTATGTTCTCCTCTAGGATTCTGATAGATTCCTGTCTCACGTTGAGGTCTTTTATCCATTTCGAGTTTATCTTTTTGTACGGTGTAAGAGAATGGTCGAGTTTCATTCTTCTACATATCGCTGTCCAGTTTTCCCAGCACCATTTATTGAAGAGACTGTCTTTTTTCCATTGAATATTTTTTCCTGTTTTGTCGAAGATTATTTGACCATAGAGTTGAGGGTCCATATCTGGGCTCTCCACTCTGTTCCACTGGTCTATGTGTCCGTTTTTATGCCAGTACCACGCTGTCTTGGTGATCACAGCTTTGTAGTAAAGCTTGAAATCGGGTAACGTGATGCCGCCAGTTTTGTTTTTGTTTTTCAACATTTCCTTAGCAATTCGGGGTCTCTTCTGGCTCCATACAAATTTTAGGATTATTTGCTCCAGCTCTTTGAAAAATATCGGTGGAATTTTGATCGGAATGGCATTAAAAGTATAGATAGCTGCAGCGATTTTTAAGGAGTCATGAAATTTTCTCACTATAAAATAGGAAATTCATTATAAAAAGTTTTCACTCATTTAATCTCATTTCAGTAGTTCAGTAATGTTAATACATATTATTGTCTTTATTATGTCCAGGACATATATGTGTGGTTCTTGTCTCTAATGGCGACAGAAGTACCTAAGAGGTACTAAAAATGAATGTTTAGCCAACATGATTGGGGAAACTACTGCAACAAAAAGTGAGTCAGGGAAATGCAGTAGTGATGGAATTTCGTGCTTCCGTCTTCCCCCGCCAGACGGTCAGCTCCTGAAACTCCTGGCCCAGTGTTATTGCCTTATGTGTTTCTGGTATTCTTAGTGTTTCCCCAGGTTCCAGCACAGTGTTTGATCTTTAGTAATCAATTAATTAATGTTTACTGAATTGAAACAAAAAGTACATGTTCTGTAATCAGTAGAACAAAGAGTTAACAATATTATATTTTTGGAAGTTACAAGAGGAGATTTAAAATTTTTCATCACAAGAAAGAGTTGGGAAATTTTGTGAGGGAATAGTTAACTACACTTAACTGTGATCATCATTTTGCAATATATACACAGATCATTATGTTGTATGTCTTACACTAATATATTTTTTAAATTATAGTATGGCAAAATCTAAAGCGCTAGGTAAAACAGAAGGGTGGTGGAAATTGTATCCAGTTCTCTTTCTCTGATTTTTTTTTTAAGATTTTATTTATTTATTTGACAGAGAGACAGCAAGAGGCGGAACATAAGTAGGGAAGTGGGAGAGGAAAGCAGGTTTTCCGCTGAGCAGGGAGCCCGATGTGGGGCTCTATCCCAAGACCCTGGGATCATGACCTGAGCCGAAGGCAGATGTTTAACCCACTGAGCCACCCAGGCGCCCCTCTCTTTCTCTTACTACTGAAAGTTTCAGGGCACATGAAAATTATTTTGGTATAATGTGGGAAAATATATTATCCTTCAAAGGATAGCCATAAGATGGACCATTAGTACTTACCATGTGATTCCAATCTAAGGTCTTCACACTTGTTAACTCATTTCATGCTTTCAAGAGTTCCTCTTCCTTACACACTAGCAACAAGGAATCAAAACCCCACATATGCCACCTTCTTTCTGGTGTTCCTTTTTATACCTTAAACCCAGAAACTTAACAGTTACATTTGCAAGAGCCCCTGGATGGGAGTGAAGTGTAAGCTTTACATTTCAGATGTGGGGCTCAGGTCATTGTTTTGGCTGCTGTCTGCCCTCAGGCATGACTGGAGACAAGGGCTCCCCCCACCCCTCCAGCTACGATATCCCGGTGCTCAGATTCTGGAGTTGTGGGTGTCTGTGGCAAAGTCAGCAGATATGGTGGCCTTCTGACAGTAGCAGTGACCCAGTGCCTAATCTTTAGCCTCACAGATGCTGTGACAGCAACTGAAGTGTGAGGGGCATCCTGACTCCCCTTCCTCCTGATTGTGGTAAAGGCTGTGCCCCCTGGGTGGCCCAGGGGCAAGGCGCTGCTCTTGAAGTGATTTGTGACGGTCAGCACCAGAGTTCTTTGCTCCAGCCCTTCCAGTGAGATTGCAAACACCTAATTCTCTGTCTAATTTACAGTCTAGTTTCCCACAAGTGAACACTAACTTGATAGACTCACAGCCCATAACTCTGTTCTTCCTACTTCCTTCCTGCTCTCTTCTGGAGAGAAGTAACTTTATAATATTTTTCTTTCTACAGCTCGGACTAATGAATTCAGTTACTTTTGGGAAATGCACCAAATCTTTTCATCTTTTAAGAAATTATGTTAACTGTTTTTCCATAAAAAAGATAACATTGCTTATGGAGAATATAACTTTAAGTTAACGCAAAAGGGAATTAGGTAAACATTTAAATGGTTTTAGTGTGGTTTTGTAAGATGAATCTATGAAATGTGTAGGGGTGAGAGACTGACGAAATAAGAAATAAAATAAAAAATGCAATTATGACTCAGCACACATCTCCTTCTGGCCACAAGTCAAACAGCACACATATAATCTCTTTGATTAGAGAAGGTGTTGGTTATATGGACAGGAAACAGAGAAAAACATGTCATACTGAAATACATACTTCTAAAAATTAGTTTAGCCGGATCGAGAAAGCTCTTCCAGTCTTTCTTTGTACCATCTTCCTGGGCATTGAATTAGTTTTGTAAACATAAAGATCCTTTTCTTATGTTATTGTAGTATAACTTTACCTGCAAGGTTCCCAATATTTATAAACATATTTCTGAGTTGACCTTATTTGAAATCCAGATATACTCTCATTTATTTCAGAACTGATGTCTGTGTCATGTGATAGAAGTTTTTTCAGTTTGATCTAAATATAATTTCCTTGCAATATCATTTCAGAGCCCTGTAGAAAAATCAAGGAGTGCTTCAAAACTTCCAGTGAGAATCCCTTAGCAATTAAGAAGGTAAAGAAACAACTATTTACAGTTATCTATTTAGTTCAGTTTCTGTCATTTCCTCTCCTTTTCTTCACATACCTTTCTGAAAAGGTACATTTCACAATATTTTTTACAGCTTTTTAAAACATTTTTTAACTTAAATTCAATTTAGTTAACATACACTGTATTCTTAGTTTCCCGGGTAGAGGTCAGTGATTCATCAGTTGCATGTAACACCCGGTGCTCATTCCATCACATGCCCTCCTTACTGCCCATCACCCGGTTACTCCATCCCACCACCATGACCCCTCCAGCAACCCTCAGTTTGTTTCCTAGAGTCTCTTATGGTTTGCCTCATTCTGTTTTCATCCTATTTTATTTTTCCTTCCCTTCCCCTGTGTTCATCTATTTTGTTTCTTAAATTCCACATATGAGTAAAATTATATGACATTTCTCTTTCTCTGACTTATTTTGCTTAGCATAATACCCTCTAGTTCCATCCATGTTGTTGTAAATTGACATGACATAATGCTGTATGTTAACTACTGGAATTTAAATAGAAACATTAAAAATGGTTTATTTAACTCAGCATCATTATTTTAAAATTTACCCATGTTGTTATATTGACCAATAACTCATTCCTTTTTATTGCTAAGTAGTATTCAGTTGTATAAGGGTATCCCACAATGGGTATCCCACAATTTGTGTACATGCTCACCCGATGATGGACATTTAGCTTGTTTCCAATTTTTGCCAAAGCCGATATGAACATTTGTGTACAAGTCTTTGTATGGGTATATATTTTCTTTTCTCTTGGTTAAATAGGTAGATGTGGAATGACTGGGTCTTATTATAGGTGTGGGTTTAAATTATTGAGAAATTGCCAAAATGTTTTCCAAAGTGGTTGTATGATTTTATATTTCCACCAGCAGTTTACCAATTTCCTTTCCCCTACATCTTGCCAAAATTTAGGATGGTCAGTATTTTTAAATTTAGCCAATTTAGTGGGTGTGTTGTGGCATCTCATTATGGTTTTAATTTGCATTTCCCTGACAACTAGTGAGGTTGATCTCCTGTCGTGTTCTTACTTGCCATCCGTATATCTTCTTTTGAGAAATGCATGTTCAAATATTTGCTCATTTTGTAAATTGGGTTGTGGGTCTTTTATTATGAAGTTTTAAAGATTCTTTATATAGTCTAGATAAAAATTATTTTGTCACATACACATTTTGCAATTTTTTTTTTCTGGTCTGAGGCTTACCTTTGGTTTTTAGAACAGGGACTTTTGAAGAACCAAAATTTATAACTTTGATTAAGTCCAAATTTAAAATTTTTCTATCAGTAGTTTCAGGTCCACATGATGTTTACCTCTCTATTGTGCCTTACTGTAAAGGCTAACCTCTAGTTCAATGTTGAATAGAAGTGATGAGAGCAGACACTGTTGCCTCACACCTAATTATAGGGGTAAACCTTATACTCTCATCATTGAATGTGATGTCAGTTTTTTAATTTATAGATGCTCTTCACATGGCTTGAGGAATTTCCTTTCCATTCCTAGTGTTCTATAAGTTTATATCAGAAATAGGGATTGGATTTTGCATGCACCTATTTGAAACGATCACTCTTTTTAAATCTGCTAATATGGTGAATTGCATGGGTTGACTTCTAAATGTTAAACTACCCTTTCATTGCTGGCAGGGGGGTGGGGGTGGCGGAAACCCAGTTGGTCATGTTGTGTTATTCTTTTCGTATATTTAATTTCATAAAATATTGCTTAACATTCTTGTGTCTATGTTCATAATGAATATGAGTTTGCAGTTTACTTGTAATGTCTTTTGTGGTTTTAGTACTAGCATAACCCTGGCTTCATAGAGTAAGTTCAGAATTTCTCTTTAAAATTCTGGGAGATTTTATGTAGAATTGGTACTATTTCTTTCTTAAAATTTTGTAGAATTCTTCAGTGAGGGCGTCTGGGCCTGGAGTTTTCTTAGCGTTAGGGTTTTAACTACAAATTCAGTTTCTTATTTTCATATAGATATAGACCATTTGGATACAGATACATTCAGGTTATCTGTTTCTTCTTTAGTGAGCTTTGGTAGTTTCTGTTATTCAAAGTATTTGTCCATTTCATCTAAGTTGTTCAATTTACTGATATAAAGTCATTCATAACATATCCTTTTAAAGATTATATGATCTGTAGAGATGTTCTACCTCTCATTCCTGACATTGGGAATTTGTGTCTTCTTTTTTTTCTTGATGAATCTAACTAGAGGTTTGGTAGTTTTATTGATTTTCTCTAAGAATAAACTTTTTATTTCATTGATGTTATCTGTTGTTCTGATTTTCTTTTCCTATTTCATCGATTTTGGTTCTTGTCTTTATAGAAGATGGAAGCTTAGGTCATTGAGTTGAGACCCTTTTTCTTTCTAGTATTATCATATATTATAGTAATTTTTAAATAAACACTGCTTTGGCTGCATGCCTCAAATTTAACAATGTTGAGGTTTTTTTTTTTTTTAAAGATTTTATTTATTTGTCCATATACACTATGGAGTATTATGCCTCCATCAGAAAGGATGAATACCCAACTTTTGTAGCAACATGGATGGGACTGGAAGAGATTATGCTGAGTGAAATAAGTCAAGCAGAGAGAGTCAATTATCATATGGTTTCACTTATTTGTGGAGCATAACAAATAACATGGAGGACATAGGGAGATGGAGAGGAGATGGGAGTTGAGGGAAATTGGAAGGGGAGATGAACCATGAGAGACTATGGACTCTGAAAAACAATCTGAAGGGGCGGGAGGTGGGAGGTTGGGGGAACCAGGTGGTGGATATTAAGGAGGGCACGTATTGCATGGAGCACTGGGTGTGGTGCAAAAACAATGAATTCTTTTATGCTGAAAAGCAAAAATAATAATAATAAAAAAATAATGTGTACTATATTTTGAAAACCTGTGTGTCCAAGAGTTCTAGAAGCTTTACACACAGAAGAATAAATGAGAGGAGAATGACAAAGAAAAAAAAAAGATTTTATTTATTTGACAGACAGAGATCACAAGTAGTCAGAAAGGCAGGCGGTGGGGGGGGGGGGCGGTGGGAAGCAGGCTCCCTGCTGAGCAGAGAGCCAGATATGGGGCTCCATTCCAGGACCCTGAGATCATGACCTGAGCTGAAGGCAGAGGCTTAACCCACTGAGCCACCCAGGCACCCCTACAATGTTGAGTTTTTATTTTCATTCTGTTCAAAGTACTTCCTAATTTACTTTTTAATTTCTTCTCCATGAGTTACTTAAAATTATGTTATTTCATTTCCAAATATTTGGGTATCTTAAAGATATCTTTATGTGATTGATTTTCAATTTAATTCCACTGTGATTAGAGAAGATACTTTGTATACTTTGAAACTTTGTAAATTTGTTGAAACTTGTTATATGGCCCAGAATATGGTAAACCTTAATAAAATTTCCATGTACCATGAAAAGAATGCTCACTCTGCTGTTGTTGGGTCGAATGTAATATAAATGTCAGGTAAGTTGGTTGACACTGTCATTCAAGTCTTCTGTAGCCTTATTGATTTCTTTTCCACTTTTTTATCAGTTATTGAGAAAGAGGTGGTGAAATCCCTGACCGTAGTTGTGGGTTTCTATATTTCTATTTTAATTTATACCAATCTTTTTCAGAGCTCTAGTGGCATAATCAGTTAGTACGTGGTACTTAAATCTAGTTTTTAATCATGTATTTTGAAGCTCTCTTATTAGGAGTATTACAATTTAGGTTTGTTATGTCCTTTTGATAAAATGACCCTTTTATCATTATAAAATTACTTTCTTCAATCCTGTTAACATTCTTTGATTTGAAATCTGTTTCATTATAGAACTCTTCAGGTTTTCTATTTCTTCTTGAAATTATTTTGGTTACGAAATTATTCATTTTATTGAAACATTCAAATTTATTGATAATGTTATACATAATAACCTCATATTCTTTTTAAAATATATGCAGTATCTATAAGATGTACTCTTTTATCAATCAGAATTATTAATTTATGTCTTTGTTTTTCTCAATCAGTTTCCAAAGTAGTTTATCAATTAGTCTAACAAAGAACTAGTTTTTGTGGGTTTTTTTGATTCTCTATGTTATATATTTCTTTTCTATTTTGTTGAGTTATGTTATCTTTTCCTTCTTTCCAGTCACATATGTTATTCTATTGTTCTTGACTTCTTTTATCTTTCTAATATATATATTTAGCTGTAAAATCTTCTTTGCAGATTATTTTAACTGCTTTCATAGTTTTTGCTCTCAGCATTAATTTAAAATTTTTCTAATTTGCCCTATAATTTTTTTTGTCTCATGACTTACTTGCTGGACATTATGTATGAAAAGTTATTTGTAGGAATCTGAAGCTCGTGGTAAAAGCACTTTTTTCCAAAGAGAACTTTGTGTTTATTTCTGTAGGAACCCAGAGGCCTACCAGCCTCGACTAACTTAACCGAGTTCAAATCTTGACTTCAGGTTATATTTCTTCAAGGGCCATTGCACTTCCGGATCACCTTCCTCTCAGAGGGCAGCCCTTTGTTGGCCCTTATTTGGATCCTGAACTTTGAGTTCTCTCTTTCAGGAGCTTTGAAGCTGTTACAAGAAAAGTTCTCACTCTCCAGGATCTTACAATGACTTCAGGGCAAAAATGACTACTATACTCCCTACAACTGAGGCTTCTCACTTCCCCTTTACTTTGGCCTATTAATTCCTACTTTATTCACTCCTCAACAGTTATAATTTTTTTTTAATTTTTGATCTGCATTTTTAGTTGTGCCCAGTGGGAAGGTTGAACCAAAAATCATATATTGCTGTTCCTTAAAATAGGAAGTCTTATTATATAATAAACTTTAACAGAGGAATACATCTATAAACAGCATAGATTTATCTTCACTGAATGTCAGTAGTTCAATGTTGTTCCATCAATTTCAATCATCACAGTCTCTAGCTGTTGACATATTCAGCCACTGGCTTCTGCATGTGTTAAATATCACCTCCTTCTGAAGGTCAAAATCCTTCCTTGGAATAAGCACATAGATCTAAGGCTTCTATAACTCTTCTTGGACTTAGAGCTCTTATAACCTTTTTTAATTTTTAAATTACAGAGTCTATTTACTTCCTAGAACAAGAAAACAGCCTTTCTCTTTCCTCTTCCAGTTGATCAGGGGAAGTAATTTAACTGACCTCTCTCGTTCTCCAGCTCTCAACTGCCCTTCAGCAGAGCAAGGAAGCAGCATGTAGTGTCTGTCTTCACAGATGTTGCATAAAATCTTTTGACTGTCTTCTTCCTGTCAGAAATCTTCCTAACTTGACAGAACAATCTCATGTGTTATAAGTTGGTTGTTATCTGGAGCAGCAAGACAATAAAGGCTACACAGTATATTTTTTTAAGATTTTATTTATTTATTTGACAGACAGACATCACAAGTAGGCAGAGAGGCAGGCGGGGGGGGGGGGGCGGGTGGTGGGAAGCAGGCTCCCTGCTGAGCAGAGAGCCAGATATGGGGCCCCATTCCAGGACCCTGAGATCATGAGCTGAGCTGAAGGCAGAGGCTTTAAACCACTGAGCCACCCAGGTGCCCCAAGGCTACACAGTATTCAAAAATTACTATCTTGGTGTTTAACCAAGGGTTTAAAATGGCTTCACCAAATGTAAATATCTCACTATCTGCTCTGTGTACAAATGCAAATATTTGATAGTTAGATTTTTGGGCTCTGCTGTTTTTTTTTTTTTAATATTTTATTTACTTGACAGAGAGAAATCACAACTAGGCAGAGAGGCAGGCAGAGAGAGAGGAGGAGGCAGGCTCCCCGCTGAGCAGAGAGCCCGATGCGGGGCTCGATCCCAGGACCCTGGGGTCATGACCTGAACCGAAGGCAGAGGCTTTAACCCACTGAGCCACCCAGGCACCCCTGATAGTTAGATTTTTATAGGAAGACTAATACTAACCTCTCTTTACTTTCATGTATGTCCCTTTATTTAGCTACAATATTTCTCATTCATTTTACGTTCAACTTTCATAGAAAATATAAGGGGGTGGATATGCATACTGATTATATTGTACCTTTGATTTAGGAAGAAATTAAGGTAAAAAAGCCACTGTCACCTCCAAAAGCATGCTCTACTGCTGACTCTTGTTCTTCAGAGGTGATGAGTACCAAGACTGACGTCAAAGAGAATACTGTTTGCATCCCAAACTATCTGGACCAGGAAATCAAAGTAAGAGGCAGGCTTCTTAAATCCATAACTTGGGAACAGTGTGAATATACAAAAAATTACATTACTAACATCTTCAGATTCTTTAGTGGTTCCCTTAACAACTGAATTGATTTAAAACCCCTCAGTCTGAAATCCAAGGCCTACTTCTATTATTTCCAGTCACTATTACAGAAGCACAACCCTTGGTTTAGACTTAAGGAAGAACTTGGCATTTGCGAACACCCGGCCCTTTCTTCCCATGTTTTTCTTTATCATCTTCCTAAGGCTTGAGGGGCACTACTCGCTGTTACCTATACATTTCCTTCCCGCATTTTAAGGCAGAGATTCCTCCAATCAACTTCCATCTCTCCGTCTTATCTCTGGAAAACTGTTTCCTCAAACCTACTCTGCCTGGGGTTGTAAACTCAGTTGTATTTACAGTTGTGTCATATGAGAGTACTGGAAGGTTCTCTCCAACCACGGTTATTTCTGAGAATGACATATAATGAAGAACGAATCGATCAGCTGATGTTTGCTTTCCTCCTTTGTTTTCCTTCTTTAGATCGTTTTGGTAACCTCCACATTGTTTCACAGTAAAACCCACTGCAACGAATTAAGGCTGAAAGTGTTGTAATGATGACTTTGATGGCAGTTTTAAATGAGTCCTCTGTAGTAGCAATTACAAATAGAAGAGCATATTATAAGGATTGTTCTTGAATAATCCTGTTAAGGAACTATTTTAAAAGTAAATCATAACAGTGGTGTTGGGTGTAATTATGCTGATGATTAAAATTAGGAAAATAAAAGGAAAGGAGAAGAGAAGAGAGTATCTGTAGACAAGAGTTGTGGTTATATATGAGTTCCTGATGATTCTGGTGAAAGACTCCTGATTATATAGAGTCTTCAGAATCACTGTCCATCTCACCTGCTACACTCTGGCACCACTGATTCCCTATAATTTGCTCATTCCGCCTTTAGGAACTTTCCCTACTAAGAAATCTCTTTCCCTGATCCTCGTAGTGGTCACCGTCTTCTCATTAAGGTCTCAGTTAAAATATCACACAGAAATATTTTCCATGACCACCCAGTCTAAAGTAGCTACCTACTTACCTTCTATCCTATTACCCTTTGTTCTTCTTTGCATAGCATATCTCCTATTTGATATGTTCGTATTTATTTCTTTCAATGATGTCTCTGCCTCTTACTCCACTCACACTAAAATTTAAGTCTTATGGGATCTCATACTCCTGTCTTGGTTCCTGCTTTATCTTCCATGCCTAGATAAGTGCTAGGTATCTAGTAATCATTAATAAGCATTTACTGAATGTTGAATACAAAAATTAAAAAGAAAAATTTTACCAAGGTCAGAGTGGAACTGTAGCCAATCAACTAACTGACATAGGTCCTGCCTATTATATGTCATCTGATATGCTCACATCTGGTAAACACAACCAAACCATCAACTGAGTGCAGTTTGAGTCAGGCTGTCTTACTTCCTTAGGCACATCAATCACGGGCCAGCAACACAATCCTACAGAACTGGACTTTAGGCATCTATATAAGAGCCCTCCTCTCAAAAGCATCTTCTATCTCAGAGATACTGACTTAACTGGACATTAATACAAAATCCACTAAAATGTAAACTCTTTAATGGAAAGGATCCTTTCTATCTTCTTCACAACTATTTGTCAGCACTCATCGCTTTGCTCGAAAACTGTTGACTGCTGCATACGCAGCATGGCATTTTATCAAATGGTTGGTGGCTCTTTGTGAAATAAATGAAAACAGAGGGGGTCAAGTGAGAATATAAGTCTTACCAAATTCTTTTGGCTTGTATAAATGAGTCCTAAAAATGGATCCATTTTGGTGGTATTCCAACCTTTCATACCTTCTACAAAAAAATCTGAACTATCTTCCTATTTCCTGCAATCCAGGCTGGTAATTCTGAGCGGCTGTGAAGGCAAGACATGTTTGTGCAGGGGTGTGTATGAAAGAGTATACAGTTTCACAATTATTACTTTAAAGGAAAAGTAAAACAGAATTCTGTGTCTCCTGATGTCTTTAGACTTCCTCTCAAAAATCTTGAATTTACAGAAATAATAGTCTCTTTACTATTGACATGGAAAGTCTGCCAAATACTTTCATTTATTTTGTTATCAAGGACAAAATACTGGAGTTTGGGAATACGGTTCATCCTTCATTCACATAGCTTATGAGAGGGATTGTACAGGCATTGTAAGAACATTTAGGAGATTTTGGAGCTGAGAGATTCTTCAAAGGGAAAGAAACCTAAAGAATATTTAAGATACAATTAAAAGATGAAGAGAAGTATGGAAGAGATCATTCCCAGACAAGAGACCTTCATATCTAAAGGCTAAGAAGCGAGAGCACTGGTCATTCAAGGAACTAAAAACATGAAGGCTGATTTGGAGGGTGCAGGGAGAAGGCTGCAAGGTTGAGGCTGGAGACTTCTGCATGAACCAGAAGAAGTAAGTGTTCAGATTCATCTGAAGTGCTGTGGGAAGCTAGTGAAGAATTTTAAACACCGACTTATACTGAAATCACTTTGTAAGTATAAGAATTACATGGTCAGATTTGTACTTTAGAAAAATCGCTCTAGATACAATATGCAGAATTAATTTGGAAGGTGGAGGCAAAATGGCAGGGAAGGCACTCTGCTTCCAAATAAAAACAGAGAAAACAGAGTTTAGAGTTTGGGAATTCGGAGGTGGCTGGAAATCACAAATAAGATACAGAAGAGAAGATGAATCTGTGGAGAGAATGAGCTCCAGAAATCTGTAGAGGGTTCCATGAGTCTTCAGTTCAGCATCAATTGCGCATGCACGGGAAGAGAGTCTGAGACCCGGCAGAAGAAAGCTAACGGGAGGCAGCATATTGCTTAGAGATGGGGGCATCGTGAGGTGCCAGACTGGGGAGACCTTGTTGAACACACCAGGAATTCAACTGAAACCCCAGGAAGAGAAGAGGGTACTCTAGCCGTACAGGAGGGACTACTCTAGATCGATCTCAAATCCTAAAATCAGGTTTCAGCAGACCAAATCCTCCTGCCTATATATTGAATTACTTTCCAGAAAAAAAAACCCTCAAATGAAAAGAATGCAGGAGAGTTCCTTAAAGAACCTATTCTACTTCCTCGCACTAAAGGGATAATTATATTCTCTCAAAGCAGATTACTGTGTGATCTATAAGTTAAAAGAAGCTGGAAACAATGTGTAACCACCATTTTGATGAAAAAACCATTAAAGGCAGAGTAGCTTTGGGAACCTTTTGAAAAAAAGAAAGAACTTCAGGCAGACTAGGGAAAAGGATATTGCAGAGAAGCTTAAGAAAGAATTGATGATAATTTAGACAAGGTCAGGGCTGTAGGGATAAAAAGGAATGGAGAAATTTGAGAAATATCGAGAAGGAAGCATTTACTGAACTTGTTGTCTAGCAACATATTGTAGATGCAAGGGGGTTGTCCAAGATGGATCTCTGGGTCTGGCTTGGACATCTCTTCAGTGTATGCAAGTGCTATCCACTGAGACAGGGGGATGAGGAGGAACCAATCTGGAGCAGGTTCTAGAAAGAGAAAGATAGGTTAGTTTTAGATAATCTGGGTTCTTTATATTATATAACATTATAATTATTATTATTATAAATATATATTATATATATATATGACTGAATTTCAGATGGGTCTAAATTCTAAGAATAGACACAATTTAAGATCAAACTGAAATCGTCAGTACCCGTGCTTCATGTTTGTATGTTAATGTTTATTATAGTCCGTTTTTATTACAGTTATTTCATATATTTATCTCCTCTATCATCCGCATGTCACCCCTTAACTTCAGATAAAAAATGTCAAGGAGGGATTCTGATTGACAAAAGGGAATTATATCCCCCTACCCCCACTGGGCCAACCACTGTGTTCAGGGAACTGAGGAAAAATGACTCCATCTACATTCACCCACTACAGAGAAGAGCAGTGCAGTCAGGGAGGGTCCCGATAGTTATGGCAAATTTCAGTCAGAACCCCTGGTACAGGGGCACCTGGGTGGCTCAGTCATTAAGCATCTGCCTTCAACTCAGGTCATGATCCCAGGGTCCTGGGTTCAAGCCCCACATCGTGCTTCTTTCTTGGTGGGAAGCCTACTTCTCTCTCTCCCCACTCCCCCGGCTTTACTCCCTCTCTCCCTGTGTGTCTCTCTCTGTCAAATAAAATCTTAAAACAAACAAACAATAACAATTTAAAAAAAGGAAGAAAAAAAAAAAAAACAAAACCCTGGTACAATGGGGAAAAGATCCATTCCCCAAAAGAAAAAAAGTGAATCTTGCCTCCAGAAAATGTGGGTACTGAACAGACAAAACCAGAGGAACGCTGTATCACCTTCCCCGAACTGTTGCTTGTGTCGGAGAGGTTTTGTTTTAAGATTCCACTGCGTTACTATTTGACATGAGGTTCCCAGGCTAACATCCCAACTGACTTAACAGAGCGTCACATGCAGAGTGACTTTTGGGAAGATGAGATCATGGAGGAGGTAAAGGAAGTCTTAGAGCCCGTGTGCCATTAATTTGCTCACTGTGTGACTCTAATACTCTCTGTCAGATTCTGGCGAAGCTCTGTAACATTTTACGCACTGATTCCCTGGCTGAAGTTCTACAGTGGCTGCTTCACGCAAGCTCAAAAGGTGAGATTAAAAGAAGCATTTGCAAACGCTGAGCTCAGTGCCTTGTCAGAAAATAGGAATGTGCCAATATCTGAAGTTTTCTACCTTGGCTTTGCAAACATACTGCCGCACTCTTACTTCCCTAGTGATTCAGTATCCGAGTCTCTGCAGCCCTCTCTGACTGCATTCAACTGGTCATTTGGTGATCCCAATTTTGGCATGTCCCAGTTGAAACTTCTGGGGGTGATACGAAGTGCTTGTGTCCAGGGCTGGTTTGTGCTGCTTCTCGAGGTCCACACACCCAGAGGTCTCCCTGAGCATATTTTCTGGCCGGCTGTGAACCCTGAGCACAGAGTCTATTCCCTTTCTCTGGTATGATGGCGGGAGCACGGCCTTCCAAGTTCTAGAGTCTAACAGCCTTGCCAACTTCTCCACCAAAACTGTCAATTCAGTCCTCTCCCAGGCTCCTCTGGGGCCTTTGTGGACTGTTCCGTAGAAGCATGTGCCAGTCCCAGGGGGGCAACCATAACGGGCAGAGTAGCTGTCCTGAGACCGAACTGGTCCTCAGACTGACTGAGGCAAAACTTCGGAGGTGGGTGGAGCCTGAGGATTTGTATTTCTAACAAGTTCCCAAGTGATACTGATAATGCAGGTCTGGGCCACTCTTTGAGAATCTGCACGAATAAGGTTAGGAAATATCAGCATGTTAGGGATAGACTAATACTTTTGAATGGGGAGCATTTTGGAAATAGTCCTTTACCTAGGAATTCAAGACTACTTGGCAAGCAATTAAGAAGTATTTGGGGGTAAGGAGTCTTTTCTTCTTACACGTTTTTTTTCCTTTTTAAGAATGTAACTTTAAAAAATATATACAAATAATAAGTGCTTACTGCCGGGGGAGGGAGGGGGGAACCCAGATGAACCAGAAAAAATACAAGAAAAGAAGAACAATAATGAATCAAATCATCATAAACATCATTTCAGTGATGACTTTGGTATCTATCTTTACAGATATGCTTATAACTATTTACTATTTATCAGTCTATATTTTAATGAGGTCATACTGGGCTTATTATTTTGAATAGATATGCTTTCTTTTTTAATTTGGCAACAACCTAAAATTTTGTACTCAATATATAGGTTATTCCACTGCCGTTTGGGGACAAGTCCTTCAATGAGTTAACTACTTGGGGCGGTCCATAGTATCACAGGTCCACAGAGATCATGGTGATGTGACCCAGCTTGTCCACAGAAACCTTGACTCAAAAATGAATGCCCACTCAGCAAACATATCACCAGCCTTTCACGCTACAGTGTCGGATAAAATAACGAATCCTGTGTTTCTAGCCAACGTGATAATTATAACCTTCATGCCTACCCCCCTTTTTTTAATCAGAAAAAGAGTGGGTTTCAGCTTTGATTCATGCCGAACTGGCTGAAATAAACTTGTTGGCCCAACGAAGAAACATCACAGCAAATCTAGCAGCAGGGACTAGGAAGGCACCCAAAGTTAAATCACCCCCAAATTCACCTGCAAAATTGAAAGTGATGACCAGAACGAGGCAAGAACATCAACCCTCCAGGTAATTAGACATAATGGCTATTTACAGGGCATGTGGTGCAGAAAGACTTTTAATTTTCTTTTCATTATCTTTCAAAACACTAAACATGCTGATGTTTTCAGTCTCTTCTTTATTCAGTAAATGACCACAATGTGTATTTGTTTTCTTTCACTTTCATAAATGTAATATGAGAATCATTCTAAATCCTGTAGCCACCCAGACATTTAAGAAAATGTTGGTTTTTTTCATTTGATCTAAACATGAAAGCAATAAAGGACACCAAAATTGTTATTATCTATTTTGTTAAATGCATCTCACACAAGTATCACTTTTCTTGTGTAGAACAATGCTAGATTAAAATAAATTGCTTCACTTAATTTTCTCTGGCACACTCCTGGAGGCTGCTAGAGGGAAAATAAGTATTACAGGAATTGGGAATTATTTTCGTATAAATTTTTCTTAAATGTTATTTCAATGACAGAAGAAAATACATATGCATACACAATGTGGTGAAAATGTAGTAAGATGTTATTTAAGTCAGGAGAAAAATCTTGTTGCTTTAAAATTAAAACTTAGGTAAAGTTTAAATCAAGAGAAATTAAATATTCAAAACCCAAGTCACTTAAAAAATCACTGAGGGAGAGTTTTGTGTTGCAATTGGTCTCCACCTTAAAGTTTCCATAAAATTGGAAACTGGGAAATAGGGTTAGTCTCTCTATGTTAGTGAATAATGTATGATACTGTTTAGATGTTTACTCGAAGTCAGAAGAATCTTTCATTGGAAAGTATACTAAATACTGTCTGTGTTGAAAAATAAAGAATCGGGATAGAATGTTTAAATATATATGTACTTAGCTTATTGATGATAGTGCAGCAGTAGAAAGTACTTGTTTATACCTGTGAATTTCATTTTCTCTTTCTCTAATTATTTAGAGTATCAAGTCAAGGATCTGAAGGAAATAAGGAAGTGACAAAAGGTTAAGTACAGTTTGTGATAATTACTGAGTTGGTATAGGGAAACCAGTAAGTATTTAAATCTTTAGGGATACAGACAAGGATCTGTGGTTTTAAAGGCAGTAAAATTCAATATTGATTTCTAATTACCTTGAAGGGACAGTGTCTGCTGAATTTCTTACCGAGATAAATTTGACATAAACTTAACTTTGTTTTGCAAGGCCAAGTGCCTCATCAGAGACCAGTGGATACTCTTTTAGAAGTAAGATAACAGAGTAGCAGGAAGTGTCGGTTTGGTCACGCCAATCCAGTGACAGGAGAAGCTCTGCACTGACCTAACAAAAGGACAATGATCTCAGAGTTTGGTTCTTCATAGCTTTTAACTATCAAGCTCAATTATTTTAATTAGAAACCAAGTCGATCACAGAAAACAGTAAAATGGCTATCGGCTGCAAGCCGATGTTCTACGAGACAGGTGAAGTATGAGAGGAGCAGTTTGTGTCCCCATCAGAAACCCAGCCACACTCCACAATTTGAACCAAGAAGAAATAAGAATTGTAGAATGTCCTACTTTGGTCCAGAATAGACCAAGTGAAACATCCCTGTGGGTTTGGCAGCTCCTAACTTTAAAACATGCGTGGCAAAAATGACCATAGAACAACTAGGAAGTAGGTCTTTAAGCCTGAAACAAACATCTATCCTGATGTTTCTATAAGTTTCTCTTATCCAGGGAATCACATGGTAATCAATTCGAGTTCTTTGAGGTCACTCTAAGCCCCAGCAGATTTTGTGGGGGTTAACCAAACCCAAAAGAGGTTATCTGTGCTCACAGACAATAAGAAATACAGTAGAGAAGTTAGAAAATACTCCCTTACTCTGACACACCAAGGATAGTCTGTTGTGTCTGACTTCCACCAAACTCCTCACCCAAGATGATAAAATCATGACAGGGATGGTTTCCATTACTCAACTCTATGTCTTACCTGTTGGTCCCTGTCTAGATATTTGGAGAAGTTTTGTATAAGAAGCCCCGATCACACGTCTTATTCTCCTAATTCCTGCTTGGGTCTGACCTTATAGGTCTTGGGAAGCTCTTATAATTAACTCATTTTAATCTGTCTATTTTATTTTTTGTCTATCAGGACCATAGATCCTTTTCCTTTCTCTCACTGGTCCCATCCTTGCCTGTCACCTTTACAGATCAGCAGTTCTAATTCATTCCTTCCAAAATAATGTTTGATTTTAAGAGGATAGAACATATCCTACATGTTATAGGACCAATAATGCATTAAAAATGTGCTGGTGGTGAGAAAGATAAGTATAGATTCTTTTATGAATTTGGGGTATATTTTGTTTACCTAAACATTGTATTTTTTTGGTAAGTCATTTGCTCTTAGAACATGGCAGAGGCTATATTTGATGTCTCAATTTTGGTCTTATTTCATTTTTTTTTTCTATTTCAGAGGCTGAGGACAGGCCTCCATTGTTTATAAGAAGAAATAATATGAAAATGCCCATTGCAGAATATTTCAGCAAACCAAAATCTCCTCCCAAGCCTAAAATTCAGGAAAACATAACAAAACCAATGTCTGCAAGGAGTATGCAACAAGGATTCAATCTCTCTCCCCAGAGAGCATTTTATCCTTAAACATTCCAAAGGTAGAAATTCTAGACTGAGTTATTTCTTTCACAGACATGAGCATCACTCCATAACAACATCAAATTATTTTTAAAATATATTTCGGTATCAGAGAATCAGTCGTTGGTGGCACATGTAAATCTCAAAGCACCTGTATATAACGCTACTAAATAAATAATAATGGAGACAGTGTTTCTATTTGTAGTTAATCTGGTACCATGTGTAAAAGAAGTATGTTTGCTTATATGCTACATTTCTAGTCTTGCACTGATTGTATTTGTACAATTGTATTTGAGTCATAAGGTCCTGATTCTAGAAAAGCCATCCATAACAGAACTATGTACCTGCAGTTTGATGTGTGCCCCAAACTCTTAATAGAGAAAAATAAAAACAAAACAAACACAGAATTTTAACATCTGAGCTAATTTTCACAGTCTACCGTGTTTCAGTGCTGTTAGAACACTGAATGGATTCTGTAGTGATCATGGAAAAATACTGGCCTTGTCCCAAAGAAAGATACAAAAATTACCATTAATTTATGAGCCAGAGAGGAACTAGTTTCTACTCTTTGCTAATTGTGATATTAACAAATTTCCTAATACTTAGCTTTTTTGTATTTTTAAAATAAACCACTCTTGGGCCATAGCTATTATTCTTTCAGTGTATTTCTGGATTCTGTCTACCAACTCGCCAATCTTTTAGAATGTTTGCGACGATATTCAAGAGATACTATAAATTTTGTGTATGTGTGCGTGGGTGTGTACAACACTTTTTTTCCTTTTTTTAGAGAAGGAGTCAGGAGAGAGAGAGAGAATATTTAAACAGACTCTGTGCTGAACGTGGAGCCTGATGTGGGGCTCAACTCATGACCCAGAGATCATGACCTTATCCAAAATTAAAAGTTGGATGCTTAACCAATGGTGCCACCCAGGCACCCCATATCTGTGCAGTTTTAATGACAACATTTACATCACACTTAATTGCGTGTCAGGAATCATTCTAAACACTTTGGATATAGTAACATTTAATTTTCACAATAACTATTTGAGATAAATACTGTTGCTATTCTCTCTTTTTTAAATAAGAAAACTGAGATGCTGAGAGTTGTACTCATTGGGATAGGATAAATCGTTGTAATAAATGTCATCTTTCAAACACAGTAGAGGATTATTTATCACATAAGAGTTCAAAGTGTGTGCTTTGATGCAGTGTTCAATGGTTCATTAGTTGTGTATAACACCCAGTGCTCATTGCAACACATGCCCTCCTTAATACCCATCACCTGGTTTAAACTAACCATGTACTATATGTTGGCTGACTGAACATAATAATAAAAAAAAAAATAAGCCCAACAGAGTGTGTGTTTTTAGTCAACAGGTGATTTTGCTTTACTTGGTGATTCAGGGACCCAGGATCCTTCTATCTTATGACTTAACCATCACCCAGGGTATCACTATCAACTGCATCCTGCTGGCAAAAGAGAGGGAAAGGGAAGTGGAGGAAAGTCTTTTATTTTATTTTATTTTATTTATTTATTTGACAGAGATCACAAGTAGGGAGAGAGGCAGGCAGAGAGAGAGAGAGAGAGGAAGAAGCAGGCTCCCTGCCAAGCAGAGAGCCCGATGCGGGGCTCGATCCCAGGACTCTGGGATCATGACCCGAGCCGAAGGCAGAGGCTTTAACCCACTGAACCACCCAGGCGCCCCGGAAAGTCTTGACCTCCTCTGGCTGCTGTAATAAATTACCGCACACTTAGTGGCTTAAATCAACACAAATTTAATCCTTTGCATATCTGGGGCAGGGGCCTGAAATGGGTCTCATTGGGCTAAAATCAAGGTGTTGGCAGGGATCTATTACTTTCGGAGGCTTTGAGAATCTGTTTCTTTGCTTGTTGCAACTTCTAGAAGTTACCCACACTCCTTGACTCATGGCTCCCTTCTATCTTTAGAGCGAACAATGGCCAGTGGAGCCTTTCCACAATTTTCCCTCCGACACTGACTCTTCTGCCCCCTTCTTCCACTGTTATGGACCCTATGATTGCACTGGGCTTGCCTGGTATCCAGCTTAATCAAGATCATCTTAAGGGCAGGGGCACCTGGGTGGCTCAGTGGGTTAAGCCGCTGCCTTTGGCTCAGGTCATGATCTCAGGATCCTGGGATCGAGTCCAGCATCGGGCTCTCTGCTCAGCAGGGAGCCTGCTTCCCTCTCTCTCTCTGCCTGCCTCTCTATCTACTTGTGATCTCTCTCTGTCAAATAAATAAAATTAAAAAAAAAAAAAAAGATCATCTTAAGGGCAAATGATTAGCAATTTGACTTCCCCTCACTGTGTAACCTCACAGGCTCCAGGCATTAGGATCTTGACAGGACATTATTCTGCCTTCCACGAGGAGGGTACATCTACTTAAAATCTTGGCTTTGAAATGGCAAACATCACTTCTAGTCACATTCCATGAAAGGGGGTTGATAAAATTCTTAAGTGGGAATCATATTCCAGTTACAACTATATTCTATGGAGAGGAAAATTGAATTCTGGTGGATAGTTAACTCTCTCTGACACAAAGGTTTAGTGGCTGACTCAAAGTGTGGCTGGAACCTATCTGCTTAACTGCTAGGCACTGCTGATGTGTATCAAAACCAGGCTCATTTCATAAAATTAATGTCAGAGCTTTTCTCTCTCTCTCTCTCTTTTTTCTGTTAGAGAGTTTACAGTGGTATTGCACATTCCTTTTCCTTGAAAACTTAGTAAAATTCACCTATTCAGACCAGGTAGTTTTGGTGTTTAGCCCTTTGAAAATTTTATTCCTCCAATTGTAACTGCCCTGTTTATATTTTCTGTATTTTTGGAGGACTGATTTAGGAAATTTTGATTTGATTTTCTGAAAAAATTAAGCCTTTCATCCATGTTTCCAAACTTATCTTTCTAGAGTTAAGACAGATTTACTACAATTCTAAATTCCTTGCCATATTTACTCTGTGATCTCATTTTTATGTATTTTAATTTTTTTGATTCAGATAGCTAATGGCTTTTATATTTTATTATTACTTTCAAAAAAAATCAGATGGATTTAGTGCTATTTTCCACAATGTTCCTATACTTTATTTCATTAATATCTCCTTTCATTATTTATTTTAGTTTCTTTAGATTCATTAGTATTCCAATGTCTTGAGTTGGATTACTACAGTTATATTCATTCATTCTCATGTATTTGCATAAGTTTTTAAGATGACAAAACGCAATGCCCTTCATAACTAAAATACTCAACAAACGAGGAATAGAAAGAAACCACTTCAACATAATAGAAGCCATATATTAAAATCTCACAGCTAACCCCATATTTGATAGGGGGGACCACTGAAAGATTTTGCTCTATGTTTAGGAACAAGGCAAGGATGCCCACTCTCACTATACTCTAGTCAATATTGTACCAGAACAGAATTCCAGGCAGAGTGATCAGACAAGAACATGAAATGAAAGGCAAAAAAATTGGGAAAAAAGCAAACTAAAATGATCTGTTTGCATATGACATGCTATTATTTGAAGAAAACTCTGAAGATTATATGCACACACACACACCACACACAGGCCTGTTAGAATTAATAAACAAATTTAGCGAAATTGATTATATAAAAATCAGTTGCATTCCTAAACAATAAAAATGATTGGTTTAAAAGGAAATTAAGAAAAAATCCCATTTACTATAGGATCATAAAGGATAAAATACTTAGGGATACACTTAACCGAGGAGGTAAAAGACTTTTACTCTAAAAATCACAAAACACTGCTAACAGAAATCAAAGAAACAAATAAATGGAAAGACATCCTAAACTTACGGATTGAAAAAAATATTGCTAAAATGTCAACACTAGCCAAAAAGATCTATAGATTCAGTGCAATCCCTATCAAAATCTCAATGACAATTCTTGCAGAAATAGAAAAATAAATCCTAAAAGTCATATGAAATCTCAAGGGACCCCAAATAACCAAAAACATCTTAAAAAAGAACAAAGTTGTAAGCCTCACACTCACTGATTTCAAAACATACTATAAAGCAACAGTAATTAAGATATTGTGGTATTGGCATAAAGACAGAAATGTAGGCCAAAGGAACAGAATAGAGAGCTCAGAAATAAACCCTTGCATTTATGGCCAAATGATTCCCAACACAGGTGTTAAGACTACACAATGGGGAAAGGACTGTCTTCAACAAATAGTGTTAGGAAAACAGGATTCCACATGCAAAATAATGAAGTTACCATATGCTATATACATAATTAACACAAATTTGATTAAAGACATAAATGCAAGTCCTGAAACTTAAACTCTTAGAAGAAAATAGAGCAAAAAAACCTTAAGAACATTGGATTGGGCAATGATTTCTTGGATATAACACCAAAAACACAAGCAACAAAATAAAAAACAGACAAATGTGACTCCATTAAACTAAAACTTTTTGTCAAAAGAAACAATATAATGAAAAGACAACCTATGCAATGGGGAAAAATATTTGCAAATCATATGTTTGGTAAGGGGTTAATACCTAGAATATATAAGGAACTTCTAAAACTCAATAACAGAAGACATTGCAATTTGAAATGGGCAAGGGACTTGAATAAACATTTCTCTAAAGAAGATATGCCAGTTGCCATGAAGCACATGAAAAGATGCTCAACATCATTAATCATTAGGGAAATGTAATCAAATCTGTAATGAGATATGGCCTCACAGTCATCAGAACAACTATCAAGAGAACAGAAAATAAATATGGGAAGGACATGGATAAGTTGGACGCTTATGCATTGTTGGTAGGAATGTAAAATAGTACAGCCATTATGGAAAACACTAGAGACTACTCAAAAAACTAAATAGAATTACCATATGATCCAGCATTCCCACTTCATCTACATATGGGAAGAAATTGAAAGCAGGATCTTAAAGAGATATTTTCATACCACATTCATAGCATTATTTAGAATAGCCAAGAGGAGGAAGCAGATGAATGGATAAAGAAAATATGGTACATACATACAGTGGAATATTATGCAGAGATAAAGGAGATCCTGTCACATGCTACAACATAGATGAACCTTGAGGACATTAGGCTAAGCAAAAGGACTTTAGTCACAAAAGGACAAAATATTGTATGATTCCACCATTTGAAGTATCTGAAGTAGTCAAAATTTCAAGCAAAATAGAAAAGCGGTTACCAAGGGCAGGTGGGATATGGGAGGTGGAATTGGGTGTTTAGTGGACATAGAATTCAGTGCTTCATGATGAGTAAGTTCTATAGATCTGTTGCACAACAATGTGAATATACTTAACACTACTAAACCGTACTTAAAAATGGTTGATGGTAAATTTAATATTGTGTTTTATCATAATTAAAATTATATATATGTGGGAAAATATATAAGACTTCAACAGCACAGTTAATAAGTGTCATAAAATGAGTATACCCTCATTTTTAATTATCTACAGAGTCTGTGTAAGCTGACTTACATTTGGTATGTCTCACAGATATGCCCATAAAACATATGGTCCTAGATTTTAAAACACTACACCAATTTACTTTTGAGTTAAAAAATTCTTGGGAGTTTTAATTTTTTAAGGTTATTTTGATAATTTTAATTTATAACTTAGTTATTTCATATAAACATTCAAATGTATTGACATGAAGTATTTTATATTTGTTTCTAATATCTCCATTATTAATTTCCATATTTGTGTCTTCTCTCTCTGTCCCGCTTAAAATTTTTTAAAAAATTTGCCAGATGTTAGTCTATTAGTCTTTTCAAAGAGTCAATTTTTTCCTTGAGCCTCTTTATGTTGTTTAATTATTATTGCTATCTTTATTATTTCCCTTTTTCTACTGTGAATTTATTCTGCAGTCCTTTTTATTTGTTAAATGCGTAGCTCAATAAAGATAGTCTTTCTCTAACTTAAGCAATTTAGGCTATAGATTTTCCTTTAAATGTTGCTTTAGCTACATTCCGCAAGTTTTAATTCATGGTTTCATTAAATTTACTTTTAAATATATTCTAATTTTTACTTTTTTCTGGGACCAAGTTGTTTAGAAGAGTTTTTTTTTTAAATTCCCAAACATAGACTATTTTTCAATCTTGTTATATTTTTAAATGATTTAATTGCATTGTGGTCAGATAATGTGATCTGTAAAAATGACCAATCCTTTTATTTCCTTGAGGGTAGTTTTGAGGTTTAGCATATGGTCAATTTTATAAACGCCTCATATGACTTGAATGAGAAATTAAAAATTTTTGGATGCAAAGTTGCAGATCTATCCATTAGAACAAATGTGTTATTTGTACTGTTCAAATTTTATATATACTAACTTTTCTTTGTGTTTATTAATTAGGAAGATGTGTAATAAAAATTTCCAACCATTAGGGTATATTTTGTATTTCTGTGGTCTTTATAATTTTGTCCATTTTGATTCATACATTTTGACATGATGTGCAAACATGGTCTAGAATTTTAAGATTTTATTTATTTATTTGACAGAGAGATCACAAGTAGACAGAGAGGCATGCAGAGAGAGAGAGAGGGAAGCAGAAAGCCCAATGTAGGACTCGATCCCAGGACCCCGAGATCAAGACCTGAGCCGAAGGCAGCAGCTTAACCCACTGAGCCACCCAGGAGCCCCACGGTCTAGAATTTTATAATGAAGTCATGACCAACTTTATCTCTAACACTAATTTTTACAAAATTTTTTACTGAAAAAATTTCTAGGTAGTAAGGCATTCCTCCCATTCACAAGTTTATTTCCTACTTTAATATATTATCAGATAGGCTGCCTATTTCTTATGTTTGGAACTTATTTTCTTTTGTGGCCTAATATATTGATACTTTAATGAACATTACATGGGTGCTGGAAACTACTTTCAGCTTAGAGAACTTGATATATATCAATTATTAATTATAGCATTTACATCTCCCATATATTTATCTTTTGTCCATTTCAGCTATCATAGGTTGTGAAATATGCATTAAAATCTCCTTATACTAATGAATTTCTTAGTATTTCATGTAATCCCCAAGTTTTTTCCTCAGTGAATTTGAATACTAAGCTTTGTGCATAGATATTCACAACTGTCAAATCTTAACTAAGGATTTCATTCTTTTTATTTTTTTAAAAGATTTTAAAGATTTTATTTATTTGAGAGCATTCACCTGTGCATGCACAGTGAAAGGGTGGGGGGTGGTGGATAGAAGAGGGAGAGGGAGAAGTAGGCTCTCCACTGAGCAGGACCCTGAGATCGTGACCTGAGCCAAAGGCAGACACTTAACCAACTGAGCCATCCAGGCGCCCATAAGGATTGCATTCTTGAACATTACAACCTGCCCTTCTGTTCCTTTTTAAATTATAATGTGTTGATCTTTACCTAAATGATCCATGATATCCATATTTCATGAGTGCTCATTCTGGTAATTTAGAAAGTTCACATTTTAAAATCTTCTCTACGCCTAGGTTCCTCAGAGAGCTAAGTCTGAAACAAAGGCTTATATATGGCTTATTCATTTTGGGGGGCATATAATGTCAAACAATGTGAAACAAGGGAAACAAGGCAAGATATGAAGAAATGTTAATGAGAAAGTATTGTGAAGTTAGCTGCTGCTCAGTATCAAATCAATTGATTGCTCAACCCTAAAAGAAAGGATAAATGGGTAACATTCCTATTTCACAAGTGAGGACACAAAGACTGACAGAAGTTCGTTAAGTTCCCCAGAGTAATAATCAAAATGCGACTGTGCCAAAATTTAAGCCTATTCTTCCCACTAACTCTGTTGTCTCTTCATTGTGGCCCTGCTTCTCTCCTCCACATTTATGAAGCGCCTACTCTATGTGCCTGAGTAGGAACTAGAAACACACACAAGCATCTCCTGCCAATTGAGGTCAAAGTTTAATGAACACCATACGCCACTGCTGTCTAATTCTAATCTCTGCCATTTTTCTCCTTTTTAAAATTTTCTTCTTACAACTGTTGTCTGTATGTGTTCTCAGTACTCTATGGACAATTCTTGTCTTTTACCTATATCATCTCTGACTCTCTCCATCTATAAAATGGTCTATACTTTACTTTTTAATTGGCAATAATTGACAGGTTTTGTAATTGTTCATTCACCTTAACATTCTTTCAGAATTGCTTGCCTTTTTGTTTTGTTTTCTTTTCTTTTCCAATCTCAAGTATTTTCAAATGTTCCCAGATTGCAACACAGTGATTTCTGGGGAATCAATCCGAAGAACGCTCTTTCCTTTATGAACGAGCTTCATTTATTAACACTGCAAGTTTTTGAAGAAATGAAGTGAGAGAAAATTTTATAATTTCAGGAGACATATTTCCTTTGGATGCATTTATTTAAATACTAACTGAATTCCTTACCTTTATTATGTTCCAATACAGGAGACTTCACTGTGAATGAAGTCTTAAATAAGGCACTCAATAAACCAAAACAATGTTAAAAGTAATACATTTAAATAAGAAATTACCATTATTTTAAAAAGATTTTTAAATACCTCAGCAATTACTTATTTCTAATTATAATCTTACCCTGAGGCGAAGGTTGTGTCTCCTTGTCATCAACAGCCTAAGATACAAACTTGTACGGATAGAATTGTGCCTACTCAAATTATGTTCAAGTCCTAGTATCTTGTACCTTTTAAACGTGACCTCATTTGAAAATAGAATCTTCGCGAATGTAATCAGGTTAAGATGAGGTCATACTGGATTATGCTGGACACTGATCCAATGACTGCTATGCTTATAAGAGGGACACAGACACAGGCAAGGAAGACTGGGGGCAGAAGCCAGTTGATGACAAAGCAGATACTGGAGTGATGCAGCTGTAAGCCAAGGAACAACAAGGATTGCTGGGACCACCAAAAACCAAGAAGAGGCTAGGAAGGACTTTTTTCCCTTTAGCCTTCAGAGGGTACATGATCCATCTTGATTCTGAGTTTTAGCCTCCAGAACTGTAGGGAAAAAAATTTCTGTTGTTTTAAGCCACCCGGTGGTAATTTGTTATGGCAGCGCTAGGAAATAATACAGGGCTTTCATAATTAGTGACAATCTGCACAGTGCCTGTAACGATTTTTCTCCTCCTTTCAAAATTAACTTGTGCCTCATTCCATATCAAATAATTTAAGTAAAAGGCATAATACAGTTGACCCCTGAACAACACAGGTTTGAAATGCATGGGTCCACTTATATGTGAATTTTTTTCTATACAGTACAGTATTGTAAATGTATTTTCTCTTATGATTTTAACATTTTCTCTAGTTTATATTCAGAATACAGTATATAATACATATAACATTAAAAAAGTGGTAATACACTTACTGTGTTATCAGTAAGATCTTGGGTCCATGGTAGGCTATTAAGTTTTGAGACAAAGTTATACATGGATTTTCAACTGTGTGAGGGGGTTGCTGACCCTCATCCCCACATTTTTCAAGGATCAACTGGATTTCATGCTACTAAACCATACTTAGGAAAACCTGAACCTTTGAGAAATACAACTTAAGACATATGCTTTGCTCTTCTAGAATGGTAGGGGCTTTTATTTACATACCTTGCTCACAGACCTAATTTTAAATGGATAACTATATTACTGGGAATAAAGCAACAAAAATTAAGAGACCGTGAATATCAATACTAAATCTAATGAACTTTCTACCAAATGTGTACATAATTTGAGATGCCAATGAGTAAAAAGAACAGAAAATTTATCCAAACTCAGTGAAGGCTTCTGAAATCTTGCTTTAGCTATGACAAAGAATAATCACTATTTTAAACATAACTGCTCCACATTTACCAGGAGAAAATAAAAACATTTCCTTTCAGCCCCACCTTGCCAATGTCCTCATACAAATGTTTAGCTTGGATTTTTGCACTTTCTGAAATTCAAGTTCTTAGTGTTGTTGTTCAACACAGTCATTGAGGCAATTATACAGATATATGGCAACCCAGTTCTGTTATCATTAACTGAGAATCATACATGATTGTGGATATATATACAATTATATATTTTTCATACATGCTTATTTATAGGAACATACAGTTACATTAGCTTGCATATTATATGCTATTAGACAGATGCACATATAAAGTTAACTTTGTTCACTTTAAGAACCAAGAAATATATTATTTAATAGAAGTACATACAGAAGGAAAGGACAGCTAAGGGCTATTTCCTTTTAAATTTAAGACAAAATTGATACTCGATGGCCTTTTAAAATAATCTAGTCTGAAGAATTACATTTGGTAATTGAAATAAGTTACCACCATTACTGAACTTAGGAAAGTACATTAAAGAGATTCTTTACTCTTCGGTGATTGCTTTAGAGCCACAAAAAGGCATCACAGAGGAGGAACAGAGATGGGCTCCATAGTCCAAAAGAAATAAATTGTTGACTTTATCAATCTAATACTTCTTCCTAAGATAACTGCATTCTTTTGAAGTAATTAAGTTGAATAAAAAAGCTGCAAATAGGAGGTAACCTCCCAGACAGAACATTTCAGTAGACTTACAGGAAATTGATGAATATCTACCTCCACAACTAAGTAGGCAAAAATCAGAAAGACACCTGATATAAACATAAAAAAATAAAAACTGAAAGGTCAGAAGGCACATTCTAAAAAATATAATCCAGTAAATAAGAGAGAATGAAGGTTTACCAATAAAGTAAAATTCTCGAGAAACTTGAGACTTAGAAAACTATTTTAAAAATTACACATTTAAATTTTATGTAAAAACAAAAAAAACTTTCTTATAAGGGCTTTTTATCAATTAGCTCTAAAAAGAGTTTTAAAAATTGACAACAGAAATAAGAGGAAATAAAATTTTCTCCCAATTAGAATATTCTATGAAGGACCTCATTTTCTCTGGCTTTCCTTAAACTAAAAAAAAAAGCAACAACCAAAAAAACAAAACAAAAAACAACAGATGACATTAGTGTGGCATAGAGTTCACTGTAGATTCATTACTATTTTCTTTATCTTGCTTTTCTTCTTCATGTGGTGATTCTAGCTCATTTCTGCTATTTTCTTCCTCACTAGAATCACTGTCCAATCCATCTTCAACCCTGACAGATGTCTTATCATGCGAAGAACTTTCACAGGTTTTGTCTGTGGGAACAGCTCCTTTCCGTTGGGGTAAGATAGTAAAAAATGCTTCTTGCCAGTCTTTGGTTTCCAGATATTCCAGAATAATCTCAAACACTGCAACAAAGACAAAATCCATACATTTCTTAGCCACGTTCATCACAATGCTGCATTCTGTATTTTAAAATACACTGCCTTTGTATTAAGAGTGCTAAGATGTCCTAGTAACGACACTGTTTGTATCACTTCCTTCTCCTATGCATTGTAAGAGCCAATCTGCCCCAAGGCCCACTAGGCCTGTTACCTCATCTCTAGTTTTTCCTCAATTCAGTTCTTGAGCACTCAAAGAACTACCATTATCTTTTGTCAATTATAATCATTAGGAAGGGAACCATTTTCATTTCCTTCTTATTCTCCTTATCCCTTTCACTTCTATATCCTTTATATGCTAACAAACTAGAAACAAACAAAAAAAACCCGGTTAGCATTAATCTAAATTTCTTGTCTTTCCTATAGAGAGTCACTCACTCTGGGGAGTATCTTGCCCCCCCTTCCTTTTTTTAACATTAGAGATAAAGAATATAAATACTGTCTGCAAGGTACTCTCACTTTAATGTATTGCTAAAGGGCTTAATTTGAATTTCTTTATGGAAAAATAATTTCCACTATCTATCAAAGGTCTTAGAAGAAGTTCATTCCTTGAATCAATAAATTCATTTCTGTAATTCCCTAGAGTGTGCTGTAGAGAAAGTGTTTAATTTAGCACATAAAAAAAGCCCAATAAATAGTTGTATACTAACAAAAATCTCTACTAAAAAAAAGAAAAATCTTAGCAAAACTCCAGGCAAAACTCAGGTCTAAAAGTATCTACTACAATGTTATTTACAAAAGTAAAAAAGAAAAAAAAATCAACAGTTACATTACTGTATATTCAGATGATGGAATATTATGTAGCCATTAATAATGATTCAATGACAGAAAATAAAATTATAAATGGGAGAAAACATCCAAATTTATAATATTTTATGCAACAGAGTAAAAATCCAATTATGTAATAATATTATATATGCATAGGAAAAGAACAGGAAGGACACACCCAAGAAATTAATACCAAGTAACTCCGGGTAGTGGAATTATAGCTTACTTTTCTACATTTCTAATTTTTTCTAAAATATGCAAGTATTATTTCTATATTCAAAGTATAAATGATTAATTTTATAATTTTGTCTCCAGCAAGATTTGTGTTTTCTACTTGTCCAAAGGTAATGTTATTCTTCACACTGTTCACTCAAGCATATTTTCATAATCCGCTTATAGCTTACCATGATTAATTGCCAAAACCTTCCTACTATTCATCTTCACAAAATTTCCAAGGGGGAGCTGTGCATGATCAATTCCATGATCTGATGCTTGTTTATATGTGAGTCCCTAAAACAAAGATACTATAACTTGGACTAGAACATTAGATTATTTTAATTTAAAGTCACAACAGAATAAGAAACAACTTTAATTCAGAGAACATTATCTGACGAAGTGTGTGTGTTTGTGTAATTGCTAATCTGGAAGCGTTCTTTCGACATTAAATATCGTCAGAATGTTTAGGGCATTTGCTTTAATAGCTTTACAAATGAGGAAACCAAAGACTAATTTAGTGTTTCCTACCCCAACACAAAGCTCCTCAGTGGAAGAACCACAAGAAAAATCTGGCTCATGCCTTTTGACTCAGATAGCTCTTCACCATTCCACACTGCCTTTCTCTCAGTTTAAAATACTCAAACTGAATTCCTAGAGAAGCATCATCACTCTTCCCGTGAATGTAAAAACATATAAAGATAAAACTATGTTTCA
The DNA here is from genome assembly GCF_922984935.1 of Meles meles. Classification (NCBI taxonomy): domain Eukaryota; kingdom Metazoa; phylum Chordata; class Mammalia; order Carnivora; family Mustelidae; genus Meles; species Meles meles. The sequence continues at coordinate 109,988,236 of NC_060067.1, read as the reverse complement.
ATTACATAACAGTAAGAAGCACAAATGGCAAAGACAAAGTAAATGAAAACCTGATTTGAAAAAAATTTTAAATTGCCTATAAATTTTATTTTCCCTATCAATTAAAAGACTGTTAAATATAAATTTTCTCCTCAAAATTAAAATTCTTAAAGCCTGTTCTAAACAGAACTGAAGTAGCCAAAAGTCAAAGTACAGGAGAAAGAACAGCTAAATTTCTTAACCAGTGGTTAAATAGTTTGCAAATTTTAGGGACAAATAATAGACTGAGACAGGTGCTTTTGAAAACAAACAATGTAGTTCAGAAAAACATACAATATTAGAAGAAAAAAATTTGATTCTACACAATCAACAAAATGGAATTTTTCCACTAAGAAAAAAATTTTAAGAAGCTAAAGATCATTCTGATAAAAATTTCCTGTGATGCTACAGAGCTGCACTCCCCAGTTACAGCCACAATTGTGACTGCTTAAGTTTAAATTGATTAATTTCTCAATCAAACTATGTAAATTACACGTGCTCAACAGCACATGGCTATCATAATGGACAAGATGATATAAACTATCCCAACGTTACACACAGTTCTACCTCAGAGTGATGTTATACAAGAATAATGAATTATTTCATATTATTCTGATAGCATTTCCTTAGACAATTGGTAAACATGTTTTTCTTGAGTTGGGTTGAATTTAGCATACTGCAAAGTAGCTGGCCAAGTACAAAATAATGTTTTCTTTTAGAAAGTAAATTTCTGTAATTTTTCATTCAAGTGAGGGTAAGGTGGTGGTGGGAAGAGACAAAAGTACAAAATACAAGAGAAAAGAAAACATACCCCATGAAAATTACATATTTAAAAACTCATATAAATTTACGATTTGGCATTAATTTTTGTATAAATTGGTATAAATTTTACCATCAGCAGCATCTACTATCAATACAGCATATCATTTAAGCATGTGGACTCTGGAACAATCTGCTGGTGTCAAATATCTGCTTTATCACCTACTACTATTGAGTTTAGACTTAGTTTCTCTGTACCTCCAGTTCCTCATCTGTAAAATATAGATAATAACAACACTAACCTCACTGTGTTGTAGGTAGGATTAAGCAAACTAGTAATATATGTGAAACGCTTTCTTAGCTAGAAAGGTGACTGGATTATATATAGTAGGCATTCAATAATGATCAGCTATCAGTATTATTGATACTATCAAGAAAATTGGTATATCCATTTTAAAGTATGAGCAAAAGTAAAAATAAAAACTTAATAGTACCTTGTGATGGTTGTGATCTACTAACCCTCCAATCACATAAGCCTTTGATTCATCTAATTCCCTCAGTACATTAGGTGAGTCTGATGTTAGATAAATTAGGTCTTCTTTCTTTATGAATTCACTATAATGCTCTGCTTTGATGTGGATATCCTTTAAGACATAAGTAGAAAGATGTTATTAATTAATAAGATTTTGTAAAAATTGGCTAAAAAGGATTATTTTCTTTTCCTTCAACAAAGCCACCCAACAGCATATGAAAGGAAGTACGAAACAACATTTTATAATTATTGAGAACCTACTACTTCAATTCCTCTTCGCTTCACACCCCAATTATTTAAGTAGCCTCCTATTGCTATTTCCCTGTCTCTAGGCCCAGATCCCTCCAGTTTACTTCTATATACCAATGGCAGACTCACTTTCTAAAAACTCTACTTTCAATGCTTTATTTTTACCTGTAGGATGAAACTTAAACCCCTTTACTTAGTAACTCTTTCTTGAATATGGCACGAAAGTAGCTTTCTAACTTTGGCTCTGTTCCAGCAAAACAAGTGCATTTTTTTGGGCCACAATCTGCTCAAACTTTTCTCTAACCAAAGAATGCCTCTTCCAATCCTTCCTATCCACCTGCATGTATCATCACAAAAGGATTATAGATTTAATAAATTCTACGCATCTGTTTTACAAAGATCACATTTGAAATCTTCACCAAAATTACCAGGTCAGAGGTACAAGACTGAACAACAGTTAGCAGTCAAAATTTTGCAAACTACATTGATAAAATAAGAGACGATGCATCATCAAACTCAGATGGCATTTACTTAGTAATTTTTAAAGAAATAAAAAATGAAGGAGATTTTTCACCTTAAATGTATAACCTACTAAGTAATAAATAGCCGCTTTTCTGGAAAATGGTATTATTAATTCGATGGCCATGCTTAATAGGGGGCCCTAGAGGGCCCTGAGTAAAGACCAATTAACTTGTGAGTCTCTGGAAAACTGGTGGTATAAATAATAAATTCAACAAGCCAGAAAATAACTGAAAGTATGCCTATACTAATTACATTATTTCTTAGGAAAATAGGCATGGGTATAAAACTTGGTAAATATGTTGTACTTTAAAACTTAGGAAAGCTTTTGAAGAAAATGTTCCACACCATAGGCTATTATTAAAATAAATGCAGGGGTGCCTGGGTGGCTCAGTCGTTTAGGTGTCTCTTGATTTCACCTCAGGTCATGATCTCAAAGTAATGAGATCAAGCCCCATGTCTCTGTTTAGGATCCTCTCTCTTCTTTCCCCACCCACCTCTCCAGAAAAAAAAGAAAAGAAAAGAAAAAAAAAAGGCAGTATTATGGGATTAGTGAGTGTGAGAGGGAAAGTTTATCACGTTAAAAACTGGCTCTGAGATATAAAAAAAAAAAAAAAATAGGACTAACCCAGTACTTCTCTGAATAGGGTAAGGTTCCTCAGGGATTAGTACTAAAGCCAATCTATTCGTCATCTTTGCAAATGAGATCAGTTTAGTCCAATAGAAAGAAAAAATGTGAGCCACATATGTAATTTTAAATCTTTCAGTAGACACATTAAAAAAGCAAAAATTGGTGAAATTAATTTTAATACATTGTACCCAACACATTATACCCAGTATGTTATCATTTCAACATATAATAATTTTTTTTTAAAAATTTCAAGCAGGTATTTCACATTCTCTTTTTTTTTCTGTACTGTCTTTCAAATCCAATGTATATTTCACATTTATAGCACATCTCCATTCAGACCAGTCCCATTTCAAGAGTTCAGCATCCACAGGTGGATAGTGGTCACCATATGGGATGGCACAGATTTAGCAGAAACAGAATATAAGTACATTTCCAAGTTTCGAAGAGATTTCACTCTGGTGATGTATTATCAGTTTGCTAGGTAGAGATTATACACACAGACTTTAAAATTTTTCCTGTTTTAAAAAAATTGTTTTAAAGTTGGCAGTAAAGAACAAATTGAGGGTTGCTGCGGGGTGGGGGTGGGCAGGGAATGGGCCAGATGGGTGATGGGAATTAAGGACTACACTTGTTGTGAGGAGCACTGGGTGTTATATATAAGTGATGAATCACTAAATTCTACACCTGAAACCAATTTTACCATATATGTTACCTAACTAGAATTTAAATTAAAAAAGAAATACAAAAATAAAAAGATAAAGTTGGTGGCAAAATAAGTAAGACTTAATGAGAACATGTAAATAGGCATTTCAGTTTCTTTAGCTTCTACCATATTAGACTTAGGTATAGTGATATACAGGGTTTAGAGACTGTCAACTCTCTGTATCAACTGTATTTATTGGCATTATGTAGAATTTAAGTAAAAAATTTAAGCATAAAAATACTTGGAATTACGTGAGAGTTCATCTATTTTAATTACCTTCCAGTTGACCCATCCTTTGTCATTTTCATCCATGTTCTTTTTCAATTGGCCTCCATGGCTTGTCAAGTAAAACTGATAAAAGAGATTGGTGGACACAGAAAGAAAGAGCAAATAACTATCAGAGTCCAGTATTTTATTTTTCTTCTAAAATCATCTGATCATCAATGAACCATAAAATACAGTCATTTTAGAAAAAAAATAAATTTGTGACATGCTTTAAAACATACAAGAATAAATGTGTGATAAAAGTGACATGTTTGCCCAGAAAGAAAACAGGCAGCAGAATTACACATAGTTTGTCCTGCTCTGGAATCATGGGGAAAGCTTTACTTTTCCTCCTGGTGAGGGCATCTAGAAATACTGCCAAGTCAAAGGAGGCCCTTCTCTGTGGGGGAAGACCCGCACATGGACCAGTAGGTCTGGGCCTCCAGGATGGTACCTTGTCTTCCCCATTCCCCTTGTTCTCTGTGTGCCTCAGAGCCAAAAGCAGTTTGTATTTGTGAATGTGAAAGTTGTTAAACTTGTGTCTTTCTGATGTGTCATAATGCGTACTTTACTGTAAATGCTCCAGTCTCAATAAAATATATTTTGGATGCATGGAAAAAAAAAAAAAAAAGTGACATGTTTGGTCTGACTCATAACCCACTACCTTGAGTATTCTATCCACATTTTTCTTCCATTTTACAAGCAGCTACAATCTGACTCTCCCTTAATAATCGCTTCTCTACAAACTCCCTATATTTATGTCAAGTTTTCATTCAATTTCTTTTGCCACCACTGTTTTTTACCAGTCCAAAGTCTTCACAATTTTCCTTTGATTCTAAACCCTGACACCTATTCCAAGTCTAATCAAGGGTGAGAAGAATATAAAATGTAAAAATATAAAAATACTATTACTTGATAAAAAGAAAATAAATATCTAACCAGAAATATATTAAGAATTTCTAGTTCTTAACATCAGTGAGCCAGTGTTCATTTTTAGGTCACCTAGAATTCAAACAAATAGAAAAAAGACCCTAGCTACTCTTAACAGCGGGAGTACCTTTCCAAATGGCCACAGATTCAAAATCCTTTAGGTAGAAGAAACCTAACCAACAGGTACGATGGCACACATCAAGCTGGGAGAAGTTCCCTCACTTTCGGTGAGGAAAGGAGTTGAGAGCTGAGAAACTGGTATGAAAATACATATATATCCTTTAGCAAAGATGTTCAACTACACAGGAATGAGGTCAGTGGGTACAAAACACAATGACTGTGCAGCGTGTGACTAAGACTGACATGGGAAAAAATGTTGAAAATACTTTATTTTTGTATCAAATTAGGACATTTTTCAAATAGGCATTTTGTTCTTTAAGGAAAAGCATCTGCAAGATTCTCGTATAGGCAACTGGGATTATCTACGCCTTTTCCAGAGGAAGTTATAAAAGGAACCTGGAATCTGTTTTAAATTCCCCAAACATACCTGCACAGGATGCAGTGCTCGCCGATTTTCGGCATAACATCGCTGAATCTGCTTATGAAGTTTCTTAATGTCCTATAAAAGAGTGCGATTTTTAAAGCAGCACTTTGAAAATCACCTATGGCCATTCCATAATCTTAGTAGAATAAAATAAGCAAAAGAGAGGGACTAGACAGGTACATTTTTTCCTCTGGAAATACAGATCCTTTGTGACATTTTCCATTCAACTTCTGTACATACTGACATAATAATTACTATAAGTCAAGTCAATACCCTGATCAATAACTCAATTTTGTATCCACTTAAAATGCTAATTCATGAAAGTATTTACTCTTCTTAAAAGACAACAAAAGGGAGCACCTGGGTGGCTCAGTCGTTATGTGTCTGCCTTTGGCTCAAGTCACGATCCCAGGGTCCTGGGATCGAGCCCCACATCGGGCTCCCTGCTCAGCCAGAAGCCTGCTTCTCCCTCTCCCTCTGCCTGCCTCTCTGCCTTCTTGTGCTTTCTCTCTGTCAAATAAATAAATTTAAAAAATAAAAATAAAAAACAAAAGAAGAAAAACTCTTGTAGAGTCACACTACTGCTATTTTCATAACTTTTAACGGTTTGGAAAGTAAGTAAAGCATGTTTTCTTTGCTAACATTGTTCAGATAGCCAGTTTTCTCAAATTACTAAATAAGAAATAATTCTATTAAACCAAGCACATTTCTTACTTTCTTCTTCTGATTAGGACAAATAACAAAAACACTCCTGGATCTTTATGATTAATATACAGTTACTGAGTCTTATAACCTAATTACAGTGTCTGTCTCTCTCTTCTATGCATATAAGAGCAATTTATTAGCTAGTTTAACTTGAAAAACTTTAAGATACATTTTAGTACATAAGTTTATATTAAAGTGATATTACCTATTAAAGCAAGAATTATTCAACTTTTTTTTTTTTAAGACTTTATTTATTTATTTGAGAGAGAGAGTGAGAGAGCACAAGCAGGGGGAGTGGCAGAGGGAGAGGAAGAAGTAGGCTCTGGGCTCCCCCCAGGATCCTGGGATCATGACCTGGGCCAATGGCAGACACTTAACCAACTGAGCCACCCAAGCGCCCCTCAACCTACTTTACCTACAGGATTTTTCTGACAATGATTCATGATACCTTTAATACCATCAAGCTGTCAAAACTGCAGTCAATGATAAGGCGGAGTGTACTGTGGACAACATCTCTTCGAATACGTTTTCTGTCATTTCCATCTACATTTGATTCCAGTTGACATTGTCGCTCTAATTGTTTTCTCTTGCGTTTTTCCTTCCGCTTTTGTCTAAAATTAGGAATTGAAACTTTCTGTTGTTATTTACACATTCAGATATTTACAAGACTCTTCTAAATAGACCAAAAAAGCCAATAATTTTTTAAAATTAGCAGGCTGAACCATATAAAACTGCTACTTCTGTGGATCAAATATCAGCAATTTTATATCGTCCACCAAAGAGCTTTAGATAGAAAGAACATTATTTTGCAAAAGCAATAAAATACTTTCTACACAGGCCCTCACTACTCCTAATTTCATTTATCATTGGTAATACACTATACTAAGACTTTTTAACAAATACTGAATTTTGGACTTAAGGATGAATTTTTATTTTTATAATTCTTCTCCTACATGATTTTCAAACAACATTAATATAGAATAAAGCAAAGTCAGAGTGTTTTTTTAAAAACACTTCATACTTTTCCTATAATCTACACTAACTATAGTTTATTTTCCCTCAATAAATGTTGGCATTATATAATAATAGCTTCAGCTTAACTGCTCTCACCAAAACCTACAATGATTTTTCTAGCAAAATCAATGTTGGGCCCAAATTTGATCTTACTGAGGAGGTTATTTTTGTTCTATATCTAGGACACGGATGCTAACTATATCCCTTATCTAAGTCAGTTATTTCAAAAACTGTGCTGCTACTCACAATAGGCTCTGTGTGACAAAAAGTGTAGTGTAAATCTACCAAGATGGAAACAAATACAGTTTTAACAGCCAATTGACAGTGCTAACAACATACATAGCCCCAATTTTAATTATCACAGTTACTTTTGATGTGTCAAAGGGCTATGCAAAGTTCAGCACTCCTGAATGGTACAGCATATATATACATTTTGAAACATACTTGCGGAGTTCTCTTTGTTCTTCCCATTGTTTCTGTTTAATTAGCTTCTTCATTTGTCTTTTAGATATTGGTTCAAACTCTTCACCTAATCTTGGCTTCTGGCTCTTCTCTTGATCTTCACTTAAGCTTTGCTTTCTTTCAACATTAGAAGACTCAGTAAATGCTGGCAACATTTCAGAAGACATTATTTGATGCCTCTGAAAAAAACTGAAAAGCAACTTTTGATGTGAACAGGTAAGTCTCTCTCTCTCTCTCTCTCTCTCTCTCTCACACACACACACACACACACACACACACACACGGAGAGTTTAAAAAAAAAAAAAGACCAAAAGATGTAATTAAAATTAAATCCTATCAATAATGAAAAAAATATATAAATTTAGACAATTAAATGTCATTTACTGGCAAAGACCATTTGATGAAATGGGTGTTTGCATATACTATTAGCAGTCATGGCAATTTTTCCAGAAAGTTATGCAGATCTGTGTATCAAGAGTTTTAAAATATCATGATACCCTTTGACCCAGTAACTTATTTCCTTAGAATAAAATCCTGTAAATGGATTAGAAATATACACAAAATTAATGCAAAAGAGTATATGTACCAGAGTATAATTTTTAACAATGAAAAATTAGAAATTACTTGAATGTCAGCAAGAGGGGTCTGTAAATAAATTACACTTCATCTATAACATGGGCTGGGAATACTAAGCATCCAGTAAAAATCCCGTTTCCCAAAGTTATTCAGTGAAAAAAGGAAATGGTTATGCTAAGTAGAAAAAAATAAAAACCAAAAACAATATAAACATTATGTCCAACTTTGTTTCAAAAAGAATATGTACACATAATCATGTTTAATTTTTACCCACTTTTTTTGCATTTTCTGTATTTTATATAATGAAAGTATATTGCTTTATGAAAGAAAAAATACTTTTAAAAAAGTGATGGGAAGAACCTTTTTTTAGTTGTTATTAATGCTACAGTACAAGGGAAAGGTTATTTTCATTATCTGGGTGTATACTCAGAAATGATTTTTGACAAAAGATATGCTATAGATTTATATATTTTGGACAGTAAAGAAAACAAATTTGGTTGCCTCTCAGTATATTTCATTGTAAATACGTAATTATAAATATCCACCTTAGTCACAGTTATAAAACAAAATATGTAAGCTGATCTTATAATCAGTCATGGGAGGTGCAGGACCATCTCAAACATATTTAATTGGACTAACCACCCACATCTTCATATCTATTGTCCAGAAGTGAATTTACCTTCAGATAAGGAAAGAGCTAAAAATACTAAGATGTCTTTTCTCTTTAATAGATTACTAGCACTACAACTTAAAAATTTATTTATCCCTAGCAAAGACTAAGCATGATTTGCAAATGTTCTATTGGCATTAAAGAAAACTCTATGATTCTTCCTTCTTAAAGAGATGGCTAACAAGTCTGTGCAGAAAGCTAGAATCTAAGAGAAAAATCCCAACAATTCAGATAATGGAAAGGACAAAAACTTGCAGGAGATAATTTAAGCAGTTTTATTAGGGTCGCTTTCTTTAAAAGTGTAATGTTATAACAGGACACGTGGGGATAACTAAGAAAACACAAAGTTTACCAGACTTTGACTGAAAGATGAATTTTAAGATGTGTGTATTAGGGGCTACAGCAAAAACCCTGGTGTTTTGCTAAGTCACAAATTACTGAAGGGGAAAGAACCATCTGATAATCCAAGTAAGAGTTCGCAAGTTTTCCTTATGCCACTAACTAAACAGTACTCTTAGTCTGGGAGTAAATATCTCTTAGAAATGACAACCCAAATTTGATTTTATACTGGAAACTGCCTGTGGGCATGCATGAGGTCTGCTTTTGCCTAACAATTATTGCCACATTACATTACTAACAGAGTGCCTGGCAGTTAGTAGATGCTTATTATATATTTGCAGAATAAACAAATGAGTGAATATATTACAAAAGTTTTAAAAAGTAATGAAAATGGTTAAAATGAACACTTGTTAATTCTTACTGTGCTAAATAATATTATCTAAATTAATCCTTAAAACAACCCTATGAGGTAGAGAGCATCATGCCGACTTTACAAAGAAGGCACCGTGAGATAAAATAACTTGCCTCAAATTACAAAAATACTAATTAATTCCTAAGAAACAAGGCATCTAGAACAAATCTAGGACAAAGTCCTCTAAATACTTGCTGAATGAATAGACAAATGAAGTGATGGAGCTAAGATCCAAACCCAGATCCAACTCTACTCTCTCCCAGAAATCCAAAATCTTATTTAAAAAATGAGGATTTCCAATGATTGTAAAAGAGCTGTGCAGCTTCACCCCTACTGCTGGAGGGCTCTGAGAACACTGTGTCACTGAAAGAGGAGAAAAAATAGCTCCAGTTAAATTCCTATGCAACTGAATACAAAAATGGGACAGACTATTCCTAGAGATAGTTGCCAAAAGTTCATGTTTTGAGGCATCCTATCTCTCAATCTTGAAATAGATGACAACAGTAGATAAAATCCAAAGGGAAATAAAAAAAGTATAGCTTCTCTCAAAACCAAGAACTAAAATAGATGTTGTTCCTGCTGGGTCTGCAATGTAAAGGCAACTGGGAGTTCTCCTAGCTTTAAAGAGGATGGGAGAGAGAACAGCACTTTTTAAAATTATTATTAAAAGATTTATTTACTTATTTTAGAGAGAGAGAGAGAACACATGCACTGGTGGGTGCCGGGCAGGGAGAGGGTCAGGGAAAAAGAGAGAAGCAGGCTCCCTACTGAGCAAGGGCTTAATCTCACAACCCTGAGATCACAACAGGAGCCAAAATCAAGAGTCTAATCAACTGAGCCCCAGGCACCCCTAGCACAGAGTTTAAGATGAACCTTAAACTAGTGTTGGGGTGGGGCTCCTTTTTCCATGAAAAAAAGCCTGAAAACAGATGAAATTTAGACTAAAGGCTTATACCTCACTGGTTACGTGGGAAACCTGAAGGAAGCCGTGTCTAGGTCTCAGCTATAACCGGAGCCAAACGATGAGATGACATATGAACTCAGAACACTATAGAATTAGAAATCTGAATCACCTTTGCAAGCTGTGCGTGGAAGGAAGCATTTAACAGGGCCAGGATAGGAGCAACCACAAATTCAGCAGCAGATAGAAAGATGGTTTTGAGGGGTGGGTAATGACAATTCTATAAGAGGACTATGCAAAGCAAAATTACACAAAGACAGAAATGATGGGAAAACCCCAGAAAAATCAATGATCAGGAGATAAATCCACTCTTCACAAATTGAAAATAATAGCACAATGTGAAAGACTTTAAAATAAATTTGGTTGGAATCTTTCAGAGATCATAACAATAGAACAATAAAAACAAAACCGGAAATTGGGACACAGAAGCAGGCACAAAATAAGCAAAAGAAGAATCTATGAAAAAGAGCCTATTGGAAACCAATAAATAAAGACATAAAAATTTCAAGATATAAGACAAACTCCAGATTACCTGGAGCCCAAGAGGTAATGGATGAATTAGAAGACATCCTGACAATCTCAGAATTCAGAGAAACAAAATGACATGAAAGACTTAATAGGCTGAGAGAGATACAAGCAAAAAGATAAACTGGAGATCAATGTACAACCTTGAGTTCATTCATTAAAGAGTGTTTTTAAAAAGCTGGAAAATAAATAAGCATTCACTTAAGAAACAGGAGATGGGGAAAATCAGCAAGCCTGAAAAAATTAGAAGAAAGAAAATTTTAAAATATATATTGTGATCCCCAGAATCACTTTTACTTCCTTTATATACATAGTCCATTAAATAAAAGCAATGCATGTATGCAAAACCGTACAAGGTAGAGAAAACAAGCTAAACCTGTTCCACTAAGCTAAATACGCAAACTTAAAATTTACAGGAAACAAATTGCTTCCTTCATAAAACAATGACTCATATTCCAAAAAGGAACATTTCTGTTCATCAGTGGCATCGTGTTTTGCTGGTTCTTTATTCTGTTAAAAAACTTCAAGTGTTGATTGGCTCTATAATGTGAAAATTAAAAAAAAAAAAAAAAAAAAGGCAATATACAGCTATGTTTTATAGCTCATGTACACCAGGGGGAGCTTTTGTCTTTCCTACCTGAGAAGTCTAAAATAAATTTAACTTGGCGTAAAGGTCAGGAGCCAGTTGACATTTTCCATTATTTTTAAAGCTATTCTGAATTAAGAAAATACATTGCAACGAGTGAATTTTTTTAAGCTTTGATAAGCTAGATACATTGAGGCACAAAATAAAAATGATGCTAGCTTGAGACCCAATATATTGCTGCTTACATCACACTCTTCAAAGATAAGTATCAACTCTCACTTCCGATACCATACAATAAGCAATTCACCATGTATAGCTCGTTCAGATGACCTGAAGCAAAATGTGGCATTTTTTACTAGGTATACTTGCTTTTTAAAGTTTGTGCCACAGTTTATAAGTTCCATAGCAGTTTTGTGTTCCTCCCTCCCATGCTGTGACACAGTGTATTTTCATTTATTCAACCACGTTCAACAAATATTTAAGACTATTTTGTAGCAACTATAGAAATATTTGTGTGAAATTTAGTTTAATATAGAATTTTTACAAACTTGGTTCATTTTGTAACAGTTAGTTACAGAATTGGGTTATCAGACGGTCTGATAACACCAAGAACTGGATAAAGGTGACTAAGGTCATTTGGAGTGAGACAAATAAATAAAATAAAATAAATAAATAAATAAATAAATAAAAGTCATCTCAATCTTCTTTGTATTTCCAGTTCTCAGCACAGCTTCCAGCAGGGAACAGACATACATCAGACAAAAGTAAAAAATAAATAAATAAATAAATAAATAAATAATGGACTTTGATTGGGCTAAATAAACAGTCTTCATAACTTATTACAACCTCCCCTCCTGAAAGACCCAAACGAATGTTGGAATAACTGCAAAATGAAATTGAATGACCTGACAGTGACAGGTCATTTTAAAAAAGTGAGAGGGAAAGAAAACCTTTCTTAAAAGGCGCCGGCCAGATCTGCATATCGAAAGCGCATGATTTAGCTAGGCTGGTATACGGAGAGGGGAAGGAATTAGAACCACCAAAACAAAAAGGGAGAGAGTCATCTGCTGCTATCCTCTTTATATCTCTAGAAAAAAAAATCCCGAATTTCAACACTTAAAACAGTTCACTGAAATCAAGTAACGCCTGTCTTCTTAAAAAACCATCCTCGGCTCACCACTATGGGACTAAAAGCACCTGCAGCAACTTTCCCTTGAGCTCTCATCACTTCAGCCCCTCGCTGGGAGAAACGAGGTAAGGCGGATTTAAAGAGGTAAAGCGACAGCTCGCGGTCTCTAGTCACCAAGTGGCAGAACCACACTCGTTTTCCAGCCTTTCGGGGTCCAGATCTCCCTCTCCCTTCATTATTTGGAAACTCACTCTCTTCATACACTAGGGACCGGATCCCGGATCCCCCCACACAAACGCCGACCGTAAGCACTCCCACAGCGGGTGGGCAGAGCCTCGCCCAACACTCCCCTCCAGGGAACCCGTCAGCGGAAGCACGCGAGCAGGGATTAAACTACAGCCAGCGAATCAGGGAGCTGCGTGGCACTGGGGACGCGCTCTATCTGACATCACTTCCTTCCGGAACGGGGTCGCGGCTCCATTTCTACAGCCCCACTCCCCTCTCCCCCGGAAGCCGTGTTGCTGGTCGAGAATGGCACTCGCCAAGAGCCCCTTTTGCGCCCAAAGAAGACCAGAGAGTAGGCAGGCGCCAGCGGCAGTGCCAAGAGACTTACGGAGCCGAGGAGTTGTCAGGGAACTGAGAGCACCAACACAGAGCCTTCTCGTAATGGTCTTGATACAGCTCACGAATCTTCCTTCCGAAACTTCAACTCCCAGAGGCAGGGACGGCTGCTATGCGTAGGGGGCCACGGCGCGTACGCCTTTACGTCATCAAACTGCGCCACATTTGGACCTGCAGCGAAAGAAAGGGGAGGGAGTTCATGTTGGGCGGGTCCTGGAGTGAGGGTTTTTGGAGGGGAGGAAGTTACACTGTCTGATTTTGAACCTCAAAGCAAGTGTATGCTTGCAGGCATGTATTCATTTATATATTCCTATGGGGATAGAGGAGGGGTGTAAGGCATAACTACTTTTATAAATTTTAAATGCGAAACAGTGATGGAGAGCTCTTTAATTCTCTACTGGAGATGGAAGGAAAGCATAGCTACGCCTAAACTATGATGTATACGGAAGAAGGTTGTTAGTATCACATGATTTCACACTACTCAAATGGAAAATCAAATTGGAAGAGTGAATCAAATTCCCAGTAAGGTGCAGTTAAATCCAGGATGTTTAAATTTTTGTCTTCATTATACCCTAAGTCTTGACCTCCATTCATTCCTTGAACTATTTTTCTTACAGTTTTGCAAAACATCATGTGACGTTTCATTGTTTATAATACACGACCTTATATGATCTTTTTGCTATATATAGACCAAGTCAACTTGAGGGAGAACTGAAGCATAATCTAGTAGACTGTCGTTTTTAGCTTTTCTTTTAGCCTTCTTCTAATAGGTGATTACTGCAGAATTTGAAGATAAGAATGAGATTTGAATGGATGAATAGAAGACTGCCATATTGGTATGTGAAGAATTGTGAAGTAAATTATTCTTGATACTTGAAAACATAATTAAACATGTTTAAAGGCTTTAATGAATAGAAAATTAAGTTCAAAATTTAGTTCTCTAATCACAAAACTGAAATGATTCTTGCTTTAAACCCTCAAATTTTACTTGAAAAACTAGGTCAGCTATAAGACTGTTGTGGGTTACTTCCTGTTTCTTCCTCATCTTAAATCTAAAAGATCTCTTAACTGAACATTGACAACAAATTCTGGATCCATTTCTGATGTTAGTAGGGCATCTCTTTTCCAGCTGCCTCTATATCAGGGCAAAGAGTAGCTAAGTAAGGATTAGTAATTGGATATGTAGCCCTTCACATGTAGGTCATTAAACTCAGGCTGGCATAATGACGTGCCAAGTTTTTCAACAGCTGTTCAGTGCCTCTCAGGATTCTGTTTATGAGTAATAATATATTTTTTCAGTGTTACTGTTTGGCATCCTTATGTATTTAAAGCAGGAGTTTTTTAAGTTACCTTAAAAACCTTCATATTGTCATGGTAGAGTCAATAAGTTTTCTTTTGATATAGCCATTTTAACTTTATAGTCATGTGGTGCAAATATTTAAGTGATTCTACTATCAATGATTCTACTATCAAGCACCAAAAAAGTGCCAGCAAAAAAAGGGGGGGGGGGTTTAATCAGAAATTGAAGCATAATATAGAAAGTATAGGAAAGTAAATTCATGATATGAAATAATTGTCATTGATTTGTAAAATTCATGTGTTTCATTATGTGATGCATTTATTGAGTTCATGTTTTGGTCTTAGTACTGTTCATACAAAGATAACTAGATCATAATCTGTGTCCTTTTAAGGAATCCATAGACTAGTGGGCAAGCCAGCAGTAAATAAATACCCATACAACATACAATGTGCTTGAGATACCTATACATGAAAAGGAGCAACTAAATGCTCTTGGAGACAGGAAATATAGTTTTAGAAATTGAATAATTTTGCTCCATGTTGGAAAATAAGTGGTTTTCCAGGTATAAAGAAGAAAAAGGTATTCAAATATTGGGAGCTAAAAAGCAAAGACATGTCAAAATTTGGCATATGATTGAAAAGCTGTGGATAGGATGAAGAAAAAGGAGGAAAGAATAACCCTAAGGGTTTTTTAATTTGGACAACTATAGGAATGCAATTATGTTAACTGGGTCATTTAGGGAATAGTGGGAGAAAATTAGGTTTTGAAAAAAATAGTTTGATATTGAATATGTGGGTTCTGGGGAGTATGCGGGATTTCTAAGTAGAAACAGATTTAGAAATCATTAGCAAATATTTAGTGGTTTAAGCCAAAATAAGAGTTTGAAATAAAAGAGATTCAAGTTCATGGTTGCAAACCTATAATGTCTATGAGGACTAGAAGATAACAATGAAAGAAACTATCTGGGAGAAAAGTACAATCCTGAGAGACCATTCTCTGTATAGTCAGGGCACAGGTTCCAAGTAGGAATATGGGCTTCATTACATCAGATCTCGATTTTTAAAGAGAAGCCAGGAAACTGGATTTTTATGTGAAATCGGGTTTTTAAGTGTTGGCAACTATTTTGTTCTTTTTTAAAATAGTGAGCAGGCTAAACAAAACATGTGGACCACAGTCAAATAATTAGCAGTCAGTTAAGTTGGACTGTGGTTTGTAGGGTGCGAAAGGGGCTCAGATAGAACTAGAAATTTGTAACAACAACAACAACAAAATGGTAATAAAGACAATTATGAGCTCCTCCAAATGTTTGGCCTGAAAACATTGGGCAGTCATCACAAATTGCATTATTTTAAGCCTAGTTCTGTTATTTTGTTAAGTCTAAGAGTATTCTTCAGCAAGTTGGGAGTGGGGAGGTATGGGAATAGACTAATCCTTGTGAGTACATTAATTTCAGGCTAAGAAAACAAATTAATTTTTAAATTAGTTGGAGCTATCTAAAAGGCAGAATAATATAATCATTTCAACTTGTATTTTGATTGATTTCAAAAATATAGGAAAAGTTTAAAAGTTTAAAACTTGAAAAGATATAACATACTCCCTCTCCAATTAATACATGAATATTGAAGCTCTGTGAAGATAACTATGGAGGCATTGTAGTCTGAATCTCTTTTTAAAAACAGGTAGAACATCTTGGATAGCAAAACAATAACAATAACAAATATAGACCATGACTATAACATAATTAAGTGAAAAAGAAGCCTCATAAAGCTCATAATATAAGCAAGTGGGAACAAACTGTCAACTTAGTATCAGTTTCTGGGTAGGAAGAAACAGCAGGATGACAACAGAGCATCTGAAAGCCATGAGAATGGGAGGCCCCCCAAACTGCCCACAGGTATTTACTGAAAAGCAAGGGAGACCAATATGAGATCAAGAGCAAAACTGGCTGTCTGTAATGTCAGGGTGAGTAGAAAGGGAGGAGCAGGAAGGTCTGAAAGTGCTGGAGAGATATGGAGTTTATGAACTCATAAAACTTAATAAACCTGAGCTCCCTTGTTGGGCAAAGCCCAACACTGCGTAGAAACTTCTGGGAATAGAATCCAAATTGAACAGGAATGGGACAATAGAGGCAAAGAAAAATTCAGGTCCAAATCAAAGTGGGAGAGAAGAGACAGAGCTCAGAAATGACAAGGATACGTAGGTGTCATTGTATGAAAACATGAGAAAAGGAAGCTTTGGAATCATGAGGCTAGAAATCTATTATACCCATCCCTTCCTCTTAAAGGTAAAGGATAACTTATTTAGCTTAAAAATATACCACAAAAAGGATTACAGTTAATTTCTTTTCAAGTTGTTATAATAAAATATGAAATAGAGAAAAAAGCATATGAAAACTATAACCCAATATTTCAAACCAAAAGATTTTTTTTAAATGATAGAAGATAGAACAACATAAAACAAACAAACAAAAACCTCAGAAATAAAGTGACTGGAGGAAAGAAGATTTGAAGAGGAGTGACAGAACTCAGAGAAGAATACAAAAATACAAAAAGTACACATATATGTATTTGACCATCTTACTGGGAGTCTTAATGCAGTAAGATAAGAAAAGGAAATCGTTTTCTTAGAGATTACTAGAACAATATATACCAACAAATTGGAAAACCTAGAAGAAATTGATAAATTCATAGAAATGCATAACCTCATAAGACTGAATCATGAAGAAATAGAAAATCTAAATAGACCAATTACAAGTAATGAAGTTGAAACAGTAATTTTAAAAGTCTCCAAAAAAGTAAAAGTCCGGGACCAGACAATTTCACAGGTTAATTCCACCAAGCATTGAAAGAAGAGTTAGTACCTATCCTTCTCAACTTATTCCATAAAAAATTGAAGAGGGGGGGGACACTTCCAAACTCATTTTACGAGGCCAGCATTATCTTGATATCAAAACCAAAGACAGCATCAATATTCTGGATGAACACAGATGCAAAAATTCTCAACAAATTATTAGAAAACTGAATTCAACAATAGGTTAAAAGAATCATAAGTCATGATCAAATGGGATTTATTCTAGGGATGCAAGGATAATTCAACATCTACAAATAAATGAGTATGATATACCACATTGACAAAAGGTAAAATGATCATTTCAAGAGATGCAGAGATTGACAAAATTCAACATCAATTTATGATTTAAAAAAAAAAAAAAAAACCTCGGGGTACCTGGGTGGCTCAGTGGGTTAAAGCCTCTGCCTTAGGCTCAGGTCATGATCTCAGGGTCCTAGGATTGAGCCCCGCATCTGGCTCTTTGCTCAGCAGGGAGCCTGCTTCCCCACCCTGTCTCTCTGCCTGCCTCTCTGCCTGCTTGTGATCTCTGTCTGTCAAATAAATAAATAAAAATCTTAAATAAATAAATAAATAAATATTTAACAAATAAAAACTCTTAACAAAGTGAGCATAGAAGGAAATGTCTCCATATAAAAAGGGCCACATATGACAAACTCACAGCTAACATCATACTTAATGTGAAAAACTGAGAACTTTTAAGATCAGGAACAAGAGAAGGATGGCTACTCTCACCACTTTTATTCAACATAGTACTGGGAGTCCTCGCCACAATAATCAGATAAGAAAAATAAATAAAAGGCATCCAGACTTATAAGGAAGATGAAAACTGTCACAAGCTGCAGATGTCATGATACGGTGTATAGAAAACCCTAAAAGCTTTATTTACTAAAAAGAACTATTACAACTATTAAATGACTTCAGTAAATTTGCAGGATAATATACAGAAACTTATTGCATTTTGTACACTAATACCTATCTAAGAAATTAAGACAATCCCATTTATTATTGTATCAAAAATAAGATATCTTAGGAATATTTAACTGTGGTGAAAGACCTGTATTCTAGACATTGTAAAACATTAATGAAAGAAATTGACACAGATAAATATGTATACCATGCTCATGATTGGAAGAATTAATATTGTTAAAATACCAAAGCAATTTACAGATTCATTGCAATCCCCACTGAAATACCAAGGGCATTTTTTTATAGAACTAGAACAAATAAACCTTATATTTGTATGGAACCACAGAAGATCCTGAATAGCCAAAGTAATCTTGAGAAGGAGAACAAAGCCAGAGGTATCACACTAGCTGATGCTATACTACAAACCTACAGTATTCAAAACAATATGGTACTGGCATGAAAATAGACATATAGATGAATGAAACTGAATATATAGCCCAGAGGAAAAAAACATGCATTTATAGTCAATTAATTTATAACAAAGGAGGCAAAAATATTTGATGATGAAAAGAGAGTCTTCTCCAGAAATGGTGTTGGGAAAACTGGACCACTATCTTACACTATATATATATACAACATAAATTCAAAATAGGCTAAAGATTTGAATATAAGTCCTGAAACCTTAAAACTCCTAAAAGAAATCATAGGCAATAAGGTTTCAGACATCAGTCTTAACAATACTTTCTTGGGACCAGTCTCCTGGTCCAAGGGCAATGGAAGCTAAAAACACAAAACAAACAAACCAAAGGGATTATATTGAACTAAAAATCTTTTGCACAGTGAAGGAAACCGTCAAAAAAATAAAAAGGCAACCTACTGAATGGAAGATACTTGCAAATTACATATCCAATAAGGAGTAAATATCCAAAATATAAAAGAACATACTCAAATTAATATCAAACACCCAAACAACCAGATTAAAAAATCAGCAGAGGACCTGGGTAGACATTTTATACCAAGAAAACATTAAGATGGACAATAGTCACATGAGAAGATGCTCAACAATATTAATCATCAGGGAAAGGCAAATCTAAACTGCAGTGAGTTATTACTTCACAGCTCACACACAGCAATGCTGTTTGATAGTATTTTACCCACAGTAGCACACTTCTTTCAAAATTGTAGTCAATCCTCTCAAACCCTGCTGCTTCTGCTTCATCAATTAATTTTATGTAAAACTTTAGTTGTCATTTCAGTGAATGTCACAGCATCTTCACCAGGAGTAAATTCCATTTCAAGAAACCACTTTCTTTGCTCATTCACAAGATGCAAATTTTTACCTGTTAATTTTTTTTTCATGAGATTGCAGCAATCCTGTCACATCTTCAGGGTCTGCTGCTAATTCTAGTTCTCTTGCTATTTCCACCATATCTATAGTTAATCCCTTTACTGAAGTCTTATGTCCTTCAGAATACTCCCTGAGGGTTGAGATTGACTTCTTCCAAACTCCTGTTGGTGTTGATATTTTGATCTCTTCCCATGGATCACAAATGTCCTTACTGGCCTCTGGATCAGGGAATCCTTTCCAGAAGGTTTTTAATTTACTTTGGTCTGATCTATCTGAGGAATCGTTTATCTATGGCAGCTATAGCCTTATGAAATGTATTTCTTAATTAATAAGATTTGGAAGTTGAAATTAGTCCTTGATCCAGAGGGTGCAGAATGAATATTGTGTTAATGGACATGAAAACAACTTGAATCTTATTCCACATCCCCATTAGAGCTCTTGGGTGACCGGGTGCATTGTCAATGAGCAATAATATTTTGAAAGGAAGGCTTCTGAGTAGTAAGTCTCAATAGTGGGCTTAAAATACTTAGTAGCCCATGTTAGATAAACAGATATGCTGTCGTCCAGGCTTTGTTGTTTCACTGATAGAGCACAGGCAGAGTAGATTTAGCATGATTATTAGGAGCCCTAGGATTTTCTGAAAGGCAGTTGAGCATTGGCTTCAACCTAAAGTCACAAGCTGCATTGCACCTAACAAGACAGCCTGTCCTTTGAAGATTTGAAGCCAGGCACCGACTTCTTTTTAGCTATAAAATTCCTAGATGGCATCCTCTTCTGTTTCTTCCACACCAAAAATCTATATTTAGTGTAGCCACCTTCATGAATTACTTAGCTAGGTCTTCTGGATAACTTGCTGCAGCTTCTACATCAGCACTTGCTGCTTCACTTTACACATTTTTGTTATGGAGATGACTCTTTTCTTTAAACTTCATAAATTAACCTCTACTAGCTTCGAACTTTTCTGTTAGCTTCAAACATTACAGCTTCCTCACCTCTCTCACCCTTCAGGGAACTGAGGAATGTTAGAAAGTTTCCCTGGATTAAGCTTTAGCTTGAGGGAATATTGTGGCTGGTTTGATCTTCAATTCAGACCTCTCCACCTTTCTTCATATCTGCAAGAAGTTTGTTTCACCTTCATTACCACTTTTGTGTTCAGTGGACCAGCCCTTTTAATTTCCTTCAAGAATTTTGCATTCAAAAGTTGGCTAATTGTTTGGCACCAGAGGCCTAGCTTTTGGCCTAGCTGGGCTTTTGACATGCCTCCCTCACTAAATAATTGCTAGCTTTTTATTTAAAATGAGAGACAAGTGATTCTTCCTTTCACTTGAACACTTAGAGGACATTGTAGGGTTATCAACTGACCCAAGTTCAATATTGTATCTTAGGGAATAAGGATAACCAAGGAGATGGAAAGAGATGGGGGAAGAGCTTGGTCAGTGAAGCACTCAGAGCACACATGTTTATTTATTAAATTCTCCATTTTATATAGACGTGGTTTGTGGTGCCCTAAAACAATTACAATAGTAACACCAAAGATCACTAATCATGGATCACTATAATAAATATATTAATAAGGAAAAAGTTTGAAATATGGCAAGAATTACCAAAATGTGACACAGAGGCATAGAGTGTGCAAATGCTATTGGAAAAATGGCACCAATTGGATCTACAAAGCACAATAAAGTGAAGTGCAATGAAATGAGATATGCATGTATCTTAGTTAATAATAATGTATCAGTGTTGGTTTGTTAATTTTAAAAACACAAAACAAATCTTACAAATAATGTAAGATAATGGGAATAACTAGGTGTAGGCTATATGGGAAATTTCTGGACTGCCTTAGTAATTAAAATCAATCTGATCCAAATTTAAATTTTGTTTTATTTACAAGAGTCTACTGAAAGAGAGTCATCATATCTCTCCTTTAAATGTTAGAAATTCAGGGTTTTTTGTGGCCAAAGATAATGTAGTTAGACTGCTCTTAGGGAGCTGTTGGGTTACTACTGAACCATAAGGATTTTTTGTTGTTGTTGTTGTTAAATATATGTGTGTGTATAGGTGGGATAAGGGTAAAGTTTAATAACTTCATTTTGGAAAAATTACTATCCTTTTCAGAGAGCCTTAGATTTCAAATGTTTGAAACCTAAGTCTCCCTAAGTCTCAAGTTTATTCTCGTTAAGGAAAGACATTTAGTGTTAGGCAACTAGGTTCTTATTTTTCCCAAGAGAATTCTTAAGATATACCTTTTAAAATAGTTCGTGTGTTCTCCTATACTTTTGCCTTGGCATAAAAGAGATCATCACATCATAAGAATATTCTCAACCTAACAGAATTATTTTTTGTAAGACCTCTTGAAAATTCTAACTCCCTCACTGAACTGAAAATGCTTTTAGACTTTATTATGACCACTTAGGGGTAATTTGAAATGCCCTAAATTTTTTTTTCCTATTAATGTCATGTTTCATTTTGTTTTTTTTTTTTTCCCCCTAAGAAAAGAGTAAGGTGTTCTAATGTTCTAATGTTTAAAAGACTTTTTTCTTTTCCTCTATAGCTATCTTATAGCCTGACTTACTATATCTATATCTGGTAGGGTAATACATTTCCTTCCAACCTCTAGTGGGTGAAGTTCATTTATCTTCCAATCTACAAAAATGAGTTAACTCCTAATAACCTCTGATACTCAACAGAAACACAACTGTACTTTGGAATTAGTCATCCATCTTTATGTATTAGTCTCTTATTTTTCACTGCAAAAGAGTTGTATAGCAGATATTCCACAGTATTATGTACTATTAATAGAATTTCTCTGCAAGAGAATTGTTTTAAAATCTATTATTTGATTTTGACAGGCTTAACACAAATCAATTTTTTCCCCTGTATGTTCTGGCTGAAACATCTAAACACAACAGTCAAGCGCTCTGTTAGCCACTGTACAAAATTGTGATGGATTTGCTAAGGTTAGTGACAGTCCCAATTAATATTTCTCTGTCATCATTAAGAAATCAATTTTTCCACTTCCTATCTCTAATATTTTTTGAATAGAGTAGTGATTAGGTTTTCAGGTTTATTTTTCTATATTTCTTAAGTTATTTTTACTAAATCCATCCAAGCCTCATTTTTCTAATATGTTAGTTGATTGTTAGGCTATAGTGGAAAAAATCTGAAGTGCTCAGCATAGGGTATTATACATAGTAGTTGTTTCATAGATGGCAGCTTCTGCTATTTTTATACTGTGCTGTGCTTCTGTCCTGCTTCATATGCCATGTAAAATAGGTGACGAGTTTGGGGAGGTATCTTCCACATATATTATGCCATGTTTGCTCTACTTGATCAACCGCGCAACAGAGAAGAATGCTTCTTCTTAGGTACCCAGAATTCACTGAATATGGGAGAGTTTGATGTTCTTATTTTATTTCTGGTAAAACAGTCTTAAGTCTTTCAAATGTCTTTATACAAAGTAAAAGTTATAAGCAAAATATAAAAGGATGATGTTATTTAAGGATGATGTTATTTATTACTAACAGAAACAGGCTCCTTTGAACATCCTATGCTGAAATGTTTGTTTAATACTATGATTCATAGAAGCTTTCTTTCTAGTCCGAAGCAAATGCTCAAGTGAAACTGCATTTATTTTATTAAGCAATACTGATACATCTTTTATTGGTTGGACTCTGGCAAACACTTGACAACAAATGGTACTTTACCCAAAGAGACACGTATCATGCATGCATAGCATAGTCTAACCACAAACATTAAAGTTCTATGTACCTGTGAGCTCAAATGGAAATACAAAAGATAGTTTTCATAGAATCACATGAATCAAACCAATCTTTAATTTAAACAAATAAGAATGTAAAGTTTATGTGTCTATAATGGCTTCATATCACTATGTATGTAATGCAGATATTGTAGGAGACATAGAAATCCATTCAAATGTAAAGCAGCAAAGCACTTTCACATTACCTTGTACTTATAATTCCTGCTATTCATAAAAACCTATATTTCTTCAACAAACATTTTTCTAAGAATGGACTTTCCTGTTTACCCCAGGAAAACTTATTATTTATACTTTTGAGGTGGTAGTCACAGCTGAACATTTTATTTTTGTATAAGTACTTTAAACATACATGATTTGTATATGAAACTTAGGATAGCAAATTAAGTTTTAATATCAATAGGTGATAAAGGCAATTTTCATCCTTCAATTCTTTATACAAAATATATTTCAAGAGGTAAAATGCTTAACTTTGGAAGTTTAAAAATTTTATATTTCATTTTGTGACCCTATTAAGTTAGCTGCTTTTTATTTGGGTTGTCTAAAAGATATAAGTTTAAGGTTAGGATTTTAGAAAAGGGCTTTGAGAAAGAGGAGGGAAGATTTAAGAACCCGTTTTATACTTAAAGATAGCTATAAGTATTTTGAAGTTCATTCAAATAAAACCCTTCACCAGTGCTTTACTCCCTGCCAAAACATCTCTACAGACACCCCCTTTCCTCACCAACCATCTCATTTTAGTAGGTTTTCTTCATAGCAGGTTTCTCTTGCAGGAGTTTTCAAGGACAAGAGTTGGTTCACTTAACCAAACTAGAATATTCACTTTAATTCTAGAGAAATTTCCTAATTAATTTTCTGTAGCAAAAATGCTAAGGGCTAGAATTTCCTCTCTGAATCTCTTCCTAGAAATGGGATCCAGAAAGCACAGGGGACACCGAGCCAATCTGAGGACTCAGACAAGTGTTTCCTGTCATGGAAATAGCTAGAGATCTGCTATAATAGCCTCACTTGACCTGCTAGCACGTTAGTGATAGTGCTGATTTACTACAACCCCATTAATTTCACACATAAAGAGAACAACCTCGTTTTCAAAATGGAAAGCTCTAGCTGCTATCACATTATTTTGAAGTGGTTGGTGGTGGTACGACTTAAAAATTTAAAAATAAATCTTAAAATTCAGAGTGATTTTTAGATAATAGCATACACATAGTATTAAAAAATTCCAAGGATGTAATAAAATTCAATTAAGTTTAGCTTAGTTTGAGAATCCTCACCACCTTCGCACATAAAGTGGCAAAATGTACAGAAAAGCACTTAACATAGGATGATGATGACTGTGTACTGAGCAGAGAAGTATCACTACCAGTTTTTCTCAAGTGTCCTTCCATACTTCTGAATTTATAGAAAGGCAGACTGGTTTAGCTCTCAAAAGTGAAAATTTTCTTGATTTTCCTTCTTAAGTAAAAAAAATAAGTAGAGTGAGAGACTGAAAACTGCAGCCCACCTAAGTTTAATCATTAATAGTGAGCTCTTTGGTGAACTTAGGTCCTCATTTTGGAGTTTGGAATCTGACCTTTCCCCAAAGATAAACATGCTTGTTGCAGGTTCTGAGGAGGGTCACTCCCTCACTGCCATCAGAAGAGTCCACTTCTCAGTGACTCCTGGCTGGGAACTGGATGCATTAGAGGGTAGCTAGTCATTATGATTCTCCTCGCTGTGCTTTTTCTCTGCTTCATTTCCTCATATTCAGCTTCTGTTAAAGGTAAGTTTGTATTTTTGCTAAACCTTAGTTTTAATCATTGAGGGAAAAAGTGTGTGTGTGTGACTAGTGAAAGAGTTCCTAACTAAACCATCTTCAAAACTACATAACTTTGGAATATTCGTGAAGGCATGCCTGGGTTGGAATGAAAACCAAATTCAAATTCCTACATACATTAAGAAAACAGAGGTTCCTTTTAGTTTCAGCCCCTTAGACTAATGTGCTCCTTGCTTCGATTTCTCATTCATGATCTATTTTTAAAAGAGAGAAAAGAAATGCCAGCTATTGTTACCTGTTGCTGTTGGTCACTCACTGAATGCAGCTCCTTCATTTGAATTGTAAAAGAGGATTTAAAAAAAAAACAGTCTTTAAATTTCCTTCTAGTTGCTTAGCAATGTGACATCAAGAAGAATCAGACCCAATGAAAAAGGCATTTGATTTCCCAAAGAATTATGAATGAAATGGCAAAGCATGCATTTAATTGCATTACCATTCAAAAGTGAGAATTATCATAATTGGTGAATTAAAGAAAATAAAACTACATGGTATAGATTTAAGAAATAAGACTTATTATGTTTGGATTAATAGTGTTACGAGTTATAGTTTCTACTTGAAAAGTTGATTTTAAAAAACACATGAATTGATACCTTTCAGAACAAACATTTTGAAAGGGATGGTTTCTAAAAGCTGAATGAAATGTATTAACATGGAATCTTGTTTAAATCACCTAGAATATAAACAAACTCCTTGGATTTCTAAATGTTGTACCTGATGTAAAATAATCACTTTTAGAGTCTCTTAAGAGGACACACTGTAAAAAAACAATTGATCTAACACGTAACTTAGCATGATAGGGTCCAGTTTTAACAACTATGTACTCTAAGTGATATAAAACAATTCACTTGTAAAGTTCTAAATCACTTTTGAGATAAGCTTTTGATGTTAAGATAAAATTAGTCTTAAGATTTCTCTTGAGAGACAATCTTTGTTATTAGAAGCAATAAATGCAAGGCTAAATTTAAATTATTTCACCTAAGCAAATCATACTTTAGGTTCTTGAACTAAAGATGGTATTTTTCACCAGTTTCTAAAGTGTTCATTATTTAAAAAAACAGTCCTTATGTGATATATCTGCCAAATAAATTGTTTATAGTGTTTAAAATATGAGGGATTTATATATCGTAGTATCAAATCTAATACCCTTATTATTTTGAGAAAAATTATTGAACTATAGTAGTTATTGTACACTTCTATTTTTTCCCACTTTATAAAGGAGAAAATTGGATTACCTGATGTTTTCCAAAACATGCACTTCTGAAGACTCTAAAACACACACACACACACACACACACACACACACACACA
The DNA here is from genome assembly GCF_922984935.1 of Meles meles. Lineage (NCBI taxonomy): Eukaryota > Metazoa > Chordata > Mammalia > Carnivora > Mustelidae > Meles > Meles meles. The sequence continues at coordinate 109,961,784 of NC_060067.1, read as the reverse complement.
CACACTACAAGGACATACAGAAATACAGTTTAGAACATGACAGATAGCTACAGTTTGTTGTATACAAGCTCAGTGACAACTCCAGAGTTTTATAACCTGAAGCTTATGCAATTTAGGAGACATCTTTGAGAAAAGATTGCAAAAACATCTTACTTTTGCAAATGTTACTATAAAAAAAGGTATGGCATGTATACACATTGCTAGGGTCCCCTTCCAAGACCTTGGAACGAGCTTGGGAGTGTGAGAGCCCCAAAGCTTAAGCATCATTAGCTTCAGGCTACAAGCTGCTTATGTCAAATATCATAAATAAAAAGTAGAGGACTTGACAGCTCTCTCTACCTGGATGTGATAACTTTTTGTCTTAGGGTACCATGATTACAGAGATGCCTCTGTAATAATTGACATTTAAGAAACAAACTACTTGTAAAAGTCTATTTTAAAATCAGGCCATTATAAATTTTGGGATCTCGTGTATCACCTGAAAACCCATCTCAAACCTAATTATAAATGCAGCTGTTTAGCAAATCCCCAGATCTGGGGGGGGGGGTTCTGAGTGCAGGTGGGACTGAAGAGAAGTGAGGATAGAACTAGTATGGACTAGGGTCTACTTAGAAGGGATAGGCTGAGTGTGAATGTCCTAAAGACTCAAATTTTCCCTACTTTTTTTCAATTGTATTTTGTCATGGCGGGATCTATTCTCAGTGCTTTCCTCAGGACTTTTTTTATAGTACTTTTCCTTTTGCTAACCCAAGCATAAGTTTTCTATTTAATCTTCTTACCTTGAAACATGAACTGTCCCTTCACTTCCAGTTTTTCTCTCAGTCCTCAGCCGGACCTGCACTTTTCAGTCCATTCACATTAATCATCTTCCAGTCTTTTTCCCTTATCCTTCATTCTAGTCTTTTACTTTTTGCCTTGTAGTTTTCTGTTGGAATCCTAAATTCCATGACCTATCCTTATCAATACTGCATTTGTCTTTAAATCTCACCTTGAATTTACCTAATTTTGATAAATGCATATTTTAAGATATTTCTTAATGGGTTCAAAACTGAGAGTTTTGTTGCTTTTAAGTCACTTAAAATTTTTAAATGCATTTGAAGGAACATATTGAAGAGGTTTTTTCTAAACTCAGTTTCCAAAAAGTGCCATTTTGCGTATTTTATAGAGCGATAGCCTAAGAAAGAAATAAGTCAATAGTATGAATAGAATATGCTCCCATTGCCCATTGTTGCCAGATCTCTGAATAACATAAACAGAGGAATACTTTTCAAAGAGGAAAGGATAACAGGGACAATATTACAGCAGTCCACTTATTTGAATCCTTTTACGTTTTATCTCCCGTTAGAGGTAAGAAAGGGACACGTGGGTGGCTCAGTTGGTTAAGCATCTGGGTCTTGGTTTTGGCTTAGGTCATGATCTCAGGGTGGTGAGATCTATCTCCATGTTGGGCTCTGCTCTGGGTGTGGAGCCTCCTTAAGATTCTCTTTCTCCCTCTCCCTCTGCCTTTCCTCAATCCCTTTCTCTTTCTCTAAGAAAAAAAAAAAGGTGGGAAAAAGATATGGAATGAGACCTACTTTTTCCAATGCTTTATCACTTCCAAATCATAGTCAAGAACTGATCTATAATATATTGTCTGTTTTCACATTCTTTTGATTGGTAAAGTAAAAGTAAGGAAAAAATGATCAGCATGATACTTTGGAGATCTCTGGAATTTAAGAGAAGCTACCTCCCTACAAAAGTTTCATAGTTATTTTAACCAGAAGACTTCTTTGTATAGTACATCTCATTAACTTAGACATCAAATTCTGCCTTCTATCTGCTATGTTAGACTGAAAGCAGAGTCAGCTTTTCTCAGCTTGTCATATAATGCTTACCTTTCAGAATTGCTGTGAGGATTAGATAAGATATGTATTTCCTTTATGCCCTCGGTGGAATTCGATACGCATCATAAAAAGTAGGCCTCTCTGACCAAAATACCTTTCCTGGCCAGAAAGCCAATGTTTGAACTTGTAGCGTGTCCCCAGTTAAAAGAGGTGGAGGTAAGGGAGGCAAGAGATAGTCACAGACTTTATCTCCTTCAAGGTTTTTCTTGACTTTTTCTATCTTCTATATTTTATACCTGAGGTTCTGCTTGATTGGTGCTTAGACACAGTTTGTTTTTATATGTATACTCTTAGATACCCACCTCCCACCTTTCCTTTTCATGGCTTTTCTAGATTCCTATTTCTTGTCTCCTTATCTCCTTTCTTTGAAGGTTTGTCAGAACGTGTAACTTCACCACCCAAAACTTTCCAGGGGCTTCCCATCTCACTCAAATTCTGTCATGTCCCTGCAAATCTCCTGGTCACCCATAGGTAACTATTTGACCTCATCTTTTGTAGTGTCTTTCACTTAACTGCTGCCTCTGTGGCCTTCCTGATCTTCATTACACATACACTGAGCTCTCCCCAGGACCTTTAAACTTGCTATTACTTTTATGTGTGTGTGGGGGGGGAGAGGGTGTTGGAGGGCAAGGTAAAAGTGTGGGGATAGCTGAGAGGGAAATGCTCCTCCCACGGATATCCATGTGGCTAGCCTAAGTAGCCTTTGCCCAGAATATCACCTTCTCAGAAAGGTCTTTCCCTCAGTATTCCCATTCCCTTTCTTATTTCATTTTTTTTAAATTAGCATTTCTAACACCTTATAATTTGCTTATATACTTTTTTATTGCCCATCTCCTCCTCATTCAAGTGTAAACTCCACAAAGACAGATATTCTGTCTGCTTATAACAGGTATAATCCCAGAGCCTAGAAAAGTGCCTAACACCCAGTAGGTTCTCAGTATATCATTGTTGAATGTATGAGTGAATCCCTAGCTTACTCTCTAGGAATGGAAAAGAGTTCAACCCAAAGGTTTAGATGTGCGTAATAAAGGAAGAGCATGGTTTCTAGAGCCAGACAGGCTGGGTTCAAGTCCTGTCTCTGTCACTAACTGTCTGGGTAACCTCGGATAAAATGTATAATCTCTATGCCCTTCCCTTTCCTTATCTGTAAAAGGAAACTAATAATGGTACCTACCCCATTAGGTTTGACAGAGCTGATCCTACTCCTTCACATTTCTTTGGATTAAGTTAACCTGGATTAGAGAGTAGGTGAATTGCTCCATATATCAATTATTTTGGCTCACTATACTATTTGACATTAAACTGCCCCTGCCATATTAAAGCCTGTACTAAGATTTTATGTAGTAAAACATTATTTTATTCAGCTAATTTAAATTTGCATATGTGTAGCTTTGAAATGTACCTTTGTCTAAATTTTTTTCCTTTTTTTCCTTCAAGATTTTTATTTATTTATTTGACAGACAGAGATCACAAGCAGGCAGAGAGGCAGACAGAGAGAGAGGGGGAAGCAGACTCCCCGCCAAGCAGAGAGCCCAATGTGGGGCTCGATCCCAGGACCCTGGGATCATGACCTGAGCCAAAGACAGAGGCTTTAACCCACTGAGCCACCCAGGCGTCCCTGTGCTAAGTTTTATTATAGCTAAATAAACTGTAATATATTTACTATAATTAATAGAGTAAATTACATTGCAGGGGATAGTCTTTAAATATCCAATTCAAGGAATTGCCTTCTAGTCCTTAAAATTACCTTGGCATTGATCTGTTGAACTGAAATGATATCTTAATTACAAATGGTTTTTATTAATTTTGTAAAGCAATTCCTGGCTAACCCTTTACTTTAAATCATATTCATCATACCTCAATAAAGCTGGGGGAAGAAGAGAAATCATATAATTTAAAAGCAATTGAAAGCAATATGATGACATTTCTTTAAAAAATGTTCTATGGTTCAACCAGGGCAAAATTAGATAATCTGATTGTTGATTAGGGACACAAACAAAAGTTTTCTGAAATGGAAGCTTATTTGTTTATTAGTTGTTCTTGCTGTTGTTCAAGTCTATAATTTCAGCAGATGGAGAATAGAACTATCTTTCATTTTTATTATTACTAATATTACTATTAGTAATATTACTAAGCTCCCACCAGGCACCACTGTGCCAGATGAACAATGTTTTATAGCAAGAAAGCACAGTTCATGGCCTGACAGTTCCCTTACAACTGAAACTTGACGTGTCGCAATCTTTATGCAGGTCACACAACTGGTCTGTCGTTAAATAATGACCGGCTCTACAAACTCACATATTCCACCGAAGTTTTTCTTGATCGGGGCAAAGGAAAACAAGAAGACAGTGTAGGCTACCAAATTTCATCTAATGTGGATGTCATCTTACTCTGGAGGAATCCTGATGGCGATGATGACCAACTTATCCAAATCACAGTAGGTATCCTCTACCAGAGATGTGAAGATTAGAGGTCAGCAAAGTCTTTGTGAAGTGCATCATTCAACGCTTTTGTGCTCTTTGTTATATATCCATTTAGTTTGTTATCTATAACTAAAATAAGTAGATCTACAGTTTTGAAATTTTTGCTAATCAAAAGTGGTGTGGTCTTTCCAAGTTGTTGAATCAAGCAAAAGAAGATATATGCTGGTAAGTAACTATAGCATGATGTTCAATTCTACATTTTGCATTAATAGGCACACTTAAACTAAAATTCACTTGAGATGTTTTAGGAATGAGAAGTCTGGAATCCATAGTCATGTGAAAAACAAGACCATTCTAGCATAAAGAAGAGATAAATAGGGAGGTCTCAATTTTTCTGAGTTCTTTCATGTAACAGAATGACCAATGAGGAAGTGAACCAATTCTGTCTTCTTCCTGAGGTAAGAACCATGCACTGGCCTGCATCACAGTGTTTGGTCAGTTATGATAATTAGATTTATGTGTTGAGAAAGGAAGTCAAATTAGATGGCTTCTGGGGCCTTGAACTTTCAGTTTTAATATATAGTGATTCCATATTTGCTTTTAAGAGCCTAAAGGCAATAGATTTCTCTAGTAAAGTCAGTTATTCTTCTCCACGTTAGTGTGAAACAGGTACACAGGACCAAGATCTGTTCCCTTGTAACTGATAAGTAGTTGTTGATAAACTTTATAATGAGGTATCAGTGTAATACGTGTACCAAGTGATCTTTGCCTCTTTGGATGTCTCTCATAGTTGTTGTATCTTCCAAGTTGGATCAAAACTTCATCATCCATCTCTCTGAGCCATTTCTCAATAGGACAGTAAAGTACTGTGAAGTAAATGTACTTCCTTGTTCAGTAACCAGACTGTTCATCTTTAATTTTGCATATGTAAGTGAAGTACAATGGATTAACATTACGTTCAAAAAATGGTAAAGTAAAGAGACCAGGCGGACAGCAACAGTCAACATGAATAAGGAGAGTAACTGACAAAAAAGAACCACCTTCCATTCATAATTATTGTAAACCTGAATTCACAGATTTCTTTAAGAATCAGTATTTTTACCTAATTCAAAAACCCAATTTTTAGATACCTTCTCCATTCTTTTAAAGTTAATGGCTAAGTCCTATGAATCATGAATTGAAAACCAACAGAATACATTATGGACAACACTGTTTATTGCTTTATCACTTTATTTTCTAAGAGACTGTAATGGAAATAGACATAGCAAGTTTTTCTAACAGGTTTCTTTCCATGATTCCAGATGAAAGATGTAAATGTTGAAAATGTGAACGAGCAGAGAGGAGAGAAGAGCATTTTCAAAGGAAAAAACCCACCCAAAATTATAAGAAAAGAAAACCTAGAAGCTTTACAAAGACCTGTGCTCCTTCATCTAGTCCATGGAAAGGTAAAAGTGATTTTGGGGATCCCACATCTTTCCTACTTCAAATTTTTCTTCCCGTCAGTAGTTATTATTTTGAAGTAATCATGATATCATCACTTTCATAGTAAATGGAACTTTTTCAAGAATAAGTAGAGATTGCAAATTAAATACTTCAGAAGTAAATCAAGGCATTGAATTCACTTATATTTTTTAGCCATTTGTTTCCCATTTTTATGAAAATCTTTATAGTAGAATCAAGTATTTTTTGAGAGGCATTCTTAAAAGGTATATTCCTTATTAAATTAAGAAGGATTAGAAAAATACTGTAACTCACTAGGTCATCACAAGTGATTATATCATTTGGGAAAGTAGACAAATTATGAGATTAAAATGAACTAATTTAGATTAATGATATTAACTCATAAGAATATCAGTATCTGGCTAATGTACAAAACTGAAGCTTTTGAAAGGGCATGGCATTCCCAAGGTTGAGTTGATTTTTTAAAAAAGTACTTAGAGCTTATTTAAAAACTATGATTTTGAAAAGCATTTTATTTATTAATGTATGAACACTATAATATCCATTTGGAAGTTTGCTCAGAGAATTCTGTAAGTGTACATTACTTATGATTTGATTGTAGTCTATTAAAAATGGCCTAAATATGTTTGGAATTAAGATACAATTGTGATCAGTGAATTACTAGACATTACATATGTAGACTTATGAAAAGCATAGATATTATATTGACAGACCTAAAAACATATCTGTAAAGATGATCAATTTTAGGTACCAAAGTAGAAAAATAGTAAGAGATCATTAGAGTTTAAGTGCCATGTGTCTCCAAAATGTCTCTAGATTAAAATTTTCTAGATTCAAAATAAAGGTAAAAAAATACTTTATAAATTTCAGACATGTAATATATTTCTAATAATGATGTGCATTTTTATAGGAAGTACTAAAAAAGGACTCTTGTGTTGTTATTTCTACAACCAAATATGAATCCCCATCTTAAGAATGCTTTTCTTCTCCTTGTCAAAATATTTATCATGCCTCAGGCTTTGCTCACAGCCCCTTTCTTTTATAAAGTTTATATCCTTCCAACCAGTTGGAAATCACCACCCCTCTTTAAAACCTGCTTAGCACCTTGTAGCTTACTCATAGCCCTTATCACTGTCCTTTGGTCATTTGTGTTCATTATTAGATTATGGGTTTCAGTAGAGAAAATTCCCATTGCTCTTTATGTTCCAGGCCCTCCCTCTCTCCTTCGTGCACTTCCACTCCCTTCCTCCCCAGCGTACCCAGAACCATGCCTTGTACCGACTGACTTGGTATTCCAGGAGTATTTCCTAGCATTCTCCCAAACCCCGTATTCTTCTAGGCTCATTTATATTTGGTGTTTATCACTGTATGTTGAGATTCTCTCTGTATCTGTCTGCATTCAGTATTCAGAGTAAGCTCATGGGCGCAATTGTGTCTTTAACTCTGTATATTCAGTGTCTTTGCTCATAGTGGCCACTCAATGAATGTTTGTAAACTAAAGGAATGAGTGTATAAGGATACCTGGGGTTAAAATGAGTTGAACTTTGAGAGTTTGGGCTTTGGTTATTGTTTGCTTAATAATAGCTAAATCAGACTGAGCACTTATTGTGCACCAGAGGCCGAAGGCATTTCATGAATTCTCTCTTCTATCCTCATGACAGCTCTGGGAAGCATCTTGTAATAGATTAGGAAACCAAATTTAAGAGCAGTAAAGAAACTTGCCTAGGCTCCTACAACTGGCAAGCAGTGGAGGTGGTATTAAAATAGAAGGTCTAATTTCAGAGGCTAGGTTGGAAACCTCTACATTATACTGTCTTCTAGCAGTAAGGCTTTGGGGAAGTACCACCTCTTTGGGGGACTTGTAATATTCCTATTTTATCCTTCAATGTATCTAGTAACTCACTTGATGTTCATATGGCACAACAACTTAAAATACTATTTTTTTTCCTCTCTGGCCTTCCAATGTGTAAAGACACTTGAGCCTGTAAAATATTAGTTGCATTTATAATCTTAATGACAGCCTCCATTTTATAGCCCCTTGGGTAGCAGTGGAGTACAAAGTCTTGTTACACACACAAAAGGACTTGGTGCCCTCACTGTTCAAAGGCTGGGCTGGAGCTGCCACATCATTATATCGGTGACTCCAACATGCCAATTCTACACGAGCTGTGATTGTAATGATTTACGATAGCCTCCGGTTAAAGTGCACTGTGCTCTCTATCAATGATATGATTAAAGTACTTGTTGGAAAAAAAAAAATATGGCCCTGGAGACTAAGAAGCCATGTGGAATTTTCAGCCACATCACTGTCAGAAAGATCATTATTTAAATGATCACTTCAATTTACTATGAGAGGAATTATGAAAGGAAAATCTGAACTACTGATTGGCAGTGTTATTAAAAAATATGTTCTACCCCAGGTTCGAATTAAGTTTTACCCCCTTGAAATTTCTGTGATTTCAAGGATGCTGAGCAGCATGTATTTTTTTGTCTTTCTGGAGCCCCTGTTTTAAGCTCCTACATTTGCATTATAAACGAGAGCCCATTAAAACACTCAAATGCATATTTATTGCACATAATCTTTTTTCCATGCCCACTCATCTTCCCTATATAGGTGTTTGGGCATGGCTCTAGTTTTGTCTACAAATCATATAAGTGAAGTTGGAAACATGACAGTTTCCTGGTTAAGTTGATTAACACTGACAAGCAAAAGATGCATGGGTTCTTTTTTGGGCCTGAAATGCTAATCCAATTAACTGGATAATTACCAGATTTCCATTTCTGGTTTTCACTGTCACTGTTGATTAAATTAACCTCATAGCTGCTGAGATGGCCCTTTATTTTGTGTGTTGTTTCTGGGCATTGATTTGTTCCCTGAATCTGGCAGTTTGGGTCCTTCACACACACATAAGAAATAGGACACCTTCAAAACCTTCAATTCTTCATCTATATCTTCACTCGTCTGTGTTCCAGCGTGTCATGGCCTAGCTATACTCTGTTAGATATGTATAACAAAGATGTATGTAGAGACATTGCTCCAGCTAAGTAGATTAAATAAAATGATTAGTTTGTTTGCTGGGATTCTTTTTGTTTATTTTTGGTATTTGGGCCAGTTAATGGAATTTTGCTTTCTCTTATTCTTAAAGAATGTAAAAATTAAGGGGATGTATGGAAACATTTTTTCCCCCAAGAAAAATAGTATGATGAATCCCTACGAATTCCAAGGCAAAATTGGCCCTCAAAATTTGACAAAAAGAGGCACTGCATCTCCTTTTCCCCAACTCACTCATTTTCCTCTATGTTTGGTTTCCTTGGGTTTAAGACTTAATTTGTAACTAGCTGGTATCACTGTTGCTTTCCGGAAGCTGTGGGTTCTGTGAATTTAGATAAGAGTCCTGTGCTCTCAGATGTTCAGAGCTCATTTCAAAACTGAATGAAGAAAATCAGCTTTATGGGCTGAATGTAATAAAGCTTACTTGGTTCTTGTTGCAAAATAATGAATTTAAGATTATTGCTGTGACAGCCAAATGGATTGAACTGCAAAGTTCTGACTTACTATATTTTTAATTTTTGAGAGCCTACTCAATTCTAACACTTTAGCGTTTTTAAGTATTTAAGCCCTAAAGATAACAGCCATACAAGTGAGGAAAACCAGATTTGTCCACTTTTCTAGTTTTAGGGAAACAATAAATATTAATAGAGTAATGAAAAAAAACCCTTTTTGTCTTCCAGTTTATCTTGTTCAATCTGTTAGGGAAAAAAAAGTTGTTAATACCATTTTTTTAGAGATCTAGCAGTCAAGATCAAAGCTTGATCTGTAGGCATGAGCCATTGATAAAAGAGCATTTAATCTTTTCTGTAGTCCAAAGATTAAATCAGAGAACTACGTTGCCTGAAATTTTAAGGAAAACTTTATATAAATACTTCAGGCACATTTTATAGCCTGGAAGGAAAGTGAGGATACTGATGACCATACAAGTGTTTTCACCATTTAATGGCTCCTCTTTTCTTTCTGAAGTACTTAAGACTCAAGCCACAAAAATCACAGGTCGTAGGCTATGTGTATTGCCACTATGTGAGTCCTTCTGGCTATGTCTGGGTTTAAGCGATCCACTTATGAACCTTTAATAATCATGATATCTGGAGATATACTTCCAGAAATTTGAAAAGGAAGTTACACTGTAATTCTGAAAAGGAAGGAAGACCCAGTTTACAAAATAGAACGTCAGAAACTCAGCCTTGGATCTGAGAAATTGCCAGTGATTTGTTTGAGAATATGATACCATGGATTTTCAGACGCTGAGGTCACCATTCCAGTTCCTTTTTAACCTGGACAAACACAATTCCAACATTTATAGGTTTGTTCAGTATAATGACTAAAATTAAATGCTGGAAAAAGTACCTAGTAAGTTTTTCGCTAGGCAGAGTATATGTAGAAAATAAAAATAGAGATTTGAGGCACTTGTTTGGCTAAGTCAGGCCGAATATTCTCTTCTAAGGTGTGAGAGTTTTCATATCGGTTGAATTGTTCTATTGGTATTAATTGAATTCATTATGTAATTACTGAGCTTTCTGTTTTACTTGAGAAATCATGGTTGGTTTTAAAGAGAATAGGAAGGCATTCAGGATATTTCCAGTAGGAATGCTCAGCTATAATTACCATAGACCTTGAGGATTTTTACAAGGAAGCCATATCCATGCTCTACTTCTAAATTGTGTGAGGTGTTTGGAGTTAATACAGGGTGAAAAGTGACAGAACTTCCAGAAAATTCTCTGTATTTTTATTCTTGTTTCTTAAACATGACCTAAATTACCAAAATGGTATGAGACATTGTTATCACCCCAGGCCTATAAATGTCAAGGATAAAACAAAGCTAAGCCACTGACCATTACAGACAAATCACAGTCATCCTCCTCATTTCAACCTCATCTCTTGCCTTCCGAAGGGACTCAAGGCAGTGCCTGTGTCAGGGCATGCAATGGTAACATTCTCAACCTCAAATCCTCCAGCCATCTCTATCTCCTTATATCCAGGGTCTACATGAGTGCTCTGGAGGGCCAGAGAAAATCACCCCTGTGGAATTTTGTCCATGGACCTTATGGCCGTGTGTAGGCCCTTGTCATAGCCCTTAGAGGTTGTGCTAGCTTATGAGTATCAAGTATGTTAATTGATATTATCTTCCCAGAACTGATTTCTTTGTTTTAAACATTGGTTCATTTTTGTTTCAAGCAGTGTTGCAGGTAGGGAACATATTGATATGTTCAAAGAAAATATTCCTGATTTCTCTTCCTTGGGCAATCCTTCTTGCTTTCACAGAAATCTCAGTCTAAATCAGCTCACTCTTTCCTTCCCTAGGCTATGCCCATCATGTTCAGAGCCTTAATTATCTGTCTCCCAAAGTTTTATATTTTCATGGTCTAGCTTTGTAGAAACTTAAATAATATCTTTTTACAAAAAAAGAAATCCCCAGCTTTGGAGTAACAGATCTCTGTCTTCCAGATTGATAAGGGTGAAAATCTGATCTTTCCCACTAATTATTTAACAAAATTGAAAAATGATGCATTTTTACTTCATATATGTTTGTCTCTCCCCCACCCCAGGTCAAAGATTTCTACTCATATCCAAATGAACCGGTGGCTATAGAGAATCTCAAGAGAGGATTGGCTAGCCTATTTCAGATGCAGTTAAGCTCTGGAACCACCAACGAGGTACTTACTAATATTAAGGATCCAGTATATTATTTGTCGATAGTTACAGAGGTTGCTTATATGGATTTCTATTTTAAGAAATTCAGTAAAAATTTACTACTATGGTAATGCTCAGAAAGGGTGACTAGGGTGGTTAAGTCTCATTTACATGTGAAACAGATTGCCATTTATCCCAATTTGTACCCAAATACAGGGTGAAGGAAATTTGAATCTATTATACTAAGGAGACTTCAGAATGACTAAATGGCAGAGGTGCAGAAAACATTGGGGAGCATTTCAGTGGCATCACTGTACATCACTATCCCATGGGGACCTTATTTAAGATATGGATTCCCTGCAGAGATTCTGATTCAATAGATTAGGGAGGACCTGAGCATCTGTATTACAACAGTTTTCTCAGAGAGTTTGGATGCCTTGTCAGTTTGGGGAACCAGAGGTCTATACCAACCCCCTTCATTTTACGGATGAAGAAACTGGGGTTAAACTAGAGAAGTTAAGTTTCTCTCCCAGTATCACACTTTGGGTCAAAGGCAGGGCTGAGTCTGAGTTACCTGTTCTGAATTCAGCCAACCCAGGAATGGGTGAAAAAAATCTAATTGACAGGGCTGGGCCAAGGGAATATTGGGTAGTTTACTAGAATAAAAGCCACGTGTGGTGCCAGTTGAGACCCAAGGGAAGGGACAGAGAAGCTAAACAGTCTGTGAAGGCAAGAATTTGCCCACACTCAAATTGTTAATGTGACTTACAATGAGTTGAATTAATCCCACAAGTTTTTAAGGATTTCTAATTATATTCAGCTAGTCAATGAGGGAGTACATGCCCATACTCACATCTAGATACAGCATTAAAAGTCAGATCCCTTTCCCACGTAATTATCCACTTACAAGAGGTTTTGATTATGATCAGGTCATTTGTCCAATTCTTCCTAGATGTTAAAGAGAGGTAGGAAATCCTTTATTATTACTGGGGCAACAGAAGGTGCTCGTAAGACCCAACAAAAGAGGATGAAAAAGAATCCACACGTTTCAGGAACACTGAATTCTTCCTGTCCTTTGGTCTTGTCAGCCTGGACAAAAAAGCAGCCCCCTATCACAATATCAGGAACCCCAGTTTTCAGGCCGCTTCCCTCTAGAATTTAAGTGGTCCATGTGAAAATCCTTAAAGATGTATTTTTACTTTTCTTTTTAGGTAGATATCTCTGGGGATTGTAAGGTGACATACCAGGCTCATCAGGACAAAGTGACCAAAATTAAGGCCTTGGATTCATGCAAAATAGAGAGATCTGGATTTACAACCTCAAATCAGGTATGATCGATATCACGCTTTTTAAGGCATCCAAATAATTACATTTTATAGATATTAATTTAAAATAACAGAAGGGGCGCCTGGGTGACTCAGTGGGTTAAAGCCTCTCTGCCTTCGGCTCAGGTCATGATCCTAGGGTCCTGGGATCGAGCCCTGCATTGGGCTCTCTGCTCAGCAGGGAGCCTCCTTCCCCCTCTCTCTCTCTCTGCCTGCCTCTCTGCCTACTTGTGATCTCTATCTGTCAAATAAATAAATAAAATCTTAAAAAAAAATAATAGAAGTATAAGGTAACAAATAATTGGGGAACATTTATAATATTTAGTTTAGGGTATTGTTTCACACATACCAAATGAAAAGGTTTATTTTCATATGTTACAAGTTTGGGTGGTGAAGGAAAGGTATTAAGAGGAAGCTCTTTTGAAAATTAGAAGAGAGTTTGCTATTTGACTTGATTCAGAGATAAAAAGCTGATTGTTGCAACTATAAATATTTATTTACTTACATATTTATTTATTTAGGTCTTGGGTGTCACTTCAAAAGCCACATCTGTTACTACCTATAAGATAGAAGACAGCTTTGTTATAGCTGTGTTCGCAGAAGAGATACATGCTTTTCGGATGAATTTTCTACAGACCATTGCAGGCAATATAGTATCAAAGTAAGATAATGAGGATATTTAAATTCTCTTTTTTATTCTTTGATATATTATTATATTTGGCTTTTAAATATACATGTTAGAAATGCTAAATGTATGTATAGTTTATGTATGTATTTGTTATATAGAGAGAGTTTTCTCATTTTGACTGTTAGCTTCTTGAGAACTGTGATTATATCTTATTCACCATTAGTTTTTATGTCATCTACAATAATTATGGCATCTGTTTTTAATAGAATTTCATTTAAAATTGTATCAATCATTTATTGAATCGATATACATTTTAAAAAGGCAAACTACTTGATTTGCTCTAGTTTATATTCTAATTTCTCTGTCGATCTTTCCAATGGTAAGGTTAAAAAGTGGTGGCATTTGCATGTTCTCTCTTTGAGATTTTTGTTGTTATTGTTAAGAAGCACATAAAAATTCCATCATAAAGTGATATGACAGGATTTTTGTATTTTTGATTTATAATACTGTATTCAAGCCCATTATTTCAGTGTGAGAAAATTTCTCTGGTCGGAAGTTCTCAGGGGCTTAAGGACAAGAATTTTCAAATCTAAGAGAATAGTTATTTTCAGATTTTAATTTAGAAGATTTCCTAACATTAAATATATTCTATCTTATGCCATCACTTGTCAAACGCTTTCTCTCAAGTAGCTCTAATATCAGAGTGCAGTGGATGCAAAGTCTTGGGAGAAGTGCTTCACACCATAAAGGCTTGAAAATTCTTTTGAAGTCTCATCTGGATAGAATTTTGCATTTTGCTTTGCACCATATTCTTTTCATGTATTTTTGTATAAAATAAATATTTTAAATTACTTATCAGGTCTATCAGGTTTCCACTGCCCTACAACAAACCACTACCAATTTAGTGGTGCAAAAAGCAACCGTCATTTTATTATTCTTTCTCGGAATTCTGGGTCTCGCCTTGGCTCAGCGAGGCATGCCTTGTTTGGCCTCTATTCTGCAGTGGCAGTCACTGACCAGAGCTGGTTCAAAGTTTGCTCCCTCCCCTATTTGCTATCTGGACTGGGAAGACTGAAACGTCTATGGTTTCCCCAAGCATTTCTCTTTATCAACATGTGGCCTCTCAAAATGGCAGCTTCAGGGAGTCATACTTTGTACATGGCAACTCAAGTCTCCAGAGGGACATGTGCTGCTGGCATTCCAGATGAAGGCTGAATTTCCTTTTTAAGATTTAGCCTTAGAAGTCACATAGTTTTCTTCCACTGTCCCTCTCTTAGTTGGGGGAAATCACAGAGTCCTGCCCAGGATCAAGGATAGGCATGCAGTCTACATCTTGGTGGGAGAAAGCATTTCAGGCAAAAAACATCGTGGAAGTAATTTTCAGTAAATACGATTTCCTAATTATCTTAGTTAACAAATGGTTGTACGGATGATATTTTCAGAAAGCAGGGCTAAATTTAAAAGAAGTGACAACACGTATCTTCTTTAGCATCTGAGCAAGTTTTCTTCCCTGTATTCTCTTAAGTCCAGACCCAGATTTTGAAGCCCTTGAGTAAAATTGTTGTTCCAAGAAGATTTCATAATTATCTTGAGGTTTCTGCAGTTTGAAAGACACGGACTCACATAGTGTGAAGAAATTTGTATCTGGTTTGCCAAAAGAATGGCAATCAGTAGCTTGTTCACTCAAAAGAAAGCTGCTAATGTGATAATTTCTCTTCCTTGATTGTGCAGGCAGAAATTAGAGCTGAAGACCACTGAAGCAGGCCCAAGACTGATACCCGGAAAGCAGGTTGCAGCCATAATTAAAGCCGTTGATTCAGAGTACAGGGCTCTTCCCATCGTGGGACAGAACTTCCAGAGCGAGTGTAAAGGATGCCCTTCTGTAAGTGTGAACAACTGCGTGGGGTGGTCAGACAGGGGAATAATCATGGCTTAAAATTCAACTTTCCTTTTGTTTCCAGTGGAAGCTTCAGTTAATTCTTTGAAGAAAGCTTATGAAGAGCTACCAGCCACCACTGAATTCTAATGGCACTAGCACATAACCGTATGCACCCGAGATGATGTGTAATCCAACAGTAATTAACTAATAATTATCGTCCACTCATTTCAAATTAAAAATGTTATGACTTAAGGGCAGCTTCTGAATAATAATACCTAGAATGCAGTGGGGGGTAAAGGGCTTAATGAAATTCGGGGAAAGCATGTTGTGTGAAGAGCATGGACAGGAATCTGAATCCTGAAAGTTCTACCACTGAATAACAGTAAGTCCTCAGGTGAAATATTTTACTGAGCTCAGTGTTCTGAGTATTGATGTGAGGACTAAAAGAGGATACTGAGCTCTCTGCTAAATTAGGAAAATTTTCTTTACCACACCCCCACTCCCTTACCATTACAGACAGAAATGAGATAACCCATCTCCAAGGAAAAGCATAGGTCATCATAACATTTTAAGTCCAACAAAGAGAAATTTCATTTATTGCATGAGTCAGTTGTGATGATGACCTGTGTCAGATGTGATGATGAGTCAGTGTGATGATAGGATGTTGGGGTCCAGCATTTCCTAATACTTAGCCTCTTGTCGGGAGAACAAACCCTTGGCTTCATGCTCTGTTGGTAGCTACCAGAAAATGCCATTTCCTTGGATATTATTGGCATTCAGAGAAGTAGAATTATCAAGAACTAATGTCATAATTTGCTTAAAGTATAAGACACTAAGTCATTGCTAATTTCTCAAATTTATCAAAATTGAGCTAAGGAAAAAACAAGAAGTAAGAATCATCATTCTTAAATCTCATTTTTTGTTTGTTTTTCTTCCATATATAAGTTAATGTTCCAGAGTAAATTTTATAATGTGTCATATGAAGGTGGAAATTATTTAGGAAAGTGACTGATTAAACCAATCATCTTTTTTAATGCTGTGAACTATTAATTTCTCTCCCCATGTATTAAAAATTATAAGCCATTTTTAGATTTGATAATTACTTCTTCATTATTGCAGGAAGGGTTTTTGTCTTTGAGGAATTGCTTTCGCAATTTCAGTACATTGTCACCATTGCAAACCTTTTAAGAAAAAAAATCTGAATTCACACTAGTATGCTCTCTGCCCTCAGAAATGACCCAGTAGGTCTTTAGCTAAGAATAGTTGGAATTTTGCTTTAGAATACCCTCTTAAGATTAGATAATCAAAAAGGATTTAAAAAGGAGAAAATATGTGTCTATTGCTTGTTAGGAGTGAATAATTTAAATATTAGTAGAATGCTGATTACCCCAGAATTAGAGAGCTGGAGGTCACTAACAGGATTAAACTCATTTTTTACAATGAGGGGAAAAGTGGTAAACTATGAAAAATCAATTGATTTGAAAATCAATCATTTCAAAGCCAGAATATCACTAATTAGAATTATTTACTATTGTTAAAATCATGATAGAATAACAATAGTATGAGAATACTTTCATCTAAATACTACTCTGCTTAACATGCAAGTAATGAACCGTTCAGACCTTAGCATAGTTAAACATTGCATTTCATAAAAACAATAAAATGAAGAGATAGAATAGGGAGCTCAAGTTATTACGAAGACTAATTTTCAGTGAGGTCGCAGTACATAAAAAACCTGACACAGTTATTCAGCAATTTTATGTTTTCCCCCCTTCCAACATCTCCTGCCCTTAAAGAAAATTCTGCGCAATTGAAGGATGGTCGTCAGAGCCTGGCCTTGGGTCTAATTCCCTTGGTGTAACGAATGACCTTATAGGCCCGGAAGCCTTGGTTCTTTGGAGCTAAGTACTAACAGTCAAAAATGGTCCTCTTGCAGAAGAATAGTACAGGGGTTCAGGAGGCCTCTAGATTTGTCTCTGAGAGTCACAGGAATGTGAGGGGGCAGGTGGCAATCAGGGATATGGAGGTAAGACACAAAAACCTTCTTTTGCTTGTCAGTTACAAGGCAAGCTTTCTTTCTGGGGAGAGCATCCCTTGACAATGTGGATGTTCAGAATCCCGAAAGTGGTATGAGCCTGCAGCCTGGTTTCTTTCAGCTGGCGGAGCACTGGCAGTCGACCAGAAAACACCTGCAGCCTGACAACCTCTCCAAGGCTGAGGCTGTCAGAAGCTTCCTGGCCTTTATTCAGCATCTCCGGACGGCAAGAAGAGAAGAGATCCTCCAGATCCTCAAGGCTGAAAGCAAGGAAGTGTTGTAAGTTCCTGAATCTGGTGCGGGTTGTCTGTAGAAAAGCATTTCTGGGTTATTGCATTCTTCTTAAGCAAGAAAGACCCCTTTTAACCAACCGCCCAACTTCCAAATCAATTACTGTGTTGTTTTTGCATTTTCATCAAAGAGTTATTATGCCACGATACAGTAATTTAACAATCACTTGGCCAGAAATATGTGAGAACAAAGTTTTGGCAGTGAGTCAGAATGAACATTTTTTGAGTGTTTATGAGTTTAAATCGGGTCTAAATTGGTACATAGATAAGGGAGGACAGGGCTTCATCTTGACCCCAGGATGCATGTGCTGCCTCCCTGTGTGTGGACCTATTAATTTACATTCGAAAAGATTCTGGAGTTGATTATAAAAACAGAAAAAGAGTATGACTTTTCAATTGAAAAATGTGATTTTATTAAAGATCATATGCATCAAAACCATTTTTTATATAGAAAAATTGAGGGGTCAATTGGGTGCCTTGGGTGGCTCAGTGGGTTAAGCCTCTGCCTTCAGCTCAGGTCATGATCTTAGGGTCCTGGGATCAAGCCCCACATCAGGCTCTCTCTTCGGCAGGGAGCCTGCTTCCTCCTCTCTCTCTTTGCCTGCCTTTCTGCCTACTTGTCGCCTTTCTCTCTCTCTCTCTCTCTCTGTCAAATAAATAAATAAAATCTTTAAAAAAGAAAAAAAAAGAAAAATTGAGAACTAGGGAAATAGTCAAAAGGATCTAGAAAAAAGAAATCTGTGCATTATTTGAATGTTTGCTGCAAGTGTGATTCATTGACATGCATAATAAAGAGAGTTGACTTAATTCTCAGATTTACTTTGTAAATGCAAGTGGTTTTTGTCTGTAACATAGAATTTGTACATACAAATTCAGCTGTATGGTACTAATTACCCTAATGATAAAGAAAGTGGCTCAATTAATTTGACAGTCAAAAATAGCCATTAACATAATAAAAAATGGAAATTGGCCAACTTATACACACACACACACACACACACACACACACACACACACACACACACAAACATACACACAGTACCAGTAGCTGTTGTCACTGAGTTCAAAGAACTCAGTTCTCCAAGAAGAGAATTGAGATTTTTTTCAAGAAGTTGTTCATTCTTTTTTTTTTTTTTTTTAAAGATTTTATCTATTTATTCGACAGAGAGAGATCACAAGTAGGCAGAGAGGCAGGCAGAGAGAGAGAGGAGGAAGCAGGCTCCCCACCAAGGAGAGAGCCTGATGCGGGGCTCGATCCCAGGACCCTGGGATCACGACCTGAACCGAAGGCAGAGGCTTTAACCCTCTGAGCCACCCAGGTGCCCCAAGAAGTTGTTCATTCTTGATTCTATTTGTTATTTACTTGCCTCGAGGACATTTTTAAAATTGATAGGAATTCCATATGACTAACCAAAGTTGGTTGCTGTCTTCAAAAAATAAATATTTAAACCAGAAGTTGAAAAATACACAAAATCAGAGATTCTCAGACTCCTGTTTTAATCATAGAACTTTAAAGTATATTTGTAGGGTGATTTATCTTTATAGGAAAGGCAAAGATAAAAGATACTGACAAGAAAAGTTAAAGAAATTGATATTAGTTTAGAATGGAGATTGACTTAAACTTTAACCTTATTTGTATCCTAAAAACCTTAAGATAACAATTATTTGGATAATTTCATGATGTAGTTTCTAAATCAGATTACAGGTTTCTTCCGCTACCCAAAAGTGAAGCCTTCCTATGAAACCTTTTGTAACCCAAAATGGTGTTAAGCAAAGAATTACCATTAATTTACATGGAAAATTTTTGAGCATTTTCAGACCAAAAAAAAAAAAAGATATCTCTTAGGTTTTTCTGATACCTTAGAACACATCTTGCAAATGGATACACAAAATAAATGGAGATATAGCCCAGATGCTCATAGACACAGTTCTAAGCTATGGTGGCCTGATGCTGAGATGCTGAGTGTAGGTCCCAGGGAAGGGGATTTGTGTGACCATATGCTGTTCAGGGGGCACACTGCCTTTATAATGGGCTTGCTACAAAACATGTTGAAGGCTATTTTGTTTTTAACTTTTTTTTTTTTGTAAAATCAAAAATCCTCTTCAGATTTCTTCTGGTTACCAAAAACAGGTACTAATGTAGGTCTTTTGTAAAAGCAAAGTAGCCTAACACAAACTTTGGAAAAACAGGGAATACTCGTATTTATGTAATATTGTACTATATAATATGAATCCACAGGTAATATAGTGTAATAGAAAGGATACTAGGATGAACTAAAATCAGAAGACCTAGTTTAGTTTCGTTTTTTTTTTTTTAATGTTTATTTATTTGAGAGAGAGAGAGTGAGAGTGAGCAGGGGGAGGAGCAGAGGGAGAGAGTCTCAAGTAGACTCCGCACTGGGCAGGGAGCCCCACAGGGGATGCATTCCCAGGACCCTGAGATCATGACCTGAGCAGAAGTCAAGAGTCAACACCTAACTGACTGAGCCACCCAGGCAAGTTTTTAATTTTGGGAGACCTGGTTTTTAATTTTGACCTCCAACAGCGTACAATCTTTGAGCAAATTGTTTACTTTTAGCCTCTCCAATCCTCACTTCTAATGTCTGTATAATACGGAGAATGATTCCTTCTATTTATTATAGCATAGTGAAAGACAGGGTGGTGGAATAAAACATTTCTCAAAGTGTCCGTTGTGTGTACCTTGTAATTTGCAAAATATTACCAAGTATGCCAAAAGGAAATAATTCTGTGAGCAGCTGAGTTGGAAAAATGCTGGGTGAAACCAAATTAAATAATTCTCTTGGCTGCAGAAATTTTCAACATCTCCAATTGTAAATTATTACATATAAGTTTACTTAAACATTTTCTAAACTTAAATAATCTTGAAGATCCCTTTCCTTACAGCATTTCATAGGAATAGAATCACATGGAAAAAAAAAAAAAAAACAACACTTTGGGAAACACTAATGTATTTAACAGACGATGGATTACAGAGTCAGAAAAACCTGAGTGTCAACCTCAGCTATACGCTTCACAGCTAGGGGCCGTTAACATCTCTGAGTCTGTTTCCTCATATGTAAGGGGGAATATTGACAGAGATGTCTCATGGGTTAAATGAAATATTTGTATTATTAACAGCATATATTTATCAAGTGTTCTAAGCACTCTGCATAGATTATGTAATCTAATCCTCCCAACAATTCTAAGGTAACCACTATTTTTAGCCCTGCCTTACAGACAAAGAAATGAAAGCAAAAGAGAAGTTGCATACCTAAAATTTCTGGTGCAGTACTTGTGTAATAGGCACCTAATAAGTATTCTCTCTCAGTCTCTCCTTCATTCACTACTAGGTTTTTGATTGATAGGAACAAAATGATAGAGTGCAAGTGTTTCTTTCTTTTTT
Source organism: Meles meles (assembly GCF_922984935.1). Classification (NCBI taxonomy): domain Eukaryota; kingdom Metazoa; phylum Chordata; class Mammalia; order Carnivora; family Mustelidae; genus Meles; species Meles meles. Next base: position 109,940,771 of record NC_060067.1, on the reverse strand, counting down.
TTTTTTAAGTATAAAGCACTAAACACATGTATGGTGTGTTTATACGATGTGGAACAAACTTACATTCATAATATATTCATCAGTATGACAAATAGTTTCAGAAATTTTAGCATCCCAGACTCAACCAGATTCCTGACAACCGGTGTATGTAATTAGAACTTGCCTATAGGAGTTCTACTCTGTCCACACATAACCATTATGGCTGAACATTGAACATGAACATGGTAACTATACCATGATATTTTTTATTTTTAGAAAAAAAGAACAACATCTTCTCCCTCAGATAAAAATTAAAATTAAAAGGATTTCCCATCTTTTCTTTAAATAATACTGCCTGAGTTAAACTAGGCATTTGAGAAATGTGTACATTTGCAAAGCTAATTAGACAAAAGAGAATCAATATTTGAGATCAATAACTCTGATGTCTTACTTATAGAGAAAAGGATTTGAACCTAATTTATAATTTTGCATGTATAATTTTGACATATAAATTTCCAAATTATGTTTGGTTTAGGCTATTACACTAAAATTAGTTTCTATATTCTGAGTATACATTGAATTAGAGAGTCATTAAAGGAAAGGTTTAAAATAAAATGGGGGGTATTTTTGAGGAAGTTATTCATTTTTTGTTTATTTTTAAAAAGATTTTATTTATTTATTTGACACAGAGAGAGAGGTCACAAGTCGGCAGAATAGCAGGCAGAAAGAGAGGGGGAAGCAGGCTCTCCGCTGAGCAGAGAGCCTGTTGGGGGCTCAATCCCAGGACCCTGGGATCACGACTTGAGCTAAAGGCAAAGGCTTAACCCACTGAGCCACCCACAGACCCCCATCATTTTTTGTTTATATTAAAAAATTTCACTTCTTTAGGAATTAAATTAATGGAGAGTCTGTGACTGGTAGAGATTTAAATAATGCCTTAAGCACACTGAATATTGATATCCATGACTCTCCTTTTTTGTAGGCCTCAACTGGTGGACGCTGTCACCTCTGCTCAGACTTCAGACTCATTAGATGCTATTTTGGACTTTTTGGATTTCAAAAGTGACAGTAGTGTTATACTCCAGGAGAGGTTTCTCTATGCCTGTGGATTTGCCTCCCATCCCGATGAAGAACTCCTGAGAGCCCTCATTGTAAGTCAAGTGAACACTGGGAAAATAAAGGCTCTCACTACTAAAAAGTTCATTAAGAATTTAGGCAATGATTGGATTATTTTCTATCCATTAATCCATTAACTAGTGAACTGTTTCGCATAGTGTCTTCTTTGCAATTCCTTTAAAATAACATAAACTGTATTATAAGGAAATTTAAAGATTATATTCACTTATCATATAATATGACATAGAACAAAATTTGAGAGGAGATGACTCTTGGTTATGCTTCAGAAATTGATTTTAAAAGATTTGTTTTGACCTCAAAATTCTTCTTGGCATTTAATACACAATACGTTGAAGAGATACAATTCTTCCAATACAAAAAAATTTGTATTGGAAACAAAAGATAGACTTCTCTTGGGTCCAAGATTTAAAAACAAAATGCGCTCTTATCCACTTACAATCTAGTGGAATAATTCATATCTTTTTGGAAAATGGGACCATTTGAGGACCTGATAAAACCATGAAGCTCCTCTTCACTCATATGCAAAATTTTAAATGTTTTTGGTTCACTGACACAGTGAACACAGTCCATAAACCCCTCAGGAGCTCATAGACTCATGTTAAGAAGATGTGGAGAGAAGAGATTCTATTAAGTCTTCAATTCAAGGTTAGAAAGTGAATTTGTATGTGTTGCCAAATCAAAATTTTGAATTTGCTATTAAGGAACATAAAACATTTTCCTTAGATATTGGTTACTTTGCTTCTTGAAAAAAATGTTTCTAAAATTGTCCCATGGAAATGCTTAAATGTTTTGATAACCTATTTTACCTCTGTTTACCAATTACTCTGGCTAATAGAGTAAGTTCAAAGGTTCCTTTGGGAGCGATGACATCAGAGAAACTGTTATGATCATCGCTGGGGCCCTCGTCAGGAAGCTGTGTCAGAATGAAGGCTGCAAACTCAAAGTAAGTGCAAATCCAGTCTCATGTGTTGTGCAGTTCCATATCTTTCTATGTCATACTCACTGGGCTGCCTATCACTGGCACTCCTAATCTCCCTTACCCTACTCCACTTTCTCTATTTCATAGCAGTTATTGTCATCTAGCATACTTTACAGTTCATTTATTCGTGACATTTATTGCTTATTTCTGTCTCTCACTGAAATGTAATCTCCATACAGAAATGTATCTTTGTCTTATTAATACCAATTGCTTAAAATAATAACTGATGCATAATAATGTTCAACAAATACTTCCTAAAGAGTGAATAGTCTATTACTCCCTTACCAATATATGTTTATTGAGTGCCCACTACATATGTGGCTTTCAGTGGCTTGTATGGTATAGTCCTTTTCCTCAGAAAAATGTTAGACTCTAGGGCTATCTCCTAGAGGAGAAGTTTTCTTTTCTTTTATTTTTTTAAAAGATTTTATTTATTTATTTGACAGAGAGAAAGAGAGAGAGAGAGAGATCACAAGTAAGCAAAGAGGCAAGTGGGGGCGGGGGAGCAGGCTCCCTGCCGAGTAGAGAGCCTGATGCAGGGCTCGATTCCAGGACCCTGAAATCATGACCTGAGCCAAAGGCAGAGGCTTAACCCTGAGACACCCAGGCCCCTGAGGAGAACTTTTCTTTTTAAAGGTTTATTTATTTATTTTAGACAGGGAAGGAGAGTATGAGCAGAAATGGCAAAGGGAGAGGGGAGAGAATCCCAAGCAGACCCCACACTGAGCATGGAGGCCTATGCGGGGCTCGATCTCACAATCCTGAGATCATGACCTGAGCAGAAACAAAGAGTCAGATCCTTAACTGACTGACAGCGGTGCCCTGAGGAGAGCTTTATAATAAGTGTGGTGTGCAGTTTTGAGTTTTGACGGAGGGAATTTAGTTACTTCTAATTATCCAGAATTTTACATTTTGTTTTTAATTTCATTTGCTCAAAGCTTCTCCATTTGTCTGAGTGGACTACTAATTTTAACATCTTTCTCATAGGAAACCAAAACCTTACTTTGTAAGCATAACTAGATATAGAAAATCCAAATGGATTAATATCCAAAGCAGCCTATCTTTCTATAATGCAAATAGATTAAAGATGCTGAATATATAAAAAAATCTTTTTTTGGTCCACATTTATTATACAGTCAGCTTCTAGTCAGCATTTTTCTTCTCTCTCAAAAAAGACACCACTATATTATTTTCCTTGCTGAGTGCTTGCTCTTCAAAATAATAGGGAGAACATTCTTGAAATAGTGCCCAAAGAGGCAACCTAAACTAGAATATAAATTAAGTACGAGAAAGATTACTAAAAAAAAGAAATGGCATTGAAAATGTTTGAACCTCAGCCTTTTGAGTTCTGGCAGAGATCAAATTTGTATTACTTCTATGACATCAAAGAACTATGACCGCTTAGATATTTTTTCAATTTCTATAATTATTTGAATAGCTGATTTACTTCGGTAATCGCATATCAAATATCTTGACTAAAGACAGAATTCATATATGAAACATCCATTCAGCAGAATTTAATAAGCATCTACTCTGTGCTTATTATTATTAGTCACTTAATATAAAGATACATAGATATTCTACCATCTTCAGAGAACTCCCAGTCCTTTTATCAAATAGAAACAAAAAAATAACATTGAAATATAAACAAAGTGCTCTGAGAATAGAGAATATATAGCAAACTCTTCTTTTTGGGGGTGCTGGGGAAAATTTCACCAAAATAGTAGTATTTGAGCTTTGTCTAGAAGAGCTTTTTAGGTAAAGACACGATAGTATGGAATGAAGGACATTCTAGGAGAAACACAACAATGCATGAAAAGGCCCAAAGTCAGAATGAGTCGGGTATGCCTGAGAACAGTGAGAAATTCTGTGGAGCTGGAGCACAAAGTATTCATATTAGTGGAGCAGATAGGTGAGAGTAGAGCTACAGGAAAGAAGGGAAGAGAGAAAATAAGTAGGATCTTTATTAATGAGAAGCTAATGAGTCCGGCCATCACTCCGCAGAGAGAGGGGAGAATGGTGTATTTTTACAGGTGAATGAGATGCTCGGATTTTTTTTTTCTTATTTAGAAAGAATCAGAGTGCAGGGACCAGCTGTTGATTGGATTAGAGCCAGCAAGATCTGATTGGAAATATTTGCAACAACAAGACAAGAATTAGTAAAGTTCACACAGTGGCAGTAAGATGAGAGAAGGAGACAGATTCAAGAGTCAGTTAGGAGGTAGATTTAATAGTACTCAGTGACTGATTGGATGTGGGGAGTGTGAGAGAGGTAAGAAGCTGGATGACGAGTAAGGTTCCAGGGTAGGGTACTAGGTGTGGTACTACCACGGGTTATAGAACCTAGTTTGGGATTGGGAGGTGGGTAGAGCTATGAATTTGTTTTCTCCATGTTAATTTTGAAATCTTCTGGGTCACCAAGTTGAATTGTCCAAAAGACAGATGGCCGTAGCCACCTGTAGCCCAGAAGAGGAGTTAGGGCCAGGAACAGAGTGGCTGCAACCTTGGGAGAGAGAAGAATGTAGAATAAGAAGGAAACTGAACAAAGGATTAAATGTAAAGTTTTGCTGAAAACAGGATAGCCAAGTTCTCATCACATCTTTAAAGTTATCTTGTAGGGAGCTTAAGACTATCCCCTTTCACTGTCAATCAATTTTGTTAATATCTTGGGACAACTTTTTAAAAAATGCATCTTTGAAGATAATTAACCATCAGATGGATTGTTGTAAATGTTCACGTTTGTGTTTCAACGTTCTGCTGTGGAATATTCATCTACCTATAGCTCAGTTTGAAGACATATGAATAGAAAGAAAATGATGTATTCTCAGGAAAAATTTAGGGTATTTACTGGGCATACAATGCTCTGACTGCCCAAAAGGTACCTGCCATACTATCGAATGCTAAAGTTTTTGAGCATTTACTAGCATGAAATTTCTTGCCTACCCCATGGCAGTCAGAGTGACAGCTAGACAAGTTTACTCACTGAGTGCAAAGTCCCCTATTTCTTTTTTATTAGTTTTTTGTTATGTGTTGACCTGCTTGCATCGTAATTTCATTTTTCCTTAAATGTGTATTTGAAAAGATTCAAACCTACAGAAAAGGATAGAGTAAGAAGAATAGCATAATTCCATGAACATCTGTGTTTCCTTCACCTGGATTTGCCAGTTTTTAACATCTTGCATATTTCCATTATCTCATTGTTTTATCTCAATTTATTTCTATTTTGATTCAACTATGTGAGAGTGAGTTGCAGACATCTGGCATTTTACCCCTAAATGCTTTTAGTTCTTACTACGTGAATACTGTTGCATGTAGGCCCTTACGATGGACAAAGTACATATATATATACTTATTAGATGGTGAGTTCATACTGCTATCTTTAATTCCAGTCCAATGCAACAAGCTTCTTTTTCTCCTTCCATTCCATACGTTTATCTTCCTTCTCCTACAGAGAGAACTTTGGTGTTCAAGAACAATATATTAAAATTCATTTGCTCAAACCTAAAACACACACAAAATAGTTTTGGAATTGCTACACCAGTATTGCTACTAAAGTCAAACTAAATAAAGTTTAAGACTTCATCACAGCTCTTTTGTTTTTAGGATGTAGCCCACTAAATGTGTACCGTCAGAGTTCTCTATTCTAAGTTTCTTGCATCAAGTCTTTGTTATTCTCTTCTGTTTAATTATGTTTAATTAATTAATTATATTTGATATATACTTATGTTTGTTTGTTTCTGTTTGAATTCAATTTTGGCAATCTTCCATCCCTGTTGACTTAATTTTATTTCTTGTATATGGGAAATATTAACATGGTTAGAAGTCAAAACTACGTTCTCTCAAAGGGGTCCCGTTCCCTTTCCTAGCCCTTCCACCCTTTCTCGCCTGCTTCCTCCATGTACCTGTTGTCATTAGTTTTTGGTTTCTCCTTCTTGTGGTTCTTTTTGCAACAGTAAGCAGAGGTACACATGTTTTCCTTTTTTTTTTTCTTTCACAAAATACAGCATTCTATATATACACTTTTGTAGCTTATTCTTTCCACTTAACGGTATATCCTGGAAATTACCGCATACCGATCCTCAGAGATCCTTCTCATTCTTTTTCATAACTGCCTAGTATTCCACTATGTCTATGGACCGGTGTATTCAGAATCTCCTGCATATGGTCATGAGATGGTTTCTACTACTTTGTGATTAAAAATCATGCTGAGATGAATGGTCTTGCATGAAAATGCATGTAGGCATTTTTTCTTATTGTTGGAGATTTTTTCTTATTGTTGGCTAGGGTTGCTGGAACAAGATGTGGATATGTTAGCTTTTGCCAATTATCTTCCTTAGGAATTGTACCATTTTATGCTTTTACCAATAATGCAAGAGAATGCCTATTTCCCCATAGCTTCAATAGGAAAGTATGTTATCAAACCTTTGAATTTTTAATCAATCTGATAGTTGAGAAGTAACATTTCTCTGATTATACATGAAATTTAGTACCTTTCCTTCTATTTGGGGACCTTTTATATCTTTCCTCACCTCTATCTCCCACTCTCTCTCTCTCTCCTTTATTGTATGTGTGTGTGTCTGTGTACCTGCTGCCTAATTTCAAAATTTGCAAACCCTATGGATGGATTAGACCCTAAGAATCTTTAAAGATGAAACTGAATCCCTTAAAACATATGTAATGGCAAAGACCGGGATCTAGGTGTCTCTCTTTGTAATTTGCTTTTCCATTAAATTATTAACTTATACTCAATTCTTTTCCCCCCCTAGGCCAGAAAAGTACCTAGCTTTTCCAAAAAAGTGTTTGCCACATAGAAGATATTCGAGAAATATTTTTTGAACTGTATGGTAGCATTAATCAAATTTGGATTCAGGTGGAAACAATCATTTTTTAAACATTTAGAATGAGATCTTATGGTCAAGTTCTAGTACCTTCACCAAATTGTTACTTAAGAAAATGTATGTGGAATCACTTACATGCCATCTAATTGCTGCTTTAGAAGTTCAATGAACAGGCAATTTTATGACTAACCAATCACAAAGGACTCTTAAAAATCACTTTATACATTCAGAATGTGTTCAAAAGTAGATATATCAATTATTGTACTAATTCCTTCTTAAGAATATGTTAGCATGTGCATTTAAAAAAAAAACACACAACACCTTCGTCAAGTATACTTGTCCATTTTCATTGTGTGTCTTGGTCAGCCAACTAGTGCAAAACTTTCTAACACTTTGGGTTGTTTTCTTGGACCCAAGAGTGAAGCCAGTCTTGTCCAAGCCTTATTTAATATATGATTATACATATGTCTGAGGTGGTATGTGATTTTTTTAGGCAGTGGTAGAAGCCAAGAAGTTAATCCTGGGAGGACTTGAAAGAGCAGAGAAAAAAGAGGACATCAGGATGTACCTCCTGTCTCTGAAGAATGCGCTGCTCCCAGAAGGCATCCCACTCCTTCTGAAGTATGCAGAGGCAGGGGAAGGGCCCATCAGCCACCTTGCCACCACTACGCTCCAGAGATACGATGTCCGTTTCATAACTGATGAGGTAAATTCTCCAAGAGTATTTGCAACATTTATAGAAGGAAAAGATGGCTGTCTAAACTTGAGTCAAATACAAAGTTCTCTGAAGTCAGTCTCTTTCCCCCCCAAACTAACGATCTCTCTTTCCTGTTTAAAAATAACTCTTAAATTGAATTTAAGGCTATTCTGAAGCAGCCTTACATTTTGAACAGATAATGTCCTGTATCCTAAAGCATAAATATTGAAGCACATCCTCTTATTTTAAGAAACAAATTCTTTCCAGAAATACCTTTACTTCCATAAGTTTTAAGATGCTGTTAAATGTTTCAACACTGAAATATCCTGGCTTAAGAATTCCTGTGTTGGTTCCTATAGCTGCATTTTCAGGAAGCTGTCTAAATTAAACTTGGGTTAGAACAGAAAAGTTTTTAAACCTCAAGATGGGCTGCCTGCTGAGAATGATATTTCCAGTTTGCTGCTGAGCACCTTCCTACCACTTTTGTGTCAAAGTTGGTAGGCTGCAAAGCATGACAGCTAGCATCATGGGCTTTTGAGACAGACAGACCTATACATTCTGGCTATTTTTTCCCAGTTGTTTGTGCTCAGGTGAGTTGTTTAACTCCTCTATGCTTGAGAATAAGGCCAATATTTCAGGGAGATTGAAAAAGAGCAGGGAGAGGTGGAATTGAGAGAACTATTTATAAATGCCTAGTATAAAACCTCCCCTGGTCATATCACATATTGTTAGGCAATGCTGATAATGAACAAAATCATTTGTTGCCATTATTTATTGCCACAGAATGCCATCATTTTGGCAGATTTTTTTTTTTTTTTTTTTTGGTGTTAATGTTTTCTTAAGAAAAGGGTTCCTTAATGTAACTTGTGGACTTTGGGTGACAATGATGTGTCAGTATAAGTCTGTGAACTATAACAAATGTACGACTGTGGAGCAGGATGCTAATGGAAGGGGAGGTTGATTGTGTACTGGGTAGGGGGAGACAAGAAGCAAGGGGTGTAGAGGAACTTTCTGTACTTCCAGCTTGGTTTTGTTGTGAACCTAAACGTGCCCTAAAAAATGAAGTTTATTAATTTTGTAAAAAAGGATAAGGAAAGATCCTGAGGGACTTCATTGGAAGGAAATATCAGTTACTAGAGTCATCGCTCCCCAGTTACCATCTTTAAAAATCGATATTAGTTAGGTAATGCCATGATATGCTGCAATAACAAATGGGATTCAAAAATCTCAGCTTACAAAAAGGTTCTCATTCATGCCATGCCTAACGAAGGTAAGGGAAAATGTGGCCCTGAGTTTACTACAATAGTAGTAAAAGGAGAGAGAGAACGCACACAAGCTCTTAACTGTCTCAGTCCAGAAGTCACCCACAGCAATTCTGTTCATGGTCCATTGACTAGAACTATGGTCCCAGGCTAATTGCAAAGAACCCTGGGAAATATAAGAGCAGATGACTATTTTTAAGAGCACTAACTCTTCCTATACAATATCAACTTCAAAAATCTAGATATACAGTAACTTTGAACATCTTTGAACAGGTGAAGAAGACTTTGAACAGGATATACCACCAGAATCGTAAAGTTCATGAAAAGACTGTACGCACTACTGCAGCCACTATCATTTTAAACAACAATCCATCCTACATGGAAGTAAAAAACATTCTGCTCTCTATTGGGGAGCTTCCCAAAGAAATGAATAAATACATGCTCGCTGTTGTTCAAGACATCCTACGTTTTGAAATGCCTGCAAGGTATGATGGAGTGCATCTGTCTCCCTGTTTATTTAAGCCAACTTATTTTATTCATTCAAGCTTATTTGTACACTGGTGTAGTACACATGTGGCTAATAATAATGGTGTGGTCATTATGCTAGGTTATGTTATATAAAACCAGAATTTGCCAAATTTCCTCCGAGAACTATTTAGCTGGCCAGATAAAACAACTTTACTTTGGCACTATGATTTGAAACCTCTATGATTTTACTTAGGTCTCCTGTTCAGTCTGGTAAATATATATTGCCAAACATTTGTAATGTTTTAAGACCCAACTACATTTTTGATAGGACTATTTTTATCAATAGAGCAACAAAATGATATATGTTCTCACCAAGTGGTTTCTCATGTTAACTTTCCAAATATTGGTGATCTAACATTGAAGCCTCATCCATCACAGATCAAATGAATCTACTACTTAAGTTAAAAGCCTCAGGCATGGCTCATGTTTTGGGACTATGCTAGGTATGGAGAGGAGAATCAGCAGACTTCATCACTTTTACTGGATTCATCTTCCTTCTAATTCTCAGGTCTCTTCTTCTGAATTCACTGATGTCTCCCTTCAAAGTGGGGCTTGCCCAGAGCTCTCTGCAATTCCTCACTGAAATGAGAGCGCTGGAAAAGAAATTTCCATTTTCCCTGAGTTACTTGCACAGCAGGATCCCCAGGAAAGATAAAACTTGAGCATTTTCAGTTGAAAAGGAAAACAGATTATGGGGGAGTTTGGAAAATAGATAAAGACAAAGGAAAAAAATTAAAGGCAGTGAAAGAAAAGGGTACAGGAGGAGCGGGTAGAAGGGAGGAAAGAGCAGGACAGATAAGGAAGAAGGGGCAGGTGAGCAAGGGAGGAAGAAGCAAAGCCTGTCTGTAGCCAGGTATTCCAGGTGGAATGATTTGACTTCTGTTTCTTTGTTTGCTTTTATGAGACTCTGTGAGGAGATCCTGGGTGGGTTTTCTGCCCTTGTCTTGTGAACCTAATGATGCAGGGGACAGTAAAAGAGGAGACACTGGGGTAAATAGCAGCCAGGGAAAGGTGAGGAAGCTGTCGCAACACTGCAGGGCAGATTCTCAGGACTAGAATGGTTAGAGTTGGAAAGAACATTATCGGGCCACTTTAGTTGGTATCTCTCTCTAGTGTGGGATCTAGTCTCCTGGCAGGTGGTGTCCAGTCTTGGCTTGCACCAGTCCAGTGGCAGGGGGCCCACCTCCTCTGAGGGAACTTGTGTCATTATTCAGAGACTATCACCAGTACTTCCTTGGGTAACTGAAAACTTCCTGTTGGCCCTATTTGCCCCAATCCCTGGAGCAGAGCAGAGAAGAGCAGGTCAAATCATTCATCCACGTGTAGGCCCTTTGAATATTTGAAGACAGCCATCATGACCTCCTCATTCCTTCTTGTCCAGGCTAATAATATCTTATAACCTAGTGATAGTGGAAGGGGGAACCTATGGGGTTACCATTCCCTCCCCTCAATAATTTTCTACCTCAGATTTAGATCCAGATTTCTTTAGCTGATTCTTTTGATATTTTTTGTATTATTACCATAATTTTATTATTACTGATATGATTAGTGTTAAGTAGTCAGGATTGGAAGATCTCAATACTCCTTAGAAGCAGACAAGATAGAGGGATAGGGGTAAGATTTTAGACTTACTTTAGAGGAGATAATCATTCATTTATGGGTTTTACTGGAGATGTCTCTTTAACTGAAAACTCTGTAAGTAGAAAAAATTCCTGGAAATGAACTGTGGCATGTCATCAGCCACTGATAACGTGAGATAACATAGGAAAATGTTTAAAGAAATATTGGGCACACCGTCCCCCACCCCACCCCCAGTTTGGTACAGCTTTCCTTGCAAGTATATAGTATTAACAATAGAACCATGATGATTCATACAACATGTGTTTTCCACTCCTGAGGTGTGTCCACCAGTTGGCTGAAGCCATTCATAGCTGGGCGTCCTCGCCTTGCTGTCATTTTGATACCAACCCAAATTTCACATATCTGAGGAATGAAGGGGAAAGCCCTAATCCTAATGCTGGCACTCCAGTGGGCACCTCCCCAGTCTTGGAGCAGCGTGAGGAAAATTGGGCCCCATCTTCTTTCCACTGAGGATTTGTTGTTTTGTTTTTTTTTTTTCCAAATCTGACTTGGGAAGCAGCCATTATAAGGAATGTGCAGCTTTTTCCTTTTCTGTGTTGCAGCAAAATGGTCCGTCGAGTTCTGAAGGAAATGGTTGCTCATAATTATGACCGTTTCTCCAAGAGTGGGTCCTCTTCTGCCTACACTGGCTACATAGAACGTATGTCACCCAAAAAGCCATTCTCCCTCCCTTCCCTCCCCCAAGTTGATATTGCTGGAACTGTTGCTAAATTACAGGGGTTTGGGTTTTTGTTGTTTGTTTGTTTTTTGTTGTTGTGATTAGGTGCTCCCCACTCGGCGTCTACTTACAGCCTGGACATTCTTTATTCTGGTTCTGGCATCCTAAGGAGAAGTAACCTCAACATCTTTCAGTATATTGGGAAAGCTAATCTTCACAGTAGCCAGGTAACTCATTTTCCATTAGTTTTGTATGTAAAAACTTAGTCCAAAGTAAAATAATATATATACCAATGATAACACCATAGACTGCGTAAGTTAATGGTGGCTTCTGCTTTAAGTTGCTCATGATTCCATCATCTGCAGGAGGCTGTATGGTTTATAATTCCAAGTATGAACTTGAAACCTAAGTAATTTGATTTACTGGACTTGCCAAACATCCGTTTGTCATTTCAAAGCAAACCTATTCACAACATTGAAATTGTGCTAGTATTTTTCACTTATGGTTTTAAAAAAATATTGTATCTTTATTCATAGATATAGTCCTTAAAGTTCTGCGTATCTAACTCTGGAATATATTTTCCTTCTCTGGGTGTTTCTATGAAGAAGTTAATTCCCTATAGTAAAAATTTTGACTCTCTAAAGAGTCCATGATATTTTTCAGTACTACCAGGAGAAAAAAAGAATAAAGTGTAGGCATTTGACAACTGGTTGAATTCCATCTCTTTAGTTTTATCCAAAATTTGGTTACAATCTATAAAGTCTTTCTAATCATAAAATAGACTTTAGTTTTTATGCTTATCAAATTACAAGCTTCTCAATAAGCTCATTTAAGCATTGAAAATGATCCAGTGCTGCACAGACTTGAGTTTTCATCCATATTATATTACTATAGCCTTTGATGAGACTCTAGTCAGAATACTATGTCCTTCTTTTTTTTTTCTTTTTTTTTTATTTGTTTATTTGTTTATTTACAGCATAACAGTGTTCATTGTTTTGGCATCACACCCAGTGCTCCATGCAGTACGTGCCCTCCCTATTACCCACCACCTGGTTCCTCAACCTCCCCACCCCCCCCCCCGCCCCTTCAAAACCCTCTGGTTGTTTTTCAGAGTCCATAGTCTCTCATGGTTCATCTCCCCTTCCAGTTTCCCTCAACTCCCTCTCCTCTCCATCTCCCCATGTCCTCCATGTTATTTGTTATGCTCCACAAATAAGTGAGACCATATGATACTTGACTCTCTCTGCTTGACTTATTTCGCTCAGCATAATTTCTTCCAGTCCCGTCCATGTTGCTACAAAAGTTGGGTATTCATCCTTTCTGATGGGGGCATAATACTCCATTGTGTATATGGACCACATCTTCCTTATCCATTCATCCGTTGAAGGGCATCTTGGTTCTTTCCACAGTTTGGCAACCATAGCCATTGCTGCAATAAACATTCTTTTCACTACATCTTTTCACTACATCTGTATCTTTGGGGTAGATACCCAGCAATGCAATTGCAGGGCCATAGGGAAGCTCTATTCTTAATTTCTTCAGGAATCTCCACACTGTTCTCCAAAGTGGCTGCACTAACTTGCATTCCCACCAACAGTGTAAGAGGGTTCCCCTTTCTCCACATCCTCTCCAACACACGTTGTTTCCTGTCTTGCTAATTTTGGCCATTCTAACTGGTGTCAGGTGGTATCTCAATGCGGTTTTAATTTGAATCTCCCTGATGGCTAGTGATGATGAACATTTTTTCATGTGTCTGATAGCCATTTGTATGTCTTCGTTGGAGAAGTGTCTGTTCATATCTTCTGCCCATTTTTTTTTTCTTCTGCCCATTTTTTGATATGATTATCTGTTTTGTGTGTGTTGAGTTTGAGAAGTTCTTTATAGATCCTGGATATCAACCTTTTGTCTGTACTGTCATTTGCAAATATCTTCTCCCATTCCGTGGGTTGCCTTTTTGTTTTGTTGACTGTTTCTTTTGCTGTGCAGAAGCTTTTGATCTTGATGAAGTCCCAAAAGTTCATTTTCGCTTTTGTTTCCTTGGCCTTTGGAGACATATCTTGAAAGAAGTTGCTGTGGCTGATATCGAAGAGGTTACTGCCTATGTTCTCCTCTAGGATTCTGATAGATTCCTGTCTCACGTTGAGGTCTTTTATCCATTTCGAGTTTATCTTTGTGTATGGTGTAAGAGAATGGTCGAGTTTCATTCTTCTACATATCGTTGTCCAGTTTTCCCAGCACCATTTATTGAAGAGACTGTCTTTTTTCCATTGAATATTTTTTCCTGTTTTGTCGAAGATTATTTCACCATAGAGTTGAGGGTCCATATCTGGCAGAATACTATGTCCTTCTGTCCTGAGGAATCACCATCTGTTTGTGGATATGCACTCGGAAACGCCAAACACCCAGTGGGTACGGGGGACAGAGAATATATATGATTCCTATGTATGGGAGAGATCTTGATGCGAGCCTCCATTATCTTTTCTTTCAGCTTAAGAGAGAAGTTGGACAGGAAGGGTGTGAGTCATGGCTTAGAGTGCTCTACACCCTCTCATAGCAGCAGCCTTATAGCTACTGTCCCAACATTTCTCCATCTCCTTTTAGGAGCTCTGCAAGACAGCTGACCCATTATGTATGACAGTCCTGGAGGGCGAGGGACTAGGAGTCTCAAGGATAATATCATAAAATGGAAAGCTCATGGCCTCTATAGTCAGACAGAAGGGGCTTGAGTTCTACCTCTGCCATTTGACTTTTTTGTTTTTTGACATCTGCAAATGGGATAAAGGTTGTAAGCATTAAATGAAGAAAACGATTTCACCTTGTGTTCCGGCATGGAGTTTTGTTGTTGTTATTGTTGTTGTTGTTGTTGTGTGCCTAGCCGCTGCAAGATGTCTGAATTTCTGACTTAGGAAAGTTCTAGCCACAGCTCAGAAGCCTTACCATCACTTACGGGACAGACAAGGAGCTGATGTCAGAACTGTTCTCTCCCTTTTTCCCCAGGTGGTCATTGAAGCCCAAGGGCTGGAGGCCTTGATTGCAGCTACTCCCGATGAAGGGGAGGAGAACCTTGACTCCTATGCTGGCATGTCAGCCATCCTCTTTGATGTTCAGCTCAGACCTGTCACTTTCTTCAATGGATACAGTGATTTGATGTCCAAAATGCTGTCAGCATCTGGTGACCCTGTCAGTGTGGTGAAGGGACTCATTCTGCTGATAGATCATTCCCAGGTAATCTGTTCATTCTGCAAGTATTTATTGAATCCCTAACCTTTTCTGGGCACATTTGAAATGTGCGCCGTGCTCAGAGGATACAGGCCAAGGTTCAGCTTGTCTAGGAGTTCACGTTCTAAGCACTCACCCTATTGGTATGGCTGCCCTTCCTCCTTTTCAACCCTTTGTTATAGGGAAGCAGGGTTTTCTTTCATCTTTGTTAGTTGATGAAGACACCTCCTCACTCTCAGGGCAAAAGAGAAAATAATATAACATGAGTACAGTAATGTCATATATAATTCAATAAGACTAGAAGAAAAAAAAGAAAATACTGATGCTAACAGAAACAAGAAATTATGGAGAAAATAACCTAAGCCCCTTTGTTGTTGGTCAAAACTGTGTCTTATGGATATCCCTAGCTGCAAGGAAAACTGGTATGTGTAGTTTTGCAAAGGGTACATTGTCACTCTGAGCTAGTCTGTGTTATAGTAAATATGAATAAAGAGAAGGACAACCAGCAGTACCTGTCATATTCCTTAATCCTCAAGGTCACATATAAAGAAACAGTTCTCAGATTACATCAGAATTTTGCACTGCATGTATCTATTGCAGTATTAACTCTGAGGAGATGAATTTTTTTTGAGAGAGAGAGAGAGCATGTGTGTACATGTGGCATGGGGGTGGGCCACAGGGAGAGGGAAGGAATCCTAAGCAGGCTCCACGCACAGCATGGAGCCCAATGTGGGGCTTGATCTCACAACCCTGAGGTCATGACCTGAGCTGAAATCAAGAGTTGGGTGCTTAACTGACAGAGCCACCCAGGCACTCTGAAAGGGAGATGGATTCTTTTTTTTTTTTTTTTTTTAAGATTTTATTTATTCATTTGACAGAGAGAGAGATCACAAGTAGGCAGAGAGGCAGGCAGAGAGAGGAGGAAGCAGGCTCCCCGCGGAGCAGAGAGCCCGATGCGGGGCTTGATCCCAGGACCCTGAGATCATGACCCGAGCCGAAGGCAGCGGCTTAATCCACTGAGCCACCCAGGCGCCCCGGGAGATGGATTCTTAATGAAAAAAATCTCTGAAGAAGGCATAAGAGTGCTGAGGAAGTGATCTACATTTTAAGACACAGGAATCATGACAGTTCAGCCCCATCTGTGTGTGCCCAGCTACCCATCAACAATCTCTGGTGGTCAGAATTGGACTGTAAAACTTGAAGAAAACACAATAATCTAGAAGTCAGACTCAGCAGACTTCTTATGTAAAGGACAGAAAGCAAATATTTTAGACTTTGTGGGCCATATGGTCTTTATTGCAGTTACTCAGCTCTGCCACCCAAGAGTAAAATCAGCCCTCAGCAATATATTAACAAACGAGTGTGGCAGTGCTCCAACAATATTGTATTTACAAAAACAGCAAGTGGGCCAGATTAGCCTTCAGGCCATAGTTTGCCAACTCCTGATCTAGATGATCTTGTAAAGTTCTTCTGTTCATTAAGAGAGGGCACCTAAGGTGCATTCTAAGCCAAAGATCATCCCGTGGCTATTAAAACATAACCCAATGTCTGTGTATTTCCTGTTGGAGTACTTGGCAGATCAGGGGTTACTATACAAATAAGCTGTTTGAGGCTCCCAGGTTCTGCAGAGCAATCCAGTAATGCCATCCCAGCTTCAGAGGCACATACCACTCTAGGTCAAGTGCTGACATTGAAGGAAATTTTGGCAGTGGATAGCCTGTCAAAGCCTCCAGGGCAGATGGAATTACTCTGTGCTTACTCTCACTCTCTCTTTTCGGCTAATTGGATTACTCTTCGGAGAAGGATGTCTGATAAAGTCAGCTTAATAGGGAGATCCTCTTTAGCCAGCAAAGAACATATTTTCCTGAATGGAAGCAATGGGATAAGTTTTCAAAATATCAGTGTTTGAACTCTAAGAGACTCCTCTGAGACCAGAGGTCCAAGATCAAGGGGTCATACTAGCTACAAATGTAATGTATCTTGTTCTTGTAGCTCATAGGCAATAATTTCAATAAATATGCATTCTGGGTCAAATGAGGACATAAGCCTATGATCTTTATTACAATATTTCTCAGAATATGATTTCTTGCACACCAGGAGACAAGAGAGTTATGATTGTGTGATAGCCATGTGTGGTAATAGAAAAGTATTCTCCCTAGAGACAGTCTGGGTATTCATTCTGTCTCCATGTGTGGCTACCAGGCCTGATTTCCTTTTCAGTCTTCAGATATAATGTAGACCATGGAAGATTAATATGGGAATTAAATGACATACCAAATGTAGAGCTTTGAGGACACAGTAGGTACTCAAAACTGTTAGTTCTACTTACTTTGTACCCTTAAAAATGAGAACCACTGCACTATGTGATTAAGACCCTTTCACAAAGAAAGAGTGGTGTGTTCCTCTACAGGGATCAGTGTTTAGACCTTCAATGGGAGCTCGGAAAAATTCCTCTGTGACTACATCTAAGAGTTCTGTCGTGATCCCTTTGCATGAGAGAAATGGAATTTTCCCAGAAAGTCAAGGCACTCCTTAAAACCCAGATTGCAGTGGAAATGCTCTCTTTTCACAAAAGGCACATTGTCTCAAAGCTGTGAAATAGTCTTTTCCATGGTATTTGGTGTGTTTTGACATCTACCTAATATATGGCCAGTGGGAAAGCCAAAGTCCACATCAAAGACCTTTTTTTAATTGAATGGACTAACATGATGATAGTTTTCAAACTGTGAAGAAAGGAGAAGATCCAAAGAAAGAAATACTTCTTCTTTTATCCTTTTTAGAGAGGAAGATAAAGAGAAAGAGAGAGTGTGTGTGCATGCATGAGTGAGCACAGGTGAGAGTAGAGGGATAGAGGGAGAGGGAGAGAGGGAATCTTAAGCAGGCTATATGCTGACCATGGAGCTCAATCTCATGATCCTGAGATCATGATCTGAGCTGAAATCAAGAGTCGGAGGCTTAGGGGTGCCTGAGTGTCTCCATCAGTTGGGCATCTGCCTTCAGCTCAGGTCATGGTCCCAAGGTTCTGGGATTGAGCCCCACATAGGGTTCCCGCTTGGTGGGGAGTCTGCTTCTCCCTCTTGTTCTACCTGCCACTCCCCTGCTTATACTCTGTCTCTCTCTCTGTGTCAAATAAATAAATTTTTAAAAAATATTTAAAAAAAAAGAAGAGTTGGACACTTAATTGACTGAGCTACTTAGGCACCCCAGAAAGAAATATTTCTAAGACAGGGCACACAGTAGGGTTCATTTGGGAACAATCATGGTTATAGTTCAAATGCAGAACTCTGAAATCTTGGTTCTGTAGTTCATAGGCATTGGTTAAAATTTGGGCATAATTATTCTAGCTTTCTCAGGATAATTTGTGTTCCTTCAATATTAGTTATGATGCATGAGACAACCTGGCATCCCACTACAACCATATTTAGTTCTAGACTAAATGTAGCTGTAAGTATTCTTAAGATTCTCTCCTAATGTGTCCTGAGTTCTATATTAAGAACCTCACACTTTCATCCAAGTGTCTTTTAGATTGAAAGCAGCTTCCTGCCACAAGAAGACTTTTTGGCATACCTGGTTGTAAACCAATGCCTTTGATTGAGATTTCTTGCCACTTTTTTTCGGAAAGTGGAGAGAATTCAGAAAGATCAATATGATCCTTTCTAGAAAGCAAAATTGTGGCATTTATAGTTAGGGAAATCATGTCTTGTTTGGTCTGAGTAGGGCAGTTACATAAGGAAGTTAGTCGTATTGCCAGCTACCATGAACCTAAGACCTGTGGAGGTATATCAAAATTAAAGATACTGAGCCTTTTTTTCTCCATAGCCATTATCTTTTCCAACACTGTCCGCAGGCAATGTGATGGCAATCCAGCTGAAGAAATTTTCAGCCAACATCACCCCAGCTAATGTCCTCAGAAAATGCAGGACTTAAAAGCTAAATACTGACGAACACATTGACTAAATACTTTAATGAATCCACAGTCTGTTTCTAGTGATCAAGATTAGGATAATGTGTTTCCAAGCCTAAAGAAGGACTCCAGCCTTGGCACAACTCAAATGTTATTATCTATAGCAGGAGATTGAACATGCCTTTGGGAAGGGGTTGACTAAATTTGTGTATTGTTATAATTACTATTATTAAATATTTTTGCTTCTAGGAGCTTCAGTTGCAATCTGGACTAAAGGCCAATATGGATGTCCAGGGTGGTCTGGCTATTGACATTTCAGGTGCAATGGAGTTTAGCCTGTGGTATCGGGAGTCTAAAACCCGGGTGAAAAATCGGTAAGCATATGTATAATATTCTATTCAATGAACTGCAGAGATATGCTTCTGGAACTGTTTAGCTCTCTGACTTTTCAAAACCTATGTTTTCTATTTGTAATTATTAAATCATGGAGTGGGAAGAAACCATGGGAAGTCATTCTTTCCATAGCTTCTCATGAGCAGGCCGGTTATCTGATCGACTCAGCCAAGAATCATCATGCTTTTAAAGACATCTACAGCCAGCTTGCTTCACAAATGAGAAGTTCAGCTGCTCTTGGTTATTCCTCTTTGGTAACTGACAATGTTGTCAGGAAATGTGACGTCAAAGCAAACTTTTTAGTTTATCCCTCTTGTTGGGAGTTTTTAAAAAAAGATTTTATTTATGTGTCAGAGAGAGATAGAGAGAGCAGAAGCAGGAGGAGCTGCAGGCAGAGGGCGAAGCAGGCTCTCTGCTGAGAAAGGAGGCCAATGTGGAACTCAATCCCAGGAACTGGGGGTCATGACCTGAGCCAAAGGCAGCCACTTACCCGACTGAGCCACCCAGGTGTCCATCTTGTTGGGATTTTAAATCTTTACTCCTTTGCTATCTTCAGTGGAGAAAAATAAAAAGATGTTGCAGAATCGAAGTCTTAAATATTAAGTCCTTAAGTTTTTTCATTAGTATTCTTTTTTAAAATAAAATATCCTCAACTCCTTTAGTTTTTCTAATGTACATGTTGAGTCAAATGGACGTGTTTTATTTTGAGAATACGACAATGTTTCTGAACCAGTGTGATAATCAGGAGAATTATTCTTCTGTTTGTTGTGGAATTGAAGAAAAGAAAATGGAAGTGCAATTGATTTTTGCCTTTTTGGATATTTAAAAATATGGTGGGGCAGAAGTGAGATAGGAGTGGTAAAATTAAAGTTTTGATTTCTATGAAACTGTACTTAAGGAATTGAGAAATCAAAAGACAGCACATTTTAATGTGAAAAGTGACCCACAGTGTTACTAAAAGGAACCAAAGAAGAGAAATGAAACAGGCCATCGAGGGATAAGCAGTTTAATTTAGGGCTTCCCAGAGAATCCATCTTCTTTCTCCTTTTTTGAGTTATTTTCTAGATAGAAGTTCCCCCAAATTAAATGGAGTTGAATTTTTGCTGAAAGAAATCAACAAGATCCACACCCAAAATTATCTGGATTTTTAAAAAGGACACAGTATCCCTAAGAGGTTACCAGTATCAATGCTGTAGCCAAACTATCTTTAATTTTTCATTTGTTCATTTAAAAAATATCTCTTAAGCCTTTGTTGAGTGTAAGATATTAGAAGATATGGTAAGGGATTCAGGGACTTACATGAAACCACCTCTGACCTACTTTTACACCAACAACAGCAACAGGGACTTTAATTTTCACAGCCAACTTTGATAGTATCCTTCTATCAGAAAAGCCTGTGCACAGAGCTCTGATTTAACTGGCAGAGTAATTTCCCACAATTTCATTTAAAGTCTACAATTAAATTAGAGTGATCCTAGAGGTAAACCTTCTACTGGGATTGTTTATTCCTTCATTGTCATCCAAGCCACGTTCCCTTGTCAACCCAATCTGCCTATCTAGTTCTCTAGGCGACTACTGGGGAACCCACCATATTTGTCCTTCCTAGAGCAATTCATTGTACATGCCCCACTGTAGGAATAGTTTTTGGTGACACAACATTTTTTTCAAATATCTTGACAACCATAGACTTATGTCTCTGAAGACCCTTTAGAGAAAGTAATGAAATGGAACCAAAATAGCTCCATAGAAGCCCACAGAGAGATAGTTACCAAGAAAATTGTGAATGTCAGCTGTCTTTGTGAGTTTAGACTTTTTTTCAAGCTAGCTCAGTTATTTCTGACTTGAAAGGATCAGGTTCCAGGCACGTTTTCCCTTTGGCCCTTGGTGTCACACAGTAGTGCCTGCTCGACCCTTCATTCTGACATTTGGAATTGAAGGCCATGGGCGAGTGCAGGGGAAGGGCAGACCTTCACTACCTCATCCAGAGGACTAACCAGGCCCTGATTCCTACCAGAACTCTGAGTGCACTTAGGTCTTACAGTAGTCCTTTATATGTTTCCATCCAGTTGCGAGTTCAGACCCTGTGAAATTAGAGCTATTGGTCCAGATTGCAGATCAGTTAAATGTGATAGTAACAGGGTTTTTTTGGCCTAAATCTTTAGGGTGGCTCTGGCAATAGTTGGCAGCATCACCGTTGACTCCTCTTTTGTGAAAGCTGGCCTGGAAATCAGTGCAGAAACAGAAGCAGGCCTCGAGTTTATCTCCACGGTGCAGTTTTCTCAGTACCCATTCTTGGTTTGCATGCAGATGGACAAGGATGGAGCTCCATTCAGGTAAGAGGCAGTGCTCGTGGAATGTTCCTGGGCAGTCTCCAGTTCTCCAGGAACACACACCCAATTTTGAACATTTAGTTTCAGAAATTGAAAGAAAATGGTAAAAATACAGTGAAACATAAATTTCCTTTAAATAAATAAAAGAATAATTAATAAGGTTTAAAAATCAGTTTCTAGGATACCAAGAAAATATGAGGACTAATTAATTTGATTCTGGGGATAATATTGTATTCTGGTCCAAAAATTATTTTTTCAAGGTAACAAAGGGATTTGAATTACCCTAAGAGTTGCCACGTAGTTTCAGCAAAAATAGTGGACGTGTACTTCCTATCTTCACAAATAACACACACTAACTAACACACACAGCTAACTTCACAGCTGTCTCCTAGACCAAAAATTCAAAACAAAATACTTGGCAATCATTTACTCTGGTTAAAGAGTTCAAATTAATTCATAATTCTTAGGTAATCATACAACAGGAACTTGGTCTTGTTTAAGTTTGGGGTTAAGCTTGAGAGTTTGGGACCTGGAATTGAAAAAAAAAATGCTTTCAGTAGAATTCTTAGAGTCTCAAATACCAAACGCCTGATTGTTCATGAAGCTTCCTATCACCTCTTTTACCCTACAGCTTCTCATTTACACTGTGTCCTTTGAATCTTATAACGGTTGTTTATAACAATACTATCACATGGAAATAGAAGCTTTGGTTAGCATCAACTCTTCTGTAGTTCTAGAGGTCTTCCCGACACACATTATTAACCATGAAGGCAACTGGATATTTAAAATAGCAAGCATATCTTACATCATCTCCTTCAGTAAGTAGACCAGAGTTGAGCACCTTCTTTATAGTGCTGATATTACATGACTCATATGAGGAATGTATAAATGATATCAGTACAAATATGAATAGGTTATATTTTTACAGAATAAAAGCTGTTGCCTTATATTAGTTTATATTTAGAATAAATCACCATTAATGAATTAGAAAAAAAAAAAAAACAACCTTCCAGTGATCGAAATACAGTGACCACCAAGCCAGGCTCACGACTAACTGGTTTCATTCCACATTCCACTTGGCCCAGAGCTCTAGAAATGTTTGCCTGTCCGCATTCTCAGCCTACATCCAGTTGGACTTGCTACTTACTCAAAAGGGGAGTGCTCCCAAGGTGGGGCTCCTGGAATGAGGGGTGGGAGACATAGCAAGGCCTGCAAAGCTTAACAGCATCTCCAAAAAGCTGAGAGGAATTTGGTCCTTCATTCTAGAAAAATATATGGCAGGACTCCCATATTCCAGGCATTCAAAGTATATCTGTCGGTGTAGAAAGAAATGGGAAGAAAACAATCACCCCATTCATGGGAATGGAAGCTGGTAGTCTTTGGCACTCCCATCCTTTCTCAAATTGCTTTGAAATATAAGCTTCAAGTGCACACGCTCTGTAGCTTGGCTCAGAGGGGTGTGGGGTCCCTTTAATATGTGTGTAATTCTATTATTGTTGCTGTCGTTATGCAGGCAATTTGAGACCAAGTATGAAAGGCTGTCCACAGGCAGAGGTTACGTCTCTCGAAGAAGAAAAGAAAGCCTCATAGCGGGATCTGAATTCCCGCTCCACCAAGAGAACTCTGACATGTGCAAGGTGGTGTTTGCCCCTGAGCCTGAGAGTAGTTCTGGTGGTTGGTTTTGAGACTGATTGGTAAGGTTTCACTTGGATCTGTCTTCTGAGAAGGGATATGATGTGACATGCCTATATACTTGCTCTCTGAGAGCACAGTGTTTACATATTTACCTGTATTTAAGATTTTTGTAAAAAGCTCTGAAAAACCTCAAATGATTAAATATGGGCCCAATTCCATGTAGTACTGATAGTGTCATTTTGAGCCAACGTATGTGACACTTCCAGCTACATTCCTAGTGTTCTGGCACCTCTGTCCATCCCATTTGGTACAGTGGTCAGAGTGTTATTCCGAGGAGAAACAATTGTCTGTAAAACACCAAACAAAACACACATACCCTCAGGAGAACCCAACTTTGTTTCAACGATTTTCAGTCAATGTTTATGAAGTCCTCTATAGGACCTTACACATGCTTATTTCTACCAAATATCTTGCCTAATCAGGGGAAAAAACCCAAACCAAACAAACAAACAAAACCGACCTTTTTTTTTGAGGGGAAGTTGGGGGAGGCGATAAGACTTTATAAAGACTTTTGTCACAGCTTCAAGGGTGGATATTTATCTCTTTGTCATTAGTTTTACTAAGCACTGAGGTAGAAGGCACACAGAATTCAAACACAGCATCATCTTTCCACTGACCACATGGTCACATTGCTAGAAGAATGCCATTTTGCCCTCTGCTTTCTGCCCTGCAAGGATATTGGACTTAGCAGTACGAGTTAGAAATACGAACTTCAAAAACTCCATTTGATTTTATTTGTGCTGTGTCTCTTTAAGACTGCAATGTGGGACACTGTCCTTTATAAGGGACATTTTCTTACGTTCATTAGTTTTTCTTTCATTCAAGTGTTTTGTGGTGGAAGTTCTAGTCTGTTTGACTACAGTCTGTACAAAACCCAGAATGGCCAAGAGAATTTACTACTGCTTTAAGAACCTGATGGATTCGGACTTCTAAAATATGAACTCAAGAAAAGGTTGTCTTTATTTGTACAAGTTAAAAGAGCCATGTTAAACGTTTTCAAATACCTATTAATAAACAAGATGTATGTGTTGCTAGTGATAAACTCAAAACAGGTAACAGGTGCTCATTTGTCCATTAAACACACACACATACACACATGCAATGGAAGTTTAGCTAGTCCACCACTGGTTGTAAATTTTAAATGATGTGTGATGAAATAAATACATGGACATCCTATTGAGTTGTCTTTGTCTTCCATTACTTTGAACACCATATTTATCTCTTTCTTCCACTTTCTGAGCTCAGACACATACACAGTAAGCCTCTGACACTCTATAGGACAGGACTGATTCTCTAATAGGAAGTCAGAGCCCTGTGGATATGAGCCACAGATTACCAACAGTCAGAACCTTGTCAGTACTTGCAAACTTGAAAACGAGCTCTAATTCCAGTTTCCATAAGGCTCTGGACTGGCACCTTCATTGTGGTGTTATGAGAAGAAAGACAGGAATCAAAAACTGGAAGGGGCCATGTGTCATGGGTGGTGGCATTGGTCTTGGGAGAAGCCTTCTGTAAAGACATTCATGGTACATACAGCAAAAGCAAGTTGACCTTGGGCACTAAGCCAAAGACGTCATGGGCCAAGGAGCCTCAGTCAGGTGATGCTTAACACACCACAACTGCTTCTGTAAAATGCAAAATAGTAATTGACTCAAGAGTGATGTGTGTGGTGTCCTGGACATCAGTATCTGCCTGGCTCCATCAAACACGGTCGCCCTTTTGGAGAATGGAGAGCACTGACCAACTCTAACTTGCTCCAGAGAGAAAAGAAACCTGAAGCATAGGACAAACGCTGACTCCTTTCTGGATGAACAAGGTAGAAGTCTAAGAGGACTAGAGTGATAATCCATATTTTGAAATGACGTACTGTGGCCAGAAATACCACTATAAGCCTCGCTTGCTGTCTCTAATTCTCACCAATTCACTGTTTCAAACATCAGTGTCCAGACAGCTTTGTCCTCAGCAAAGGTGTCTACTGGGCAAACGCACAACCCTTGGACATGAGTCCTCTGCCCTGTCAGCTTCTTCCTGCAAACCTGAAGGATTTAGTCTGGCTGCATTTCTCCTGTGGAGGGCCCACTGTCATCCCTGTATCTCATTAGATCTCTGTGCACAACAAGTTGTTCCCTGCTTCTCTGAACCTGGGCGCCTTCAGAAATATCTTTAAAGCTAACACTTATTTAGTGCTTGTTATGTGGCAGGTATTTTAAACATCGTATATATATTAAATTATTTAATTCTCACCATAACTATATTGAGTAGGTAGCATTATTATTTCCATGTTATAGATCATTGCTGTCCAATAGAACTATTAGGCGAGCCACAGAAGCACTTTTAACTTTCAAGCAGTGACTTTAAAAAAATAAGCAGAAACCAGTGGAATGAATTTTAATAATAAGTTTTAATCCAATATATGTTAAATGTTATATCAACATGTAATAAATATAAAAAGTATTAATGGGATATTTTGGGGGGAGGAATAGATCTTTGAGTCGTGCTGTATAATTTGCATACACTGTAGCATATCTCAATTTGGATTAGCCCCATTTCAAGTGTTTGTTAGCTCTATGGGGCTAGTGGTTACTGAACTGGCCACTACAATTTAATGGAGAAACTAGGGCATAGAAGACATTTAGACAATTCACCCCACAGAAGACATTTTCTCAGCTAAATAATGGTAAAACCGGGATTCAAATATAAGTGGTCTTTTCCAAAACCTGCTCTCTGACTTTGTGAATCCTATATTTATACTATATTTTCCAGATCATTTTGGTTTTTAAAAATTTGCTGCTAGAAGAAGCCAGACAGTAGTTATGAAAATGGCCAATGTGGGACAGCAACTATAAGGCTTTAAGCTGTATTACAAAATTCTAGAGCCAGTGCCCTTTCTCTGTGGGTCTTGTGTCTCTGTCTCTGACAGTACCAGGAGTCCTTGTATACTTAGAGACCTCTAATTTCTTTGCCAACCAACCTTTCCTCCATGAAGAGTATTACAGTTTTAGCTTTAAATTTAGGTATTTGTTCCATTTTGAGTTAATTTGTATACATTGTGTATAGTAGCAGGTCCAAATTTATTCCTTTGTATATGGCTATCCAGTTGTCCCAGCAGCACTGGTTGGAAGCTAATTCTTTCCCATTAAATTGTTTTTAGTTCCCTTCTTAAAATCGATTGACTATAAATAATCACTTTTGGATGTCAGTTTTATTCCATTAATCTGTATGTCTATCTTTATGCCAATACCACACTCTCTTCATTACTGTTGCTTTGTGGTAAGTTTTGAAATTGGGAATTGTGAGTTTACCTCCTTTGTTCTTTTTCAAGATTGTTTTGGCTGTTGTGAGTCCCTTGAGTTTCCATATGGATTTTAGGATCAGCCAGTCAACTTCTACAAAGCTAGCTAGGAAGCTAGCTAGGAATCTGATAGGGCTTGTGTTGAACTTGTATCAGTTTTAGGAATATTGCCACTTTAAATTTAAATGCATGAACACGGAGCATCTTTCTACTTACTTAAATGTTCTTTAATTTCTTTCAACAGTGTTTTATGGCTTTCAGGGTCTAAGTTTTACACTTCTTTTGTTAAAATTATCCCACATGTTTATTCCTTTTGATGCTATTATAAATGAAATTATTTTCAAATTTCAAATTTACTTTCAAGTCTAAATTGTTTGTTGCAAGTGTTTTTATATGTTGATCATGAGTCCTGCAACCCTACTGAACTTACTAATTTTGATAGGTACTTAGGACTTTCTATGTAAAAGATCATGCCGTCTGGAGACAGAGATCATTCTAGTTCTGCCTTTCCAATCTGAATTTCTTTAATCTAATCTTACAGCTAGATTGGCTAGAATCTCTAGGACACCACTGAATAAGGGTGGTGAGAATAGTCATAGTCAAGAGGACAGTGCCGGTAAAGACCGTGATGAGGAGTAATGTCAGGCAAACAGTCATGATCACAGAACATAAAAGGCAGGCTCGCATCATCTGGGAACGGCTCTGATTCTGTTTTCACTAAGTAACATATTTGAAAATTCATAAAATCTTATTTGAAAGCTTAAAGGATTTAAATAGTCTATATGCCCTCCCTAAATATGGGGAGGAGGAAACATCTATCCTGGCATCAAGAATCTTCCAGATTCAGATCAGCTGAAGAAGCTTCACTACTCTTCATCAGTTTAGTTGTTAACTAAAGATCCGTGGGGATGGCACGGAGTGAGACAGGAGGCCCGGTTTGGAAGTCTAGTTCCACCGCCTGCTGTTTGAATGATCCTGGGCATGTGACTCGATCGTCATCTCTAACGTGGGTATGATAATCTCTGTTTCACTGGGTTATTTTAAGCTGAGATAATGAATGTGCCCAGCATATAGTAGCATTTGATAAATGTTTTCTACTCTCATTAATGTTGTTTTTAATATTAGAGAGGTGGTGAGCAATGTTCTCACTTAACAATCAGCTTTGATCCTATTTGTTAGCAACGAGGTTCGTTGGTACTTTATTTTGCCTTTAGCTTGCAACTAGTTGGGGAGCACAGTGGTCCTCTAAATCTCGGGGTTTAGAGCAGTACGGTTTGGATATCTAAACCTCTTGTATGGAGCATGCAGAAAGGCAGGAAGTAGGGCAGTACAGCAGTGAGGGCAATTTGGAGTAAGATACTCCTGCACACCTGCAGTCTCACCTTTTCCACGTGCTCCTGCTCTACAAACCTCCCAGCCTCTCAGCTTCTGCATCTGTAAAATGAGCAGCCACTCATAGGCTGTTGGAAGGATGAAGTTAAGGTAATGGGCTAGTGCCTGGCATGTAGCAAGCACTTAGTAAGTATTCCCTAATATTAACTTTTAATATGTGGTCCTATAGAACTCCTGAATAAAGCAACATTTTATATTCTGACTCCATAGAGTGAATCTATTTTCTGTATTTTCACCCATGAGCATCATGGATGATCAGGAAGATTACCAGGTTTGCTTATTTGCTTATCATGAAATCACTAGTTTCACATTACAAAAATCATTTTCATATTTTATGACAACGTGACTTTTACCCATTTCTCTACATGCCCAAGCTGACTTCAGATTTCACTGATTCTTTCTTTACCAAATTGCTTTGCTTTTGTTCTGTGTGACTGATCATTACCAAGAAGAAAGAGTAAGTATTTCTTGAGAAAACATAGAATGGATCTAAAATTCAGCCATAAAATAAACAAGTTCCAGTAGAGTTCTTGGGGAAAACAGTAAGAGGACTCCACATCATAAATGAGATGGATAGCATTTTGAGAGGGAAGAAAACACTGGGAAGAAGACTGCATCTCAGCTCAGTCCTCATCCTTCTTCAGGAACTTGAACAGAATGTACTGTGTCTAAGCTTCTGTCTATTCTTACTCACCCCACCCCCCACTATCAGGTTCTCTTTCTTTGTTAGGGACCATGCAGGCACAGAGTCGCTGTGTGAGAGGGATGGCACATCCAAAGTGGGTAAATCTGAGACGAGTTCAATAAATGTTACAAAGATCGGAGCAGGATGAAGGGAAGCCACAATGGATGGTGTAGCACCCTGAGGCTCATAACAATAGGGAGCCTGAAAGGTCAAGGGAGAGAGTAATCACTGGAGCCCAGAGAACATTAACTATATGGAGCTATGGTTTCAAATTAAGGAGCACAAGCAGCCCTCACCACATTCCCCCAGAAGGAACCAGGGGAGCAAACACTGTGACCTCACTTTCTTTTCTCCCTCTGATCTCCTGTCGGTGGTACCCACTGGCTGAAACCACCCATAGGCAAGAGTGCCTATTGGTCCACACAATCTATAATGGTGTAAGGCATAGAGAGGGGTTTGGAAGGAAGAATGGGAAAAATTCCAGCCCAAGTTTATATGATAATTCCTTCTATATAATTTATTCATTGATTTAATCCATCATCTTATACAACATGGTGGGTCTATTTGGATCAAGAAATGTACTAGGTTAGAAAAAAAAAGTAAAATATGTTGCCTTACCTCAAGAAAATCAGTGAGGTGAGGAATTAATATGGCTCAAAATAGTTTTAGCACAGTAGTATAAATGCTGTGAAAGAAATGTGTTCAATATCATAAGAGAGCTTAAAGGAAAGAAAGATGAGGTGAAGAAAGACCAAGGAGGTTAAATTTGAGCTGAGCTACATGATATCTTTACTTCTATCCCAGCCACTAGTCAATCAGAATTGGCCTCTTCCTTTGGCTGTGTATCAGATTCCTTTACTATCCACGATATCTGAAACCCCAAAGTGAAGCGTGTTCTATGTACCTTCAGTTTGAGTGTGCAGAGAGTGTAAACAATTCTCGCTCTCAGAGAACCTACTGTGTAACTCCATATTCTAATTGACGAGATTATAAAGGAATATAAAAATTTAGATCAATAACGAGTCCATCATTGGTGGTACATTAGTTCATCATTTACCTTCCATCATGGGATTACAGCTAATCTACAATGAATTTGTAATCATTTGCTACCCGCCTATTAATAAAAGTTTAATTTATTCACAGTTGACTTGGAACATCACATAAAACCTGTAAGCTATTTTCATCCTTCTATTTTAACTAGAAAGATTCCTGCCATAATCTTCTAGGATTACATGTAAAAGTTTGTTCTCTCTTGGTCATGTGCTTGTCTTCTTTGGAAAGATGTCATTCAGGTCTTCTGCCCATTTTTAAATTGGATTATTTGGGGCTTTTTGGTGTTGAGTTGTATAAATTCTTTATATATTTTGGATACTAACCCCTTATTGGATATGTCATTTGCAAATACCTGCTCCCATTCAGTAGGTTGCCTTGTCATTTTGTTTATGGTTTCCTTTACCATGCAAATGAAAAGATGCTTATCATCACTAATCATCAGAGAAATGCAAATCAAAACCACAATGAGATACCACTTTACCCCTGTCAGAATGGTTTGGGGCGCCTGGGTGGCTCAGTGGGTTAAAGCCTCTGCCTTCGGCTCCTGGGATGGAGCCCCAGGTCAGGCTCTCTGCTCAGCAGGAGGCCTGCTTCCCCCTCTCTCTCTGCCTGCCTCTCTGCCTGCTTGTGATCTCTGTCTGTCAAATAAATAAATAAATCTTTAAAAAAAATAGAATGGTTTGAATAAAAAAGAAATAAGAAGTGCTGGTGAGGATGTGGAGAAAAAGGAACCCTCCTGCCCTGTTGGTGGGAATGCAAATTGGCACAGCCACTGTGGAAAACAGTGTGGGGGTTCCTCAAAAAATTAAAAATAGAATTGCCATATACTACTGGGTACCTACCCGAAGAAAATGAAAACACTAATTTAAAAAGATTCATGCACCTCTTTTTTTACTGTAGCATTGTTTACAATAGCCAAGGTAGGGAAGCAACCCAAGTGTCCATGGATAAAGGAGGTGTGAGATATATATGTGTGAGTGTGTGTACACACACGTGTATATATATATAAATCATATATGTCATATATGTGTATATATAGGAATATTACTTAGCCATAAAAAAGAATCTTGCCATTAGCAACAACATGGGTGGATCAAGAGAGTATAATATCAAGTGAAATAAGTCAGAGAAAGACAAATACCATGCGATTTCACCCATATGTGAAATTTAAGAAACAAAACAAATGACCAAAGGAAAAAGAGACAAGCAAAGAAACAGATTTTAAATAAAGAGAACAAACTGGTCATTACCAGAGGGTTGGTGGGTGAGGGGATGGCTGAACTAGGTGAAGGGGATTAAGAGTTCACCTGTTGTAATGAGCACTGAGTGATGTATAGAATTGTTGAATCACTATATTGTACACCTAAAACTAATATGACACTGTATGTTAACTATACTTCAATTAAAAAAAGTTTGGATGTATTCTCTCCAGAATAGGTTCTATCTAGGTTTAAACTACCTGATTCCTGACAATAACTTCTGTGATATCAAACAAAGCAACTTTTTCTAGATATGTCTCTTGAAGCAAGGGAAACAAAAAGAAAAGCAAAAATAAATATTAGGACTACCTCAAAATAAAAAGCTTCTGGACAGTGAAGGAAACAATCAACAAAACAAAAAGGCAACTTATGGAATAGAAGAAGATATTTGCAAATGACATACCTGATACAGAGTTAGTGTCCAAAATATATAAATATTAATAGCCCTCCCAAAATTAATATAGCCCAACACCCCCAAAATGAATAATACAATTAAAAATGGGCAAAAGACATGTATAGACATTTTTCCAAAGAAGACATACAGATGGCTAACAGACACATGAAAAGATGCTCAACATCATTTATCATCAGGGAAATGCAAATCAAAACTACCATGATATACTACCTTACACCTGTCAAAATGGATAAAATCAACAACACAAGAAACAACAGGTGTTGGCAAGGATGCGGAGGAAGGGGAACTCTCTTGCACTGTTGGTGGGAATGCAAACTGGTGAAGACACTCTGGAAAACAGTATGGAGTTTCTTCAAAAGTTAAAAATGGAACTCTCCTACCATCCAGCAATCACACTACTAGGTATTTACCCAAAGGATACAAAAATACCAATTCAAAGAGATACACACACCCTGATATTTATAGCAACATTATCTACAATAACCAAGTTATGGAAATAGCCCAAGGGTCCATTGATTGATGAATGGATAAAGAAGTGGTACACAGACAGACACACACACACACACACAGGAATATTACTCAGCCTTAAAAAAGAATGAAATCGTGCCATTTGTAATGACATGGATGAGCTAGAGAGTATTCTGCTAAGCGAAATAAGTCAGTCAGAGAAAGAAATATACTGTATGATTTCGTTCATATGTGGAATTTAAGAAACAAAACAAACAAGCAAAGGGGGAAGAAAAACAGTGAGAGCCGAACTGAGAGACACTCTTAACTGTGGAGAACAAACTGATGTTTACTAGAAAGGAGGTAAATTGGGGATGGGGGAAATAGGTGACGGGGATTAAGGAGGGTACTTGCTCTGATGAGCACAGGGTGATGTATGGAAGTGCTGAATTATTATATGGTACACCTGAAACTAATACTACACTGTATGTTAACTAACTGGAATTTATACGAAAACTTAAAAGAATAAATTATCCAATTCCTTTTGTTAGTAGAAGTGAGTCACCATTCTACTTTGGGGTACCTAGCCCCACTTTTTTTCTATGCTTCTCACATTTAGTTCGCCTGAAGATTAACCACGTAACCACAGTCATGGCATAAGATGTGTGAGATGGATCTTTCAGATTATTGAGATATGAAGACATGCCTAGCAGTGGTATTCTAATATATTTCTCAGAAGACATTAGCCCTTTAAGAAAACCAAGGGGGACATGAATACGAAAAATTTATTGGATAAGTAGACAATTTTCTAAAAATTGAAATTGTTTATGCCTAACCAAAGTCTCCCTCTCCCTTTATGACTTACCAAATGTTTTACGTTAGGTGCACCTATTAGGTGCCATAGATAGTTCTAGGCACTTCATAGGTATCCGATCATTTCATTCTTATAACAACCATATAAAGTAGGAACTATTATCATCCACCCTTGGGGCATAGAGCACAGAAAGACTCAGTGACAGGTCTAAGACCTCACAGCTGGTAAAGAGCAGAGCCAGGATTTAAGTCAGGAGTCTCCCTCTAGAGTTCAAGTGTGTATCTACTGTACTCTGCTAACTACCTGGGGTCCAGTCTGAGTCCCTAAACCTGGAAATCCACTCCCCTCCACACGCAGGTCAACATTTCATTGCGGCCTCATATGTGCTACTCATCATGAACAATATGCCTCCTGTTCCTTTAGTGTGCACACTCTGAACACACCAGCATTCAACTATTTCAGTTCCTCTGCTCTCATTTTTCCCTCTGCCTTCTGCCCAAAGGGATCTTAGCAAGCCCAGCTCCTACCACGTTTCCTGCGCATGGAGGCTGCCAGCTGCTGGGACACCTGCTTCCCAGGTATGCTTATTACATACACCACCCACTTGGGAATTAACCATACCGACATGAGTGACTACCCTTCTTCACTGTCTCATGTTACTAAAAAATTGCTTTCATTATGTAAATATATTATTTTCCCAAATACAGTATGAGCTTCTCAAGCTCAGGACTATGTAGATAGTCCTTAGTATCCTCCACAGAGTGTGTGATGGTCAGTAAGTACTGAGGTGTTCCCTATGGACGTCAGTGCATTTGTAACTTTCAGGATGTTCAGACTGCTTTCAGGATAGCCAAAGAGCTATTCAACGTACATCTGTTTCAGTCAGATCCTCCGGAACAGATCAATTTTCTCCCCTTTCATCATGGCCAAGTGCTCTTACACTCTCCTCAAAAACAGCAACAACACAAAAAACAAAGGAAAAAGAAATAAAGGCTAGATTAACTTTGCCAAAAAAGAAGGAAAGCAATATTTCTGAAGCACAATCTTCTTAAAATATTCACAAAAGCCTTGAAGCATGTGTCCATTGGCTCTGCTAGAAAAAAAAAATCATTGAGGAAAATGAAGCTCTTGAAGGAAGTATTTCACTGGGAACTGGTATGCTAAAAGCAGAGCTCTCTTCTCAGCGGCATCAACCTTCTTGCTTCCTTCCAGTGTCAGCCTGTGGTTGTTGGTGAACTGGAGTCCAGAGCAGTGGTTCTCAAAATGGCGTGCATTAGATTCTCCTGGAGGGCTTCTTAAAACACGGATGCTGCCCGCCCCTGCCCATTTCAGGTTCACCTGGCCGAGGTAGGCAGAGGATTTGCATTGAGAACAGGTGATGTCTGCTGTCTGAAGCCCATACTGTCAGTATGGGGGCTACTCTTTGAGATCCTTGCTCTAGAGAAAGAGGAAGAGACTTAACATCAAGTAAAACATTGATCTCTCCTAATGTTTGTAAACTGTGTGTGTGTGAGAGTTTGTCGTTTCTACAATGAAAATGTATTTCAGCAAATCATTAGGAGCCTCTCACCCCTCATATTTAGGATAATTTTACACAAATACTTAAATACGAAGTTTCAAGAGAGCATGAGTGTATGTTTGGGGGGAATATAAGAGGTAGGAAAACATCTCAAAATCCCATGTGTCGCAAGTTTTAACAATATTCATGGCCTTTTTATTTAGTAATTCCACTTACAGGGCTTGGACTTTATCTCAAGGAAATAGTCAGAGATGCTTGGAAAAATTTGTGTTCAATGGTGTTCATTGAAGCATCATTTTTGTAGCCCCAAACTAAAAACTAAGTACTTAAAAATATAAAATTGATTAAACATGACATGATACAGCCATATGAGGAAGTAAGATACAGCTGTTAAGAATTAGTCATCTAAGAATATAGAAAGATAAGGAGGTCAGTTTATAATTCCATGAAGCAAAAAAGTAGACCATAAAATAGCATGTAAAGTATCACAAATACTTACAAGTATTTATTTCTAGGGCGCTATTTGTGTAGTGGGTACATCTGGGTGATTACAAATTTTCCTAACTAGTTTCTAGAATATTCTAACATTTTCTAAATTTCCTTCAAAGAACATGCTTTATTTTTATAACTAGAATGTGTTCCAATAAATGGTTTGAGTATTTTTGAGCAACCTGTAAAGCAGTGAATTTGAATTTTTTAGAAGCGGAAACACTGCAGTGGAGATGCATATTGTAGCAGTTAATAATTCTATTACCTCAGGCTAGAGGTAATACATAGTATCTCCTTATAATTCTCACATTATAATAATATGTGTAATCCAATAATTTTATTCTGCAACACTCTATTTCTAGTGTGTGTTTGTGCATGCATATACACATGTATGTAATAAAACCTGTTCTTGTTCTGTATCTGATTATACTGAAATACATAACCATGCAGGGGAGATGACACTTAAGGGACAATCTGTTGATCAAGGTTGTAACTTCAAGGGGCAGAGAGAAATACTAGTTTTGGCTATGTTTTTGATGACTACCTTTTTTTTTAAAGATTTTATTTATTTATTTGATAGATAGAGATCACAAGTAGGCAGAGAGGCAGGCAGAGAGAGAGAGAGGAGGAGGAAGCAGGCTCCCTGCTGAGCAGAGAGCCCGATGTGGGGCCCGATCCCAGGACCCTGGGATCATGACCTGAGCTGAAGGCAGAGGCTTTAACCCACTGAGCCACCCAGGTACCCCTACCTTTTCTCACCACTTCTATTGGATAAGCTTTCTATCAAAGGACTTTGTCCAGGCTGCCTCTCCCTATCCCCTTCAGTGTAGGTATACTATCTCTTTTGTAGCTCCATTCCCCCTGGACAACTACACAATTCCTTCACTTTTGGTCTCCTGCTATTGCTCTGGTTTTCCTGATTCTCTTCAAACCTAGCCCTCTGCTCCCTGCTTGCCCCATGCTGGGTCATTGTCATGGATCTCTTCTTTGTGGCTGTTAGTCAGTTTCCTCTTTCATTCTCCATGCCTTTGACAAGGCTTAGACTAGATGGTTTCATCAGCATATCAGGCATTCTCACCATATTTAAAGGCTTCCTGAAATCCTAACCTTTTCATGAATCATAACACCTGGCATTCAGTAGGCATTCATTCATTCCTAAAGGATGTTGATTCCCTCCACACTAGAAATGCAACAGTGATTTCTGCCATATGAGACTCCGACATATACTGAGCACACACAGAAAAATCACGCTCACTAAACCTTGTATAGGCTACTCTTACTCTAGATTTTTTCTAGAATCTTTGACTGAGCCGATACTAACCTGAGAACCAACTTTAAAATTCCTTTAAAAGAAAGTGTCTGCTTAAAAACACACCTTAATGAGGATGCTGGTCTTAAAACATGTCCCCAAATTATTTGACACTTTTCCTGTCGAGGAAGGTGAGATCAGTGTTCTATCCCATTGAATCTGGGTTCTGTATTTGCCTGTCGAATGGAATATGGAGAAAGTGATGCCATGTCACTATGTAAATTTAGGCCTTGAGAACTGGCAACTTCTGCTACTGTCTGTTGAGATACTCATTATTGGAACTCAGCCACCATGTTTTGAGGAAGCCCAAGCAGCCCCTGGAGAGGGCAGGCTGAATAGCTCAGCTTTCCAGTCATGTGAGTAAGCCATTTGGGAGGTAGATTCTCTGGTCCTTAGTCGAGCTGCTGGGTAAAGCAGACCCAGACCTTCCATGCTGAGCCCCACCCAAAACAGATTCCTGAGCTTAAGAGATGGTTTTTGAACGATGGATGTACTTAGTTATGAGGGTGAGGTCTTCTGCACATATTGTAGTGGGCTTTCATTAGCGGGGCTCCAGTAGGTAGCTAAATGGCTCTGTGTAAGAAATAAGAAGCTATTGGACAGGTCTAAGGCAGCAAGCTAAGGAACAGAGGAGGCAGAGGATGAGAGGGCTGTAGCAATAGGGAGAGTGGCTGATGCACAGATGAACTCAAAAGCCTGTGAACTTATCTAGCGCCAGAGGCGCCAGAGATGATCAGGGATATCCGTGTTTCAGGTTTAAGGTGTTTGCTAAGGCAGCTGGCTGCCATGAGAGGGAGCACCTGCTAATCTCCATCCCATGCACCCTAAACCTTCTGCCCATTCCTGCTGTACAACTAGTTTCGAGTCTGGAATACTCAGGATTCAATGAGTGTATGGCCTTAAAGTCTACAGGGCGATGCTGTGCCGAGTAACACAGTGAACACCTGAAGCAAAATCTCCAGTGCAATTTGAGAAGTAACTGGAAACAAGAGCCGGAAGCCGGAGGTGACTCAGGAAAACAAGGTTTGTAACTGTCCTCCACTCTTTCTTGCCCCATAGCCCCCAACCCCTGGACATATGTGAGGGATCCACGATGTCTCTCTTTGTGGAATGTGGACTCAAATCTTTGGGGGGCTTTGATCTTAATGTTTATAATCACTTCGGTTGACTAATGGTTGACTTATGGAACACACATTACAGCATTGATTCTCACCACGCTCTGGGTCTCTGAAATGTGTGCCTCTAATATTTGTGCTTTGAGGAGCATAAGCACAATTACTTTCTTGGGCCTCTGAGTGGGCCTTCAGGGACACTTGTCTAGGTTGGTCTCTGGTGTCACCAGAACATCACACCCCTTGGCAGGCGCTCCTCACTATGCTGCTTGATGATGCAAGCAGTTAGAGTCCTTCAGTTGGTTGGTCAGGTGAAATACTCTGGTACAGGGAAAGACCCATGTCGGACTTCCGAGCCCCACAACCGTAAGATAACAAATTTGTGTTGTCTGAAGCCACGAAGTTTCTGCTAACGTCAGCAATGGAAAACTGATACAACCTGGCTGTGAACCATTACGAGAGAGGATTTTAGTTAAGTGGAGGATTTAAATTAGAATACAGAAGAAAGTCAAAGTGTCCACAGCTTGGTTTTTTGAGTCAAAATAGAGACAAACAGTGCATGTTTTCTTTGCAGTTGCTTTTACTGGAAAAACAACAACAACAAAACACTTTTTTCCCAAAGAGTCAAATAAAAGACCATTACACAAGATTGCACAATCGCTTATGAATGCCGCAGTTAAAGGTAAGTAGGCCAGTCTCACAGAGTCCTTGTCTAAGTAGTTTTCTCCATCTGCAATACACCGAGAATGTAATTCTCAGAGAGCCTGGGCTGATTTCACAGTCCCATTGGCCAAGCTCACTGTATCTTCTAA
Source organism: Meles meles (assembly GCF_922984935.1). Taxonomy (NCBI): domain Eukaryota; kingdom Metazoa; phylum Chordata; class Mammalia; order Carnivora; family Mustelidae; genus Meles; species Meles meles. The sequence goes on along the minus strand of NC_060067.1, from coordinate 109,902,913 downwards.
TTGAATCAGACCTCAGGTAGGAACATTTCCACCAAGACTTCTGTCTTGAGAGCAGTTTTAATGTTCACATTCTTTCCATTTACCTCTGGCTTTTTTCATAGGCAGAGGTACAATTCGGCATTACCCAATGTCTTTCATCATTTACTACACGATTTCCTCTCCTCTGCTTGGGACATAACTTCCACAGTCTTCACATTCTTTTCCACCACCACAGCCTTTTACTATACAATAATATGACTTACATGTAAATATAGAAACCTACATCCTCAAAGAGGGAGAAAAAGAAAGGACCACCTGCTAGAACAGAGATCCGGGTAGGATAAGTAATTTCAGGGGTCCCGGCAAGGACTCTGCCATTAACACTAGCTTATAAAAAGCAATTGTGAAACTTAAAAAAAGAAATCAAATTAGATGTGGTGTTTGTGTGTGTGTGTGTGTGTGTGTGTGTGTGTGTGTGTGTGTTGTTCTGCACCATTTTGAAGTAAATAGGAATAAATCTAATAATACGCTTTTGTGGCAACACGAAACAAGAATGTTAAGAGCTTACAAACACTGCTGGGAACCCTCAGTTCTCTTCTGAGACATGGGGCATCCAAATGAGTCCAACTGGCGGAATCTTCCTCTGGGCCTTGTAGTCACAAGTGCCTCAGCTGGATGCGCTTTCCTTCCAAAGAACCAGAGGATGCTATTCTGATTAGATTCAAACTCATAGGTACAATTTAGCAAATGCTACATGCTTTATTAACGATTTTATGCACCTGTGAGGTCTACTTAGGACCCAGAAGTTAGGTAAGAATATAGAAACAGTCTCTTGAAAAAAATATGTGTCATAGCTATCTGTATATCCTCTCAGAAATTATGAAAAAGCCTAACGTAGTTTATGAATTTGATTTTTATACGTAGTTCTCTAAAAGAAGCCTACACATAATTTTCCCCCTCAACAGTACTGGTAAAATACAGGGCACCTTTTTCTTTCAAGTATTTGGGTAAAATAGTATACCCTGAGAATTTGGGGTGCAAACCTACACCTTGTAAACTGTAGAATGAAACTCCTCAAGCACCACGTAGGAAAATGTATACCATGATAGTTTTTAAACACAGAGACTATTACTGAATGTGTTTTCTTGTGCACATATATATATACTTATCATGAGATTATAGTCAATCTACCTAAGAATTAACACTGTCCTGCAGTCCAAAGTATAATGTCAGGTAGCATGAGCATTCAGTTTGTAGCAAACACAGACTCCCACTTCTATGAAGTATGAAAACCATTAAAATGCATGATATCTCTTTAAGAGGCAAGAATGATGAAGTCAAATCTGAAATTAAGAAATTTATATCATTAGATAGTTCTTAGTGTTATAAGAATGAATTTGAAACGTACGCTAATATGTGAGATTTGTCATAAAGCTGTCCAAGTGTAATTTGGTTTAGCTTCTCTACTCAGTGGTATGTAGAGAGCTGCATACTCGCCAACATATAAAGACGTATACAGACATACAGGTAGACTATAAAGTCACTAACGGCATATTTGGGCTTCATTTACTCCTGAGTGCAATTTCAGTGAGTGCTCTTAAGAAAAGATATTCCAGTGGATTAAAGTTTTCATACGGGTTACAAATGTGTTCAGTTTTCCAGAAATAACTCAAATGGAGTCCATTTCAACCTGACCATTTAACCAACAGGGGGGGAAAGAGGCCGTGGGTCAAGGTTTCTGCAGACAATGCCCCACGGTTCCTCTGGGAAACTGAGTTGCACATGTAACCTTGACATATAACCTTGAGAGGAAATGGCAAAAACCAGACTCTATAATTCTGTTTCAACTCCAGTTTGAGGCACTATTTAGGAAATGCTACATGTGTTATCTGTGGTTTTGTGTATACAAAACTTAAAAGCCTAGTTCAGCACCTAAAGGGACAGTGTCAGGGTAATAGCTTGATGGATAAGAAGGCTTCATAGACTCTTATTTTATTCCAGTTAACTTCTGTTGAAATAGGAAGGGTACAACCACCTCATTCACATATGAAGGCAACCTCAGGAAATAATAAAACACTGAAAATAAGGATTTAGATTTACCTTGTGTCTTTAAACATGTTCCTCCCCATCACTTGAGGTAGTAAATGGCCAGCAGCACTTGTTTTTTGTTTTTTGGTTTTTTTTGGATTGATGAAAGAGAGAATCATAAAATTATCGATAAACAATGTGGTATTCCTAGAATATTATTTTTAAAGTTAGAGTTTTAACCCCTTGGATATTTCCTACATCCTCGACAGCTTCTTAGAGGATGTGGCCTCTCTGGTATTTTCTGTACTAGTTTCTCCTAGTTTCTGTACTAGTTTACCTCAATGTGAGAACTGAAGGCTCAGATCTGCTGGTGATAAATAAGGATAAATAGCTTCTGGGATCCCCAGGCCCTTGGTAGGTAAGAACTCTACCACATCGGCTGGGGAAAGAAATGTCTCTTTTTGAAGACCTGGCAAGCAGCTGCCTACTCAGTATGATCACTGATGATGATCCCTCAATATGAGCATGATCAACCTTTTCCTAAAAGTCACATATGGTTTTAAAACAGTCCTGTCAATTCTGGTACTGTCTCCACCCGATTCCTCAGTCAGTTTTGCCAGATATGTTCAAATACTTGAGAATTCATGGTGCTGCTTTGAGTATTATGCGTTGGAGATCTTTGAAATTGATCGTACCTTCTTCATTTAATATTAAGGGACCTTATACCCAACCAGTCTCTACAGGAAATGAGGAACGGCTGATGCTATAAGAGCTCTCCGGTGGTGAAAAATGAAGTCAGTTCTGGGGTGAAGCTGCTGCTGTACCTAGGGGAGAAGACCTCTGTGGCCAAGGACTAAGGCTTTCCTCTTTATGGGACAAGGGCGTCTTGTCTATGCACAGAGGCTGTTTTATATTTTGCACTTCATTTCATCACTTCTCAGGGCATTAATTGAATTGTGACCAGAGCTGACTATGCCTGCCTCGACCCTTTCCTTCTACCCAACGGTATTTCTTTTTGGAGCAAGATCCCTTTAAGAAAGGCCCTAAAAGTGAAATCGAATTATTTTTCCTAAAGGAGTCTGATATGGGAAGCCTAACTACAAAATAATGAGAGTACATAAATCATACAAAAACCAGTCTTGGGTTTTTACTCACATCTTCAGTTGTGAGTAGCATAAAATGCAGTGGTTTCAAGAAAAAAAAATTTTTAATTTTTTAAATTTTAAGCAGAAACCAAAGACTGATGATCATTAAAATCAAAATAAGGATCTAAAAGAAATTTATCAGGATGCCTTGTCTTCGAATAAATAAATAGATAAGATGAGATTCCTTAAAGAAAGTCTGGGAGAACCTTCAAGTTATTCTCTCTTTAAAAATAAGAAATACTCTAACGTGTCATTTGTTGAATATATGTTGACACACTCATTAATGATGACGATCTAAATATCTATCTGTTCAATCAACTCTTCAAGACTCACTGTGAACACTCACTAAAACAACCTTCAGAACTGAGTTACAACTGAGGCAGTATTGAAAGTCGCTGAAAGATTCTGTGATTTGGATTCTCGATGCATCGTATGCCCATAAAGAGCAAGTGATACAATCCTAGTCCTTGCTCTCGGTATGGCAGGGGCTGGAGAGAATCAGAACCACTGAATCAATGTACATTCCACTCTGCCTCCCGCCCCAAACAGGCCACTCCTCGGGCTCCAAACAATCAGTGAGAGAGGAACATGCAACTATAGAGGGAGGGAAGACCAAAAAAGGCTATCCACTCATAACAAATGTTGGATTCCTAGAGGAAAAGAGGTATTTCATACCTTTCTGAGACTAAGAACTTAATTTTAAACGCAGTCACTGGCTCTTCAGTGTTTCAAGCCATTCTGTGTGAAGGCAACAGAGAGTGTTGAAACCACTAGTTTTCACAATCACATTTGAAATCATGCTAAACCCAATAAAAGAACATGTAGAACGTAACCGAGGGAATGACTAGGCTTGGTTGGTATAGGATTCAAAATGCAGACCCCTTGTATTTAAAATCGAACATGTGTTCCAACTCTGCCATCTAATCCTCACATATTCTGAGAAGCTCTAAGAAGATCTATGATCCAAATTATTGATCTGCCGGCGCACTTTACAACAGAACCAATCTCATTCTGTCGTGTGTTTTGATTGAACTATGAGAACACTGAAGGGATGGTTTGCCTAGTCATGAGTACAGGAGGGAAAGAGGAAGAGAAAGTTTGTCTTCTGTATTAAAGTATAAAAAGAAATCCTTTTACAGGGGAAAAACTGCAACCATTCACTCAGCTTAGTAACACCAAAATAACACAAACTGTCTTAACAGGGTTGTTCAGGAAAATATAGAAACTTACACACTTGGTTTATAAGAAGCAAAACCTAAGAATAACAATGTAGAGGAAGTTTTTCAGCTGAATTCTTAGTGTTGTTACAACGCAACCTTCCGATTATAGAATAGTCCATCTTCTGTCTTGCTCCTGTAGACAAACATAGTCAAAGAAAAGATCATTAGTTCTAAAAGTAAATCGCACTTTTCAAGAAGCAAGAAAAATGTCAAGATACATTTTATTTAACTATTTGGCTAATCTCAACATTACTAATGATGTTCACATTTTCATGTGTGTTTGGCAAACGTGTTTCTGAACTTACTTAGACATTATATTGACTTTAGGAAAGTACTCAGAGTGGAACCTCTCTTTGGAACTTGAATTAGATTCAAGCAATGTTCAAAAATGATTGTGGAGTTAAATGTTTAGTTTCATAAACCATCCCTAGCAGAGATAAAACAGTGTAATAGATATGTTCCTAAAGCATGTAGAAATTATATTTAAGCTAAAGGGAAATATCTGAAATTTACCCTGAGTTAGTAATCTAGTTAAGGGAGTAAACTCTGTGCTGGGAATTCTTTTTTTTTTTTTTAAGATTTTATTTTATTTATTTATTTATTTGACAGAGAGGGAGAGAGAGAGATCACAAGCAGGCAGAGCAGCAGGCAGAGAGAGAGGGGGAAGCAGATTCCCTGCTGAGCAGAGAGCCAGATGTGGGGCTCTATCCCAGGACCCTGAGACCATGACCTGAGCCAAAGGTAGAGGCTTAACCCACTGAGCCACCCAGGTGCCCCTATACACTGGGAATTCTTAAAAGTGAATGATCACTACTTAAATTGTATAGGATTTTGATTAAAATGAGATTCACTGGGGCGCCTAGGTGGCTCAGTGAGTTAAAGCTTTTGCCTTTGGCTCAGGTCATGATCCCAGGGTCTTGGGATTGAGCCCCACATTGGGCTCTCTGTTTGGCAGGAAGCCTGCTTCCTCTTTTCTCTCTGCCTGCCCCTCTGCCTACTTGTGATCTCTGTCAAATAAATAAATAAAATCTTTAAAAAAATGAGATACACTGATTAGAGCCTATAACTTAGTTAAATCCATTCTAATACAAGCATTGACAAGTTCAAAAGCCTACTGAAAATGAGCCCTTTCTGTAGATCTCTCTCTGTATATAGTATATCTACTAACACTTTTCCTAAAAAAATTATGTTAACATTTGAAAGTTGATATTTGAACACAATATTATGAAGACAGAAATAGACTGTCCTACAGGTAGTATTTGTTAGGGATTAAGAGGGCTCTATCATGTGAAAAATAGGGGCACCTGGGTGGCTCAGTGGGTTAAAGCCTCTACCTTCAGCTCAGGTCCTGGTCTCAGGGTCCTGGGATCGAGCCCCGCGTCGGGCTCTCTCCTCAGGGGGAAGCCTGTTTCCCCCTCTCTCTCTGCCTGCCTCTCCACCTACTTGTGATCTCTGCCTGTCAAATAAATATCATGTGAAAAATAACTTCTGAGAAGTATCAAATAACAGCTATCTAATCAATCATATGCAGTCAGAGTAGCTTGGCAAGAGATATTTTAATCCTGTCATCTAAAAAATTGACCTGTGTTAAATATATAAGAAAAAAAAAGTCTATAAGAATAATTTTGGTTATTGGGACACCTGGGAGGCTCAGTCAGTTACGTGTGTGCCTTCAGCTCAGGTCATGATCCCAGGGTGGTGGGATTGAGCCCTGAGCCCCATTGGGGCTCCTTGTTCAGTGGGGATCCTGCTTCTCCCTCTCCTTCTGCCCCTCCCCACCATGCTGTCTTTCAGACAGGTGCCCTCTCTCTCAAATAAATAAATAAAATCTTTAAAAAGAGAATAATTATGATTTCATGGGTGTATATCTCATGTTTGTTTATTTTATTCTTCTACGTTTTATGTATTGAGGAATGACCTTCAAGACGAAAGGGGCTGTGGTAGTTCTGGAGATGTCTCATTTGCTAAATTTAAGTTTTTGAACCTTAGGACCTATAAAGCAGCAACAGGAAAGGAAAATATAATTATAAGGGGAGAAGAAGAAAATAGAAGACTAAGAAGAATAATTTCAGATTCAAAGACTCAACGATCTGACAAGAGCTCAGGCTGAGTCCCTCACGGGGCAAGACTTTGTGAAGCTTCCCTGAGCAGGGTGAGAAGGACACAGCGGGGTAGTGGGGACGGGGAAGGGGAAGGGGTTTACAGACAGTGGTGGAGTGGGGTGGGAGGTGAACTACGGGATGGTGAGGACAGTCTCAGAAATGAAGGAGGAATATGTTTACACAGTCTACTGGGATCATTTTTAGGGCATCACAGTCCAGATATTGCCTTTTCCTTCATTCACAGGACACGGGTTCTGCCTACATTAACTTCCAAGGAATTTTACTCAAAATTTTGAAAATAATAAAGTTGCTCCGACTCCTATTAAGGATGAAATAACAAGACCCACCAGTTTAACCTATCAGAGGATCATGAAGAAGTCAGTAAAGATGAGAGGGGTGATGACACTGTGTCACCAGGCAGCTGGGCCTCGATGACTTCCCGTTATTATAGGACCAGAACATGACAGAGATCAGCAGGGATGCTGGGTCAGATTTTCCCTTGCTCCACACAGACCTGTGCCCAGACACAGAGGAAAATCTCTACATGCAGCTGGCAAACGATATCCAGAGTTGTATAACATTCTGGAAGGCCTTGGTCCTAGAGTACCCTGACCCATAGCCAAATGGCCTGCCCCTTAAGACAAGCCAGCTCCAAGGGGACCACAGGGCTGTGGGCACTGCCTTCAGTTGAGGCAAATATAAAGCAATCCTGGACGCAGGCCCCTGATGGCACCCTGGAAATCTGCCTAGATAAGGGTCAATTTTCTGCTCTGGTGAGGGCCCCTCAAGGATGAGGGGGTTCTGAGGCATTTAGGAAGTTCACAGCTGGTTGCTGCGTCCTTTGTAATGGTTTTAGAACTCAATCTTCACAACACTCCTCCAAGGTATTTCCATTTTACAGTTGAAGAGACCAAGGCCAGAGAGGAAAAGTCACTTGTCCAAAGTACTACGAGCATTAGAATTTGAGCCAGAGCTGCCCGACTCAAGGTGCATACACTTGGCCTTTAGTCAAAGCCCTACAGCTCTCCTTCAACTACGATGCATGAAACCATTCCACTCACCTGGACATGCCACACCGCCCCTTCCCCACATACCACAGTTACCTCCCTTCCCCCACAGCCACGCCTGGAATTCTCTTTGAGGCATAAGATGTTCCAATAACTAAGGATGGAGAACACGGAGACTTAGTATCTGCTAGATCTTGCCAGATTCAGGGTCAATTTGTTACCAGATTCTCTTCCCTGTTTTCCCAGGGAAGGGAACGGGGACAGTTTGCCACAAGAAACTGAGGCCTGGAGGCCAGAGAGCAAAAAAAGCAGGCACAGATGGGTCACCTGGAAGAGCGTGGGCCACAGAGCTGGAAGGGCTTGGACTGCAGCTGATCTGCTCATCTGGGAGGGGTGATTTTTTCATGGGTCAAACAGGAATTAGAAACTGTACCATCTTATTTTAAGAATCAAATGGCGTGATATTAAGGCTTGATATGTAATAAATGACTAATCCCCAGTAGCTATTACTTTTCATTTATTATTAATTTTATAGATGGTAGAGAAGAAAATATAAAGGCGATCCAATGGCAGAGAAAGGTCCAAAAGAATAAGCTGGAGGGAAGCTACAATCCACAAAAAGAAAAAGGGAGAAAAGGCAAAGAAGACACTAGGAAGATAATAAAAGAGCAGCCACAGATAATCAGTGAGAGAGGAAGCCACAGCTAAGTGAGGGGAAAAGCAGAAACAAACAAAGTGATCCAGGAATGTAATTATAAAACGCACTACAAATGAAGAGTCACAGTGCAGCCAGCAGCCCTACCCCTGCCTCCGGCACGGGGCGGAGAACGTGCAGGTGGGACAGTGGACTGCAAGCTCCTGTCCTTCAGGCCGTGCAGTGGGTGGTGAAAACCCACCGTGGAAAAGAAAAGGTGAACGTGGGAAGAGGCAACTGGAGCATCACACTAAAGCAGCAAAAGCGAATGAGAAAATGGAGACCCTAAAAAGGACTGAAATCACCAAAGAAGGGGGGAAAAAAAGCAGTAAAAATTAAATTTCTAAGCCAATTGTCAGGGAAGAAAGGCATGGGGAGTGAACAGGTGGGACAGACCCCAGGAGAGACGGCCACCAGAGAAGAGTGGCCTTAGAGAGAAAAAGAGGAGGCAAAAATGGAGAGCAGGAAGGAAGCCAGCTGGGAAGAGATTCTGGTACAGGATAATTGGGGTTTCGAGTCCCAACTCTGCCTTCAGGGACACTGTGATGTAAAAACGGTCACTTAACCTCTCTGAGCCCCAATTTCCTCCTGAAATTTTATTTTATTTTTTTATTTAATTTTATTTAAATTCAATTAGCCAATATACAGTACATCATTCATTGTTGTTTTTTTTAAATATTTTATTTATTTGACAGAGAGAAATCACAACTAGGCAGAGAGGCAGGCAGAGAGAGAGGAGGAAGCAGGCTCCCTGGGGAGCAGAGAGCCCCATGTGGGCCTCGATTCCAGGACCCTGGGATCATGACCTGAGCTGAAGGCAGAGGCTTTAACCCACTGAGCCACCCAGGTGCCCCACATCATTTGTTTTTGATGTGGAGGGGAATGATTCATCAGTTGTGCGTAACACCCGGCGCTCATCACAACACGTGCCCTCCTTATGTCCATCATCCCGTTACCCCAGCCCCTCACCCTTCTCCCTTCCAGCAATCTGAATGCAAGGGACAGGGTTTGATGATCTCAGGAGTCCTTGAGGGCTGCCCCTGCTCCCAACCCCACTCTCTTTCTACTTCAGCTGCTGCTGTGTGGGGCTCCATTGAGGGGCAGAAAGAACCCGGAGAGAGTGAGGAGGAGAGAGAGACCAATGTGTAGGAGCAATGTAAAGCCCACTCAGAAATGAAAAGACAAATGGATCAAGTCTTACAGGGAAAAAACCAGACATTCAGTGAAACAAAACAATTGCGTGACCCTCTGTGGTGCAGGCATGGTACCCATTTATGTTTTCTTTTGGAGCACCTGGGTGGTTCAGTCCGTTGGGCAGCTGACTTCCACTAAGATCAAAATCCCAGGGTGCTGGGATCGAGCCCCTCCATCGGACTCCCTGCTCAAAAGGGAGCCTGCTTCTCCTTTTCCCCCTCCCCCTACTTGGGCATGCTCTCTCTCAAATAACGAAAAAAAAAAAGTTTCCTTTTGTTATTATCACGTATTTATTTTATTTTTATGCCCTGCAATTGGCATTGGTGATCAAATATCAATGAACGTTATAAAACAAAAAAACGGTTAAAGCCTCTGCCTTCGGCTCGGGTCATTGTTGGGTCCATAATCAAAGGAACGAGACTGATACAAAGCGAAGGTCAAGCAAAGCTTTATTTCACGCCAAGCATCGAGAATCAAACAGACCCTTCGGGGCCACCTCTTATAGAGAGGGCAACCACCCCCAGCCTCACAGACTAACTTTTATAGAGCAAAGACCATGTGGTTGAGCCTGGCCACACACAGGTGGCCAATGAGATTGCAACACGCAGAGAAAACTGCAGTCATGCTAGGTCACACACAGGTGGCCAATTGAATTACAATTCACCCCATAGTAGCTATTTGAATTAGCCTATCACCTTGGTCAGAACTGGCACCTTAAAAGGCGCGGCCCACACTCCTTGGTCACTAGGGAGACAGTATGTGCGCCCCACTGATTGGATGTCTCCACCTGGCCCACTCATCCCCACATTCGGGCTCTGCTGTCTCCACCTGACCTGACCCGCCCTTGTATTTGGGCTTTGTTATCAGGGACTGGTGGACCACATTCTACTGGTTTCCCAGATTTGCTTTTAAGTAAGTTCCCCTGGGAAGGTGGGGGCAGGGTCAGTTTAAGTTTTACTGCATAAACAACAAAATCACTGTTTAACTGGACAGAGATGCTCTGGCTAAATAGGCCCTTACAGTCATGATCCCGGGTCCTGGGACTGAGCCCCACATCGGGCTCTCTGCTCAGCAGGGAGCCTGCTTCGTCCTCTCTCTGCCTGCCTCTCTGCCTACTTGTGATCTCTGTCTGTCAAATAAATAAATAAAATCTTTTTTAAAAATACAGTATAGAAGTGGGTGGGCAGGAAAAATCATGAATGTGAATATTTTGGGGAAGGAAAAATACAGCTATGTGCATTGAATGACAGAAAGCTCAACCAAAACCAATCTCATCAGAAAAAGCATCAAAGATCCTGTGGAAAAGAGACTTTCAACCCAAAGTCAACGAACGACAAACCAGTGTGCCCAGCACATTGGCATGTCATGCCCGGGCTCCCGCTGTGACTCCCTGCCGCTGGGTCACAGGCTGTGAACTGCCCCATCCATTGACCACAGTGTGCGACTTCATTACTAAGGAAGGATAAAGGAAGCAATATTGCTAATTATCCTCTTAGCTGGGCTGTGATCTGGCCAAGTTTGAGGAGTGGACCACAGGAAGGCAAGAAGCAGCAAGACCCACCTGTGAGAGCTAAACCACAGGGAAATTTATAACCAAACCATGCGCAAGCAAGCACGGCAGCTGGTTATGCTCCGGGAGACGGGGGAGAAAGCAAAGCTCCCTGTTACAACGTGCAGCTAAAAATAGGCGATGAAATACTTATTATTTGAGCTGGAAGGAATCTTAAAGGTTAAGACAGGACTTGAATCCTGGTCTCGCAGTTCTGTAAGTACGGGTCTGTGTGGCCTCCTGCTGGCGTGTGGGCTCTTGGCGTGTGACACCAGGTCACACGTGGGTTGACAGCCTCGCCGCAGAGTACGCTGTGACTGGTGGAGTATAAAAATGTAATTCATGTTCTTTGGATGAGTGAGGGAATGAGTGCATTTCGTTAGAACATTCATTTTGTACACAAGTCCAGAGAGGCACAGAGGGGAGCCCAGGTGTGCTGGCTGTCACTGTGCAGAGCTCATTATGCTCTCTGCCATCCTTCCTTGGCTCCAGACCTCCTATCAAGGAGCTCGCAGTGTGGCCTGGGAGCCAAGAGCCCCTTCTGCAGGTCCTGGCTTATCTCATTCCCTGGGGATTGTGACAAAGCCATTCCATTCTAAGCCCTAGTTTTTTTCTCTGTGAAATGTTGGAATTGGATCAAATCACTGGTGTGACTTCTTAGTAGAAAGGGGCACATAAACTCCTACCCTACCTCAAGGAATATCTCTGAAGAAGTCAGTCTGGTTTTCGAAGGAAATCGTGAACCAAAACCAGCTCCCAAGTCTTCTCACCCTGACCATCCATATGAGAGCATCGTTGATCGATGAGTGTGTACAGTGTAATTGTTTTTTATATATCCGAGCAATGTTTCCAATATTTTGCACACAAGAGAAAGAACTGCACATTTTTTAAAAAAACGTATCTGACTTTCTTTGGAAAGCAGTATCAAACTCTCAGGAAGGTGAGTTTTGAAGGATTTTAGTAGTTATCTGAGTTTGGATGGTAGATTTTTGCTTGTACACAAAATGCTAATTGTTAGTTCCTGACCAGTTTTCCCTGTTCAAATTTTGAACACTCACAATTCAGATTTATATTTGTGTCTGACGGCAACAACTCCATGCTTAATCTCTCCAGACTCAGCAGACAGGAGAAAAGCCAAAAGCAGCTGCTAGAGGGACGGCATACAAGTGTGTGCCCGGTTGCTCCCTCCTCTGTGCCCTGTCCTCTCTTCCCCTTGCTTCTGCACCTCCACGGCTCACACAAAGGCCTCACAGGATTAGCTGCCCCAAAATAGCTTTAGGTAAACATACCACCTGTCCAGAAGATTACAATATTTTTGTCGAGAGGCTACTCTTTTCTTCCTACAGGTCTAAGTGTCTAAATCTGAGCGTCTTTCAATGCATAGTGAATTTTTTTTTTTACACTGTATAAAACATTCATTATATACCTTTAATCCCCACACCCCCTCTTTGTGATTTTGGTTGCAAACTCTTAGAGAAGAAGATTTCAAATTATCTGTTTCTAGAGTGCAAGGAAAATGAGGCTTGTTCTCCCACCTGAACTTTTAGAGCAAGACCCAGGGATTTTTGAACAGTGGCCTAATGTCTAGAAGTCTAACAAACATAATGCACTGTATACTCCCTGAATTTGGAAAAGGTTTTATACTTTAAAATATATTCCGATGTCATCTGACTTTCAGATAAATTTTGAGTAGATGCTATCAACACAAGTGTCATGAGTGATAGAGAATGTGTGTGCCCAAGAACACACCACCGGTGAGAAGACCAAGCTGTGTCTCTAATTCAGTGATCCCACTTCCTAATTTAAGGCTCTTTCATTGCACAAAGAAGCAATGTTCTTCTGTTCCTTTCAGTTCAGAAAAGAACTCCATCTCCCTTCTTGGTTCAGTACAATCTCATCGAAAAGTGAAGTCCTAGAAGGATATATGAAGCCAACACATCCTAATCTGAAAAGAACAGGAAAACGAGGGGGCAGATTTGTCCCACACTGCAGACACCTTGGGCTCCTATGTGAAGGCTGCTTCTGTCTTAGGTGTTTGACCTGAAGTGTCCTGGGTCAGACAAGCCAAGCTCACTTCTCCTATCAAGTTCCCTGGTTTTATTTCCAGGAAGGATTCCGGTCTGTGAATGTGGATTAATTCAGTTGTTAGGGATCTACTTTATCTGATTTCTTTAGAGGGGGGCGAGTGGAGGTCGACTATTTTCTGAAGGGAGAGAATGCAGAGATAAAAAGGAGCCTTTTGGGGCGCCTGGGTGGCTCAGTGGGTTAAGCCGCTGCCTTCGGCTCAGGTCATGATCTCAGGGTCCTGGGATTGAGTCCCGCATCGGGCTCTCTGCTCAGCGGAGAGCCTGCTTCCCTTCCTCTCTCTCTGCCTGCCTCTCTTGTGATTTCTCTCTGTCAAATAAATAATAAAAATCTAAAAAAAAAAAAAAAAAAAAGGAGCCTTTTACAGGGATTAGCAGCTGAGTGCGGTGGATCCAGTCTGATCAGACTGGATCAAACCCAGCAGCCCATCCAAGGAGCCACTGCAGGTGGAGGATCTCCCCGCTTTTCGTGGAGGTCGTGAGTGTGTGTGTGTGTGTGAGAGAGAGAGAGAGAGAGAGAGAGAGAGAGATTAAAGACCTTGAACTCATCCCAGGAGAAAATAATTGTCTGGAAACAAAAACAAAAGCTTAAAATATACAGTCCCTTCAAACAAGAAAAGTCAAGAGAAAGAAGATGTGGTGGGGGTAGAGAAGCCTTTCTACAGGTTTTGGAAATCCTCCGAACAAGAGAATGTCAGTGTCATTCTCCCTCCTTGTGAGGAGCAACCAGATTCGCAGTGTTCCCAGGGATCTCTCTGGATGTTCCTGCCTCCTGTCACTGGGGCTGTGGGGGGAATAGAGTGAAGCTCACTCCACAAAATCCAGACCGGGTTTTCCTTTCCTCCCCCTGCCAACCTTCGCCAAAGGCTAACCTGACAGATCTGAGGTTCACCTCCCTCCTACTCACCGGTGGGAAAAACACTCAGGCAGTTTGAAAAGGTCAGTGGGGGAGAGGCTGGCTTCGGGGATTGAGGAGTGGGAAGAAGAGGAAAGTTGGTAAGAAAATTAGCTCCTTAATCATCTGGATGGGGTTTTAGTTCTGTTCTCCCAAGATGCCCCTTTCTACATACTACCTCCCCCACCACTTCAAACACAAAGCAATAGGATTGCTCTTAATCCCTGAAAACTGATTATCAAAGTAACATTCACTCACCAGCAGCTGCTCCGTTCTGCTTTCTGGTGATGGCGCCTCATCTGTGTTCTACCACAAAGCTCATGGTGGTGCCATCAAAGGAAGGGGGGGCAATGATCCTGGGCCCCAGGGGTTGCGAAGTGATGCTGATGACGGGCTTGCCGTGCAATTGGGTGAAGCCTTTGGCCCCCACAAGCTGGGATGTGGCTGCCTGGGCCGAGGAGGAAGAGGAAGCAGGAGACTGACCAGAGGCCATGAAGTATGGGGCCTCAGCGAATGTCGCAGTTGCCTCTTTGCCAGGGGGGTCTGCTGCCATGGAGGAGAGCTCGCTTCCCCCTGGAGTGTGAGCAATCGGCGTGGGCTGCAGGGCATTGGCGGGCAGCACCGTGGGGAGAAACCCAGGGTAGATCATGTAGGTGGGTCCATAGGCCCCAGGGCTTAGGGCCAAGGGAGGCACAGGGAGGGACATGGGAGCCACAGCCTGCTGCTGGGAAGTCATGGGTACATCCACATACTGTCCTGTCTCAGGGTCAAAGAGTCTTCGGGTCATGGGCTGTACTGGTGTGTCCACCAGATAGTACTGGCCGGTCGTCACATCCAGGAGCATCTTGCGCTGGGTCTGCTGTGGCTGTGGCTGCTGGAAGGGGTCTGTGGGGACCGAAGCTGGGCCTGCAGGTGCTGCGGCAGGCATGCTGGGTGGGGAGAAGCACAGGACCTGGGGCTGGGCTCCCTGCAGGGCAAAAGGCAGCGGCTGCTGGTGGTAGATGGCAGTGGGGAGATGCTCGGGGCTCTGTGGCCCTGTGACGGCAGCTACTGTCTCCCTGGGGTTGTCGGGTTTGGTACGCCAAGCTGGCCGGCTGGTTCCACTGACCTGAGAGCCTTTGGGATTGCTGGGGACCTGGCTGCGGGCGCTCAGAGGGGGCAAACTGCAGAGAGTGGCCGCTGAGGGAGCTGAGGGTCCCTCCCTCCCAGCCCCTGGCCTGCCAGGAAGCTCTCCTGCTGAAGAGCTTCCTTTAAGGGGGATGGACAGGTAATTCTCACAGTCACTATTGTTCTTTTCCAAATTGCTGCTGTTTTTCCTAGTGGTCGCCTCATCAGGAAGTGCCCGAGTGGCCGGAGAGATCTTGAGGGACCGGAGTCCCTGGGTTTTGATGCCCTTTGCCGCTGAAGGACTCTCCGGAGAAGGCCCTTGGGGAAACTTGCCGGCGACACCCCCAGTTCTCTGGGTGCTGCTGGTACTCACCGTGAACACGTTTCGGTTGCTGGGGAGTGGTGGGAGGGGCTGCAGGGGCTGGGTTCTCTCCACATCCTTGTGGACCGGGGGGATATAGAGGGATCGCGGCCTTTCCCTGGCCATGTTCTCAAAGGCGGCTGCCCGGGCAGACACGCTCTCAGCACTCGGGTTGGAGTTCCTCCGCTGCAGACGCTCCAGCGGGCCCCCCCGCAGCACCACGCCTCCCTTGTTTCCGGTGCCCCGCTCCTCCAGCTCACCCAGTCGTTTGGCCAGCTTGTCTGGGTCCCCCTCCGCCCCTGCAGCCCCTTCCCTCTCCTCACTGGCAATGAGCGACAGGACGTGGCTGTCCATCATTATGGGCAGGGGGTCGCTTTTGCGTTTCCACTCGTTCCTGTTGAAGCTGTACAGCTCTTCCATGGACCTCACGGCAGCCGTCAGCTTCTCCAGGGCATTCCGAGATGTCTTTGGGGCTTTTCCTTCCTCCTTGCCCTCCTCCTCCTTAGCCTTCTCTGGGGTCTTCTGAGCAGAAGCCTTAGAGACGATCTTGAGCACAGGCAGGTAGGAGCCCTGCTCAGGCTTATTGGGGGCAATGGTGGCCACAGGCAGCCTGCCAGATGCCCTATGAACCAAGACCGTCCCTTCCGGTGAGGACGAATTCAAGAACCTGGTGCTGCCACCTGGGCCTACGTTCTCCCTCGGCTCTCGGTCCATGCTCTCTTCCCTCGGGTTAACCACCGCCTGGCACGTAATCACTATGGGGGAAAGGGATCTGGATCCACCCCCTGCTGCAGCCAGCTGCCTGGGTTTGGGCCCGGTCAGCCCCTGCTCTGGGGTAACACTGCCCTTGTCACTGCTGTCCCCGGACCCTTTGATTAGTTTCCTGACATCTCTCACCTGATGGAGGGGGCCTTGGGCCTTGGACTTGTCTCTGACGTCTCTCACCTGGAACTGGGGCACTTTTTCCAGGTTGTCTCCCCGGAAGAGCTTCTGCTGCGCCCTGCTGTTGTCCTCAACTGTCTTGAAGAGGTTAGAGGCGCTGCCACTGGCCAATTTGGGCGTGAGCAGTTTGGCAATGTTGAAGTCCGAGCTTGGCTGTTGCACACTCCCCAGCCGGATCTTGATTTCGGGAGCCTTGGGCCGAATCACTGCTGTGGAGGTGGCTTGGGCTGCAGGGTACTTGGTAGCCTGCTTCCCGGGCTGCTTGCCCTTGGGGGTCTGCTGAATGTTGGGGACAAAGAGGCGCGACATGATGGTGGACTTGCTGGCAGAAATCTCTCCAAGATCAGCCCTCCAGTCGCCCCCTTTGGGAAGCTTCAGCTTCCCAACGGGGACCTTTTCTTCCCGCTTCTCGGCCTCCTTCTCCTTCCAGGAACGGAATGCGCTGTTCTGACTGCGGAGGAAGATGCCTTTGACGGTCTCGGATGCACTCTTTTTGATTTCACAGACTTCCTCAGTACGTCCGTCCGCGAAATTTCTACCCGAGGCAGCACTGCTCTCCCGAGGAGCACTGGCTTTGAAAATTGGCGATTTAGACTCGGCCACCGAGCCCTCCGCACCTAAGTCAGACACGCTGACCACCGTGTACTCAGAGCCGGCCTCTGAGTGGCGAGAACTCTGCCTCTTCAGGCCCCTCTCCCGCGGCTTCTCCCCACAGGCTGGGCCCTCCGTCTCCTTGGAGGTGCTGGAGGGGTTATGGTGGGATGTGTCAGTGACTTCTCCCCTCTCCATTTTGAACTCGTGTTCCCGCTGCATCTTCTTGGAGATGACATTTTTGAGCAGACTGGAAGCAAACTTGGACTTTTTCTGGGGGCCTTCGCCGCGGGAGGCGGGCTTGCTGCTCTCAGAGGCCTCTGAGCCATCGTCTGTGTACACCGACCCAGGGCCCTTGCTGGAGCCTTTGGCGGTTCTGCAGGGCCCAGTGGCTGAGCTGGCTTTGCTCTCGCTGCGGAAATTCAGGGGCTCGAGGAGGGTGACCACGCGGGAACCCGTCTGGACCTGCTTCTGGAAACACAGAGGTGTCTCCACATGTTTGATTTCCCCCTCGACTTTGCTGACCACGAACTCCAAGGCTTTGGTCTGGGACTTCCTGGACTGGATGTAGAGCTGGTCTGCAGTTGTCTTGGCCCCACTGCCCTTCCTCAGACCCGCGGCCACGGAGGCTGCACTACTCCTCAGAAGGCTCTGCTCCACCCTGGCTCCGACACCCCCACATTTTAAATCCAGGAACGTTGACCACCGCCCAAAGCCGACCTCGGAGAGTGTGGAGGACTCCCGGGAACTGATGTTCAGGGCCTCAAAGTAGGGGTAGGCAAGGCTCCGGAAGGCCCGGGAGGTCAGATTGCGCACCTCCTTGTCCGCATCGTCCAGTTCACTCACGGCACTGGAGGCCCCGCTGGAGTAGTCCACCAGCTCCTTCGCCCGGATGGCCCCGCACCGGGTTTGCAGGCGAGCCGGGACAGCGATGAATTTCTTTGCATGGTCCTGAGCCACGGCTGCAGCCGGGTGTTGCTTCAGTGAACTTGAATTGTGTTCAGCAGCTGTAGAGACGCGGAGGCTCATGTCGCCTTCATGCTTGGCAGCATAAATAATGTTTTGCTTTGCACGCACGTTGCTAGGCTCATTTATAGTCCGGGAAGTCGGTTTGATTGATAGGAGGATCTGGCTTGCTGCACTCCCACAGCTGCTGGCGGCCACGGCTGCTGCCCCTGAAGCTGCCTCCGGGGGCTCGGGCAAGGGCTCACTCAGGGTGGCAGTGCCAGGCCCAGTGGGTGGGAGAGTGGGGTCGCTGTCAGAGGGGCTGCTGCCCACTTCCGTGCTGCTGGTGTGGCGACCACTGCTGTCTGCGCTGAGACGGGCCGGGTCACTGCTGGTGGGGCTCGGAGTCTGAGTGGCATGGGTGCTTGGAGTGGTGCTGAGGTAGCAGCTGTTGTCGTCGTCCTCTTCGGTCGGGGTGGTGATGTCCCCTGGGGTCTCGTCGCTGCCACCAAAGGAAGCATAGTCCACGAATGAGTAGATCACGTTGTTGTCCTCGAAATCCCAGCGGGAGGCCAGTCCCACGTCAAAATCCATGTCCTGCTCCACCTCGCTCAGCTGGATCTCGTGGGTGGTGATGTAGTGAGCCTCCTCATTTTTGGGGGGGTCCCTGCCGCCCTGAGACTTGGCAATAATGTCCCTGCACTCTGTTCCATCTCCCCCTCCCCCTCTTCCCCCTCTTTCTGCCCCTCCTGCTGCTCTTCCCCCTTCTCCTCCTCCCCTGGGCTGGCAGCTCAGGGCACTCTCACCACTGTCACTCTCAAAGCCTAAAGACGAAGACGAGGTGGCCACAGCCCCTGCTGATGTGATGGTATCATCCATCTTGGAAAGGCCACCTTCTTCTGCTTTGTCCACTGGGGAGGAGGAGGAGGAAGATGAGAGGTTGCTGTGCTCATCAGTGCATGAGAGCTGGGATCCGGAGAGTTCCAAGGCAGCAGGATTCCTCTGGGGGGTCAGAGCCTTTCTCTCTTGACTGCTCCGTTCCTCTTGGGCTTCTTCCCTGGGACTCCTAGGGGTCCTCTGCTCGCCCGGGTGGTGCTCCAGAGCGAGTCTCCCAGTGCGGGGACTTACCCCTGAGGCTGCGGCAGAAGCACACATCTCCACATACTTCGCTTCTCGCTGGGAGGAGGCCGGTGGCCTGGGCAGCAGTGGCAGCTGCTGCTTCGGCTCCTGGCTATCCTGAGCTCTGCTCCCCCAGTCGCCCACCTCCCTCAGTCTGGCCTGTGGACTCAGCTCAGGAGTGGCGGCTTCCATCTCGAGCCCTCGCCCAAGTTGCAGCGACAGGAGGAGACAGTGGTGAGCGGCGACGCTGGGGCTGGCCCGGGTCCCTCGCTGGCCCTGGAGGGGCTGCAGAGTGGCCCGAAGCAGGGCCCCACGTGCCTGGGCCGGGCTCAAGGCTACAGGCACCACTGCGGCTGCTGCCACCACCTCCCAGTTCTTCAGCCCCTCTGGCGGGGCCGGGACAAGCCTGAGGGGGTGGGGAAGGCTCCCGGCAGTGGTGGCAGAGGTGGTCTGGGGCCCGGGGGCTGCTGCTCCGGCCGAGACCGTGGCCAGCTTCCCGTGGCTGAGCTGTTCTGTCCAGTTGTTTGCCTGGCACTGTCGGTGGCGGCGAGGAGTCTGAATGCCATCGGCCACGGAAGGAGCAGCATCTGTAGATCGACCCAGGGACTTCCAGAAATGAAAGGAAAGCATGTGCTGTTTCTTGTGAAGCCTTGTCCCTTTCCTGGATGGGGAGAGAGTGGGTCACGTCATTCCAGAAATATTTTTAGTGTCTATTCCCTAGTCATACTGAAACCACGCTTGAGGGGAGAGAGAAGAGGCTCTGAGATGACAAGGGAAGGTTGAGGGTGGAGGGAGGCATGTGGGTTCTCACTGGCAACAGCCACATGCTCTGTGTAATCTGGTGTAGAGACGTCTAGCTGGTGTGAAGGGATTCTCTACTCACCGCTATCTTTCACTCCCAAGTGTGATTAAATGGGTTCGTCCCCTTGTTCTTACACAAAATCCAAATTTTGCATTGCATTTCAAACGAATTCAGGACGATCCAGAAAGATTTCAAAATCTGTCCTAGACATATGGTAGGCTTTCTGCTTGCCTCAAAAATCTATGCATTTTCTTTTTCCTTCATCTCAAATCAGATCAGTTCTGGTAATAAAACTTTCAGAGGTATAAAATATTCCATCCCTCTTTTTCTCCAAAGTTATACTCCATACAACAAAATCTGTTTGAAACTAGAATCCCTTATAGAATCCTTACTGCATTGACCTGAAGTATAAAAGGGCAATTTTCAAAGACATAACACTTTAAATACACCTTTATGGATAGTCGCTAAAAAGGAGAACATGGGGTCAAAACGAACACTGCTGCAAATCCATTTCGATCTCGAAAAAAGTTCCTTAAACTTCTAAAACGGTGGCAAGACAATAAACTTTCAGTTTAGTATAGCCTGAGCTGCAGCCTCATGATTCGTTTTGGCTGGCTGAATTCCAGACCGGCAGGGCGTGGAGTCAAAAGGCACAAAAGAACAAGGAATACACTTACCCTTCATGAGTACAGTGTGGCTTGGAGGGAGGTTCGGAGAGGAAATGTGACCCGCTGGCATGCCGCATGGACATGAAGCCAAAGTCCTAGTTCACTGGCTCTGAGGTTCATCCACGTCAGATAATTCAGTAGTTGTGCAAGGGGATTTACGGGCGCCCCACGATGGGGGTTCTGTGCTGGTCACCCTCAGAACAGATCGTTGGGTGCTATCGGTGGAGAACCACGACTCTTGGTTTGGGTGAGATCTGGCCCTCATCACCTGCCAGGCCCAATTTCACCACTACACATAGTGTATGTGTCACTTACGCCGATTGAATAAAGCACTATTTTAAACATCCACATTTGTGGGGAACAAAAATAACATCATCACCCATCCCCTTCCAACATGAATGCCACCCCCGCACAGAAAAATGTTCCTTCCTGGGGATAGGCGTGGGGGTAGGTATGGAGTGGGAGCCCCTAACAACTGAAGCATTTACCTTCCCATACTCGAGATATGGACACGACAGCCCCACTCTCCCCATGACAACTTGTTCCTGCCCACATCATCCCCATTAAAAACATGGCATAAGGAAAGACTGGAAATATCAAGTATCGTTGCGTGGATATAAGCCAGAGCGTGAGGTGGAGAATAAAAGAGAAAAGGAAACAGAAAGAAACAGAGGGAGAAAAGGGGAATGAAAGAACAAGAAGAAAAGAGAGAATTTGCTAAATTTGCAAACAACTTTTTTGATTTTGGGGAACCAGACATGATGGCACAAAATCCTCAATTTTTAATGATAATAAAAATTTGAAAGAGATAATCACAACTAAGAGATATATAGCGCTTCTTGTGTGTGAGGCACAATGCAAAGCAATTTTACATGTGCATGTATTATTTTATTTAATCCTCATAACAACCTGAGGAGTGAGGTATAATTTTTATAGATAAGAAAGCTGAGGCACAGAGGTGCTAAGAAATTGGGGAGCAGGACTCAAACCCAGGCAGTCTGGCTCCTGAGCTTGAACCTGAACCATGATGCTGCAGAGACTTGCTGGCTTCTCTGCCCAAATGCTCTCCATGGCACCAAGTGCACAATTAGAGGGGAGTAATGCGTCCATTAGGCAACTCCATCCACGTAACTGCAAACTAACCGCATGATTGTTTCTGTCTTTTTTTAAAAATATTATCAACCTGTGTATACATTATATACTAGGCTTAAGGAACATGATCTTACACATAAAACAAAATAAAATATAATCGGTTGCTTCAAGCAAGCAGAGTAATTTCAATGCCCTGTTTTAATCTTACTTGGGGGTCTTGGACAATTAATTCTGAACACTGCCTCAAGCGCTGTGGGCCATATACACTCCAAAGAGGATAGAAGGCAGAATGTCTGACCATCAAGACAATTATAGTCTAAGGAGGAATTTTCCAGCACTTTCCATATGGCCCTGTCTGTCATGATAACTCAATGTATCTCAGCAGTTTCTCCTTGCAGTTGGCAAAGTACCAAATTGGAAGGTCAGATGCCCTGGGTGTAGGTTAAAGTATAATTGCCTGATGCCTGAAGTTACGAAAACCTGCTTCCAGAGTCTAGCTTCCTCCAGAGAGTATACCCTAGCCCAAGCTCCCCAAGAGACGAAAAGAAAGGGTTATCCTAAAAGTGGTACTTACCTCTAAATTCTCTGCGCAGCTCTTTTTCTCTTTTCTAATTAAACGAATGCCAGTGGAGGAAAAACTTGTAAGAAAATCTTTCTTAAATAAAGTCAATTTCCAAAAAGTAAGGTTTCATTCAAACCATGAATTCTATTTAAAATTCAGACAGAGAATTCAGAATAAGACAGACTCTATTAAAAGATGGGGAGAAAAGGGAGAAGAAAAAGAAACTCATAAATGGAAAACTATAGCCCATTTTAAGGTCAAGTCAACAAAATTAAGAACTCCAAACTGCCTGCCCCCTGCATTTTCAGTTCTCTGTTGGTATATGTTACTAAGAAATACTCATTTGGTAGCCGTCGAGCCTTTTATTCCTTAATGTGACTATAGTCATTTTTTTTTTCTACAGATGAACTCAGTGATTGCCTACCTGATCTCAACTCTTGAGCAAGTAACAGTGACTAATGTCCCCAGCATTAACCCATGTTAAGCAAGCATTCTGGCTAGACCAGGCAAGGTATATTTGGTAGATAACTTTATATGGGATTTCAAAGAGCAACAAAGGAAATGAGTCAGTGTCATTATTTTTATCTCTGCAGAGAAAGTTCTTAGCATTCCCTGAAAGTCTTGTGAAATGTATCATAGTATGAGAAACTTTAACATGATTAAAGAAATTGAGACTGAAGACCAGGCTATCCACCAGCTGGAAAAAGGATATGGTTATATTATCAGGTCCTTGACAGTGACCTAATATAACAGACAAATATATCATTCAAAAGGAAGACCCCTTTAGCAGATACAGACTACTAGACGGGAACTAGAGATAGTTTCAACGTGGGCTCAAAACACAAGTCAGACAGAAGATTTACCAAACACAGACATTCTCAGGATTCTCGGGGGGTGCAAAAACTGCAAGAGATTTTCTGATTACTTTAAATTCTGTGTAAGGCTTCCCATAAACCCCTGCACACCTGGTCACACACCCTGATGGGAAGGAGGCTTCTCTGTTGGTCACTGCTTAATACCGGAGTGTGGCCAGCTGTTTCCGCTTCCCGGCCCAGGTGGGCGCGCCTAAGAATGACATCGGAAGGAAAGGCATCACGTTATTTTTTATTTTTATTTGTATTTATTTATTTATTTTTCTTGGGGGTGCCGGAAAGAGTTTATTTCTGTCGTTACTGAGGTCAATATGTGCTTTGGCTTGTTTAATCCTCTCAAAAACACTACAAGAGAGCAACGATTGTTCCCATTTTATGGAATAAACGGGAAGGCATGACTTGTCATGACTCATCGTGCCTGTGCACTGACCACCCGGTTCTGAGGGTCTCAAGCCCACCACGCTCCATCGGAGATTGAGCCCTCGGTGTGTGAGGCGGAGGTCACAGGCTTATTGCTGTCCTTATTCACTGTTCCACAGCCTCGATCAGCTGCCTGCACGGGGGACCAGCTGGTCACCATGAAGTCCAAGGAAATGGAGTGGCAGGATTAGTGTAAAACTATCCCTGTGAATAAAAAAACAGCATGTGCCCTGAGAATGAATAAGTAGCACTGCAGACTTGTGCAAAGAAGAGCACATTGTGGTAGGAGTGTGCCATGCACATCGTAGAGGCAACCCCTTAGCTATGCCCTTAAAACTTGGAAGGACAGGAAGAAATGGTTCACCGCCAGAAATAAAACTTTGACGCTCAAGTCTGCACACAGAGGGCAGAGGTGGTGCGAAGCGATTCCCTGCTTTTGCCCCTCCTGTCCGGACCGGTGTCAAGGACTTGCTTCTCCCTGGTCTCCCGCCCTCCCCACCTCCTCTCTCAGTGGTCTAGGCTTTGTCCTCCTTTTCCCACCTCCATTTCCCCGTGGCCCCTGACAGAAGCTTCCATCTAGTTCTGTCTTGAGGGAGTAGTGCAGATTTTAGTGTTTCAGATCTTCCTGGGTAAGGGAAAATTATCCTTTCCAGACCTGTCTCAAAGGGAAACGCTGATGGGACAAATAAATCTTTCTCTGTGTAATATGACCATTTCGAATAGCCTAACACTGTCCATCTCTCCAGACTCAGCTCTTGGCTCTCGATTATGCTAGGAGGCGGGAGGCAGTGTCCCCGAGAAGGGAGCTGCTGAGGATCCAGAATAGCAGCAGGTGAGGGAAGATGCATCATTAGGCTTTAAAAGCTGCTGGAAGTTTTTCCAGGTTAGTGTTGAAACAGACTTGAAATAACCAATCAGCTCAGCTGCCTGTCTACAGAATGACACAAATGATATTTCTGTGATTTTAGACAGGATTTTATTTTTTTGTCTTTTAATTCTTCATATGGCATTTTGGGGGCAAAAATCATCTTTCTGTTTTGTTTTCCTTTGGGAACAATTTCCCCTTCCCACATTTCTGATTTCAGACTTCTGAGATTTCAAACATGAGCTTTTAAAGAGACACTTAATATTTTATTTTTCAGCTTTCTGTTTTCTATGACTACTTGGAATATTATGACAATTGTTTAAGATCTCATTTCTTTCCTCACTTCAAATCTCACATTCCAATCTGCTCCAAACTCAAGTCTCGAGATGCAAATTAAGCAACTTTTTCAAAAACCTTCTGACGGTTTCTATTTATCACACAGAATAGGAATATTAGGGTTTAATAATATATGTGCAGGGATGTTTATTCCAACATGTTGTGGTAGCAAAAAATTGGAAATCACGTAAATATCCATCAGAAGAGGCATGGTTGATTGATTACATTGCATGCTTGCTGTGGTACATTGTGCAGACAGTAATTCTGCAGACATTTAATGAACAGGACCCACAATGTTCTGGTCTTGAAAGAATTTCCACAAAAAGAAAATTACAGATGAAAATGTATTAGCACGATTCCATTTCAAAGACAACAATAAGAAAACTCATTAAGGGAACATAGAGTTGTAGCAACAGGAGACATATAGATGCATAAACACAAAACTAAAATTGTTTCTGTATCCTGGGAAGGTAAGATTGAACAATTATCATCAAATTTTCTTACGCAGCTTGGTGTTGTTTGGACGAAGACAACAAACATGATGTCCTTTTGTAATAGAAAAAAATAATTTTATTTTAGAAAAAATGTATTTCCTTTATATGCTTTCCTTAAGTGAAGCTCATTGAGCTTTGAACTGAAACAAAGACAACTCCTGCAGGGATAAACCAAGAGATGGTCACTGCCTTCTGCCCTCCCTCTCTCCTCTCCCAGTGGTCTCCTAGACATTGCCCCTCTCCTCCCCCCCTCTTCTTTAATTTTTTAATGTAGGGAAAGCAGTTCAGAGAACTTTAGTGACTTGCCCAAGGTCACACAGCTATGTGTAGTGGACGAAGGCTAGAATCCTTTCTCCTGATGCCAGATGTAGTGCTTTCTCCTGTATTGCTCAAAACCGGTCATTAGAGTGCTCAAATGGAAGGGGAGACTCAAGTTCATTCCCCCCAAAATGGGGGAATATTCCCTAAACAAGCAAATAACTTGGCATCAAGTTTTATCCTACAAACTAATGTTAACTTATATTAGCTGTTGCTACGTACAACAATATAGCCGCATCTCACAAATGGGACATTGGGATGAGAAGCCAGTTGCAGGGGAAACATGTTGAGTGAGGCTGCTGCTGGGGGTAGTGTCAGAGAAGGGGCAGACGGGGGCTCTGGAAGACCTCCGTTTCTTCATCTGGCTGCTGGTTGCCTGGACGCATCCCCTGTGCAAAACTATAGCAAGCGTTATGCTTATGATCATTCGCTTTTCTGTATGCATGTTATGCAGTGTTCATTAAAAATTAATGTGATTTTTACATGCATTATATTCTCATATCTGCTGACATATATATTTTTTCAAGTCTTGAGATAAAGTTGACCACTTATAGAAACATGCAGTATTCATTTTGCCACTTTACCTAGCACTCAGCAAATTCTGGGAGTCTCTAGAAGTGTCAATACCCTGGTATCAATGACAGGCATTGGGTCATGGCTGTCTCTGGCATGCAGCAGTAGCTCAGGAAATTCCAGGACAGTCAACAGAATGTTCCAGAGCTTGGGCAGTGGAGTCACACTGCCTGAGTTTGAATAATGACTCCACCTTTCCTGACAGTATAACTAAGGACAAGTAATGTAACTTCCTTTTACGCCAGTAGGGTACACCTCAATATGGGTGTGAGAATTGATTGGGATAATCCATTTAGAGCACTTAGTACAGGGACTGGCCCATAGTAAGAATGCGAACAAGTGTTAAATGTTTGCTAACTATTGTTAGGCTGTGAGAAATTTTATCCTTCTCCCTCACACGTGTCTCTCCCATCCCCAACCCTCAAACCAGGACACCACACGTTGCTTTGTATGTATCAGATGCTCAACGTTTTTTCAGTTGAATTGGGCCTAGTGATTCCCCGCAGTCTGTAGGAGAAAGTCCAATCTTCTTCAGTTTCATTTCAGTTCCTACCTATTCTCCAGGTTCAGTTTCTTCACTGTTCTATATTAATCCCCTGTTCCTACCACACAAGTCTGACACCATTTCCAGTATGCCTTGTGCTTTTCTCTCTCAGAGGGTTTCTTTGCTTGTCTTGCATTCTCCCCACTATCTGAAACAGCCTTCCTCCTTTGTACCTTCCCTAACTTCATGAATCTTTCAAGACTGATTAAATTGGTCTCCTATGGCCATGCTTCTAATCTTTTTTAATTCACAAAGCCCGTTGAGAATCTGACAACTTCAATCTGACAATTATCCTAGAAATAAATATGTACTTATATACAAACCATCCTGTTTTGGAGGTTTCACAATCCCCCTGAATCCCGGTCCAGCCCCCCATCTCTGGTGTTTGGGCGACCATCACCATCATGAAGTGACTCTTACTTCAGTGCCCACACTAATTCCTCTCTGGACAAATACATTGTTTCTTGTTTTGCTGTTTACTCCCACTTTCGTGTGTGTGTGTGTGTGTGTGTGTGTGTGTGTGTGTGTGTGTTTTCTCCCATGGAGAATGTAAGATGTCTGGAGACTGGCCCATTATATCATGCAAGAGATTCCTGGATCAAATGAGATCTCTGAATACATAATCTTTAAAAGGTGAGGGGTCATCAATCAAGAAAGACTGTTTGCTGTAATCAGAAAGTGACCATTTTCTGCCAGCAGACAGGGTGATCAAGAGTGCGATGAGATCCGACTTTCACTGCTGAGCATGTAGGCTCAGTGGAATTACAAGGAAGGAGAAATCAGCCAGATACATTTCAAGCCTGTGGACCCTTCTTATATTTATAACAACATGTTTTCCTAGTAACAGTTTATTTTGCTGAAAACATTTAAATAAAAACTTCCAGAGCCTCTCTGAGAAGATGGTTTTGCATTCCCCTGTCAAACACCTGCCTGATTTTAATGTGCTACTATTTTAGTCCCTGTAAGCATATACCCCTTCCATAAGACTGGAGTTGGTTTCTGTATAATTATCACACACACGGCCTCTAAGAATAGAAATAGGTGCAGAGTATTTTTTTTTATTTTTTATTTATTTTTTTTTTTTGCTAACTCTGGTGAACTGTCTTCTCTGTATGCCTATAGTGGCTACAGAAGCCAACTCATGGGCAAGAAAACCATTTCCAACTCAACACAACATATTTTTAATATAACAGCTCACAAAACATGCTCTTACTGACTTTGGGATATGATCTGGATTAAACCTAACAGACTGATCAAAAATAGTCCTGAATCGCTCGAACCTCATTTCCTTCTCTGTTCCTGGTGAATTCCAGGGTCTGACAGATAGAGACCCCGCCTTAGTAATGATTAGATTTGGATTAATCAGTTCTTGGGTCCCAAAGACATCCATTCCATGGGCTTCTTGCCTTCTGAAGGCCCATTTAATTCAGAGGAGTCACAGGCTGGTTGGGATTCTAGGACTGTGCTCAAGGTGGACAGCAAGTAAGGTCAAAATTATCTTTGGAAATCCCTTAAGTTGCTCGTAAAGTCTGATTTCAGGGTTTTCAGTATACAACTTATATAATATGTGAATCTGCACAATTACATAAAATATGTAATAGAAAAGTGCGTGTGTGTATTCAATATATAATAAATACAAAATAACATTCGATAACATTTTATTTCCCAGCCTCCCACCCCCACAGAGTGGTTGAATTTGCATAAATCAAGTGCACTTGGGTTGAAGAATGCTATTTCAGACATTAGAGACACCTTTTGGCCTCTGAGTTCTATTCTGAAGGCTTGCTCCCCGTTCTGGACTCAAAATGAGCCCACTTGGAACCAGTTGTAGACCTTAGATACTGTTTCCATGCAAAAAGCTTAATGAATACCAACAACCTTAACTGGATACATCAAATGGTCACACGAAACCCACCTGATTATCTAGAAAGACTGGCAGGTTTTTCTTTCCAAGACAGAGTCCTGTTCTTTTCAAATTCCTGTTTGTTATTTGTTGCCTTTCCTCTGTGAAATGATTCATTTACATGGTTGACTTTTGGAGTAATACTTGAGTTTTAAGCCACGACATTTAAAATATGTTGCATTTCTGGTACGTGGCACACAGTACAAATAAACCATTTGAAATGGCTGAAGTGAACCCTTCACACATGTGTGTATTCATATCTGCAGTGCGAGTGGGCATGGGGAGGACTGGAGTTTCCAACTTTTTTTTTTTTAAGATTTATTTTATTTTATTTATTTGACAGACAGAGATCACAAGTAGGCAGAGAGGCAGGCAGAGAGAGAGGAAGCAGGCTCCCTGCTGAGCAGAGAGCCTGATGCAGGGCTCGATCCCAGGACTCCGGGATCATGACCTGAGCCGAAGGCAGAGGCTTTAACTCACTGAGCCACCCAGGAGCCCCTGGAGTTCCCAATTTCTAAGCAAAGTGTTTTGCCTCTCAGAATGCACTTCTAGACCTCACAGTTAGCCTTTTGCTGTGGATGGGTGTGTCTTCCTCAGTTCTTGCTTTGCAGAGCTGCACTTTGAAAGTTCAGCTCGGACAGCTGCTCGCACAAAGAGGACGATACTGAAGACTCCATGGAGAGAGTAAGAATGTTCTCCCCTGCGTCTGGTGAGGAGAGAATGTAGAGCACTCTTAATGAGACACCCGGCAGCTCTCCAACCGTGGTAATAATAGCTAATAGGGTCAGGGTGAGGGTTAGGGAGATAAGACATGTGAAGTGCTTAAAATGTTGTCCAGCATATAGGGAGGCCTCCGCTGTTGTTGGCGCTGCTTCCATGGGTGGCCTCGTGACTCCAGGCACCCTGGGAATGAGTTTTGATCTTTTTGGAACCATCTCGTGAAGTTTTCATAACTTATTGGCCCAAGATATGTCAAAGGTATATACAAAAGGCAAGCAGAGATCATCTTTAATACAAGATATTCATTTAGAAACAAAGATTCAGCCAAGCCTTTTGTGTTTGATGGCTTCAGGGGGAAAGGCAGTGGGCTTGTCATTTCCCTGTTGGAGGATGAGTAGAGATCTGCAGGAAGAATGAATATGTAGGTCCTTTAGTTCAACCCACTGGGTGTAAGGCCAATAAAATGGAGAACAGTGGATGCACCAAGACAACAGATACTTGTCACCATCAGTAGGTCTATCCTACACTAGGTCTTCTCCCTTCATTTGTCAATTTCCATGGAGAAAGGAAAGCCAAAATCACACTTAACCATGAAACTGAAACACAGCCCAATCTCCTTTAAAGGAAGCAAACTTTATATGGTCTTTTAAATTAATCCTACTATGGAGATGTAGCTAAGCCCACGGAGCTGTATCTTGTCAAATGCTTTTTCTGTATCAACTGAGTGGACCAAGTGGTTCTTCTCTCTTCTCTTATTGATTTGTTTCTATCACACTGATTGATTTGCAAATGTTGATGATCTTTGAAAGAGAAAGTTCCAAAGTAGCTTCAAAGAATTCAGAGGAAGACAGGCTGTGAGGGAAGTAGAACTCTCTGGAAGCCATAATGTCCACTAAGAGAAACTAGGCCTTGTGGTCATCTCAAGACATGTGGTCAGCTCAAGACACGAAGACCTTTCCAGCCTCACAGAAGGGGAGAGCCAACTGTTATATCCAGACGTCAAGAGAACTGAAAGGCTGGATTGCAGAGAAGAAGCATGATAAGATCTGTGCACCAAGGAAGTTTTGCCAACAACCCAATATGTGGTAAGCTCTTTGACACTTGTGTTTATTCTGCTTGAACCTAAATCCAGTAGCAATAAACCATGAGGGGAATATCAGAGTAGAAAGGTTTTGGGTCCAAGAGTGCTGGGAAGGATTTATATTTGCGGCATCTGGAGGAGGCCTTGTGGCTGGGACACAGTCATTATTTAAAGGAATAACTATGGAAAAGGAGTTAAGCACCAAATTCAAACCAGATATGAAGACAGAAAGGAGAACACAGCAAAGTATATAGAAGGCTAAGATGCAGGGCAGACAGAAATAGGTTGGGGAACAGGGTTCTGAAACAGAGGCTGGGAATGATTTGCCCCAATCACACTTTATTCTCAGCACTCCAACAAAACTGCTCTTGTAAGAGTTACAAATGAGTCCTTGGACTGAACAGTGGTTTTTCAGTCCTCTACTTTTTTCAGCAGCATTGGACACCGTTGACCATTCCTTCTTCCTTGATTATAAGTTTCTTCGTTTGGCTTCCAGGAAACTATGTTGCTTGGAGCTTCTTCAACCTCATTAATTGTTCCTTCAGTCTTTTATGTTTGTTCTTTTCTTCTCAGCTCACGGTCTTCTTTGCTCTTCCATGTTTACACTTTCATTTTGTGATTTCACCCATAAAAATTCAGTACTTTCTGTATAATTTAGATAGTGGTGATTCCCAAATGAATATCTCTAGTCTAACCTCTCTCATGTCTCTGCTGGGGTGTTTAGTGGATACCTCAAACTTCATATGTCCAAAATTGTACTCCTTATTTTATCCCCAAATATCTTTTACTTGTAGCTTTTCCCATTTCAGCTAATGGGAACCCCATCCTTCCAGATGCTGAGGCCAAAATCCTTGGTGTCATCTTTGAACCCTCCCATTCTTTCACCTCTTGTCCAATCCATCAACAAATCCTATTGGCTCTGTCCTCCAAATACATCCAGAGCCCTATCTTTTTTCTCCACTTCCTCCCCTGCTCTCAGCCTCTAGCTTCTCTGTCCCGATGACTAAAGCTGGATCCCAAGCATTTGTGCTCTTTTAACCTTTCCCCTACAGCCTAACTCCAATAGGACAGCCAGATTTGTTTCCTCTTGGAAGTATAAGTCTGAGCATGTCATTCTCCTGCTCAAAACCCATTTTCCACAGAATTAAAGCCAAATTCCCTGTAATATTCAAAAGACCCTACATGAGATCACCCCCCTTACTTCTCTGACTTCATCCTTATTTCTCTCCCCCTTGCTAATTGGTCCAGCCACAATGGCCTCTTTATAGTTTTAGAAAACAGGAGGTACCATTCTACTTTTTGCTATTTACACTGGCTATTCCCTCTGCCTGTAACACTCTTCCCTAATTATCCACGACCTCCCTCTGCCTTCTTTAAGTTTCTGCTTAAGGTCAATTTCTTCATGAGGTCTACCCTGGCCACGCTATTTAAAATTCCAAGCTACTCCCAACATCACCTCTTGGATGTCCTTTCACTGCTCAAAATTTTCAATCATACTTACTACCTTCTAATGCATTATAAAATGTACTCCTTTACACTCATCCATTATGTTTTCACCTGTGACTATCACCGCTGTAAGCAAATAAACTCAACAAAGTCAGGGTTCCTCTCTGTTTGGTTGACTTATGTATTCCAGGGGTCTAGTAGAGGGCCTGCTATGAGCTAGGTATCTATAAGGACGTGTTAAAGAAATAAATACATGATGCAAAGAGTAAGGGGGTGAGTCTTGAGGCTCTGGAGAGAGAAGACTTCTACAGAAGCGTGAGAGGTGAAGCAAGAAGACAGCAAGCAGCCTAGCATTCCAGCTCAGGTGAGATCTGATGGCACTTGGACAGGTGGTAGCAGCTGAGTAATCCCATTTCTGGCCCAGCTCCTTATCTGAACAGAGCTGGCCTCACCGTTAGCGAGTGCCATACAATATGTCCCCATCTGGTCTGGCCTGACTCCTAAGTCTTGTTAGATAGCATCTCTTTAAAGCCCGGCTCCAATGTTCATATCCAGGTGAAGCCAAAACCACCCAGCTGAATTCATCACTACCTCTCCTTATTTCCACGGTATCTTTCCCATACCTTTTATGTAATGCGCATTGCACTGTATGAAAATTCAAACGTGTATCTTTTCATAGCCATAAAATTTGTGCTTCACCTGGTAGGTCGTGAGCCCCTTGGACCAGTGAATATGTTTCACTGCTACTTATCTTTGTAACAAGACCAAGATTAATGCCTGCCCATGGTAAATGATCAGCCAATAAATAACTATTTTAGATCCAGCTCCATACATTCTATCTTAAGGAGGGATATCTTTTTGCCCTAAACAGTTCAAGTGTAATCATATGGTAACAACAGATGCAAAATGATTCTTTCTCAGAGAAGTCATGCATTTTTATAATTAAAAAAAAATTTTTTTAAGGAGGGGGACCACCATTTCTACCATTAAAAACATTTTAATGCAGGATCATGCAAGCATCATATCTTGTTTTTGTTTTTGTTTTTGTTTTACCAGAAAAAAAATTCAGAATTTCAGGCAATCAGTCATTAAGTCCCAAGTTTGTGGCCTTGAAAGTGAAGCGTGTCTTAAGCTCTAAAGAAGCAGATTAAACAATTGTGCTGTCAGCTTGAAGCATTTGGAACCTGGCCAAAGCTGCCTAAAAATCTTTTTTTCTTTCTTATTCTCTTCCTTTCTGCCAGGCTCTCACAGTGAGTTCATTTGCAGAATCAAATGAAAACCAATCCCTTTTATGCAAACCTTCCTGAGGCAGCAGGGCTATGTTTGGTCACAAGAGCAGTGGTTCGTGCGGTGGAAGGCGGGGTGGTGATTTCCCCCTCCACCAGGCCTCTCCAAGGTCCTCCCCACCACGTAGCGATGAAAGGAAGGATCAAACAGCTCGCTCAAAGCCAAGTTCCATCAGACTTGCCTTTGCTAAATATAGCGCACGTCAATAAACACCATTGTGAATATGCAGTTTGCCCGCTGAAGAATACATTGCCACCTCCATCAAAATTTGATGCATGCCTGGGTGTGTTTAGATCTTCCTGGATACTCTTTGATTGACGGCAATCCAAAGCAAATTTTCTTCTTTATTTTAAAATTTGACTTTCAATCAGCGCTTTAGATAAATTAATTAAAAAAAAAAAAGAGTTCCAAAACGGGGAAGGCTGAATGAATAAAGTTTAACCACAGACAAGGTGAAGTCTTGGCCATTCTTAAAAAATACCACCTTAGGTCAGGCTGCCAAGATCCATGTCGTGTGTCCATGAAGTGAGTCCTCTGTCAGTCAGATAAGGACTGGGGAGATCGAGTGAAGATAATCGTTGCTTTAGACAAATTCTCCTGAGTGGTGTCTGCTGATATAGTTGCCAGAATATGTTCCGTTTTCTCGTCTGGAAGACTCTGATGGTCAAGGTGCGGTACTTATTTTTGGTTTATGTTCACCTTTGATCCTAATGGAAGTAAACATCTTTGTTCTGTAGCCAGAACCCGATCCTTTGGCTTCTGTTCACTCTCACCTCAAAAAAAAACCAGGAGACAAAGCACACCCCGCACGCAAAGTTCAACAGCAGTTGGGGACAGGGACCGAGAACACTGTCTTCATCGGGAGGCCTGGGGGTCACCACCAGAGGGTGTAAAGTTTTGCGCCGACTTTGGCTTCTGAGCCCCCAGGCAGGGGGGAGAGGTGTGGGGATCTGAATAACCACCAGTGGGCAGAGCCCACCCGCTGTGGTGCGTGTGAGCGGTGACAGTTGTGAGAGGAGCTTCCTGCCCCACGGGGTTCCGCTGCCTCCACGTTTGCATAGAAGCAAGCTTAGGACTTTATCCATCTATGGTTTTCAGCATCGGTGATTCAGGGGAGCAGGTTTTCACCCCTCCACACACCAGTTTCTTCTTCATTAGCTTATCTAGTCAACCCAACAAACTAGGGTCCCAATTTTAGAAAACAAATATTTCAGCCTCGAACCAGACAGAAAAAAAGAAATAAAACATTCTGTAATGCTAGCTGAATACAAGAGAAGTAGATTCTAGCAGGACAAAAGAAGGGAAGAAGTCTATATTTTTTTCATTGTACTTTTTCCTCCCTTTTCCCTTCTGTAGTTACCAGCCATTTGTGTATCCTTTATGTGCTCGGTTACTCAATCTTTAAAATGAGTGTAAACTAGGAATTTATGCATTTATAAGATGGAGAGCCCTACTCCAGGAAAATCCAAAATAATACCCCCAAAATGACTTACAACATATGCATTGGGCATGGTTTTCTTCTTTACCAGAGGATTGTTCAGTACGTTCCTTTAAATCAGAATTGTGCAGACTGAAGCTTTTACAAACAGCTCTCGAGCATTGGAAAGGAACAAAAGATCTCAATTAATGTCCCAGCCACAGCACTTAGTAGCTACATGACCTTGAGCACATAGGTGAGTGAATTTTCAGAGCTTCCGTTTTCTCTTCTATAAAACAAAGATAGCCACACCTACTTCCCAGACTTGTTAGGATCAAATGAGGTAGTTTGTGTGGAAGTGCTTAGTTAACACAACTCATTTATTTGTGAATTCAGGGAACGTTCAGGCAGCATCTGCTCTGTGCCAGGCACTGCTCAGCACCCATCTTGGCGTTCTACATAGCGCGTGGCACCTTCATTTGTGATTTTCATCTGTTAGGGACTTCCAGCTTGTGTTGAAACTCGGTCTCTGTGTTGTACACCCACAATTTCTTAGAACTCTATCAAGTGGGTAAACTGAGGGAAAATGACACATATTCGTTGACTTTGCAGAATTCAGATGCACTAGGAATGGTGCACAAACGACGTACCTGTGGGGGGGGGGGGGTGCAAACCGCAGCCTCTCCCACACACAGGAGGGAAAGAAAGTGCCTCTTGGTGTGTGGGTGCTGATGCTGCTAAGGGGCTTGGCATTGGAAAGACTCTCCCAAGTTGCCCTGCAGCCCATTCCCAGAGCCCTTGAGTGGGGCACCATGGCATTGTGTCCGTGATGGGGCTGGCTGGTGTCTAGGTTCCGGAGCCATGCCACATCGGTGGGCTGTTCTGTCTCAGACCGTTCTAATGTCTAGTGCTCCATACAACCACCTTTGTGTCCGGACCCAATGGCCTAAGGTCCTGCTGTCATCCACACTCCTCTCATCTCCCCACGCCCACCCGTGTGGAGCAAGGACTCTTTCCATCTTGCATTAGATCCTAAAAGCTACCATTAGCCATCTTGCCTTACACTTATCTCTTCTGTGTAGTTGGGCTTAAATACCTCACATGACATTTCTCGAGAAGCTATGTAGACTTCCTCTGGAAATTTTTGTTTGCGCAGCCAGAGGAAGCAAGATGGTAGCACTGCACAACCTGAAGGGGCTGTGGTCTGAATACGGGGCAGTGTGTGTCAGTAGCGTCTTCTGTAGTGTCTGGTACTATACAGCTTGTCCGGCCATCTGTGGGGTAGCCCCGATAGGAAAACTAGAAGCTCTGGAATATTCCTTGCAATTGAATCAAAGCTCAATCACATCCATATTCTCCCATGCTCCCGCAAGTTGTTTTGGTCATTTTAATCTTTCTCCTCAGCATTGGAGAATGTTCCAAGTACAGGCTTTCTTAATCCCTAGGAAACTGCCTCCTCCCCTCCATCCACAATTTCACAGCCCTAGTGGGGGACTGCATCATCTTTCCCCAGAACTGCTATAGCCACCCATCTCCTATCTGGTCTCACTCCTCTCAGTTCCACCTCCCACCACTATTAGTTTTCTCGTGTTGACAGGGTGAACCATCTAAATCACAGTGCTGGCCAGGCCATGCCCTGGCCTTCAACCCTTTAATGACTTTCTACAGCCTTCAGGACAAACTCCACACTTCTGAGCATGGATATAGGACCCTTCATCATTCTGGCCCCTGCTCTCACCTTCTGCTTCTGGAACAATGTACTGGCTCATTCAACTCAAGGCTTTTGCATTTTATATTCACTTTGCCTAGACTGCCCTTGCACACTTCTGTCCCCTTCTCCTGAACAAGTCCAGCTCAGATGTCACCTTCTCTGGGTGTAATTTGAAGGCAGAAGTGGGACCAAGTAATTAGCAATGAAAACACTTCTTCAGCCTGCAGAGTGTTGAAAAGTAACAGTCTTGCAGAAAGGTCAGAAAGAAAGTCCTGCCTCTCCAAGCACACCCTGATTTGTAGGGGATTAGATGGTAGGGGCAAGAAGTTCAGACAGCTATCCACAGAGTAAGGGTCATGCGGAGCCTATTCTACTCTGTTCCTTCCTGGCCTCTGGCCGCCACGCAGAGGTGACCAGATGGCAGAACGGTTCCAGGAGGGGCAGCCTCAAGTTGCATGGGAAATAAAAGTCAGAAAATGGAGCAGAAAAAGTTGAAGCTTGGGAACCTGAAAAACCAAATTCTGGACACCATGTCTTTAGACCTCTGATGATCATTCCATTATGATCTGTCCAAGGTTTGCATATCATGCTTCACGCAGCTCTAGGTGTTGCAGGTGCTTTTCAAGGGCCACATCAGGGGACTAGAAGGAGCAGAAAGGCAATAAACCCAATTCCCCAAGATCACCTCCACTTCTGTTCGATATTCTGTTCTTCTGCATAAAGTTCCATCAGTGCTGCTTCAAAAGCATTGCAACACCCTAACGGAGACTAGTAAACAGTAGAAATGCCATGAACCTTCTTCATATGCTTCCCCTTCTCCCAGAGTTGAGTAAGACTTGTTGACGATACTTCAGTGGTAATGGAGCATTGTTTCTGGCTGCTCCCGCTATCACCTATCTGCTCTGCTCCTTCCAACTAGGCTGCTGACCGGTCAAGGATCAGTTGGGCTTTGTCCCTCAACCACTCAATGCCAGCTGTACTCATTGATGACATTCTTGTAATCACATATTCTATAAGCCAGTGAAATGAGTCTCCTCTTTTCTATGAATACTAAGGAGAAGGCTTTGGGAAAACTTAATAAAAAACAAGTCAGTAAAAATATTGCTGTGGAATGATGCATGGGGAAGTCAACGTTGTAGGGGATGATTGTAAAAATCTAAACGGAATCTACTCTCAAACTATTTCACGAGTGTCTTGGAGTTTTTATTCCACTGTAAAGAAATCCAATCTGGAAATTGCACGTGGTATATCAGAAGGTGGGGTTCCCTAAAAAGGGGCAACGACCTCACTCCAAACAGTGTGTCCACACTCAGATCAAGCCTTGGCCCTGCAGTAGTCACTGGGAAATAGATATTTATGTTTTAAGAAAAAATAAAATGTTTTGACAGATAGACATACATATTATTTTTATGATTCCCCACATTGAGACAGACCAGAAAATGTTCTTTCTGTAAAAACAAACAGGAGAACAAGCAAGAAAACCAAACTCACAGCAACAGTCCAGGCTCTGAGCTTCTGTTGGCACTTTTTTTCCCTCCCAAACAGAGAAATCACTTCTACTGAAGGGGACCCTGACTGGCTTCGCATTTGTGCAGCTGTCAGGCTTGATGGCCACTATAACACAGACAACATGGTCATTTCCAACTACAACAGGTGTCCCTGATTTGAAGTCTTTCTTAAATTTCAGCAGAGACTGCAGTATGATCATGAAAAAGAAAAAAAAAAGTTGGACCAGAAGGAGGAGGATAGTCGGGGATGCGGAGTGAATGGTGTGACCTGGAGGATCTCTCTGTAACTGGTCAGTACATTCGGAGGGCCAGAGAGCTCTGCTTGGCAAACCCACCATTATAGAGATTTACCAATTCTGCTTTCAGCTGAGATCAGTTGCTGAATGACTTGTCCTGTTTTTGTTGGGTAGGGACTGTATGCCAATCATACAAATCTCTCTGTGCCCAGTGGTTGTTGAAACTACATACAACTAAATTAACGTTGCTAGGGGTCAACAGAAATGTGCCAACTGGGTGGGTGTTGACATAAAGAGTGTAATACATTGGTGCAAGGAAGACGTGATACACTCTTTGGTAGGAGGCATAGCCATTCTGAAATCAGAATGTGGATCCCTGGGGTGCAAAACAGTTTGGGATAGACTAAGTATTTTATCTGGAGTCTCTATGATCTGTAGTTAAGCAAAACCCTTAGTAAAAATCAAGAACCTAATGCCTTAAATTACAGATGAGGCATAAGCCTTCAAAATATATCTTGTCATTTGTAGACTTCTACCTTGGAAGGTGGACTAGGTCTTCACATCTTTGCAAAGCAAACTTCTCCTATGTTTGCTGTCTGTCCTCTGTCTGGCCTCCTCAGACTCTCTTCCCTGTGATAGCCATTGTCTTAGTCCAGAAAATTTGCACCTTTTAAAATATATTTTAAATATATTTTCTTTTTATAACACAGTTTAAATCACATCTTATGTCCTGTTCTGCAACTTTCTTTATGCATCTTATTTTTAAAGCTCTACCATAAGGTAGAGTTCTATGTATTTCCTAAAGATTATTTAGCTAACTAGTTCATGTCTTACTTTACAGTGGGAATATGGGCATAACAGGGAACAAAAACCCATTAAAACAATATACAAAGATATAACTTTAACAAAGAAAGACTGCTGACAGTCTGCAAGGTACAAGAGAAAATCTGAGGGCTGGGAAGGGGCTGATATCTGAGGATGAGAAGTTTCTATCAGGAGCAGGAATAGGCCTGCTCTGATGAGACTTTCCATCTTCTGTCAAATTCAAGGCTCACCTCGGGCTCTGTGAGAACTGGTTTACTTTTCCAGGGAACAATCTGTAGAATAAAACTGGAGTAATGTCAGGAAATGTCCCCCAACTTTGTCATTATCCCTAACAAATCTCTGCTAGTTTA
Organism: Meles meles; assembly: GCF_922984935.1. Lineage (NCBI taxonomy): Eukaryota > Metazoa > Chordata > Mammalia > Carnivora > Mustelidae > Meles > Meles meles. The sequence continues at coordinate 109,863,921 of NC_060067.1, read as the reverse complement.
TAGCACCTCAAGTAAGCTACTAATTAGGTGGGAGTCAGAGTTTTTGCAAGTCAGACTTTCTAGTAGAATGGGAGTCAAGCCATGACGAGGCCTGTTTATTCCCTTGGTTAATAATTTTCCTTTCATTCAGGACTGAGCTTCCTTTTTTTCAACTGAATGAGCTTAACAGATTCCTCTAAAGTAAATTCGATTTATCAATTAAATTCCTCTAAATTAAAAGAGCCAATTGTAGGATAGTTCTTAATGGGGTAAAGAGTTGTGGTTCCCAGTTTTCACCAAGAGGAAGGAGTCATGGAGTGCCACAAGAGGGGCATTGGCTTTGGGGTCAGACCTTGTGCTTGGATTCAAATCCAGAGTCCACTACATACTAGCCATGGGATCTAGCTCCTCATATGCAAGCTGAGGTATATTAATCCCCCAATTATAGGTCTACTGGGAGAAGTAAATAAGATAATGTATTTTCCCATGGGCCAGGTCCTTACATGCACTGCTGGGTCAGGCACTGTGATAGATTTCCAGAGAATGACACATGCTAAGTATATGGCAGGCAATCATTAAAGACTTGTTGATTGGACTCAATCTCATAAAGTAACAGGGACACTCAAAAAATAAATAAAACAAATAGGAGACCATCACTGAAAGAGCTTTGGAATGGTGCTATAAGAGAGTAGATTAAGCAACTCTTCCCACGTATGCTCTTTAGGACTTCTCTTCCAAGAGCACACATAGGAAGGAACAGGGAGGAGGAAAATCAGATACTTCTTGAGACTAAAAGAAAAATTATACAAATAATAAATATAATATATCCACTGTCAGGTGATCATTAATGAAAAATTCTGTTCAAAGGGCCAAGGCTTATATTCTGGCCCGAATCACTTCCAGAATACAAATATCTAGGGCAGTATTTCTCTGTCTTGGCACTACTGACATTTTGGGAGAGATGCTGTTCTCTTGGGGGGGGGGGCGGTGCTGTCCCATGCATTTTAGTGTGTTTGGCCGCATGCCTGACTTTCACACACTAAATGCCAGTAGGACTCTCCACCAAGTTGTGACAACAAAAAATGTCTCCAGACGTTGCCAAATGTCCTATATCCCACAAAATTGTTCCTAGTTGAGAATCACTGCCCTAGAGCCTATTTGGCCAAAGAATGTAAGAAAAAATGTATTCCCAAGGAAGAGACCAGCAGTTGGGCTTAGCCCAATATGTGGCAAGGACATATTGGAGGAAATGTAATTTATATCAAGACTAATTGGAAGGTAAGTTGCTGGGACACTTCTGAGCACAGATGTTCCTGCCAGCCAGATTAGGCTTCCGGTCCAGCTGTATGTTTGTGCCCAAAGGAGAAAAGGATTACAAAAAGTGGAAAGCTCTGTTTTCACTGAAGTCTTGCAGAAACACTGAGAAAGGTGTCCTTCCTCATCATCTGTTCCTCTTGCTAACTCTGGCCACTCTTCTGCTTGATGTTCTTCCAATGTACTGATCAATCGGGTCTTTTACTCTGTACTTTGGATCCTTTGACATCTCAGGGCTTGCTGACTCTGGAGAGACTCTCCTCCCAGGATAGCTAGTTACTAGAGCTAGCGAACAACCTGCCTGTGAGTGTAAGTTTCATACGCAAACCAGCCAATCCGGAGCCCACACCACCACCTACCTCCCCTACAGGCTCTCACACACAGAGCCACTGTTTCCCTGCCTCAGTCACCCCCAGAACCAGATACCAAACAACTCCAGGCATTTCCTTTGCCTCAGAGCCCCCTGAAATTATTCAGACTTGCCAGTCCTAAACTGTGTTCCCTGCCTTGAGCATTCTTTCCCACAGAAACCACAACAACAGCCCTTGCTCACATTTTCCCCTCACTCCCTTACCCTCTTGACTGACCCTGGTGCTCCCTCATAGGCCCCTTCCTCCTGGAATTTATGGATATGATCTTTTAAGTGGCAACCATCTCCTGATCAGTTGACCCCTCCATACCTGAAAAACCATACATCCCACATTTTAAAAGACGTTCTTGCTATGCTGCCACCACAGAACATAGATGTTGTTCCAAGCATGGGTTCATTCACACCCCAGGTGCTTTCTCCAAGCACGCCGTGTGCCCTCCTGCTGCAGGGCTCATGCCCTTTCTGTTCCTTCTGCCAGAAATGGCCCTCTTTCTTCAGAAGCCCTTTACCCCAACCCCAGGAGCTTGTCCACATTCCGGATCTCATCTCAATCAGGAACTTCTTCAGAGACCTCCCCTGTGCCCCAGCCAAGGTCAAGTCCCTTTGCCATTGTTCTCATAAGCTCTCTACTGATTCTTCTTAGCAGTTAAGGTAGCTTGCATTTGATTCCCTGAGTGATTATTTGATTAAGGTCTGGTGTCCCCCTTTAGACTGGAAACACCCAGAGAACAGCGGCTGTGTCTTTTTTCTCACGATCATGTCTTCTGCACACTGCCCAGTACCTTGTACGTGCTCAATATTTGTTGGTTGAATGAAGAGATGAATCCCTTGGGGACTCCTAGAAAAGACAAGAGGAGTCTTCAAAGACTTTGAAGTGAAGGAGTCTTTCTCAGCAAGAGAAAGTCGGAAAAGAGTCAGAGCAATATATTTTATTACTGTTAACATGGCTTCCCTGGCCCAAGGCAGCTGGATTGCAACAGACAACAACCCAGTGTTAGCAGATTATAGCACATACATGGGATGGCATATTATGCATCCACTGTTATCTCATCTTAAAGATAAAGAAAATGAGGCATCTCTAGGTAACATATGCCTGTGGCTCTATATTAATATCATAACTACATTAACAACTGCGGTAATAACAATCTTCTCAAATTAGGACTATTTTTCTATTCTCTAAATTTTCTGCAATGAACATGGGTTAATTTTGTGACATAACATAATTAGTTTAAAAATACATGTAATTGTTTTTAATGACAAAAGTGTTCTTTAAAGCAACCTTAATTGCCAGATAAGACAGCAAGATAATTTTATACACAGTATCATTTCAGTGATGTTTTGTAAAAAGCAGAAAAAAAAATATATTGAAAGAAAATGGGTACCCATGTTAGAAAATGAACGGTTTTTTCTCTTTATTTGAGCACTTCAACATTTCCCAAATTCCTTACCATTATCTTGCTTTCCTTATTAAGCAATTTGCCAAAGTTGTCCACTGTACAGCAGTTACCACTGGGATGGTTTCTTGGCAGACTAAATCCCCCCAAAGTTTCTGAGGCACCTTAAACTTTCACCCCACAATGTCAGGCATGTGGGAGATTTAATTTTTTTCCCTATAACAAAACAAATTTGTATTTCAAATTTAAGAATGGAAAAAAGTCTCGAGGCCAATGTATTTCACTCCCTTTTCTTTCCCAGCCGGCCCCCACCTTCACCCCGCCTGCACCCCCTTCCTAGGGATTAGCCACCGTGTTCTACTGCAACTCAAAACATCAGGGGAAGAAAAACCCTTATGTTAGTATTCCAGAAATATGATCTCTCCTTGCATCAGTGGTACTAAAGCAGTCACACCCCAAATCAGACCAAACCCTAGTCGCCCTCTGAGGGACTGACACACTTGCCTTTTCGAGGTGGGACAATGTAAAAATCCTACCCTTCTGTGACTTAAAGTCATCCAGGCTGATGTCTTTTTCCCCAGGTTGAGGGTTTATTGTCAAATGGAGATAGAATCCTCTTTACCTAGAAGGGTGGTCAACTCAGGTCATCTTGGAGGGAACTGAAAGAGTACATTGAAGCCTGAACTGGCAGCTGCTTTTGGCTATTAAGTAGTCTTTCTGCGTTGGAGCAGATGGTGTTGGCAGGGATACTGAAGTCACCCTGGAAAGACAAACACATTGAAAAGTGGGCTTTGACTTTCCACATTAAATATCTTTTTTTTTTTAAGATTTTTATTTATTTATTGGACAGAGAGAGATCACAAGTAGGCAGAGAGGCAGACAGAGAGAGTGAGAGGGGAGGGAAACAGGCTCCCTGCCGAGCAGAGAGCCCAATGCAGGACTCGATCCCAGGACCCTGAGATCATGACCTGAGCCAAAGGCAGCGGCTTAAACCACTGAGCCACCCAGGCGCCCCCCACATTAAATATCTTTTGAGTCTATATACATGCATATATATCGTCGAGTTTGATATATATTTTCTATATATAATACATAGATTTTATATATTACATATTTATATAATATATATTTCTTATGTAGTAATATAATATATATATTTTATATATTACATATTTTATATATAATATATATTTCTTATATATGGTATATTTCATATGTATATCTATCACTAGCATTTTTATGATTTTACTTTGCAGGCTGGTCTGTCAGTGTACTTTCAATGCCTACCTAACCCAGTGCTTGGCACATGCTGGGCATTCCATATCAGTTTATTGTGTTTATGATAAATAAACAAATGGTAAGTGATTTCTAAAGGGTGAATATCGGAGTGCCTGGGAGGCTCAGTCAGTTAAGTGTAGGATTTCAGTTCGGGTCATGATCCCAGGGTCCTGGGACGGAGCCCCACATCTGACACCCTGCTCAGCGGGGAACCTGCTTCCTCTCTCTGCCTGCCACTCTCCCTGCTTGTGCTCTCTTTCTTTGTCAAATAAACAAATCAATAAATAAAGGGTGAATATCCACAGATAACATGCACACAGCTAGGACATAATTCAAATTTATTCTCTCCGTAAGAAGGCATATGGGGAGTCTGAAGGGATAAGGTAGCTCTCTACTTTTCCTGGCACTCCAGAGCTGGAGCAAGGATCGTCTGGAGTAGGAAACGTGCTCTTCGCCATGCTCGGTGGCGAGGAGGGCGTTCCTTACGTCGTCCGCAGACGTACCAGGCTCATACCTGAATGGCACTTCTGGCTGGCGGCATGCCGGGGACGCAGAGCCGCTGCAGAGAGCCCGCTGCAAGCTCATTGTGTCTCACGACTCAGGAGAGCCTGGGGCAGGACGGCACTGCCCAGAGAGACCCGGGAGCAGCCACAGGTGTACAAGCAGTAGGTCCTTAAGGTGGTGGCTCCAGAGCGTGAGCAGTCTTCTGAACCTGGTTTTGGAGTCAGCCGAGAATCCAATCATGAACACAGATCTCATAATGACTTCGGGAATTTGGAACTCAGTGCCTGGTGACACCCTCTGTTTCCATTATTATCGTCACGATCATTAACTTTGCAATTACATTTATTTGAACACCTACACACCAGGCACTGTGCCAAGTACTTTGTTTCTAATTGTTACAACCTCTCTAGAAGGTATTATCTTCACGTTCCAAAAAAGAAAATGAGCCCCAGAGAAGCTAAATAACTTTCTTAAGGCTCACAGCTAGGAAAAGGCTTGCCTTCTGAGCTCCTAAACCCATTAATGACTCCTCATTACCTAAAGTTGCTGTTTGTATCCGTATTTCAAAGAACACTTGGGGGGGAGGGGTGGCGTGCCATGGAGGGGCCTCAGGAGCCATCTCAAGGGGAAGGTCATGGGGAAGGTTCCAAGGTTTCTCCTGCAGAGCACATTTTGATAAAGCTTCTCTGATTTCATCCATTTTCAATACCAGTCATCTATTTAAGATTTAATTTGATTTCTTCAGGGCTCTGCTCTATGAGAAAAAAAAAATAACAGAGAGTAAGGGATTGAAGTAGGAAGGGAGGGAGGGAGAAAAAGATAAAAAAGCCATTGGCCTAAGGAAGAAAATCTAATCTCTTATTTTTGGCATTTCTGGACCTTCAGAAATTTACCCCAAGACATCATCCCCCCTGTAACTACAATCCCTGTTCTTGAACATTTCTGCTTCCATCACACTGGCCAAATTGTTGTTTCTGGAACTCTCTTCTTGTCTATTTGACTCTGTGTCTTTCTTCAGTCTCCCAGGCTCCAGCTGTTTTTTTTTCTGCCCCCCTTCCTGCTGTGGCACAGTCTGCCCCCCTGGAGACTTCACCAGCCTCCCCTGCCTAGAAGTTATTCAGAAGGGCAGAAGGGTGGAGGGCGGGGAGTGGGTGGAAGGTGCCACTGGCATCTGGTGGGGAAGGGATGCTGCTAAACATTCTATAATGCATAGGACAGGCTCAAAGTGTCAGTAGGGCCAAGGGAGGGAAAGCTTCCAACAGGGCTTGGAAACTAACAAAAATTGAAAAGAAAAGAGTAAAACCATCTTTATTCTCAGATGACATGATTGTTAACGTAGAAATTCCCAAGGAATCTATAAAACACTATGAGGATTACTACATTAATTTATAAGGTCACAGGATACAAAGTCAGTGTACCAAGAATTTTAATTTTATTTTTGTGTACTTACAGAAAACACCTAGAAAATACTTTTTAATCATAGCAACAAATACATAAAATATTTCAGAATAAATTTAATGAAAGATGTGCAAGACCTCTACACTGAAAACTATAAACACTGTTGGAAGAGATCAAAAAAATCTAAATAAATGGAGAGACTTCAAATATTCCTGGATCAAAAGACACAATATTGTTAAGATATCAAGTCTCCCTAAATTAATCTGTACATTAAATACAATCTCAACTAAAACATTAGATTTTTTGGTAGAAATTGACTCCAATATGAATGCAACATGATTCCACAAACATCTGGAGGACTCACCAATTTTTAAGGTGATTTTCAGATCTATTATAAAGTTACAGTGATCAGGAATTATCATAAGTACAGACAAATAAATGGATGGAACAGATTAGAAAGTTGGGAAATAGACTCATATATACAGAACCATTTTTTAAATTTTTTTACAAAGGTTTTAAGACAATTCATTAGGAAAGAAAAGTCTTTTAAACAAAGGGAGCTGGAAAAACTAGAATATATGGGGAAAAAATGAACCTCAACTGTACCTCACACTGTACATAAAAATTAATTAAAGATGGGTCATAGACCTAAAAAGGTCAGAGACCTTTTTAAAAAATGAACACACAAACCATAAACTAGGAGAAAATATTCATTCATATGTATATCTCTGACAAAGGACTTGCATCCAGATTATATATACCCAAAAAAGCAATCCAATTAAAAAATGGGCAGATCATTTGCATAGACAATTCACACCCCAAAATGAGCATTAGTCCAAGGGGAAATTAGCATTCATAAAAATAACTGTTTATACTCCTTACCTCTGTTACTGCTTACCGTAAGCAAGAAGTCTCACAACTTTTCTGTCAAAGGACGATGGGCTATATTGCTTAATCTATGGGGGGAAATCTAAGATATGAAATCTCCAAGCTTGGATATGTTGTTGATCCAAGTAAAGAGAAGGACAAATCTGAAAATTCTGTTCTACATGCGGGAGTCTTGACTTCTGGTAAACCATGATGATTAAGCACAAATATTTATCTCTACACCCTCCCTCCCAAATCCATTGAAACAACAATAATGGAATAAAAATGTTCTAAAATCACAATAAAAGAAAAAAGAATAGATGAAGGGAGATGAGGATTGTCAACAGATTTTTGGAAGCCAAGAAGACAGTGTATTGGTGGTAACTGACTCCAGCAGAGCAGAGAAAGCTAGAATGTAAGCGTCTGAGACACATAGGAAGATGTTGAAAAGAAGCAAATTGTTTCATTTAGCAGAACCATGGAGAGTCTCAAGAATTGGATGTAACCAGTTACTTTGGAAGGCAACTCTGAGAAATGAGAAGAGAAATAGGAAAAATATGTATCAAGAGCATGTCAACTCCTAGGTAGCTGCCATGTCCCTTCGTAGCCTGGTGCGTCCCCCTGTCCACCCCAGCAAGGGCAGGGAGGTATACTCGACAGGGAAGTTGCATCAGAGTTTGTGGGATCAAGTAGATCAAGTATGGATAGAAGATGGTGTAGATGATACCTGCATCAAAATCAACTGGTATATAAAATTAAGGTGAATTAGAATGGTAAGGAGATAATGTCTTTTTCAAGCAAAATGTCTTTGTGTCTTTCTCTTCACTGAATATAACTTTTGTCCTATTATGCACCAGGCATTTATTGCCAATGATAAAATTCAATTTCAAGCTTTTAAGCAAAATTTAGAATTTTAGAAAACTTGTATCTGCACAGTAAGAGGCAGTTTCCTCTTACTGGAATCCTAAAGTCTTTTCCAAATACTTAATGACTTTTCTGATTAGACTGGTAAAACCAATGTGTTTGTTTAATATTGTATAATGAGAAAGTGCCACCATTTGGAAGATCCATGTGTCTCAGTGAACCAACCTCTTCCCAACGACCAATCACCATGTTATAAAATTATGAATGGGTAAAAGATGACTGAAAATCCAAGATAGAAAAAGTCTTTTAATGTAATAGAGTAAGAAGACCTCGTTGACATAATTTCAGTTTCCACATTGCAACTCATATTTAGAAAACTGCCACTTGTCAAATATTGGTACAGTATCAAAGAATATCACAACTATATGAAAAGGCTATTGAAGTACTCTTTCCTTTCCAACCACATACTTTTGTTAGACCAGACATTGTTCATTTACTCGCACCAATATAACTTGCACCAAAATAACATAAAGCAATTGTTTGAACGAAGAAGCAGATTGGACAATCTGTTTTCTAGTAAACCAGACATTTAGAAAAATTTCCAAAAATGAAAAATAATGCCACTCATTTGGTTGGAAAATATAATTGCTTTTCATTAAGTATGTTATTTATGTTAACATAATGGGTTTATTATTGTTGCTATAAATAAATTGATGAAGTTTTTCAAAAAATTTCTCAGTTTGGATTTTTTCATACTACAAACATAAATAGATACAATCCACAAAAATCAAAACTCTTTGAGGTCCTCAGTACTTTTGAACATATAAGGGATCCTGAAACCAAAAAGTTCGAGAAATGTTTCTCTAGGGGAACTCTTGTATCCTAGAAGTAATCTAGGCTCTAATCATGTGTCAGCTCTTAGGATACAGTGAGGAGAACATAGGATCAATTCAGGGATATATACATCCTAGAATATATATATTATAGAGTTAAAATAAAATTATATATATTTTAATTATATAGTATATATTCTAAATTTATATATTCTATAATTTATACTATATTATATAATTTTATATTATGTTATAATATAATAATATTATAAATTGTAAACATATATCTTATATTTAGTTCTTTTTATATAGAATATATAATTAGAATATATATAATATATAACTAGAATATATATATAATTCTACTTATAATATGTATACTCTAGGATGTATATATCCTTGAATTGATGCTATGCTTTCCTCACTGCATCCTATTAGTTGGTACATGATTCTGATCTGTCCCATTCCTACTTACGCCAGCTGTGATCATTTGATTATGGTAATGCCTACCAGCTCTCAGTTTTCTCCACTATAAATTTAATCTTTTCCCTTGTATCTCCTACACATTTTGTGAAAAGATATTTTGAAGCTATGGAAACAACCTGCTTTTCATCGAACTTTTCCTTCTGCTAAAATGTTAACCTCCATTAAAGTTTCTTGCCCAATTAATTACTATGATGTTTGCCAAAAATGTATTTTAGTTTCATCCTTTCTTCTACATGAATTCCCTGCCATGTTATTGTTACAAACATTGTAAGAAGTTTTCTCTTCTCTTCATTTATCCGCCCATTTATTTATATACATTAGTATGGACTCAGAGATTCCTATTTAAGTCAGTAGTTTATAACTTGTTAGTATCATTGTTTATTTGATGCTTGAATTATCCTAGATTTGGCCAATAGGAGAAGTTTAAGTTAGTTACTGTGTCCTTTTTGCGTGTCTTTATCATTCTTCGAGTTCTTCGTTATTTCCTGGCACCATACGACTAAGAGAGCAGTCTTCCTGACCCAGCCCTAGAAACTGGTCACTTCTCCTAGGGTCCAGAGTCCTTCTTCATGGTAAGCAGCATTTACAAACCAAGCTGTAGATGCAGGTATACCTATTGCTATTGGGATATTGCTGCTTCCAGGACTTCTCAGCGGCCAGAGCTAGGGAATACAGGAATGCTTGCTGAAAGAGAGAAGCATGTATGCATTTACATATAGTTACAAATACACTTGTATCTATGTTTATGGCCTTTCTATATTGGAAACTACAAGATTTATTTTATTTTAGCTTCCCCCCTTTTAATATTTGTAACTTCTTTCTCTAACTTTGAAAAATATGGTTCCCATTATCCTCAATAGTCTTACTTATATGGTCAGTCCTCATATGAAAACAATTGACTGCCCCCGCCAAGCTGCCCCAGGACTAGGTACACTTTCCTCACAAGAGCCCCACCATACCTCGGAGATGCTGTCCTTTTACTAGATAGGCCTTTCTATCTCAGGCTCTGATCCAACAGGTTTGGGGATGGAGAGAAAATGGCAGGAAGGAAGGGAAAGAGGGAAGGTGGGAGGGAGAGAAATTTCTTCCATTTTATGTAATTGAATTTACCAATACTTTGCTTCATGGTTTGGATTTCATTTACCTGAGAAATCCCTCCCTACTCCAGTTTTGTAAAGACAGTCCAATACATGTTCTCCTGAAAGTTTTGCAGTTTTGTCTTCTTCGATGAAATCTTTACTTGGGATTGATTTTTACTACAGTGTTTGTGGTGAGGGTCCAATTTCTTCTTTTTCTTTCCTCTTCTTTTTTTTTGTTTATGCTTGTGATTACTGCTATTTTATGACATGGAAAAGTATTTGTCCCAATACCCTATATTGAGATGTATTTCTTCTTCGCAAAATATACTTTTTACAACTGTACAGGGAAAGTCATTGAGTCTGAAGAGGAGCAGAAGAGAAAATTCAGACTATGTCATATGTGAGCCTCAACAGATCACATGTCCTGATCTTCAACTGCAATCATTTTGGGTCTTACCATAATGTTTCCTAAGAGAAAAATTCAAATGCTAAACCAAGGTAAGCAATCACATTTCTAGCAGAACTCAAGGATTATTCTGATTGTGTGTCAAGGAGCTAGTATATATTGAAGCAGAAATAATAGGACCACTCATAAAATTTGTCATTAGAAGGCATCCTTTAACCATGCATGCCACACATTTCCTTTGATTAATATGGTGCTGCACACATGCTTATGGCTGCCCTTTGACATGAGTATTTGTCACAGCTGACACTGATGGACACGGACTCATTTCTGACTGCCCAGACTGGCTATGTTGACTCATCAGGATATAGATCCTCCAGGTTTTTAAAGAAGATAAGGCAGCGATACAGAATGTGCTTTGATTAAAACAATTTCAAAAACATAAGAAACCATCAAAATAAATTTTCCAGTAGAAAATAAGTCTTAGAACTATAGAGTATGCTTAAGGGTGAATTAAAGCCCTGCACACTTAATGATGTCTAAATGACGCCAATAATGTGTGCCAGAGATCTAAACTTTTATGAAATAACTTCTTGCTTTTCCTGAGTCATGGTATGATAATTATTTAAATTCTTGTAGCTACAGTGTACCCTATGGAGGCCATATTCATGTGTTTTGTGAGCAAGAAGTCCACTTTTAAACTAGAGAGTGTGGGCTTTTTCAAATATTAATCTTAGAGGTAACTGATACTTTAGATTTGTCAGTTACTCACTTTTCTTTTCCCTTGAGGGAAACCGTATCTGTTACATTTATAGCCAGTGTAAAATAGTTTTGCGGTTGTAAAACGGTGATGGGCATAGGATTCCAGAAAATGACACCTCAGAGTTTCCTCAGAGGTGAGTCACCCAGCAGAACCTGGGCAAGGAGTGGAGCTGTCTCCCTGAGTTTTGTTACTCATGAAAAGCTTCTCTGTTCTGACGATGAGCTAAGAACTTAGTGGGAGACCCAGAGGAGAATGCATACTTTCCAAAAGAAAAGACAGGAATTCTGTTTCTCATGGTTAGAAGTAACTGATAGAGATTTGAAACGGGGATAGCTGGGATCTGTCATCAAAGACAAATAAATAACAAGATTAGGATCCAGTGCTAACTTGGAATAATAAGTGAAAAAGCTAGGCTTATTTTGAGGTTCAAATGAACCTTAGCAACTCACTAGCTAGTGAATATGTGTCAAATACATCATAAAAGTTGTAGAGAAATGGATGAGGGCTTACGGCTGGATATCTAGGCCCTAGTGTCATGGAGCACAACCTGAATGAAGTTCATAAAATGGTGATGCCCCAAAACAGAATGCCTGAGGATTCTCAGACTCACTGAGAAATGTCTTCCTCCCCAGGGACCAGTGTTAAGGGCCGGACTAAGGACACAGTGACTGGACATCCCAGGAGCCAGCCCTAGAGACGATGTTTGGAATCTACTTTTGGCGAGACAGTTACCATGTTTTTAACAGTGCTCATCCGAGTCTATTAATTTAGTCTAGCATACACAGAGTCAAGTCCATAACAAGGAGCTCTGGTAAGGTGGCTAGTTAAGATATATGTGATTAGGTTTAGTAAAACTAGGTTGAGAAATCTACGCTTTCTGTGTCGGCCAGTTCTATGGTAGGGCCAAATGCTGACCCTGTCTCAGGGGAACTAAGAGATGAAGCAATTTTCCTAACTTGGTGACAGTGAAGATGGGGTAAAGGGAGCAACACGTGGATAAGGCTACTGTGCGTGGATGCCAGGGGCGGTTCTAGCTCAGGATGATGGGAAAAGGCAGTGGTGTATGGAAATGAAAAATGCAATAGAGGAGGGAAATAATCAGAACAGCTGGAGAATTTTAACCTCATCCAACCTGAAATTTTCTCTTGTAGATGTGTTGATATGTTTGCATATTCAGCAGTTAGTAGGAAGTTAAAGCTCTCAGAGGTTATCAGTGGATACTTCATCATTTAGCAGTGATAAAGGGAATTGATGCAAGTGGCGGCTTTGTGAACACAGCATTGGTCCACAATAATACTCTGCTTCTTAAGCCCACCCAGTAAAGATGTTAAATGTGGATAATGAATTTACAATTGAAATCCTGATACAGGACAATGTCTTGTACAGAGTGGGAAGAGCAAGCCGTTCTTAACTGCTTACCTGCTAGGGCGTCTTTCTCAGCCCTTGAGAGGGAAGAAATAGCTTTTCCTGGCCTGCTCTCCTGAGCCCAATCTCTGGGTTTCGACTTTTGAGAATGAAACCCCCTTTCCCAACTCCCAGTCATTCCCCACCCCCTTTCTTACTTTTTACACCCACACAACACCTCTCCAATACATGCATGCTCTTTCTCTGCCTCACACTGCTACCTGAATGTTTGACTCAACTTGATTCTCATCGCAAACCACCTCAGCCCAGTTTTGATCCCCAGACCTGCTTTATCTGGGTCAGTCTCGAAAACACTCACGATACTACTTGCTTTCAGGAATGAGTTGCTGATCGCTGTTGTTCATAGTGACTACATGCCCTAGCACGTGTATTCAGTACCACAGAAAGACATAAAGAATGTGTCTACCCCACACTGGAGAGTCTTGTCTCTGGTCACAGTGGACGTCTAGGATGATAAAACCACTTTCCTTCAAGTTTGAGTAACACTTTGAATAAGCAAACTGCATCCAAGGAATATGAATTTGTAGCAAGATTGTCAGTTGTCTTCTCACTGTGAGAAACACTACCGGTAAGAAGATTAAATGCTACATTTGTATCTTTGGGATAAATAGGCAGTAGTGCAGTTGCTGGGTCATAGGGTAGCTCTATTTTCAACTTTTTGAGGAAACTCCATACTGTTTTCCAGAGTGGCTGCACCAGCTTGCATTCCCACCAACAGTGTAGGAGGGTTCCCCTTTCTCTGCACCCTCGCCAACATCTGTCATTTCCTGACTTGTTAATTTTAGCCATTTTGACTAGTGTATGGTGGTATCTCAGTGTGGTTTTGATTTGTATTTTCTTGATGCCAAGTGATGTTCAGCATTTTTTCATGTGTTGTTGGCCATCTGGATGTCTTCTTGCAGAAATGTCTGTTCATGTCCTCTGCCCATTTCTTGATTGGATTATTTGTTCTTTGGGTGTTGAGTTTGATAAGTTCTTTATGGATTTTGGCTACTAGCCCTTTATCTGATATGTCATTTGCAAATATATTCTCCCATTCTGTCAGGTGTCTTTTGGTATTGTTGATGTTTCCTTTGCTGTGCAAAAACTTTTGATCTTGATGAAGTCCCAATAGTTCATTTTTGCCCTTGTTTCCCTTGCCTTCGGCGATGTTTCTAGGAAGAAGTTGCTGTGGCTGAAGTCGAAGAGGTTGCTCCCTGTGGTCTCCTCAGGGATTTTGATGGAATCCTGTCTTACACTGAGGTCTTTCATCCATTTTGAGTCTATTTTTGTGTGTGGTGTAAGGAAATGTTCCAGTTTCATTCTTCTGCATGTGGCTGTCCAATTCTTCCAACACCATTTGTTGAAGAGACTGTATTTTTCCCATTGGACATTCTTTCCTGTTTTGTCAAAGATTAGCTGACCATAGAGTTGAGGGTCTCTTTCTGGGCTCTCTATTCTGTTCCATTGATCTATGTGTCTGTTTTTGTGCCAGTACCATACTGTCTCGATAATGACAGCTTTGTAATGGAGCTTGAAGTCCATAATTGTGATGCCACCAGCTTTGGTCTTCTTTTTCAATATTCTCTGGCTATTTGGGGTCTTTTCTAGCTCCACACAAATTTTAGGATTACTTGTTCCATTTCTGTGAAAAAAGTTTATGGTATTTTGATAGGGATTACTTTAAATGTAAAGATTACTCTGGGTAGCATAAACATTTAAACAATATTCATTTTTCCAATCCATGAGCATGGGACATTTTTCCATTTTTTGGTGTTTTCCTCAATTTCTAAAATGTAGTGATCCGAAGGGGCACATGAACCTCAATGTTTATAGAAGTAATGTCACAATAGCCAAACTATGGAAAGAACCTAGATGTCCATTGACAAATAAAAGGACAAAGAAGATGTTGTATATCTATACAATGGACTATTATGCAGCCATCCAAAAAATAAAATCTTGCCATTTGCAACGACATGGATGGAACTGGAGGGTGTTATGCTAAGCAAAATAAGTCAATCAAAGAAAGATAGTTATCATATGATCTTGCTGATATGTGGAATTTGAGAAACAGGCAGAAGATTATGGGGTAAGAGAGGAAAAAATGGAACAGGATAAAATCTGAGAGGGAGACAAACCATAAGAAACTCTTAATCTCAGGAAACAAACTGAGGGTTGCTGGAGCAGAGGGAGGTGGCTGGGCGATGGACATTGGGGAGGGTATATGTTCTATGGTGAGTGCTGTGAATTGTGTAAGACTGATAAATCACAGACCTGTACCCCTGAAACAAATAATACATTTAATACATTCTATATTTAAAAAGCAAAAATAGGGGTACCTGGGTGGCTCAGTGGGTTAAAGCCTCTGTCTTTGGCTCAGGTCATGATCCCAGGGTCCTGGGATCGAGCCCCACATCGAGCTTTCTGCTCAGCAGGGAGCCTGCTGCTTCCTCTCTCTCTATCTGCCTCTCTGCCTACCTGTGATCTCTGTCTGTCAAATAAATAACTAAAATCTTTTAAAAAAATAAAATAAAAAGCAAAAATAAGGAAGAAACACAGAATCTAAATAATGGAAAGTCTCTGACTGGCTGTAGGCTTATCATGAGCAACAGAGGCTGGAAGATATAGTGAATCAGTCCAGAATTCTGTAATAAACTAAGCTTTTATTGAAAAAAAAAAAAAAAAAGACTAAACGTTGATGTCAACTGATTGGCAAGTTTCATTTCCCATTAGAAAAACCATCTGAAAACATGGTCAATGATTTGTTTGGTAGATAGAGCCCAAATTTAAGAGAATGGATGGCTTGTAAGGGATATTCTGTAAGCGTAAGACAAAAATCTAGTGACTTTGCTTCTAGAACTCATCTTTCTAGTAATCTGGATGAATCCAAATGCTGCAAACCAGCAGTTCTTACCTCCATAGACAATGAAGATCAGATCCTAAAATGGTTGCTTTCATGCCTAATGACTTTCTCTTTGAGCCTCATGACCTTTTGATATTGAAATTATGTTTCTCTGAGCATTTATCTATTGACTTATCTACAGAAATTGGGGATTTAGACATAACAATTCTGCTTTGGATATCAGACTATCCATATGAGGTAGACAATCCTGCCATGCCTAAAAGGTAAAAAGTGCTCAGGAAATTTGAAAAATTGAATGATAAATAAATTTACTAATGATTCAAAATTAACTAAAAACCTTTGAAGAACTTTATGAAACATGGACTCAAAGTGGCTATTCTTCAATTCTTTTGAAGAGAAAGTCATTTTATAGAACAAGTAATGAATAACAGTTTATAAATCATTTATTGAAATGCTTCACAGGCAAGGGAACCACTTATTAAGGTGGGAGAATATCACATTGTTCACTTGGAATCTAATTTGCAAGATTTTCTGTCCAGTAGTAACATGGCAGGAATAAAAAAATCTGTCAAGTCAAATTGAACACTTAACTCAAAGCTTCTCTTTCTTCCAGTTATAAAGGGAAAAGAAGCTCTTGGAAAGAAGAAAAATAAAGAAGATTATGTAGGATGCTTTGCTGTATGTGCCTCACATGTTCAAATATAAGTCTATCTTTTCAGTAAGGACCAAATGTCATTTTCAGACATAACTCTTGGCCAATTTTTTTAATGTACACTCTACGTGAAGCCATAATCACAGACCATTTTTGAATAAAATAATCTTTTATACTTAAGTTATCATGCTTTCTACCACGATTGTGTTACCATGAGCGAAGATTTCCTTTGGCCAAGGACAACATTTGACCCAAAGGCAGTCACTTATAGTCTGGTCAGCAGCTTGTGAATTGGCTAGAGCCATAACCACCCAAGATAAGGGTGTTCCCTGGGCACCCCAGGCATGCCATCGGACGCCCTCTCTCAGGGAGTTTAACTCAAAGATAGACGCAGCTAATGGAAAAGAAGAGGATCTGAAGGTGCAGTTACAAGGCAGTAAACAGAAGCTTGAGACCACAGGGGTACAGAGGCAGTTATCAGTGGTAGCAGTGGGTGGGAGCAGTAGAGGCAAAGTGCTGAGTCACCAAAACGGTGGAACACTAGAGTAGAGGGCCAAGAGTGTGTCCTGTCGATGGAATGTGAAAATAAAGGCCAATCAAATGACAGCAAGCAAAGGCTGTTTATTTATGCTTGCTAGGAGTCTGCCACTGTCACTTGCATTTTGACAGAGACTCAAAGGCAGGCAGAGGAGTGGGAGACTTTATAGCAGAAGAAAGAGAAGTTTTCTGGTATATGCTAATTGAGACCATTGGGGAGGGGAAGCTACTGGTGGGCTAACTGGAAGTGGACCATCCTGTGTGATTAGTTAGGGGTGACTATTTGGCTTTCTCTGATTGGCCCTAAGTTGCAGGCTGGGATAAAAATTGGGCAGCTATAAGTTATTAATCAAACCCTGTTCATTTGGGGCTGAGTGTTGTAGAAGTTATTGTTTAGCTTCCTGAGTTGCCCCCAGAAAGAGCAATCTGGTTTCTTGAAAGTGAGACACAGGAGGTTGTTCATTGCAGGCAAGGGGTTGTCTGCCTGGGCAGGTCGCTAAAGGTTGGAGGTCAAAGATCTATTTTTATTTATGGTCTAGCCATTGTCCATTTGTATGTTCAGTCCCTAAGGATTCTAGCTGTGGTGTCTGAGCTGGTAGTCCAATTCTCCACAGGGCCTGCCTCTGCAGTTGGTAAAATAGCTTCCTGTATTTTCTGCTTTAAAACTGTTTCTGAGGGATGTCAGTGGCTCAGTTGGTTAAGTACCCCACTCTGATTTCGGCTTGGGTCGTCTCAGGGTGGTGAGATCAAGCCCCCAGTTGGGCTCTGCTTGAGATGCTTTCCCCCCTTCTCTCCCTCTGCTCCTCCCTGCTACTGGAGCTCTCTCTCTCTCTCTCAAATAAATAAATACAATCTTAAAAACAAACAAACAAAAAACCTGAAAGTGTTTCTGTTTTTAAAATTGGTATTGTCTGAGGCTTAACACAAAACTCGCATATCCTGGGAAAGCCTTGAGTTCAGGCAAACCAGTATGGTCGGGGCCTTACCTATTAATATCCTTTTAATAGTCCCAATTAACTGAGTTCACTAGCAAAGCACAGATAGATTTTAACATCTCATCTTGTTCAGTGCTCTCTATCCCTTGAAATATAGAACAGCCTAACAAACACAAGGCAAAATGACATCCTTATTTTTAACAAGCGCAGTAGTGGACACTACATTTCTCTCAGATAAACTGCACGAGTGTAATAGAATGCTGTCCTGGGAATTAGGAGACCTGTCTTTGCGGCTCTGTGACCTTTGCATAAATCACAGAAAAGCATCATGGTCACTTTCTGGAGACAGTGTGCAGACTTGGTTTCAACAATTTGTTCTCTGCAGCTTTGGGAAATTTACTTTATTTTGGAGCCCAAATTTTCTCATTTGTAAAATAGAAATTCTAATAACTTAACTTTAAGGGTCACCGTAAGAAATATATGAAATAATGTGTATAAAATAGTTATCCTGTTGCCTCGTGTGTACTATGCTTCAATAAATCTGTACCCTTGGCAGATATATTTTTCTTGCTAGTATCTCCTACCATGGCCTGAGGTGTGCCCCCCTCAGCCAATTCATATGTTGAAATCCTGACCCTCTCTCCTCATACCTCAGAATAAGATTGTTTTAAAGATGTGGCCTTTGAAAAGGTGACTAAGTTGAAATGAGGGAATAAGGATAGAGCCTCATCCAGGATGACTGGTGTCCTTTTAAGAAGAGGACACATGTAAACACAGAGGCAAGATGAGGTGAAGACATAGGAAGAAGGCAGCCATCTACAAGCCAAGG
The DNA here is from genome assembly GCF_922984935.1 of Meles meles. NCBI lineage: Eukaryota > Metazoa > Chordata > Mammalia > Carnivora > Mustelidae > Meles > Meles meles. The sequence goes on along the minus strand of NC_060067.1, from coordinate 109,845,169 downwards.
GAAGAGGTCTCAGGAGAAACCAACCCTGTAGACACCTTGATCCCAGACCTCTAGCCTCCAGAATCATGGGCAAATTCTTGCTGTTTAAAACCCCTGGTCTGTGATACTTTGTTATGGAGTCCTAGCCATCTACTATATCTCTAAAGAGACATCCTATTTTAATAAACAACTTGAAATAGAATAGCAGCTCTCTGAAACCCCCATTGTCTTATTTGTTGAGATTAGGAATTGAGTATTTACGAAAAAATAGAAATCTGCTTCCCAACAGGTAATTTTAAGTTTTATACAGCTCCGAGATACTGTGGTTTCAGTCAACATAATTATTTATTTATTTAAGATTTTTATTTTATTTATGTAACAGAGAAAGAGAGAGACAGTAAGAGAGGAAACACAAGCAGGGGGAGTGAGAGAGGGAGAAATAGGATTCCCCTAGAGTAAGGAGTCTGAGACGGGGCTTGATCACAGAACCCTGGGATCATGACCTGAGCAGAAGGTAGATGCTTAACAACTGAGCCACCCAGGTGCCCCTCAGTCAACATCTTTAGAAAGCCACTAATTCTGAGACATTCAAATATTTGCTTGCTGTGGACACCTCTTGGATGGAAACATTCTGCGTATTTTCTGACTATGTATGAGACTCAGGTAGAGATGAAATCAAATAATAATCAACCAGCTAGCAGACTGTACTATGTTGCTATTCTACCGGAGCAGAGTGGGAGCTGCTCTCATTGAAGAACCAACTATCCGTGTGGTTCAGGTTTAAATTTTCTTCAAAAAGACAGGAACAGTGCAAGGGAAAAAATAAATAATAAGATAGGCAATCCAGGCATGCTGAGTGGCAACTACAACTAACACAAAGTAACACCACAGCAAATATGCTGTAAAAATAGTACTTACAGCCCCTCCAGAGAGCAACATGATCCTTTCTGATGCTCCCATGTGGAACGTACAAAAGAACTTTGAAAAACATACACACACACACAGACACAACCTGAGATATCCAAGCTAACACAGGTTTTTAAAAAACCAACAATGTGGAGTATTTAACAAGGAAGAAGATATCTAGGGTACACAAAGTGCCACGTACCTCATCAATGTCGTCATTTTAAGGCCTAATTTAGCCAGTCATCTGCAAGCATACCACATGCTTTAATTGACTGAGCAGTTTGGATATTTGGGTTTCCTGTAACATCAACCTCCATGTGACTTCTGAGCTCAGTTGTCTTCTACCCCACCTCCCCCAACCCTGCAAGGTAGCCGGGGGTTGGGGGCGTGAGGTGGGGGAGGACAGAGTGGAGGTTGGAGGGGCATGAATTTCTTCTCAGGCTGGCAGGTAAGCAGCTCTTCCCTCCTAACAGGGACTGAATTTCCATCTGAAGATTTTTGTCACAGTGCTTTTTACCTCTCTTCCAACTTTCTAAATCTGAATTCTATAAACATCTTTATGTATTTTGCCTCGCTCTAGAAAATAACTACAACTTTGATTTAATTTTTAAGTATCTTTTCAAGTATTTTGAGATCGTTTACATGGTGCTCTGATCTGAGTATTCTTAGTTTGGGGAATATGTTGTTCTCCAAGGAACCAAATGGCAGTTTCCAGATCACAATTTTAAACTTATGGGAAGCTTGCCAGTGACTCTGAACTCCCACCTTTCCTTTCTGTCAAATGAAAAGGACGGTCAGGAGAAAAGGAACATTCTCTCTTTTGCCTTGGCAAAGTTTGGTCAGTCTACAAAATTCCATTTCCAAGGACTGTGAATTTTTTAATGACTCTAAGCCAAACAGGTTTTGTAACTTTCTGCAACCTTCCTAAGTGATGACTTCTTTCATATTTGTTTAATTTTTTCTTGCCTTATGCCACTGTAATTATTTTAATATAAATCAAATGCAAAAGGATAGGAGTTTCAACCACATCCTTCTACTTGATAAAGTCCTACGACCCACCAAGGCCCAACTCAGATGCCTCTAACAACCATGAAGAATCTTCTCCAGATGGATAGATCTAATCCCGCCCTGCCTAGTATCCTACAGCATCATGTATGCCCATCTAGAACAGCACGCACCATATCAGAAATGTCTCTCAACACTGGATTATACTCTCTTTAGGAGAGAAGCAGTACATGATTCTTCTCTGTATTCTCAGAGCCTGTGTTTTCCCCCATATAATCCCTGGAATACTGTCAATGCTCCATTAATCCTTATTGAATCCACTTAAGGCTCTATTGAAATCAAAGACACCATCAGATACCTCTGTTTTATGAAAATTTACCCATGATCAAGGTGCGAAAGAGTGAAGATCATCCCAAGACAATGTTTATACATGATATCCCATCTTTGGGATGGTTTTCTATAAAGTTATCAAAACAGTCTCACATCTGTAACATGATGTTTATTAGAAACATTGACCTTGAAATTCATAAAAGACTACTGCAGGAAGTCTGGACATCAAAATCCTTGCAACTCTATGATGGTTATAAAATATGGCTAGAGCACGTTAAGGACCTTCTGAGTTCTATCTTTTTCTCTCTATTTCATCAAGAAGGTTAAAAATCAAACTTAGAATCAAATCAATCTTTGCTTGGTACACTTATCTCTGTGATCATGACATTTTCTCAGGGTTCTTTTCTTAGTCACATATATGAGGGGGTCCCTGAAATGGGCTTAGCATTTTAAGATGTAACCATGCTTTATCTTAATGTTTTCAGGCCTCATTCAACAAATACATATAATTTACTGTTTGCCAGGCACAGTGTTAGACGCTGGGACTGTAGTAATCACCACTGGTTCCTACCCCAAATCCAATTCCTGCCCACCCTCCATTTCCTTATTAATTCTGATCAGGGTAAAAATGTGCCTGGCTAAAAAAAAATCTCAAGCTTCCTAGACTGTCATCATTGGGTGTGGCAAAGCCACACATTGCACACAATGAGATCTCAACTGAGGGCTTCCAGGAAGTCAACCTTATAAATTTAAGTTATTTTGGATGACGGTTCTCTGCTACTTGCAGCTGAATAAACTTCCGACACCACGACAAGGCAGACCCAAGTACTGTTGAAGTGTGACACTTCTCTGCCAGAAGAATGATAGGGCTTAAATTTGGCATCTCATATCCTGAGGCTTTTATTTCTAGACTACTCTGAAATCTTCTCAGTTGGGGGGGTGAATGAAAAAGATTGAAGAAATACACCTTCCCCTGTTTTAAGGAAGGGAGTGGATTACGGGCCCATAGTATGACCCTTAGCCCTGAGATACAGGTGGGTGTTTGCAGCATGACACTAATGAATCCAGCTGGGGCTTGCGTTCTGCGGACAGGTAAAGAAGTACAGTTATAAGTGAAGGGTCAGTTCCCATAGTCCTATGAAACTCCCCTGGGCAACAATCTGGCCCTTCCAGGGGAGGGAACATGATCATTATAGGAGGACTCAGAGGCATTTGCTAGTCGTCGTCGTCTTCTTCTTCTTCTTCTTCTTCTTTTTTAAAGATTTTATTTATTTATTTGACACACACACAGAGAAAGAGAGTACGAGGAGGGAAAGCAGCAGGGTGAGGGAGAAGCAAGCTCCCACTGAGCAGAGAGCCCAATGTAGGGCTCGATCCCGGACCCTGGGATCATAACCTGAGCTGAAAGCAGACGCTTAAACAACTGAGCCTCCCAGGTGTCCCATTTTCTAGTCTTCTAAATCCAGATTTCCTTACCAACACTGCCAGTTTACGCCCTTGAAGAGAGGGCAGTCCAGACAAGAATTTCCTTATTAGCAAACAAATTATGGCGAGAAGCCAAAATAACCCACCAAGGAGTAAGTATCTGCTTTGGGGAGAGGGGTGATGTTAAATGAATTGAAACAGAGATATACTCTTGCATATCCTGCCTCTCTTTTGAGGTCACCTTGACCCTTAGATCATCTTTTGTAATAATCATTCACCTCTGACTAGAAAAGCAAAGTCATGGCCACTGGCCCGGTGAATACAGTAAGACACTTGCAATGCAATGCCTTTGAGAAGCCAGCATCCTCCATAGGGAGCAACCTCATCTTAATAACAAAGAGATAGCGAGGGACCTCCAGCTGGCCTGCTGGGTGTTCTGGGACTTAAACAGCTGCTTCCCGATGTCATTCCCACCTTCCACAGCCGTTCAGAGGAAATATTTACTGGCTCACTCACAGAATAGAAAATCTCTCCAATTAAGCAAATTGGTGCAAAGGCTCAAGGTGGCAGCTGGCAGAGCTCCTGGAGGAACCCGCCTCGGACGGCAGCCTGAGTCCAAGTGGAGGGCAAGAGGGGGTCCAGGCATGTCTTGACCCCTTGGGTCACAGACATGGGGCTGGGTGCCTAGGATGGGGTCCTTCTTGTTTTTTTTCCTTATTATTTCATTGCTGCTGTGGATGTGTTTGATTTTTCCAAGTCATCATCACAAATACAGCCCCGTTCCCGCAGCTGTGTGTGTGTGTGTGCGCGTGCACACATGCATGAGTGTGCAACACCCTTATGTTTGTAGAGATGGGAAAGGGCGTGGGAAGAAAGAGTCTCCTGCTTCCTGAAGATGGCCGTATTTGCAATTACTAAGATGTTTGTAAATAACTATACTGACAGTGCTCTCCGAGTAGCTAAAATATGACAAACATAGAAGAGAAGTGAATGGACTAAAATGAAAAGGGAGTCTTAGGCAAGGGCCTTGCTGCTTGGTTTAAAGAGCAGTTTTTTCTCCCTCTATCACCTGCCTCCCAGGTCCTGGCCAGCTTGTCTTGCCAAGGCCAGTGACTCAGCAGAGCGTGCCTCCAGCAGCTACTGAATGACACCCTGGAAACAGTTACCGTGGGTCTCTATGTTCAAGAGCCGCATAGCGACCCATGAAGCATTGTATCTTTGTTCCCCACCATGGCATGCATTTTCTGCCCCTCTCTACATTGCCTCAGTGCTATGAAGTAATGCAGTAAGGGGCCACGAGAGAGGCCTCCTGTGGTCTTCAGTCTCAAGCCTGCAATTTTCTTATCTGACTTGGCATTTTGAACAGCTGGATGGCTCCAGCCCTTGCCAAATGTTGCTTGGAGCTGTGCGGGGGTGGTGGTGGGGCGGGGGTGGAGGGGGGGGATGGTATCTTGCCTTGTGACATGATTAAGTGAAAGCATACGCTTTCTCTTTCGTTGACTTTCTCTATGCTCAGAACTGAAATCACTCCAATCACTAAAATCCTGATGCGGCAAATGATAAAGCTCAAGGCTTACTACTGTTACTGGAAAAAGGCCAAACTCAGCTCCCTTTGACAGGCGGGAGGGTGAGGGGGGCAGTTTTATCTTTACCTGGAGATCATGCATTTCCCTCTCTGTTGAAAAGCATGAAATTGCCATTAGATGGAGCTCAATGAAAGAAAAAACAGAGGATGGGCTTTTTTCCGGGTATCAAAGGTTTTTTTTCCCTGGGAAATCTACTGGCACTGTTAAAGGAGCCCGTTTCATTCTGGTATATGGTTTTACAGGGTAAAACTCCATATAAACTCAGCAGACATCTCTCTGACATTAGTGGTACCCGTGGAAACCCATCTGCGAGAACAGCAGAGAGGAAACGGACAGGTGGGAAATACGAGGGCCCAGGAAATGACCTCAAAGTCACCACCAACAATCTAGTTTATATCATGTGGGAGGTTAGAGAACACCAGCAAACTCAGATCTCCCTACAGTGTGTAGAATGAACTCTAATCCAGTCAGTTCCATCTCTCTGCTCCTCAGTCGTCCAGGCCGCCAGGAGACTTTCAGGTGTTCAGGCATGGAGCGAGCTGAAGTCAAAGGGATGTACAGTCTGGGAAGAGAAAGGCAACTTAGTGTGTAGGGCCAGAAGGAAGTTTCCAGTGTGGCCCTGTGTGGTGGTGTGATGATGACGGAGCCAATTTCCACAGCCAGTCGAGACTGTTCCCCCTGGCTTTAGGGGTGGGGTCAACTCAAAATGTGCACGATCCTGTGTAGTAGGGAAAACCTGTGTCGTGGGAAAACATAATCCTTCTGAGTATCACAGAAGAAAAAAAACTGTGTTTTTTGTTAACAGCCAGCTAGTAATATTATTTAACTGAATCATACTCATGGATATTTCACTGAGCAACATTGGAAATTTGTGAAGGACGTTTAATTTCAGAACTTGTGCATGCTGAGGTCTTCTGCCACTGTAGAGCTCAAAACAACAAGAGAAAGAAAAGAAAAATAAATCATTTCACCATGTTTCTTTATACCCCCATGAAACCATAGTATGAAACTTGTATGCAATAAGCAGTGAAGAAATTATGGATTTGAAAAGGGAATTGGTACCCTATGAACTGATCTGTACCAATCACTTCTTGAAAGAAGTCGTTTTCCCTCTGTTTTCTAATTGTACCTCCACAGTTCTTCCATTAATGCAAAGACTGTCCATTTGTCCTTTCCTTTCTACCCTGTGTACGTCATTTGACCGGTGAGAGGAGATGTGCGTTTAAAGCTTTTGTTTGTAAATCAAAATGTCTTAATTCTTTTTTAAACTGGTGGTTGCCGGGGGGAGGTTGGTGGGGGCATCAGTGAAATAGAGAAAGGGGATTGAGAGGTACAAACTTCCAGTTATAAACTAAATAAGTCACGAAGACGAAAAGTGCAGCCTAGGGAATATAGTCAATAATACTGTAATAACGTTGTGTGGTGACAGACGGTGAGTGCACACGTGGAGAGCAGTCAGTAATGTATAGCACTGTTGAATCACTATGTTGTACACCTGAAACTAATGTAACATTGTATGTAAATTACACTTCAGTGAAAAATACGTTTTAATCACACTGGGAGAGTCTTTATTACACTATTAGGAATACTTTCACAGATAAGACATCTTTTAGAGAGTGAATAATTAAACTGTAGTACATCTTTTACACAAATAGGAGTTCGTGTACTAAATGTGCATAGTACAAAAGACTCCACACAAAGTAGTAGATTGTGGTACCCTTTACGTATGGGGTAGGTGTTCTCAATTTGGTCAGTTAGCTCATGCTTGCCAAAAAGATGGCCCAGAGATCTTCAAAGATTCCAAAGCTCTGAGCCCCTTCACTAGACCTCAAATGATGCGCTCCCACGCCTTTGCTCACGCCCTGATTTTCACCCCAAACATGCCTATCCACCTGGCCTTAAGTCTACTCACACCCAAAAACAAAGGCGGCAACATATAAGGAATAATAGCTTTGTTACTGAGTCTCCAGGAAGATATTTTCTCCCAAAGAATAAGGGAAGAAATTTCAAGGGGTAGGAAGGCAAGATGGAAGAAAAAGAGGGCAACCCAGCTTAACTCAATAACGCTGAACCGTTAGTCTGTGATTCGATGTTAATTTCATCAGTGGGTACCTGCGTGGAATATTAATTTGGATTTCTATTCTTGCATTTACCCCCTTTAACAAAGAAAAAAATGTACATTCTCCAGGATTCACTGACTGATTGGGGAGTGAGAAAAGAAAAGGATCAAGGAGGTGTGGTGTTCCTGACTTGGACCACCAGGAGATACTGGTAGTCTTCACCGAGGTCAGTGGAGGACACGTCTACAGCAGAACTATCTGTATTTGGTAAAAGACAATGTTGTAAAGAATTGTGGTATTATTGCTTTACAAGTTATTTAATATTTTATAGTTCTCAAAGGTTTATCAAAAATACCATCTCTTTAGATTTAACAGCCCAATAAAATATGTAGGCGAATTATCAATAGCCTTGTTTTAGAGATAAGAAAGCTAAGGAACCAAACACTTAAATGATGGTCCAAAGATCACAGGGAAGAGAAATGGCAAGGTGGAGCTTGAACTTCAGTCTTCTGTTTCTGAATCTCTTAGAGCACTGAGTTTAGTATCTATTTATGCTTTATACCTTCACGAATGTTAGCGAAGTCCCTATTTTGAAATTAGAGTATATAATCTCCAAAACAGAGAATAATGGTATGTGTTTAGTCCCCAATTTTCTCGACCTTAGCACTATTGACCTTTTGGACCAGGGGCTGTCCAGTGCGTTGAAGAGTTTCTGTAACAATCCTGGTCTCTACCCATTAAATGCCAATAGCACATTCCAAGTTGTGACAATCAATATGCTTTCAGTCATTGCCAAATACTCCCTGAAGGGCAAATCGCCCTTGATTGAAAATCACTGATTTAGCATGTGGCAATCCTGGACACATAAGAGAAGCCCAGTAAATTCCTGGTGATGGAAAGCTAATATGCATTCTGGCATGTTTTTAATAGAAACTGATCAGGCGATGAAGTTAAATTGGATTGTAAAGTCAAGGACTTGGCCTTTTCAGCATTTGGAATGGTGCCTACCTAACTGGGAGGGTTGTGACAGTGACTGTCCTTGTGCCGGTTAGTAGAATCAGCACAATTCTGTAGGGATCAATTTAGGAAGAGAAGAGGGACATGGTTTCTTTCAAAAGGAGGTATGTGTACAGTGTCGATCTCCCTCCCCACAGCAGTAGCAGATCTAGGGTAGGAGGCATGCTCCTTTCTATTTCCCTTGTTTAGAAATCCCAGCCACAGGGCAAGAGCTCACTGAAAGGCTGTGAGAGGAAGGAGCCGGTGACTTGAGTACCTGGGGAGTGGAGTCTATTTCTATCTCTGCTACTAACCGAGGAGTAAGACCTTTGGCAGGTCACTGCACTTCTCTGGACTCGGCATCCTCATTCATAAAACGAGGTTGGAATATATTGTCTCCTAGGTACCTTCAAGTTGAACATTTATTTATGATTCTGTGATCCAGGTTCCCAGTGCCCTGGGTGAAAACCTGGAGATTGAAAATGTTACTGAATTCAAGCTTTTCACATTCTTTCAAAGATAATAAAGTGCCTACCCTCTTTTTTAAATAATGCTTCCGGTGCGGGCTGAGGCAACACTCCTGATCAAATACATTAACATTAATATTTCTGTAGTAAAATGTATGGCTGTTCACACTCAGTGAAATACTTAAAGGTAATTAACAGAAAAGCATCAGTTCAGGTTTTTTTTTTTTTTCCCACAAAAGCCAACAAACAAACCGTTCTTGGTTTTCAGACCACTTTAGACTTCAGAATTGTAGAAATGCATTTCTCAGTGTGCACTTAATTTTGATTATTGGTAAGTCACTAATAAATCCTGTTATAAGGAAGTGAAGTCTGCTAAATAAGCCTAGGGTATACTTTTTAAAACCATCTTGGGATATAAGAGTTTTATTTAAAAAAATAAGAGGCCTCTCCTCGGTATTTATTTTCTTGGTTTCCTATTTCAAAGCTAACACACTAGGCATTGCCTTGGGCCTTGATTTTTATTCTGCTCTTTTGTTATCATACCCAAAAATGATTATCCCAGGTAATACATGTGATGGGAAAAATATGAACGAAAATGAAAATTAAATGAATTCCTTCTGTATTTTAATGTAAAAGCATATACTCAATTTCATGACAATGGCAATTAAATGAGTATTTACCAAAGTATGTGTAAAAAACACAAAAAATTTAACAAATACAATACTATGGTTTACTTTGTGTTACGTTAATCATGGTCATGTTAACAGACAGTATGATAAAATGAAAAAGGAAGACATTTCAGTAAATGCTGTTTATAGGGCGATGTTCCCAGGAGGCTCTGCTACTTCCTGGCTGGCGCAGACTAAGTTCTACGGTTGGACGCTTGGACATGAGGCTTACTCTCCTGCAGGTGTCGGTTTTCCAAATTGCTATTAATAGTGCTGCTGCACACAGCACTTCCCTTCACTCGCTGGACACTGTCTGTCACACAGGAGTAATACACCTCAACAGAAAAGCCCCACTGAGCTAAATATGTTCAAAAGTCTTTCCCGAACAGGAAATGCATGCTCCCTCTCCTGCAAGAGAGACTCAGGCAGGTAGGGAGCCCCCAGTTCAAGTCTGGCAATCTTTCAGTCAGAAGCAGAAAGCAGAACATAATTGCTTTGCACCTGCCAGGAGCAGCAAAGTAGAAAACTGAGACTGTTTACCTGTTTCAAGCCATGGAGAAATCAAGGCAGAGAGGGGGTGGAGGGGTGGGGAAAGGACAAAGGGAGGAGGGAAAAGAAGGAGGGAAGAGTGTGTGAAATGGTGTCAATTATGGAAATTTGCCCTGAAAGAGCCAGCTGTTTGCTTGTCTATTTTGTCTCCTTGACTGTTCGAGTAATGAGGAGGAGGATGACAGATGCCAGTCACAGTGCTAGGTGTTGGTAGTACAAGGGCGAACAAGACGTTTTGAAACTTAGGGATTAGTAATATGAACAGACAATAAACAAGCAAGCAAAAAATTATTTTCTGATAATGATAAAGGCTGCAAAGGAAACCAACCACGTACTCAAAAGGTTTTTTGGGAAAAACCTTTCTGGGACGTGGGAGTTAGACCGAAAACCCAAAGGAGGATAGTAAGTCAGCCATGGGACACGCCCCCACTGCCAAAGCCCAAGATAGGAAAGGGCTGGAGTATTGCAGAAGAGAGAGGAGGCAGGGGGTGACGTGGGGGAAGTGACAGGATGAGGACCACGGGGCCTGAGCTGTCCCAGTAAGGAGTCTGTACTTTCTGGCAAGGACAATGAGAGGGCCCTGAAGGGCATAACATAGGAGAGATGATGGGTTTTATATTTGAAAAAGAGCATGCCAGGTGCCTTGTGGAGAATGGATTGGGAAGGGCAGGAGAGAAGGTGAGAGCGCTCGTTAGAAGGCTGCTTTGGATGAGGCGATTGCAAGAATTTAAAAATCTTCAAGTACACTGAGACTGGGGGGAGCTGGTTAAGGGAAGGGCTATGATCTTTACAGGTCAGCTTCCCTGAAGCCTGCGATTTTTGTAAGCTTTACAAGCATCTGCTTATATTTTCAACCTGCAACTTCTGTAGGATTAAAAAATATGTTTAGTTCCTGGTGTGGATCATTTTTTTGTAATCCAAATATAGACAAGACTGCCACAAAGGCCATATTGCTAAAGACCTAAGCATTCACCCTGAGAGCAGATGCACAATTCCTCTTTAACTTTTCCATGTCCTGTGGGATATTGAAGACTGAAATTATATCTCCTCTCAACCTTTATTTTCCTAGGTTGAAAAACATCGGTCTCAAGAAAGCTGCCCCTTTATTAGTGTATCTATTTTAGACCCTCCTACCACTCTTTTTCTAAGCCGACCAGTGGATTTTCTTGAGATGTAGAATTAGCACTCTACCCAAAAAGCCAAAGATGGATACTATGTTTTATTTAGTTTTCCTTAGAGCAAAATTTTACCTTGTTCCTTTTTTCTTAAGATTTTATTTATTCATTTCAGAGAGTTTGAGCAATCATGGGGGGAGCGGGGAGGACGAAGCAGACTCTCCGCTGAGCCCAAGGCAGGCCTCCACCCCGGGGGTCCATGTAGGCCTCAATGCCAGAACCCAAGACCATGACCCGAGCTGAAGTCTGACGCTTAACTGACTGAACCACCCAGGTGCCCCTTACCTTTTTTTTTTTTTTTTAATTTGTATTATGCTTAAATGGGTCAGGGGTTTGTTTCAGCTAGGATGCACGGGACTGCTGTTGTGTGTGTGTGTGTGCATATGTGCACACGTTGCCCTTAATTACCATATTTTCACACTTATAGTCAGGTTTTCATATGTCTTTTTAACTTTTGTTGCCATGTTAAGACGATGCTTTCTTGGTTGGCTGAGTGGTCTCACTGGTGAATTAAGGTGAAATAAGGAATTTAATTAGTTACATATTGCTGTGTAACAAATTTCAAACCTAGAAACTTATAAAAAGATAAGTTCACGATCTCAAACCTTCTACAGAGTAGGAATTCAGAAGTTTAACTGTTTGGTTCTGCCTCAGGTCTCTCATGAAGTCCCAATCAAGATGTTTGCCAGATCTGCAGACACCTGAATGCTTGAATGGAGCAAAGATCTTCCAAAATGGCTCATTCACATGTTGAAAATTGAAGCTGGCTCTTGTCGGGAGGCCTCGGTTCCTTCCTAGGGATGCTTGAATGTCCTCATGGCATGGCAGCTGGCTTCTCTCAGAGCTAAGAATCCAAGAGACAATGAGGCAGAAATCATGTATCTTTTATGAGCTAGCCTCAAAAGTCATGATTCATCCTTTCTGCAACATCCTGTTGGCTACATGGGTTAGTTCTAGTCAGTGTACACACAGGAATGAACACTGGAAGGTGAAACTCATTGGAGGGCATCTTCAAGGCTGGCTACTACAGGATAAAAAACTAGAGTAGGGAGGGACAGATGGGAAAGAAGAAGGTCATGGAACAAGACAATTACCATAGCAGGATCAACTATTTTCCCTTGAGGAAGTCCCACTGGCCAGATGCAGGGTCTGGAAGGCATAGCAACAAGTGTCAGTGTTGGAATGCAGGGGCCAAGCAGTGTTACGAGGGTGTTACCTGGGTGTGGATCAGGCATCCGAACTTGCCATTGATTCTTTTCAGGACAAGGAGTATTCTGATTCAGATAGGCACTTAGCTAGTATCTGGAAATACATTTATTATTTATAATAATTCATTAATTATTATATTATAATAAGAAATAGTATTACTGTTACACATTATTCAACAACTACTGGGCATTGCGCACTAAGAGCACAGTGGGAAGATGGACTCCCTGTCATCATGAAGCTTAGAATCTAGAAGGGACTATGTGTAAATAAAAGGGTAATGTCACTATAATGTGATGAGTTCTGTGACGGGAGAGGTACAGCATGGTGGAGATTTCACAGGAGGAACATCTGATCTAGAGTTGGGATGTGGATGGGAGATAAAGGAGGGAGGGACACTGGAACCAAAGCTTGAAAAGGAGTTAGCTGCTGGAAGACAGGGAGACAGAAAGGATTCTAGACCAAGAGAATCACACATGGAACAAGAATAACCCTGCAGCAAGAAAAAAGAAGTCCCTCTAGAGCAACTAATAGTGTTTCTGGGTCTAAACATGCAACCCTGAGGGTAGCAAGAAGTGAGAATGCCGTGATAACCCAGTGGCAGGATTTCGGTTGTGGTGGAAGGACCACAACCCTGGAAGGGAGGGGGTGCTCAAAGGGAGGCAAGCAAACCTCAGTCTTGGTAATACAGGGGTTCTGGGGAGTTCCCCAGACAGAAACTGCGAGGCTGGGACAGATATCTGGTGGGAGGTTTTGCCAACTCAGGAGATATCTAAAGAGGGAGGTCTCTTGTGATGATTCATATTGGAATTGATATTGATATTTTGATATTCATATAGAAATTTATCACTCTCAGGCAACCGCCAGGACAGGGAGGTATGGGGGTGTACCAGGGAGGAGAGCTCAGATGTAACACGGCACATGAGCTCAAAGGAGGGGTGAGCAATGCACACAAGAGTCCTCAGATAAGAACGTCAAGAGAATACTGTGGATGTGGAGGTAGGAGTGAATAGGGTTTAGGAACTAAACCCACAAACTCTGGACACAAGTCCCTTCATGCAAAGCCCTGAACTTCTAGTTGAGAACAGAGTAGTTCCTTAGGAAGCCATCTCAGAGCAGACCCCATGAGTAAAGGGAATATATCTGCTAGAAATTAATGTTTCAAGAAAAAGTGGAAAAATAGCCCTAGAGTCTAAAGATAGAGCTATCCTTGGCTGTCCGTCACCTCAATTAAATCAGAGATTTTCAGGATTGGATTTGGAGAGTATGTGGGCTGAACTTTCAAAAAGGACTCATCAGTGCATCTGATAGTGTGAGAAAATAGGCAACAGTAGATGCAATGTCATGGCCGTGACCTCTGAGTTGCTGTGGAAGAAAAGGATGATGGCAACGTCTACCTTTGTAATCATGGGCCATTTCCTCTGGAGGTCTATAAGGCAGGTCATACTGTCCCCTATTTTTATGAATGAGGAAGCTGGAGTCCCAAAAGTTTACATGGCTAATAAAAGAGAAATCAGGATTCAACTCAGGTCTTCAAATGTAGTCTAGTTTGTTGTTTTGTTTTGTTTTGTTTTGTTTTAACCTACTATGCTCTCTTCCACCCAATAAAAGGAGAGGCTATTTAAAAAATGATGTTCTAGCTGGACATTGGAGTAGGCCTCAGAGAAAGAGAGAGAGAGAGAAGGAAAGCAACACACTAATTTTATGTACACAAGGAATGCTAGTGACATCCCAAGCTTGAATGCTTGAGTATCCACAGCTGGGGGATATTTGTGTGACATGACTGAGATATATACATAAAAAACCTACACATATAAAACGATTTGTAGCCATGCAGGTATATAGAAGTAAGCTTCATGACAGTTGTTGAAGTTAACGAAGTAATGTGATATAAATGGGGTTATTTGATGGCTGTCAGGAGACATGGATGAAGGTTAGTTTCATATCTACTTTGGAGAAGACAGAGGATACCATACCCAGTGCTATTTACTGAGCACCTACTCTATACTAGGAATTTTAAAGAGTTTACCTCATATAGCTCTAAAAGCAACCAGGAGGGGTAGGCATTATCTTGAACATTAACAGAAGAGAGACTGAGAATCAATGTAGTTTGTCTAGTGACACAGTACTTCTGAGTGATAGGGAGAGTCGCTGTTTGAACCCGGGTCTAACTCCAGCCCATATGGTCTTGCTCCTACACCAGCTGCTGCAAGGCAATGGAACCAAAAGAATTCTTGGTACTTTCTCTCCTAATTCCTTAATGCCGAGTTTCCTAAAACCTATTCTTGTTAACTGACGTTTCTCCCAAATCTGCCTCTCCTCATATGTTTTCTCTCTGTGACTCCCTTGGCAATCATCCCAATCAACCAGCCTTGATGCCTTTTTTCCATTCATCCTACCCATCCAATCTGTTTGCAAGTCCTGGCAATTCTAATTCTATCTTCATTTTCACACCATTCCCCTATCTCGGCCTGACAGGAACCACCTACTGCAATAGCTTCATGACTTGGAGCTTACTAGGTCGACTTAACCTCTAAAATGGCCCCCAGTAAATCCCACCTACTGGCATTTACAACTTGGAGTAATCCCTTCCCCTTGCATGAGGACTGGGCTTGACAACGTGCTTTGAATGAATAGAATAAGGCAAGAGAATAGAATATGGCACATGTAATGGAATATCGCTCCCAAGATTAGGTTACAAAGAGACTCTGGTTTCCATCTTGCTTGCCCTTTTCTTTTTCTCCCTTCTCTTCCCTTCCCTTCCCATTTTCTGGTTTAGAACAAAGAAATTTATTGTCTCACTCTTCTGGAAGTCAGAAGTCCAAAATCAAGGTGTCAGCAGGGCCATGGTCTCTCTGAGGCACTAGGGAAGGATCTGTTGTGCATTCTTTTCTCCCACCTTGTAGATGCAATACTATGATCCTAAGTTCGTCTTCATATAGCCATCTTCACATCCTCTGTGCATGCTTTCTCTTCCTTGCTCTCTCACTTGCTGACTCTGATGGAAGCTGGATGCCATGTACTGAGCTACCCTATGGAAAGGCTCACTTGGCAAGGAATTGAGGGAGTTCTCTTGCCAAGGGCCTTGGAGGAGCTGGGGTTCCCAGTCTAATAGCCAAGGAAGAGCTGAATCATGCAATGACTATGCTCAGTTTTCAGATCTACAGAAACTGAGATAATGAATGCCTGTTCTTTTAAGTGGTAAATTTTGGGATAATTTATTTTGCAACAATAGGTAAACAATATACTAATAATGGGTAGTCCCAGATCTAGGAATAACATTGTTAATTTGGGGGCTGCCAAATTAAACTTCCAGTACTATAATTCTGATTATGTCATTCCCTTGTTAAAAACCTTCAATAACTCTTCCTTGGCCTTTAGAAAATACCTAAGCTTCTCAGCTTAGAAATGAGATGTGTTATCACCAAGTTCCAGCATAACAGTTAATAATTAACTAAAGATTATTTCATAGTTGAAGGCAATAATGTATAATTCCGTTGTCAACTGAATCCACTCTGTCCTTTAAGCCTAAAACAACAGTTAGCAATTTCCAGAACAACTTTGCCCATTCTCCCCTACTTGCGTGCCTTTACCTTTATCTCAGCAGGTCCATACCTACTTGGAATACTTCATTCTTCAGCAAACTCTTCTTGATTTCATTCTATTGAATATCGTCTATCTTTCCTCTGAAGTATGATACTATTTAATTTATGCATCTCTTGTGTCAACATCTTTCTCTACCTTTTTAGTTGTTTATATTTTATCTCTTATTTCAGACTCCGAGATCGTTTGAAAGAAAGATACTTGCACTGTTTTGTCCACCATAGATTTTATAAAATGGTGACATAGATTATTCCTGACTATTCTCCATCATAAGAAGGACAACTAACAACTATTTAAGAATAAGACACCACTGAGAGAATTCTAGAACATGGTGATGAGGTTGAAGCACCCTCTGCACCACAGAGATGAAGACAGACTGTATTAGAAAGGTAAGAGAAGTGTCTACACACTGATTGCATTGCCTCTACCCTAGGCCAGTGTAGTACCACACAGAGAGATCTCCCCTGGACCTCTAGTTCCTGCAGTAGGAAAAGAGAACCCAATGGGGACAACCAGCCACACTCCAGCATTGTGGGTCATTTTGCAAGAGCCCTACGCTGATCTCACACCACAGGGATTTGCAGGGCTCAACACGTAAGAATCTGACTGTGGTGAAGAAGGGGAGAGGGACTTGCAACAACCACCATATGGGTCTTGGCAGACTGAGTTCATACCTGCAGTCCCTGAGTGGTAATCCCAATCAGTGCTTTTACCCATCTGTGGAACCAAGTCAGGAGGTCACTCCCACCTGGAACTGGTAGGGTACATACAGATCTGCCTGATTGGGATCCTCAAATTGGTGCAACCACCTTGGAAAACCACCTAAAGCTCAGCTTTGTCTCTGGTGTCCCCACAAGCTATCAAGGAGCTAAATCATAGTCCCACCCACTGTGGAGAGTGTCTTCCAGGCCCATATGAATAGAAGGACCGGTGAAAGCTCCTGGTAACTGTGTGGCACAGCACTGCTCAACCTGAGAGGTGGCGGGTAAAGCTGATTGCATCCAGAGTAAAGCCAGTGCCAGGAGTGGCGTGTTCTGTGGTGTGCACAGGCAAGGGGAATAATTCATATCCAAGGGTAAAGGTAGTTCCTGGCCCCTCCCAACTAGAGAAACTGCCCGTGAAATGGAGAGTAACCCAAAGTGTCCTCTCCTCCTCTTGTCCAGGCAAGAGGAGACATAGCTCCAACCACTGTGGAGAGTGTCTTCCAGCCCCACTCCATCAGAAGGATTGGAGACATCTCCTGGAAGCAGTGTAGCCCAGCAGCACTGGAACCAAGAGGTGGGTAGGCAAAGCTGGTACATTGCAGAGCAAAGCCAGGACCCTCTTCAGTCAGAGCACTTGGAACGTGGGTTGGCTTGAGTTAAGAAATGAACTCAACAATGAACTTTACCAGCTTTAGAGTTACTTCGCTTACTGTGCTGGACAGAAAATCTAATTCATATCCCCATTCATCACTGAATATAGCCTTCAGCCTGTCTAATCAAGGAATCTAACCATAGCACATGGGAAGCTGTATCACCCATGCAACACCTATGGACAGTGGCAATGGGACAGAGAGCACAGCCCATGGCTTCCCCATCTGCAGAGCAAAACCAGAAGCCTCATCTGACTAGGGAATTAAGGGCACACACTGGCCTGTTTATGCCTCTAAACAATGAGCTGTACAGGTCCTGAACTCTGACTAGTTGCTCTCCCAGGGCAAGAAAGCTAATTAAAGCTCCATCTATAACTGAATATAATGCCCAATCATCTAAGCTTGACCAGAGAATCCAGGCAACCACTGAGTCCATCCTACAGACTCATGTGGGCAGAGAATCAAGACAGCAGTCCTATCTAACTGTTACAGCCAGTGGCACATCCCTCATCCCCATCCTCAGAGCTCAAATATTTGCCTCACCTGCATACAGGCCAAAATAGCAGCTCCCACAAGCCCAAAGACATTACCAGCAGAAACACCTAGAAACCTAAACTGTGTTGCCTGAGGAAGAACTTTCTCTGCAAAATGAACCCGTAAAGTCTGGAAGAGGGGCCCACATACACTGGTTACCCACATACACTGGTACCAACATAAGAACCAAGGATCACAAAAAATCAGGTAAATATGACAACCCTAGGGAAGACTTATAAGCTTCAATAACTTACCCTAAAGAAATGGAGATCTAGAAACTGTCACACACAGAATTCAGAATAACTTTTTAAAGGAATTTTAGTGGACTACCAGAAGACACAGAAAACTAAACAAAATTAAGAAATAATGCATGAAAAAAATGAGAAGTTTGACGAGGAAATAGCAACCATCAAAAACAAACAAACAAAATCACAGAAATCCTGGAGCTGAATAATTCAACAACTGAACTAAAGAATACAACAGAGAATTTCAAAAGTAGAATCAGCTACTTGGAGTACAGGACATTGGAAATTATCCAGAGGACAAAAAGAAAAGGAAATTTTTAAAAACTGAGGAGAACTTATAGGAGTTTTAGGAGAAAATGAAAAAAAAAAAAAAAACCAATATTTGCACTGTGGGAATTTCTGAAGGAGAAGAGAAATAAAAAGGAACAGGAAATATATTTAAAGAGTAATGGCTGATCAGAATCCTAGAGGAGAACATCAGCAGTAACCTCTTCGACATCGGCCACAGCAACTTCTTTCAAGATATGTCTCCAAAGGCAAAGGAAACAAAAGTGAAAATGAACTTTTGGGACTTCATCAAGATCAAAAGCTTCTGCACAGCAAAAGAAACAGTCAACAAAACAAAGAGGCAACCCATGAAATGGGAGAAGATATTCGCAAATGACAGTACAGACAAAGGGCTGATATCCAAGATCTATAAAGAATTCCTCAAACTCAACACACACAAAACAGATAATCATGTCAAAAATGGGCAGAAGATATGAACAGACACCTCTCCAATGAAGACATACAAATGGCTAACAGACATGAAAAAATGTTCATCATCACTAGCTATCAGGGAGATTCAAATCAAAACCACATTGAGATATGACCTTACACCAGTTAGAATGGCCAAAATTAAAAAGACAGTAAACAACATGTGTTGGAGAGGATGTGGTGAAAGAGGAACCCTCTTACACTGTTGGTGGGAATGCAAGTTGGTGCAGCCACTTTGGAAAACAGTGTGGAGATCCCTTAAGACATTGAAAATAGAACTTCTCTATAACTCTGCAATCACAGTACTGGGTATTTACCCCAAAGATACTGATGTAGTGAAAAGAAGAGCCATCTGTACCCCAATGTTCATAGCAGCAATGGCCACAGTCATCAAACTGTGGAAAGAACCAAGATGCCCTACACAGATGAATGAATAAAGAAGATGTGGTCCATATATACTATGGAGTATTATGCCTCCATCAGAAAGGATGAATACCCAACTTTTGTATCAACATGGGTGGGACTGGAAGAGATTATGCTAAGAGAAATAAGTCAAGCAGAGAGAGTCAATTATATGATTTTGCTTATTTGTGGAGCATAAGGAATAACATGGAGGACATGGGGAGATGGAGAAGAGAAGGGAATTAGGGGAAATTGGAGAGGGAGATGAACCATGAGAGACTGTAGACTATGAGGAACTAACTGAGGGTTTTGGAGGGGGTGGGGGTGGGAGGTTGGGTGAGCCTGGTGGTGGGTATTATGGAGGGCATGTATTGTATGGAGCACTGGGTGTGGTGCATAAACAATGAATTCTGGCACACTGAAAAGAAATTTAAAAAATAAATAAAAATAAAAAAAAAAAAAGAATAATGGCTGAAACCTCCCTGAACTTGGGGAGAGAAATGAACATTCAGACTCATTAAACACATTATAATTAAATTGTCAAAAGTGAAAGACAAAGAGTTTTAAGAGCAGCAAGAGAAAAGAGAAGTTACATACAGGGAAATCCCATAGACACAATTTTCTCAACAGAAATTTTTTAGGGCAGGAGAGAAAAGGATAATATATTTAAAATATTGAAAGAAAATATCTGTCAACCAAGAAGTCTGTACTTGGCAAAGTCATCTTTCAGAAGTGAAGGAACGATAAAAATTTTACCTAACAAACATAAGCTGAGGGAGTTCATTACTACCAGAGCTGCCTTGCAGGAAATACTATAGGAAGTTCTTTGAATGGAAGTAAAAGAATGCTAACTAACACCACAAAAACATAAAGAGGTAGTGTAAATATTAATGGTAAGGTAAATACATGGTCATATTAGATTCAGCAACATGGCAATAGTGATGCATAATTCACTTACAACTCTAGTTTAAAAGTTAAAAAAATTAGTAGTATAAATAACCACAACTACAATAATCTCTTATTAGTAACATAATATAAAAAATGTGAATTATGATAGCAATCATCTAAAATGTGAGGAGAAGAAATAAAAATGTAAAGTTTACTAATTTTATTGAAATTAATTGCAATCAGTTTAAAATAGGGTGTTGTAAGTTTAAGGTTTTTACTTAAAATTCATTTAAAACCACAAAGTAAAATTTTGTAGTAACTACACAAAAGAACACAATAAAGAATTCAAAGGACACTCATACCAAAAGACATCAAAACACACAAAAGAAAACAGCAGGATAGACACAAAGAACAATGGATCTACAAAACAACCAGAAACAATGAACAAAATGGCAATGGTAAGTCCTTACCTATTGATAATTACTTTAAACATAGAAGGATTAAATTCTCCAATTAAAAGACATAGAATGGCTTAATGGATCAAAACACACACACACACACACACACACACACACACACACATGCAAGATACAATATGCTGCTTTTAAGAGGCTCATTTTAGCATTAAAGACACATATAGACTGAGAGTGAAGGGACAGAAAAAGATATTTCAAGCAAATGGCAATCCTCAAAAAGCTATACTTCAGACAAACTTCCACTTTAAACTGGAAATGGTAAGAGGAGACAAAGAAAGTCATTCCGTAATGATATAGGGATCAAGAGGACATAAATTATAAATATTTATGGACCTGATGTTGGAGCACCTACATATATAAAGCAATAACTAACAGAACTAAAAGGAGAAATAAATAGCACTACAATAATAGTTGAGCACTTTACTACTTAACTTTCAACAATAAGTAGGTCATCCAGACAGAGATTCAATAAGGAAACAGGGAATTTAAACAGCACTATAGACCAAATGGATTTAACAGACCTATATAGAACATTCTATCCAACAACAGCAGAATACACATTCCTCCCAAATGCACATGAAACATTTTCTAGGATAGACCATATGTTAGGCCACAAAACAAGTCAGCAAATTCAAAATGATGGAAATCATACCAAGTATCTTCTCTGATCACAATGGCATAAAACTATAAATCAATAACATGAAGAAAACTGTAAAATTCATGAACACATGGAAATTAAACAGCAGTCTTCTGAACAACAAATGAAGCAAAGAAGAAATTTGAAGGGAAATAAAAACATTTCTTGACATAAATGAAAATGGAAACAAAACATACCACAACATGTGGGATGCAACAAAAGCAGTTTTAAATGAGAAGCTCATAGCAATAAACACCTACATTAAGAAGCAAGAGGGATCCCAAATAAACAGCATAACTCTATACTTTTTAAAAAAGATTTTATTTATTTGACAGACAGAGATCACAAGTAGGCAGAGAGAGAGAGGGAAACAGGCTCCCTGCTGAGCAGAGAGCCTGATGCAGGGCTCAATCCCAGGACCCTGAGATCATGACCTGAGCTGAAGGCAGAGGCTTAATCCACTGAGTCACCCAGGTGCCCCCATAACTCTATACTTTAAGAAACTAGAAAAGCAAAAACAAGCTAAGCCTGAAGTTAACAGAATAATAAAAATTAAAGCAGAAATAAATGAAATACAGAACAGAAAAACAATAGAAAAGATTAAACAAACTAAGAGTTGTTTCTTTGAAAATATAAACAAAAAGTTGACAACCCTTAGCTAGACTAACCAAGAAAGAAAGAGAAAGAACCCAAATGAACAAAACAAAGGGAAAAAAAATTAAATCTAATGACACAGAAATTCAAAGGACCATAAGGGTCTATAGTGAACAACTATACATGGGCAAGCTAAACAAGGTAGAAGTTGAAAAATTCTTAGAAACATAGAACTTATAAAAACTGAATCAGGAAAATATAGAAAATATGAATAGCCCAATTACTAGTTGGGAGATCGAATCAGTAATCAAAAATCTCCCAGTGAGGAAAAGGCCAAGACCAGAGAGCTTCTTGGTGAATTTTAGCAAATATTTAAAGAAGAACTAACACCAGTTATTCTCAAAGGCTTACAATAAATAAGAGGAGGGAGCACTTCCAAATTTATTTTACAAAGCCAGCATTATCCCGATACAAAATCAGAAAAGGACACTACTAGAAAACAAAACTATATGATCCCTGATGAATATAGTTGCAAAACTTCTCAATACTACACCAGCAAACTGAATTCACCAACACATTAAAAGGATGATATACCATGATCAAGTAATATTTATCCCTAGGATGCAAGGATGGTTCAACATATGCAAATTAATTACAGTAATAAATCACAGTAATAAAATGAAAGAAAAGAATCATGTGATCTTCTCAATAAATGCAGAAAAAAGATTTGACAAAATTCAACATCCATTCATAATAAAAATTCTTAAAAATAAGGAATGGAAAAACGTATCTCGACATAATAAAGGCCACATATGATTAGCCCACAGTTAACATCATACTCGATGGTCAAAAATTGAAAGCTTTTCCTCTAAGATCAGGAACAAGACAAGGGTGCCCATCCTCACTGCTCCAATCAAAATAGTACTAGAAGTTCTAGCTAGAGCAATCAGGTAAGTTAGAGAAATAAAAGGCATCAGAATTGGAAAGGAGGATGTAAAATTGTCTCTGTTTGCAGATAACATGATTTTATATAGAGAAAAATCTTAAGAGACTCCACCAGAAAACTGTTAGATCTAATCAATAAGTTCAGTGAAGTTGCAGAATATAAAAATCAACAGTATTTCTATACACTAACAACAGATTTTCTGAAAAAGAAATAAAGAAGTTAAACCCAATTGCTAGTATCATCAAAAACAATAAAATACGTAGGATTAAATTTAACTAAGGAAGTGAAAGATCTCTACTCTGAGAACTATAAGACATTCATGAAATTAATTGAAGAAGACACAAATAAATGGAGAAGTATCCTGTGTTCATGGATTGAAAGAATCAATATTGAAACATCAACATTACTAAAGCTATCTATAGATTCAGTCTCATTTCTATTAAGACTTCAATGGCATTCTTTATAGAAGTAGACAAACAATCCTAAAATGTATACAGAACCACAAATGACCCTGAGTAGCCAAAACAATCCTGAGAAGGAAGACGGAAGGAGGGGCGCCTGTGTAGTTCAGTCCGTTAAGCATCTGCCTTTAGCTCATATCATTATCTCAGGGTCCTGGAATCGAGCCCCACAGCAGGTTCCTTGTTCAGTGAGGAGTTCGCTTCTCCCTCTGCCCCTCCCCACCTCTTGTTCTCTCAAAGAAGAAGAAGAAGAAGAAGAGGACCAAAGCGGGAGGCATCATACTTTTGATTTCAAGCTATATTATAAAGCCACAGTCATTGAACAGTATGGTACTGGCGTGGAAACAGACAAGTAGCCCATTGGAACAGAACTGAGAGCAGGAAAGAAACCCAAGCATATATGGTCAACAAATATTTGATGAGGGAGCTGAGAATACCTGATGGAGAAAAGTCAGTCTTTTCAATAAAGGGTGCAGGAATAATTGCATATTCCCATGCAAATGAATGAAACTAGACCCATATCTTACACCACACATAAGGACTAACTGAAAATGGATTAAAGACTTAAATGTAAGACCCAAAACAATGAAACTCCTAGAAAACACAGGAATAAAGCTCTTTGGCATGAGTATTGGTAATGATTTTTTGGATATGACACTTAAAACACAAGCAACAAAATTGAAAATAAATACCTGGGACCACATCAAATTAAAAATCTTCTACAGATAAAAAAAAGTCACTAACAAAATGAAAAGATAACCTACAGAGTGGGAAAAAATATTCGCAAGCTATATATCTGATAAGGGGTTAATATCCAAAATATGTAAAGAACTCATACAATTCAATAGCAAAAAAAAAAAAAAAAAAAAAAGGTAACTCGATCTAAAAATGGGCTGGGGTGCCCAAGTGATTCAGTCAGTTAAACATCTGAGTCTTGATTTCAGCACAGGTCATGATCTCAGGGTCATGAGATCGAGCCCTGCATAGGGCTTTTTGCTGGGCATGGAGCCTGCTTAAGATTCTCTCTCTCTCTCTCCCTCTGCTTTATCTCCCCCCCCAAAATAAACAAAATAAAATAATAAAAAAATAAAAAATAAAAGTGGGCAAAAAACCCGAATAGACACTTCTTTAAAGAAGATATACAATAGGCCAAGATGTATATGAAAAGGTGTTCAACATCACTAGTCATTATGGAAATGTAAATTAAAACCAAAAAGGGGTATAATCTTATACCTATTAGAATAGCTATCATTAAAGAGATAAGAAAGAACAAATGCTGGCATAGATGTGGAGAAGAGGGAACACTTGCACACTGTTGGTAGGACTGTAAATTGGTACAGTCACTATGGAAAACATTATGAAGTTCCTCAAAAAATTAAAAATGGAACTACCATATGATCCAGCAATTTCACTTCTGGGAATATATCCAAAGGAAATGAAAAAACTAACTTGAAAAGCTATCTGCACCTCCGTGTTCATAGCAGCACTATTTACAAAGCCAAGACATGGAAAGAAACTAATTGTCCATTAATGGATTAATGGATGATGATGTTGCAGTTTATTTATGCAGTGGAATAGTACTCAGCCATTAAAAAACTAGGAACTCCTACCACTTGCAAAAACCTTGAAGCCATTATACTTAAGGGAAATAAATCAGAGTGCCTGAGTGCCTCAGATGGTTGGGCGTCTGTCTTCAACTCAGGTCATGATCCCGGAGTCTTGGGATCGGGTTCCGCATCAGGCTCCCTGCTCAGTGGGGAGTCTGCCTCTCTTTGCCTCTGCCTCTCTCTCTCTATCTCTCATGAATGAGTAAATAAAATCTAAAAAAAAAAAAAAAGGAAATAAATCAGACTGAAAAATATCACTTACATATGGAGTAAAAAAAAAATTGTAATAAAAGAGATTAGATTTACAGTTGGTTGCAGGAGGGGGAAGTGGGGAGTAGAGAAGCCAGTCAAACGGCACAAACCTTTTAAGTAACAAGTAGGAATGCATGTACCACATGACGACTTAGCTAACACAGCAGGAGGGTATATAGGAAAGTTGTTGAGAGTAAGTCCTATGATATCTCACCATAAAGAGAATTGTTTTTCTTTTTCTCTTTTCTTTTTATCGTCTATATGAAAGATGGGTGTTAGCGGAATCTACAGTGGTAATCATTTCACAATATCTGTAAATCAAACTATCCTGCTATACACCTTTAACTTATACAGTGAAGTATGTCAATTATTTCTCAAAAAAACTGGAAAGAAAAAGAACTTGTTGAAGTTATTCATGCATTAAAGAATGTTAATACCATCAAGCCACTGCTTCTACTGCCAAAGAAATCTAATATAGAAATTTCTTTAAAACACCTGAATCAAATGACCAAGATACCACCGTCGTTTTATAGTTCAGTATCTTCCCACATCAGGGTTTGTCCTAAAACGGCTAAAGCAATTGAATCTGGTAATGACTGTACCATGGGGCTCTAATCTAGAGAGAATGACCATGAACAGCTGAGTAAGTGTGTGTTAGTTTCTGAGACTGAATTGAACTCCTTTCCTAAGTAGGCCAGTGGGAATGAAGCAGAAGAGCTAACTCTATTTGTCTCATGTTGGTCTTCTTTCCCTCTCTGGCCTCCTGGGTGTAACAGATGCAAAAGAAAGGCTTTGCACAGTTCTATCTAAGCCAGGAGAGCCATCCCCAGGGAGGGTTCAGTTAACCTTCATTAGTTGCTAACTATCTTTTGCAGGTTGTTTCTAAATTAAGTTCTGTAGATTAGTGGCTTTCAGTCTTTCCATGCACGAAGCAGACTGATCTTGCTCCTGTGAGTAATCCCTAAGGAAGTCATGGCCATGATGATCCATGTGGGGGTGACAACTAAACTGAAGACCGGAGGGGTTTTTAGGGTAATAGGTTTTTTTTGTTCCTCGGTTGGTTTGTTTGTTTCATGTCATTTTCAGATAGGAAGGTAATGTAATGATGTAGAATGCTAGCCAATTAAAATGCAGTTATCTTTCAAACGAGAGCCTTTACAAAATGATTTACAAAGAAAAGACAGGTGCGTCTGTTGTGCCTAACATTTGCCTAGCAGCCACAAAGACCATGGGGATAAACTGAGAATCTCCTTCCCCGCTTCTCTCAGATTCCACTCTTTCTGGAAATGTAAATGTCAGTCCTGTTGCTCCCAGTGGAGTATCTTAACCTTAGAGCAGAATTTTATCTTGCTGTGCATTGTAGCTACATTGTCGGGATGAAGAAGGATCTGTATGTAGCTGGACATGTTCTTGCGGAATTTGTTAAGAGGCACTTTAATTTTGAGTTCAGCCTTCCAGGAAGGCTATCTGGAAATATGTATTCCAAGTTTTAAAATTTTGCCTGTCATTTAACTAAGAAATTGCACTTCTGGAAATTTAATCTAAAGAAACAGTTAAGGATTTGTTCCAGATATGTACCCCTAGGAATATTCACATGAGAATTATTTTTGTGTAATGAGAAATCAGAAGTAACCTAAATGCCCAACAAAAAAGTTTGGTTAGATCAACTTTGGCCCGTCATATCCTTGAGTACTATTCAATTCTTTAGAGTGATGTTACAGAAAAATTATGTATTGATATAAAAGGATATTCAGCATATATTCTTTAAAAATACATCTTATGTTGATTTTTTATAAAACAAACATCTAAAATCTGTTGAATATTTACTAGACACTAACATTCATATGCATCTTCATATTTAATCCTAAAGTAGAAGTAGTAGTAAGAGTAAAGAAGTGGATATTACTATTACTATTACCTTCACTTTACAAATGAATGTTCTCAAGATCACAGAGGTAGCAAATGGCAGAACAACAAGAGAGAGAGATAGAGAGAGAGTTAGAACAGAGAGACATTGGGAGGTATTGATTAGTAAATTACATTGAAAAGGATCTGCTTTTAGATGTTAAAAGTTGTTATTTAATTATATGGGGTTTGTGAGTATTGTTTCCTTCTTTTTGAGCATGTATTTTCTTTCTATAATGAACAAATTGGCTTCAACATTAGAACTGCTTAGTCTCTCAAACATCTTTTCTTCTCCTTGATCCTTTTCAGAATGACTTTATATATGTGGGAGAGATATATATGTGGTTCATGTAACCTCTTGGTTCCTGGGCGGATGGGGAAAGCATGAGTTCATGCAGAGTCCTCTAGATCTTGCTAAGCTCTGTTGCAGAGTAGCTGGTCTCAGCCACTCCTCGCACTGGGGAATACTGAGATGAAATGGATCCTATTTGACCTGTTGGAGAAATATTTCCACTACAAATGACCACGTGGTCTTTGGTCATTGGGCTCCTGACTCTCAGAGGCCTCCTTTTCCCAACACCAGGCTGGACAGACCAGTGATGCTCTAAGAAAAACTGCTCCTCTCAGTCAGGACCTGGACACGTTTGTACCCCATGAATACTCTGTGTAAACTGAGGCATTACCTCTTTTTCTTATTCTGTTAAGTGAAATAAGTCAAGCAGAGAGAGTCGATTATCATATGGTTTCACTTACTTGTGGAGCATAAGGAATAACACGGAGGACATTAGGAGAAGGAAAGGAAAAGTAAATTGAGTAAATCAGAGAGGGAGATGAACTATGAGAGACTGTGGACTCTGAGAAACAAACTGAGAGTTTTGGAGGGGAGGGGGTTAGGGGGTTGGGTAAGCCTGGTGGTGGGTATTAAGAAGGACACGTATTGCATGGAGCACTGGGTGTGGTGCATAAACAATGAATCTTGGAACACTGAAGAAATAAAACTAACTTTAAAAAAAGAATGATAACATGAGCTTTATTCTCTTAGCAAAATTTTAAGTGTACTATACAGTATTATTAACTATAAGCACAAAGCTATACAACAGATCTCTAGAACTTACTCATCTTGCATAACTGTAATTTTATACCCCTCGGTAGCAATTTCCCATTCCCCCTTTCCCTAAGCCCTGACAACAATCATTCTGCTTTGTGCTTCTATGAGTTTGACTGTTTTAGATAAAAGGTACAATCTCTTCAGCTCACTCCTGCTAGTACCTCTCCACCATCTCTTTGAATGTCACTGGAAGTGGTCACAAGTCTGGCTTCTCTTAGCACTTTGTACCCTTTTTCCAGCATGCTCAGGCAAGTAGGATTCCTCCAGGTGATTCCTTCCCTATCACCATCTGTGTCTCCCTTCTTGTCTCGTAGCCCATTCCCAGCAGAAGAAGGAAGTCTTTCCTCTCTCCTTATTCCTGCCAGAGCAGGACTTTCCTTAAATAAATCTTTATGAACAATTACACCAGGCCTGATTTTTGATATACTAAAGGTGAGGACAGAGGAATTTTATAATTTTCTTTCTCCAAAATGATTACCTTTCAGATTTTTTATTAAAAGTTATGTTTACATGCAAAAGATGAATACTAAATCTTTATTTCTCTGATATTCCTGCAGCAACAATCTGAAAACTTCCCTAACAAGTCAGTCAGAGGTATCAAATGAATTTCTTCAGAAGATATAAGGGAAGTCAGTTCAGGGAAATTCAAAGACATGGGGCATCTGGATGGGTCAGTAGGTTAAGTGTCCAACTCTTGGTTTTGGCTCAGGTCATGATCTCAGGCTTGTGGGCTTGAGTCCCACGTTGGATTCTGCACTCAGTGCAGAGTCTGCTGGATGTTCTCTCCCTCTGTTCCTCCCACTGCACTCGTTCTCTCTCTCTCTCTAAAATAAATACATAAAATATTTTTTTAAAAAAGAAAATTCAAAGACATATTATTTATATTTGCTTACTATATTGTTATAGAAAAGATTGAAATTTGGCATAACAATTATATCATTAGGGCGCAGGAAAAATTATGTGGGCATTCAAAAATATGAAAAACAGGGCACCTGGGTGGCTCAGTGGGTTAAAGCCTCTGCCTCCGGCTTGGGTCATGATCCTAGGATCCTGGGATCGAGGCCCACATCGGGCTCTCTGCTCAGCAGGGAGCCTGCTTCCTCCCCTCTCTGCCTGCCTCTCTGCCTACTTGTGATCTCTGTCTGTCAAATAAATAAATAAAATCTTTAAAAAGTATATGAAAAAATCTCAATTAGTGAAGGTTTGAGAAAAATGACCAGATGCTGTCTTTCTATAGAGCTCTAGAAAAGTATATTCTGAGAATATTCTCTGAGAAGTCTAAGTAGTGATGTGCCATGAATGAGAGAATTGAAAGGCAAATCTGGAAATAGTCATACAAAAGTACTAAATGGAATATGTAGGATACTTTGAAAGAAAAGTCAAGGAAGCCAACTCACGAGTGAGAGGAACTAAAAGGGATGACAGTGGAGAACCACTTGCAACAAAAGGTGTCAAGTATTAACAAGACAGTAAGCAACGTGTGTTGGAGAGGATGTGGAGAAAGGGGGAACCTCTTACACTGTTGGTAGGAATGCAAGTTGGTGCAGCCACTCTGGAAAAGAGTGTGGAGATCCCTTAAGACATTGAAAATAGAGCTTCCCTATGACTCTGCAATCGCAGTACTGGGTATTTACCCCAAAGATACTGATGTAGTGAAAAGAAGAGCCATCTGTACCCCAATGTTCATAGCAGCAATGGCCACAGTCGTCAAACTGTGGAAAGAACCAAGATGCCCTTCAACAGATGAATGGATAAAGAAGATATGGTCCATATATACCATGGAGTATTGTGCCTCCATCAGAAAGGATGAATACCCAACTTTTATAGCAACATGGACGGGACTGGAAGAGATTATGCTGAGTGAAATAAGTCAAGCAGACAGAGTCAAGTATCATATGGTTTTGCTTATTTGTGGAGCATAAGGAATAACACAGAGGACATGGGGAGATGGAGAAGAGAAGGGAGTTGGGGGAAATTGAAGGGGATATGAACCATGAGAGATTGTAGACTCTGAGGAACTAACTGAGGGTTTTGGAGGGGAGTGGGGTGGGAAGTTGGGTGAGCCTTGTGGAGGGCACATATTGCATGGAGCCCTGGGTGTGGTGCATAAACAATGAATTCTGGAACACTGAAAAGATATAAAATAAAAAAATTTTTAAAAAAAGGTGTCAAGTGGATGGATCTTTGAGATCAAACAGAATGCAAATGAAATGCAGCTTTGCTAGTTACTGACTATATGACAACTGGAAGTGACCAAACCTTTCTCTCACCAACCATTTATTCCTCTAAAAGACAGTGATGATAATACCTAACACAGTGACTTACACAGACACTAAAAATGAGGTCATGAGTAAATGAGATTAAGTGACATATGTAAATTCTTCAAAGTACTGTGGGGCGTATAATTGATGTTCAGTAAACAGTGGCTAAACACACGTCATCATCACTGTGGCCATCATCATCATCACTACCACTATCATTAGAAAAGGCACAGGACATATAAAACTCCAAGGAAAGGCAAAGGAAAAACGGGGATATATATGAATTCCTCATGGATATGGAACCAGATGTGGGAGTAAATTCAAATTCTATCCAGCAGAACTTAGAAAGGTCATGTTGCTTCCTCTGCTGAGCCACACAACTCTGAAACGAGAGGGGAAGAAGAGGAAGAAGCAGAGAAAAACAGCATGCACTCTATTTAGATTTTACACCGATCACAGTAAGAGCCATGCCATCCTCTATACATCCCCCACACATGGAGCTTCCGGATGCAGAGCATGAAGTCCTCTCAGAGCACAGGATGTGTGGCAACCGGGATGTTCTCCTGGAGTTTCTGTACCGGGGCCTCATTCTCTCTTCCTGTGCTTCATTTCCTGTCTTCCTATGCAAGAGAGTTCTGACTATTGAAAAACCTTTACTAACTGCTTTGTCTGGTGTTGTGTTAGGGACACGGCTCTTGACATTTATGGGAGCGAGATGGCTTAATGTTTGGGATTGGCATTTCAAGAAAAGGGAAAGATGCCACAGGGAGGTTTTATCTGTAAGAGCCCCATCAGGCACAGTATCTAGGAGAGTGTTCAATATTTGCCCCCTGTCTAAGTCTGCTAGTTTTTGTTGTTTCACTACAGTTCCTCAAATTTGTGGAGCTGTCACTTGTTTCTAGCCACAGGGTGGCAGGCTGTGGCCCTTAAAATGAACTTGCTGATGAATTTCTGCCTTCTTCCTCTGGCTCTCTTCTCTAGGAGCTCTGCATTACTATGTGACCAATTAGATGTGTCTGCAGGCTGGTTTGTTGCCTACTTCCCCACCAGGCAGGAGAGCTTTATTTGGGAACATTCTCTCCTGGCATGAGTAAGTTTGCTTACCTCCGCCAACAGCCCAATATATACGTCTGTTCCCACACTGCATATAGTTCCACAGCTGAGTTGCTATAATTATGATTGAGAGTTATTTTTGATCTAAACTAATATTACTACTTGCCTACAATATTCTCAGTATGTTTTTTCTTTTTCTTTAGGAGACGGGGACTGAAATATCTCATCTTCATCAGTGCAAACGTGTACGTAAAGAGGAGATTCAGGAAGAAGCAATTTGCACATCCAGGGACCTTGGAAATGAAAGTTTGCATTATTTATACTATAAAAATGCTTTTCTCTCACAACAGAATTCAGGAAGTCCTTTACTCAAATCGTTTAGTGGGATTTAAATATTGTGGCTGAAAATATTGGCCTTTGGTCTATTCTATCTTCCAATTTGCAAAGCTACCTGTTCATTTAATTAATGCTTCACACCTCAAAATCACATTTATTAGCATATGAAAACACTAGTCATGTTCAAATCCCCAAAGTATGTTTAATTTATTAATGATCAGTATTTGCTAAGAACTTGCTAGTTTTGTTCCATTTGATTCAGCTGAAGAAATGGAACGCATCATGCCAGGCAGAGGGGAGACAAAGATGACCTCAAAGACCTCAAAGGGGAGACAAAGATGACCTCAAAGTCTCCTGGGGAAGCCTGGAACACAAACAGATCATTTCAACCCAGTGCCTAAATGCTCCTGCTGGCCTTTGTGCAGGTTGCTATGGGAACACAGAGAGGGAAGCTTTTACCAGTTGGCAGTTTGGAGAAGATATAGAAGAAATGTCCACCAGAACTAAGATGTGAGAGTTGTGTATGAATCAGTCAGGCCAGTGAGAAAAATGGGCATGTGCATTCTAGCAAAAGAATTTACCCTTTCATGTGAAGTGTGAGTGAGAAAATGACAGTAGGTCAGAGTTTTAGGTGAATCATAACAAATTGCGAACAATTTCGACCATTTGTCCTACAGAAATGACCGTTTCATGTGGTTCCACCTAATCAGTGGGGTCAGTTAGACAACTTTGGATTAATTCCAGTTTGAATGACATGTGCTTTCTCTTACATGGGGTAGAAACAATGAAGAATTTTCACTGGGTGAGTTTCTAACACAGATCTGTACTTTAGACAGACCATTGTCACAGGTGAAGAGGGTGGTCAAAACCAGTTGGCTCCCCATCTTGTGTCTCTCATTTTCTCTCGTTGGATGATAACCCAGATGAGAGCCAGTGGAGGTCTGAACCAAGACGCAGGTACTAAATCAGTTGGAGGTAATCACAAGATAAAATCTGTCAGACTGGTTACTGATTTTTTCAGTGGAGAAGAGGAGGGAGAAGAAAGTCTCTGGCTTCTGGTTTGTATCACCAGAGGGAAACTTGGAGCCATTAACTCAAATAAAGAAAAAGAAAAGAAGCTGGTTTGGGGTGAAAATAGTTATATCTTGAACGTTTTGATTATGAGGTGCCTGTGGAACCTTCCAACAGAGACAGTTATCCAGGAGGAAAGTGAATATAGGAGGCTAATCCAGGGAGGACTCTGAATTGGAACGGGAAATCTGGGGACCATCAGATCGTCAGGGGACAGGGTGGGAACAGGCTGTCTGTCCAAAGCATGAGAGTGGTTGACACTACTGAGAAGCACACAGTTTTCAAGGCAACTTTACAGAGTTGATGTTTTCTTTACATGCTTTCCAACTAAAGATGCTTTAAAAATAATCTTACTTGTAAATATGAAAAAGAGTTGCTCTGGTTGAAATGGACGTGAGAGCCACAGAATCCCACTTGCTCAGGTTCCTAACTCCTCCTTCTTCCCTTAAGGCAGCCCCAAAAATCTCCGAGGAACACTTGGGAAATGGATGATCTGGATCAGGGGTCAGAAAATTAAGACCCAGGGGCCACATCTGGCCCATTGCCTGTTTTTGTAAATAAAGTTATATTGGAACACAGCAACCTGAAGTCTTTTTCTTCTTGTCTGCCTGCGTTCATGCTATAGCAGCCGACTTGAGCTGTAGCAGGGACTGTGTGGACCACAAAGCCTTTACTATTTGGCCCTTTACAGAAAAGTTTCCTCACCCCATCTAGGCTAAACCCTTGATTTCACCGATGAGAAAACTGAGGTCCAGAGAATTTAAATAGCATCTGAAAAGCCACTTGGGCTAGAACTTTTTTTAAAGGCATAATCGGTGATTACTCTGTGGAAGAATGGACTGGATGCATTGCCCACCCGCAGTAATTCTCGCAGGAAAGAACAGCAAACTAAAAAACTCTTTCATGGAACTTCCTTTCACTTTGGAGCAAAATACAGTTTTTAGCATTTCATTGTTGCTATTATCTTAGAAATAAACTCTTTGTATTAATAATTATCCTATGACTAAAGAGTCTTGACTAATTCAATGAGATCAACTCTTCCTTAATTTAACATTTTATGTGAAAATGTGAAGTATCCTCTTTCCTTTTTTTTTTTTTTTAAGATTTTATTTATTTGTCAGAGAGAGAGAGAGAGAGAGAGAACATGCACACACAAGCACGGGAAGCCGCAGGCAGAGGCAGAAGCAGGTTTACTGCAGAGCAAGGAGCATCACGTAGGACTCGATTCCAGGATGCTGGGATCATGACCCAAGCAGAAGACAATCACTTACCCAACTGCCGGGACCCAGGTGGCCCGGTATCCTCTTTTCTACACTAAGTAAGCTGGATTGAAATACTAGTTCTCCAAGGGGAGTCAGTAGGGTGGTGGTTCACAGAGGTGTAACAGCTGCCCCTCCAGGTCACTTGGCACACAACCTCATTACACACCAGTCCCTTGAATGTGTGGCTCTTCCGCCTTCCCTAACTCATTCCTTTCACACATGGTTTCTGCTTGCAGACGCTAGGTAGGAGCTAGGGCCAGAAACAAGCCAGTGCAGAACGGGGCGGCAGCTGCCCCGTGGAGATGTGGACGTGATGAGCGAGGGGCTAGGAATGAACCACAGGGACTCCCATTCCAGCAGGTGCGGGTGGGATAGTCCTGCCTCTGGGTCCTCCCCCTTACTTCAGTCCACCTCTCACATTTGGGCAGAAAGAAGAAACGCACAGCCGGAGGCACACATTGCAGAGGTCCAAATGTAGTTCAGACAGCAACCAACTGGGAAGGAAAAAATTTCCCATGGCTCACCAGCAGGATTTTAATGTAGTCAGAGGCCTGGCAATGAGGAGACATGAATTTGGTCTTGGTTCATCTGCTGATGACAAAGCATCCATTTTCTTCAAACTGTATCCTGTTTTTCTAGAGCGCTAAAATGAATATAGACGCAGGCATAATAAACACTTATTGGTCATGTTTTAAGAATGGCAAGGGAGAAGTGATTAGCCATTAATGAAAGGGAAGAAGTTATTTTTATAGATAAACGGGAGCTACCGTGTTTAAGAATATCAGAGTAAAATTCTCATTGTGTTTAGTTGAGATTCCTGGACACATGAGGTGGGGAAGAGAAGTATGAAGGAGGAACATAGAGTAAAGAAGGTCTTTATAAGAAAATGAGACAGTTAACTCTTTTTCTTATAAGCTTACCAACCCCCTTACATACACTTCTTTCCACTGGTTTCATAAATTATCAGTTCCATTTCATGCAGTTAGCCATGTTATTTCAAGTATAATGGAGAAAGCTAAATTCATATCTCAAGGCTAAATGCATAGCTCAAGGGTGGATATTTTTGTATTATGCATTTATTTATCAAATATTTATATAGCTGCTTACTGGCTCTATTGTAAGAGCTTCACAAATATTAACTCTTGAATGCTTACAGAATACATCAGGGAAAGAACTGAACACTAAGTTTAAAAAGTACAGAAAAAAAGGAAAACATTATTAGAAGTAAGATTCAGAGGAAAAATGCAAACTATATGTTGACAACTGGTATTTCATTTTACTCTATCTTGCTTCTACAGAACATCTCCTGCAGTGAACATTTTGTTGCTTCACTTAGAGTATTTCTGTGAGAAAAAGAATTCCATGCCTAACAGCCCAACTGACAAGGGTGCCTCATCTCCCCCAGGGGACACTCACATCAATGATCAATTTTCCTCACTGCTGGTATTTAAAAGAAAAAAAAGGTTTACATTTATATAATGTCTTTGAAATTATTCTAGGTACACCATTTTTCATATGTGTGTTTTAAATATTTAAGTTGTAATATCAAAAAATTATTTAACTACAATATCTGTACACTTCCAATTACCAAGAACTCTCCATAAATATCTGACAGCCATTTTCTATAACTGCAGCATCCTCAAGTTTTCACTACTTTCCTTTCAACTTCTAGAATCTTCTCTTTCAAGAATGTGTCCTATCCTTCTAGTTGCCTCTTCTGGATCTGTACATGTCTCTGATTTGCACATTTCCTCTGGATCTACAACCTCATCCACACAAGTGTGATTTTGTGTGTTTCCTTTCCTCCTTCAATTCATCAATTTTTATTCAAATATTTCCAAAACCCCGTATAATTATGTTTCCTCCAGGCTCCTCCATTTTTGGTCAGAAATTTGCTCTGGGCACTGAGTGCTTCACTGCCTATGGCCAGCAGGGGGCTATGTGAGTTTGCCGTGTGTTGGGGTTGTCTGAGGCCGTCTATCCCTTGAGCTCACGCTTCATCCTCAACTTCACTCCTTTCTAAAGATCTTCTTTATTTCTTTGTAATATATGAAACAGATGTATCAATTTCCTTTCATCCATTCATCTGACAAACACTGTATGTTGAACTTCTAGCATGCCCCAGGCACAGGTGTATTACCTCTACACGTCCAGTGATGAACAAAATAGACATCATCCCATTTCTTTTTTTTTTTTTTTAAGATTTTATTTATTTGACAGATAGAGATCACAAGTAGGCAGAGAGGCAGGCAGAGAGAGAGGAGGAAGCAGGCTCCCTGCTCAGCAGAGAGCCCGATGCGGGTCTTGATCCCAGGACCCTGGGATCATGACCTGAGCTGAAGGCAGAGGCTTTAACCCACTGAGCCACCCAGGTACCCCATCATCCTACTTCTTATGGAGCAAAAGGAAAGTAAACAAATATTATTTTGATAATGCTCAGTGACAGGAAGGAAATAAACAAGGATCACTGAGGAGAATAAAAGAGCTAGGACCTGTTTAGAGTGGTCAAGAAAGGCTTCTTTAATGAAATGTCATTATATCTGTTATCCTGAAGACTTTTTTTATAATACATTTCCCTGATTTTCTCTTTGGAAACTTTTGCCCTCATCCTTCAGCCATCCCCTATAATCCTTTTTCAGAGATGCCTTTCTCTCCTAGCAAAACAGATTAACATACACTTCCTGCACATTTCTTGAGAACTGGGAAAACTTGCCTACTTTGTTGTCATCTCTTGCCTTAAAAATAAAAGACCTCTATCCCCTGGTAGCCTGTATGTGAAGACATACTCTACCCTTCCCTACTACAGGGTCAAAATAAGATCCTTTCCACAGATTGCTTTCCTGGTGGCCCAGTGAAATTTGGCCACTGCGAGAGAGATTTGGCACCAGGAACCCCAGGACTAATTTCATCATGTTTTCTGAGAACTTTCTGATCCAGTCTCTTCCTTCCCCAAGATATTTTTTTCCACATTTTAATTTTTATTTCTATATTTCTTCTGTTGCCTTCATCCCCTCTGAATGACAAATCAAGATTCTCTAAACCATCCTCTACTCTTGCATCTTTAGCAGATTGAAGGATCTTTATTTCCTGAACTCTTAGCTTTGGGAAGGCAGGAGAGCACAATGGATAAACACACAGCA
This sequence comes from Meles meles, assembly GCF_922984935.1. NCBI lineage: Eukaryota > Metazoa > Chordata > Mammalia > Carnivora > Mustelidae > Meles > Meles meles. The sequence continues at coordinate 109,807,926 of NC_060067.1, read as the reverse complement.
ATGCAGGAGACATACCACTTGAACACCCACCTTACCACTTTCTAGTAGTGAGACCTTGAGCAAGTGATGGAACTTCTAGATTTTACTGTCCTTGCATGTAGGGTAAGGACAATACATCTATATTCACTTTCTATTTCCAGTAACAAATTACCACAAACTAAGTGGCTTAAAACAACACGAACTGTTGTCCACAGTTTCCTTAGGTCAGGAGTCTAGGCACAGCTTAGCCAGGTCCTCTGCTCAGGGTCTTACAACGCTGCAGTCATAGCATCAGTTAGGCTGTGTTTTCATCTGGAGGCTCGACTAGAGAAGAATTTGCTTCCAAACTCCTTTAGTTTGTTGGAAGAATTAATTTTCTTGCAGCAGCAGGACTGAGGATGTTAGCTTCTTACTGGCTGTTGGCTGGGGACTGCCCTCAGGTGCAAGAGGTCTTCTGAAGTTCCTTGATACATGGCTTCTCCAATGTGGCCACATATTTCTAAGCCAGAAAGGAGACTTTCTAGCTCTAGTCTGCCAAATGGGAGTCTTAAATAATGTAACATGATCATGTGGCTTTTGCCACATAGTGTAACCTAATCGGGGGATTGATGAGTGCCAAGCCATCACTTGTTCCATATTCTATTGTTAGAACTCTGTCTACCACAATTTCCTCCATAGGGCTACTTAAATAGGTATATTATATTAAATTACACATATAAAGCCCCTAACACGGTACCTGGCAGGTCCTAAACACTCAACAATTAGCCATTGTTCTTTGTTGTCCTTCTTAAAATCTTTTGCCAGAAGGACGTCAGCTTTTTAAGTTATAACTGAGCACTGGGCACATCTTCTAATCACCATTTTATCTTCACAAACTTGTCTTTTAAATGTCTTTTCTGGGGGCGCCTGGGTGGCTCAGCGGGTTAAAGCCTCTGCCTTCAGCTCAGGTCATGATCCCGGGGTGCTGGGATCGAGCCCCGCATCGGGCTCTCTGCTTAGCTGGGAGCCTGCTTCCTCCTCTCTCTCTGCCTGCCTCTCTGCCTACTTGTAATCTCTATCTGTCAAATAAATAAATCTTTAAAAAAATAAAAAAATAAAAAAAATAAATGTCTTTTCTGATTCCTTGATTTCTCCTCTCTTTGCCGGTCACGGGATTGGCTTCCCCACCAGCTGAGCATGAGGGTGAATGAAGGTCATATTATCAGCATCTTCTCCAGCAAACCATGCCATGGACGATCTTAAGGAGAGAATTACATTTGTCTGATCAACTTTTTTCCGTAGTCGTAACCTAATAAATATTGTGCCACACCCCTCCTTTGGCACATTTATTCTTTCTCTGCTGCTTCTTGTACCTCTGCTTCATCAGTGACGTGTCCTGTGCTGTTCTTGGCAGCTTCGCAGCATGTTTACTTCAAAACCTCTTTAAACAGGGTCTAAAATATTAGTAGCTTCCAATGTCCAATTTCCTTTTGCTTAAGTGAAATTGACTGTCCTTGTATCATTGAGCATGTCTGTACCCCAGATTCTTGGCATTCCATGGTATCCTACGTGCTGTGTAAAGGGGACCTAAAAAGTTCATCGCCCAAAAGGCAAAATCTAGAGCTAAAAGAGATGCTGTACTTACTGTACCTACTGTTTGAATCTGTCAGAAACTGGTATTAAAAATGGTACAGTACCAAAAAGGAGGGTCCAGCCTAAAAACTAGAGAGTGAGAGAAAGAGAGAGAGACCCTAAAGAGGGACCGTAATATCTACACAGTAGCCAGACTGAGATCAGAGATGGAAACCTACGGTCTGGTTCTCATGCTAAAGTCAAGTGGACTGAGAGACCCAAAATGGTATTGAAGGAAAACAAGGAAACACTCCACTGTGCTTAAACTATGTTTGACTGGTAATTAAACTACTACCTGCGTTATTTCCCTTCTCTCTTTACTTTCCCTACTTCCAAAGTAGTCCCTTAAAGAACTCCACTTTCAAAAATCTAGCAATGCAAAACACAATGTACACACACAAAACTGCTAGAGGTTAGCCCTGGAGAGTACATGTAGTGGTTTTCTGTGGTTGTTGTAACAAATTACCACACACACGGTGACTTAAAACAACACCAATCCATCATCTCACAGTTCTGTAGTTCGGAAGTCCAAAATGAGTCTCACTGGGCCAAAATCAAGATGTCAGAGGGCTGTGTTACTTTCTGTGAACCTTTCTGAAGGTTTCAGAGGAGGATCTATTTCCCTGGCCTTCCCAGCTTCTAGAGACTGCTCATGGCCCTTGGCTTCTGGTCCCTTCCTCCATCTTCATGTGAGGCCGGATTCTTCTCCTGCTGCCATCTCTGGTTTTGTCTTTGGACTTCCTCTTGTACTTTAAGGACCTTTGTGATTACCTGGAGCCTACTAGAATAGAAGACAAGAATTTTCCTACCTCAAGGCCAGTTGATTAGCAAATTTAATTCTAACTGCACCTTTAATTCTCCTTTACCATGTAACCTAACATAGTCCCGGGTTCTGAAACTGGGCTGCAGACAGCTGTGGGGGCCATTATTCTGCCTACCACAGTGGGATTATGGGCGATTTTGTTCCTGTTATTGTTTATTTCACTCTATGTATATTTTTAAATTTCTATATAATAAACATGGATTGCTTATACACATTTTTAAAAATCAATTCACAAAATGATATAACTTTCTTATGCCAGATTTCCCCATCACTGTCCCTTCCCCAACATTACCATCAGCACTACCACTATGTATCTTAAAGGCAAAATACGTCATTGAAATTTTCCACAGGAGACTACTTTTTCTTATTTGCTTCTTTTAACAGCTCTATTATGTTTCTATCTTCGGATGCTTTGACTTGCTATTTAAATTTTACTTTTTTTGCTTCTGTAGTTGGAAGTGGGGAAAAAAATTTGTCTTTGGAACTTTCTCCATCAGAGTCATGATCGACTCTTTTACTTGAGACAATTTTGACATATTTATAATTCCTACTCCCAGTCTCTGATATTTAGAAAAAAGAATCAGAATTTTCTCCATTGACCTTGACTCTAAAATAATAAAAGCTTACATTTATGTAGTACTTATGATGTTTCAGGCACTGTTCTGAATACTTTACATATATTAAACTACCTTATTTACATACCCAAGCATTTAATGAGATAGCTAGTATCTTTTTAACCATTTTAAAGATGGAAATAAGGCACCAAGGAAGGAAGAAATTGAGACTCAGTAGAGTTAAGTAACTTGCCTAAGGCCACACAGCTAATAAGAGATGGAGCTTAAATTCAAACTCCAGAATCCAAAATCCATCCTCTGGTATATTGTTACATTGCAACTCGTGTTTTTCTATCTTCTTCTTCCAACATTTTTTCCTATTTTGCCATAATTTTTTTTCATCTCTTCTTCCCTTTGCCCAAATTACCATTTTTCTGAGAATCTAATTTCTTCTATTAGCATAGCAGGATTAGAAAGGAAGTATAGCATCTCTCATGATCTCTATTCTTCTAGGCACATAAGTGCCGAGAATTCTACGGGTAATTACTCTTTTTTGGAATATTACAGACTGTTCACTGCTATCTTCTCAATCCTCTGTTCATGCAAGTTGGTTCTAAGTATTTGGTTTCCTTTCACTTTTTTTTTTTATTATTTCTGATGGTGTTTGAAAGATTTCTGCAACATAGTTAAACCTGTTTTATCATAATCATGACAAAATTTTGTACTTTAAAATCAAAATCTCTTTTACATTTGTTTTAGAAAAGAAGAAGGGAAACTAATGTATATTGATTGGCTCTTAAGTCAGGAAAGAGGCAATGCTTTTTCAGATGTTTATTTAGCCACACAATAGAGCTGTGAAATGTGGTAGTGTCCCTATTTTACAACTGAGAAATGAAACTTTAGAAAATAATTGTATCTACAATTTACTGATGGCTTATTTGATCCAGAATCTGTTTTCATGTATGATCTTATTCAGTCCTCAGGATCATACGAGGTGGTTTTCTTTATACCCATTCATAGATGAGGAAATGGAGGCTTAAGGGTGTTAAATAAATTCCTCACAAATCGAGTAAACATGGTTTATCTGACTGTAAGGACTATTGTCTTTTCTCATTACCACACTCGGATCCTGCCTCCAGCTTCTACTGGAGAATCTATTATTCTTATGTTTTTCAATCTTACTCTTCAGGAATTTCTATAGATTGAGGTAAATTCAAAAGCCTATAAAACCCACACAGGTAATAAGAGGGAGCAAGACAAACCATGTGTCAGGAAGGCAATGATGTGAGCTAAATGTCAGTGGCGACTGATCCGAGACCCTCATATCCCCCGGCTGCAGGCACATGGATAGAACTGAACATGAGGCTGCACAGAATAAAGGCTGGGAAGCCCCACATCCAAGAGTGACTGAGCCCAGCTGGCTGAGGGCTCAGAGTCTTGGAGCCCTGTGTAACATTTTTGTGCCATCCCATGTTCCAGACCTTCAGATTCTTCAAGACAAGACAGAAAGTTGTACTTTTAAATTATAGCTCTTAATTTTTCAGTGAAGGCAATTAATTTGGCTCTTTGTTCTTGGGCCTCCAGTTCTTGGGCCTCTGTTCTGAGTACTCACTTCTGCCTTCTTGTCCATTTACTTTCCTTCTCCTTTTCCATAATGTCATGGAATTTCTTTTTCTTATGGCCTATGTCACTTTTTAAACAAGTATTTCATTTCTAACTTTTTTTTATTGAAATGTAGCTGACATACAATCTTTGTTAGTTTCAGGCATACACCATAATGATTTGACATTTACATACATTATGTAATGATCACCATAAGTCTAGTTACCATCTGTCACTGTACTAAGTTATTACAGTATTATTGACTCTATTCCTTATGCTGTGTTATATCCCTCTGACTTCTTTATTTCATCACCAGACATTTGTACCTCTTAATCCCCTTTACCTATGTTACCCATGCCTCTACCCCTGCCAGCAACTACCTGTTTGTTCTCTGTATTTGTGAGTCTGTTTCTGCTTTGTTTGTTCATTTGGTGTTCTATAACAATTTTAAGATTATTTGTTCTAGCTTTATTTTTTAGAAATGACTTTGGGTTGCACTGAACCTATAGATTGCTTTTGGCAATCTATAATCAATTAATTCTTCTAACCCGTAAGGATGGCATACCTTGCCATTTATGTGTGTCTTCAGTTTCTTTCATCAGCGCCTCATACTTTTCAGAGTACAGGCCTTTTATCTCATTGGTTAGGTTGATTTGTAGGGAGAAGATAGCCATCTACAAGCGGAGAGGCTTCAAACAAATTCTTTCCTCATGGCATTTGGAAGAAACCAAACCTGCTGTCGTCTTTTTTTTTTTTTTAAGATTTTATTTATTTATTTGACAGACAAAGATCACAAGTAGGCAGAGAGGCAGGCAGAGAGAGAGAGAGAGAAGGAAGCAGGCTCCCTGCTGCGCAGAGAGCCCGACACGGGGCTTGATCCCAAGACCCTGAGATCATGACCTGAGCCGAAGGCAGAGGCTTAACCCACTGAGCAACCCAGGTGCCCCGACAAGTAATGCTGTCATCTTAATTTCAGACTTCTGCCTTCCAGAAGCTTGAGAAAATAAGTTTCTGTTGTGTCAGCCCTTCGGTGTGTGGTACTTCGTTATGCATCCCAAGCAGACTGTTCTAGCCTCCTTCATTCTGTGTTCAACACAGCAGTCCGAGTGACACTGCTAAAACCCAAGTCAAATCACTCTTCTCTGTGAAAACTGCCCCAAACCCAAATCCTTCTACCACCCTGCAGTGATCTCTTCTCCCCTGCTGCCTTCCCAACCCCCTCTCCCACAAAGCTCCCCTCACTCCTTCTGCTCTGGCCACTGCAGCCTGTATGCTGGACCTCAACCTCCAGGCCCTGGCTTGACCTCAGGGTCTTTTCACAGCTGGCCTTCTGCCCTATGTTCTTCCCAGGATTCTTCTCAGCCCTGGCTCTCTCTTCACTTCCCTCAGGCCTTTCCTCAGGTAGAATCTCCTCAGTGAGGCCTTTCCTGGCCATTTAATCTAAAATTGCAGCCCCCCTACACACACACACACTCCACTCTCCCATTGCCTGAAATCTTATTCTCCTTAGTCTGTATAACTATCTAATATAGGCTATATTTTTATTCATCTTTTAATACTGTCTACCAATCTACTCAAACGCAAATGCAAATGCTCCTTCCACAGGGCAAGGATTTTTGACTATTTTACTCACTCCTTTATCTACTGTACCTGACACATAATAGATGGTCAATAAATAAATCATTATTGAGTGAATAAACGAATTAGTGAATGAAGAAATTCTTTACACCAGCTACAAGTCTTCTTTCTTCCTAAATGAAAAGCCTTGCTGATATTAGGATCTTCATCCTTTCCTTTGACAATACACTGTAACGCAAAGCTCTGGTGGCTTCACCAGTGCTATTAACCTACCACACCACATTTAACCATGGCAAAATATCATTTAAAATCCCTAATCTGTTTTGAAAGAGAAGGAGAAGTATTTTTTCTTCATAACTGCCAGTGACTCTTTCATCATGCTTCTTCCCTGAACAAGCAAATCTAATAAATCTAATTTCTTTGCTGTTCTAAAGTTCCTCTCACACCCATTCACAAGGTTTCTTCTATTATTCCATATACCTATTCTTACTTCATAGAATTTGAATTGCTACAGTCATATCACTTTGTTTTCTTTCCATGGAATTAATAGTCAAAATTCTCAGTGCCTTTTTGCAGCAACTGTACAATGTCTGCTTTCCTAGTAAAGCTATGGATTCTTGCTTTCTGCATGAAAAAGAGATTCTGAGCAAAAAAACCCATTATAGCCTTCATAGGATGCTAAATCTAAACATTAATAGATTTCTTAATTTTCAAAGATTGAACCATATTCTAAACCTGTTGAGAGAGAGTTACAAACCCTCTGTTTTTCAAAATATGGCCTGGAAACATCTTGGAGTGATTTTAAGCATCCAATGGGACAAACTATAGCTTCCAAACTCTTCTGACCCCAGTAAGCCCCTGAGCTAATCCTGTCTGCCTTTGAAATGGACTGTTGCTTTCCTGGCCACCTTGTGGCTCACCAGATTAGAGAGCATGCTTTCTTTAAAGTCCCTTCCATCAAGATTCTATGAATGTTGCTCATGCTGGTTAAGGAACTGACCACAAAATCCTTCAGCCGTCTTTTGTATAAGATCCCTTGTTGGAATATTTTTGTAGTTTAAAGAAATGTATTTTCAAGGAGCAATTCAGTCTGCTTTTTGGTTTCTAAAGGATTTTCTAGGAATCAAGGTTATCGAGATACTGCCATAACAGTTGAAGCTTCAATTACATTTTGTTCTTCGACTTGATTTCAATGGCTTCCAAGAAGTATTTGCCAAGTGAGGCCGTGGTGGGAGGCAAAAGAGATGCATAATGTCAGCCCTAAAAATGCTTGCCTTCTGGTAGAGAAGATCAAATTAACATCTTTAAAACAGTGAGGAGCCAAAAAATGCAAATCGGGTGGTACTGCGCAGAAGGACAGGAGAGGTTCAGAGGAAGGAGAGCAGAGTGGTCTGCAGGAATCAGGAAAGGCCTCAGGAAAGAGTGAGTCAGACTGAAATTTAGGGGAGAGTAGGATTAGAGTTGACAGAGGAGGAAGTGGGGGGCACTGTAGCCAAGAGAAATGCCATAAGCTGAAGCACAGACATCTTTCCGAATAGGACCCTTGTGTGGAGGATTAACACCTTCAGGCTCCAGCCCTTTCCTCCCCTCCTCCAAATGCATGATTGCCTTGGGGATTTGAAAGCTCCCCAAGACGAAAACCCACATGCATCAGGTGAGAAAGCAGGTGGAAGTCTATTCCTGGAATAAGAAGTGAGTAGTCTCTTGGTTTCTCCACTAGATTTTGAAGATTATAAATGAGCAAATGTCAGATTCAAATAGATCCCTCACGAAGGATAATTTTAGTAGACTGTTTGGGCCTGGAAGCCTGTCTGGGCACGTACAAGCACACAGATATCAGTTACCTTTGGTTACTGAGGAGGAGCAGGTGTCTAAACAAAGCTGCTGCTAGCCAAACTGATTGAAAATGACACTGTGCTCCTCCGCAGCCCCGGGGATTAGTGAGCGCACAGCAGGGCCAAGATCACCTTCTTTTACAGATGGCTTTTGAGGACACCTGTACTTAATTAACTATCACAGTCAATGGCTACATCTGAAGCTGCCATTTCGTCCTAAAAGGATCATCAAGTTGTAACAGTGTAACACTGTGGAGCTGAGAACCTGGAAAGAGTGACTCTAAGCTGTTGGCTCCAGGTCAGTGACTTCTGGAAAGTTCCTGCATCTCTCTGAGCTCCCAGTTAACTCTAAGTAAGTTAGGTAAAGATGCAACTTATTATTATTCTTTCTTATTTCTGTGCTATTACTTTTTCTATTTGCCAGAACATGTTTACCAAGCACTTACTCTGTGCAAGGCTCTCTGCCAAAGTTTGAACGAAGAGGGGAAACACAGAGATGAATGAGGCAATTTATGTCCTCAAACAGTGTGAAATCTCCTTTGGTAGCTCAGTGGGGTAGAGTAAGGCTGAAGTCATAAGAGGGGTACAGAATATGCCAAGAGGAGGCAGAGCAGGGAGTGATTACTTTAGAGGGAAAATTTCTGCAATGACTCCTCAGAGGTATTTTTTGACTTGTGTTCTGCAGAATAGACAATATACCCTAATTGGGAGGAAAAACATAGCATGATAACGGGAGTATAAACAAAGGCACAAAATATGAAAATGCATAATGTATTTGGGAAATGACCAGGAGCCCAGTGTGGATGGAGGCCATATAATGAAAAATATGTTTTGTTTTATGTTATTTTTATTTTTGTTTTATTTTATTTATTTTATGTTTTTATTTACTGAGAATGAGAGAGAGAGAGCATGGAGAGGTGTTGGGCAGAGAGAGAGGGAAAGAGATAGAATCTCTTTCTTTCAAAAGAGAGGGGTTTGATCTCATGACCCTGAAATCATGACCTGAGACAAAATCAAGAGTCAGGCTCTCAACTGACTGAGCTACCCAGACATCTGAAAAATATGTTTTGAAAAGTAGGTTAAAGCCAGATGATGAAGAAGTTGAGTGCCAGGCTAAGAAGATATAATTTTTTTTCTATACACAAATAACACAGAGTTACTAAAAGTTTTGAGCAGAAGGATATAGCATGACCATATGTAAGTATTAGTAGGTGAAGGGTGGCAGAATATGCCCCTCCAAAATATACGATTTTGGCATAAGGATTATTTTGAGTGGAAGGTGATTGGGAAGAAGCAGATATAAGAATAGCTCCCTACCTCCCCCTGTTTGCCTGAAAGCAGGAAATAAATTTATAAAGGTGTCCCCTTCCTTCTCTTTCAGAAAGAACAGAAGTTAATCACTGAAGACAGTTCTAGCTTTCACCTGCTGGGAAAATCTACACAAGAGGAATCTACACAACAAAACTGGCTGAAACTAGCACTTAGGTAATGATTACTTACCCCATATATTTACCTTCCCACAGTTTGCCACTCCTAGAGGCTCAAAGTCCTTTTCCTCTGTCTTGTCACTGCTCTAAAAAGTTGTTCTTTGTTAAGCTTTATAAGCCCAAGTTCTAACCACCCTTTTGAGTTACTCACCGTTGGATGCTCCCGTGAGTGTGCACAATGCATTTATTATTAAAATTCTGTTTGTTTTTCTCTTATTGATCTGTCTTCATCAGTCCAATTTATAGGGCCTCAGGCAATGAAGCTAAGATGGGTAGAAAGAAAATAATTTTCCCTTCCCTATTTGTGCTACCAGGAACATGATGGATGGATTCAAGATAAAAAAAGGCCAGTAAGGACCAGCAATCACCATATTTCTAGAAGGAGATGACAGAGGCCTGACTTGTCCAGAGACAGTGAGAATGGCCACAAGGGACAGATTCAATATGCAGACCGAGGTACAGAGAAGAATAGAGGTTGGCTCCAAATTTAGCTTCAGTTGGGGCTCACAGGTCATCTTCTACCACACTCTATGAATGGCCATCTCTAGTACTAGGACTTTGACCTATTTCTATTCCCCATAAAACTTAAACTTACAGACCTTCTAGATCTTCCCAGACCACAATTTACTAGGAGTGGACTAAGACTGGCAAAGGATCTGACTTCAAATCAGTAACTAGGATGGTAGAGATACTTTCAGATGAAAAAGAGGAAACAACAAGAACCAGTTTGTGAAGAAAGAGATGATGTTCAGCTCCCTCGTGGTCATGAGTGTAGAGATGGTGCCATGGTAATTAAGAACGTTTACTTGATGTTTTCTTATAGCATTTGACAGAAGTGATTACTGCTGTTTCAGATATTTGTGAACATCTAGGGTAATCTTTTGTTTGTGTTTCTTCATTTGTTTCTTTGGAAATTAACTACTGGGGAAACATAAGTTTCAGTTCTAGTGGATCTTCTACATTGAAGACAAAATAGAAAATACTCTTAGAGACGAATCTCTTCTAGAAAACTTCGTAGGTGTTAAGTTAAACATTGTAGGAAATCTTGTAACAGAGGTATGAAGGTCACAACCTTGTCTCTTATGGGGGAGACCAGTCCTTTGACCTGGTCAGGTCCTTTGGCACAGGATAAAGATCATTTATTTTACTTTCATCTATGAAGGCCCTTATTTACATAAGCAATTGCTTTTGGCCTATTATGACAGCTTATGCTTTCCTGAACCCAACCCCTGAATATCCTCTTTCCCAAAGATTCTGAGAGTCCCCAAGATTCTTGTGATCTTGGATGCTCCAATGAGGCAGCACCCCAAGAGCCCACCTCTGCTCAGGGCAACCTGCATGCCTTGCCTCAGGAACAGAAGGGACAGCCAGCACTTCATCCAAAAATCTTATTCAGGAGTAAATGGAAGTGAAACAGTTTGATGGAAAATGTGTTGCAGTTTCCAACTCCTCTGAAAGTAAACCTAATGCCCTCATGTACCTCCAGAGTAATTATTAAAGCCTTTATTGGTTGAAAAGTTAAAAAAGATTCAGATCATTGGAATTAATACATTGAAGTGAACAGTTTAGGTTATAATACTTGCTTTTACAGCCTCTAAAACCCTTGTGAAACATAATTTTTTTTAAAGATTTTATTTATTTATTTGACAGAGAGAGAGATCACAAGCAGGCAGAGAGGCAGGCAGAGAGATGGGAGGAAGCAGGCTCCCCGCGGAGCAGAGAGCCCGATGAGGGGCTCGATCCCAGGACTCTGAGATCATGACCTGAGCCGAAGGCAGCAGCTTAATCCACTGAGCCACCCAGGTGTCCCTGTGAAACATAATTTTTTAAAAGATTTTTTTTAAAGATTTTATTTATTTATTTGACAGAAACAGAGATCACATTAGGCAGAGAGGCAGGCAGAGCGAGAAGGGGAAGCAGACTCCCCACTGAGCAGAGCACCTGATATGTGGCTTGATCCCAGGATCCTGAGATCATGACTTGAGCCGAAGGCAGAGGCTTAACCCACTGAGCCACCCAGGTGCCCCAATTTTTTAAAAGATTTTATTCATTTATTTATTTTAGAGAGAGAGAGGGCACAAGTGGGAGGGGCAGAGAGAGGAGAGAAAGTCCCAAGCAGATTCTGCCCTGAGCATGAAGCCTGACACAGGCCTCAGCACCGGCTCAATCTCAGGAGCCTGAGATCATGACCTGAGCCAAAACCAAGAGTTGGACACTTAACTGACTGAGCACCCAGGTGCCCCTGAAACATAATTTTGAAAAATATATTCTTGAATGACTAAAACAAAAATATAAAGTGAATATGGTACCGCAGTTCTGGGAATTTTGATGTGTTCTTTTGTAGTTATTCTTTAGCAGTGTGTTGATCCAATTAACATTTTATGATATTTGTTACCTGCCAAAAAGTATTCACAGCCTAGGATTCTTGAGCAATTGTGAGTGTGTGCCTACACACACACGTGTGTGTATATACATGTGTGTTTGAGGTTTGCCTCTACTTACAGATGAAAACTTGTGTAAATTTGCCATGTGGGAAACAATTCTGTTTTGTTTTGTTTTTTTAAAGATTTTATTTATTTATTTGACAGAGAGAGATCACAAGTAGGCAGAGAGGCAGGCAGAGAGAGAGGGGGAAGCAGGCTCCCAGCTGAGCAGAGAACCCGATGTAGGGCCTGATCCCAGGAACCCGGGATTATGACCCGAGCTGAAGGCAGAGGCTTTAACCCACTGAGCCAGCCGGGTGCCCTGACAATTCTGTTTTTCAGCAAAAAAACAGAACCTGAGTCCTATGCTATATCATCACCTGACAGTTTGTAGAAGAAGGAAACATCATCTGGAAGGGAAATATGTGCAGGAAATTCACTATGACTCTCTTTGATTTGAAGGCGGTTTCCACAAAGCTGGTATGTGCATGTGTGTGTATCTGTTTCTCTCACAACAGAAATGAACAAATATATAACAAAGAAGATGTTTTAACAAGACTGAGTTTTACTCCTGTGTTTGGTCCTTAAAACAAATATTTCCAAGATAAAAACTTCCCAAGCTAGGGGAAACAAATAGTCGCCTTCTTTGTAAAAATGCCTTCTTGCCACCAACAAGAATATGTTAGGGAATTATAGCAGGCCATGATGCAAATTCTCGTGAGGCAGGCTCAGTATGGCACTAGGAATAGAAAGCCCAGACTCTTTCTCAGAGCCTTGGACTCCATCTCGAGTTAAGTCCGCTCTGCCGCAGGCCTCCTTCTGGCTTGTTCCCAACCCGTGGCTTCTCATATTCAACCTTGTCTACATCTGGCAGTTCCCCCAAGTCCCACGCTTAGTGGAAAAATACCATCTGCACATGCTATGTCCCATCCTCCGTGGCTGGAAGACACTGATGACATGTAGGACTCTAGACCTGCAGAGTCGATTCCAGGAATGAATGATTTTTCATAGCATGTGTCCACAAATCATTCCATTCTATAGATGGTCAGGCTGAGTCTCCAGGATTGAATGACTTGCCCTCTGAAAATCCCTATAGAGCAAAGATGGAGCCAGGTTCATAAGGTGGGGAGGGCCTCCAAAGAAGTGGGTGACCCCACATGCAAACTCAGGAAATGAAAATGTGGCCTTGGGCTCTAGTGCAGGAGGGCTAAGTATAGTCGCTCCAGCTGGAAGACAGCCGGTGCTCAGGGGGCCAGCTCCAGGGGCCGACACAAAACCACTCTAGGAGCCTTAATGGACACAGGTGGATAGCATAGTTCTTTTAAATCTCTCCTAAAAGAAAATCTTTCATCAGTCTAACTCCGAGTGTTGACTGTATTACCATTTTTTAAATTAAGGATAAAAAGAGGTAGCGGTGAGGAGGAGAAGGAAGAGGTGTTCATTCTTGAGAAATCAGAGCTACCGTCCATGAGTTGTTAGGGAATGATTTTTAAAGTTGATTTTCTTGCTTCCTTAAAAAAAAAATTTATTTTCACAGACACCTACTTAACTTCTCCTTTACAGTATTCTTTTTGTTTTGTGAAAGCCTAAGAAGTGCATCTGTCAAAGTGTGACTCCTCGCTGTCCAGGTGCGGGAATAAGGCTCCTGCTCTGTCTGCCTCACCTTCAGAGCTGTCAGAATGCCGCCCCGAGGTGCTAACCCCACGGTGGGTGGGGTGAACCCAACATAGGGACCAGCGAGGTCTCTTCTCCACCCTCCAGGGAACCCCAGCCTCCCTGCGTGCAGGGGGCGGTGGCAGAACAGAGTGGGTATGGGTAAGGGTTTTGGGGTCAGATAAACTGAGGAGTCGAACCAAGCTTTCACTTCTTACGGCATGCCCATGTGCAAAGCTCAGGTTAATCCTTTCTACCTCAGCAATAATAATACCAGACCCTGAAACAGAGGCTGTGAGAAAAGATGACAGGACAGCATAGAATATTTCACAAAGGACCCTGCCAGGGATATCATCATCAGTACACTTTTCAGGGGATCCTGCTTAGCATGGAAATAATACTCCTGAACAATTTAGGGAATCATTGTCGCTTTTATTCCACCTAAAACACTTCTGTAGGGGCACCTGGCTGACTCAGTCGGTAGAGCTTGTGACTGGATGTCCCACATCAGGTGCAGAGATAATGCAAAAATAAAATGTTTTAAAATAAATAAATAAAACACTTTAGCAAGACACGATTTGATGTTAGATATAGCGTACTGGGGACAGGGTTAATTAGCAAATGACAGCGGTTCCAAGGGATAACTCACAGAGAATAGCTCATTGTATCACTGCCAGAAATAGAGAGAGAAAACTGTTCTTAAATGGCATTTCAAATGTCTCCTTTTTTTTTTTTTTTTTTCCTTCTCTCTCAATTTAAGGTCATATGAATTTGCTTCCTGCTGGAAGTTAAGGTGGCATTCCGCTATGGGAGCCCAGCTATGCCGAAACGGCTGCTTGTTTACCCGTTTGCCATTAGTTAGGGGTCTTCCATATTTTCCTATGCGTTTTCCCCTTCCTCCAAAGCAGGGGCCACCAGGGGCACTTGCTCCCCCACCAGGTAACTAGCTCTTGCTCAGTGAACTCTTTTTCTTCGATGAACCGTTGGATGCAGTGGAGCCATTTACCGCTGGGGGGATTTCTCCAAAGATACAACCTACCAGCTGAGTTCCCCAGCTCATCAAAGCCACTCTCTCCGTCCAAATTTCTGTGTTTAACTCTAATCCTCAATAAACGGGCAGGTGTTTATGTTGCTTTGGGGTTCCCCCCCCCCTTAGGGTTTTGGTTTTTTTTTTTGGTTTTTTGGTTTTTGTTTGTTTGTTGTCACTTGTTAGCTCCTTTTCTGTTTTTGTTTGGATCCAAGTCTACTCCTTTGTGTTTTCTTCCTGCAAACTTTTTGTTGTTGTTGTTCTCTCCAAAAAAAGGTTTTTCCCTGAAACTTTTAGCTTCCCTGAGGCTGGGCCGGTAGACTTATGTGGCTTGGAATTTGTTTATGTGCTTTGAAAATTCTAATTATAGCTCTTTGGGGAGTTGCTGTGCAAAGTGCTGTATACAAGAAGAGCTGGATGGTGGACTGACAGGCTGGCAGGGATTAAACATGCTGTCCTCTGGGGCTGGGTGCAGCTGCCACCACTAACGCCACAACATGGAACTCTGGGACAAAGGTTTGTTGTGACGTGTTGTTGTATTGTACTGGGCTCTTAGAAGGGGGCCTGGTTAAAGGACAGGAATGCAGCACTGTGACGTAGGGTGAAGTAGACGGCCTCCCTGTGCTAATTTAGGGGCACCAAGGCGTTGCTCCCCAAACGGGGCAAGTCTTTCATTCTCTAGCTGAAAGGTCAAGTGTGGAATCTCAAAATCCCTGCCCAAGCCACAGTGTGCCACTTCTTGAGAAAGAGTCACTGGCTGGTCATCAAGCAGCAACGAGGAGACAACATGGGGTCAATCCCCTTAGAAGGAGAGGCTTTGGAGTAGCCTTATTCATGAACTTATTCATACATTTTGTTCCTGGGCTAGTGCAATGAGGATAAAATAAATTTTCCAGTTGAGGGTAACTCTGAGGAGTCTCAAGATGGCTACTTCATCTTCCTCCCACCGCGTCGCTCTACCGTCCAGCTTACAGTCCCCCATGAACATTCAGCCTTGTGGTCTAAGAATTGGTTGTCTTTTTCCAAACCCCGAGTGTCTATTTTTTGTCATTATTTGCAAATGCCCAGGCCCAGGGGAAGGTCAATGGAAACATCAGGTTGCTTACACCTTTGCTTCTCAAAGTGCGGCCCATGGGCAGCAACATCACCTACTAACATCTTACTTGCTGTGCATGAAGAGTCCAGCCCCCAGCCCAGACATACCAACTCAGAATCTGTTTTTTAACAAGGTCCCCAAATGATGTATGTGCACATTAAAGTTTAAGAAGCACTGGCTTAGATCTCCACGTAGATTTATTCAATTTTGGTTTGCACATTAGAAAGACAATGGATCATTTCTGGATGTTGAAAGAGGATATGAGGACACAAGAAAAAGCATCCCATTCTATGCCTTGAGAGATTCACTTGCGTGTCTTGAGGGCCCATCACGATGATGCCTCAGCCCGGGCACTTTACCAGTTTGTCCCTGTGCTGCCTGGATCTATCCCTGCCACCTGCCAGTGACCAGGTCTCCGTCATCCCCCCTCTGGACTCCGTCTTGGGGTTCCCAGCTGGGGAAGGGAGCAGCGCCGCTTCCCCTCTGCTCCAGCTCTTGCTCTCTTCTTGGGCAGCCTCTGTTTCTGGTCTCTGAAGTGGCAACTCTGCCACAGACATAGTCTCCAACCACTGACAGAAAAGGGGGTATATTCCAGAACTCTGAGGCCCAGGGCAGCTGCAGTCTGCTCTTCTGTTAGCTGGAGCCCTTGGCTATCTGCTTCCTGGGCTCTAATATTCACCTCTCTTTCAAGCAAGAACATCTCCCTTCAAGTGGCCACCTCTTTTCCGGAGGGGGTGCCAGGAAGTGACAGGGTTGGGAGAAGAAAGGGGCCCCATGCAAGATGGCGGGAAGTGGTGGCCAAAGGACAGAGTTGGTCCCCAGAGGATGCTCTGTGGAGATGGGGAAGAAGAAATTCAGCAGAGAGTCTGCTATTCCATGTGAAGTTTCTTTCTGAGCTGTGCTATGTAAGAGCCTCCTTCCATTTTTCAAGCAAGGCTTTAGCAAAGTCTGCTGTCTCCATCTCCTTGGCAGGAGAGCTGAGGTTCTGGGACCACGTCTGCCCTGTGGTCAGGTGGTGTGGTGAGAGGACATAGTCCCTCACACTAGAAGGCACATCAGGGACCTGAGTGACCTCGATTTCGGGGGAAGCAGGAAGTTGAGGCCTGTAACTATGAAGTTGAGACCTGTAACAAAGCCCCCCAGATTCAAAGAGATCTTGGGGGAAAACCCTGTATTTGCCACAGAATATGGGATGGGGGACCCTGGACAAATTACTTTTTTTAATTAAAGAACGAGTGCCCCCAGAAGGGACTTGGATCACCTAGGAAAGAGTGATACTACTGAACAGTTACCCTTCCTGCCAGGACATAAAGGTTCTGGAGGGGAAGAGAGATTAGATTGAATGGAGATCAGGAAAAGCCACTGTGGGCCTGCCTGCATCCAGCCCTGAGAACCACCATTGTCAAATCCTGCTTCAACCCTTTCCTCTTGGCCCCTTCTCTGTCAGACACAAAGTATCTGTCTGAACCCGAAGTTCTAGAATCATTACTGATATTGCATAATGCATAACCCCTAAGAAGATTCTGTCTGTGGAATGCACTTGGAGGATCTCCACAGGAACCACCACGTCCTGACACCTGCCTAGCCAAGTCTCAGCTGAGCTGTGCAGACTTGGCGGCAAGAGAGCTTGGGTTAACTTAGCTGGCCCTTGTAAGCATGGAAGGATCGCTGCCTTTCCTGTTTCCGGAAGAGAGCCTCACTCTACCTACCCAGCGCACTGCCTGCCAGCAACACACCAGAGGCTTCAAAGGAACGACGGAGCCTTCTTTGGTGTGGAAGTGTTGACTGGTGCGAACAGGTATGGTTGGGTAGGTCATGAGATGCTTGGTTGTCTTTGTTCAGTCTTACAGCCCTCATTTCCCTAGAAACCTGAAAAATCTATCCACACCACTCGTGGTCTGCGGGCTCTGCCTCCGTCTCCAATAGTGCTCAACCTTTGGAGGCCATAAGCATCAACTGGGGTGACTGTCAAAGATGCAGATGCCCGGGCCCTGAGTCCAGTTGGGATGTGGAGGTTGGTGGTCCGTGGACCCACGGGGAGAAGTCCTCCTCCTGTGCTTGGCCTTGGGCCATTCAGCGTGCCAACTCCAAGCTCCCCACCTTTCAGAGTCATGAATTTCTGCTCCTTCCTGGACTGGGATGCTTAAACTCCCCTCAGGGCTAGGTTCATGCTTTTTGCTTCTGGCATGTTCCTACTTTAAGAGCCACTTATTTGCCCTGCCTAGTCAGGTTCCTCTTTTTCAGTTTCTCTGACTCCTTCTTAATGTTTCCCCCTCACATCCCTCACAGAGCTCCTTTTAATTCTGCCCTTTCTGATGCTTCCTCTCTCCACTTAACCTTCTGGAAATAATTCACCTTCGTAATAGTCCCTTTTATATAGACCTCCGAACTGACTGAAACACATTTACATTTAAAGGAAAACTTGTCTTTTCTCTCATTAACATATTTTAAATACCAAGACTCCGTCTTTATTTGATTCCAGATCTATGGGCATGGAAGGAGCCCTGACAAACTTAACCTACCTCAAAATTGTTGCTGTGGCCAAATCACCATCCCCGTAATGGGGTGGGGGGGAGGGGTGCCCTCCATCCGCTTTCACCTTGGAGTACCCAAAGAGGTCTCACTGGTCCCAGTCACCATTACAATGAAAGGAATGGTATCCTTTCATTGTAAATTTAGCAGTTTAATAGGGCCTACATTCCTTATTTTAAATGAAAAAGAAGATAGTTTGAAGATTTATATTTACTAAATGAGTGGAAAAAGTGCTTAAAATACATTATAATCACAGGAACATAGAAATCATTTTTTAGGTATTAAATTGAAGTTTTAGATTCAAATCACTTTTTATTCATCCAGATTCTTTTGGTAAGGTCTCAAAGCTTTAAAGGAAAGGACAGCTTGCTGAATTAAGGATTGAACTGTTTAAAACTTAATGAGACAGATCATGAATGACCTATCATTTTGTAGTTTGGTTTTTAATGTATCTTCTATAAATGTGGTGTTGAGTAATACTCCGCTTTTTTTACTCAAGAGCTAAGCTGATAGGAGGAAAAAACCAAATGGAGTTTATCTCCACTCCAGAGAAAACAGACATGGCTTCCAGAGCAGTGCGGTATGACCGCCACCTAGTGGCAGCATATCCTCACCACAGAAGCCCTGCCTCGTGGAAGCAGGGGAGGGCTACCATAGGTGCAAGGCTAATTTACAAAGGAAAGCCGCCACATGACTACAGTCCAGTGGTATTTGCCTTCATGTCAACGCTTAGAGCTTCTAGGGTTACTTTAAGAAATATGTATTTGTTGGGGCGTCTGGGTGGCTCAGTGGGTTAAGCCTCTGCCTTCGGCTCAGGTCATGATCTCAGGGTCCTGGGACTGAGCCCCGCATCAGGCTCTCTGATAACCAGGGAGCCTGCTTCTTCCTCTCTCTCTACCTGCCTCTCTGACTACTTGTGGTCTCTGTCTGTCAAATAAATAAATAAAATCTTAAGAAAAAAAAAGAAATATGTATTTGTCGATACAGTTTCAAAAGAAGTTTTCTAGGGACACATAAATCAGGGTCTTCACTCTCAGAAATTTATCTTTATTTCACGGAGGCTCCAAATAAACTATATATATATATATATGGTTCCAATTTCCTCTCAGTTTCATTCTAGCCCAGGAAACACTTAGTGATTAAAAAAAAAAAAAAAGCAATAAGGTTTGCTGATGTTTGTAGCATTGGAATCAGTTAAGGAAAGAATGTGGACTCACTTAGGTGAGTATTTTATTATTGTCAACCCATTTGCCCCAACTGTTAAGCAGAGAAGCTGAAATAGATACTAAGATGCTCTCCATGAAAAGTTCCAAGACTTCCATTTCTTAATTTCCACCCTACGGTGGACCAAAATGTTTGGAAACTTCAGCTAGGCTGCTCCGAGGCGCTGCACCGGCTCCGACCCTCCCAACCCCCACACACACATTACTGTGGGTGATTTCAAAGCTGACCCATTTTCATAACCTGATTCTATCCCTTCTGGGAAATGAAGCATCACAGAAATATCTCAACTGGCCAGTTGGTCAAACCATCTTTGCTCCTGGTCATTCGCATCTATGGGCTTCTCAAATGAAGTTGGCTAAGAAGACAAAGTCTTTGAGTAAAGCCCACAAGATTCAAAAGCGTGTAACCTGACATAGTTTCATTTTGTTGAGTGAGCAGCTACTTTTGCAAACTTAAAAACAAATGCTGGTGTGTTCAAGGTTTCATTTCAGTCCCTGCTTTCAGAATTCAGAAATCAGTGCCAAGACAATTAGGCATGACCTTTCCATACAGATGGTGCCTCCCTTCGCAGGTGCAAACAGCATCTGTCACACCAACCCTGAAATGCAGATGTTTGCATATTTGTAAGACTAGTGTCTTAAAATGGTGATCGGAGCGCCAGAGTCAAGGCTTTGTAGCAGGGAGCATCATATCACGTAATCTGTTCAAATGACTTGATAAGAAAGCCTCGCTGCAGTTCTAGGAAATTAGATGACATAAAATGAAGCCCTCCTCTTAAACCACATGCACGTGTGCTCTCTTAAAATCATTGGATTCACGTAGAAACCCTGCTGCGTCTCGAAGGCATGCTGATTCACTGTGAGAAGAGGTGTTTGGGAAATGTACGTGATCACCAGGCTTCAATACAAAGCAGAATGCATACTCAGCGTGCGTTGGGTAGCTTCCGCAATCCTGCATCATTGTTTCCCCAAAGTCCTAATATCTCACAGTTAAAAGGGATCTTAAAAGTTACTTCCTCCAAATATAAGAATTCTTCACTAGCAGCTACAAGGCAGGGGTTAGGAAGATTTGGTAGTGATCCAGCCCTGAGAGTGGCCAAGAAGATTGAGAAACAAGAATAAACCTGTTGAGAAATCCATCTGTTTTTCTCACCAGTGACCCTCAAATCCAAATAATGTCAAATGCTAAGATGCTGATCCAGGCAGGGGCAGACCACCTTCATTCCCCCACCCTGCCCGCCCCGCTGACTCCCAGGCTTTCTACACTCTCTGGCCTCTGACCTAATATTACGTGACTAAGACTGTACTCCTTTCTTTTTTTTTCCAAAAGATTTTCTACTTTATACCTCCTAATTCTCAAAGTAATATTTTATAACTTAGAAGATATAAAAACAACATAAGCATTTAAAAATGTGTCCATAATTCCCCTATCCAGAGATGCTTCCAGTCAATGAAAGGCCTATTTCCTCCATGTCCTCTTTCCTATCAATTTTTCTTTATGTGATTGAGGTCATTTGTATATCTATAGTGAAGACCCTTTAAAAAAAAGCACATTTTTCAAGGCTGCCTAATAATCCACTCTATCGGGCTGTGCTAAACCTTCTAGAACAGAGGCCCAGAGATCCCCTATACGTACTGGATAGTGGAAGGGTCTCAGGTGTCTGGGAACAGGTTGGCCAAGATGACTGGGGACATTCAGGGGTGCAGGGCAGTGGCTACTTAGAAACTTGGATGGAAGTATTTTAGTCTTTTAACAACCAACTTTGAGTGTTTGACAAGCAGGAAGGGAGTGTAAGGGAACTGGAGGGACTGGCCAGGGGCAGAAGGGAAGCATTTTATTATGGTAGCTAAGGAAACTCCTTCTGAGAAGGTGACCTTTGAACAGAACACCTGAGTGAAGTGAAAGAGGAAACCACATGAAATCTAGAGGGAGAGAAAACCAGGAAAAACGAAAAGCAATTATAAACCCCTGAGGCAAAAATGAACCAAGTTCAAGAAGGAGCAAGGAGGACGGCAAGGCTAGGTTGAAGAGCGTGAGGAGAATGCCAAACGTGTATGTCTAGGAGATACCCTATCCCTGTTTCAATAATACAGCAGCTGAAAATACTGGTAGGAATAGAGATGAAGTCCACAGCTCCCACGAACTTGATCCTTGCCCTTGGGACTTGGCTCAACCGTGGATTACAGTGGATGTGGGCACACGTATGGCCCTCGAGAAGTTCTGAAAGAATGGAGCTTTCCTGGGGGATGTACCACAGTGTGATTCTGAAGGAGCCTCAGTGCAAAACAAGGATTTCCCACCGCGGCAGGGGACCCTTGATTCTCCACCTTCCCTGCTGCGTTTTGCGAAGTGTCCTGCTGTATTACTTCTGTACAACTTTCGAACACTGGTAGATGATATGAGGGAATGAAACCACACCACAGGCTTAGGAAAAGAAACCAGTATTTCACATTAGATAAAGAAGGCTGAGAACGGAGTTCAAGATTGACTATTGAAAATGAAAAGTAGGAAAGCAAGAGAGAAAAGGGGAAATAAGAAAGAGGCAAGAGGAAGGGCTGGGAAGACCCGAGTAAATTTTACACCCTGAAGTTAGTGAGTTATAGCCATATTCAGACAGCCTATTCAACAAAGAACCTAGGACACTGGAAGAAAATAAAACAGGGTCTCAGTTAATTCAAGATGACCCAATTACCTTAGCCCTTGATACTGGATTAAACGATCACATAATTGTGGCAGAGAACACACAGGTGGTGGTTTCAAGCAAAACTAAATTGGCATATTTTTAAAAGCAATATGGCAACTCTGAGCCTGCTACAGAATTAAGGGAGAGATGGAAGCCCTCCCGTTGGAGAGCTGGTCTGCAGCTGAAAAATGTGGTCAGTTCTTTCTTTCTCTACTGTTTCTGTGCTCTGATTTAATATGAAATGGTGATTTTTTTTTCTTTTTCATGAGTTGGAAGAGCAGACGGTAGGAAACAGAGTAAGACTCCCTCAATCCCAAGCTATGGTTACCCCAGTCCATGGTTTCCCTTACAAAATGTATCCTTTATTTCTGACCAACATAAATGGTGAAGGGGAGATCATGTTTATTTAATAACACACTCAACTAAGGAAGCTGAAACACTGTTCCTTCTGTGAAGAGAATGAGTAGAATTGCCATTGCTAGGTAGCCAGGTAAAAGCAGACATCATGATATTTAAGCTTTCTGTAGAGAGAGAAAAAAAAACAGAATAAGGATCTTTAACTATATAGTCATTTTTTAAAAGTTCTCTTTAGAGGAGTCTCAAGTGTTAGAAGCCTATTCTTCTAATAAAGGAATTCAAATCTAGACACAATACTTCTCCCAAATTCTCTTTATGAGACAATTAATGGTTTGGATATGATAATCATTCAAATAAAGGCCCAAGATTTCTTGACAAAGAAAAATTTTCCAACAAAGCATAAGATATTCCAGAATTGTTAAAACAGCTTGAATGTTTGTATCCATTTCTATGTTCAAAACCCATATGGAAAGATTTCAGTGCTAGGAACCAGTACCACTGAAAAGAATATTGAAATAAGGGGCATCTGGGTGGCTGAGTCCTTAAACATCTGCCTTTGGCTCAGGTCATGATCCCAGCATCCTGGGATAGAGCCCCACATTGGGCTTCTGCTCAAGTAGAGAGTCTGCTTCCCCCTCTCCCACTTACCCTGCTTGTGCTCTCTCTCTCTGTGTCAGATAAATAAATAAAATCTTTAAAATAAGAAATTGAAATAAGTCGAAAGTAAGTTATGTGGTATTAAATATATATATATCATATTTGGAAACAAAAGTTGCAGTTTCTTTAGTAACATCTATGTATATGTGTATGTGTGTGTGTGTATATATATATATCCAAAAATATATTTATATCCAAACAATCTAATGTAAAATATATTACCAAATATTTTTATGAATACCCATCATTTTGTTGAAACCATCTTTTAACACTGCAGTGACCGGTACCACTCCACTACTGAACGAGTAGTTAGTGGAGCAGGGGGGTAGTAGGGAAGGGAGGGAGCCTGGGGAAAATGGAATAAGTGACAGAAAGAATAACCTCAAAGGAGAGAGTCACAAACGGGAAAGCAAAATGAGAAAAGGAGAAGGGCAGGAAGACTGAAAATGGGAAAAGGGTGATCTTAGCCAGTTTTGCTTCTTTCCGGAAAAAAACGAGGAGGAGAGGTTAAGTAAAAGAAAAACCAGAATTTGCTAAAATGGGAACAAAATGATACTGAAACACTGAACAAAACGCTCTAGAAAGAGAACAGGAAATCTCTGCCCAGCTGCTCCTATTTCTGCCGCACGTATGCTCAGCCCCTCCCGGGCCAGGGCTGACATCTGTTTGCCAGTGGACCCTGTGCTCCTCTCCGTACAAGCTGTAGCAAAAAGAATTTTAAATGTTTCTGTACAATCGGTTATGTGTTATCAGGGCTGGAATTTCTCCCACGCAATCAGAGTACCCCGATCTCATAAGTCACTGACCAACAGAGAGGCTGGGAAGAACCTTAAGGAAAGTGAAATAATACCGGGTACAGACCCTCTCCTTTAGGAACAGCTCCTCTCTCTTGGTGCCTTGTAAGACAGTCTCCTCAGACATTAACGGGCATGGGAGTCACATTGGGATCTTGTTTCAGTGTGGGTGCTGGTTCCAATGGGCTGGGGCAGAAATTGTGCATTGTAACAAGCCCTCGGCCATGCCAGTGCTGTTGGTCTTTAGTTCCAGAGCAGCCTGGTAATCCCTGCGTGAGTGAGGGTGTGTGTGTGTGTGTGTGTGTGTGTGTGTGTGAGAGAGAGAGAGAGAGAGAGAGAGAGAGAGAAGGGAAAGAATCCAGAAGCACATTCTTTCCTGCAAGTAGAGAGAGAGAAAGCGGGAAGCTGGGCAGGTTCCTTGTTCATTCATTGCTGCCCTTTGCCCAACTCCCCAGCCTTCAGAGAGAAAGCAGTTTTCTGTGAGCACTTGCAGGTGGGTGGGCTTTCTCGCCGAGGCACCCCCCAGGAAGCAGTGCCCGTGGTGAGTCAGCCCAGGGAAGGACGTGGAGCTCAGAGACTCTGGGCACTGGGCTGAACTTTCCAATCATTCCCTCCTCAGAGAAAACAGTGATTGTCTCTGAATCATGCCCATTTGAACATTGCGAGTGTGTTGGAAAGCCTGGGTAATGGAGGCAGACATACTGATATGGTGCTAAAAACCAGACTTCAGAATTGAGGCTAGTGGTTTGACTGATTTCTTCACCCACTGTAAAGATGATCCTGAAACAGAACCTTCCTCGGAGACCCTTGCATTTGGGAAACAGAAGGAGGGGGTGCTCGTGCCCTCTTCTCCAAGGCTAACAGCCCCTCGGAGAAACTGTGATTGGCCTCGTGAAAAGAGTTGGAATGGATAGTCCCAATCCCGGATGGTGTGACCTCATCCTTATTTTCTTTGACAGAAACTGCATGTTGTCCTCAGGGTAGCTACCTAAGTTTGCATACTTCCTGGCTGACAGAACACTCCTGCCCGTGCCTTGGGGCCAGGGTGGTGAGTGTCAGTGGGAGGAGTAACTAAGTTTCACTTCCTTGCTGGTTGGAGACTCAGCCGCAGTGGGCTCCTTTCTCAGAGGAGGAGAGAGTGAGGAGTTGTAGGACCCATCTCTCTCTCTCTCTCTCTCTGCCTCTTCCTGTAGCACCTGGCAGGGGCTCAGCAGACGTGAGGAGCGCGAATGGGCAGAGCAGAATCTCTAGAAGGGAAGATGAGCACCCAGGATCCTTCAGATCTGTGGAGCAGATCAGATGGAGAAGCTGAGCTGCTCCAGGACTTGGGGTAAGAAAGCAGGCTTGGGTGAGCCCTGACTCCCAACTCCCACCCAAAGTCTCGCCTTGGTTGATTTTCTTTAGCACCCTGCCATATCGGTCTTCTCTGCTTTCGCCGCACTCACCTGAGCCCGTTAAGCATCTTTCTGCTAGGGACCAATCGCATTTCAAAAGTGTATAGTGTTTTCCCAAGGTGTGAAGACATCCAAATGGAGAGAATGGGAAGAAAATCCAATGTTGGGTGTTCTTTTGAGCCTAGGGTCAGAATGGAGAGGTGTGAGTTGATGTTGCTTGGTTTTCTTGATATGGATCTGGTTTATGAATAAAAGTGCTGTTCAAATGTTTGGGGCTCTGAGCTGTTGACAGTAAGAGGGCTGTCTTGCCGGTAAGATAAACAGCCCAGCCTACCGCTAGGGAAGGGACTTTTTCAAAAGAGAAAGAATGAGGAAGTGTCTGCCCTGTCCCATCTGGGTTTCTCTCTCCTGACACCGCATTTATGAGCTCGAGCTCTTGTCTGTATACATCTGTATGCACAACTTTGAGCCTTTTAAATGTTAACGAATCAGGAAGAGGATAAAATTTATGCCTCAAGCAGCTTTTAAGTTTAAGTAGGTGGAGTCATCGTAGTTCTGTCTTTATTTTTTATTATTATTTTTTCCTTTATTTTAAGATTTTATTTATTTATTTGAGAGACAGTGAATGAGAGAGAGAGAGCATGTGAAGGGGGAGGGTCAGAGGGAGAAGCAGACTCCCTGCTGAGCAGGGAGCCCGATGCGGGACTCAATCCCGGGACTCCAGGATCATGACCTGAGCCAAAGGCAGAAGTCGCTTAACCAACTGAGCCACCCAGATGTCCCGTAGTCCTGTCTTTAAGGGACCAGATGAGACAACCCATCGGGGTATTTATTAAAAGAAGCAAGTTACAGAAGAGAGGTGTAGGGGGTTTCTAGAGAAACTGGACCTTTACCCTAAAGCATCAGAAATATCCTAACGAGGCTGGCTTTGACACCTGTGCTTCACAAGGGACAAGACCAGAGCCTGTTTGTAAACCGCACTATCTCTGCAGCAACCCACGGGCATAGAAACTGTCATCTCCATCTTACAAAGGAAGAAAATGGCACCAAAGGGGTTGGAAAAACTTGCCTACGTCACACATCAACAAATGGCAAAGCTGGGATGGCAGGCTGCAAACACCTGTGTTCTTTACCAGAGAAAAACTGAAACAGGGATGAAATCTCTGCATTAAGATGGCAGAGATTGTATCTTTTTGTGTAGTATACTTGTCAACGTTCTCAGTAAAGTCGTTTCTTCAGATTTTAAAATGGAAGTCTCAATTCAACTCTACCTTCACAATGTAAATCAGATATAACAGCTAGAATTTTCTATAAAGCCAACTCCCCTTATGGGGAGTTTGGAGTTTAGGATACTACTGTTCTTCCAGGCTGAAACTCCAAAGAGAAAGGGGCAAAATGCCCCTGAGCAGCCAAACGGGTGTAACCGAGTCCGGGCACTAAAGCTAGATTTTGGGGCTCTCACTTAGAGCCTTATTAAATTATTAAAGTATAAGTCTTTACATGCTTCATTATCAATATTCCCATGATCAGCAGGAAGCGCCAAAGGAGAAGAGAGAGAAAGGAGGTATTCAATTCTGGTTCTTTAATTAAGCCATCCTGAGCCCACATTCTGTGCTCGAGTGACGTTGTCACCTCCTTGGATGACAAGGACGAGCTCGGTGATGTCTCCTCTCTCCACCGTATGCCCATAACAGGAAGTGACTGGGTAAAACCCACAAGGAAAACAGAATTTTGCCTTCCCTCCATGGTCAGAGAATGGACGTTCAGTAGAACCCAGAAACATCCCAAAAAGGTGCATGTATGTCCAAACTTTTGTATTTCAGAAGCCTGGAAATTTACTGAATATTTAAGAATGGTTTCCATAACAACAGACAAGCTACAATTAAATTGGAAAATCACCCTACAGTGGAGGTTCTCAACCTTAGCCGTGTACTAGTATCACACAAGAAGTTTTTATTTAAAAAATTCTTGTCCAGGGGCAGCTGAGTGGCTCAGTCTGTTAAGCGTCTGCCTTTGGCTCAGGTCATGATCTCAGGGTCCTGGGACCAAGCCCCATATGGAGCCCCACATCAGGCTCCTTGCTCAGCAGGGAGTCTGTTTCTCCCTCTCTTTCTGTCTTTCTCCCCAGCTCGCGCTCTCCTTTGTTCTCTCTCTCTCTCAAGTGAATAAATAACAATTAAAAAAAGAAATTCCTGTCCAGGCCACATGCCAGACAAATGACATTAGTATCACGGGAGTGAGTGTTTCCTTTTTATACTCCCCAAATGATTCCAGAGAGAGACCAAGGTTGCGAGTTGCTGCATAGGATATAAATCCATCAGAAGTGCTGAAAAAAACGAGGCTTTTTTTTTCATTTATTGGGTATGTCCCTGAATCCTAAAACCATTAATAAATGTTGACATTTTATTTGTTGGTTTGGAAGCTTGCTTAACAATTTTATTAAGGTGTACTTTGCAGATAAAACTCATTCAAGTGTATAAATCCACAATTTTTAGCGACTTTAAAGTGGTTCAAACATCACAAAAAATCAATTTTAGAACATTTTCACCACCCCAATGAGAACCTTCAGGAGCATGTTTTTTTTTAAATATAATTTTAAAAAATATAATAAGTATATTTTTAAATATAACGGGGTGCCAATAAACCACTTGGACAAGAGGCGATTTCTACAGTCTGCCTATTTCCCTGGTATAAATACTTCTACCGTAGGCAATTTCAAGCTGCCAACAGTTTAACAACCTAACTGTATAATTTCTGAAAATTTAATAATGGACTTGAGTGAGTACTTGCCCTTTCAGGACATTGCTGATAGACCTTTTGCAAGTGATTAATATCTGAGAAAACTTGAAAAGGACCAGTTGCCCCTGGCAGAATTCTGAATATAAATGAAACTTTTTCTTTGAAACTTTAAGTCACTGGTTAGGTATGATCTGTACCAAAACTTCAGCCAAATTCAGTTTTTAAAAAGTGCCACAAAACCAAAATGATTTCATGTAATTGATAAATAATATGTGGCTGGTTTTAAAGATTTAATTTTTAAATTATTTTAAATATATTACTTGAATTGTTAGGTAGATTCTTATGTCGTATTTTGGGTAGATATAAACAGATGATGTGTTGGTTAGAGCGATATCATACATCCTCGTTCTTGGGTCCCTATTTTTATTCAGGCTCTGGAATATGTGAGTTTTGAAAATTAAACCCTGAGCTTCAGCAAATTAATCTGTCACTTGCCTTTCTAGGACACACATGGCTTACTCAGAGCATCGATTTATTCTTTGCTAAAGTACCTAATTCAGGCATCTAAGATGCATTTCTGAGTCTCATTTATAAAGCATCAATCTAAAAACACTTATTTTCTGGGGCACCTGGGTGGCTCAGTCGGCTAAGCATCTGCCTGTGCCTCAAGCCATGATCCCAGGGTCTGGGGATCCAGTCCCGCCCTGGGCTCCCTGCTCACCAGGGCTTCTGCCTCTCTCTCCCCCTCTGCCCTCCCCATACTGGTGCTCTGTGCTTGTGTGCGTGCTCTCTCTCTCAAATAAATAAAATCTTAAAAATTTTTTAAAAAACAAAAACATTTATGTTCTTTAATCCTAAATGTGTTAATGTGTCCAAAGCAAAGGAGAAATAACCCCATCTGTGATTGTCGCTCAGCTTTACTTACACTTTGGCGGGATGGGACTGGGAGAGGAGGTGGGCTTCGGGGAAGACAGGAGGGGCAAAGGGCGCTGAGAATGGTCAGTGATAAGGAAGAGGTGGGCTGGGAACAGGGAGGCTGTTTGTTGCTTTCAGAATGGAGCAATAGGGAAATGAAACAAATAGTGAATGCTAGAGAGGTGACCTCAATAAATAACTAGTTCTAAAATTACTAGTCAGTTAATAATTTAAAGTTTCAGACAGTCTTTGATTATTATAACAAAGTTCGCTACAAGACAATGTAATCAATCAACCAGTAAGTCAGTAAGCAAGTCTCTAATTTCTCTACCACCATACATATAAGAGAAGGTTAGACTAGATCAGGGGTCAGCAAGCTTTTTTTTTTTTTTTTTTTAAAAAGATAATAAATTTTCCAGGCTTTGTGATTTCGGCCACAGGTACTCATATCTGCCACTGATATGCAAAAACAGCCATAGATAACACAGAGACAAATGACCGTGACAGTGCTCAGACAAAATGTTATTTGTGGACGCTGAAATTTGAATTTCCTATTATCTTCATGAGTCACAAAATATTCTTCTATTTTTGTTTTCCTCCTGCCATTTAAAAATGTAAGGCCATTCTTGTCTCTGAGTCTATACAAACTTGTACCCTGGCAGGAAATACAAAAACCTGTACCCTGGCGGGATTTGGCCCTTAGGTGGTGGTTTGCTGACTCAGGGAACAGATGATCATAACCAAAATGAGTCCTCATTAGGAGCCAGACATTTTGCATACACCAGCTGTGGTCTTCAGAAGGTACTAGCATTCCAACTTTATGTACAAGGAGACTCACTATCAGCAAAATCATGTTGCCCGCAGTCCCAGTGATTCTTGTGATAATTCATTATTTACTGACCACATACTATGTGCCAGCACCATGCCGTTTCTGCCCATTATGTCACTTAGCTTTCCCAGTAATAGTTTCAATGTGGTATGATTATACCCATTTCATAGAGACAGAGAGGGGGCTCAGACAAGTTCCGTGAACCGTGCAGGTCACAGAACTCACAGTGGTGCAGCTGAGGAACACGCCTACAAGCCTACCCCAAAGCGATGCTCTTTCCACTGTTCGAAGAAGCTCTGTGTTCTAATAATGGCAACAGGGAATTATTGGCTGTCACTATGTGCCAGGCACTGTTTTAAGCCCTTTGTATGTATGATTTATTAAATGTACATGTCACTGTGGGATAAACACTATACTATCTCCATTTACAAACCAGAAAAGTGAAGGATAGAGTTTTAGGACATGTCCAAGGTTACATGCTCAAAAACCTTTAAATCCAGGAGTTTGGCTCTGAGGCCCACATGCATACCCACTAATGCAACGTGCTACTTTTCATCACACTTGTCTCCTCTTATTATATTAGCACTATTTGTTGATACTAGTAAGAACTGAGAGACAAAAAGGAAGTTCTGTGATTACTACAGCCAACAAATGTTATTATCAAAAGACCTATGTGAACTTTTGTGTTCTTCACATAATATGCATGCTCATGCCTGCAAAGCCAGGCCAATACCCTAATAAATCAGAACTTTATTGGATTTCTTTTTTAAAGACTTTATTTATTTATTTGAGTGAAGAGAGAGAGCATGAGCAGGAAGGAATGGGAAAAGCAGACTCCCCACCGAGCAGGGAGCCCAGTGTGGGTGTTGGTCCCAGGAGCCCTGGACCATGACCTGAGCCGAAGGCAGACACCTAACTGACTAAGCCACCAGGTGCCCCCCAAAAAACTTCATTGGATTTTTTGTAGATTCCATTTTTCAGAGCTAGGCAAACAGAATAGGCTAAGAAAAGTAAGGTCAAAGTTTTGCTTTTTGTTGGTTGGTTTTTTGTTTGTTTTTTTTTTTTGTAGTGAGAAAGAGGGAGTGGGTAGGGAGGGGCAGAGGGGGAAGGTGAAAGAGAACCCATCAGGCCCAGCGTGGAGCCTGATGCGGGGCTCGATCTCACAACCCTGAGATCATGAACCGAACCAAAATCGAGTCAGGAGCTCAAGCCACCCAGGTGCTGCTGAAGTCAAAGTCGTAAAGGAATCTGTGTACAGAGCTGTGACACCAAGTAGAGTAATAAAACTTGTTCCTCTTCTGTGCACAACTCTGTAATCTTGGATTCTGAAAATAGAAGGTGCTTCTCCTATAGCTGTATGTATATGTATATGTAACTGGTTTACAGTTTAATCTCTCCTTGACTCAAATGAATTTCCTCTTCGGTTGTTGTGTTTTCTGTTCCTCTATTGATGGTGACTTCCTCCTACTTACATGTGGAAATCTGTCCACCAACGTTCTTCATGTCGAGTAGGGTCACTTTGTTTCATCCATTAACTCTTCTTATCCATTCATAGATCCAGCCATTAAATGATGACAAGGCAGTGTGGGGGTCACTAAAATGAAGAAGAAACGGCTGTCCCCTCAAAGAGTTTACAGGGCAGAGGACAGAGAAAGCACACACATGCAGTTATAATGCAGGGTGGAGGGACTGAAGGCCATGAGTGTATCTAGGCGAAGCGCATGGTGTGTGGCAGGAAGGAAGGACATCACTGGTCGTGGACAATAGGGCTTTGGAACCTATTTTTGGTTGTTTGGAACAGATATTTGTCTGTTGACATCAGAAAAGATGACATTTGCTGAAGAGAAAATGGCGTGAATGAAGAGTAGACATGGCAAAACATGAGAGTATTCAGAAAATCAGAGAAGCCCCCATGACTCAAAGTCTCTCATCCCAGGGACCAGCAGTTAAGGAATGTGTTCATTCAGTGGGTTCTGGGCTCTACATCTCAGAGTCTCCGTGGAGAACCTCACTGTCTGAGAAATGTCCACCTGCCTTTCCTCTTCTGGTTTCTAGTGTCATAGCCAGAGCCTTGGCCTTTAAAAGAAGGAAAAAAGCCTGTGTTCATGTCTTGTTCCTCCCAACTCCCCTGGAGGATAAATTCCTATTCTGAGCCCACAGGCTTCTGGTTCCTACACCCTGGTATGGAACCATCTAGAACTAGCACAGTCCACCTGGTGGACTCTTCACTGTGTTGCTCCCTCAACTCCAGAGTCTCTGTGGGTCATACATTCTCCATGACCACCTGCCCAGTAGAGCCTGCCCGTATTACCTGTTTTCAGACTTCTTTGTTTAAAAATATTCATAACTTTAGGGGCACCTGGGTGGCTCAGTTGGTTAAGCATCAGACTCTTGATTTCAGCTCAGGTCATGATCTCGGGGTTTTGGGATTGAGCCCTATGTCAGGTTCTGCACTCAGCAAGGAGTCTGCTTGTCCCTTTTCCTCTGCCCTGCTGCCCCCCACAACCCTACCTTCGCTCTCTCTCAAATAAATAAATAAAACCTTGTAAAAAATATTTATGACTTTAAAAAGTGTAAGAGCAGTAAGTTAATTTGTTTTGATAAAAGTATGGTTAGGCAAGAGAATGTCACTTTTTAGAGACACATGCTGAACTACTTAAAACGTCATGATATCTATAATTAACTTTTAAAATGTTCCTCCAAAAATATATAAAGAATATATGGCAAAAGTTTGAAAATTATTCTACCTAAAACATGGGTATTATTTAAATATGTGTATTACTTTTTCTATTACTTATGCTATTTTTCCACTTCCTGAAGTTACTCACAGTAAACAGTTAAAAATAATAACTATATGTATTAATTATTGAAAATTTGGGAAATAAAAGCACCCAAAAAGTCAGCCAGGTACAACCACCCAGATGACATATTGTTCAACTTGTCTCCAGTCTTTTAAAAAATATTTTTCTGGGGGCACCTGGGTGGCTCAGTGGGTTAAGCCTCTGACTTTGGCTCAGGTCATGATCTCGGGGTCCTGGGATCGAGCCCCACATTGGCTCTCTGCTCAGCAGGGAGCCTGCTTCCCGCCCCCCCCCGCCTGCCTCTTTGCCTACTTGTGATCTCTCTCTGTCAAATAAATAAATAAAATCTTTAAAAAGATATATTTTTCTGTAAACACACACAGACACACACGCGCGCGCGCATGGGCGCGCAGATTGAATTATGGCCATAGCACATATACAATTTTTCTTTTGCTTTCTGGTAGGATATTTTTCCATCATCTATGTTTTAATCTGTGTCAAAGCCTGTTGTGGGTCTGGCTTTTCCCCAGGTCAGCCTGTTTCCCTCTATTAAAGTTTGGATATTTAGGTTGGTCCAAATTCCGGAAGGCTTTATATAGATTAGGAGTTTGGACTTCGGTCAAACTCCCTTTGACAATATGGACTTACTGAATGCTTATAGGAATGTGGAATTACATGGCCATCAAGTTTTGTTTTGAGATTAATCTGGTAGATGAATCTGGTAGATGAATCTGGTAGTTGAGCACAATAAGTAACAATGGGACCAGAGCCAAGAAAGCTAATTAGTCAGGGACTTTACAGATTGGGGAATAGGGAACTAGAGTGACGACCTGGGAGAGCAAGAAAGGAACAGAGGTGGAAACCAGTCATTCCACTTCGGGAAGCACAGTAAGCGATTCACATCCAAATAAGAATGAGTTCTGCTTTCGTATGGTTCTTCAAAATAACGTCAAAGGAATTTTAAAAATCTTAATGCCATCAGTGTCTTTTAACTCATTCTTTGTTCACTTTACCACGGTACACTTCTAAAGGTGTCTGGGGTTCATCTTACGGCTTGTAGGGTTCTGACTCACGGCCAGTACAGTCTATGTTTTGGGTTTGATTCTCCAAATAATAAGAATCATTTTGCAAATGTCAGTCCTAAAGCACCAAGAGGTTTGTCCCCCTGCTCTAGGCTGAGCACGGTCGACTCCTTTCCATGGCGAGCTCCTTAGGAGCAAGACTGTAGCTTCTTCATCTCTGACTGTCCCACCCCAGACCACCACTCGGCAAAGAGCAGATGTGTCCGAAGGTTTGAATTGCCCCAAGTTGAGTCAAAGGCAAGACCAGAATTTTAAGGTCCTTGACTTCAGCCCTCTACCCCACCAACCCTGACGATGTGTTTGTATGTATTACCCTCAGACTCACTCTGTCCCCTTATACCCAAAAGTTCTTTTCTGGTGGGTCAAACCGACGTTGCTGAGAAGCCTCATCTGAACCATGCAACCCAGAAGAGAGAACTCAGAAAACAAGGATCTGTCTGTATTTATTTTCATCCCCTAACGTCTAGGGCTCTTTCCCATAGCTGTAGCTTGCTGAAAGTGGATCTCTCTGTCTCTGGTAGCAGACTGCAATGGCGGCCGGCCCGCAGCAAGAACATGACCTGGAAGCAGCATTTTATGCGGTACAGATGACCGAGTAATGAGAACGAGTGCGGAGGCCAGCGCCATTCCTCTTGGGAATGAGCCCTCCTGAGAAAACCTCTGATGTGGGTCTCTGCCCAGCCACTCCAGGCCTCTGCAAGTTCTTATCCATGAAATAGTCTCGCCAGTCCGTCTCTGAGCTTTGGCTCTTCATCCAAATCCAACAGTCGCTAAGCTCAAACCCCTAGGGGACCAATAACACTCCTGTAGTCTTGCGACCATTCCTGCCCCATGGTGGCTGACCTGGGGACCGTATGGAAGGATCTGTGCTGGAATGAGACACAGGTTGTCCCCTACCCCACAGGCCATGGCACGGCTCCTCTGGTCTCCACAAGTCCTTGTCTTCCCTGGTGTGTCAACCCACCTACGAGTTAGGCTCCGTGGGTTTCTATGTGTCTGTGTCCTCCTCTCTCTTTGGCTTCTCTGTCTCATGTGCCCTCAGCCACCGCCCTGTGTGCTTCTGCTATCTGTGTGAGCCACTGTGCCTTTCTAGCTGGCTCAGAGTTTTTCTGTCTCTCTGTCCACGGCTCTTCCCTTTTGTGTCTCTGACTCTTTGTGCCAGTCTGTGTCTCTGAATATCAGAGTCTCTGCCTCTGTCTCTGTGTGTCTTCCCTCTCTTGGAATCGTTGGCCTCATTCCTTGGACTCCTTCAGGAACAGGTTTGCCCTGACCTCCGACCCCCACAGGATTCTCTGCTTCCTTTCCGCCCTGTTTGCCTTTAGCTGAGCCTTGACTCCCACCCAGAAAAAAACCTACAAACCTTGGGGCCCACCCTTAGTTCCTCGTTTGACCAGCTAGCCAGCACCCTGCCCCTGTCATCACTCAAGTACATTTCCTAATTTCCCAGGGCAGCTGGCCTCACCATTTAGGTCCGCGATTAGCACATGGAAATGTGGGCATCCAGAATGGCAATATGAAGAGCCACAGACCAGCAGGTTCCATGATAGAAACCTCCTTACTGGAAGGACTGTGGGGAGCTGATCTAACCTCAGCATCACACTTAACACCTCTCTTAGGCCTCATTCGAATGTTCAAAAACTTTGCAAAGCCTGTTTGGCTCTCTCCACTGGGACAGGGCCAGTGGAAAAATACACTCACCATTGTGAGTAGGGGACTTCATGTATTTATAGGGACAGCACTGTCTTATCCTAGACATTGTCGTGACCTTAGTATAATATAAATTGCGGCACTGATAGCTCTTGAGTTGGCAAGGTTTTTCCTTATCTGTAACCCACAATTTCTGATGGCGTAGAGGGCCAAGAGCTTTATTTTTCACAAAACATCACAGTATTTAGCACCAACCAAGCATGAGGGAAATCAGCAGCCACGTAGTCCTGCGGAACGACTCAAGTGCTAAGGACAGGTGAACCCTGGTTAAGATGGCTTGGAGTTGTACCGCCCTATGGTTTCATCCTGTGTTCTATCCCCATTGTGTTTGGAGGGATTCTGAGGCCCAGGTACATAACCTTAGCAAGAACGAAAATGGATCAGTTGGTGCCATTATCCATGGGCTTTATTTTTTTTTATTTTTTACTTTTTATTTATTTTTATTTTTAATTAACATATAATGTATTATTTGTTTCAGGGGTACAGGTCTGTGAATCATCAGTCTGACACATTTCACAGCAATCACCATAGCACGTACTCTCCCCAATATCCATGACTCAGCCACCCTATCCCTCCCCCTCCCCCAGCAACCCTCAGTTTTTTTCCTAAGAGTCTCTTATGGTTTGTCTCCCTCCCTAGTCCCATCTTGTTTCATTTTTCCCTCCCACCATGACACTCCACCCTGCCTCTCAAATTCCTCATATCAGAGAGATCATATGGTAATTGTCTTTCTCTGACTGACTTATTTCCGCTTAGCATAATACCCTCTAGTTCCATCCGTGTAGATGCAAATGGCAAGATTTCAAGTTTTGATGACTGTGTAGTATTCCAGTGTGTGTGTGTGTGTGTGTGTGTGTGTGTGTACACATACCACATCTTCTTTATCCATTCATCTGTTGATGGACATCTAGGCTATCCATGACCTTTAAAAAGGGGTATGGCATCCTCCATTACACATTTGCTGTCTTTGAGAGTACAGAGAGTGTGTCCGTGTCATTTAAAAGTGAAGATAAGTTTGAAAATGAAGAAAAAAAAAATTCTGTAAAGAGGGTTTTTATTGGCTGTTCAATTCCAGGGAATTTTAGCTGCTGTCACACAATCAGGAGTTTCTATTCTTGCTTTAGATTGCATTATATGTTTTCTTGTATAACTCTGATGGGACTGAATGTAGGTTCTGTGTCACTTCTTTTTGCCAGGAAGGAGAAGAACAAGTCATTCATTATATGAATAATCTGTTGATATGTGTTACTAAGAAATTTTCTCACTAAGGAATATATAATCTAAATGGGTGTGTGGCTCATGTTTTAACATGCAAGACCACTCCTGTGCCCACTTGTTCTTCCAGAGTTCTCTTTCATTACTCCTCAATTTAAAGCCCCTGTTTCAACTAGGCATTCTGTTTCCTATATATGTCAGGTATGTGTTAACCACAGTACCTTTGCTTATGCCATTTCTCTCATTGAAATGCTCTTTTCTCTTGCTACTTAATGAAGCCTATATTTATTCTTGAAGCTCCAGTCCTCCTCCATGAAGCTTTCCCTGATATGCCAGCCCCTGTGAGCTCCCCCTCCTATACCATATACCATATATCTGTATCACTACGATTGTAGCTATTTGGGAAATTTCTGCCCATGTTAGCTTGCAAATCCTTCTCTTTTCCTCTCCGTTAGTACTTTAAAGCCACTTAGTACTTTCTTTACCCTCTGTGTACTCCTCTTTAGATGAGACACACTGTGAATTCAAGCTATCAAACCTACTGAAACAAATTAAAGTTTTTAGGACCAAGAGTTCTTGACCTCCACGCTTTTCAAACTCTAAACTGCATTAACAATCATATGGGACTCTTGATGAGTATAAATTATAGCTCAACAGGTATAGGGATCTGAGAATGTCCATTTCTATTAAGATTGCCAGGCACTGAGTAGCAAGGCTTTGCATTGTTTTTCAAACACCAGGTGCAACTCATTCATGTCCATAAAGTCAGTTTAGTGGGTCACAGTTAATGTTTGTCAAAAACAAGTGGAGAAAAGCAAATAGTAAATAGTAAATATCCTATGAAAGAGCATTGTTGTTTCTTTTTTTTTTTTTTAATGATTTTATTTATTTATTTGACAGACAGAGATCACAAGCAGGCAAAGAGGCAGACAGAGAGAGAGGAGGAAGCAGGCTCCCTGCCAAGCAGAGAGCCCAATGCGGGGCTCGATCCCAGGATCCTGGGATCATGACCTGAGCTGAAGGCAGAGGCTTTAACCCACTGAGCCACCCAGGCGCCCCAGCATTGTTGTCGCTTATAATACTCTGGTGTGTGTGTGTGTGTGTGTGTGTGTGTGTGTGTGTAGAGAGAGAGAGAGAGAGAGGCAAATGCATTTTATACTGTGGGCTGATTCAAGAAGTTTGAAAGCCTCTCCTTTAAAGGATAGAGCAAAATGAAATATCAGTTTATATCAGTGGATTAAGTTAAGACAATAAAACCCAATAGGGTAAAAACTGTGAAGGCTCCAAAATGCCAGGGCAATTTCCCAGAAGGTTCCAGCACCAAGGGCCACTGCCCTGGAATGGGAGAAGGGGCTGACTTGAGGACCAGCCTGCTGGATCTGTCTGGGCTGCCTTTCTCTGTGGTTGAGTTCACTTCCTGTACCTTACTGAGAGGCAATGATGAAAATTCTTTAGCGGGTGGGTGTTTCCTAATTTGTTACTATATCATGGAAGGGATAAATACCACTGTTTCCTTCAAGGTCAACTGCTGGTTTTGGTAATCTCATACCCAGTGCAAATACTCTTTTCAAGCTTGTTGAGTCTCTGCTCTGTTACCTCCATTAGCCTTGAGACATATTTATAGCAATGTGTGTGGGCCTTGGGGAAAAAGAAGAATACAACATTGCTTGAATGTATGTTATAAATAGTAGTTTCTTGCTCTTTTCTACTTCTTCAGAAAAAATGAGACCAAAAGAATTTTTTTTTAATTTTTTGTTTCAGGAAGATGAACCTTATTCCACACTATTCCCATACCTAGCACAATGCCTGCCATATTTTGTCTAGCATAAGATACAAGATTTGCTAAATATAAAACATATTATAAGTAGCACGTTCTCCTCTGCAAAAGTTAACGAATCATAAAAAAAAAAAAAAAAAAACTTTGCAAAAGGGCGCCCAGGTGTCTCAGTCCGTTAAGTGTCTGTCTGCGGTTCCGGTTGTGATCCCAGGGTCCTGGGATCCAGGCCCACCCCCACCATTGTCAGGCTCCCTGCTCAGCGGGGAATCTGCTTCTCCCTCTCCCTCAGTCCCTTCCCCTGCTTGCACGCTCTCTGTCTCTATCTCAAACAAAGAAATAAAATCTAAAAATAATAATAATAAGTTTGTAAAAGAAGACAGTGTTCCAATACATGAAAACAAAAGGGTTTTCTTACCATAGCACTATTATTAGTCACCTTGACTGCTGAGGAAACTAAAGTTGCTATTTGTGTGGAGTCACATAGCAAACAAGTAGGAAGTGGGAGCAAACAGACAAGCTAAGGAAGTGACCGAGACAAAGGCAAGGTCCCTCCTCAGCAGAACTCTCCCCGACGTGCCGTGCTACATGGACATTTGTGATAGAAGCTCTCTGCTGCTTCGCATTTCTTTTCGGTTGGCATTTCCCAGTTGTAAAAAGGTTCTTACTGCCCTTGATTCTAAAAACATCGGTCTCCTGATGCAGCTGGGGAAGACATGACAGAACGGCAGAGGGAAATGACTTACTTGGGAGTTTTAACCAACCAACAGTAGGTACAGTGTAAATCCCCAGCATGATGCAATTGTCAAGAAACTAACACAATCCTGGGGTTGCCTTACTACAGACCCAGCAGTAGAATAAGAGGGATCCTTTGAGGCTTCGTTTTCCAAGTCAGAGCTTACCTTTAACATAGATTTTAAAAATTTAGAAGGTTTCAGAGGGGATAATGTCCCTTGGTGCCCGTCATGAAAAGAGAAGTTGAAGGCGATGGAAAGAGAAAAGAGTGCAATCTAAGTGCTTCAGCTGTTTAAGTATCATGTATAGAACTCCAAGAAGTAGCTCTGGGACCATCTGTGGAAAGCTAGACAGCAGGAAATAGCAATTCAATGTAGGCAAGAGTTTTCTGGCCATCAACCATAGCAATATGGAAAGATCTTGCCTATAGAGTAGTGAGTTCCCGTCATTGATGATATGTAGCAAAGGTTGGATGAGAGTCTTGTTAGGGTTGAGGCTTTATTCACCCACTGTACAAAAGAATTCTTAGAAAGAACTATAGGGATGCCTGGGTGGCTCAGATGGTTAAGTGGCTGCCTTCGGCTCAGGTCATGATCCTGGGGTCCTGGGATTGAGTCCCGCATCGGGCTCCTTTCTCAGCGGGGAGCCTGCTTCTCTCTCTCTGCCTCTGCCTGCCTCTCTGCCTACTTGTGATCTCTGCCTGTCAAATAAATAAATAAAATCTTTAAGAAAAAAAAAAAAGGGGGGCGCCTGGGTGGCTCAGTGGGTTAAAGCCTCTGCCTTCGGCTCAGGTCATGATCTCAGGGTCCTGGGATCGAGCCCCGCATCGGGCTCTCTGCTCAGCAGGGAGCCTGCTTCCTCCTCTCTCTTTCTGTCTGCCTCTCTGCCTACTTGTGATCTCTCTCTGTCAAATAAATAAATAAAATCTTTAATAAAAAAAAAAAGAAAAAAAAAGAACTATAAACCAACCTGATGGTGGGGGATTATACATGGATTTTATTCCCTAAGCTAAACATTTTTTTAAAGATCCATTTATTTATTTGAGAGAGAGAGAGGATGTGTGTGCAGGGGTGAGTCAGGTGGGGGGCAGAGGGAGAAGGAGAGAGAGAGAGAGAATCTTAAGCAGACTCCCCACTGAGCACAGAGCCCAACGTGGAGCTTGATCGTACGACCCTGAGATCATGACCTGAACTGAAAACAAGAGGCAGGTGCTTAACCAACTGAGCACCAGATGCCCCTAAGCTAAACATTTTTAATAGTTTAATTTTTTAGAGCTTAGAAGCATATATAATTTTTAGAGACACTAGAAATAAGTTTGCTGGGAAGCCAATGAGGCCGCAGCTTCAGGGCCCCTCCCTGGTACAGACCCTAGTCATATGGTTAATAAATGTCACCAATTCAAAGGGTATTTAAGATTAGTTCCTATACAAGAAAATGTAAAACACTCTGGAATCTTAGAACTCATATTTGAGAGAAATTTGATAGAGGTCCCAGAATTTAGTAATGATTTTAAAAACTTGATTACCCATAAGCCTGAAAATAATTTTTCTATGCTATGAATAATTTTTAGAAAAATATTCTAGATGAAAGACTGACTTATTATTCTAGTCTCTCTCTAGAAAACTATATTATAAAATTGTTGTCATGTAAAGAAATAAAGATAATACAACCAAAAATATAGAGGAAAAAAGTATAAGGGTATGTGAGGCAGTTAATGAAAATGAGTTGTTTTTCTTGGTTTTGTGATGTTTGTTAGCTTTTTAAATGTGTCTTTTTTGTGTGATTTCCCATTCTACATAATTATTTAATTTTTTGTGTGTGAAATTTTATATCAGTTTTCTTAAAGAGAATTGCAAATTTTACAAGCTTCAACCTGTCTAAATTCTGACTCTTTGGCCTAATAATCAGAATAACAACAACAACAAAAAAAATGTTTTAAACGGTTCCAGTGATAGGAATTTAGTTGGAATACAGTTCCGTGCAATTAGGGCTTTATGTAAGGAGTTCAAGTGTGCATATGAAGCCATAAAAATCACTGTAGAATCAGCCAAGGACCTGTCAATCCCCAGCACCCTCTGTCACTCAGCCAACCTCCCAGCTTCGTCTCCACACCTGATGGCTGCCCGCTGCACTCGCCCCGAGGTGCTCACACCACCGAGTGCTGCTCTGATGCGAGACACACTTACCATTCTCTGGTTTCCAGGCCTGCTCTCCTATCATTCCCTTCCCTGGACAGCGGTCACTCCAAATCTCACCGTGCTTTACATGGAGAAAAAGTTTCTCTCTCTCCCCAGCTTTCCCCTACCCCGCCCGGGTGCTAGGTCACTTCCAGTGTTCAATAAACAGCAGCGGAATAAAGGAAAGAATAAAACAAATTATTAACAGAGCTGTCTCTGGAGGTTGGAGTAAAGAAGACATTAACTGCTTCCCTTTTTTTCCAGTTCTAGTCTCCTGGTGGATAGATGAATCTGTTTTATTATTATTTTTTAGATCAAGCCAAATCAGGAAACTGTGATGGAGCTACAGTCTTCCTTAACAACACCCTTCACCTTGGTTCCTTCCAGGATTTGAATTTGGTGGTGTATTTTTTTCAGACTTCTATTTTATGCTTTTGCATACCTGTATATGATTATGTGTATGTGTGGTATTGTTTGGGTGGAAAGGAAAGTTGTTTGTTTGTTTTTTTAAATAAGAAGTGTCATCCCATACCTGTCACTAGTCCTCTAACTTAATAATGTGTTTTGGGATCCATCAGCTTTGATGTGTGCGTGCACACAAACATCCTCAGTGATGCGTAGTGGGGGTGCACTTGGCTTCTTAGCAGAACAATTTTCAGGTGTTTAGGACCGCATTGTTCTTTGTTGCAAGTTAAGCATTCTGGGCACCCCCCACCCCCACCCCCCGACCCCCTTTCACACAAAATGCTTATAGCACCTGACCCCTTGCCCTCATCAACAAAATGCTCTCAATGGCATTTCGCCCTCGGTTAACTTCTTACATAATCTTCTTCTAGGAGCTCTCAACTTTATTTATCGTCTTGCTGCTGGTAGATATTTAGGATGGTTCCAAATTTTTACTCTCACCGACAAGTCTGCAATAAACACCTTTATTCTTATTTCCTTCAGTTCACGTGTGAGTCTTGCAAGAGGCTGACTCTAGAACAGGAATCCCTGGTCACATGCCCATGTTCAGCCCATGTGTGCTGGATTCCCCCCCAGCCTTCTACCCTTACCAGCACTGAATGGTAATACCCATGGCCCTGTATTCTTCTATACCTAATACTGTCTAATTCTTCAATTTTAGCCATGCTGGTGAGTAAAGAAAATATCACGTTGTTGTCTTGATTTACAGTTCTCTAATTAGTATTGAGACTATTTGAAATTCGTATTTGTTCCTTTGTGAAAGACTCCCACTTTCTCTTCTCTATGTGTACATATTTTAATTTTTACTACATATGATTTATAATTGGAAAAAATGATACACATTTTACGAAATAACTTACTGTCCTTCACAGCCTACTCAGATATTGGCTCATTCAAACAATGGTCTTGATCTTTCTTCCTGGAACCATTCTCTAGAACGTAGTTTGCAAAGTACTTGGCTTACCCTCCTGACTAAATTAGTGGAGACTAGACCAGGAATTTTCCATTTCTGTTCCCTTTGACCTGCCTCGTATAATCTGGAACAGATTTGAAGCTTAATAAATCAAGATTGGAATGATAAAAGGTAGAGAAGGTTGTTATGAGAAAACTATCAGCTTTATTTTCAACCTTTGGCTGTTTGTGGACACGGTCTTGAATGATCCTTACCGAAAGTGGACATAGAGCTAGAAAGGACATGTAATGTTATTTGGATCTTGAGTTACTTCCCCAGAAGATACGTTCATCAAGATTTCTAGGAAAGGGATACTTAGCTCAACTAAAAGAGGAAGGTCAGATGTGGAAGAGCTCTTTGGGGAATGAGGATCCCATTGCCCCAGAGACATCTTGAAATGTGGAGGCTGCCGGGTAGTCTCTGTCTTAGG
Organism: Meles meles; assembly: GCF_922984935.1. Lineage (NCBI taxonomy): Eukaryota > Metazoa > Chordata > Mammalia > Carnivora > Mustelidae > Meles > Meles meles. The sequence goes on along the minus strand of NC_060067.1, from coordinate 109,764,796 downwards.
TCATCCCACGCCCAGGACTTTGGATAAAACCCAATGGGATGGCAATAGTGACTCAGCCAAGCTGCCATCCAGAAACTAACCCGTGCTGAGAGATTCCACATTCAGGACAGTGTGATTCTCCCTGCTTTACGCTCAAGTGTTTCTTGTATGTTTATGATACATCGTTATGATTTGAAAGATGAGCATAAAAAAATTCTCAGTAAAAACTGCCATCCGGCTGTAATTACCAGAAGAATTCTGTAAATGTTTTCATCACAGACTTCAGATCTCACTGGAAAGAATCCAAAAAAATGTCCAAGCCCTTTATGTTTTAGAATTTCATTAATCAAGTTTTATCACTTCAAAGAAGTAACCCATTGGCTCAAACAGAATCTTATACCAAAGTGTTCATCCAAAAAGTAATTATTGGCATGATGTATTTAAGGACTTGTGACCTTGTGGAGATTTCACCTGTCAAAAAGAATTAGAATCTTGGCTGTAGCCGAACCTGAAGTTTTTTATAGCTTCACTTTTAATTCCTACAATTATCCTTTTTCTATTGAGGCATAACTGACGTACAACATTGTATTCGTTCCAGATTCCAGCTGTCCTTTGAAAACATTTTGTAATGAGAAGATTTGAACTCGTCTGAATCAGTTCAAGGAAGGGGGCTTCTTTGTGCATAAACAACTGGGCGATCTTATAGAAATGTTACCATTGCTTCCAGCCCACAAATACATTTCTAATACTGGATGGGGGCATCTGTGCCCCACAGAGGAAATATGCTAAAGAAAGATGTATTGGGAAATGCAGATTTAGAAAACAGATTGGTTGGAGACCTATGTAGAAACTTCCTTCCACAGATGGTCTTACATGGACTGTTTATTATCAAGCTAAAGTTTCATGCCAGAGGGATGTCCCAGTAGACGACAGCAGGAGCCCTCACCCTCAGAGTAGGACTCTTCCTTGAAGTTTCGTTTGTTTGTTTTTTAGGATTTTATTTATTTGAAAGAGAGAGCACAAGTCGGGAGGGCAGAGGGAGAGGGAGAAGCAGATGCCCCACTGAGCAGAGAGCCTGAGACAGGGCTGGATCCCAGGACCCTGGGATTGTGACCTGAGCCAACGCAGACACTTAACCGACTGAGCCCCCCAGGCATCCATCTTCCTTGAGGTTCTTGTACACTCTCCATTCATCCTCAATACCTCTTATCACTGGCATAGTTGACATCGCTTGTGTAGTTGCCTGTGACTCCTTCCTCTCCGGCCCTGAGCTGAGGGTCCCTTGCAGGGGTGACTGTCCCCTGTACATAGCTTCCCATTTTCCAAAATAAACTGAAGGTAATAAAAAAATTATATTTGAGGCCAAAGAAAATCACATTGATGAGGATACTGTAGCACAAGTTAGGTTTTGTGGGTCCCAGTGATTTCATGTAACCACTACCGTGTCCTGAGTTCTGATGTTTGCCTGGCCTGTTTCGGCCATTTCATGTGTGTTAATGTGAGTGGTACTCACAACTGCCCATGGGATATGGCTAGTGTGAATCCTGTTTTAGAAGTGAGAAAGCTGAGGCTCTGACTGGTTACGTAATTTGCCCAGGGTTGTGCAGCTGGTGGAGGTGTCTATCACCTGGATAGGACTTGAGTGAACCAACTCCAGGGGCCACAATCCCATCTCACCAGACTGGACCGCCTCTAGTGAGTCATTAAAAAAACGTGTAAGATCTATGGGGAAAGGAGCAGAGCAGTGTGCCTAGAATGCTCTTACTTCCACAGAGTTAGGAGGTGGGGGTCGTACTAGAATGCCTTCAGATGCATAGCTGTCTCTGAGGGGGAAACATGGGGAAACGGCTGACATTGGTGTCCTCTGGAAAGAAAACGGGAACTGGGGATTCAGGGTGAGAACAAGGTTTTTACTGAGTCTTCTTTTTGAGCCACTTGGGGTTTTTTCTTCTACCATGGATCTATGTTACCTTTTCTAAAACAAACTTTTTAAAAAACATCTAGATTGATTTGAATCTCCTTGGGACTTCTCAAATACTTGTCAGTCTGAAACATGATCTGATGGGGTTTACGTGTCAGTATAAAACATCGGAATTCCTGTGTTCAACTTCATCTCACTGATGACCGTGGACTTCAGTATAGTAGCTCAGTGGTTTGCCAACACTGCAAAAGGCAGGACCATGCTTGCAAAAGAGCGTGAGAGAGAGAGATCAAGAGAAAGAAAATTGGCCAAATCTTATTCTTAACGGTTATTTTTGACTTGGACTTTGAAAAAAAATCTTGCTAAAGGTAAGACCCTATCTCTAAATAAGGTCACATGCTGAAGTACTGGGATTCAGGACTTCAACATATGAATTGTCAGGACACAGTTCAACCCTTAACCTTGCTTTTGGCCAGTTCTCTCTACTCTCCCCTCGGCCCGGCCCAGAGAGTTCCTTGTCCTGATGTTTGGTCTGGGCTACCTGTGGTGGAGAACATTGCTGAGGTCATCTCTGAGAGGAAAACCCAGTGAAGGAAGAGTCACCTGTGGTGAGTCCCAAGTGAAAGTGTGGTTCTCTCCTTCCTAGGTGGTATCATGGCAACCTCACACGCCACGCGGCTGAGGCTCTTCTCCTCTCAAACGGATGTGATGGCAGCTACCTTCTGAGGGACAGCAATGAAAGGACCGGGCTGTACTCTCTCTCTGTGAGGTAAGCCGCTGATGAACTCTATGAATTCAGCGTTGCTCCCAGTCTTCCTTACACAGGCATTGACTTTATCATCACACTCACATTGCCAGGTAACAACATTCTCACATTGCCAGAAACAAATTCTCTTGACTCCTGGGCGACCTGCAGCTCTAAGGATTCCAAGGCCTGAGTGGTAGACTGTGAGAACCGTTCCTTCTCCTTCCCTCAGCGGGAAAGGAAACGGGAGAGCCTAAAGACACTTTATGAATTGTTTAGTGTCTCACCTGATGGAGAAACCGAAACCCAAATGCTAAATTGTCTTTGCACCCCATAAATCAATGATAGAAACCGCACTGGAATCCAAATTCCTGAAACCTGGCCCAGCATCCTCTTAACAGTTCTTGCTAGCCCTGGAAAATCAGAATGACTTGGGACTGTGCAGCATTCATAATCACAAACTCAAGCAGGCAGTAAGGCAAATTTTAAGGTTTGTTTTCTTTCTATAAATGGATTTCTCCAAGCTCCACTTCCTCTGAGTGTTAATGGAATTGATCTGGTCCCTACACAGCCCTAACCCGTGATGGTCCAATCCTTCCAGGGTCTCTCTCCTCTCCTGCTTCTTCCTACCTGGCCTCTTGATCAGGGAAGCTGACCTCGCCCGGTGATAATCGGGGGGAGGCGTTGGTTTTCGGTCAGCATCTGTCACCTTGGCCTCTGCGGGCGTGTAGCAAGGCTTTCTGGGTTTATGGGACATTGCCTTCTGCTTGGACTTGGGATGTGAGGATCCATGAAATTGACAACCTCAAACCATTACTGTTTTTTTCCTGTTCTCATAGCACCTCCATATGCTCCTGAAAAGATCCCTTGGGGGGCTCCTGAGTGGCTCAGTCGGTTAATCGACTGCCTTCAGCTCATGTTATGATCTTGGGGTCCTGGGATCGAGCCTCAGGCCAGACTCTCTGCTCCTTGGGGAGCCTGCTGCTTCTCCCTCTCCCTCTGCCTACCTCTCCCCCTGCTTGTGCTCTCTCTGTCAAATAAATGAATAAAATCTTAAAAAAAAAAATAAAAGAGTCCCTTGATGTACCCCTCACGCTGATCTGACATGAGGTTTTCTCTATTCTTTTCTGCCCCACGTGGTCTAGGCCTCCTTGTCACTAACTCAACATCTACATCTACACTCCTTTCCCTCTGAATCCTTTTTCATCCAGTTCAGAGACTGAACTGTTTTTTTTGTTTGTTTGTTTTTGTTTTTCTGTTTTGTTTTTTTAAATCTCCTCTCCCTCTGATAGGGGCAAAGACTGGCTTCAAAAGTATTTCCCGAAATAACTGATGGCAGGTTTCTATGAGCTCAAAAGCCAAGAATTAATTTTCTTTTCTTCTCTTTGTGCTTCTGGACTTCCATATTTTCTGTGCCCATAATGAGTTACCCCAAACTCAGTGGCTTTAAACAACTCCATTGATCATCTCACAGTCTCTGTGTGTTGCAAGCCCAGGTGGTTTCTCCAGTTTCTCTGCTGGGGCTCCTACCAGCCCGAAACCAAGGTGCTGGCTGACACTGTGGTTCAGCGGGGACTCAGAATCCTCTTCCCTCAATCTCTTCTTTTTTGCTTCTTTCCTTTTCATTCATTTCCTTACTGCTGTAGGACTGAGTTCCATCTTTTCGATGTAGCTATGACCAGGGACCAGGGTCAGCCTCTGGAATCCACACATAGTTAGTTCCCTGCCAAGTGGCCCCCACAGGCAGTCACAGCACGGATGTTTGCTTCCTTCTAGAACAGTCTCTCTGATCTCCTCTCCCGTGACCAGCCAGAAAGAACTCTGCTTTTACCAGGACTCTCACATGATTAGGTCAGGCCCACCCACACCGTCTCCCTGTTGTCAGGTCAGCTAATGCGGGCCCTGAATTATCTGCAAAATCCCTTCATAGTAGCATCTACACTAGCATTTTATTGAATAAATGGGAAAGGTTTATGTAGTCCAGGGACTGAGAATCAGGGTCGCAATAGCTCGCTGCCTGCCACATCATGGGAGGGTGATGGGATAAATAGGTCATGGAGAAAACACACACACACGCACATTCATTAACATTTTTCATGTTACTCTGCTATATTTTGCTTAGAATTTTTCTAAATAACATTTTTGGGAAAAGTATTAATCAGACAGGAAATTCTGCTCAGGTAGAAGCAAGAATGATGGTTTCTCTGATGGACAGCTACAGGTGAAAATCTCATCAGGTCGTTAGGCTGCAAATCCTTTAATGCATAGATCTCCCCCAAATCACTTAACAAACCTGCGGGAGTATTGGATCAAAGAATGTTAACTTCTCACCTTTAGATCTCATGTGAGCAATTAGATCAGAAGCTCCTTACAAATAGGTGGCACATGTATATCCCATCTGTATAAAAATGTAAATTCAATTCACCAATTTCCAAGACAAACACTTGGAAGTGCTTTCAGAAAAAGAAATAACCACCAGCAGAGGTGACAGGAACCATAGACTGGCTCAGAAGACTGGCTGATTTGTCTCATTCCCTGGTTCACTCCCTTAACAATCAGTGTGTGAGAGCATCCGCTCTATGCCGACCATGGTGGTGAGTGTTGAGAAGGTTCAGACTTCGCTCTGAGGAAGTATAGCCTCATGGGGGGGGGGGGGGGACGCTGCACAGGTAGCTGTCTACAAGGTAGAACACGGTAACCCATGGGAAAGAAAGCAAGATCTGTGCTTGGAAGGTTGAGAAGAGCAAAGCAAGTAACTTAAGATGGAAGGATCATGCAGTGACTGACAGAGTGAGTGGTATTTGAACTGATGCTTGATCAGAAACAAAGGGGATGCTGTTGCAGGTGAAGGGGGCTGGGGGCTGTAAGAGCTAAGAGACAACAACAGAAACTTCTAGGAGAACTGAAGGTCCACTTGGCTTAGAGCAGCCGTTCTCAGGGTGTGGTCCCCAGACCAGCAGCATCACCAAGAACATGTTAGGGGTGCAAATTCCCGGGCTCCACACCTTGGAAGTACTGAGTCAGGCATCCAGGAGGTGGAACCCAGAAATCTGGGTTTTAACAAGCCCTCCTGGTGATTCTGATTTCTGATGCATGCTAAAGTTGGAGCAGGCCATTCATAGAGAAGAGAGGAATCGTGGGAGTCAAATAATGTATCTCTATGTAAGATATATATAATTTATATATAATGTGTAATATAGAATTTATATACGCTTCGTATTTATATATATAATTTATATTATAAACAATACATAATTTATATATTTATATATAACTATAAATACTTACAATTTATAATTTATTTAGTGCCCTGCCTTATTCCAAAAGTGAGGTGGCAAATGACGTTGTAGGAAATGGGGTATTTCGTTCTGCAGGCAGTGGAACCAGCATGGCAAAAAAGGGCAAATTAAGTGACAGAAACAGAATTCAGATGGACTCCCAAACAAGTAAGAGAGAAGAGCCAAAAAGAGGAGAACTTGGGGAGGGTGCGCCCTGCCATTTCTATCATTCCCTATTCTCTGCTGGTCTTAAATACTGAAGGGGGTTACGGGTCCAGAATAACTTTGGGTAAGTCAGAGAATGCACGGGGAGAATCTCCTCTTGTCTTCTATTACAGTGAAAAATTGAGAAGAGCTCTGCCAAAAAAGCACTAGTACTTTAAAAATGCCAGTGGTTTCAATAATTGGGTTGCAAGTCTCAGGTTTTTTTTTTTTTTTTTTTTTTGCAAGTCTCAGTTTTTAGAAGGGTTTAATGGTGATGCTAATACCTAAGGTTATATTTGTCTTCTTCTTCTTCAAAACCTTAAATAACCTTAAGCATTTCTTTTTCCCTTTCAGAGCCAAAGACTCTGTCAAACACTTTCATGTGGAATATACTGGATATTCATTTAAATTTGGCTTTAATGAATTCTCATCTTTGAAGGATTTTGTCAAGCATTTTGCAAATCAGCCTTTGATTGGAAGTGAGACAGGTAAGCAATGAACAGATAGAGACTTCACCTAGGAGACATTGTTTCAGGATAGAGGAGGGACAGGGAGGATTTCATTAAATAGTTGTACTTCTGTTGAATTATGTGCTTATGATACACAATTAGATATGTTTAGAAACAATTTTTTTCAATTACTGTGCCATAAGTTACATTAATAAACTATATAGTTTATTAATATATTAATATATAATATACACATTATATATACATACATATATACATATATGTGTATGTATGTATATATGTTTATATCAGTATTATCTTTGGGAAAAAACAATGTGCTTCGTACAAAGTAGATAGTTTTCTTAGAATGAGTTATTTAATGGATTGATTTAAAATACACGATTTTTTTTTAAATAGTCTTTTCATTTTATAACAATAAATATTATCAACAAAGAAAGAAGGAAGGCTGGAACAACTTTCTAATTGCTCATAATTTTAAGTATGGGCTGTTTGCATATTGGGGAGACCCATAAAAGATAATTTTGAGCATTAAAAAAAATAAAATTCTTACTTAAATTTCCACAAACATCACTGAATATTGCAAGTGTTGACTAGAAATTGCTCTCTTGAGCAAGGCCTTTATTCACCATAAAGTTCTATTTCTCTTATCTTGGCTTTTTAAGTTTTTACACTAGACTTAAAGACGAATAGAAAATTTTGAATTTCCCCGTTTGAGTGGTTAAAGTCAAACTAGAATATTGCAGTTCAACAACAAAAAACACGCGACCTTGGTATTTAAATGATCTGACTTGGTTTTCTGTACCAGTTCCATAAAGTAAGCAGAAGATACAGTATTTCTGTATTTGTGATACAGAATCACAATATTATGTGACCTGAGTGATGGTAACTCTCAGTTAATCGAAAGCTGGGCAATTCCAGAACTTGCGGCAGAAGAGGAACTCAAGACTTAGCAGCACCACTGTTTTACCATGAACTTGTACATACTCATTTTCTGGGTAAACATGGCCAGTGGGCATTCTGTTAACTTCACTGTGGTGGGGAGAGATGCCACCACTGGTTTTTCCTTTTCTGCTGTTTCTGTGGCCTGGATAGACCCTGAGATGAATCATACGGTTTCAAGTATAGACGAAAAGCACAGTGGAAACCACAAAATAGTTGCCTTACTTTATACTCACTGCACAAGGCCTGTAATAGAATATTCCAAACTATGAACTTGAAGCTATAATTTTTTTTTTTTTTTTCTGGTGGAAATTCTTCCAGTTGGCCCTGGAAGTTACCTCATCATTTAACCAGCAATAGTTCTCATCACTCTTAGCAGGTGGGCATGTATTATTTATTTCCATCACTCCCAGTGTTGGCAAGTTTTTCAGTTTCTCAAATCCCTTCACTTCGGACAGACTTCTTGTTTCCAACCCTCAGTTTTATTTACTTCTTGGTCACTAGAACTTTAGAAGAGACTTTTTGAAGCAAAAGACTTTTTTTTATCTGCCTCTCCTTGTGTCCTTCTGCACGTCCCCCAGGTCCCGATACGGTGCCTGACACTTGAGGTGAATGAATGGATGAGTGGGTGGAAAACTGTGAGAGAGAACTCTGTGTCGCCTCAAAGCCATGAAAAGTGTTATCTTGCAGCCTTCTTTCTTCCTCCAAGCAACATCAGTGTCCTTCTTTTAAAAGCTCCTCCTAGATTCTATTTTTAACCCCTTGGATCATTCTCAGTGCTCCTTCCTGAACTTTCTCCAAGTTAGAGAAAAGGTGCACACTCTTACCTATCAAAATGTGCATGTAGTGGTTTTTGGTTGAACCTTTCTGGCACAGGTCCAATCTCCAGCCAAGAGGATCACCTAAGATTTCACTGAAGTATAGACTCGTTGACATTGAATTCAGGACAATGAAATTTCCTGTAAATACATTAAGTTTCCCTGTAAATATGTCAGTCTAACTAAAGAAGGTTTACCATTAATCCATTAAGGATTATTTAAAAAAAAAAAAGTATAATCCTGACTGCTGGGGTAGTTTTATCCAAAGCAAGTTTGCTGTATTATTAACATTAACCATAACTACTTTATGTATTGCACTGAAACTCAGGAAACTAAGATTTTTATCCTCTCTGCTGCACCTTCTCTGTTCCATCATCATCCAGCAGGGAATTTGCTCTTATTTGAACCCCTGCCACAGGCTCTTGATGCTTATGAGTATGTACTTGGCTTACTAACTTCCAGCCCTTGAGTTAGATTCCACTGACTCTGAAATATTCCTCTTATCTGTCCCAGCCAGATGAAGGCAAAGCCACTGAGGCTGGGAACAAGGGGAAAACCCATGACAAGTGAGTGTTCTAGTTTTGCCCCTCTGAGAGTAAGAGGCCTCAGGAAACAAGATAACGTGCTGAAGTCATGATGACTTTTAAGCCCAGCCGATTTGCAGAAGCCACAGTCAGCACCGTGACCTGTGAATAACAGAGAATGGAAACCAGGATGCCACTTTCCAAAAATAGGTCTCTTCTTATTCATTTAAGTATTGGCTCCTGGTGTTTACCCACAGTGATGGGGGAAACCTCCAGGCTGATGATTTCTTGTTCGCCATCAGAGGAAGGGTAAATTCTTAAAGTTTTCATTCAGTTAAAGATTACCAGGGGGGGAAAAAAAAACAAGATTACCAGGGGAGGTATTTGCCTGCATGATGGATGAGGCTTGCAAGGGTTCTCACCTCCAGATCCTAGGAATGGAAAGGACTCGAACTGGGTATGTCAGCCCACTCCTTTTAGCCCGGACCGCCATCAGGCCAGCATCCCCCTGCAGTGCATGGGGAGTGAATTTAAGAGAGACTCCCCCACACTTAATCTACTGGACACATTACCTCCTAGGGCAGTGGGGGACGGTAGGGGGGAGAGAGGGGGAACCTCTAAAATAACCAATAGCCTTACACTTCACCTTACAGTCATATATAATACAGAGGGGATCCCAGGTTTTCCTTAGGCTCTGGGTCTTAAGAAAATCTTTGTATTGAGGAGACATAAAAGTGTTAACCTCAACGGAAGAATACTATTTTAAGACACCTTTTTTCCTATTCCATTCTTATTCTCTACTCTTTAAACTCTGAGGATTTCTGTTTCTTCATTGGAGGAGTGAAGATTTCCTAAGCAAGATCTAAGCCACCTGACAGCCTCAGTATTCTATTATTATAATTTCCCTTGCTATAATCTGCATTTAACCTTTCCAATCTCCATGAAAGTTTTTGTTCCCTCTAATTTCTCCTTATTGACACCCATAAATACTCTTAAGGTATTTCTGACTGTCAAATCCCAGTCATTTCCTAAGTATATCAGAGAAACATCTGACATGTTCTCTCCCTTTACTTTCCTCGGTGGCTCTTTCTGTTCTAACATATTGCATAATTCACTTAAAAAAAAAATCTTTGCAAAATTTTTTTTAAAAAAAATCTTTGCATTAGTATGTAAATCCTATGAGAAGAGAGATTTTTGTCAGTTTTTGTACCCCGATCCTTCGTCCCAGTACGTAAAAGAATAAATGCTGCTAATTATCCACATTTCATCATTTCATGTTGGTTTCCCATTCATCCGTTGCCCAAGACTGCATTTCAATATGCACGGCAACACTGTAACCAGCAAACTTCCGACAATTAACTTTTACTTCCAAAGTTTATACGGAGCGTCGTTTGAAATGATGCTTTGTGTTGTATGTACGCTCAGTAATGATTAAATTCAGAATTTGACTTTCATTTGTAATCATAAGCTTTTATGTAAAACTTCCTTCATATGTGTACATGGCTTCTAAATTCAATTCAAATTAGACTTGGAAATTTGAGACTTTTTTATTAGCATGGGTATGTTTGGTCCATTATCAATTTTTACTATATCCTCTTATAATTAGTTAAGTTTCATATATATAATCTTGAAAATTTAGACAGCATTTATTTTATCTTATTTCATTTGAGAGAGAGCACATGCATGCACAAAGGAGCAGGGAAAGATGGAGGGAGAGGCAGAAGTGTAGAGGAAGAGAGAAAGGGAGAGGGAGAATCAGACTCCCCACTCAATGTGGAGTGCACAGGCCAATGCAGGACTTGATCCCAGGATGCTGAGATCATAACCTGAGCCCAAGTCAGACGCTTAACTGACTGAAACACCCAAGTGGCCCTAGAGAGCATTTATCTTTATCCTTAAATATCCAAATATTATTAGAACAAAAACTACCTTTCCTATTACCTTTTGTTTCTATTAGAATCCTTCTGTGTATGAAATAGTCATACACAATGTATTATAGGAATTACTGTGCTGGGACTTTAATCACCTACCCAGCATGATACAAGTCAAGTGCTATGTTTGTGCTTACCCTTTATAACAATTGGTTCTCAGTTTTGAAGATCCTATCTGGTTCTTTCTTAAATGTCAAATTTCCACTTCTCTTTTTGTCTTGATGTGGGGATTCCCAACCTCTTGATAACTGTTATAGTTATTATTATTTTATTTTGTAACCCCAACCTTTTTACCCAGGTGGCATTTAAGAATAATGAAGTTAAAATTAATTGTAGTTTGAGACTTGTGTGACATTTCTGAAAATTATTAGTGACAACTCAGAATTCTGCCAAACCACAACCAAGAATCACTTCTTTAGCTTATGCTCACCAAAAAAGGAAATTTTCTTAGTTTGTGATGAGGTGTGTTCGAAAAAGGAAAAAGCAAGCAGGGAACGGAAGGGAAGCAACATTTGTGGAGTGCTCATTGAGTTCCTAGCGTTCTATCAGATGTTTTCACATATATCAAATTCTTTTTGACTCTTCTGTACCACGCACCATAAATGTGAAAGTGGTCCCATTTTCCGAAAGGCGATCAAAACTTAGGCATTCTGAGTTATTTGGCCAGGGGGCACCGCTGGCAGGCATCAGAGCTGCGAGTGGAATCCAGGCCAACCTTGCTCTGAAGCACAGGGGCTTTCCATCCACATCACGTCTCCTGGTCTACCAGTGGGCTGGCAGCATGCCATCGCCACGGCAGTGTGACCCCGAGTGGGTCTAGATGGGAAGATTCCCTGCCACAGTGGCCTAAGAGAATGTCCGTAGGACATGGTGGGGCTCTCCCCCACTCTCTTCTTTAAGGTCTGTAACGATATTTTTGGTATGGGATGTAAAGAATGTGCATCAGTTTGAGCCTCTGTCTTTGTATTTACTGCTGTTGTCATTTTATTTACATGAATGGCCTTTTGGGAAATGATACTTTCTCAAGAGGATATCAGGATATCAAGAGGATATCTTAAAACGGAAAAAGGTCAACTAGAAAACATACAGGGTCCCTCCAGAAAGGATACAAAACAGCCTCTGTAAATACAGTCAGGTAAAATGAAATGTAAAGTTTGAATGGGAAGGTGGAAGAAATGGAAACTGAGGCACAAAGACACAATGGCCCCAGGAGGACCGGACTTCAAATGGATAACGTTCATTTACAGGAAACAGGACACACCTCTGGTCACTCAGTGTCCTTGTACTTCTTGCCCCTGCCTCGGGCCTGGGTGTTCAACTGGATTTATAGGCTATGAGAATGGGAACGGAGTCCACAGACCATCTCATTTTTCCTCTACAAACGAAGAAACTGAGGCCTGGTGAGAAATGTTGAGGCAAAAACTCACATCTCCATTCCTCAAGCTGCCTCTTAACCCATTTCTTCGAACTTCCATCCCTGTGTGTGCTGTCTTGCCCACCACGGAGCATATTGCACAGGCTGTAGAGAGTTTCCATGGGGTGGCCACCATGGCTGAGAATGATACGGTAAAATGAGTAAACACATGAACTCCCCGTTCAACTGCTCACCAGCTGGATGTCCTTGGGCAAATTACGTAACCTCTCTGAGATTCAGTTTCATCATCTTATAAATTAGAGCCGATGATCTAATAGTTCATGACTTACTGGTGAAGATTGGATGGGATTAGGTATGTAAGGCTATAAAAATAATTTTTAACATGTCTTTCCATGAAGCATTTTATGGTGATTCACTCCATCGTATTATATGCAAGAGTTCTACCTTCTTTGGTAGATCGTGAAGCATTAGTGAGGGATGATTGAATTTGTGTTTATCAAATGTTTATGTCCTCTCCAAATTTTAAGCCAGTCCCACAGTGGATTCAGATGAAAGGTCAGATCAAGTGGCCACTCCAAAGAGAGTGACCTGACTTGACGTGGGTATTTTAACAGAATCTTCCAACCTGGCTGACTGACCTGCCTCTCATTCCTCAGTGTAGTTCTCCCTGGGAGACTGGACGAGGGAACTTAAAGCCCCTGTATATGTAAATGAACACAGTTTCCCCAGCACCATTTTATGATGGGTTCAAGTTCATCTGCAGAGCAGGTTGCAAAGACAAAAGGAGAAAGATCTCGAATATTCCCGTCACTCCCTCTGGAAAGCTCCTTCACACCAGCAGGAGGTGACAGAGGAAACTGCCATAGATATGCCAGTTGCCAAGCTTGTTTTCTGAACCCGAGGGCAAGGACAAAACACGGATGGATGTGGCCTTATTTTAATTGAGCGAATAGGTATTGAGCACCAACTATGAGCCGCACTATGACGCTACTGACAGCAGAGTGATGAATCAGACATCATTCTCACCCTCAAACATCTTACAGTCTGGCCGAGAAACCTGGTGGGTAAGCAGGTGCTTTATTTAGTTCGTAAAGAAATCCTCTGAATAAAAGTTTCCCTTTTAAGATTGAAGGAAACTTTGGTGGTTCTTATGCACTTTCAGGCGGAGAAGCTTACAGATCATTAACGCTGCTCCAGGAAAGTGGAGTCTTTCTCTCTGCTTCTTTTTCTCCTGTTGATCCTGAAAATACATTCGCAACACAACACAATGGCAAGCTCCTAGGATTGAAGGGAGGCTCCTGCTAGCTCCCATTAATTAACTTTTAATTAAAAAAAAAAAAAGTTTCCCTTTTAGGAGCTATGTGTGTTCTTGAGCTACTCTCTATAGCAGAGATCACCCCAGTGCCTGGGCTCGAGGTTGCTCCTCCAGTGCCGCTGAGGTCCCCCGAAGTCCCGCGAGGTCCCGCGAGGTCCCGCGAGGTCCCGGGAGGTCCCGCGGGAATACAAGCCAGGGCGCGTTTCTGCGCAGTGTCACGAGGGCACAGTCAGAGTGGGCATCCTGTAAGTTAACAGTGCAGCCATGGCAAACTGAACAGTCTCCCCTGGTCCTGCTCTGATCGCCTCAAAAACGTCCCTCCACGGAGCGCTTCTGAAACCAGATTTCACGTCAAAGGCAGGAAACGACAATCTCCTTCATGTAGCTCAGAAACTGAAGCGAAACTTGCAGCCAGGTTTCCCAGACCTGTGGTGGTAGAGCTTCCTCTCTCCTCCCTCTACCAGCCCCTGCCTCCTGTTGCTTTGTAGCTGAATTCTCTGAGCAGATCCTGCAGTTCATTTGTCCTGTCACTCACCTGGAGTTCCTCCTTTAAGGGACTAAGGGCCTACCTTGGACCTTAGGTGGAAATATAATGAGTTTGTGGTGGCTACATTTTCTAAGTTTCTTTTGATTGCAAATGACAGAAACCCACCTTGCCTAGATGAATTTAAAAAACAAAACAAAACAGACAAAAACAAAACCAAAAAGGTGGGGGAGAGGAGTACAGTGGGAGAAGTGGATTTTTTTTTTTTTTTTTTGGTAAGGATATTAGTATTCTTTTCCAGAATATAAAGGCAGGATCAACACCAAGAGCCAATAAAGAATCAGCCCCATGATCACGGCAAATCTGAGGCTTTCAGCAAACCGAAGAGCCTCCCTTGGCCTTGCGCTGATCACCTCAAAAATGTACCTCTGAGACATTTCTGAGACCAGTTTTTATGTGAAAGACGGGGAAGAACATTCTCCTTCATGTAGCTCAGAAACTGAAGATAGTGGGCTTTTCTCTGATAGATCCCTGGGAAGTGAGTCCTGTGAGTGCACTGGGGGGAGGTGTTTGTCGGGGGACGCCGAGGGTCTGTGGGGATCTACCCTGGTGTACAAGAATGGGGCAGTCTCTGCAGAAGGGGAAATCATCATAAGCCCAGCAGCTGTGCCAAGGAGTCTACGTATTGTTTCCTCCTTGACCAGAACCATCACCTCAGGAGGTGGGATTACCAGTGGGAGCTATCATATTATAAGTAGATTGTCATCTTCTTCATTCCACCATTCAGTCTAGCCTCATTCATGGTCTTACTAGCTAAAATCAATCTAAACTCAGTTCTGCTTTCCTGTTGACTCATTATCATTTCTCTCAGTTTAGCGTTTGTTGGTTAAAGTTTAGAAGAGGTTTTTGAAATAGAATATGGTTCTCCCCAGTGGAGATCTGGACAGCCATACTTAACATTGTGGTTCCGTCCTTATCCTGGCGCAGGGTGATCATGACCCTGGGAGGTTGGCTCCCCCCAGGCTCTTCTCTGATGTAACCCTGACCTGCTATGGCATTCATATATCCCCTCACTGATCAAGCCTTCATTATGTCAGCATCTCTCCTGGGAGGCAGGGACACAAATATAAATTTGGCACCATACCTGCTCTGAAGGGACTCTCAGGGTTGGGAATTGCACCTTTGGAAAGACAATGGGTTTATAATACCAAGTGCGTATAGCGTTGTGGCTCAGGCAGCACCCCTGCCCAGAGGTCCTTATACTGTAACACAGCGGGCCTCCAAGGCTGTGCTTATCTCCCAGGAACTGGTGACCCCCCCAAAGATGCCCGCCTCTCTCCCTGCACCTGTGAATATGTTACATTCTGTAGCAGGAGGGAATTAAGTTTGTAGATGGAATTAAGACTACCTGTCAGCTGACTTTGGATGGGGAGGTTACTCTGGATTTTCCAGTGGGCACACTGTAATCATAAGGGTCCTTATAAGCAAAAGATGGAGACGGTAGAGGGAGACCCAGAGACGTGGCAGTGTGGGCAGGCCTCACACGCATTGTTGTTGGCTTTGAAGATGGAGGAATGGGGCCACCAGGGAAGGGATGGTGGCAACTTCCAGAAGCTAGAAAAGACAGGGAATGGATTCTTCCCTAGAGCCTTTCCGGAAAGAGAGCATCCCTGCCAATCCCTTGGTTTTAGATTAATGGGACCCATTTCAGTCTTCTCACCTCCTGAACTGTAAGATAAGAAACCTGAGTTGTTTTAAGCCCTATGGTGGTGGTAATTTGTCACAGAAGCAAAGGGAAGTCACTACAGGTAGTATGCTTGGTTATATGCAAAACCGGAATTGACTCGGTGTGTCTTTCCAGCACATCATTTAAAAAATTATTTTCATATTAAACATAGGGCAAAGGATAAGAATCTAGCATCCTCTTGGAAGAGAAAGCATGAGATTTCACATTTTTTCTAACTTGAAAACTGCTTTGAGCCATGGGCTCCGCGCCCCTCTCCTCCACTGTCAGATGGAAGGTTTAGGAGGGGCCCGTGCGGCTTAAGAAAGGCCGCCAGCGGCTACTAGACTCTGCCATTTTCATTCTTGGCAGAATGTCACACATGGGGCTTTTTTAACTCGACATTTAAAAATGCATGTTCCAGAGATGCGATCATTGGGTTTTCGTTTAAGAATTTAAAAATACTCTATATCAAAGCGTAATAACATCTCACATTTTCATAATCCTTTCACAAACACTTTTTATTCAGTGCTTCAGACAGCCTTGTGAAGAAAGGTCATTATTCTCACGTGTCCGAGGAGGAAACAGAAGCTAGAACGATTGTCCAGGATCCACGGGAACAGAGTGGCAGTGGTGGCTCTTTCCATGATGCCATGGTGACCATTGGGCACATCGTTGGGGGGGGCAATCTTTGCGGGGGCACCTTGGAGCCAGGCCCACATTCACGAGCACCTGGCACATTACGATGGTGTAACACGGCCCCCAAGCCCGCGCAACGTCTGCTCTTGATTTAGGTGTCTCTGCTTTCATTATGACTCCAAAACTGTAAACCTGTCGCTGGCCCCTTGTCCTGATATGACTGGATCTGTTCTCATGAAAGGATCACATTGACAAGAGAGCGCTGACAATGCACAAGCATGGGATGGGGCTGCGGGTCCCCGTGAAAGCCATTTTTCATTGTGATCCCAGTGCTGCAGGTGTGACCTGGATGCAGAAGAAGGAGGCCAGGGTCTCATTCTTCTCTGGGGCCTAGGTCAGAGACCCTCTCTTGGCTTTTCTCGGTGATTCTTGTCAAGGGACAGGAGGGCGTCCCATGGGCCTGTCGTCAGAGGCCACAGGTGTCTCTTGCAGTCTGTAGGTCACACTTACTTGAACACCGAGCACCAGCACTATAATTGGCTGGCTTTGTTTGTAGGTGTATTATTATTATAATGTACTTTTTACCTGCAGAGGTGGTCTCTGTTCTCATTGTCTCTCTTACACCAGTTCAAGTTCCACACTTTCGTTTTCTTTTTTTTTTTCTCCATTTATTTGAGAGAGAGAAAGAGCATGAGCAGGAGGGAAGGGAAGAGGCCAAGGGAGAAGCAGGCTCCCCATTGAGCAGGGACTGTGATGCGGGACTCAATCCCAGGACCCTGGGATCATGACCTGAGCCGAAGGCAGACACTTAACCCACTGAGCCACCCAGTGCCCAACATCCATACTTTCTATGATCTTTCGAAGTACTTTTTCAAAGGAGCCTTCTCACCACCCTTATGAGATAACACCCTCTCCCTGACGCCACCCTCATCACCTGCTATGCCTTTATCTTCTTGCTCCGTTAGGGTTTCTCTAACACTGCTCTCTCCTGTCATGTTGTATTTCTTTTCTTTTTTTTTTTTTCTGGCTCCCCAACTAGAGAAGCAGGTGCTGTATCTTCTTTGTTTGCTGTTGTATTCCCACTGTCTGGATGAGTGTCTGGCACATAGGAGAGCCCAGTAAATATTTGTTGAATGCATTACTGAGTTCTTTACATCTCCCCGAATGGTACAATCCCGGGCCTGCCTTTACAAGACCCCAGTGAAATAAAAAGCAAGAAACCACAGCAATCTTTTTTTTCTTTTTTTAAAGATTTTATTTATTTGACAGGCAGAAATCACAAGTAGGCAGAGAAGCAGGCAGAGAGAGAGAGAGAGAGGAGGAAGCAGGTTTTCCGCTGAGCAGAGAGCCTGACGTGGGGCTCGATCCCAGGACCCTGGGATCATGACCTGACCCGAAGCAGAGGCTTAACCCACTGAGTCATCCAGATGCCCCTTAACTTACTCTCTTTGTAAAGTGTTTAGTTTCTGATCAGCTGATTGACTGGGGGAAGACCAAAAGTGTTGAGTCAGAAGTGCTCTCAGGCTTGGAGGGACACGCCGAAGCCCCCCAAAACTGGCCCCTGTTGGAGCCCTTTTTCTGCCTGACCCCCTCCTCCAGGTGGAAGTGATGGCAATCATGCATAAGCCAGTTCAGGTCACATTCACTTAGCAAAGCAAATTTTCATGTAGCTTATTTTGTTAATTGGGTGGTAGGAGACAGCAGGGATAATGCAACGAGTCCACTTTTTCTGAGACCCACTGATCTGTTATAAGTTTGTTCGGAAACTAGTGAGCAATAAGGACTGTGGAATAAATCCTCTCATACCCCAGTGCATTTGTTCGCTTTTACTTTTGTGGCTTTTGTAAAGCCTTCCTGTAAGTTTCCAGTTACAGCTTAAGGTCTGGATCCATGTGGCCCCCTCCACGAAAGTTTTTCCGAAGTGTTCCATGGAAGGGGTCTTTGGGGTGCCCAGGAGCCCCCAGCATGCGTCATCCTCATCTCTGACCCTGGTCTTATCACCCTGTTCATTTAAATGGCAACCCATTAAGTAATATCGATTGTTAGTTCTCTCTGAGCACTGGGAGGACAGAAATCATCTCCTCGGGCTTTCTATAGCTAGTGTCCACCTTAAGTGCCTGACATGGGTGCGATTCGAGCAACGTCGAGAAAATGAACAAGTGAAAAGATGTGAACATAAGAGGCTAAAATCTAGCCATGGTTCTCTAGTTGTTAGCCTTTGGGCCTTCTTTCTGGGGCTGCTCTCTGACGATGTTCTTTTGTCTTCACTCAGGCACCCTAATTGTCCTGAAACACCCCTACCCGAGAAAAGTGGAAGAACCTTCCATTTACGAGTCTGTCCGGGTTCACACAGCAATGCAGACGGGCAGAACGGAAAGTGACCTCGTGCCCACCGCACCTTCTGTAAGTGGCTGACTGTGGTGCCCTTGCAAACGTGCAAGGAAGCGTTAGATACGTTTAAAAGTATGTTTGTTCACGTGAAAATTCTACCTTAGGAACTAAAACCTGGAAAGGAACATCCAGTGTGAAGCTCGTGACTCAGTTTCTCTGATCCAGGGTAAAACATTAAAAAAAAAAAATACAATGCCATAGCGATAGATAGGATTCTAAATACTTCGAAAACACCGTGTAAATTCCTGTCATTACTTAGAAGGGGGAGAGATGTTGATGTTCACACAGTTGGCTACACTGTTACTCTTCCACGAGTTTCTTCTATTAAGAATTTTTTTTTTTTTTTTTTTTTTTTACATTTCAATTGTCTGTGAAGGATAAATATTCCCCACTTTGACAATAAAACCTCAGGATGTTGTTTTCCCATTCTTTCTCTCCCTCACTGAAGGGAGGGTACAGACAGAACACACTTGCACTTCTTGGCAGCGCGGAGCATTGTTCAGTTTCTGTGCAGCCCGAGCATTCATTGTTCCTCAGGAGCCCATCTCTGTTTGTTCTGTGAGCTGTGACCCCGCAAACATGCCTCCTGGCACTGCTTCCTCTCTCCCCTGCACTGTGCTGGCGGCTCTCCCTTTCTTCCTCTCTCCCTTGTTTGCCGAATACTCGAATACTCCTGGCATAAGACGTCAGGATTTTTGTGCGTAATAAAGACAACACACAAAGGAGATACAAAGAACCTTGAAAAAAAAAAAAAAGGTCCTACATTTTACCATAGGACCTATCCCGCCACCACAGAGATCTTTCTTAAAAAGCAAATGGGTCACATGAACTCCTGCTCAACCTTTGGCGGTGTCCGCTGTCTTCCCAGTCCACCTGGCCCTGCTCTCTCTCTGGCCTCACTTGTGCTCCTCCCATGCTCACAACAACGTGTGTTCCCCTGACTGGGCTCCTTCTCCCCTCCCCGTCCCTGACGTGCCAACATGGCGGCTGTCCCTTCATCAGCCTTGAAGATGGATGTCAGAGACCAGTGTCTCTCAGGATGCCCTCCTGGGCCCCTCCTAGCGTTTTTAAAATGGCCCTCTTTTGTGTTCCCAGCACCCTCTGCTTGCCTTTACCTTGCAATCCTCATGCGGCAGGGCAGAAGGGCATCGCTAACACCTGTGCATGTGTCTGCTCACCCCCTTCCCCACCCCCCTATGGGCCTAACATTTCTGGGGACAAGAATCATAACTTGTCTTTGCGGCTTTTTGGAGCCTAGCCTGGTTCACGGCGCACATTACATTTTTTGTTTCTGTACTCCATTGACTCAAAAATAAAAATCCTGGAAATGGTTGAAGGAGGTAGTTTATTTGGCTTTGTTAGAGTTGGAGGAGGAAGCATCAAACCCCAGAACTAGCAAAACTGAGGAAAGCAAGACCATAAATAGTCTCAAGTCAAAACGGACCAAAGAACAAATCAAGCCTTACACTTAATTGATTCTTCGATTTCCAGCCAACCCACCCCTCCCTGACTTTCCTCTTTATCCACCCTGCTTCCCATTCCCCGCCCACCAGTCACCTCAACATCTCGTTCATCTGTCCTCTCCATGTAACTTCACACTCTCCTCGGTTACCCTTCCCTTAAAGATCCCCACTCAGGGTCAGTTGTACCATATACCCTACTATGTGTGCTTTTTATCAACAGTAAAATGTAGGACCTAATCTGTAGACCTGATGTGAGCAGGAGAGCTAGCATCCTTAGGTAGAGACAGTTCTCTTGAAACCAAATTCTGCAAGCCTTATAGCTACCTTCTTTGCACACTCCAAGGATCTGACAGGTTCTTCTGCCCGAGTATCTCAGTATGCCTGTGCACAGAAGGTTCTGTATAATGGAGTTTTTAAAACAATATTGAGGGATTGGTGAGGCATGGCTGCACCCACACTATATGATGACAAATCCATGGAGTTTATTGTGCATTAATACAGGCAGAAAACGATCAACATTGTCTAGTGTCGCAGGGAGAGAGAACAGTGCAAGGAGAGAGAACAGTGCAAAAGCCCGAGGTGGGAACTGAATTGAGGTGTTTTTGAAGATTAGCAAGAAGATCATAATGATTGGCATGAAGTGGGGAGAGGCAATGTGGTAGGAGATAAGGTTGTTGAGGGAAGGAGGGGTCAGTTCTGTCAGGCGGTGGTTTTCTCAAAGGGCCCACCCCTCAGCTGAGTGATGGGAAATTCACAGTGCTTTGGGGCGCTGCTGGCATTAGCGGGTGTCAGGAGCTATGAAGAGCCTGACACTTTAGCCTGCTCGCACACTAATAGTGCTGCATGGCGATACGGCAGACTGCTGGTTGGCTGCCATTTCCTCTGGAAGGAAACACTGTCTCCATCTTCTAAGGTTGTTTGCCCTAAGAACATGCTTTAAAAATGGGTCTGTGGGGCACCTGGGTGGCTTAGTCATATAAGCATCTGCTTTTAGCTCACGTCATGATCCCAGACTCCTGGGTTCGCGCCCCACATCGGGCTCCCTGCTCAGTGCAGAGTCTGCTTCTCCCTCTCCCCCTGGCCCTCTCCTCTGCTCATGTATTCTCTATTTCTCAAATAAAATATTGTTTCTCAGATAAATAAAAAAATCTATAAAAAATGGGTCTGGAACAAAGGGCTATTAGTGCCTTGCTTATAAGACACACGGAGACATGAGAGCTCTGGAGAATTGTTTCCCAGCAATGGGCAGGGGCCATGGAGGCTAAACATGTTGCCACACATGGGGAAGAATTCTCCTGTCCAAAACGTCAGCTGTGTCGCTTTAAACAACATGAAAGGCCTTGTAGGACAATATAAAGGATTGATTTTTGTTTTAAGTGTTCAGGAGAAATTATAAGAGTTTAGAGCAACATAATTTAAGTCTTAAAATTTTTAAAAAGCTCATTGTCCCCGCTAAGTGGAAAATGGAATGCGGCCGAAGTTGGAGAAAAGACACCAGTGAGGGGGCTGATGTAGCAGTCCAGTGAGAGATGGTGGTAGTTGAAACTACACAGGCAGTGGGGTAGGAACTGGTGAACTTCAGGGTGTGCTGTGAGATAGAAGAGACGAGACTTAAAACAGATTGAATGTGAGATGTGCAAGTCTCACAGTGTCCTCCTGCTGTTTACCAAGATGGCGGAGGTGGGTTGGGGGATGGGAATGAGCAGTTCTGTTTTGGACCCAGGAAACGTGAAATACCAATTGGTTGTGTTGGTGGAGATTGAGATAATCTGATTCGCAAACCTGACATAGAATAGGTCCCAATCTAAATTGTCAGTTTCCTTAGCTTCCCTGTTGTGAGATTTCTATTCCCTTCACTTCTGCAATGTTTTTCTCTTTGTTCTGTTATTCTACCGGTGTAAGATACAGTGTAATACCATACTAGAACAAAATGTCCTACAGTTTCTTTGGGAATTTATGAAGTTCTAAATTTCTTTCTTAGGGTCCTTATTTTATGCATATTTCTATTTGCACGGTTCTCTACCATTCCTTACATTTTATAGGCGCTAGCTACGTGTGTGATGTTATTACCCTTGAATTAATGCTATGTGAGTTAAAAAATGACTCATTGTCACTTCAGATCCCCTTTGGATAAATCAAGTGTAAATAAATCTGCATTCCTGGAAGTCTTTTCCACAGAATAGAGGTCTCAAGAGACGGTCTCTGAAAAAAAAAGGGGGGGGGGGCTGGAATGGGGGAGGTTCATGTGATAAAATAAATATTGGATATGCTATTTCTCATGTCCCCTCTTAAAATTCACAAGGCAGGGGCGCCTGGGTGGTTCAGTGGGTTAAAGCCTCTGCCTTCAGCTCAGGTCATGATCCCAGGGTCCTGGGATCGAGCCCCGCATCAGGCTCTCTGCTCCGCAGGGAGCCTGCTTCCTCCTCTCTCTCTGCCTGCCTCTCTGCCTAGTTGTGATTTCTCTATGTCAAATAAATAAAATATTAAAAAAAAAAATTCACAAGGCATACTGGCAGAATACATTCTCTGGGAAGTAAAGAAATCCCTCTACTTCATCCAAAGTTTTCCAAATGTATTGACCCAATGTCAATGTGTGTGTGTGTGTGTGTGTGACCCAATATCAAAGTGTGCACACACCTGGGCACGCATTTGTGCATAATACCCCTGTAGCAATTTAAGCAGCTGGGTTTTACATGACACACTCTGCCCAACGCTTTTAGAAGTGATGGGATGTGGCTTATTGTTTGCAAATTGCTAACTAAAGTTAGAAGAGTCTTTCAGTTTTTGCCTCTTGCTACAGAACTCCCCCGCAACGACGCAGTCTGAAAACAGTCTCTCACAACACAGGGAGGATTTTCAAGTGTCTTGGTGAAGAATGTAGGGCAATTATTTAAAGATCAAAGGCAAACCGGTGTTTCATTTTAAAATGGGACAGGAATAGAAAGAAAATCATGTGGCTATAGTTCTGGGCTTCACTTGGTGCTTCTTTCTTTTTCAGCTGGGCACCAAAGAAGGTTACCTCACCAAACAGGGGGGCCTGGTCAAGGTAAGGAAACATGTCTCTGCTAGCCCCGGCCACACAGAGAGATAGCTCCTGTAGACTCAATTCTTGCTTTGACATTTTTAAAAAGCACAATTGCCTATTTTGAGCTGCTGCACTATTTTTCTATTTCAAAAGCCGATCTTTATGACTAGTATTAGTCAAAATTCTGGAAAATCACTTGACTTTTCTTTGGCAAAGTCAAATGTGTGAGAGTAGTCTACCATTAAGACCTCCCAAAATGTACAGTCCTTTAAATGGAACAAGCCAGGATGAAAAGTAGCAAGTGAACTCTAGAATATTTCTTTTCTTTCCTTTTTTTTAAACTAAGAAGTCAAAACTGCATAAAATGTTAACCTAAAAGTAGGCCAAAACGTCACTGGCATTAATGTAATTCTGTTATAAAATCCTAAAGAAAACACAAAACTTTACTAGTCTGGGGTATCCAACTGTCCCTCCATTGATGTAATTGTATTTTTTAAGTTATGATGCTTAATTTTAATATTCAAGAAGGCCTTCATGGAATATGTCTACTCCTCCCAATTTTAAGAGTCAGGGCACTTAAACTCTCTCCTGGGTACTGGCCCGCTTGAATTCAACCTAAATATTTGGTTATTTGTGTCCCCACTAGACTGAATGCTCCCCAAGGATAGGAAGTATTTATATTCATGGCATATTTATCTTTAAGTTCTCTGTTACTTCTTTTAACTGGATACATTGCCGCCCAAAATAACGGGAGGGTTCTATTAAGAGAGGGAAAGTGGGGAACAACAGTTCCCACCACCAATAGCGTGGAACTCTTAGGCAAGTCTTAGAAAATCCTGTGGTCTGAGGTTCCCGAATTTCAGTTTATATATTTATGAAACGAGAATATTTGGCATTGTATAAAGATTGGCTAGATAGTATCTAGCCCATAGTAGGTGCCCACAAAATGCTATCTATTCTTATATTAGAGTTAATAAGACAGATACCTAGTGATTTGTTATAAATCACCTTGCATATTTATGATAGGCCACTTCTTCTTATTTATTTAAATATGTCAATATCTCTGCCTTCATTATGAACTTCATGCATGGACTCATTTTAGTTTTTGTAGCTATTTTGAAACTTCCCTGCAAAAATGACTTACCACACAATATTTCATTGTATCTAATCTTTTAGATACTTTTCAAATGAAAGGAAATCATCCAGTTTAATATTGTCTTCCTCAATCCAAAACCTGCTGTTTTATTTTTTTTCCTCAGACCTGGAAAACAAGATGGTTCACGTTGCACAGGAATGAACTGAAATACTTCAAAGACCAGATGGTGAGAAATATGATAACACACTTTCCCTTTAAAAATCAGCTCTAACTAATAAACACAATAACAATAACAAAAAAATCAGCTTTCTAGATGAAAGGAACATCTGCCTTTGAAATCTCTGAAATTTTCCTTATGAGCTCCTGAAACACCAAGAAATGACTGGAAATGTGAATTCTTGATCCTGATAGGGACAGAGTTTTTTTCTTTTTAAGTAAGCTTTACACCCAACGTGGGGCTCGAACTCATGCCCCAAGATCAAGAGCAGCATGCTTTGCCAGTCAGCCAGCAGAGTCCTTTTGCAAGGATGAGATGTGTGTCCCAGAAACTGGCTAAACTAGCTCCCCAGGGTACATCATCCCCTTGTTTAGGGGGTTATTCTCTTGTCATGATGTATGGGCTCTCTCTGCTGCAGTTTCTCCTTTTACTAAAAATATGTCCCCAGGACGTGTGGGTGGCTCAGTCGGTTAAGCGTCTGCCTTTGGCTCACGTCATGACCCCAGTGTCCTGGGATGGAGCCCCATCGGGTTCCCTGCTCGGTGGGGAGCCTGCTTCTCCCTCTCTCTTTGCTGCTCCCCCTGCTTGTGTTCTCTCTCTCTCTGACAAATAAATAAATAAAATGTTTTAAAAATTTAAAAAAAAATGTCCATTTCTGGGATGCCTGAGTGGCTCAGTCGGTTAAGCATATCACTGTTGATCTCAGCTCAGGTCTTAATTTTAGGGTGATGAGTTCAAGCCCTGCACTGGGCTCCATGCTGGGAATGGAGCCTACTCAAAACAAAACAAAACAAAAACCAAAAAACCCATGTCCATTTCCCATGCCCATTTCATTAAGCCAATTTGAAATTATTTTATTTCTTCTCACTTTCCCCATACCAAATTTCTGAGAAAGTAGAAGTTTAAAAACATGAAAGAAAGATATGACTCCCTTGCGTGTTTCAAATACCTCCACTAAATTTAAATTGATAAAGACAATCTTCCCAACATCCAGTCTCATGAATAGCCAACCCCCAAACCGGGGGTTTTAACTATCCTGACTAAGCGTCTCTATGATCAGTCCCCTTAGTAAAAGTAAAATTGACAGGTGCACACAGTGGAAGACTTTTAGGGGACTAAGGGATGCACAAATTTGTGTGTTTTTTTTTGTGATGACATAGGTTGCTTTTTTTTTTTAAGTCACCAGAACCAATTCGGATCCTGGACTTGACAGAGTGTTCGGCTGTGCAATTTGATTATTCACAGGAAAGAGTAAACTGTTTTTGGTAAGTTGTTTTGTAAAGAAAATGATTTTAAAAGTCTTCTTGCTAATTATTTTAGCTGGGGAATTAAAGAGAAACCTGTATATCTTAATGTAAATGAGTGTCTTGATCTGGGGGGCATGGATTTAACTAGCACACAGGGCATGTATAATATCAGCAGTGCTTCCAGCTGACTGTGACATAATATCGCATTTAAAGTGACTTAGTGGGGTGCCTGGGTGGCTCAGTGGGTTAAGCCTCTGCCTCCAGCTCGGGTCATGATCTCAGGGTCCTGGGATGGAGCCCCGCATGGGGCTCTCTGCTCAGGCGGGAGCCTACTTCTTCCTATCTCTCTACCTGCCTCTCTGCCTACTTGTGATCTCTCTCTCTGTCAAATAAATGGACAAAATCTTTAAAAAAAGTAAAATAAAATAAAGTGACTTAGCCTGGGAGGTGCCTGGGGGGCTCAGTTGGTTAAGGGTCTTCCTTCAGCTCAGGTCATGATCTCAGGGTCCTGGAATGGAGCCCTACATCAGGCTCCCTGCTCAGTGGGGAGTCTGTTTCTTCCTCTCTCTGCCCCTCCCCCTGCTCATGCTTTCTCTGAAATAAATAAATGAAATCCTTAAAAATAAATAAAGTGACTTAAATAAGCAGGCCCAGTGGCTACAGCTGTTTATGTTGTAGGCCACATAAGTATATACATAACAGGATTCTATTCATGTTTTATTCCTTTTAAGTTTTTTTTTTTTTTAAAGATTTTATTTATTTATTTGACAGAGAGATATCACAAGTAGACAGAGAGGCAGGCAGAGAGAGTGAGAGGGAAGTAGGCTCCCCGCGGAGCAGAGAGCCGGATGCGGGGCTCGATCCCAGGACCCTGAGATCATGACCTGAGCCGAAGGCAGCGGCTTAAACCACTGAGCCACCCAGGCGCCCCTCCTTTTAAGTTTTTTATTCAATTTTAATTTCAACTTTGACTCCGACAGTGGGTGATTTATATTATGATGACAAGTTCTGGCAGAGGGCAGAAAAGTGTTTTTGTTTAATCTCATTAGTAGATCATGACAATTTTCTAACCAGGAGAAGTAGTGTCTTGCAAAAGGTGTGTCTTATTTCCCACAAAGTTTTATTTTAATGTTTTCAAATGTACAAATGCTGAAAGACTTACATACCCATATACCTTTCAGCTAAATGCATCATTAATATTTTGTTGTCCTGCTTTATCTTTGATTCACTTTTTTCCTAAACCAGTTGAGAGTAAGTTGGGAGGTACAATGGCACTTTACCCCTATATACCTGAGTGTGCATTTCCTGAGAATAAAAATGCCACATTACATACTCCCCCAAATTAATATTAATTAATTAATTAACATGAACCTCAACCAATAACAGATATCTTTTTAAAATTCACGTAAATGTACCACACAAGCCAGTGGGGTGGGTTATTTCTTATATAACAAAATAGGAGGACACAGACAGCTAGCTTGACAAGATCGGCACCAGCATCTCTACAGTTCTCTTGGGTTTTAGCAGATCACTTGCTACTTTATTGTCCAAGAAAGCTACTCTAGCTTTAGCCTTCACATTTTCAAGTCAGTCACAAAGACGGATGTAGGGACGTTATCAGCCATGTCTGTCCCTTTTTATCAGGAAGGCCAACATTTTCTCAGAAGTCTTCTATTGGGTTTTCCCTCCCATCTCATTGGGCACGGCTGGGTCCCATGGCCATTGCTAGCAGCAGGGGAAGCTAGAAAACTGGTAAGATCATAATTGGCTCCAACTAATTATCATTTATTGCCTGGGGCTCTGTTAGCAAGAAGAAAGGGAAAATTATCTGCATTAATAGGCGATTAATAATGTCTCTCACAGGGAGTACTGAGCAATGACAATTCCAGAAAGCAATTTCGTACAATGTGACAGGTTAACAGCACCCCAGTCCCATTGTCCCCTCACCACCCAACAGGACCTCATGTCAAGGTTTATCTTCTACACACAGGGACTTAGGTCTTGTCTATTCAACACTAATTACAGACACGAACAAGATATGCTGCTTTGGTTCTAGAATATAGAAACCCTCCTGAATTTCAGTTTAAAGCTCCCCCCCGCCCCCATGAGAGGCAAGGAAAAAGGATTTGAAGTATTTTGTATCTCAACTGTAAGGACAGGAAGTATGGGCAAGATGTAAGTTAGGGCTGACCTTATTAGTCAAAAGATTTGCCTATAGAGCCCGAGAGTCAATGAAGTGTTACCATAGTTCTAGAATAAGCTGTTGATGCCAGTAGGAGAGTCTGTCTTCTTCCAGCAGAAGAGTAACTCATTACAGAGTAGGCAAAAAGAATAGTTGATGAGATTTATTATCTTTTTTTTCCCGTCCCAGATAGTCAAAACTACTTAGATCCACAGAGGATAGCTTATTTCTCATGGAATCAAGCCAACACAAATGAGTTTCTTAAGTAAATTCTTATCTGTCCTGCTTATTCTTTGACTCATGGTACAGGTTCTGAGTCATTTAACACATCAACTGAATAAGCACACAA
This sequence comes from Meles meles, assembly GCF_922984935.1. NCBI lineage: Eukaryota > Metazoa > Chordata > Mammalia > Carnivora > Mustelidae > Meles > Meles meles. The sequence goes on along the minus strand of NC_060067.1, from coordinate 109,736,481 downwards.
GTGTATTCAGTCAAGGACGTCAGTGACAAAAGGATCTGGGGGTGTCCTGGACATGTTTTCTTTTTTGAATTCTCATTCAAAAATACAAATCTGGCCGGTGATAATAATATGAGTCTCCAGCTTCCTCAACATTTCTGCCATTTGCTGGCAGGAATCGCTTTGTATCTACCAAGTCTTCAAGTTGCTCTTTGTTGATTCTTTTTTTCTGTTGAATAGTCTAGTTTCTGTTCAACTAATATGTTCAACCAACCACCTGGAATATCTCAAGTTTTTCTTTTGTCTTATCAGCTTGGTGTTTCCATTCAGGACATTTTATCTCTGTGCAAAGACAGGAGTAGAAGCTGATGAGTGGATCAAGATACTACGTTGGAAACTGGTGAGTTACACAAATCCTCTGGATGCCTAGTACTCAGAAGTCACATAGTGATGATTTCAAACATATTGCTACTCAGACTGTCGGACTATCCCCAAGAGTCAATGGGATGTCCACTGGTAGGTTTATGGAATAGTCTGTTCATTCCTGAGAGACACAGAAGGCATGCAGACGGGGGTAAAAGAGAAAGGACAGAACTGCACTGGGATCTCAGCCCCACAGTCTTAGCCTCAAGCCCTCAAGTACATTAGTCTTAGTGAGTCATTAGTCCTATATACTTAATCTGTTTTTATGTAATTAGCTGACACATAGAAACTTGTCGAGTATTCTTTTCTAGACGCTGGCACTTTTGCTTTTGGTTATGTTTTCAGTTTGAAATCCAAGTAAATACACCACTCATTTTGAGATAGTCTCAGTGTATTTGATATTGAGTGGAGTGATACTTTGGCACGTGAAACATTTGCTCAGATATGAATGAACTTTTTATTCTTGGTTTGCTGTAATTATGCAAGTGACACATCATTAGAGAAAAATTAAGGCAAAAATAGATCAGACTCACATGCTTGTAGACTTCTCCCTATACAAATAAATATTCAAAACCAAAAATTAATCATTCATTAGTGTTCTTTACCTGTGCACTCCACTGACGATGTATAATAAACAATATTCCCTATCAATAAATTTAGACCCAAGTATTCATTTTGATTCATTGAGTAGTACTGCATTTAATGAATTACCTAAGTCTTAGGCCAATTCCCAGTTTGTATGTTTTAGCAGTGACTTTACAGTCTTTATCCTGAGAAAAATAAGAAAACCATACTGAAAATTGTCACATGTTGATTTAGTTGCATCGTGTCCTTAGTAACAGCATGTCTTATTTAATATGTTGTTTGTTATCTTAAAATTGCTCAATAATCAATACGCATATGTGTTTGCTTTATTAAAGTCTCAAATAAGAAAGCAGCTCGACCAAAGAGAAGGCACAATCCGATCTCGGTCTTTCATCTTTAAATAGACATTTCTTGACCCAGGATGCCCTGACCCAGGACCAGGGCGGCATGGTCCCTGATGCTGTGATCTGCAGCAGGCTTCAGAGGAAGGCTAAGGATTTTTCTTTCGAAACAAATCGAACGCAGATGCAGGTTCGGACCTTTCAGAACCCACCGCATTTGCGAACTCATGGGTCACTGCTTGCCCTTCAAGATGTTGTCGTCTCCTTGAGAATACCAAAGCATCACCATTCTGATGGGAACTGATGACACCACCAACCCAGGCGTGCTCACTCTTAGAATGCACGAGAGATCAAGGGCTTTTGTTTTCCCTCACTGAGGTCCCCGAGCTGGTTGAAATTAGTTGCCTGGCGTCTCATTCTGCTTCATGGTCAGCTCATCTGACATCCAGGTTGTGCTGTCCACCAGGAAGGGAACGCCTATGTCCTCTGATGCTTCTACAGAAAGTGTATGCAACTAGCAAACACCAAAGACGGGGGGGTGGGGGTGTGTGTGTGTGCGTGCGTTCTTTTTGCTTTTTTTTTTTCTTTATACAGAAAACAAAACATTTCCAAAACTAAAATGGGAAATGTTTGCGGTTATTTATTTTCTCTTCGTTAATGACTCAGAAATCTAGCGGGTGCTGCCTTCCCTTCTAATGATAAATCTGTGTGAACTGAATGTCCTGTAGGACATCAGGTAGGATGAGAAAGGTAAAAGGAGGTAAAACCTAAAAAACATCTCTTAATCATTTGGCGGAGTGGGGTGTGGGGGGGGCGGTATTAAAGAGTAAGAAAACATAAATGGAAGAAAGGGAATAAAATAGTAGATAACTTGTAGTTAGTTTAATAACAATAATCGGCATCATTACTATTAGCACTATAACAATAGAGCACTTGGAAGCACCAGGTTGTCTCCATCCAACATTTCTGCACATAGACGGAGAGACTTCTCAGGCAGAGAAGAGGGTGCTATGCTAGTCTCTCCCCCAGGGTGAGCGGTCCCTGTTGGCTGAAGGGAAGTAAGAAGCCCCTTAGCGCTGAGATCGCTGAGCACCCTGAGCCCTTCCTCAAGAGCAGACTTCCATGGTCCATTGAAGGAGCAACACTAAATCCACGGGAAATATACGATGGCGTGTTACACCGCATTTGCAAGCGAGAATAAGGGGGTTGAAATCAGGAAATAAGATGCTGGCAGTCAGAGCTCACAGATTCTAACCCCTTCTCTTATCTTTATTAATACTGCTTTTTTAGGTAGACGTTTAAAGGGAGATAAAAGTGGAGGAAGGGCCCAGAATAACGAGTATGGTGCAGAGCTCTGCTACGACACTGCTTTTGCAGTCCAAGTGCATAACTTGATTGATATGTTCCTTGTTATTTAAACATCCGAGACTCCGAAGTTACATTTTTGTATATTTCCACAAGGTTTTTAATGTATTTTGTTATGCGTGTATCACATGAGATAAAGCAAATGTCAAGTTAAAATGTATTCTGTCAGGTTCGCCAAGTAAGGAGTTGGGAATGAAACCTCACTGAGATGAGCGGTTCAGGTTTTGTTTTCGTAGAACTCAGAGTTTTTCTTTGTGCAGGTAATATTACTGTCCTCACTTTTTGTAAAATATGCCATGTTTATTTATATTCTTTGGCTAAGTTTATTAAAACGAGCATTTTGCTGTGCCTGTAACATTTTGCTAATAAAATGTATTTTTAATATCTGTAATTTAAAAAGAAATACGACTGATTAATGTCATAAATGGCCATGAAGAGAACCAACTTCCACTAGGCTGTGTGCTACGGAGAATTTAGGGTTGAAGAGCCAGTCCCGGTCCTGAAGGAGTCCTTAGTTAACTATGGAAAAAGAGAATATATATATGATAATGTATCGAAGTAAATAGGACAAATTCTGCACGTGAGGCACTTGAAGCTCTGTGATGGAGAGGGTACACCTCAGCAGGGATAGAGTTGCTTTTGGAGGGGTTCTGACATGAAGACGTCAAGCTAACTTGTAATATAATGTAACATGTACTACGTAAGTCACCGGAACTGCCTTAACCGGGAAGACAGTAAGCCAGAAGCAACACCACATTTCTGGAAGGGTCTCGGAGCTTGGTGTCACCATCAACGACTTGCAGGCTGCAGGGCAGGTGATTTCCCACCACATCCTCACGCAGCCCACCCATCTGGCCCGTGCGGAAGATAGATGGATCTTGGAGAATGACAGTGGATTATCAATCAGGTGGCAACGCCAACTGCGGCTACAGTTCTAGATACGATTCCGTTGCTTGAGGAGGTTAACACATCCCCTGGTCCCTGACATGCAGCTATTGAGCTGGCAAATTATTATTTTTTTTCTATTGGTAAAGACTACCAGAAGCAGCTGGCTTTATCTGGCAAGGTCAGCATCCACCTTTCGCTATCCTATCTCGGAGGTTTATCCTACTTCAGTTCAGTCCTATGCCATCATTTAGTCCACACCGACCTTGATCACATTTCTCGTAACATTGCATGGGTCCACTGCATTGATGACATGATGCTGATTGGGCCTAAGGAGCAGGAAGTAGCAACTGTTCTAGACTTAGTGGTAAGATCACGTGTTTGAGGGTGGGAGATAAATTCAGCAAAAACTCAGGAGCTTTCCAACTCACTGAGATTCTTGGGGTCCGGTGGCATCGGACAGGTCAAGAGAGCTTTTCTGGGATAAAGGGTAACTTGTTGCATCTGGCCCCTTTCACAACCAAAAAAGAGGCACAATACCTACTAGGCCTCTTTGGATTTTGGAAGTAACAGATTTCTCATATTGCTCATGGAATTTGTTGGTTTTACCATGTTCCATATCATCCTGAAGCAGCAGGCCCAACAGAATGGTGGAATGGTGTTTTGAAGACTCAGTTACAGCACTCCCTGGGTGGCAGTGCCTGGCTGGGCAGGGACAGTATCCCCAGGTTCTTAGGCTGTGCTAGTCTAGGGGTTCTTGTTCCAAAGGGAGGAATGCTTCCTTCCACCAGGAGAACAACAATGATCTATCTATTCAACTGGACATTAAGACTGCTACCAGCTTTGGGTTCCTATCTGTGATTCAACAGGTAAGGGAGAGAATGGCTGTACTGGTGGGTGTGACTGAGCCTCATTACACTAGGCTGTGACTGCACCATGGAGGGAAGAGTATGTTCACACAGGACATCTAGGGGATCTCAGTGCCACCGAGTCCCGTGACTAAAGTCAGTGGAAAACTATAATTCAATTCAGGCAGGACAACCCATGGCTTGGATTCTTCAGGAATAAAAGTTTGGGCCACCCTACAGGCAGAGCCGTGACCAGCTGAGGGGCTTGCTGAGGGCACAGGGAGTATGGAGTGGGGTAATGGGAGACAATTACAAACACCAGCTACAATTACACACTCAGTTGAGAGACAAGGACTGTGATTATTACATTTCTTCCTTGTTTTGTTATGAATGTGTGTATATATATATGTATTATAAATACACACATATTTAGCAAATTTTTCTTTCCTCTTGTACCCTCTTACCATCTAACATAAGACGTATTAAAAATGATTAACCTTACATCATGGCATTTAAACTGTAATATAGGAAGAAGAAAAGTGAACATCATCCAAGAACTCTGCATCCTCTTCTGGGGAGAGTGAACATGTCCTCCGTATGTGGGTTAGTTGTTTGATGTTTGATGACAGAAACACGACTTGGTTACTGACTTTATTTGGAGGTTAAGTGTGCTTTAGGAAGATGTCTATGATGCCAAGCTAACAAGTGTACACTGTGAAGGTTAGTTTTAGGTGTCCACTTAGCAAGGCTGCAGTATCCTGTTATTCAACGGACCACAAATCTACATGTGGCAGTGTTATTTTATAGATGTGCTTAGCACCCATCTACCATCCACCGAATCTTATTTATAAGAGATTATCTTCCCTAATATGAGCAGGCCTCATCCGGTCAGTTGAAAGGCCGACCTTAAGAGCAAAATGGAGGTTTCCATGAGGAAATCAGAAGCCTTCTGCCTGAAGACTGCAGCCACAGCTCCTGCCCTATGGATTTTGGACCACTCAATTTCCACAATCACATAAACCAGTTTCTTGAAATACATTTAATACCTATCTATCCTCCTGCTTCTGTTTCTTTGGCAATCCTTGACTGATAGAATTTTCTTCTCCAAATACCCTAATATCATATTTTTATAAATTTTGTTTGCTGGAATATTTTATGATTTTTGAAGTGAAAAATTAAAAAACCACCAATGTGGTTTACAGTGAAAAGGCTCATTTCCGGGATCCCTGTGCCCCAGGAATCTAGCTCCACTCCTTGGAGGCTACCAGTATGACCACGTCCTCCTCTCATACACAATCAAACATGAATGTACACGTATATTTCTTCTTCTTATATATAAATTGCAGTACACCATGCAATTTCACACTCTGCTTTTCTCTTTGAACATCATGTCTTAGATTTCTATCACCATAACTAAAGCCCTTCTCCATTCTTTTCCCCATTGGGCAAATGCAGTAATTTATTTAACCAGTCCTCTATGATTAGGGTGACTAAGCAGTTTATCTAAAGAGGACACTGAAGAGTTGAAAGGAACATTCACAGGGCTGTGAGGGTGGCTCAGTCAGCTGAGTAACCCATTCTTGGTTCTGGCTCAGGTCAGGGTCATGGGATAGAGGCCATGGCAGGCTTGGCACAGAGTCTATTTGGGATTTTTCTCCCTCTGTCTCCCTCCCCTCTCTATGAAAAAGAGAGAGAGAGAGAGAGAGAGAGAGAGAGAGAGAGAAGGAGCATTAATAATCACACAAAAAATAGCAGGTAGAATCTGGTACTGTTAGGAAGCACAGAACATAGGGCTCAACCTATCTATGATGGGATATTTAGGTTGTTTTCTTTTTCTTTTTTTTTTTTAAGATTTTATTTATTTATTTGACAGATCACAAGTAGTCAGAGAGGCAGGCAGAGAGAAAGGGATAAGCAGTCTCCTCAGTGAGCAGAGAGCCCAACACGGGCTTGATCCCAGGACCCTGAGATCATGACCCAAGCTGAAGGCAGAGGCCTAACTGAGCCACCCAGGCACCCCTACTTAGGTTGTTTTCATTTCTGATACCACCAAGTTGCAACGAATATACCTACAAATATATAATTTTGCACATGTCCATTTGCATCAGTAGAAATTTCTAGAAGTGGAATTGCTGGGTATGGTGACTTTTTATCAAGCCACAGGGTGCCCAAATCAACATTATTTCAGGTCTGTGGAGATGTTCTTCTAGCATTCAGGCTATACACAAGAGGATGGCCCTCTATGGTGGGGGTGGGCATCATCCAATCTACTGAAACCCTGACTAAAAAGCTGGAGCAAGAAGGAATTTGCCCCTTTTGTTTGCCTTGAGCCAGGATATCTCATCTCATCTGGCCTCACTGGAATTCATACCACTGGCTCTCCTGGTTCTCCCGCTTACAGATGGCAGACCATGGCAGGTCTTGGCTTCCAGGAATTATGAGAGTCAATTCCTCACAGTAAGTCTTTTACATTTGTGTGACATATGTAATATATACTTGTACATAATAAAAAACGTGTATCCTACTGGGTCTGTTGGCCCTAGAGAATCCTAATATACTAGGCCAAAGTTCTGTGCATTTGCAAGTTTCACAGAGATTGGCAAACAGTCCTATATAAAGGGTATATAACAATATACACTTCTACCAGTAACGCATTAAAAAATGCCTGTCCTACTTACTGAATAATCTTTTTCACACTGACTTAAGTCCTCCTCAAAATGTTTTAAGTCCTCATGTATCTACCAAAATCTGTTTCTGGCTAAGTCTGTTCCACTGATCTAATTATGAAGCTTAGACTACCTTTTGAAAGTAGTTCACCTGGGCTCCTGGGTGGCTCAGTCAGTTAAGCACCTGACTTCAGCTCAGGTCAAAATCCCAGTGTCCTGGATCAGGTCATGATCCCAGTGTCCCGGGATTGAGCCCCGCATCAGGCTCCCTGCTCAGTGGGAGTCTGCCTCTCCCTCTGCCTGCCTGTGTTCTCTCTCTGACAAATGAATAAGTAAAATATTTAAAATAAATAAATAAATAAAAGTAATTCATCTAGTTTTGCATTAGCTTTGCAAACATTCCTTAGTGATCTTCATCTACCTATTTTCCCACATAAACTGTTGAGCAACTTATCTACTTCTTTAAACAGAAATTTAATAGTAGCAGTATTCACCATGCAAAGGTTAAATGTACCTCCATTTAGGACAGTTTTCTTTTCTGGGATTTTTTGGTATAAAATAATTATTCCTTGAAATTAAAGTTCTATATTACACGTTAGCAATGATGTCCTGAACACTATTCAATAATCCAGATAATGGGAAGTCTAGATTTTATTTTATTTGGGGGGTAATTCTAGATTGTAACGGATGTAGAGCGTGCCTTATTAGGTTTTCTGAACTACTTCTAGCTCCCTGCAGGTCAAACATGCCCTCCTGCCTCTCTGGCCACACAGAGGCTGTCTCTCTTGCCAATTTAAACGCCCCGCTTCTGGATCTCTACAGCTTCACAGCTGCAGAGCTTTTATCACAGTACTTCCTCTACCTGTCTTTATTTACTGAGCTCTAAGTTCTTTAAAGGAAGGAACCACAATTTAGTTTTATATTTGCATAGAAAGGAAATGGAGAGAGGGGAAGGAACGGAGGGAGGAAGGAGCGAGCAATAACTGTGCTGGCTGACTCCTCACTGTACAACTCCAGGACAGCATTCACACCTTGCCCACGAGAGGCCCTGGAGCCCGGAAACAGGATGTGAATTATACTCCTCAGAACCCTGCAACGTGGCCGCTCTGATTCATGGCACACCCAGGTGCTCAATGCACAAGCACTAATTCCTCCTGTGACTAACTCTGATTGTCAAAGAACCTAGGAGGAAACCAACAACTCTGAATGATGAACTGCATTCCTGAATATAAAGGGCATATTCTAGAACCAAGATACTTCTTTCGTAGAGATTAAATGAAGCTCATGGATAGGGTTTGTTTTCCAACTGACACCAGGTAAATCTGTCTTCAAACCAGTATCTATAAGCAACACTCACTGCTTATGCACATAGTTGAAAGTGAATTTAGTTAATCATAGTCTTTAAACTTTTGAAAGAAGCCAGGAAAGAAACCTATTTAGTGTTCAAAGTATACTTAAAAAATACTATTTTATTTATACTTATGTATGAAAAAAATGGCTTTACTACCATGTTTACATAAATACCAATACTGGAAGCAAAATTCAATTATGAATCACTTCTAAAGTTTATAAAGAACACACAACCATTAAAACACTGACTGGTTATAGAAAGCAGAGTGGAGGAAAAAAAACATTAGCTATTATTTTCAATTTAATTAAAGAGCAGCACAGCACCCTCTGAGAAGAATCAAATCAATTAGTAATATTTATCTATATTGTAAAATAATATATACATAGAAAAGTTAGTGATTGTACTGATTTTATTACTTTTACTAAGCCATTTTATTTTCCTCACCCTCAATGCAAAGAAATAAAACAATATAAAGAAAAATATGTTCTTATTATTATTCACAATAAAAAGGGTCTGCCTCATTCTGCAGGCCTGGGCATACTATATAATAGGGAGCACTTAATAACTCAAGTGGATCAAAGTACCATTTTGATTCTGACCCACTGAATAGAATCTCATGCATATCTGTGACTGGATTAACTCCATGGGAGCTGTGATGTACTAAACCATCTCTGTGGTAACCCCAGATCTCACTACATCAAAAAAAGACCCTACACAAGAAAAGATAACAGTCAGTCTGTCCATAAATTGTTTCTTTGGGCTCTTTCTTTAGTGTCAGGTGGTAAAAGGGACCCTTTCTTGAGTACACGGATACAAGGACTGTTGTGGCTTAAAGATTGCTGGATTGATATTTTGTCGGTTATAATGAAAATAAAGTGTACATCAAAACCACTGCCAGATTAAGAAACTTCCACAACTTGTCTCAATTCTTCAAATAACGGAGCAAGTTCCTTTTCTAGGCTGACAATGAGTCCTAAAACAGAGATTAAGAAAATTAGAACATCAGAGAAATGTTCCTAAAAAAGTTTTTGACTTAGGTTTCCTCCTGTCAAAATTTAGTTACTAAAAAGCAAACAAGATCTAGTTTATTCCCCATAAAGCAAAATAGTGTAATTCTAACTAATCAAACACCGTTTTCATTACGAAGTTTATTTTCTTCATCTATTATTAAAGTAAATAAATGAAAAATATTTATATGTATTAGGAGGTATAAAATGAATTATATGCACTGTAATTTTGTTAGTTTTGAAAGGAAAACTTTAATTTATACTCTACTGTTTCAAAATCTGTACTCATTCAGAAATGATACAAGATTTTTACTTAAAAAGGTCCACTTTTTTCCTGAACAAATTTTAATGGACTTTATCAAAACAGCAGAAGATGCCTGCTTCAACCTTGAACAAAGAAATATTATGTTTATTTTATAAATTTGGTAAAGCTAAAGCATAAATAGGTCTTTCAAGTGAAAAAATTAATTTTAAAGATGAAGGGTAGAGCATAAAATATAAACTTCCAGGTTTAAAATTCAGTGCTGAATCTGGGAGACAAAGTAGTCTAAAAGTGAGCATATCTAGCTTCTCCTTAGTTTACCAGAGTGAAAAACTATATATCTTATATATCTTAGACCCTGTTTAATGCTCAAAGGTCTTCCCTAAAAAAATTCTGAAAATTATTCTAGATACTAAAATATAATTCTATTATATTATCAAAATTTATAACAAGTGATGATTTAGTACATGATGGTGACTTATCACAATTAAGGTTTAGTATATTTTAAATGTCAACACCACTACTATTCTACATAATTAACAAAGTGTTTTCACACAGAGCATTTTACAGCTTTAAAACATTTAGAAATGAAAGAGACTTTCTAGGTCATCAAATCTAAACCCCTCACTTTAAAGATGAGGAATCTAAAGAACATGTTTCAGTGACATAGCTGGAAAGAGATTTGGCCAAACAACTTGGAAAGAAAAAAAACCCAAAAATAAATGCATAATAGTTCTAAATGGCAGCCAAATCTAAAGAAGACAATACTTAAAAAAAAAAAAAAAAAATCCCACTTTATCCAAAAGGGAACATACTAATTATAGAATACAGTCACTATTTTAAACATAAATATCCAGGGAGGGCTATTGAATATAACGGGATCCTATGATCTGCCATAGAAAGTACAGCTTCCTGGTGTTTGTTCTCAATTCTTCGAACCTCAGGAAGAACACATGTTTAAGTTCATCCTAGTCATGCTCTTAGAATTCTCAATCACATTAATGTTGCCCACTATCATTCAAGATTTTACCAACTAACAGATGGGTCTACATAGAATTGAACTCATCCTTGACCATTTTATGTGTGTGGTTATCTACTCTACTCTTTTTGTGTTTTCTTAAGCTGTTTTAATGTGAGCAAGATGTAGCATTCAAGGGGTGAAGATAATTTAATTTTCCTTTCTATCTTAAAGGATCACCCACCCATATGATGTCTCATTTGAACTAGAAAATAACCCCATGAGACAGAGAAAGCAGATATTAGCTCCATTATACAGCCAGGGAAAACAGAAGTCACAGAAGTTAAACTTTTCTGGAGACCAAGGAATAGATGGTGGAGGTAGGTCATGAATTCAGCTTTTTTGACTCTAAATCTACTATTCCGATCATATTAGACTGTTCAGATATGGTGTTATAAGAAATTAAAAGCTGTATTTAAGGTAGTTAAAACACACCTGTATTGGCATTGCTGCTGGCTATGAAACTCACCACCAAGGGTAAACGATTGAATTGAACCACCTAAAAAGAAAGTTAAGATCTAAATAATGTTATTCAAATGAAATATCTTAATCTTTCAAAACTTTTACTTAAATGGCCAATGTGTAAGATACTACCTACCCCATTATGTAATATGAAAGAGCTGAAAATAAGTATTTCCATTCAACAGGCTTACTGAGTATCTCTTAGAGCCATTATCATTACTCAGCCTGGAGAGATCTGAAAGTGGGACTATGCCACCTTCACCTCTTTACCTCCCAAAGACCAGTGGTGTGCCAATTATCACATGGCAGGGGCTCCACAAACACTGAATAATTAAGTGGCCGAAGTCAGTATTTCTCATTCAAGTAATTATACCTGCATGATTTTCCTGCCTCCTGTGTACCACTATTAATTTAAATTTAAGTTAACTTCAAATCAACTAAGCTTCCAACTAATCCTTATTGATGAAATTGAAGGTCAAAAGGGTTGGTTATCTTCTGTCTAATACATATGAAAATATGAAGTTTTAAAATAAAAATATAACGTGTATACCATCAGCAGTACAGGAATCAGACTCTGGGAAACACTGCTCTAAAGCAGAAGCAATTAATTTATTCTAAATAAGAAAATGCAGCTGGGGACCAAGAGGTATGTAGCAATGAAATTCCTTCATGATAACCTCAGTGAAAATATATCTTCCAAACCAAATGAAGGAATTAGCAGCAGTAATAAATTTCAATAACTTATCATAACTGTCAAGGGAAAATTTTTTGTCACAACAAAAAAAAAATGTGTTATTTGAGAAATCACATTTGTTAAGCTAAGGGCACCATCTACTGGAGGTAATAGTGACCTGACTTCCCTTTTTAGAACAACATTTTATTAATAAATCTTTTGACTACTTTCCACATTAATTAATTCCTGGTATAAAATGTGAAGACAATTACTACAATTCAACACAACCAATATGAAGGCTGAAATTTTAAAATGTCATCCACGCTTCAAAACTAAAATTTAGAATAAAAACATAAGCTATATTTTGTATAGAAGGTATAACAACAGTTGAAAACAGCAAACTGCTCTATAATTATGAACCTACCTGGTAGGTGTTATAGTAACAGATGATACTTTTATTTTTTGAAAGTCCAAGTTTGCTCCCTTGGTCTGTTGCAAGGGCAAAAGTAGATAAGAAACCAGGTCTCAAAGCATGCTCTGGGGCATTATCATTGGCCACTGGAAATACAAATGATTTAAAAAAAAAAAAATCATGCATGGATATGACAGAGAGAAGTTTACCGCACTTTTTTTTTTTTAAACATAAATTAGTGAAAATATTGAGAGAAGGGCTATTATGCATCACAATACTCAAAATCATATCACTAACGGGGTCTCATCAATTTAGGTGAGAAAAACTGTTTCACCAGAAATTGAGTGATCATAACTAAGGAAAGAAATACTGGTTCTCACATTTTTTTTTTAAAAGAATACTAAATGTTTAATTTTCTTAGTATCTACTTTAAAACACAAATTAATCAGTATGTTTAATAAACTGAATATTCTGGTTAACCGAGAGCCAAGCTAGAATAATGAAAAAAGCTTCCAGAAAATTTTTCTCTCATAAAACCTATAGCAGCATTACTTATAGATATTAATAAATTTGGAGGTGGTTAAGTTTCTTTCACTCATTAAAAGGCCTAAATGGAGTTAGTTGTACCAATAGCTTTAACACAGAGCTCCTAAGAAAGAAAATTAGAGCTGCAGATTATTTTAATTTTGTTCAGAATTTGCCTTTGAGTAAAGGCAAAAAGGCAGGCGACTTACTTGCCCATAGCCATCTATGTTTTATGGTGGGTTAGAACGCACACTGAACTACACATCAGAAGATAATGGGTTCTATTATAACTATAGTTATAATATTTTGTTTCTAATATATTTGTTATATTATAATATATAATATATTTAGAATATACATAATATATTATATATATTCTATTATTATCTTGTCACTGACTCATGTGCAACTTTGTACTAACAATGCACTCTTTGCACTTGACCATCTCTGTTTATAAAATGAAAGAACTAAATTAGGTGATTTCTAAACTTCCTTTTAATTCTAAGGTCTAAAATTATCTGATATATATGATAACCTCGGTTGGAAAATTGTAAACAAAATGTAAAGAAAATCATTTCATCTTTGATAAAGCTATTATAGCATCCCGATAGAACTATGAACATTCACGTGATACTGCCTTAAGACACAAGTATTAAAAATGGTCTTAATACACAGTCACTCAGTGACATCATATATACTTAAAGACTAAAGCTCAGGGGCGCCTGGGTAGCTCAGTCGACTAAGCAACCAATTCTTGATTTCAGCTCATGTCATGACATCAGGGCCCAGGGATAGAGCCCCACATTGGGATCTGTGCTCCAGCTCTAAACAGAGTCTGCTTGTCCCTCTCCCCCTGCTTGCCTAAGCACATGCACATACACACACACTCTCTCAAATAACTAACTAAAATCTTAAAAAAACCAAAAAAACCCTCCTGAAAATCAGGCAAAAATTTTTTTTCTTTTTTTAGGTTAATAAGCTCTTCTTTAGGTAAGAAAGTCTTGTTAGAGTCTGGTTAACTAAAGTAATTGTGAAGTTAAAAATTTAAAAAAAAATCTTATTTCCAGTAAAGAAGGAGAAAAACAATAAAGGTTCAGCAAAAACAATCAATATGTTAATTCAAACGTATGAAAGTTTATTTCCAAACCACTAGCAGTACTAATTAAAAAACAGATGTCAGGGGAAGTCTGTGTGTACAATGTATGTAGCTACATACAGTCCCAGTCCCAGCACTGACATTTACTCTTGACATTATGCCACTAATGTCTTTCATGAAAAACTGGGCTTGTGATAAATCCATGCTTAAACTCTCAACGGTGACCCAATCATTCAACATGTAGTAAGTTATAAGCTCCAGCGAAGCCTTCCACATACAAAAGCAAATATCTCCCTCCAAGCTAAGACCATCTCCTGGATTTATTGAAACAGCTTTTACATGCTTGCCTTCTGCACTACTCAGACCTAAATATGTTTTTATTCAAAAGCAAACACGACACTGGCAGGCAGGCACAGTTTTACCTTTAATAACGGGGACTCCATCTCTGTCTGACACAACGATAGCATGGAGCCCTTCAACACTAGAAGGAAAAAAAGTTAAAATATTATGAAGCATTTCATCTTCTCAAAATATGTACCTCAAAGTCATTCTGGGGATTTTCATGTACATTTCTGAAAAACTATGTCAACTCAGTTACTGACCTCAAAAGTTCCTAGATGTCTGCCAAAACTTCTAGAAATTGAATAAACATGTATATTACTGTCATGCTTATAATCTTCACAAATTTATGCTACTGATAAAGATCTAAAACATCCATAATTCTCCATTATAATTGTTAATTATCTTTCCTTTATTTATGCAAGTGTGACAGGTTATCAGCAGCAGCTATAGTAATAATGGTATCAAGTGCCATCAAGATAACTGTGGGTTATGAGAACCTATAAAAAGGTGGTTGATCTACACAAGTGGGTCAGGGAAGGCTTCCCAGAGACATTGATGGCTAAGCTGAGATGTTATAGCACTGGTCAAGAGAAGAGGGGCAGAAAGACTGATCTAGGCTGAAGGAACAGAATGGAAAGAATGAAGGTCATGCAGCAATCTCTTCAGTTATGCCTACATAAGAAGCAGCGAGCGGAATGGTCAAGACTATAACCATCTAGTCCAGCCTGGCGTACTATTTACACTACCCTGGGCCAATTATGAAAACTCTGTAAGCCTCCATTAACGATATGAAAATGGGAATAACTGTATTTATGTAATTATTACAAAATTTAATAAAATAATAATATAGAGGCTGGTACAAGTTAAAATTCAAAAATATTAATTATTAGTAATTAGCATCAGAATGTCATCTGCACACCCTGACAATTTATTAGTGCAGTTTAAGTATTAACTCATAAGAGAACTTCTAGAGCTACAAAACTAAAGAGCTAAAAATTAGAATGGGAAAACATTCTCAAACTTTCATTTCCATGATCTCGTAATATCCAAGATTGCGACTCAGAAATATGTTCAACGTTCCTACTCTAACTCAGATTATCCATTCCTTATTGTGTTAACCTTAATGTTTTAAGTTAGAAATAAGGAATAGTCATACACTGAAATTAAATTTTAAAGTGCCAGTGGCAAAAACTTTTAAGTCTTTTAAGAGAAACTTTTAAGAGACGTGTTATTAAATTTTGAGAAAATGGGGGCGCCTAGGTGGCTCAGGGGGTTAAAGCCTTTGCCTTTGGCTCAGGTTATGGTCCCAGGGTCCTGGGATTGAGCCCCGCGTTGGGCTCTCTGCTCAGCGGGGAGCCTGCTTCCCCTCTCTCTCTGCCTGACTCTCTGCCTACTTGTGGTCTCTGTCTGTCAAGTAAACAAATAAAAATTCTTAAAAAAATTTTTTTTTGAGAAAATGTTATGAATACTACCATTTATGAACCTTTAAAAGTAAAAATGATGAAATAACCTGTATAAACATTTACTGGTATTATTTTTTATTATCATTCAATCCTGGAATTATCTATATATTAAAATGTGCTCTTCTAAGGTTAATTTATAAAACAAATTCTTCTTAATTAAAAACTAGGTTATATAAAAGTATATCCTACTGATACTTGCACACACAGAAACTACTTTGTACAGTTATCAACAGCAACATCACTTGAAATAGGAAAAAACTAGAAACCTGCCTATCAAGAAGAACAAGTCCAATAAACTATGACACACATACACAATGGAATACTCTGCAGCCATTAAAAACAAAGAAACAGCTCTTTGTATGTACTGGGAAGGACTGATCTCAAAAGTATATTGTGAAGTGAAAACAAGTTTTGAACAGTATGTATAGGAAGCAAAACTTACATAGTAACAAGGGTAGGTACAGGTATGTATATGTTGTGATGGACTGAATGATTATGTCAGCCTGCAAAATTTATGTTGAAACCTAAATCCCACTGTGATGGTATCTGGAGGCGGGGCCTTTGGGAGGTCATCAGAATGGGGGGGGGTGGAGCCCTCAGATATCATACAGTGCCCTTACTTAAGGCTAGAGAGCTAGCTAGCCCTCCTTCTACCACATCAAGATATGGGAAGTCTGCAATCTGCAATTCAGAATCATGCTGGCACCTTGATCTTCGAGTTCCAGCCTCTAGAACCGTGAGAAATAAATTTTGGTTATTTATAGGAAATCGAATCTATGGTATTTTGTTTTAACAGTCTCAACTATGACCTATCTGTGTTTATATATACATGCTTGTTTGCAGGTGTGTAAAGTATCTTTGAAGGTACTGGGTATCCCTGAGAAGGGAACTGTGTGGCTAGGGCACAGGATAGGAAACTTTTCACTACTGTCCTGCAGTTACCTTCTGAATCTTGAACTTTATGAATGTACTCCCTACTCAAAAGATAAACAAATTAAAAAGCAGGTAAAGAGTACTACAAAAAAATGTTTAATAGGGAGGGCACGTACTGAATGGAGCACTGGGTGTGATGCCAAAACAATGAACACTGTTATGCTGTAAATAAACAAATAAACGAATAAAAAAAAAATGTTTAGAAATATTGTGTCACCATAGTTTCTTTTCTCTTATTTTCAAGATAATTAACTTAAATGCCAACTAGTGTACCAAAAGGGGAGGCAGAAATAAAGACTTTTGGGGCACCTGGGTGGCTCAGTGGGTTAAGCCTTTGCCTTCGGCTCAGGTCATGATCTTAGGGTCCTGGGATCGAGCCCTGCATTGGGCTCTCTGCTCAGCAGGGAGCCTGCCTCCCACCCCCGTGCCTGCCTCTCTGCCTGCTTGTGATCTCTGTCTGTCAAATAAATAAATAAAATCTTAAAAAAAAAAAAAAAAAGAAATAAAGAATTTCTTTTTAATGGATTTTAAATTTACAGAGGTAAATGCCCAACAAAGTAGAAAAATTACTCATATACTAAAATACCCACTAAAAGAAATCAGGTCACAAATATATAAGGTGTTTCCAATTCTACACAGAGTGAACAAAAAATAACATAAACAGATATTACTAATAGTTGAAAATAAGCATGATGCGTTAATAGGTACACTGCACTTCTAAAAGGAATTAAATGTTATAAAATATTCCGCAGACATCTAAACCTTAAGCTTAATAAAACAAACATTTTTATTCCAAAAAAGCAAATACTGTATTTGTAATCAGACATCATATTTCCATATATATATATAATAACAAAACTTCTGGTTATTTTAAAACACAAAAGTTGTGACTATTAAAAAGCCTGAGCCTACTTTGGGTCACAACTAGACTTAAAAATAGAAATTCAAAAACTGTATTTAGCAGAGAATTTAAAAATGAACAAAAGCGTATTCCATTTACTGACTCAGTGTTGAGAGGTATAGCTCTAACAATTAAAAGCATGAACCCACAGCTCTGAAGCCAAGTTGCCTTCATCCAAATCCCTTCACTTTACATACATCTAGCAAGAAATCAAAATGTGTATTTTATTACTTTTCTTTGTAAGTGTTCAATATTATTTCTTCAGTCCTTTAGCTTTTGGGATACACTAAACCTACTTTCAAGAAAAAGTCATGAATGAATTTGAATCAAACTGGCCTTGCTCATTATGGGGGGAAACCAAACTAAAACAAAATACACAGAAAGCCCTTTCTTCCACTATAGAAAGATTTTCATGATACTTTAACAATTACCCTTTTTACAAACATCAACTATGCTTTTGCTCCTATATTCTGTTGCCAGTGCAGGATTTCCCTCCAACTCCACTGGTCAATTTTACCATCCTTTCAATATGCCAGACCTCCAAGAAGGCAGATACAGAGAAACAAAGGAGGCCTCCATTTTGTATAGTTCCAATATGGACACATTTAGTTCTCAGTTGAACTAAGTAACACCACTCCCCCTGAAAGCAAGGCTCAAATTTCAGGAATATGGTATAGTGAGTAAATACATACAGTACAAACCTCACTAATGTGAACAACTTTGTAAGTGACAGATCGCACTGTATCAGGAACCAGCCACATCACTTCTTTCAAAATGTGTTGGTGACTGGTCACTGAGCATCCGTTCCTCAGTGTATGCAGGGATGGTAAAGTACAGGGTGTTATCTCCTTGTTTTCTAATGGTTAAGCATATGACATTAAAAAGAAAACCAGAACTGAAATAGGGAACTGGCTAATCAAGATGAAATACAGCGAAGGAAGGGAAGTGACAACGATGGAAGTGAAATTCAAGCAGAAAGTCAACACCTCGAGAAGAAATAACCGGCTGAAAGAATGCTGACACTTTCACTGTTGTGCACAAGACGCGCAGCCAGAGGAACTTCATGCAAGTGCATTCACTGACAGTAATTGGGCAAGTGGTTGGGATGAAAAGGATGAAGACAGCCCAGAGGAAGTGACGCTGGCAAAAAACTTCGCACAACATCGACAGTACAAAGGACAAAATGGTGGAAGCTGATCCAAACTTAGAAAGGAGTATGTTCATTTGAAGGCACAGAAAAGATGCCTACTCCTTATCTTAAGGTAATACCTTTTATATTATTTTACTGTATATGCAAAGAAGTAGGCACTGTTCAAACTATACTCGAGAAGTTTTCTACGAAGAAATAAACATTAGTCCTCAGTATTTCCACTGTTTTTAAATTGCAGTATATTAAACAAATACTGCTTTTAGCATTTGTTTCCATTCCCGCAAACAGAACCAACAAAAGAGGTTTTAAGGTTTTGACAAAATTTTCTAAACATCAGAAAACAACTGTCATTTTTCCCGGGGATTATTAAAATTGCTTTGGACAGTTTCGGCATGTACTGTCATTTTACTGCCCTGAACTACCGTGCAAAGCTAGGACTGCCTGCTCATCATTACATTGAGAACAGAGTCAGTGTTCCAGTTTGCACTAGAAAGAAGAGAGTAAAAATGAATTTAAGTACTACATTAACACGAAGCCAAATGCAACAATTATTTAATACTTCAATAATATTTTCTTCCTGAATATAATAGTATTTTTTTCCCGAATACAGACAAATATACATAAATCAAAGCCAGGAGATAATATCATTAATTTCTACTGACTTATAGTCAGGGTAAAAAGGCACAAGTTAATAGTCAAACCACATGAAACAATTCAGGCAAAAATCCAAATGAGAATTTTTTTTCTCTTTCTTTTTAACTACCTACAGAAATGAACTGACATCCAAAACCTTTTTAAATTCACACATTTGGAGAATAAAAAAAGTAAAAAAAAAAAAAAAAAAGGATCTCACCACATATTCTACATTATGCCTCAAAGGTTATTCAATTAAGCTGGAATGTGAAAATGGATGTCTTCCTCTCTCTCATGTCCTTAACTCTAAGGTATTACTTTCCACTAAACTAAATGGGAATTTTAATACAACTGAAGTGACAAAGTCCTTTGAACCACAAAAATATCTAAAAGGAAGTCTGCTGTTCTCCACACACAGCCAAATTGATAATGGTACATCTAATGGACTGGGGGCAGGCAAAAGAAAGCCTTGTGATTTTTCCCAGTATGAACTGCTATCTACATCTAGCATTTCTGGATTATGCAAATTCAGCAATTAGGTCTTAAAAGTAATACTAAAGGAAATGCAAGCTCTAGCGTTTTTCTCCTTAAAATTGCTCTATCTCAAAATATAACCCAGTAAGCTGTTATGATAGTATATTTGAAAAAACTCTAAAAGTGGCAAGAAATAGGAGTTCTAGCTCTCTGGCATTCACGAGCTATTTAACCTCAGACAACAAGTCACGTAACTTCTCTAGGCCTGATAGTATTTATCCACAAATTCAAAGAACATTTCTTGTACTGTCTAGTGTCAAGTATTTGAAAACGTTCTAGTGCCAAGTATTTAAAAACGTTAAATAACAATATAATATACACATACTAATAGTCTAAAATAAATAGAAACAAAATGCTACATAAAATCGACATATATTAACAAATTAGTAATTTTTTACCTTGGTAATTTTTTATACAGGAATCGCTTTAGGTCCTGAAAGAGAATATAAAAAAATCATGTTATAACAATATGCCTTGTACTGGTTATCTAGATACTGTTCCACCCACATTTCAGGTACTTTAAATCACAATTCATAACCTTTTTTGCTTGTGTTTTTTTTTCTTTTTGATTTTGATACTAGCTGTGTGGCTTAAAACAAGTTATTTAACCTTTCTCTCTAAGTCCCAGTTTCATTATCTGTTGAGAAGGGATAATCACAGAACCTATCTCATAAGACTGTTGTTAACATTTATTGAGAAGATATATGTAAACTGAGTAGCATATCTGGACACATACATAGCAAATACATATTAGCTATAAAATTAGATCATATTTTTCATACTATTTTACATCCTGTTGCTATTGTCCTGTTCACTTGAGAATATATTATAAACATCTTTCCATGTCTGCAGATAAACTTTCTCACATTACTTTTTAGCAATCCTGGGTAAATTAACTTCTCTGAAATTATGTTTCTTTTCATGACTAAAGATAAATGACAACATGTATCAAGTGTTAAGCATGGAACATAATTAGGAATAAAGAAAAAAAAGACTATTTTATTTCCTCTTATTACACTTTCTCACCCAGGGAATTTCACTGACAATCCAGGTAGGAATTATAAGGTCTACATAGGTAAATCAGGAATCTGGTGTTTTGAACGTCTAATCCCTACTATTCTCGAGACCTGAATGTTCACTTTATTTCATGTTATGACCACCATCTTACCTCTGCTCTTATCTTAAGCACACACATTAAAACTAATTATGTTTCATGCACAATCCAGATTTCCTCAATCTCTTCTTGTCTCTATTAAAGCCACTACCAATCCCATTATTCAGGTCTGAAACACAGAGTAACATTTAACCCTAACCTCACCTTTATCACCTTTAAATGATTTGTGAAGTCAAATGTTTTTAAAATGACCTCTTCCTCTCCTTTTTTCTTTTTCTTTTTTTTTTTTTTAAGATTTTATTTATTTATTTCACCCAGAAAGACTGAGCTCAATCAGGGGGAGCAGCAGGCAGAGCGAGAGGGAGAAGCATGAAGACCTGAGCTGAAGGCAGACGTTTAACTGACTGAGTCACCCAGGCGCCCCTCTTCCTTTCCTTTTCAACTGACATTATAATTTAGGTTCACTTTAAAAATTATCTGTGACTTGTGCTGGCCTTCCAACTGGTAAACTGATCTCCCTCTTCTATCCCATACAGTTAGTTCTACACAATGCCAATAACCATATTATTCTCCTTCTCTACCTGTGCTACAGGTGCTCCCCAGATGATCCCCTGTGCAGCTAGGGTTGAGAACCAATGTCTGAATGACTCTCCACTGTTTAATAAATTCTCTACAAATTCTTTTAACATTTGGGCTTCTTTACAATATGGCTTACAGCTAATTTTACAGTCCTGCTTCCTATCACTCCCCTCATACATACTCTTAACCCCAGCAAAAGTGGACTACTCACAGCTACTCCACATACCTTTCCCTTTCCCATCTCTCAAACTTTGCTTATAGTATTCATTTTAATAGTAATTCTCTATCAACCTTACTTTAAGAAAAAGTGCTACTCATTATTTAGAGCTAATCTCAACCACCAAATACTTCAAATAGGCCTTCCTGATACACACAAACAAGATGTAATCCCTCTTTCTTTTGAATTTTCACACAATTATGTATATACATTTATGACCACCTGTCTACTATACTTTAAAAAAAATTTTTTTTAAACCCTCATGGAGGGATGCCTGGGTGGCTCAGTTGGTTAAGTGTCTGCCTTGGCTCAGGTCACGATTCCGGGATCCCGGGATGGAGTCCCACATCAGGTTCCTTGCTCAGAGAGGACTCTGCTTCTCCTTTTGCCTGCCACTTCTTGTGCTCGTGTGCTCACATGCATGAGCTCTCCCTCTGACAAATAAGTAAAATATTAAAAAAAAAAAACTGTATGGAGAGGAATTATACCTTCATCATCTATATTTCACACACAGCCCTTATTACAACAACCTTTGTAAGGTGATACTCAATAGATACAGTGTTTGATTATGACTGGAGAAAACGTTTTCAAGAACATAATGACAGACACTCAAAAATGGAGTGATAAAGGCATACAAAGTTCCTAAATACTCAAACATATAGTCTTGCAACCTAAAAAGAAAAATCACATTCAATATTAATGTTGAGTGATCATTTAGCCTCATGGTTAAGAGCATAAATCCTGGAGTTAGACTGCCTGGGGTGGTATCTTGACATTACAACTTACCAGCTGTGTAACCAGAGGCAAGTTACATGATCTTTCTATGCCTTAGCCTCCCCATCTAGAACACAAGGACAGTAACAGTGCCTACTTCATAATAGCTGTAAGAATTAAATGAGTATATGTTCAATGTTTGGAAGAGTGCCCAGCATGTAAGTAATATAACAGGATGTAAAATATAGACACAAACATTAGTAGTATTAATTCCCTGTTGTTTCTCGTAACTAGTACAATTAAGTTTCCTAAACTTACAATTTGGGTTTTACTGCTGTGCTAAAGAGGTATCAGTCAGAAATCATCTCAATTTGCTCCAGTGAATCTAGAGAGACATCATGACCACTTACTGGAAAAAAGTAGATACACAGCAGCAAAACATTTAGAAATTCAAATGGGATTCAGAGCCTCTCTTCTGCCCGCTGGACTGGGGAGTGGGAAGAAAACAATTCTCTCAACCTCAAGACATCAACACACCCACTGTGGGCAGAAACTCGGGATTCCGCAAATCTCTTCATCTTAGTCACTCACTCCAAAGTCTACAGAAACTATGTGGGGGTGGGGTGGGAGTGGGGGGGCTAAAAGGGAACATACTTCTCCTTGGCAAGTTTTACCTCTCCCCGCCCAGTAGGCCTCCCCTAAAAACTTCCCATCCTCCCCTTCCTCTTGCGTGGGTGTGTTAACTCACATCCGCCATGACGAACCCCTTTGTCCCGCAGGATCAATGTCCACTCCTGGAAGAGAAACTCCTGGTGACTCTCCCCTCGACACTTCTTCCCACCTCCAACCTAATAAGCGGGGTCAGCTCTCATCAAAGCCAGGCAAGAATCCGCGGCACTAGGACTCGCACCAGGGAAGCCGGAATGAGCGCGAGTTCCCAAATACCCAGACGGTAGCTGTCATGCCCTGTCTCAGTCCACTCCACCCCCCACCCGCGAAGATCTAGGCCCGAAGGCGAGTCCTCTCCCTCCCTTGAGTCTCACGGCCGGCGCCACCGGGGGGCCCGGGCTCAATACTACGCATAGCGGCTCAAGTTACCCGGCTTTCTGGGCTGCGGTGTCCTCTCAGCTGTAAATTCAGGGACAGCCTCAAAGACAGTCTCCCTTGAAAGCCGTCGTCACATGACTTGTGACCTCCTCCGTGCTCCAGGAAGCACTTCCGACGCCTCTGAAGCCCGGTGACATGAAAGTTCCGGGGAGGCGCGGGGTCCTTTTGCGCCGGCGCACCCCGCCCGTCCCCGCCCCTGGGCGGGCTGTTCCCTGCGCCTGCGCAGACCTAGGGACGTGGGGACGCCGGCCCGAGGTTTGAGGGTTCCTTGGCCATCGTCTAGCACTAAAAGACCTGCGGAAAATGTATGCACGAAGAGGTTGTGTGGGGAGGGTGCACAGATTTCATTAGTTTTTCAAGGCTTGTTATCTTAAGATCTTTTCTTGTAGGTAAAAAAAGTTTGAAAGGCTGTTGTTTACAGGGGGAACTGCAGCAGGGTTCCCTGTGTCTAGAAGTCCCAGGCCCCTGGGGTGCCTGGCTGAGTCAGTGGAGTTGATGACGTGATCTTAGGGTGGTGAGTTCCAGCCCCGGTGGGTGAAGAGATTACTTAAAAATAAAATCTTAAAAAAAAACAACAACAAAACCCCAGGTTCATAGATTTCTGAGCCTGATGACCTCCTCTGCCTTGGCTTTAACAAGTGCGCTTAATCAAGGTCTTGTCTCGACTGAATAGAGGAACCATGGGATTTCTGGAGTTTTCACAGTTATTTGTGGAACTCAGCATATGCAAATACTGGACGACCTTCCTTCTTTGCCTCATGATTTAGAAGGCTATGCCTTAGCAGCAGTCATAGTTTTTTGTTTGGTGCCTTGCTCGTTTGCACATGTAACAAAAATTTACCGTAGCTGGTAAGAAAACAAAGACTATGGGAGCTTGTTAACGACTCATCTTCAACTCCCAGTCCCTAAAAGTAGGAGTGCAAAAGGAATTCTAGCTTAAGACGGGGGAAGAGTTGGATAGTAATTTACTATTTATCCGTGAGAAGACGAAATGGTAAACTACAGAGCTCACAACTGTTAAAATGATCTAATTATTTTATCACTGTCAAGTGATATAATTATCACTATCAAGTGAACTTGACAGTTCCATAGCAACTCACATCATTGAAATTCACTTTCTTTTCCTTATTTAAACCGTTTAATTCCCTAGCTTTGGGATACTGTATTACTTATTTTAGGTCCTCACGCATTCTAGTTTCCTAATTATTTAGATCATTGCGTTTAAAGCTTGTCTTTAGTTTGTTTTTCTCTTCCCACATTTCCCTGAGAACGTGAGTCCTAAGTCTGCACCTTTCCTCAGAGTTCTAGGTTCACATTTTTGGCTACTTGTCGGTTGTTGCATATTTCTAAATATATGTCTTATAGTCAGCTCTGACTCAAAAGCTCCGAAAACTTCTCCCATCAACATTTTTCATTATGTGTGCCTGTATCATTTCCTGATTCTACTAGTCAAGTGTCATGTTTGACTGCTGTCTTTTGTTCCTCGTGTCTGCTTTTCTGTAACAGATTTTTTTCAACTATATATTTTTTTCAATTCCTCATTCAAACCATTATCTAGCAAGATGATATTAATAGCCACTTAGTAATGGCCAGATAACCTTCCCAAAACAATGCATATTACTGCTGCACAAAAAATCTTCAGTGATGTACCACTGCAGACTGATAAAGTTGACAGTCTAATCTTTTACCTCTGAACACATTCTAAGGTGAATCCTATACTCCAGCCAAATTGATTACTCACCTTTCCATCACTGTTTATTATTTCTCCACACTGGTTCTGGAGGGTCCTTTAAACTGAAATGCTCATTTCTCTTGTAGGGAAGGAAAAACATCTGCCCTTCTACCCTTTTAGGTTCTATGGCTGAGCCTAAGAATTGATAGATTATCCAGTGAAAAACACAACATTTATTTAATATTTTTATGTGTATATGGGAGTATTTAGAAGGAGATAAGGTCCAAAGACATCACTAGGCCCAAAAGTTACATACCTTTTTATACAAAGAACAACAAATCATGGGGATGTGACAAGAAAAGGGGATTGGGTAACGGACAGTAATTGTGGGACAGTGATTATGAAACGCGGGTGAAACCAATGGAAGATAAGGATTATTTTAGTAGGCTTGTTTGTAAAGGTACATTTTGGTGTCCGTCTCACCTCTGGTGATAAGAATGTTCTCTTCCTGGTAGACGGAGGGCACCTTTCTCACAGGAAATTTTATGACCTGTGTTTTGGTAAAAGGGAAGGTCAAGGAATCCTTCCTGTATCTGTTTTCTTAGTTCCTTCAGCTCAAAATAATCAGTATGCCTAAGTGGTGGGCACCTGGGTGGCTCAATAGGTTAAGGGTCTGCCTCCTGCTCAGGTCATGATCCCAGAGTCCTGGGATCAAGTTCCACATTGTGCTCCCAGCAACAAGGGGAGTTTGCCGGTCTCCCTCCATATGCCTCTCCCCTGCTCATGCTCTCTCTCTCAAATAAGTAAATAAAATCTTTAAAAAAAATGCCAAAGTGGCATATTTTGGGGTGGCATGTTCTGAATCCCTTCACTTTCTACCTTAGATATGCTCCCCCCCTCCAAAGAGAGAAAGAGCATGCATATGCCCACACGGGGCAGGGGAGGGGCAAAGGAGAGGGAGGGATATAATCTTAAGCAGGGTCCATCCCCAGAGCAGAGCCCGATGCAGGGGCTCAATCTCATGACCCTGAGACCTGGGCCGAAATCAAGAGTTGGACATTTAACAGACTGAGCCACCCAGGTGCCCCTCTACCTGAGATAACTTAAATCTTGTTTTCTGGTAACATCTCACATATCCCATTCTCTTGAATACTGCTTTATTTTACCAAGAATAATTGATATTTGTGCATAATTATGTGTCATAGTTTTGCTTTCCCAATGAGACCATAACCTCTAGAAGGCCAGGTCATGTTTTGGACTTTTTTTCCAGTTTCCTATAATGCCTCAATGTCTTGCACTCTGTAGGCAACTCATTCAGCATTTGTTGACTAAAAGTGGTTAAAAGAAACTACTAATCCGGGGCCTGACTACAACTTCTTATCCGTCCCTGACCCCTCAGCATTTTCTCCCAAGTTTAGAGGCAAGTAAAAATATGAACTCTGGCAAGTTCTTTTAATTTCTGGAAGTGGTTTTTCATTTTAATATGTTCCATCCTACTGACCTCGATAAATGATAGTTGACCTGGAAAATACTGATTTTTCTTCTTCTTCTTGGGTGGCAAAAAAGGGAAAGCATAGCTTTCCAAGCTCTCCAAATACCATTCTGTCCTCAAACTGAAAGAACTAAGATTTCTAATTTCCAAGTGTGATGGTTTCTGAATTATGGCAGTCAATGGGAGATTAATCTATTTGAATTTACTCACTGCCACTGGTATAGGACTAGGGGAAATAATTACTGGCCTAAAAAATTACCAGCATTATGTACAGTTTTCCAAAGTGGGGTGTACCAGATGATCCCTGAGGTTCAGGAAGTAACTAGTAGAAACTGCACACATGCACATAAAGTTTTTATCTCACCATTCAAATTTTCTAGTGCGCAGCATACCAGAGAAATAGTATATTAGTATATCTAATACATGAAACAGTTAAACGTTTTAACTTTGTTGTTAAAGTTGTTAAAGTTCTAACTTTATTTTTTGCCTTTGTTTCAGCTTATTTTTAGCTTGCTTCTCTTAGCTTTTATATATGGCCAGAGATAGCTTAGTTTTTTTATTCTTCTTTCCCATGAAAAATTACCAGTCGTCTTGGTTTAGGTTGGCTCCACTATTTGTGTGAAAATCCTAGTTGGTATTCGAATTCATGGTGAAGAGAGTCTTGCTGATTTTCCAACATACAAATATGAAAATTTTATCACTTAGATTGGCCAAGTTGGAAAATGTCTTGCTAATATTGATTCTGGCTATGGTTTGGGATTTGGTCCATTGAGAATACAATTACAAGGTCATATGCAGTAACTCTCTCTTTTATACCACCACTCATTATCATCACACTCTGGATTTAGCCAGTCACCTGAGAAATTACTAATTCCTCTGATCTCTGGCTTGCATACAATAGACAATGAATCACTCACATGTCAACAACTTAAACTCCCCTACCTTCTTTCCAGCCTGAAAGAACCTCAACTTTGGATGAGTTCAGTGAATTGTATTCCACTGCCTATGCCTACCTAGGCTGACAGGTTAGGCTGGAGAAAACACACACAACTAAATAGACTAAATTCTGTCACCAATCTAGGACTTGTAAAAATCCGACTTTTTCACTTGTCAGGTGACTCAGTGAAAAAAAAAAAATTTTCCCTCAAACTGTCTTCTTTCCAAGCCTGTTTATTTTTTTCCCTCCCCCACTTTACACAGATAAACTGCCTATTCATCAAGCCAGTGAAAGCTGTGACATCTTTACCACCAACACTACAGATCTACCTGCCTTTTACCTATCCTCCTTGCATTCCTTTCTGAAAGAATGCTGGTGGTCGCTTAGCTAAAGTATTCTTCTATCTGTCAAGTGGACATAATATCCTCCTGGACATATCAAACACTTACTGCTACTATCCCTCTTTTCCTCTATCTTTACTTTCACTTTCTATCTGCCCTTTTACACCAGAATGAAAAACAGAATAAAACAGATCTCTCATGCAATAAATAAGATCTCACGTAATTAATAATTGAAAAATAAAAACCTTCTTTAGAAATCACATCCTCTTTCAGCTAACATCTTTCTCTACTCCCTTTCATAGCCAGTTTTTTGTAAAGTTTTTAATTGCTGCCTCTATTCCAAATCCAATCAATCAAGTAATTTTCTTGGCTCTACTTTCTGAATATCTCTCAACATCACTCATTTATCTGTATTCCTATTCTAATCCAAGTCATGATCATCTCTCCTTTGCCAGTAACTTTCTATCCTTCCTACATTCATGTTTGCCCTCCAGTCCTCTCTGCACAATAACTAAAATGATATTTTAGAAACTCAAATCTCATTATGTAACTCCATCCTCAAAAATCTCAAAGGTTTTCTACTGACTTAGGATAAAGTCCAGTTATCATCATCATAGTTTATATATGGTCTTATGGAAATTGACCCCTATCTTATTTTAGTTCTCTAACTTACCCTTCATTTCCTACGCTATAATCATACAAGTTTGTTCTCATGTAAGTTTGTTTTCACTTCCACAAAGTTTCTAAGGCTTTATCAACTTAGCATACTCTGCCTGAAATATATCTCTAGCATTCACCTCACTCCTACTTTTCTTGTCTTTTGGGTTTCAGCTTAAGCTCACTTTCTCAGAGAAACCTTCCCTGATCCTTCCACAGTAGGTTAAGTCTTCTAGATATGTGCTTTCATTGTACCTTGTAATTCTCTATGTAGCATTCACCATAATTATAATTAGTTATTTACTTGACATTTATTTTCCTGAAGAGATGTAAATAAACTCCATAAGGATTTCTGTCTTGTTCAGTGATTAATTCCCAGCACTCAGCTCACTGCTTGCAATAAAGGTTTCATACATTTGTTGACTGGTTAAATGAATGAAAGAAAGTGGATATTAAGTATATAAAACAGGGGCGCCTGGGTGGCTCAGTGGGTTAAAGCCTCTGCCTTTGGCTCAGGTCATGATCCCAGGGTCCTGGGATGGAGCCCCGCATTGTGCTCTCTGCTCAGCAGGGAGTCTGCTTCTCTCTCTCTCTCTCTCTCTCTCTCTCTTTCTCTGTCTGCCTCTCTGCCTACTTGTAATCTCTGTCTGTCTAGTAAATAAATAAGATCTTTAAGAATATAAAAGATGATAAAAACACATCCTTTACAGTGAGAACAGACCTTCTTTTTATTCATATATTGAGATAAACTGCAGAGACTGAAAGACAAAAATTCATCACAAATCATTCAGCAGAACATTCATTAAAAATCAAATGCATTTTCTTTAACAGAGTTCTCACACAGAAAATTTTATAAGTCTGATATCACATTAAGTATTTTACAAATCAGACATTTTTAAATCTAATTGTATAATCTTAAATGCACTATAGACAAAGTAAGATCTCCTTTACCAGTTTCACTTCATTTAACTTACACAAGGCTTCCATTAAAATTTCATCACACCTTGAAAATTAGCGCAGCTTTTAAAAAACACATGATTTAAACCTTAAATGGAAGAAAGTCTTACGTAGCCATTGAAAAAATGAAAACAAAAATAGGTAAGAAGCATTTCTTAATATAAACAAATTACAAAATATCATTTATGTGTGAGTTTCGTTCTTCTCATTGGTATAGTCAGCCAACTCAAAAACAATTCATTTTGAAATGCTTAAAATACTCCAGTGTCACCGGAAAACCTCTATTATTTTAGTGGTACTCTCAAATGGCAAAGTAGAATCAGACTGGAATGTCTCGACTCCTGTGCCAAAGCGAATAAGACTTGCTCAAATTCATGCCGGGTGTCATTGCTGTGCAGTTACGAGGCAGCTTGGCAGCAAGGCAACCAATAATCCCAATTGTTCATAATAACTTACTAAACTAGACACTTTGGGAAACACTTCTTACCCCTACATAGTTCTATTGCTAGAGACAGAAACATACAATTATATATTTTTTTTTTCATACAATTATATTTTGAAGTATGGGCCTTCTAATAGGAATCTCAGTTGTAAAATTTGAAAAGGATCAATGCAAAGAATTCACACCAATGAAATTCTGTGGAATGATTTTCAAAGTTAGAAATAAGAATATCCACTGCTAATGGAAGCCCTGCTTTGTGCAAACATAGTGTGGTATATATTAAACAATCACACATTTGAGGTATTAGCTGGAAAAATATATATATATATACACCTATACATAGACACATCCACAGAATATTCACAAGTCCATTGGCCCCAAAACCAGCAGATAATAACATTAAATGAGAACAAATCACATACCAACAGGAAAAAGTTACAGAGAACTTACAAAAAATGTGGTTATATAATCCTTAATATAAGGAGTATGTTTTGAAGTACTGTTTTGAAGGAAAATGTTTCCATTTATATGAAAGTGTCTCTAATAGTAATGGAAACCAAAAAAGCCTGAATTCTAGGACTGTGTTGCCTGTCAGATTATTAAAGGGACATGCAAGAATTCCTTAAAGATCCTCATTCTACTCACTTCTTTGTAATTACAAATTAGAACTTAAAAAGTTTTGTAGGTTATTGTTATACTACTCTTTCCTTTTTCATTTGTTTATAGAGAATTTTACAGATTTTAACTAGGCAATAGTCCAATGTAGCCAACAGACACAGTTTTTTAGCTATTTAGTAAGGATTAAAATTCCGATTAATTGTTCATTTTCAGAAGTTTTCCTGTTCAGATAAGAAAAAGGATTATGAATGCCCTTTCAGTTTGCTTCACTCAGGATGAAGACAGATGGTAACATGAACCTAAGCTTCATGTAGGGAAGCTGAATAAATGCACAGATTCTCCTTTTGAACCATATGGTCCTTTGACGTAACACTTACTTAACTGGAAAGATGGCTCATTTGGTTCTCAGGTCAACATCAAAAAATATTTCACTTCTTTAACACGTGGGAGATATTTTTAAGGAAATATATGGGAATGTGTTATTAATAATATGTCACAGTTATTAAATATAACAGCTGCATTTAAAACTTACAGATCAACAAAGAAAAATTGGAGAGGGTAATCATTTCTCTCACTATACACTATTTTAAATACTAATGAAGTTAAGATTTAACAAGAAGAAAACTTGAACATAAAAGTGCAATCACAGTAAAGGGCTGGACCTCCACATTCCTGTTCCTGTGAACACCTGAGCTGACACGAAAGCAGAGTGGCTTAATGCACTGGCATATACATGCCTTAAGGATTTATTCGTCTATCAAATCTCTGTAAATTATAAAGAAAAATGCAGTGATTATGAAACAAATACTTATTTAAGCATTCAAATGAAATTTATTCCCAAAATATATTGTTTTTATTAGATGGATTAAACTTGAATTTTTCTCATTGAGAATGAAATTCTCAGATTTGATCAAAACAAATTTTGAAGCTTATAAGCGACTAGTACCAGTCTACTTTGGAACTAAGGAACCAAAAAAGGAGGAGAAAAGGTACTATTTACTTTCCACCAAATCCTCACAAGGACAATATTCATATGTATGTGTAAAAAGAGATAAAAGTGTAAAGCATTAATAAATATAGTTGCTGCCAAACTTCTAAAATACCAGTTTGAAAGGCTAGTAATGCAGCATTAAAAGACTGAGAGCTTTCAGGCAATGGTTAAAATGAACAGTACAACTTATCAAATGAAACTGCAAAGCTTGTGTAGTAAAAATAAGATGGCAAAATGTTGGGATTTTTATTGTAAGAACAGCACACATGAAAACCTTACATCTCAAGACAGGTCAAATCTTCCTTTTTAGAATTAACACAAAATTTTAAGACTACTTGGTTGGGCCTTTACACCAAAATATAGATGACATTGAAGACTTAATCTTTCCTTGCATACTTTGTATGTGGTTTAAATTATCAGGCACTCGATCAGTTATTTCTCACAGTTGTTTGAAAATTTTATTTTATCAAACACATTTTCCCAAACATTTTATGAAATGTGATGGAATGCAGCGACGGAAATATAATACTGTCCAAAAGCCATATATGACTTCATAATCTACAACTTAATAACTTCATCTATCCTCATAAAGCCAAGATTAAAGGAAAAAGAATCACTCAAGAGTTCAATTCACATTAGCGTCAATCACAGTAGTGTAAATTTCCCATTATAACTGGAAAAATAAATGGATGAAATTTTTTCATTTAAAGTTCTGTAAGTTTTCAGATGTATATGAATTTTCGAAGTTAGAATGCTATGAACTTATTTTCTAAAAATTCATTCTGCAGGCTCAAGAACATATTTAAATTTGTATTTTCTTTTAAGCACTGCTTTTTTTTTTTTTTTAATTTAGAAGTTTCATTTCTAAAAGAAAACTGGTGAAGCTGTCCAGTTTTCCTAGGGCAGTATGTTATTTAGTGTAACTCACTAATTCATTCGGATATTTTTACTGATTTACCTGGAAAAGGGGATACAAGAGAACATTTTAAAAAGAATGGTCATTTTAGCAGTTTTATTCAACAAAGGCTATAAAATCAACTACAGTCAGAAAAAAAATCTTTAAACAAAAGAACACTGCCACTAGAACTAGCATGCTTTCACACATACAAAAAATCACCAAAGATGCATTTGTGTTCCATTAACTGAATATGAAGCAAAATCATTAAGATATTAGAACTGATAAACACAGAAGACTAGAAATCAAATAGTTTCATACTCAATATACAGGCACCAAAAGTTTCAATTTCCAGCTTATTTTTCTAATTTATATTATGGATTGAATTACAGAGAGCTTACTCCTATAAGATTAATTGAATTACTCAACGGCAAATAGTTTTTAGCTCAGAATTTTGTAAGGATAACTTGCTATAAATCACTATTCTACCTGCTGCTATATTTCTGCTCACTGTTGCACATGGCCAAACAGATCATGCTCTGATCAAGTAAGTGTGCTGTAATCTACTTATATGTTTAAGAGTTGGCAATCAGGTTAAAAGGCACAAGCTTCGATTTTGTAGTATTTTTCTCTTATTACTCATTTGTAGAAGAACCCATTTATTTTGGATCCTGCTCAAATGATAACTAAGAAGAAACTAAAATTTCCAAGGGGGGCAAAACAGGTGGGTCCTCTTCTTCATAAATCTTAGCAGTCTTTAAAGACAAACATATAAACATGTGGTGGGGCCTTTGAATTACTGGAATTGCAAATTTCATAACTTCAATTTACTGTTGAAGACCATTTTTGTTTAATATCTACATAGCCATTTCCTCATATTTTCTTTAAAATCTATCAGTATAGCATTTCATTTCTATGCATGGCTTAGCAATTCATAAAACTAAATAGCAAACTGATACTCTACACCAGTTCGTGTATCTCAATATATATTCTGGAATATAATGGCAATATTAAAAATATCAATTCCCTCTAAGCTGATAATACTACAAGATTTACACAGTTAAATAGCTTTTTGTTGTTTCTTTTCTTTTTGAGAAAGTTTCATTGCTTAAACTCCACAAACATTCGACATCTGACAAGAAAAACGTAATTTTGTCACAGACCATGTATTCTATCAGTTTAAACTAAAGTGTCTCATGGAGTTAAATACTAAAAGAATTTAAATAAAAATGCAGTAACTCATATGTACACAAAATGATCATTCCATAAATATTTACATGACCAAAGGAAACATGAAGAATCACTAAAACTGGAAATGGCTATAGGTGTGATAATCCCTTCTCAAGACATTTTTAGTTAGGAACAACATAAGCTTTAAAAGTGAAAATAATTGCCAGAAGCGTAACTAAAACATTAATTTTAGTTTTCAGTTCCCTACTATTTAAAGGAGCCAGTAGGTCAAAAACAGTCCAAGATTTCAGGGACCAACTATTCAGTTTAGTTTTTAACATCCAATCTTTTTCTTTAGCTCTCATGATAAAACTAAACTTACTTACAGAAAAAATAAGGAGTACGCTAAATGGTATAAATACAATCCCAGTTCATCCTCCTTTATAAATACTGGTCAGCCGCTCCAATTCTTTACAGTTGTCCATGCTCAAGGCGTCTGCCTTCCTTCGAAGCCGATCATCACGGTATACTTTTGCTGCATACTGCATATCTGTTTCTGTTAACAAACAAAAATATTTTGCTAAGTAGATAATAATTTAGATCACCTAGCTATTTAAGCTGAAATGCTGTTTAATAGAAACCCTTCAATAGTATTTCTATTAACTGACATTTTTTTAAAAAAGAAAGAAATCCGAGTATTGCTCTAAAAGACTTTGGAAGCCTAGCATGTAAAACAAACACAGCTATTCTGCGAAAGAAATGAAAATAAAATCCTATCAACCCAACACTTTCTCTCATTCCTGTCCTCAGTGGTTTAAAACCTAGTGTTCTAAAGAAGCATCCTCTTGACCTTTCATACTAAAGATAAATTATATGCTATTCAATCCTGCTAGTGGTTATTTTGCTGTGACCTCTTGTTAAGGTTTCAATTAATTATGCCAGGACTTGAGTAGAAAAATTTGGAATCTTGTCCCGTGTTTGCTTGAATTAAAGAAGAAAATCTTACTGAAGGAACGCAAAAGGGAAAAAAGCTCACTATAGAATCACAGTAGTGTTATTTGGCAAATGAGTACTTCTGAGACTTCCTTCAGTATGTGGGTAGCATTACTAAAGAAAAATAAATGGACTATAGATCTTTAGGGAACTGTTCCTTGCTACCTTCTGTTACTCTCAGTCATCTCACTGTTTATTAACACTTCCAAAGGGTGGGGCACTTAGAAAAGATGTAACAAGACCCAGTAAAAAAGTCGGTTACTTTCCGGAAAACAATGGCCAAAGTAAAGGACATCAGTCAGGACCACATTCAAAACATATTCTCAGCAAAAGTATATCCTCTTTTTAAGGATCTTCAGAAATGACCTTTTATTCAGTCAATCCAGCTAGGATTTAACAACTCAATCAAAATTTCAAAATTGCTCCATTCCCCGCCCCCCTGCTTTACCTTTGGGAAAAATTTTTTAATTAAATTAAAAAAATTTTTTCCATTAACGTATAATGTATTATTTGCCCCAGGGGTACAAGTCCATGAATCATCAGGCTTACACATTTCACAGCACTCACCATAGCACATACCCTCCCCAATGTCTATAACTCAACCACCCTATCCCTACCCTTCCCACCCCACTAGGAACCCTCTGTTTTGTGAGATTGAGTCTCTTATGGTTTGTCTCTCACCTGATCCCATCTTGTTTCATTTTTTCCTTCCCTACCCCGCTTCTCAAACTCCTCATATCAGAGAGATCATATGACAATTGACTGATTGACTTATTTCACTCAGCATAATACCCTCTAGTTCCATCCATGTCATTGCAAATGGCAAGATTTCATTTTTTTTGATGGCTGCATAATATTCCATTGTATATATATACACCACATCTTCTTTGTCCATTCATCTGTTGATGGACATCTGGGTTCTTTCTACGGTTTGGTAACTGTGGACATTGCTGCTATAAACATTCAGGTGCATGTGCCCCTCGGAACACTACATTTGTATCTTTAGGGTAAATACCCAGTAGTGCCATTGCTGGGTCTTAGGGTAGCTCTATTTTCAACTTTTTGAGGAAACTCCATACTGTCTTCCAGAGTGGCTGCTCCAGCTTGCATTCCCACCAACAGTGTAGGAGGGGTCCCCTTTCTCTGCATCTTTGCCAACATATATCATTTCATGACTTGTTAATTTTAGCAATTCTGACTGGTGTGAGGTGGTATCTCATTGTGGTTTTGATTTGTATTTCCTTGATGACAAGTGATGTTGATCTTTTTTTTTCCATGTGTCTGTTGGCCATCTGGATGTCTTCTTTGCAGAAATGTCTGTTCATGATTTCTGCCCATTTCTTGATTGGATTATTTGTTCTTTGGGTGTTGAATTTGATAAGGTCTTTATAGGTTTTGGATACTAGCCCTTTATCTGATACGTCATTTGCAAATATCTTCTCCCGTTCTGTCAGTTGT
This sequence comes from Meles meles, assembly GCF_922984935.1. Classification (NCBI taxonomy): domain Eukaryota; kingdom Metazoa; phylum Chordata; class Mammalia; order Carnivora; family Mustelidae; genus Meles; species Meles meles. Next base: position 109,700,276 of record NC_060067.1, on the reverse strand, counting down.
CTTTTGGTTTTGTTGACTGTTTCCTTTGCTGTGCAAAAGCTTTTGATTTTGATGAAGTCCCAATAATTCACTTTTGCCCTTGCTTCCCTTACCTTTGGCGATGTTTCTAGGAAGAAATTGAGGAGGTTGCTGCCTGTGTTCTCCTCAAGGATTTTGATGGATTCCTGTCTCACAATGAGATCTTTCATCCATTTTGAGTCGATCTTTGTGTGTGGTTTAAGGAAATGGTGTCCAGTTTCATTCTTCTGCATATGGCTGTCCAATTTTCCCAACACCATTTGTTGAAGAGACTGTCTTTTTTCCATTGAACATTCTTTTCTGCTTTGTCAAAGAATAGCTGACATTGGAGTTGAGGGTCTATTTCTGGGCTCTGTATTCTGTTCCATTGATATATGTGTCTGTTTTTGTGCCAGTACCATACTGTCTTGATGATTACAGCTTTATAATAAGAGCTTCAAGTCTGGAATTGTGATGCCACCAACTTTGGCTTTCTTTTTCAACATTCCCCTGGCTATTCGGGGTCTTTTCTGGTTCCATATAAATTTTAGGATTATTTGTTCCATTTCTTGGTAAAAAAATTGGCTCCATCTCCTTTATTTGAGGCACTTGTAAAATCCTTTTGCAGATGTGTCTTCCCAGATGAGGTAGATAAACCCAAGTTCACAGAGCTAATAATGACAATTTAGATTCTAAGGCAAACTTCCAACTCCTAACACAATATTCTTTCCATTACTTCAAATTACTGCTTGTATTTTATAAAACACCTATTGTATCAATCTAGACATTAGGGAGTGTTAGAAATGACTGCAAAATGGAAAAACACTGGTTAAAAAAAAAACTCTATTGGCCAACATTTTGATGACACTAACTTATAAAACAAGATGAGTTCATTCTAATCAACAAGTAAAACATTCAGTGGATTAATTAATATTATATTGAGTTCCTCTAACTTCCATCTTCATTTAAAACCCCTAACTTCTAGAGGCGCCTGGGTAGCATCTGCTTTCGGCTCAGGTCATGATCCCAGGGTCCTGAGATTGGGCTCCCTACTCAGCATCTGGCTCCCTGCTTCTCCCTCTCCTTCTCGCTTGTGCTCTCTGTCACTATCTCTGTCTCTCTTTCTCTCTCTCAAATAAATAAAAATCTTAAGAAAAAATAAACCCCCTAACTCCAGATGTTCTGAACTTTTAAAGTTTTATTTTGAAAATTTCAAGGGGTGCCGGGTAGCTCAGTTGGTTATGTCTCACTTTGGCTCAGGTCATGATCTCAGGGTCCTAGGATCTAGCCCCAAATTGGGCTCCCTGCTCAGCAAGGAGCCAGCTTGTCCCTCTTTCCCTCCCCCTAGCCCGTGCTCCATCTCTCTTTCTCTCAAATAAATAAAATCTTAAAAAATTTTTTTCAAACCTACACAAAAATTAGAGTAATACAATGAACACTCTAAAACTCTTTACCCCTTGATTGACCAATTCTTCACATTTTGTCAAATTTGCTTTAGCTCTCTCTATAATAAAAGCTGTTATTGTTGTGGTAGTTATTATTATTTTGCAAAACCTTTTGAGAATAAGGTGCAGACATCATACCTTTCATTCCTAATTACTTCAGCATGTTTCTCATAAGAACAAAGGCATTGTCTTACATAACCACAATACAATTTTCAAATTCAGAAATTTAACAATACTATAATCCTATTATCCATATATAGTTCATATTCCTATTTCGCCAGTGGCCCCAGTGATGTGCTTTATAGACATTTCCTCCCCTCCCCATCCATGATCCAATGCAGGATCATATGTTGTACTTAATTGTCTTTTCTTTTTAGTCTTTAAGAGTTATGTCTTGTTCCACTGACATTGTTGAATATAAGCAAGTTATTTTATAAATAATGACTTAATAAAATCAGATTTAGTTAAAACTTCTGATAGTAAATGTAAAAGACACACATATGATTGTGTACAATATAGCTGTCGATAGCTTGGTATAGTAAACAGAAAACAGACTGAAAGTCAGTGAAATATTAACACCAATCTCGCCAAATGATTAAAAGATTAAAGTATACCGGGCAAAAACACTTGGCTTATAGTATGGATAGAAAAAAAAAAAAACAATTATAATTATAGTAAGTAATAATATTGAACACTTACTGATGCAGGATATTATGCTAAGTGGTAACGTGTATTATCTGTTACAGTCCACATTTTAATGATGACATAAGTGATATATAGAGAGGTTAACTAACTTGGCTTAGGTAACATGTTGGTTGAGCCAGGTTCTTGTGTTGCAAGGCAGCCTCAGAGCCTGGACTTTGGCTATAACATTATACTATCTTCCATAAATATGAATATCTTTTCCCTCCTTCTTTCTATTTATATAGTCAATGTCCCAATTATTTAAGGTAATAGGATTTAAGTATGTATAATCCAAAAATCGCCCCTATGTGGCTGAAGATTAGAATTTGTATTCAAAAGGTAATATATTTAATGTGTTAGTCATTCTTTTGACACAAATAAGCAGGTCTTTCATGTATTCATTCTTATGAATTCATTAATCCTTCACCTAATTATTCATATATCCATCAAAAGTTTACCACCTGGGGCGCCTGGGTGGCTCAGTGGGTTAAAGCCTCTGCTTTCAGCTCAGGTCATGATCCAAGGGTCCTGGGATCAAGCCCCACATCGGGCTCTCTGCTCAGCAGGGAGCCTGCTTCCTCCTCTCTCTCCCTGCCTGCCTCTCTGACTAGTTGCAATCTCTGTCTATCAAATAAATAAATAAAATCTTAAAAAAAAAAAAAGTTTACCACCTGCCTATGATGTGCCAAGGATTGTGTAAGGCACTAGGCATCAAAAAGTGAAATGAAATGAAGTAAGAAAGATTTGGCATTCACTGCCTTTAAAGACCTTCTGCCAGTGCAGTTTCTCAGCCTGAGCAGTGTCAGCTTTTTGGGCCAGACAAATCTTTGTTGTGGTGCTATCCTGTGGATTGTGGGATGTTTAGGATGTTTAGCAGCACCCTGGCCTCAAGCCTTTAGGTGCCAGCAATAATCTCTTCCACCCCCATCCTGTGCTGACACACAAAAAGTTTCCAGATATTATCAGACGTAATGCAAAGCAGAGGCAAACCACTCCCATTTGAAAGCCTCTAGTCTAAGGTAACATTCTCCAAACTGAGAACATACTGATTTCACAGACTCAGAGCCTGAGACACCAATGAAGTTGTATCTCTTCTAATTGCCACTATATAGAACATAGATGAAGAAACCAAGGCCAGAGATAAGAACTTTCTTGGAAGTATACAAAGATTATGTTTTATCGAATTTTCGCTAGTAGATGAGAGATGATAACCATTACCATTTCTGGGCATTTTACTACATGTGAAACACTTTACTGTCTGATTTAATTTTCACAACAAACCCATAAAGTTGGGTATTACTGAGAAGACTGTGGGGCACAGTGCCTGGATTCTGGAGACTAATGGACTGTTTGAATCATGGACTACCTCTGTGGCCCTGGGCAAGTTACTAAATTCTCTTTGCCTCAGTTTCCTTGTATCTAAAATGGGTATAACTTTACCATGTTATTGTGGAGATTAAATGAGTTAATATATATAAAGTGCTTAAGACAGTCACTGAAACAATGGGTATTATATAAATGACAGTTATTTCTTCCTCCCACTCATCATCATTATCCATTTTACACCTGAGGGAATAAAGAAACAAGTTAGAATATTTGGCCCTAGTCACTCAGCTAGGATTCAACTTTAGCTTGTTTAATTCTGAAGTTTACAGTATACTGTCTACATTATTATTTATAACAGTCAGGAAAACAATAACCATAACAACACTAGCGTCATATGCAGCATCTCTGTAGATTCTAATGGTCAAGCTTTTATAGGTGGAACTGCTTCTTAAGTTATGGAAGTTGAGGCTGGAAAAGGCTAAACAAATTCACCAGGTGTTCCTAGTTATGTACAGAATAAATAAAGGAAAATGGAATGTCAACAGAACTCATTATACATTAAGTGTTAAATGTTTAAGTTAAATTAATGAAGAGTTTCAAACTTTACTCTGAAACAGGATTCATATTAAAACTGATGACACAGCTAATGTGCCAGAGTTTTTTTTTTCTTAGTGGTACATAAAATAATGACGCATGTTACAATTGACAACACCTTAAATACAATATAGTATTATTCATTTACTCAACCAAATATTTATTGATAACAACACCACAAATACCATTGACTAAGAAGAGCTTGCTATGTGCCAAATACTGTTACAAGGCCATATAAAACTTACTGTCTTAAGTACTGAGCTCCAATTATGATGCCAGGCAATTCTAGAACACTTTCTGAGTAGGGAAATCTACAGTAATCAATTCCAAAGACTCTGATTGAGTTTTTAAATGTTAAAGATTTCATAAACTTACTTTGCTGTCTTTCTTTCCAGCAGTTATTTCGAATATTAGTCACATAATCTTCTTCTACACTCTTCTCCACTTTTTGTAATAATATTCCTTTATATTCATTTTTAAAGTCCTTGTTGACATAATAAACGACACCCAAGTTTTCTGTTTGCATTTTAATAGTTTGTCCTGATCCACTGTAAAAGAAATGCTTGATCATTATTTTTTAATTAAAATTGCACATTTTGATCCTACTACTACAAACCAAGCTAACAAAAACAATTAAAAATAATTAAAAAGTTAATATTGGTAATCATTTATTTACATTATTTCAAATTGCCTAAAACCACCATCCATGTCATAAAAAGTAATCATATTTTAATATAGTATGGTTCTTTTAAGTTCTTTCAAGTTTTATTTAATAAAAATCTTACTTAAAAATAAAAAGTTACTTCTCATTTTTAGGCCACTCTATTTTAAATACTGTAAAATCACTGATAATATGATTTTATCAAGTTTCCCTTATGTTCACCGTATTACACTAAAGTTTTCTAGAATGCATATTGTGTTAAATTTCCTTTTTGTCCTGATCTCTTATATATAAGTATATTGCGGAAAAATACTTCATATAACAAAAAGTAATATTTGCTTTTCTTTAATCAGTATTTTACAAAGAAAAGAATGAAGTCATTTACTCCTCAATGATATAAATCTATATAACATCAATTATAAACCTACTTTTGTCTTTGAAGTATTTTTGTCTTTTAAACTATTTTTTGCCTTTGATTTCAACATATTACCTATCACATTAAATTGCTATCAAGTTCAAAAATAGTACTTCTGTCTTTATCCACGTGGAACAGAAATGTAACTAACATGATAATACAAATTTATCACTCGAGTAACTATTTTTCAAATTAGAAATTTTAAAATCTGGTATACTTGTAGTAATAGAAGATTACTTAGAAGTTGAAGAGAACACAAGGCCCTTTAAAGGAAGTTAGATAAAAAACAATTAAAAAAAATTCACTTAGCTACTTACGATCTGGGATATAAGGAATAAGGAGGATTAGAGACCATCAATTGGCTTAATAATGACACGAGGATCAATACAATAATGGGCATCAGCTGGATAAACACAGAAAAACCTCCCTACAAAAAAATCATCAAAAAATAATAAATTGTAATATAGTTGTAGTTGTTAATAATCTAACAGCTGTCATATATTTTTAGAGACAGAAAGGACATTTGAGATCATCTGGTTTAGTGCTTTCAAATCTGCCAGATCATACCAGCTGCCTGGAGTGATTCTTAAAAATACCACTTTCCATGTGCTTTATGTAGAGACCACGATTTGGAAAACACTGACATAAACTGACTTCATGTTACAGATGAGGAAGTTCTCTGTCTTTCTTGCAAAACATCTTTCCCTTGACTTTGAGGGTGACATGCGGAAGCAGATGAGTGGCAGAGCTAGGGCCCAGGCCTTTCAATTTCTGGTCCAGTGTTCTTTCCATTTACCTTCTTTCTACTCCATGTAATTTAAGAGCTATATGCAGCTGGGTATAACACATTAGAACAAGGAAAGTAACTTCCAACTGAAGTTCTTCAGTATTAGTTCTAAATGTTTTAGGACCAACAATGAGAACTTCAAAGCATGCATACTGCAGGAGTATTTTCATCAGAGTTATAGAACAACAAACTCAGAGGTATCATTTTGCCCACCACCCCGCACCTTCACTTCTACCCCTGCTCCCTCAATATCCCTAAAAACTGTCTAGTCTCTACTGAATACATCTGGTATGAGAACACTCATTATTTTCTTTTAAAACAACTTGTCCTATTTTCAGACAACTCTAATTGCTTTTGCTGAGCAGAAATCTGCCATTTTGCGACTTCTTATCATAAACATACATCTCCTCTTTCTTCTTCTCTTTCATGTCCACTATGTCGATGCTGATGTTGATGGCTATAACCAGCTCGTCCATTTGAAAATGAATGTACACTACCTAAAAAATTAAAAGGTTAAATTAAGGAGAGCAACTTCGATCAGAAAAATCATATTTTCTTCTACATTTTTACATTTTTTAAAGATTTTATTTATTTATTTGAGAGAGAGTGAGCAAGAGAGAGAGCATGAACAGGGGAAGGTGCAGAGGGAGAAACAAGACTCCCTGCTGAGCAGGGAGCCCAATGCAGCTCAGTTCCAGAGCTCTGGGATCATGACCTGAGTCGAAAGCAGATGCATAACTGACTGACACACCCAGATGCCCCTTCTTTTACATTTTTAATTTGACTTTTTTAAACTACTAAAATAATGCATGTTTGAGTAGTGAATGCTTATTGCCCTTTTCTCCTGTGAGTAAAGGGGGATAAAAACAAAAATGATTCTTCCCAGACTTTGCTTCATTTAAAGTAGAAGTTCTCATATGTGGAATTTAAGAAACAAAAGAGAAGAAGATATAGGAGTGGGGTGGGGGGAGCAGGGAGGAGAGGGGGAAAGAAACCATAAGACATTCTTAATGATAGAGAACAAACTGAGGGTTGATGGAGGGAGGTGGGTGGTTGATGGAAGGAGGTAGGTGGGTGATGGATATTAAGGAGGGCACTTGTGATGAGCACTGGGTCTTGTATGTAAATGATGAATTATTGACTTCTACTCCTAAAACCAATATTGCACTGTATGTTAATAAACTGGGATTTAAATACACATTTTTAAAAAGTAGAAGTTCTGGGACACCTGGGTGACTCAATACATTAAGCATTCGTTCGCCTCTGGCTCAGGACACGATCCCAGGGTCCTAGGATGGAGCCCTGTATGGGGCTCCCTGCTCAGTGGGGAGTCTGCTTCTCCCTCTGCCTGCAGCTCCCCCTGTTTGTGTCCTCTCTCTCTGACAAATAAGTAAATAATAAATAAATAAAATCTTTAAAAAGGTAAGAAAAAAATTCAAAAAGTAGAAGTTCTTTCTTCATGAAAACTTGAATAAGAGTTCCTGCCTAATATTGCACCCATAGAGGACTTCTGTTGTGGTTGGTTGTTTTTACAATTCTTGAGTTATCACTCTGAAAATCTGCTTTCCTCATTTATCAATGAATCACAAAACCTCTAGAAATCAAGACTTTTTTTTTAAAAAAAAATGATTATAATAGGAGCGCCTGGGTGGCTTAGTGGGTTAAGGCCTCTGCCTCCGGCTTGGGTCATGATCCCAGGGTCCTGGGATAGAGCCTCGCATTGAGCTCTCTGCTCCACGGGGAGCCTGCTTCCTCCTCTCTCTCTCTCTCTCTACTAGTGATCTCTGTCTGTCAAACAGGTAGATAGAATCTTTAAAAAAAATGAGTATAATATATTCATACAATATACTATGGTAGAGATGGACAACAATTTGTTAAAACATTCTGCTACTGATAGACTTTTAGGTTGTTTTCAAATAAGGTGAGCAATCAGAAATATTGACACAAAGTAAATTATAACAAACAGAAGAACTGTAACTCAAAATTAACTACTACCTGAAAGATTTCTGATTATTCCTAGCATATTTTCCGTCAAAATTACTAGTCTGAATAATTTTTCTGTGAGAAGTAATTATATATCCAAATATGTCAAAATATACGCTATATTATATTATTCAGTCATTAATTTGTATTTACACATTCTCTTCCCTTCAAGGATGCTTTACAAAATGCCATATCAATGACCATAATCTTTCTCAATAATATTCAGACAGGGCCATCAGACCAAAGTATATTGCTACACTCATAAAGCTTCTCCTAATTTTGAATCGAGTGTTTAAAACTTAGCATTTAAATAAATGTTGTAAACATGACTGGAGCTATAATTTTAACTACCTTATAGGAGCTATTCTGAAAGAAAATTAATTTTCACAGAACTCATAGTAAATATAAGTAGCGTTCAATACAACTTATGCTGGTAGTATAAAATCAATTCATTTAGTAGTACCTCTATACAGTATTTTACTTTGATAGCCTAGTTCAACTAATTATTTCTCTCTTAATATAATTTTGAAAACCCATTTACTTTATATATAACCTATGAATCAGACCTTTTAATATTTCAATGGAAAGTATCTCCAAATACATCCAAATTAGCAATTTATAATGTTATGAATGAAATATCTACACAGATCTTCAGAGAACCAAAGTCAAATCTTCATCTGGGGTATAGGATACCTCCTGTAATTGTAATAGCGTTTAAATAAGACACTGCCAGTGGATTTCCTACTTACACATCCTTTTTTCAGCTTTATATAAAATAGAGAATATCTTTACTCCTTTATTTTATTTTATTTTTTTTTTTTTTTAAGATTTATTTATTTGACAGATAGAGATTACAAGTAGGCAAGTAGGCAGAGAGGCAGGCAGAGAGAGAGGAGGAAGCAGGCTCCCAGCCAAGCAGAGAGCCCGATGCGGGGCTCGATCCCAGGACCCTGGGATCATGACCTGAGCCGAAGGCAGAGGCTTTAACCCGCTGAGCCACCCAGGCGCCCCATCCTTTATTTTTTTTAAAAGTTAAAACATTTTTTCAAAAAAAAAGTAAACTCACAGTAAAGGTAGTAAGTCTAACATTTTTTTCTACCTTCATGAAAAATCATCAGAGGATCATTAACAGTGTACGAAATGCAGGGGAGAAGGTAGATAATCTAGGTGAGAATCTCTAGCTTCATAAAATATATTATTTACAACTAACATTAAAATACCTGAAGGAAATCCACCACCAAAGAATATATTAAATAAGTCTTCCGGAGTTATATCAGCTTCACAACCTCGATGGAAGTTAAATCTGCCATTGTTTTGGTGATTACACGCTTGTTCTTCATTGCCTGTGAGGTCATACTGCTTTCGTTTTTCTGGATTGCTTAAAACAGCATAAGCATTTCCAATTTCTGAAAAGGTAAAGAGTTCTAGTTGGTAAGCAAAGTTTTTTTTTTATTATAAAAAGACTTCCCCATATAAGAGCTACTGTCATATTAACCAAAAACAACCTTCAAAAAACAAAGTAAAATAAAACAAGCCCTATTTCAGGCTAATCAAGAAAAGAGTAAAATAGTAACAATTTCTTTTAAAGGTTATACATTAATGGCGCCTGGATGACACAGTCGGTTAAGCATCAGACTCTTGATTTCAGCTCAGGACATAATCTTATGACATTAAGACTTGTGGAGGGCTCAATGCTGGGTGTGGAACCTGCTTAGGATTCTCTCTCTCAGGGCGCCTGGGTGGCTCTGTTGGTTAAGCAACTGCCTTCAGCTCAGGTCATGATCCAGGAGTCCCAGAATGGAGTCCCGCATCAGGCTCCCAGCTCCACGGGGAATCTGCTTCTCTCTCTGACCTTCTCCCCTCTTATGGTCTCTCTTACTGTCTCAAATAAATAAACAAAATCTTTGAAAAAAAAAAAAAGATTCTCTCTCTCTCTCTGCCTCTCCCCCACTTAAAAAAGGTTTATACGTTAGCTTTGTACATTAAATTTATACATTGCTTATAATTGCACATGTTATTACCTCCCAATACAAATTTTTACAGGAAACTGATAAGTCTCCCTAATATCTTGAACACAAAGGAACATTCATCTTGCTTTCTTACTATTTTGCAACATCCTTTAATACCCTATTTCTTTTGAATATACTAATCTGGTCATTCATTAGTGCTATTCAAACCAATAACAATTACAGTAGCTACCAAGTGCCAGGCTCTGAACCCAATATGTTATTACAGTATTCATTATTGTTCTATTTTACAGATGAGCCTCCTGAAGTTCAAAAAGGTTAGGATACTTGTTTAAGGTAAAAAATTTTTTAGCATAGTAGGTATACTCTATTCAACTGACATTATAAAACTGTTTTTGTTCACTCTAGCCCAGAGTGAGCTACCTTTCCTTTTATTCATTAACAATTTATTCCTCTTAAAACTGTAACCTCCATGAGGGTAGGAAGGGTATCTATGTTTTCACTGCAAATCCCCACCGCCCAGTAAAAAGTATGATTTTGCTTTTGAATGGATCCAGATAGTTTTTAGAATTCCTATCTCATTTTGCTAGTTTAATGATAATTCATTTATAGTAAAGAATTCTATTTGCCATCTCATACTCCCATTTCCAAAAGAGGCAATGGTACATTGGTTACCAAAATGTCTTCTTGAGGCTACTTACAAAAGTTGCAGTGCTTTGCTCTAAAAGTAGAAATTACCCTATTCTCATTCTGACACTTCTAATAATCATTTCATAAATATAGCTTATTTCTTAAAGTAGATTGTAAGCCTTTTGTAATATGGGATATTTTAAAAATACTTTTTGGATCCCATGTGTAGCTGCCATAGGTACTGTACAAGCAAATAGACACACATTAGGTAGTTGTTTTTGGATGATTATGTAACACACTGAAATTAATTATACCCATACACTCTGGAACTTTTCTCCTGATGGCAATTCTAAAACCTGGGATTCAGAGATAGCTTTTAGATGGTCTGTGGACCCCAATGTATGAAAAATTAGTTGGATGGTCCATTTATCTGAGATGGTCCAAAACTTTCTTTAGATTCTCAAACAGATCTATGATTCAGGAACATAACCATCATTTATAATATTGCTCTAATGGGAAAGCATGATCAGAGATCCAAACAATGTACTTATAAACAACACCAAGATATTAACAAATACCTAAAAAAGAAGCATATCTATCAATACTGCCAGAGTCGTACTTCCAGTAATATCAGTTTTAGGATTCACCTTTACTAAAAATATTTTTTAAAAAAAGCAAACACTTTTAAAAGTGTTCATATATACTGTGCAAGTCACTCTCTAGATGTGATTTTATTTAAATATTCCCTGCTTTGAGAAACTTGAGTTACAATCTTAACTTTAAAGAACAGCCACATGAACTCAAGAGTTCATTTAGTCTACCCTTCTTGACAGCAACCTCTTAATTTCTAAAGCTTTTTAAAACACACAAATGAAAGGACATCTGGCTGGCTCAGCAGTTGTTTTGTTTTGTTTTGTTTTTCATGTGACTCTTGATCAGAAGTTCAAGCTCCACTTTGGGCACTGAGCTTACTTAAAAAAACAAAACAAAACACACACAAATGAAAATATCTCTTTACCTAATTTAACTCCCTAAACCAATTACCTCCTCTTTCTCTGTTCTTCGAAGAAATAAAAAGCAAGTGGTTTCCATCTTCTGTAAAAAGTGTTTTGGAGTTACAGAGCAATCAATCTATACCGTTTTCATACAAAAGAAAAAACTACAGTATGTGCTTAAAATAAACAGCTTGGTATCCGAAAAACAGATGTTAGGATTAATTGGTTAAAAATAAAATAAGACAATTCAGAAGATTAAGAAAAGACCCTGTGTGCTGAATAAATGAAACCTATTCCTGAATGATGACACTAACTGTAATACTTTCTAATTAACTACCTTTGCTCACCAAGCATCTGTGGATTACAATCTAGTTTTCTATATAGTTTCCACTCAATGAAAAATGGGCTCATCAACCAACTCTCTATTCTGATCCTCTTTGGGATTAATAAATTAGTATTCTGATTTACAGATAACCTCCTGTGTATTGAATAATGTGAGCCTCTTCTCTAGAGATGAACCACCTCCCAGCATGTTGATAAATATTAAGTTTCTAGTGCGCAAGGTAGAGCATTGGACTCTGAAATGTACCACATCAAAGCGTAATCACCTTTGTAAAAAAGCCCCTTCTGAATGTCTAGCTCGGGTGACATTTATGCTGCTCACCTCTTCAAAATACATAAGATGTAAAAATATTGGGAGGTCCACTAACTGTTATCCCAAGACTAATAATGCCAAATGATTTAAATACAGGAGTCAGAGAAAACAATTTAACATTTTTAACATTAATGGAGAATACTGAAATCACATAGCGGATCACAAATATGCAAAAATTCACTACCTAAATGTTTTTCACTATTTAAAAACACCAACAATTTTAAATTAAATGATTTTAATTCATAATGTGAAAAAATTTTTTTAACTTTTGGGGAAACGTGCTAAAGTTAGTTTTTTTTTTTTTTTTAAGATTTTATTTATTTATTTGACAGAGAGAGATGACAAGTAGACAGAGAGGCAGGCAGAGAGAGAGAGAGGGAAGCAGGCTCGCCGCAGAGCGGCGAGCCCGATGGGGGACTCGATCCCAGGACCCTGAGATCATGACCTGAGCCGAAGGCAGCGGCTTAACCCACTCAGCCACCCAGGCGCCCCTAAAGTTAGTGTTTTTGAGTGAAGAAACATTTTTGGTACTTTCAACATGCCACTTTTAACTTAAGAAAACAAAAGAGAAGGTTCTCACTGTCACAGTGATATTTTACTTCCACCAGCACCACTTTGGCAATTGCTTTAATTGAAACATATTAATAATTGCCTGACTATATTTTACTTGGCAACTTCCTTCAAGATATATAAAACTGTTTTGGAAACAATTTAAACAGTATTTTGTGAAAGACCAATGAAATCATCTATCCTTTAGAAGCATTTCATTTTATTTTATTTTTTTTAGAGAAAAAGAGTGCATGAGGTGGGGGGAATGACAGAGGGAGAGAGAGAATCTTAAGCACGTTTCAGGCCCAGCATGGAGCCAGATGCAGAGCTATAACTCAGGACCCTGAGATCATGACCTGGGCTTAAGTCAAAAGTCGAACGCCTAACTTACTGAGCCACGTTGGTGCCCCAGGAGCATTTTAAAAATTAGTATTTCCTTCCTATTATTCCAAGACTCTAGCACTTCACTGAAAACATTGGATGTGGGCTCTATAAGTGCCAAATTCAAAAGAAGGAACAATCACAAATATAAGCATTTTTCAAGAATTATAAGTTAACTATTATGAATAAATTGTATGTAATAAAATACAAAATTATAAAAATAAACTCTCTAACATTTATTTACTAAATAGGCAAAAAACCCAAACCAACCCTGAAATAATATTAAGAAAGAAAATGAAGAAAAATGAATAGGCAAAAGGAGAAAAACTAATTATTATTATTATTATTTTTTAAGTAAGTTCTACACCCAGTGTGGGGCTTGAACTCATGACCCTGAGATCAAGAGCTGCATGCTCCACTAACTAAGCCAGCCAGGAGTCCAAAGAAACTAATTCTTAAAAACAAAACAAAACAAAAATCACATTAGATAAAACCACATATAAGAAAATGCAAAAGTTGGCCAGTTATCAGAAATATAAGAACACAAGGCAGAAAATTCCAAGCAATTTTCCAATTCTAGACAGTTTCTATTACCCTAAAAACTTGCAAAAGCTGTATTTTTAGTTCCCTTTGGAAACAGATGGTAATACACTAGAAGCTTATGTATAATCACCACACTACCAGTGTGTGGTAAACTAGAAAGCATGCATGATTATCTAGAAAAGTTACTTAGGACTTTGCCCAAACTGGCATTTGCTTTTGTGGAGCCACAGTGCATTTATTTGGCTCTTGGCATAACCAATTAATAGCAAAGTTTTAAAGGATTTTGAGGACCTTACTTATGCTGGATTCTAAATGTACCAGTGTAAATGCAGAATTTAATATTCTAAAACACTGTAAAGTGGGTTCTAAAAAGAGCTTAGTAAAATTGCTTTAAAGGTTTACTTTACTTTTAAAAGCATCTGTTGCTCCAGGTGCGTGGTTTTTGTCTGGATGAAACTTCAAAGCAAGCTTTCTATAAGCTTTTTTCAAATCTTCATCACCAGCATCTTTGGTAACTCCAAGTACTTCATAGTAATTTTTACATTTGTTTATGCTGTAAACAAAAGAGTGTGTTATAATGTAAATTTCAAGGAAGAACTTCATGTAATATGTCTAAGTATTTATTTATTAGTATAGTAGAAAGAACTGTCTGTGGATTATTTTCTCAGTGCCAAAATATAGCTTATCCCATTAAAGGCTATTGCTTCAATCTCTTTTTTGATCACAGACCATTCCTTTAACCTCTTCCCAGTCTAAGGAGAGTTGGCCATGAGAATGTCCTTGGTGCTTTTTATCACAACTAGAGAAGTAAAGCAAAGCCTGTAACAATCATGGATGAAGGACAGAGCACACACCAAAACTAAAATGAGAGGACAAGAACAATTTTACGGAATTTTTAAGTGCACAAAGAAATTCCAAAACTCTTCACAAGTATGTCATAGCTAAAGATTAATTGATATGAATTGCATTCCAAGATTTTTGTTGTCACATAACGTAGACCTACCAAATATCAAAGCAATAGTTTAGTGCATGTAAAACAATTACAAATACCTTATGGTTTAAATGTCAAGGCAAGTTAACTCAGCTCTGCTATACTAAAGAGAACTCATCTGTGTCCGTCTAAGAAAAAGGAAATCTCATAATAATATAGATCACAGGACTCAAAAATGGTTGTTAGACCCAATTTTCATTATGATTAGCATACTTCTGAAGATTACTTACATAGCTAATTAAAGATGTTAATGGTTTAAGCCCAGAGTCTTTAAAGTATCTTAAGGAAAAAAAAATACTCTGAATGGAGCAGAGAACATTAATACTTCTAAATACTAATATTCTCCTGAAACCTAATAATTTTCCTTCACTAAAATACAGTAACATTTTAAATATTCTCTGTGGAGTACTTTATGACTTTGGATGTGTTCCATGTGTGAGTAGCTTAAAGTAGTAACAGGTGAAAAGATCTAAGGCATAATTGTTCACTGACAGCTAAAGAATTGCAGTGACTAGAAGTTCTCAAAGGAAAGATATAAAACCGATCTTATTTTACTACTGAAACTATAAGCCATGATAGTGCTTGGTGCAGGGTAGATTCTCAGTAAGTATTTCTGAAATAAATAAGCCTTAGCTCTCCTTTTACAATGAAAACGTTCAACATTTGTCAAATGAACAAAGGTAAAAAGAAAAGACACGTTTAAGATACAGAAATTTTTTTATAATCACCTATCAACAAAAGTCTGTTACGCAGTTTTTATGGTAGTAATAATTAAAATTGTTTTTTTCTACTTTAGATATTTAATAAGTACTAACAATCAACTTCATTTCATAAACGTGGTATTTATTTAATCAACAATACTTATGGAGCACCAATTATGTCACAGTGCTCTGGGCACTTGAGATATATTAGTGAATAAAACAGAATGATTCCTGCCTTTGTAGAGACCCATTCTCCCAGATATGTTTAGAAACTATGTGAGAGAGAAAAAGGGAAAGGGGACATTTATAGAACACCTACTGTGTGTCAGGCACAGGTCCACAATCACATATCCATGTTCCAATATCCATAAAGCTCTGAAAAATGAAAGTTATTCTATAATTTGACTGCAAAAACCTGACTTGAACTCTTTTAGAGGCAAAATTTGACCTGAAGGGACATGAAGTTCTATAGAGTTTTCATTTATCCCATTTAAGTGTGAGTATTTCTACATGTTGCTGTAGAAATCTAACTATTAAGTAATGGGCTGTTTGCCAGATGTTAAATGTTATTATGTATAATGTACTCTCCTTATTACCTTTCTAAAATAGGAACAATTCTGAATTCCAAACTGTATCTGATCTACAAAGATTTCACACAGAGAATTGCAGAATCTTACTATGTTGATTATTTTTTACAAACTGTCTCACTTACTCCTCATCAGGTAGCTGTTGTTTCTATCTAACCAATGAGAAAATCGAGGCTGAAAATGGTTAAGGAAGTTGCCAAAAGTCCTATAACCAAGTAATAGATGGCAACTGAAATTTATTTCTTCAATAAAAATTTACAGATCATCTACTTTCTGCTAGACACTGTTTCAGATGCTAATGGTGAATAAGACAGTAAAAAAAAAAAAAAATCCCTGCTCACACTAAATTTACAATTGGGAGAGGAATGAGCAATGAACAAATTATATAAGTAAAATATAAAGTACATCGCATGGTGATAAATATTTAGAAAAAACTAATGTGACAAAGGAGATGAGAGAATGGACGGGGAGGCCAGCTATATCTAAATAGGATGATTAGGAAAGGCCTCACAAGTAAGGATTCAAACCTCAGTCTGTCTGACTTGAAAAATCCTGCTATCTCAGAAATTAAAACAAGGAAAAGAAGTCCTTCAGACATCAGGGTAGCCCACCTCTTCCTTTCTGTTTGCTTTTCCAATCACTGTTTAAACAGACTATTCTCACAGGTATTTTCAAATGTTGGTTTTGATGCCTAAAACATGCCTTCTCTGCCTCCCTTCTTATTTAGTTTCTACAATTTCTTCAGACCTCAACTTAGCCTTCCTTTCCTTTTCTCAAGAACTCCAATTCCTCAAGACTAACTTTGGTGTTCCTTTTCTATCCCCCTCAAAAACCTCTGGACGTGAGCCCTGTCTCCCAGCAATTACCACAGTGTACTGCAGCTACCTTTTCTGACTAGTCTTCTATTGTAGACTACAAGGTCTCTTGAAAGCAAGGATTATGTTTTGTTCACCATATGTGTTGAACGTCCAAATATAAGGGCAGAAATGGTTAGGATCTAAAAGCCAAAGGTGGTAAGTGCTATAATAAAAATGAAGTTGGCACCAAACATCAATTTGGAAGAGAGGAGAAATAGGAGAAGAGGAGAAGGAATAGAGTAGATTGTGAATATGACAGATAATATCTGAATGCAGAAAACAAAAGGAAGTGATAAACAAAACACTAAACGATTCTAGTCACTATTACTTGGTTTACATGCATAAGATGATTTATTATAACCAGATTAACCTTCCAAAAATTATTCTGTGGAGATTTCCTAAGCATAAAAGTCTAGGCAATAGAAAAAGGCAGCCCAAGAGAGGACTGCTGGATAATGTAGGGAAATTAGGTTGGAATTCACAATCCTTTAGAGATGGGTCATAAAGCTAATTGTCACAAAGATGAGGAGTCTGCTTCTCCCTCTCCCTCTGTCCACCCCCCCATGCTCTCTCAAATAAATAAAATCTTTAAAAAAGGGAAAGAATTGTCACAAAGAGAAAAAAGGTAGGAAGACAATTATTTCACTAATTCTTAAGTGTAGCTAGTTTTACCATATCCTCCCTGCACTGAGCTTTTCATCATATATTAGGAGAGAATTTTTTTGAGATGCTAGCAGAGAGGTATAAAGTTGAAATCACCAATGCACCAGCTGAAGACCACTATATATTTCAAGTAATGCTCCACATACATTTACCTAATTTTTCACAACTGAATGAAAAATTACCATTCATATATTTAATTCATATTTCTATTTATCATTCCTTCACCAATTAACTGCATTTGTCATACTTTCTACAGTTCACTCCTTACTCAAAGAGTCAAATCTTCTTCTCCATCTTCACCAAAGAAATTTTTAAAAAGAGATAAAGAAATTAAAAAGAGGTAACCTATTACCTACCCTGGAAGGAAATAATGTACATTCAGGCCAGAAAGACTAACTGCAAGCTCAGCAATGGAGAAGTACATCTAGTTCAGACCCTATGTCTTCTTTTATGTGCAAGAATGCATACTGGGTAGGGCAGGAAGGTCCTCTTTCAATTCTTTTTTGCATGTTAAAGCTGATCATTTAAATAGACTCCAAATTTAATTGGTGTTTAGGGAAATACTTATTTATTCCTGAGACAAAGGATTATTTATTTCATAAGTTTAGCAAAATGATTTCTTTTCATTTCAAGAACTACAGCTTAAATCAAATCCTAATGAAATGCCCACAATTCAAATGACATAATAATTGTACAGAAGTGTTCCTAATTGATAAACAGAATGATGACCCTGTTAATGCTTTTACAATGATCTTGTAAGTTTTTAAAATAAAAGACGGGCTTTTTTTCAATGAGAAATTAAAAACTTCAAATTAGATCCAGGACACTTCTCAATATATTTCAACTCAAAAACAGTGTTTAGTTACACAGAACATTATCTTTACAAAGTCATACACTTTTTCTTCAGTCCTACTGTAAACTAGCTCTAACTTATGCAATGGATGAAGTATTATTGCATGGCTTCTCCCATTGAGCCAAATTGTCACTGAGCAACTTGTTTGCATAATCCTGCTAACACAAGATAACACGGCTTTCTTCAGAAAAAATCCCCTGTGTATATGTAAAAGAAAAAACAAAACCATGCAGCATTTAAGTGTTTGCTGGTGATCTGTTACCTCACTTAAGCAACACTTATGAAGCCTTATATAATGAGTAAATGTTACATAACTCAGCTCAGCAACTCTTATAAGTTATCAACTGAAGTACTCTGAATAACTCAGGGATTCTATTAAAGAATGTTCCAATCACATTTAGTCCTCAAAAGAAAAAAAAAACAAAACTGCATTTAATAAAATGGGATAAGAAAATTATTGACCAGAGAAACAACTTCTAATACAGCTGTACTACTAAGCTAATACTTATACCCAATAAGAATTCATGGTCTGAAATTTGGCTGGTCCTCAGTGCTAACAGGCAATCCCTCCATTCCCTTTGCCTTTCCCCTCTGGAAATTTCCCGCACTTTTACAACTCTCTTCAGGCTTCCATTCTCACCTTTACTCTTCTCTCAGATGATAACCTCATCTCTAGTTTCACAGGGAATATAGAAGCCAACAGACAGAAACTCCCTTAACTTCTTCTTTCGATCTTTCCAAATCTGACCATATACAAAGTGTATCTGCACCCACCATCATCTTTCATTATTCCATTCTCAAGATATCCTGCCTAAATATTCCAAGAGACAGTAAAATGAAGCACTGTTCTTCCTTCATTATTTCTATCATACGTTGAATTACTCCTCTTTTCATTTCAAGGGGAGAGTAGAAGAAACAAAGAGAAAAAGATTTTTAAAAAATAGCACCAAATTTAGGGGATACTATTCTCCAAAATTTTCAACTCTATTCTTTGGTGATATTTCAAAATATAAAAGTAGTTCTTTGTCTTTTCTTTAATCACAAAATGATTCTAAAAAGAAATCACATACAATACAATTAACTTTATTTAGGTCTTTCATTAAGAACATACTCTCCCAGCAGAAGTAAATTTTAGAAGAAAATATAATTTGTTTTCAAATAGATGTGGTTTCCTAGAACACATTTCAGCACACCATTTAATTAAAGCTTTTTCTTGAAGAAATTCAAAAGGAAGTGTCCATTTTTTCATTCACTTGTCTCACATATTCAGACAACTCTCACCCAACACTAGTTATAAAAGTAGTTAGCAAAATTAACTTATATCCCAAAAATACTTCACTACCATTCATGCTAATCAAATACCCTTTAGCATGGCTTCACCATGATTAGGAAGTCTTTTTTCTTTTCTTTTTTTCCACCAAACACCAACATCTGTGGCCACACTCAGATAAAATGTTACAATCAAACTTTAGCATCTAAATATGCAGGGAAAAAAGAAAAATGTAAATACATTGATATTTGATTAAAATGACTTCAATTCTAAATTATGGTAAGAAAAAAAAAGGATGAACTAAAAAGCAATGGAGAAAAAAAGGATGAGGAAATAAGATCAGAAGAAAAATAGATAAAAAAACGTAAAGAGAAAAACAATCTAGTTTTAGCTGCTTTTCACTTGAGCTAGTTCACTGTACTACAATTCATTCTCCATGTGAATTATCTGATTAATCACTGTTTAGAGTCCTTCAACCTTACACTTTAGTTTCCCTGGAGAGCAACATCAGTACAATATCAATACAGCTTCCCTAAGCTGTAGCAGAAAACAAAACAGCATTTTCTGTAGTGTTTCATACTGAAAGGTTCATTTTATTTCCAGAAAATCTTTTCTTAATTATAAAATCAGTCACATCAGATCCCCAAAACCCAGTTCACAATTTTCTAACTCTACCTAATTCTTTGACTTTAAGTAGAGTGTAACATGAGGTAAAACTAAAAACACAGAGGTAGAATAATGACAGTAAGAAAAATATTAAAAGAAAAACACATTATTATGTTTGCATATATATGTATATATATACACATATATATATGATGGCCTTAAAGAAATAGAAAAAAAATTGTGCTACATTAATACAAGTAGGAATTTGAAAATGCTATTGCTATTTGTCCTCAATTTTCCTTTCATATGAAATTCTCCTACTTTCCTGTATACAAAGACAAAACAATTCTTTCCCTCTTTTATTACAGTTATCTAAATATCATACTACATCAAAAAACTGAAATAATATTTCCCCAAGGAAAAAAATATCTGGAAGGAACTTTTGCCTTATAGTTACTTTAAAAGATGAAACGTTCCATAGAGTTGGTGCTTTATAGACTGATTTGATAAATAACATAAAGCACAAGACACCCAGAGTTCAATTCTTCCACTAAATTATAGTTCACACATTTTTTTAGGTGTTAAAACATCAAAAAGTACGTTAGTATCAATTATAGGTGAGATAAAAGTCATATTTATCCCTACCTGAGAACTCCATCTATTTGGTCTTTGGTGTAGCCCTTTCCACTTTCACTGCTACCAGATGTGCTGTCCTTTGTACAATTAGGCTTGTTTTGATCACCACAACTTGATGGTTTTCGGCAGTGAGGGCTATTTCCAGCAGTGCTTCCATTTTTCATAATTATTTCCAATAGTGCTGTAGAAACATCATGTACATATACATGATTTTGAGAAGAAAGTTATAAAGCTGAAAAATTAAGAATCATGTACTCCAAAAGTATTCACCAGATTTTTTAAGATAAAATATATTTCCTTATATGACTGTTTACAGATCACTAATCACCATTTAGAAATAGAATATTAAGGAATTAAACTTAATAACTCAAAATTGTTATCATTTAATTCCTTATGACACAATTTCATTTGTCTTATCATGGTGAAACTACAGAATTCCAAAGAAAAAGAGGCAGTCACTAAAGAAGCCAATGAGATTATCTATAAAGAAACAGAAATTAGACTTTCTATTTATTTCTCAACAATAATGGCAGCTAAAAGGCATGGTAACAATACCTTCAAAAAGCTCAGAAAGAGTAAATGTCAACTTGAATTCTGCACTTATTTTCTAGAAGATGCTCAAAATTAAAAAACATTTCAAAGAAACAAAAATGCATAAAATTTACCACTAAAATCTCACTAAAGGATACTGTATTATATATATATGTTTTAGGCAGAAGGAAAATGCTTCCAAGATAGGTGAAAATGTAAAAGGGAATGGTGAGCAAATACTGTGGTAAATATATGAATAAATCTAAACACAGAGTCTATAAAACAAAAGTACAGTTATGTCTAGGATTTGCTTTAAAATACTGGAAGAGCATAAAAGAAAGGGTAGAGAAAATATATATGAAATAAGATTGGCCATATATATTCACAAAGGTTAAAGATGAAAGAGCAATAGGAATTGATTACACTATTCTCCTTCCTTTTGTGTATGCTTGAAACTTTCCATAAGTTAAAACTAAACATAAGAGGGACCTGGGTGGCTCAGTCAGTTAAGCATCTGGCTTCAGCTCAGGTCATGATATCAGGGTCCTGGGATCAAGTCCCAAATCAGGCTCCCTGCTCAACAGGATCTCCTTCTCCCTCTTCCTCTCCCTCTCTCCCTCTATTCACACACACCCTTTATCTCTCTCAGTTAAATAAATAAAATCTTTTTAAAAATGTTTAAGAAAAACTTAAACATAAAAAAAAGGAACTAAAAGAAGAAACAGAGAAATCCACCTTGTTGGTAGAAGATTTTAACACATTTCAATTGAACACAATTTATCACAATTCAATGTCAGTTATTAACTAACACTGGGTTGATGAAAAAAATCACCAGGATACAAAAGATATAAATGTCTAATTTATCAAGCTTGATCTAAGAGATATAACATTATGCCCAACAACTGGTGAATATTCATTCTTTACAGACACACAAGGAATAAAAACACTGATTACATTATAGCTAGACCATAATGTTTTTCTCTTTGAATTTCTTTTCTTTTTTTTTAATTTTTTTTTTTATTTATTTGACAGAGAGAAATCACAACTAGGCAGAGAGGCAGGCAGAGAGAGAGGAGGAAGCAGGCTCCCCGCGGAGTAGAGAGCCCGATGTGGGGCTCGATCCCAGGACCCTGAGATCATGACCTGAGCCAAAGGCAGAGGCTTTAACCCACTGAGCCACCCAGGCGCCCCTCTCTTTGAATTTCTAAGTAGTCATATATTCCATAATCATATGAGCACAATGTATTTAAGTAAGAAATCAATTAAAAAATTTAAGTTGAAAGATCACAAATGGGTTAGAACAAAATTGAGACAATTTGTATACCAAAGAAATAATTGTAATAGAAATGAAAAAATTAAATCGAACAAAAATGAAGTTAGACCCCTTTGTCACACGATATACCAACAACAACAACAACAAAAACAGACCACACACCTAAGTGTGTGTATGAAGAAAATACAGAAGAAAAATTTTCTTCCTAGAAGAAAATATAGGAATATATCTTTGTGACCCTGAGTCAGGCAAAACATTTTTAGATAAAAGTACAGGTGACAAAGAAAAATAGAGAAACTAGACTTCAACAAAATTAAAAACTTTCTCCCCTCAAAGAATATTACCAATAAAGTAAAAAGACAATCCACAGAAAGAGAGAACATATTTAAGAAATCATACATCTGGGGCGCCTGGGTGGCTCAGTGGGTTAAAGCCTCTGCCTTCGGCTTGGGTCATGGTCCCAGGGTCCTGGGATCAAGCCCCGCATCGGGCTCTCTGCTCAGCAAGCAGCCTGCTTTCCTTCCTCTCTCTCTGCCTGCCTCTCTGCCTACTTGTGATCTCTCTCTGTTGAATAAATAAATAAATAAATAAATAAATAAATAAGAAATCATACATCTGAAAAAGATATACCCAAGAGAAATAAAAACACACATCTACACAAAAACTGATCCACAAATGTTCATAGCAGCATTGTTCATACTAGAAAAACATTGGAAAGAATCCAAATGTTCATCAATTGATGAACGGATAAAATGTGATATGTCCATACAACGGAATATTATCAACAATAAAAAGAAACGAAGTACTAAGGAAACAATCAACAAAAACTAAAAGGCAGCCTATGGAATAGGAGTAGATATTTGCAAACAACATATCTGATAAAAGGTTAGTATCCCAAATCTATGAAAAACTTATCAAACTCAACATCCAAAAGACAGATAATCCAGTTAAGAAATGGGCAGAAGACATGAATAGACATTTATCCAAAGAAACCTTTTAAAGAAGACCTTTTTTCCAAAGAAGATATACAAATGGCTAACAGACACATGAAAAGATGCTCAGCATCACTCATCATCAGGGAAATAAAAATCAAAACCATGATGAGATACCACCTCATACCTGTCAGAATGGCTAAAATCAACAACACAAGAAACAACAGGTGTTGTTGAGGATGCATAGAAAGGGGAACCCTCTTGCACTCTTGATAGGAATGCAAACTGGTGCAGCCATTCTGGAAAACAGTTGGGAGGTTCCTCAAAAAGTTAGAAATAGAAACTCTACAATCTAGCAATTATACTATTAGGTATTTACCCAAAGGATACAAAAATACAGATTCAAAGTGATACATACACCCTGATGTTTATAGCAGCATTATCAACAATAGCCAAAGTATGGAAAGAACCCAAATGTCCATCAACTGATGAATGATAAAGAAGATGTGTGTATACACACACACACACACACACACACACACACACACACACACACTGGAATATTACTCAGCCATCAAAAAGAATGAAATCTTGCCATGTGCAACAACATGGTGCAACATGGAGCAAGAGTGTATTGTGCTAATGAAATAAGTCAGTCAGAGAAAGACAGATACCATATGATTTCACTTATACATAGAGTTTAAGAAACAAAACCCAAGACCGTATGGGAGAGGAAGGAAAAAAAGAGAGGGAAACAAACCATAAAAGACTCTTAATGATAGAGAACAAACTGAGGGTTGATGGAGGTAGGTGGGTGGGGGATGGGCTAGATGGGTGATGGGTATTAAGGAGGGCACTTGTTATAAGCACTAGGTGTTACATGAACAACCGAATTCCATTCTTTCTTTTTTTTTTAATAAACATATAATGTATTTTTATCCCCAGGGGTACAGGTCTGTGAATCGCCAGGTTTACATACTTCACAGAACTATCATAACACATGCCCTCCCCAATGTCCATAACCTCACCCCCCTCTTCCGACCCCTCTCCCCCCAGAAACCCTCAGTTTGTTTTGTGAGATTAAGAGTCACTTAGGGTTTGTCTCCCTCCCGATCCCATCTTGTTTCATTTATTCTTCTCCTACCCCCCTAACCCCCCATGTTGTATCTCCACTTCCTCATATCAGGGAGATCATATGATACTTGTCTTTCTCTGATTGACTTATTTCACTAAGCATGACACCCTCTAGTTCCATCCACGTCGTCGCAAATGGCAAGATTTCATTTCTTTTGATCCACCAAATTCCATTCTTAAAACCAATATTGCATTGTGTATTAACTAACTAGAATTTAAATAAAGATTTGGGTGAAAGGGGGTGCCTGGGTGGTTCAGTCAGTTAAGTGTCTGCCTTTGGCTCAAGTCATGATCCCAGGGTCCTGGGATCAAGCCCTGCATTGGACACCCTGCTCAGCAGGGAGTCTGCTTCTCCCTCTACCCCTCCCCCACTTGTACACATTCTCTTTTTCTGAAATAAAATCTTTGGGGAAAAAATGAAGTACTGATATATGCTACAACATAAATGAATTTGAAAACATGCTCAGTAAGAAAAAAAAGAGTCACAAATATTGTATGATTCTATTAATATGAAATGTATAAAGCAAGCAAATGTAGAGAGAAGAAAGTATTATTAGTCATTGCCAAGGGCTAGTGGGGAGGAAAAGGAAGAATTTGGGACAAATGAGGATTAACTGCTAATGAGCATAGGGTTCTCTTTGAGGTGAAGAAAATGTTCTAAAATTGTTTGCTGCAATGGTTGCACAACTGTGAATGTACTAAAACCCACTGAATGGTATACTTTATTTATTTATTTTTAAAGATCTTATTTATTTGTTTGACAGAGAGAGAGAGAGAGAGACAGCAAGAGAGGGAATACAAGCAGGGGGAGTGGGAGAGAGAGAAGTAGGCTTCCCACTGAGCAGGGAGCCCAATGTGGGGCTCGATCCCAGGACCCTGGGATCATGACCTGAGCCAAAGGCAGATGCTTAATGACCGAGCCACCCAGGTGCCCCTGAATGGTATACTTTAAATGAATGAATTATACATATGTGAACTGTATCTCAATAAGGCTGTTTTTAATATACATATACATACACATACACACACACATATATGTATATATATTAAAGATCTTAGCAGTGCTGGCAAATTTGTAAACATATAGTTGTTTATTATTTATATCATAATAAAAGTTTATATATGTGTATACATATATAAGTGTCTGTGTGTGTGTGTGTGTGTATTTCTTCCTACCATATCTTTTCCCTAGCTAATGCATTCAAGAGGTCACCAAAGACATAAGAAATTGTTTTTATAATATCTAGTTGTAGATGACACAGAAAGGCTCTTAGACCACAACCTATTAGTTATTAATAAGATAATATATGTTATATAGTTAATTTTTAACTACAGTTTGTATTTAATGCAGTCATAATGTTAACCCTGAGAGCAGAAGTCAACATGATCTAGAGGTTACAAAATCCTCAAAAATTTTGTAAGAATTCTGGGAAGAAGGATGTGACACAGCAGCTAAAATTTCAAATCTCTGCTAATTGCCTTATAAAATCTGGGCAATTAGATAGCAAAATCCAAACCCCATGCACAAAATCCCCAAATACCAGAAGGTGTGGATGAACTAATAGTTATGAGATCTATGTAGGTTTTATCATCTGTGTGGGAAGAAGTAGAGTACAGTAACAGGGCATTTGCTGGTCCACAGAACAAAAGAACTCCAAAATAACCAACAGGGACTTTCTATATTACAACACAATAGGAAAAACTGAGAAAAGTACGTAAAAAAGAGTGAGTTTTGCTCACTACCGTAGCATGTGAGTGACAGGGTCCACAATAAACTCTTAAGGGGATAGAAACTCCAGGCACTATAAACACTCAAAATTAATCAGTCAAAACTCCCATCCAGAACAAAGCCACACGAACATGACCCAAACTGAATAGGACAGTGGTAGAAGAAATAAACTCCAGATTAAGTGAGGAAGGAGAAAAGAGAAAGAACTTACATAGCAAGGTGACATATTTTCAAACATTACCCAAAAACTGGAGAAGGATCTCTGTGTATTTAGAAAGGCTAATTAACTTCACATAAAAATGAGTATAAAAAATTAGTAAAAGAAAATGCTAGAACTGATATCTGATACAAAGTTATTGTGAGAAAAAGAGTGAATGGGAATAAAATAAATCTCTGAAGACAATGAATATATACCACAAAGACTTACATACCACAAACAAAACAGGTAAACGTCATAAGTAACTACTTCAAAACAAGCTGAAAAGACTTTAAAAAGTTATACACAATATGAAAGTATACCATAAATTCAAACTGGAAAAACCCCCAGAATTATTCATTCAGAGCTTAGATGATAAAACTCAAGAAACAATAAGAAATAAAAGAAAAACAAATTCAAAAAAGAAGACTAAACTAGGTGAAATAAGGAATTAATAAACTACAGATAATTTTGTGTAAGCAAAAGAGAATATTAAAAGGAGGAAAAATTTTTAAATTAAAAAATGAAAAAGACAGGGGCGCCTGGGTGGCTCAGTGGGTTAAGCCGCTGCCTTCGGCTCAGGTCATGATCTCGGGATCCTGGGATCGAGTCCCACATCGGGCTCTCTGCTCAGCAGGGAGCCTGCTTCCCTCTTTCTCTCTCTGCCTGCCTCTCTATCTACTTGTGATCTCTCTCTGTCAGATAAATAAATAAAATCTTAAAAAAAAAAAAGAAAAAGACAAAAAAAATGAGAAAAAAAATGGCAAATACTGAAAATAGACTACCCAACATACATATAACAGGAGTCCTAAAAAAGAAAAATAAGGGAATAAAACAATAATTGGAGAAAACTTTTCTGATAAAAACATCTAAAATCATATAATGAAGGGGCAAATCACATACCCAAGAATACTGACACAAAATAACCAACACCAAAATATATTCCAGTAAAATTAACCAAGCATCTAGGCAAAAAGACAAAACAATTTATAAGTGAAAGAAAATTAGATTGTCATCAAACTCTGCTTGTAAGTAGTATTTGCAGAAAACAATGGAATAACATATTTAGATATCCAAACAAAGAAAATTTCAGCCAAGTATTTTGTACACACCAATTAACTTCAAGCACTAAGCCCCAAATGAACAGTTTTCAACATTCCAGAACTTAGGAGCATAGTTCCCACAAGCCCTTCCTAGAAATCTACTAGAGAAAAAGCTTTAGGAATCCAAAATAATTAAAAATACATTGATATATGAACTGATGGTGAGAACTAAATGTCTAGTGACCTACAGAGATAAGACTAAATGACAATTAAAAGAAAGAGTATATAGTATGTAATAACAATATGCTCTCTGACACTGTAAACAGATTTAAATATTTTTTAAAATGATGAACTTCCTCTGGCTTGTCTTTTACTTGAAAAAACAAATTATTGGTCTTCTCTTCCCTTTCCTTCTCTACCTTTTGGCAGTTGACGCTTGAATGAAGGAAGCTTATTGGAACCAAGAGGGGAGTTATAGCCAAAAACAGGGCTGAGAATGGCATTACAAATATGGAAATGGAGAAGGCTAGAATGAACTCTGGTGGAGGTTTGTGAGTGTTGCACAGATATCAAAATTGATAAAGATTAAATTACTATAAATGTGTATGTCCATAAACAAACACATGTAACACACAGAAATAAATACACATACAAATACAAACATACATTCACACGTACATATATTTCTTAGCTCCAATGACTGAGACGGCCCAAAGGCAATGACAACCCTGTAGCAAGAAGCCTACCTGGTGTGTATATCTTAGTTTCCAAGTACCATTGATCACTGTAAAGAATAAGAGCTCCTTGGAGAAATAGCTGATTCCCAGGACGATATAATAAAAAATGAACCTGAAAATCTTTTTGTGCCTGAAAGGAAGGAAGCTCAAAGAGTGATGAAGATAAGTCAAAAAGACAAAGAAAGGGTGCCTGAGTGGCTCAGTCAGTTAAGCGCCTGCCTCCGGCTTGGGTCATGATCCCAGAGTCCTGGGATCGAGCCCTGCCTTGGGCTTCCTGCTTTGCAGGAACCTGCTTCTCCCTTTCCCAGCCGCTCCCCGTTTGTACTCTCTCTCTCTCTGTGTCAAATAAATAAATAAAATCTTAAAAAAAAAAAAAAAAAAAGACAAAGGAGTCAGCTGGAAGGGACTCCTGACTAAATCTGAGGCAATATGAGCAACAAAATTAAAAGTGATAGCAATAGGAGTAACTGGGTGTCTCAGCTGGTTGAGTGTCTGACTCTTGGTTTTGGCTCAGGTCATTATTTCATGGGTCATGAGACTGAGCCCCAAATCAGCTCCATGGTCAGTGGGGAGTCTACTTGGAATTCTCTCCCTCTCCTGTCACAACCCCTTCTTCCACTCACCCACATGCTCACTCTCTCTCAAATAAATAAATCTTTTTTTAAAAAATGCTAGATTAAACAGGAATCCATGAATCCAAACTAATAAAGTTGAAGCAACTAATAAATAGTAGAAGAAATGACAGAATTAGAAAACCACCATTTGACAACCATTAGAAATTTATTCAGGAAAGAATTATTGATCAACTCTAAAAGGAGTTGGGTAAAGTTTGTTGGGGAACAGGACATTTATACAGTTTCAAGTATTTCCCTATAAAATATTTATTAATTACAAAGGGGAAACAAAGTAAGTTTAGAATGGAGAAACCTGACAACGAGCAACTCAAACAAACAAGTGATCAAAATAAGCATCAATCAATAAAGACCATATCACTCCAGATATTCTATACTAAGAAAACAACATCACTTCTTATGTATTCCTGCCAAAAACTCATATGAAGAAATAAATGTCAAACCCAAATTGAGGGAAATTTTACAAAATAACTGGCCTGTACCCACCAAAGGTCAAGGGAGGAAAGAGAAAAGATGCTATCTGGAGAATAAAACATGTCAAATAAATGCAGTGTGTCTTTTTTGCTATCAAAGACATAATTGGGAAGATGGACAGAATCTGAATGAGGTACATGCATTAGTTTCATTAATTTAACAGTTATACTGTGGTTATATAAAAGAATGTCCCTGTCTTAGAAAATATACACTGAATTATTGAGGGCTAACAGGACATCCTGTCTACAACTTACTCTTAACTGGTTCAGGAAAAAATATAGTGAGAACAAATTGTGCACGTATGCGTAGGACAGGGGAGACAGCAAGAAAGGACAGAGGAAGGGCATGATAAAGCAAATATAGTAAAATTTTATCAAATAGAAAAAGCCGGAGTTAGATACATAAGGGAAGTCTATACTATTCTTGTGACTTTTATAAAACTTTTAAATTATTTCAAATTAAAAAAAAAAAACTTGAAATGGGGAGGGCAAATGGGGAGAGTATATGCCAAAAATTTTAACTTTTCAATAATGCATTAGGGGAGTGGTATTGGTTAATATTACTCTGAAACTATTATGTAAGTATATGATGTGGCAGAAAGCAAAAAAATAATCATGACATATTCTATCATTCACTATGGCCTTGAGAACCAGCATTACTACTATGGAAGGAAGGAAAGAGAAATATAAACTAGGGAAAAAAAAGAAATATAAACTAGAGAAATTTAACACCCCAAAGTGCTTAATATGAATGAGAAGTAAAAGTACAAACTCATAAACTATTTTAGATTTAGAAGAAAAAAAGTTATTTCCTAGTCTGTACACTAAAAAAGCCCAGAAATAATGAACAATCTAGTAGCTACAGCATCCTTACTGCCAGACTGCAATGTTGAAACACCATTTTCTATTAAAAGAAACTTACTGTAGATATGACTGATTCCAGATCTATCACAGAATATGTACAAGAGGAGCCTGAAACATTCTGTTATACCAAACAGGAAGTTAACTATTTAAGATTATTGGGACTCTGTGTGTACTCAGGAGCTAAATGTAAAGGGGCTCCATACTGGCCAAAGACCCAAAAAAACAGTTGACCCTGAACAACCCAGCAGTTAAGGGCACCAATCCACATGCAGTTAAGAATACCCATATAACTTTTGGCTCAGTAAAAGCGTAATTACTAATAGCTTACTACTGACTGGAAGGAAGCTTAACAATGACATAAATACTTGATTAACACATAAATTGTATATCATATACATTATATACTATATTCTTACAATAAAAGAAGCTGGAGAAAAAAATGTTACTAAGAAAATTATAAGGAAAACACACTTATAGAACTGTACTGTATTTAGGAAAAAAAAAATCTGATTAGTGGATCCACACACTTCAAACCCATGTTGTTCAAGGGTCAACTACACTAATTAGTTGCTTTTGTAGAAAAACAGGGAACCAACTCCTTTTCTTGAAAACTGATAAAAGCAATCAAGCACTTGTCTTTCCTGTATGAACTGTACTACTATGTAACCCTAAGACAGAAAAAGGGAACTCTCTTTATAGAAGTAGTTCAGCTAATAAATGAAGAATTTTTTAAAAACTCGTGGAGCCAGATATGAAAATGGTTTTATGTGTTTAGTATTTACAGATAGACAAAAAATCCCTATGCATGTAAGTTAGAAGTTATCTGTGCATTCCCTTTCATTCTTAGCACAAAAATACTCCTCCAGTGTTTTGTTTTGGACATCTTCCAGGTTAATAGTTAGATGCTGAATATTGCTGAAGCAGGATCACTATTGTTTTATATTTTCAACATTTTTATGATAGTGAAAATTTGTCTACAATTTCATGCATAAGGGGCTCTGCTTAACAATGGCTACATGTGTACATGCACCCACACCAAATACTCTTTGACTCCAAAGAGCGAAAATTTGGACAAGTTCCATTACCTCTAGGTCTCAATATCCAGTTTTGTCATCTTAAAAATGGAATCAGCAAGGCTTTCTTTATTAACAATTTCTGGAACCAATCCCTGAGAAGGTAATATGATTCAGTTCAAATACTGCCAGAATTTAGAACACATTGGATTTTTCTGTATTAGCTACCATGAGATCTCATTTGCAAATAATGTGCAGTATTACAAACATTAATAGGGCGAATATAGTACTTATAAACCAGACTACATTTATTTTTGGTTTTTAAAATTATACAATATCATTTTATGTCTTCACTTTCCACACCTATTGCTTTGCTTTGGGATTTTGACAGAATCTGCATTTAATTTAAAAATACTCCATATTGGGGCACCTAGGTGGCTCAGTCATTAAGCGTCTGCCTTCGGCTCAGGTCATGAACCCAGTGGCCTGGGATCAAGCCCTATATTGGGCTTCCTGCTCTGTGGGAGGCCTGTTTCTCTCTCTTCCCACTTCCCCTGCCTAATCTCCTCTTTTGATGTCTCTTTCTCTCTGTCAAATAAATAAATAAAATCTTAAAAAAAAAAAAAGAATACTCCATATTAAGGACTAGTGAAAAAGTAAATACAATGTTAAAAATGTTTATGTGAATCATCCAAAAGTGAAGAATCAAGATCTGTCTTTATTTCTTAAGTTTCTATTGCACACCTGTTATATAGAATGTCCCCTATTAGCTTAACTAAAATAGGATGCATAATTTGAAAAACAAACGGATGTTTTTCTCCTCTTCACAAACCAGAAACAGCTTTTATTTGTGCAATTACAGAAGTAATGTTTCTCAGCTCATTAAAAGACACAACAAAGTAAAAATCACTTATAAA
This sequence comes from Meles meles, assembly GCF_922984935.1. NCBI lineage: Eukaryota > Metazoa > Chordata > Mammalia > Carnivora > Mustelidae > Meles > Meles meles. The sequence goes on along the minus strand of NC_060067.1, from coordinate 109,668,026 downwards.
TCCCACACAAGAAAATCACTCACTATTTTGCTATATTTGACTTCAGTTACTCTAGTTAACTGTCGAGTTTTTTATGTATGCTTAAACAAAATTAGAATAATCTATATGTGTTGATAGCTTACCTTTATTTAATTCATAAAACATGCATTTGCATTTAAGTTTTTATCAAATTATCGGTCCACATCACTATTTATTTATTTATTTATTATTCAGGACTTCTGCAATAGGGGAGTAATCAGGCTTAACTTCAAATTCAGCAAAGACAGCTGGGGATTTATGGCCAATGAGCAGGGTGAGGGAATCAGTGGATGGAAAATTATTGAGGCACATTATTATTTTTAATAGGTGCATAGTATCTGAATGCAATGTAATTTATTTAACAATTCTCACTGTTGAACACTTATACTCTTTCCAAATTTTGCTAGTGACAATTTTTACATATACATTTGCATACTTACCTGATTATTGAAAAGCTTCATTTGTGAATATATTAGCATGTTAAGCCACACAGCTATAACATTTTCATTTAATTATTTAGCAAATCATCTTTACTGAAGGGAATAAAGTTATATAAACAGGTGTCATTCCAGAAAATACAGGCTTATATATGCCAAAGCAAATACTGTCAGATACCAGGGGAGTAAAAAGGATAATTAAGATTAAAAGATTAAAATGGTTTGTGATGGCAAGACTTTTTTTTTTTTTTTGATGGCAAGACTTTTTAATCTTGGAGAAGTACGGCTATATGCACGAGGAATGAAAGGAGGGAGAACCACATGTTAATTAAGCATGGAATGAGTAGTTGAATCTAAATGGAGAGCAATCCTAACTTAAAGCAATTATTTTGTGCTCAAACAGGTAACTAAAAATGACAGAAAATAAATATTATACTGTTGACCCAAAGGCAGTATCCAAATACTTTTGGCTTAGTAATAATGCATGACATTCTTACAGCACTTAATACAATACCCTTATAATAGTCCTGTGAAAATTACAGATGAGATAACTAAGTTTCAAGAAAGGAAAGGAGAATCAAGGAATTAAGTCATTATTATGTCCAGCAGATATGTTATACTTCATTCCTTAGAATGTAAGCTCTAGGAGGACAAGAACTTTGTCTTACTGTTCACTGACTCCCTAACCACAAAGAACTGTGGATTCAGTAAATGTGTGTTGAATAAAGGTATCCCCATTTTAGAGATGAGAAAATTGAAGCTCCAAAAAATAGTTATATATGCATACACAACTATTAAATTAAGGTTCAAACCCAAATTCAGTATTCTTTCTTTAACTATAATGTCTGAAACAGTTTGGCTATTAAATGAAATTTGGAGATCATTTTGTAACACTTAACTCAATGTTATCGAAGTAATTGTTCTGAATGTATAATTTGTACTCGTCACTAAATTTTAATTAAGTCAGAAATAGAAAATGGAATTGCCTTAAAAGGACTAGGTTAGCTAATACTCCAGATGTGTAATGACAGTTTGAAAAGCTTTAATTTACTATTTGAAGTGAGGCAAAAGAGGGACAGAACTCTGAATTTTTTATTAGATTTAAATTTCAAAATAATGTAGTAAAAAAAAGGAAAATTCTATACATATATCTCCCATATGAGGGAAAAAATAGACAACTATTTTAAGTGCTATTGTGCAGACGGATGCTGCAAATTACACATGAGTTATCCATTCATTAAAATAGACACAGGATGGCCTTTTTTTGAAGTTGTAGGCCACAATTTAGTTCAAGTTACTAAGAAATTCTTGAAAACAATCAAAATGCTTTTCTTCAAAAAAAAAAAAACAAAAAACCAACAACAAAAATATCTATACTAATTGGCCCCAGTTAGTATGAAACAGTAAAGTTAATACCAAGTAAATAGCAATGTAAAGCATTAAAACAGTGAGATTGTATCCCTCTGTGAAAATCCAAAACATATCAATAATTCAATAAATATACAGTTTAAGAAACTAAAACGTAGTTTACTTTTCTGCTTGCTGACATGATTTTTCCAGAATATATAGTAGCTAGCCATATATATCAATCCTTTTGAACATAAACCAAACTCCTAGTATGAAAATATTTGAATATTTGTAAAATTCAGTTCTCTTAGAAGTCCACTGAAATAAATGATCCATAAAATAATATCCTCAACTAAAAACATAGAAAGCAATAATGTCCTAGATCCATTTTAAGACCAAGCTTTTCCTCAAGGAAAACTTGCCAACTTTTTAAAGTGTTTTATCAATCCAACTGCTCACCTGGCAAAAATAAAATGTAAAGAGGATAAAAATTCTGGAGTTTGGTTAGAATTTACTCTCACATTTTCCCATTCACTGTGTAAGAATAATGAAAGTCAATAAGCAATGTCTTCTTTTGCCTATCTTAGTAGGAAAATACATCCAGAGGAACCTTCAGTCAAAACCCTGAGTTATAAGAATTTGGTAGTAATCTAGAAGAATAGGAGAGTTTCAGAGTAGGAGGAGAATAGGAGAAATTTAGGGATAAAATTTTAAAATTTCATTTCAACCAATAGCTTCAATTTCTTTCTATACTAAATATTTTCTAAGGACTTAAACAAATGTTCTAGATCTTTCCCTCCCCTAAATCCTTAAATTATTCCATTAAACATCTTCTGAGAGCATTCTGTGTAAAACACACTTTGCTAAGCATTTGAGCATAACTTTATTTCAGCTAATGCTCACCTCAGCCTTGTGATAAAATCTTCATTTCACACATAACATTTCACCCTTCATAACTCACATAAAAAATGACTTAGAGATGTTAAGTAACTTGTCCCTGGTTACAAAACTGTTAGAGGCAAAGTCTGAATCTGTACTAAGATTTTCTGACCACACCACAACTGTGCCCTATCACTTTACTTGGTAATCACAGAACTGCCTTTGCAAGACATTGTACTATTAATTTTCACTGTTATTTTTCTTAATTTTTTTCTATGTTCATGTCTTTAAGAGCAACAACTGTATTGTGCTTTGATATCTTACAGTATCCTTTAGCAGACTGATTCAAACTATTTATATGATAGGGATGCCTGGCTGGTTCAGTCCATAGAGCACAGGACTCTTGATCTCAGGGTTGTGAGTTCAAGCTATGTTGGGTATAGAGCTTAGTTAAGAAAAAAACACACTGAAAGAATAAAATTTCTCAATAAATCATGAAGCAAACAACAAAAACAACAAATTGTTTATATAAGAATGACAAGCCACAAGGTTAAAGCTTCTCAGAGCCTCACATCTGTTAAATAGAAATGATACCCCCAAAATTGAGTGCTTACTGTTAAACCCATTCCATGTATTAAGTCCTTTAACTCTCACAATAGCCCCATGGTATCGGTACATTACTGCCCCATTTTGCAGATGAAAGAACCAAAGGCTACAGAGGTTATGCCCAAGATTAAGGTTACAGCTAGAAGGTGGAGAAGATAGGATTCAAAAGCCAAGGTATTCCATCTGTTAAAACTGTCCCTCTAGGGGCGCCTGGGTGGCTCAGTGGTTTAGGCCTCTGCCTTCGGCTCAGGTCATGATCTCAGGGTCTTGGGATCGAGCCCCGCATCGGGCTCTCTGCTCAGTGAGGAGCCTGTTTCTCCCTCTCTCTCTGCCTGCCTCTCTGCCTACTTGTGACCTCTCTCTCTCTGTCAAATAAAATAAATAAAATATTAAAAAAAAAAACTGTCCCTCTAGTACTAGATAATGGCTAATATGAAATCATGTATTCATACAGTATGCAAATTTTAACTCTGCGCAATGGTTTCTCGAATGTAACACCAAAAGCACAGGCTTAAAAGCAAAAACAGACAAATGAAACTACATGAAGCTTAACAACTTCTGTACAGCAAAGGACACAATCAGCAGAATGAAAGACTTCCTACAGAATGGGTGAAAAAATGTGCAAATCATATATCTGATAAGGGCTTTATATTTAAAATACATAAAGGACCCCTACAACTCAACCACAAAACAAATAATCCAATTAAAAATGGGCAAGGGTGCCTGGGTAGCTCAGTCCGTTAAACATCTAAAAAACTTTTGGTGAGGATGTGAAAAAAACTAACTCTTGTGCACACTGTTGGTGGGAATGTAAAATAAGCAACTGGTATGGAAAACAGTACAGTAGTTCCTCAAATATTTAAAAACAGAACTGCCAATATGATCCAGCAATCCCATTTCTGGGTATGTATCTCAAAGAACTGAAAGCAGGAGAAACTTGCAATGTGATACTTGCACACCCACATTCACAGCAGCATTATTCACAATAGCCACAATATAAAAACAACCTAAATGTCTACTGGCAGATGAATGAAAATGTTGGGGGTGGGGTGTGTGCATGTAAAATGAAATATTATATAGCCTTAAAAAAGAAAATCATATCACATGCTACAACATGTACTTAACGGACATTATGCTAAGTGAAATAAACCAGTCAAAAAAGACAAACACTGTATGATTTCACTTACAGAACATATTTAAAGTAGTAGAATTTTAAAAATAAAGAACAGTGTTGCTAAGACTGGCACGCAGGGAAAATGGGAAGTTGTTTTGTTGGTATAGAATTTCAGCTCTAGAAGATGAAAAATTCCAGAGATCAGTATAAAAATGGTTAATACTACTGAACGAAATGCTTAAAAATGATTTAGTAAATTTTGTTACATATTTGTGCCACATTTTAAAAAAATATTAACTCCTTTCTTTCCTTTCACTTCCTTTTCCTGTCCTCTCTGGTACAGTATTCAGCAGCAGTGTAACAAAAATGATAGAGAAAGCAAAGAATACAAGGGGTTCAACAATATAAAAAAAATTGAGAAAACAATAAACCAGCCTCATGTTCTTATTAACTTATCATTAATTTTCTTAACCTAGAAATACCTTGAACCTCCAGTCAAACAGTATTCCATTGGCAAGACAATAGAGCATGATGGTTAAAGGCTCTTTGGAGTTGGAAAGCTCAAGTACTACTCTCACTTTGGTACTAATTAGTCTGCGATCTTCGGTAAAATATTTTTATTCATTCACTCACTGATTCATTCATTCATTTATTCATTCATTCATCAAAAAATGTTTACACATGGGTAACCCGGTTAAACAAATTCCATCTCTACAGAGGACTGTTCTGAGGAGTAAATGAAATATTTCATACAAAACACTAGGCACAAGGCCTGGCACTTAAGTGCTCAGTAAATGTTGGCTATTATTATTACTTTAAAGCCTACAGAGCAGGACCTAAACAGGGCGAATAAGTCAGTCCAATATGGTATTCCTTAGTGATTTCCCTGATTTATCAATAATTATGGTGTTATCAAATAGTATCAGTCAGATACTACTTAGGAAATCATTGCTGACTCTATCATTCTTGCCGGATTTGTGCTCCTCTCTCCTAAAAAAACAAACAACCAAAAAACAAAACAAACACAAAAGCTCTACCAAGGAAAAGCAATGTCATCTCAGGTATTCGAAATGTTTGCTCTGGGAATAGGATTCTACCCCAGAGGTGGTGGAACAGAGACCTGTACATGAGCCACCAGAGTTTCCCATTCCTCTCACTTCTTTAGGGGCCTAGGCCGTATTTGAGGGTTAAGATGCGGTGGGAGGGGGCCACACAACCGAACAGCCATTTATAAAGCCCCACTCAGGTAAGACGGGGTCAGAGGAATCTCCTGGCAGAATGACAGCCAGACCTTTACAAAACGGACCCGAGCACCGGCAACACTCTTCTGTCAGCTGAGAGCCGGCATCTGGAAGGCAAGCTAGTGCAGAGGGAATCTCGGGCAGCCCACCCCAGGCCCAGCCCGGGGCAGTCGGGACCGGGGCGGGGGTGTGTCGGGATGTTCCTCCCCGGGGCCCTGCGACGGGGTCTGGCAGGCCTGGGGCGCCGCCGGTTCCCGGGGGGACGATGGTGGGGGCGGGGGCGGGCTACGCGGCGGTCTGGGGACCCGGCAGGTAGGGAAGGGACACTGAGGGCCTCACCGCGGGCCGAGGGCAGTGGGTAGAGCTTCTCCGCCTTTTGCAGGAAGCGCTGGGCCTTCTCACGGTTGCCGGCGTTGAGGGCCTCCCGGGCGATCTCCACACATTTCTCCGCCTCATCCCGGTTCCCCTCCATGGCTTGCGCTTTCTTCCGTTTCCCCCGGTAGCACAGCTACGGGGGGGTGGGGTGGGGAAACGGACGCCCGGCCGCGGCGGAGGCGAGCCGACCCGGGGTGGGGGCGTGCGGTGGCTAGCGGGGAGGAGAGCAGGGCACCGTGGCGGCGGCGGCGGCCCGGGCGGACTGGCGGGCTCACAGCTCCGCCTCCTCACGGCGGCCTCCCCGCCCCCCGCGGGCCCCTACGGCGCGAGCCTCATCCCTCCGGGCCCCTGGACCGAGCTCCCGGGCCTGGGAGTCGGAGCCGATTCCGCTGTCAGTGCGCGACGCCGACACGCTCGGAGCCAACCAACGCCGGAGGCCGGGGGTTGGGGGGGGGGGAGTAGGCGGGCGATACCAGCTGGCTGCCAGCCGGGGGATTCCGTCGAAGTGGGGACCGGGCCTCCCGCCTTCCCAGCGCCGTGCCCCCTGACCTCCCAGCGCGGCCAGCGCAGGCGGGAGCCCGCCTTTCGGGCGACCGGAGCAATGGATGGGGGCTGGGGACGCTCGTTTTCGGGAAAAATCTCAGGGATCAAAGGGCCGCCTCTAGGCCCCCTCAGCCTTGGGAGGTTTCGGTCAGGTGAGTACCGCGCTGTCAGTCCCTAGTAAGTGCTTCCGGCACAGGTGTTCAGAAGCTCATTAGAGCGCCATTTGACCCTAACCACAGTATCGTTTTATACTCTAACTACGGTATTGTTTTATTTCCTTTTTATTTCAGCTACACACCATTTTCCTGACTCATATTCCATTAAATTGCTTCTCGGTACATCCACAAGATATGAACCCTTTATTTGTAGTTTGCAAATTATTCCGGTGAAAAGCCCTAATCCAAATCCTTTATGACCAAAACAAGGCACCACCTTTTCTTAATGTATTACCATCACAGAAAATGACTTGGATTTTTCCTCTTCCCCCATTTTCATGACATTTCCTGGTGATCTTTAATGTCATGTTGGGTCTCCTTGGTGGGGTGAAAGGGACCACTTATTGCTTGGTAATGTCATGCAAATTTAACAGATTAGGACAGGAACTTCACAAAGCAAGTGTCAAAATGGTCCACTCAACCCAACCAAAAAATACTCATTTTTTCACCATGTTCAATCAAGCTATTGTCAGCATGCATATATGTAACTCAGGACTTGCAAATAAATACGGTCACTCTTCTGGAAAATGGGAAGAGCATGAAGCCCCCCACCAAGATGTTAACTGAAAAATTTAGTTCAAGTGACTTCAAAACACTGTAGCACACGAAAAACTATTATCTCCAAAGTCTAAACTTAACAGTTCCTTCTGTGGAGGTAGCTATAATGCCCTCCCTCTTCCTCCCCAAATCCACCACAGCAATAGCCCACCACTGTGATGCTATCACACAGAGCAGACACCGCCAACAAACTGAGATGGCCAAGCTCAGCCTAAGAAACAGCAACTTGCCCCATTGCAGCTCCTGCCAACATTGTAAAATTCTTAATAGCTTATTACATAACGTTAAAGAAAATTACACTTGGGTCTGCTGACTTGGTTGTACCAAGTTCAATTTCAAGAGAATAAATAGGCTTATGTTAACTGCTGTATGAGATCCCTACTCAAAAGAAAGGAATTCCCATTACAATCAAGCAAATTTAAAACACAGAGTTTGGGATATGACCTTTATTGAGCTTATCCACTGGAGTGGAAATAATGTCTGTACAAAACCAAATGTTTGTTACTATAACTTCTGCATCACAATTAAAATCCAAACAGTTTTTTAAAAACAGTCAACTCAATCAAAACCCACTACTTCAGAATCAATAGCTTCTTTGAAGCCACAGTAACACTTAAATATGGTTAAGACTCGAATGCAGAAATTTGGTTGGTTGGAAAGCTAATTAAACTTCCAACTTGCTCAAATAGAATTACAAAAAGGCAAAATTGTGTTTTTCACAGAGATACAGTCCACTGGAATCACCAACACTGGACAGCTGTTAAGAGTATTTAGAGTCCTGAGATAATAAGGAATCCAGGCATCCTTTAAACAGTCTTCTGTTGTCCTTTCTTCCCAATCAGAGATTTGTGGATGTGTGGAATGACACCTAGGAGAGGAACAGGGATTAATACTACTTTTTAATATATATATAGACATCACATAAAACTAAGAGTTTAATGTTCAACTTGGAAAAGGTCTTTAAATGCAAAGACCAAGTATGTAAATATTAAGTTATATACACAAATCAAATTGCATAATGCAACCACACTTAAGATCCGTGAAAATAGGTCTTCTTCTGTACTAAATAATAATGAGCTACAAAATTTTTTCTATGAAGGAATAAAATTTTAGTATTTACATACCACCACCAGCAATTGTAGCCTTGATGAGAGAGTCCAATTCTTCATCTCCACGAATAGCAAGTTGCAAGTGACGAGGGGTAATACGCTTTACCTTCAAGTCTTTTGATGCATTTCCTGCCAATTCAAGTACCTACAAGGCAGATTCTAATCAATCTCCTTCCAACTTTCCTTAAAGCGGAAGCCCAGAGAGTAGAATCAAATCTTCATGAAGGTATATCTACCAAATGATGTCTTCCCCTACTACCTGAATGGCAACACATGCAAAAGGGGGCACGCAATTTTATTTCCAAGAGCAGCAAACTCAACCAAGCTCAATAGGATTCCTTAATGAACACCAGCCCCCTCTAGCGTTCTCGGAAGCTTCTAGTCGCGTTTAGGGCCTGGGAGTTCTTCTTGCATCACTTTCCTCCTTCCCTCTCGCCGCCTCCCCCCAACCCCCCCAAAACCTTTTCCAGATTATAGGCGTACACCCATTTACCTCTGCGGTGAGATACTCCAGGATGGCTGCGCTGTACACAGCAGCAGTCGCGCCCACACGTCCATGACTGGTCGTCCTAGATTTCAGGTGTCGATGAATACGGCCCACCGGGAACTTAATTTTAAGCACACAAACATAAATGCACAACGATGTTTGAGTGAGAGACGGTAATATTACACGCGCGCCAAACCAAGGGGCATATATGCTGGTGCAGCAACGCGCCCCAGCATCGACACACGTGATCGCCCCCCCTCCGATATTTATCGTATCGGCAAACCAAGTCGCGACACCGCATCACCCACGCAAGGACGAAACGCCCATCTAGAGCGATGATAAACACGAAAAGCGGTGGAAAGAAAAACGCCACAATTCCCAGACTGCACGAACCACCACTGACCTGCAAGCCGGCTCTCTGTGAGCGGGAAACCGCCTTTGTCTTGGCCTTTCCGGAGTCCTTCCCAGCCTTACCGCCAGCCTGCCGCGCGCACACGCCCGCGAGCGAAGGAGGAATAGGGAATATAGGATTACCAGGGCGGCGCGCCCCTCCCCCACCGCGGCGCGGCCCAGGCGCGAGCGCGGCCCCGTGCCCAGCCGGGGTCTCCGGCCAGCCGCGCGCCGCAAGGGCGACCGCGCCCGCCCGCCCCCCGCAGCGCGCCTGCCGCGGCCGCGCGCCTCCGTCCGCCCGCCGGCCCCCAGCGGCGCCGCGCGCGCCACCCAACCGTCGCCGCCTGCCGCGAGATCGGAGGCTGCTCCGCTCGCCGCCGACAAAACACCTCCCCCCGCTCTTCCAAATCCTGTCTCCGCGCGTTCCCAACCGTCGCCACTTCACCCCCATCTCCCGTGTGTAACGGGTTTTTCTCTCATCGGCAAAAACCCGCGAAGTCTTCGAGCGCCTCCGCGAAGTTTACCATTTCGAATTCTGCTGAAGCTCAAACAAGCAAGGCAGAGAAAGGACTAGTCAGCCAGCCAGCGAGATCCCACCGCCTACTCCTTCGTCGCACCGCGATTCAAACTGCGCTGTCTCCCGCCTTCCCCGCTCCCTTTATACTGCTGAATGTTCCCTCATCCGGGAACTCGGATTGCTCATCCCACCAATGGCTGCCACCCGCCCTCGGGACGCGTCCTTGAGGCCTCAGCCAATGAACAAGCGAAGAATAGGGCGGAGGGGCGGGCACTCCGCAGCTCCAGCCGCTATTGGGGCGTGGGGAAGGAGGTGGGGGGAGGGCGGAGGGATGGGAACTGAGGAGAAGAAGGGCACGGCGGCGGGAGGGAAGAAACAGAGCTAGCTACGCTGCGGGAGCGAGGAGGCCCGCCGGCTGTGGTCACGTGTCTGGGAGGAGGAGCTGAGAGGCTGGCTCAGGGGAGGGGCACACGGTGGCGCCCGTGGTCTCCCAGTCTGATCCCGGGGGCTGCGTGTTGCGGCCTCCGGATCTAGCTCGCCCTCCTTCTCCTAACCCCACCGCTTTATCATTCCGACCAGAGCGCTTCGAAGGCTGAGACCCGCTCGCTGGCCCACAGCCTTTTTTTTTTTTTTGCTGGGACCCGGGGCACCCTCTTCCCCGCCGCCCTCTCCATCCCCAGCGTCTCCCCTGGTCTGACAGGTGGCGCGTTCGCGTCGAGTGAGAATGGTTCACTCCTCGGTGAACCACAGGCTTAACAGAGATTTCGCGTGTCTTCCCCGTAGGCAAATCCCCAGCCGCCGAATGATCGCGACCCGCTGCTCCCACGTCATCTTTAGCTGTATCTCCCACATTTTCTTTGCTCGCCACTTTTGACGCCACCCGAGAGTTCCACGGGAACAGTGGCGCAAAGTCACCTCGCTGGTCACAAAAGACCTTTTGCTCTACGCGCGGAGGGCTCGGGGTGAGGCTGTATTCCTTAATCAAATCATAAACCGTATTTTTCTGGAGACTACATATCAATGGGTTGTACTTACAGCCTGGTATCTAAAGTTGATTTAGTGAAACCTGAAAGCCATTATGTGTCAACTTTTCTCTACAGGACATTTTGCTACATGACAAATGTTCGATAAATGTCACTGGGGTAACTCCTAACATGATTCACAGACAGTTACAGATGGTCCATGTAATCAATTGCAAATGGTGGGCTTAAAAAATAGTCCTGTACACAGAGTACTATCATAATGCCAGCTACTTAGCCTTCCAACTAATAGATTAATAACACCTGTGTGCATCTCCAGATACTTGTGGTGATGTAAATCTTTCATAATTATAGTTATTACACTTTAACAGTGTTTCCAACATGAAGTAATTTTGAAATATGTATTAAGTACTTTAAAGTTTCAGTTTGAAAGATTTTATCAAATTAGAGGAATTCTCCATTTCTGGGAGATAAATTCTAGAGAAGAGATTCCCAATAATTTTAATACTAAGGTTTTTTATCGCCCCCCCCACCCCCCGGAACTGAGGCATTGTTCATGATGGCATCAATAGAAGAATTAATCAGTTCTGCCACTGAACTGGTACAATGATAGTAAAAGCTGTGAGGCCTGATGTAATAGTTAACCTAGGCTCCACTGGGCTTTTCTGATAAACAACTTACAAGCCAATATTAATACCTTTTCCAATTTATAGACTATGTTCTCTTTGTTACGAGGTCCAACTAAAGGAATTCACTGTTGCCTCACTGAATAGAGTTTAACAGAACGAGCTCAGGAACAGGTAGAAATAGATTCTGCTCTTCTTTCTGTTATCATACTAACATTTTGGAACTTCTAGTTCTAAGAAAAGGGTATAGTATCACCTATTTTCACATGGTTGGTGAAAGAGTAAAGGAGAGGGCATTCAATGTACCCTCTAGCATATGTTTGTCACACAATAAGCACTCAACCATAACTACGATTATCGTCTACCCTGGATTCTGGGGAGGGGTGAAATGAAATATTTTTGATTCCTAAATATTTTTTCCTGTCTAGTACATTGTCTTCCATTGACTTGAAAGCGGCAAGCCTAAAAACTGCTTAAGTGTACACAACCAAGGCATGCATCCATCCAAACTAAAATCCTAAATTGGTTTAATACCTTCCATGGTTTCCTCTTCTTTCTGATAGCAGGACAACATCAGTTTCTTCATTTTCCCAGCAGTTTTGTGATTACCTACTCTCTTTGCTTCTCTGGAAAATGCATGCTACAAATATGTTAATATTCTTGGATCATTTCTCCTGTACTTGTGTGTATACTACTACATGTATATAATGTATATAGCCAAAGCTATATAATTATTTTGTTCAATGCAATATCCAATGGCTGTTTAAGTCCTCTTTTGCCATAAATATGAAGTAGATGACCCCACTATTATTGATTCTCTCCTTAATGGCCTTATCCTAACTCAGCCAAACTTTCTATGACCGGTTATTACCTCCTCTCAAACACTAGCCTGTATGTTAACTACTGTTGTTTTTTACTTTTTATGGTGAGAATTTGAGACTGTCACATTTGGGAATCTCAAATTTCTGAATAACATTTTGCTTTAAACACCTATTTTTAAGCAAATACAAACAAGTTATTTCAAAAGGTATCAACCTAGATAGATAATGGCAGAATTCTTCTTTTTAGGAAATCCACATTAGAATCCTAGTTCTCACTACCTAGTACATCCAGGAAAGAATGTGCCTTCAAGGACTCTGAGTTCCCATGTAATATAATACAACATACTGACCTAGAGTTAAACAAAAACAAAAACAAGAAAAATGGAATGACTCTGGGTAGCACTCACTTGTTATATAGCCTGAAGTAACTTGAACTTTAAGCCACAGTTTCTTCATATAGGGATTCATCGCATCAGATAAACCAACCTCATAGAACTGTGAATTGATTTCATGAAGTATAAAGGATATGGGGGAGGGGGTCACCTAAGTGGCTCAGTTGGCTGAGCAGCCAACTTTGGTTTCAGCCCAGGTCTACATCTCTGGATCCTGGGATCTGCCCCTGCATTAGGCTCCATCCTCAGCTGGGGAGTCTGCTTGTGGATTCTCTCTCTCTGTCTACTGCTGCCGCTCTCCCTGCTTGAGCAAGCTCTCTCTCACTAATAAATCTTAAAAAAGAACATATGGAATAATGTATTAACATTTGTGAGACAAAGGCTGTAGTCCTCCATGAATTCATCATATAAAGATGATTACATGATTACATTAAGAGAAACCTATGTGTTTACAGTGTTGATTAAACCAAGGCCATAGTTTTAAAGTTCCAATTGCCCAGTTATATACTTTCGATGACCACAAATTTCATACACTTAATTCAGAAGTTCAAAGTGTAGGTTACAAAGAAGATCTGCTGAAGCTACTCTACCCCAGTCCATGGCCATTTCAGAAAAACAATTCAAAGGTCATGGGGGCCCAATATATCTTTTAATACAGTGCTAACTTTGTTTTTTATATACCTAACGTCCTCAGAATGTTTGGAAACCTGCTTTTTCAAAGTAAAAAATTGAGGGTCTTTTTTTTTTCTCATATTCTTTCATTACCTATTATTGGTCTTTAAGATTTACTGAGTAGAGGGAGGGAGTCTATGTTTTGATCCCATTTTCCCAAATAAGATTTCACCTATATTAGTAGTTTATAACTTATCCCACCAGCTAAATTGTAAATATTGTGCATCAAAACACTTGGTGCATAATCCCTCCCTAATAAAGAAATAGGTGTGATTAGAAATAGGCCAGATTGGTGTTCCCAGCCTGCTAGGTAAACTAGAATACAGTCATTAAGTTGTACTGCATGCCAGGCAACATGCCAAGCAATCACAGTTGGGAGATAGGATATGTAGAGCTTAGGTTCTTCCTTGATCTAGCTGAAAGGATTAGACAAGGAGGAAAATTTAAACAGTGCTCTAATCATTAAGACCCCATTAATAAGCCTGTTACAAAATAAGTTCCTGATTGGCTGCCAAATCAACATTTTCTCTAAAGGACAGAGACAAGTGTGAACTGGAGTGTTCTGAAGCATTTATGTTTAAATGGACCCAGGGAGAATTTAACTAAACTGGCAGACTGGTGTAAAGAAGCAGCAGCTAGAAGGTAGTTGTGGAATATCCCTATATCTATTCTCCCAAGTTCTTGAGGAATAGCACTTTCAATTTTTAGTGGGGCACTTGCTCATCAGAATGTAAGTATACTCAGCCAGAAAAATAAGTTTTCACCAAAGGGTGTGAGTAGCAGTAGGCACACCATCCTGGAAATTTCCCTAAAAAAGACAAGCCCTTTTCTTCTTCTTGCAGACTAGAATGAAGATAGAGTTGGAAAGCCATTTTGGACCATGAAATGAACTTTGGAATATAAGTAACACATGAAGGAATTATGAGATAGAAAAAGCAAGTGGTAGTATGGAGTATTAGACCAGCCCTGGTTCTCTCTGAACTTTTACATCTGTTTTGTTTGAATCACTTTTATTTGGGATTGTCTGTCACTTGCAGTTCAACCTGATCTTAACCATTACAGTAAGTCAACATCCTAAATCTTGGAGAAAGATAGACTTTACCCTGAAGAACTTAGAAACCAATTAATATTTCTAAAAAGGGAAGATACAGTGTTCATTGATTTTAAGATACTAATCTAGCATGAGATATAAGGCAAATCTAAAAGGGAAAATTTCTGTTAGAAAACTGGTGAAGATGATATATGTCACCTAGATATAAAACCTAAAACCAGTCTAACACTGTAGCCAAGAGAAGAATGTAAAACATCTTGAAAGAAGAGTCAATAAGATTTAGTAACTGACTGGGTATGACATTTAGGAAGGCATGGGAGGTGGACATAAATAAATGAAAGGGCATCAAAGAAGATACATAGATTTTTAGATTGGTGGTCTGGGAGCTAAAGTAGCATCTAAAATCTTTTTTTTTTTTTAAGATTTTATTTATTTGACAGAGAGAAATCACAAGAGAGGCAGGCAGAGAGAGAGGAAGGGAAGCAGGCCCTCCGCTGAGCAGAGAGCCCAATGCGGGACTCGATCTCAGGACCCTGAGATCATGACCCGAGCCAAAGGCAGGGTCCCAAACCACTGAGCCACCCAGGCGCCCCTAAAGTAGCATCTAAAGAAATGGGGAGGGGTGTCTGACTGGCTCAGTCACTGGAGACTGCAACTCTTGGTCTTGGGGCCATGGATTTGAGTCCTGCCATTGGGTATGGAGCCTATGTAAAATAAAAAATTTAAAAAATAAAATAAAAAAAAGAAATGGGGAAACCAAGAGGGTAGATGTGAATGGACAGAAAGCGGAAGAACTAATTTAGGAGAGTTATGAAATATTTAAGTTGACATTAGAGGAAATCAAGTGGAATTTTCAAATAGGTTTTTTGGAAATAAGGGCAAGAGCTTGTGAAAAGAAAATGTTTCAAAGATATATACCACAGAGTATCCCTAACAAAAAATTTTGATAGTGATATCAGAACCATTAAAAGATAAACTGAGGTGTATTAAAAGGTGTAAGAGTTTATAGGAACAAAAATTTATTGGAATTGGGCAACACCAAACCAGAAATAGTTAGGGGCCCTCCACTGACAGGAGCTGGGGAAAAAGACTTACATAGGGAAGGTGTGGAAGCAGGATTGATTGATTGATTGGCTACAGCGTAAAGCTTAGTTGACTATTTGTCATTGGTTATCTTACTTTCTATTTCATAACCTAGAGGCATTTACAGGCTTAGATATTTAGGCTGCTGTGACATTAGAGCCACATCAGTGTAATGGCCTCCTTGCTTAGTTAACTGAACACCTCAGATGACAGCACCAAGGAAAACTGTGAATACAATTGAGAGCTAAAGAGCAGCCAAAGGAAAAGACCCAAAGAAGCAAAGTGTGTGTGTGTGGTGTCTCACTGGGCATAATGATTCCATACTAAACTAGAAAATTCCCCATAGGTACAATATCTAATAAGATGATGTTCAAAACGTATCCACAAGTGTGGGAAATGAACATTAATCAGTTTTGGATCCTTACTATTCTGTTTACCAAAAATAATGATGTTGCCAGAGATTCTGAGACTCAATCTGGTTTTATCTAAACTCTTGGCTGTTACTTAAATTTCTTATGCCCAATGTTATAAGGCACAGATAACTAAGACAAGCCCATTGGCTAACTTCTTTAAGTTTGAAATTCCACGTAGTTATCTTAGTATGAGAGGGAATCCAAACGCTATCTTCATCCTGAAGAGGAAAAGGAAACACTACAAAAAAAAAAAAAAAAAAAAAAAAAGACAGGAGTCTAAGGCCAAGAAATTTATACTTCATACTCCTCCACAAACTCAATACCATGGGAAAAACCATACGAAGTGGTGGCCATCACATCCATTATTAAAACTTTGTAGAGTTAAGTGTGACCCCACGGTCCTCTCAATTGGACGTAAATGGTTCAAGAGAAACATCTAAAGTCTTTTCCAGACCCTTAGATTTTCCCATCTTTCTTTTTGTGTGTTGGGGTAGTTGAGGGGTGAGAGCAGTTTGAAACTAAGCCCTGAACAATCCAGGGAATGCTAACTAATACAGCTAACTATCTGAGAATCATCTTGTTAGCTACTATAATTGCTTTAAGGATATTTCTGAATGAAAAAACTCTCAGGAGAGAATTTAATTAGTACCTTTGACCATACGTACCTGTGAATTTATCTGTCTTAAATGAAATATGTAAACTCTCTAACTAAACAACAGTGTTTAAGGCATCAGTGTTATTCTTTCTGGATGAATTTTGTTTTCATTGTCATCTAGTGTCCTGATGTTTCATGAAATAGTCATTTATTTCTTCAATAAGCCTTCTCTACTACTCAGAATCTCAGCAGGAAACGGTCTGAGACAATCTCTTCCTCCATTAATAGATTAATCCAACAACTCTAGGCAAGAGCTGTCCAGGTCATTTATCATATTTCACCACAGGATATGGAAATTTACATGCTGGCTCTTTGTTTAGATTTTTATTTCCTGTTTTAAAATTAAAACAGTGTACTCATCTTAAGTCTCAAAAATGAAACAAGTCACCTTTTCTGCAAAAGAAGCTGACAATTCAGGAATTTTACAAAATATGTAAGGAGAGGGAAAAGTCTGGCAGATCAGTGTTATTATATATTATTATAATGTAGAAGTACTTGTGTCACATCACTGATTTTGTAATATAGTCGAACATCTGCGGAAAGGATTTGTTCTCATTAATAAATGTTATGAATTACAGAGCACTTGAAGATAAATGCAGTATCCTGAAGATACTTAAATAGATAAATATAAATATATAAGAAATTTATAATACTTTCACATATGAATATATATAACACTCCAAGTAGCTGCTAAACATATTGCCTAGGAAAAATACCAGATTTGCTTTAAAAAAATTTCAGGGGTGCCTGGTTGGCTCAGTTCTTAAGCGTCTGTCTTTGGCTCAGGTCATGATCACAGGGTCCTGTGATCAAGCCTCCCATTGGGCTCCCTGCTCAGTGGGGAGCCTGCTTCTCCCTCTCCCACTTCCCCTGCTTGTGTTCTCTCTCTTAATCTCTCTCTCTCCCTCTGTCAAATAAATAAATAAAATCTTTTTTAAAAAATTCTATAATAACATTAATTATTTGTAAATATATCAAAGCTCAAGAACTTTTAAAATATGTATTTGAAAATTTCTGTATCTTATGTTCTCTATTAAGTTGGTTTATGAACATTCTATATGGATAAGTCAAGCGATAATTCAATTTCCAATGACATCGAAAATTTCAGATGAGCAGGATCTGAAATATGGAGGCTCTACTCTTGGTTGGTTGCCTGTGGTAATTTGATTGACCTCAAAGACTGGGGGACATGACTTGAAACCACTTCTACAAAGCAACACATTTTTAATCAGACTGCATATTTTGGAGGTGGCCAAATGTCTCCACGTCACTTCTAGGTACTGAACTTTTACCTTGAATGATAGCTCATGTAAAAATATAGACATTTGTAAGATTGCACCTGTCATAAGCTCCCTTGTTCCATTTGCTGCACACACTTCGAAAGGCTGTCTTGAAAGGACACAGCACCTTTTCACTGACATGATCTTTATATGGGTTTTAGATTTGTATATAGACATTTGAGTGAATACACTGAAGAATGTGAAGTAGGTAATCAGAGCCCAGAATGGCAGAGACTGGCTCATTGCTCACCAAACCCATTTCTTCTTCCTGAACATTCCACTAGAACTCCTGCTTCCTTGCCAAGAGGGGTGGCTATGTGATTGATTCTTGTCAAGGTGTGGAAATGGAATGTGTCATTTCTACAGCAAGCCTTTTAAATAGTGAGTGTGCCTTCTCCACTCTCCTTTTCTGCATTCGAGGGTTGTACACAAAGCAGGAGACTCCAAAGAAAGAGAGGATTTTAGATTCTCAAGATTGATCATACAAAAGACTACTTGCCAACTAGAAACACCAAATCAACAATTTTATTGTATTGTTACCACAGTTTTGTTGTTTGTTTATCAGAGCAGTTAGCCTTCTTTACCTAATACACCTAGTTTACCCCCACAAAACAATCAATTGTAAACAAATATGTTTTTTTAACTTTATTTTATTTTTTATTTTTATTAGCATATAATGTATTATTTGTTTCAGGGGTACAGATGTGTGAATCATCAGTCTTACAAAATTCATAGCTCTCACCATAACACATACCATCCCCAATGTTCACCACCCAGCCACCCTATCCCTCCCACGCCCCTCCACTTCAGTAAACCTCAGTTTGTTTCCTGAGATTTAGAGTCTTTTATGGTTTGTCTCTCTCTCTGGTTCCATTTGTTTCTTTTTTTCCTCCCTCCCGCTATGATCTTCTGTCTTATTTCTCAAATTCCTCATATCAGTGAGATCATATGATAATTCTTTCTCTGATTGACTTACTTTGCTTAGCATAACACCCTCTAGTTGCATCCACATCATTGCATATGACAAGATTTTGTGGGGTTTTTTGATGGCTGCATAATATTCCTCTGTGTGTGTGTGTGTGTGTGTGTGTGTGTGTGTACACACCACATCTTCTTTATCCATTCATCTGTTGATGGACATCTAGGCTCTTTCTACAGTTTGGCTATTGTGGACAATGCTGCTATAAACATTTGAGTGCACGTGCCCCTTCGGATCACTACATTTGTATCTTTGGGGTAAATGCCCAGTAGTGCAATCTCTGGCTCGCAGGGTAGCTCTATTTCGAGCGATTTATACCTGTGTGTTCCATTGTTATTAGAATGCTCATCTCATTTGCTAAAACTATGTAATAGAAAGAGTTGTGGCAATTCTACTAAAGAATTCTTGTTTCCATTATCTCCTACTTTAAAAAACAACACGGTGCATTGAAACACACAAAATACTTATGTGCAGGTTACTTATTGTGGCAGTGTTTATAATAGCAAAAGACTGGAAATAACCCAGATTATCATTAACATGGAACATATCAGTAAACTGATACATTGGCATAATGAAGTAAGATAGAACTGTAAAAAAGAATGAGGAAAACCTCTGTACACTGAAATATAGTAATCTTCCAAATATATCATTAAGGGAAAGAAATAAAGTGCAGAATACGGTATATAGAATGTTATGTTTTGTGTAAAAGTCTGCATATTTGCTCATATGTGCAAAAAAGAAACAATAGTGGATGAATAGACCAAAAATTAATAAAAATTATTATAGTGAGAGGGAGGGAAGAAAAGACAGGGATGGAAAAGCAAACTTGTTTCACAATTTTTACTTTGGGAGGGTTATAAATATTTTTATATAATAAAAAGAACTCTAATAAGCAAACTGTAAATATTGAAACAAACTGAATTAAATAAACCTAACTGGATATTAAGTTGATGCCATATTCTTTTTTTTTTTTAAGATTTTTTTTATTTATGGGGCGCCTGGGTGGCTCGGTGGGTTAAGCCGCTGCCTTCGGCTCGGGTCATGATCTCAGGGTCCTGGGATCAAGTCCCGCGTCGGGCTCTCTGCTCAGCAGGGACCCTGCTTCCCTCTATCTCTCTCTCTCTCTCTCTGCCTGCCTCTCTATCTACTTGTGATCTCTCTCTGTCAAATAAATAAATAAAATATTAAAAAAAAAAAAAAAAAGAGAAAAAAAAAGATTTTTTTTATTTATGAGGGAGACAGAAGGAGGGTGGAGGAGCAGAGGGAGAGGGACAAGCCGACTCCAGGCTGAGTGTGGAGCCCGATGAGGGGCTCAATCCCAGGACCCTGAGATCATGACTTGAGCGGAAACCAAGAGTTGGCTCTGTTCAAGAAAAAGCCTAAGAAGCAATTACAAGCCAATAGCAGTCAATATTTCTAGTGGCAAGATCTTGGTTTCTAAATACCATTTTCCACTTAAAGAAATCTTTGGAGAAATGGTGGACTCCATAAAGGCAGAAAATATACACGATAAGCTTATGACATTATATTCTCCCAGAAAGTAAGGACACCATCAAAGGGTATAGATCCCTGCAAATAGAACACTGGAAAAAGTTAGAAAAATCTCCCATTGGCCAAAACGGGGTAATTCAAACATCAAAAGAATAATGACCATAAATTGAAGTCAAACACATTAAATTTAGAAAAAGAAATGAGTTCAAATTAAAGAGGAAAAAAAAAAGAGGGAGGAGAGAGGACAGATAGAGGAGAAGGTGAAAGAGAAAGGAAGGAAACTCTTTACTCTAATTTAATAATTAAAGGTAAAGAAGAGAATATTTATCTTGTTGCTATTTTATGAATTACATTTCAGTTTATACTGAACTAGTTAATGAGACAAAATTCTTTTTTTTTTAATTTATTTTTTTTTATTTGCTTATTTACAGCATAACAGTGTTCATTGTTTTGGCATCACACCCAGTGCTCCATGCAGTACGTGCCCTCCCTATTACCCACCACCTGGTTCCTCAACCTCCCACCCCCCCCTCCTGCCGCCCCTTCATAACCCTCTGGTTGTTTTTCAGAGTCCATAGTCTCTTATGGTTCATCTCCCCTTCCAGTTTCCCTCAACTCCCTCTCCTCTTCATCTCCCCATGTCCTCCATGTTATTTGTTATGCTCCACAAATAAGTGAGACCATATGATACTTGACTCTCTCTGCTTGACTTATTTCGCTCAGCATAATTTCTTCCAGTCCTGTCCATGTTGCTACAAAAGTTGGGTATTCGTCCTTTCTGATGGAGGCATAATACTCCATTGTGTATATGGACCACATCTTCCTTATCCATTCATCCGTTGAAGGGCATCTTGGTTCTTTCCACAGTTTGGCGACCGTAGCCATTGCTGCAATAAACATTGGGGTACAAATGGCCCTTCTTTTCACTACATCTGTATCTTTGGGGTAAATACCCAGCAGTGCAATTGCAGGGTCATAGGGAAGCTCTATTTTTAATTTCTTCAGGAATCTCCACACTGTTCTCCAAAGTGGCTGCACTAACTTGCATTCCCACCAGCAGTGTAAGAGGGTTCCCCTTTCTCCACATCCTCTCCAGCACACGTTGTTTCCTGTCTTGCTAATTTTGGCCATTCTAACTGGTGTTAGGTGGTATCTCAATGTTGTTTTAATTTGAATCTCCCTGATGGCTAGTGATGATGAACATTTTTTCATGTGTCTGATAGCCATTTGTATGTCTTCATTGGAGAAGTGTCTGTTCATATCTTCTGCCCATTTTTTGATATGATTATCTGTTTTGTGTGTGTTGAGTTTGAGAAGTTCTTTGTAGATCCTGGATATCAACCTTTTGTCTGTACTGTCATTTACAAATATCTTCTCCCATTCCGTGGGTTGCCTCTTTGTTTTGTTGACTGTTTCCTTTGCTGTGCAGAAGCTTTTGATCTTGATGAAGTCCCAAAAGTTCATTTTTGCTTTTGTTTCCTTGGCCTTTGGAGACATATCTTGAAAGAAGTTGCTGTGGCTGATATCGAAGAGGTTACTGCCTATGTTCTCCTCTAGGATTCTGATAGATTCCTGTCTCACATTGAGGTCTTTTATCCATTTCGAGTTTATCTTTGTGAACGGTGTAAGAGAATGGTCGAGTTTCATTCTTCTACATATCGCTGTCCAGTTTTCCCAGCACCATTTATTGAAGAGACTGTCTTTTTTCCATTGAATATGTTTTCCTGTTTTGTCGAAGATTATTTCACCATAGAGTTGAGGGTCCATATCTGGGCTCTCCACTCTATTCCACTGGTCTATGTGTCTGTTTTTATGCCAGTACCACGCTGTCTTGGTGATCACAGCTTTGTAGTAAAGCTTGAAATCGGGTAACGTGTTTTTTTAAGGATTTTATTTATTTATTTGGGAGAGAGCATCCGTGAGAGACAGCACAAGCAAGATGAAGGGTAGAGGGAGAAGCAGACTCCCTGCTGAGCAGGAATCCTGCTGAAGGACTTCAGTTGGGACTCCAGGATCATGACCTGAGCCAAAGGCAGATGCTTAACCAACTGAGCTATCTAGGTGCCCCCGGGGACAAAATTCTTCTAAAGAGAAGAATTCAAGCCAATAAACACAGAAGAAATAATAGATTTAGAATTAAAATCCCTTTTGCAATCTTCACATTAATTCTTCAAAAGTCATCAGTCTATGGTAGAACTATCATCTTTATAGTATATTCTACTGAAGACTGAGAGTCACACTATTTCTAAGTTTATGTGGAATATTCTTTTAAAAGAATACTTTATAGATGGGGCTATGTAATTCACTTCATATCTATTCAAGGGTTTAGGCCATTGGAAATCAAAGGACAACAGACAGGCAATGCAAGGGAGCATTAGCCACACGTAGGATGTGGGAAATTGACCTGGTTTCCTCTATAAGAAAATAGTATTGATCAGAGCGGGAGGAGAAGAGAGAGGTTGAGAGAAAGAAAAGAAAGCTGTTTTAGACTAAGAGATTTTAAATTGTTTAAAAAGAATGTTTAGGGACACCTGGGTGGCTCAGTCAGTTAAAAGTCTGCCTTCAGCCCAGGTCAGGATTCCAGGGTCCTGGGATTGAGCCCCGCATTGTGCTCCCTGCTCAGTGGGGAGTCTGCTACTCCCTCTGCCTGCCGATCCAATCCCCCTGCTTGTGCTCTCTCTCTCTGACGAACAAAAAATAAAATCTTTAAAAAAATAATTTTTATATTCTTTTTATTTTTTTAAGTTTTTAGCTAAAGTGGAAAATTTGATTATGAACTTAGCATTAAGTAATATTCAGGAATTGCTGTTAATGTTATTAGATAAAATAACAGCATATGGTTATGTAAGAAAATGCCCCCTATGTTATTATTTTAAAACACGCACACAAATACTGAGGAGACAGATGTAATGATTTCTGAAATTTACTTTCAAATGTTCCAACCAAAAAATGAGTTTTAAAGTGTAGGAGAGAGAAACAATGCAGCAAAGTATTGATGATTGTTAAAACTGAGTATGTTTTGAAAATTTCAGGAGATGTTCAAAAAATTTCTTTAAACGGTGACAAAACTGCTCCAAATGGTATCTTTGTGTGGAAGAGGAAAAAAATGCTAAGCCTTGCTTTGTAGTCACGCAGTTTGCTCCTTGTTTCGGGCCCAAACTATTTGCATCATAGCTTTGCCATTTAAAAAATTTCTTTAATAATGAGCAACTCAAGTATCTGACTTGAAGAAACCAGGCTGGCTTCTCAGCCATTCTGGTTTTACCACATAAAGGATATTTTCTTGTTTGAGGTCGCACTGAGCCATATTTAACAGATAAGCTCATCTATATGAATGTTTTTGTTGTTAATTCTGTTTTGCTCTGGTTATGCTAAAATAACATGCAGGGAACTTGTGTGAGAGTTCACAGGGTACCAATATGGGCCACATAAAGGAAGGAGCGATGAGGCAGTCGTGGGGACAAAAAATGGAAAATCAAATTCAGACAACGTGGGTTTGACTCTGATACTTCCCAGCTATGAGACGTTTTATCAAATCACCCTCACAGTATGGGCACTTCTGTTGGGCAAAATGAGAATGGGAACAGGGCTATTGTAAAGACCTCACGAACTATGTGAGATAACTTTTTCAACTCTCGAGCTTCATACCAAGAGAAAACATTACTAGCATGGAGAATGGATCCGGCAATATTTCACATGACCATTGTCACTTTACAAAAGTGAAATGGTATATGGATTTAAAAAAATTTTTTAAAAATATTTATTTTAGAGAGAGAGAGATTGAGCATGAGCAGGAGGGCAGAGAGAAGGAAAGAATCTCAAACCGACTTGGTACTGAGCATGGAGCCCAGCTCCGAGCTGGAAATCACCACCCTGAGATCATGACCTGAGTCAAAACCAGAAGTCGGAGGCTTAACTGCCTGTTCCACTGAGGCTCCCCAAAATATCATATCAATTTTTAAAAATAAATAAACAAACTGAAAATGCCCATTAAAAAATACCAGGGTAAAGAAATTAATCTCACAATGGAGATAGTACCTCAGTTTACTGTTTCAGGTCTTATCTTTAATAGGTTAAGTTTTTTCGTGTGTGTTTTTGTTTTATTTCAGCACCTCATACAGTTTTAACTCTTAAAAAACTTACAGGTAAATTTAGTACCAGACCGAGGAGCAAGAGGCAGCATTAGGTGTGACTTAAGAGACTGTTTTCAGTCATTTATAATCTCAAAATTTGCAGTCAATACTCAGTGTTGCTAAGCCCTAGAACGCAGCTTTTCTCTAAACTATTTAAGGCACGTCAACATCCTGCATTAATGAAAAGTTGTTCTTACGATATAATTTTGGGTTCTGAAAAGAGAACTGAAGAAAACGTGCTTTTCCCGTATCCTCTCTTCAGAAAAAGAGACCACATGAAAGAACACGAATATCTCTTTAAATAATTAATGGCTTAAGGGCTACAAAGTACTTCAAAAATAAATAACAAAAGTGATCTTTTTCCTAATACGCAGCAAGAAGAAACACATTTCACTGACTCTTCGGTTCCCCTCAGTAGAGGGATTAGGTCAGCCTAACAAACACAGAGTTCCACATTGGCTTTTCACTTTGGGTCTGCTAAGTCTCATTTTGTTATAGTGATGTTAGAGTTTCTTTGATTAAGCTGTTATTTTGTCTCTTCAGGTGAAATGACAGAGAAAACACATATTCCTGTGGATACTGTTGGCACTTACAGTACCTTTAACAACTCCCCTTCCACATTTCCTCACCCTCACTTTTCCCTACTCTTAACTGTCTTTTATCCCCTCAGTCTTTTCCCATTAAAATCGTTTATTTATTTATTTACTTACTTATTTTTGAAAAAGTTACACTTTTATATGTTTCTACTTTTGAAAGGTTAAAAAAAAAAGTTATGTAGTGAAAATTCTTTCCCAACCTTGTCCCTAAATTACCCAGAAATATGTTTTCTCCAGATTTTCTTGATCACTTCATTGTACTCATATTGCTTCCCCTATCTGAAGTGTCCTTCAAACACCTTTCAGTTTTTGTTCTTCACATCTTCAAAATGTAGTTTAATACTCTCCTTAATGAGCTTTTCCAGAACCATTACCTCTAAAATTGATCCCTTATTTTCCTGATTCTGCCCAATGGAATATGGTTTTTACCCTAATTTTTAAAAATATGCTTAAAAATAATAAAAATGCTTCGAATTGCTAATGTTAACTTCATATGCTAAATTATCTTCAATGCTGAATTATCTTCATATTTCCTGAGCAGATTTGAGACTTCTTTCTTTATTTGAGAGAGAGACAGAATGAGCAGTGGGGAGGGGCCAGAGGGAGAGACAGAGAGAAAAAGAGAAGCAGACTCCCTGCTGAGCAGGAAGCCCGATTTGGGACTCCACCCCAGGACCCAGAGATCATGACCTGAGCCAAAGGCTCAGACTGGGCCACCCAATTGCCCCAGATCTGAGATTTCTGAATAGCTTACAGATTTGTAGTTTCCTTAGAAGCAGAAAATGACTCCAGTTTCTTTTGTTTTCCATATAGCAGGTAGTCTGGACTCATGCAAATAGTTGATGGTGAATCCCCTTTCTATCTTCAAAAACCTTACCAGGTAATTCTTAAAATTTGCTGCCATGCGAATCACCTGGGGAGGTTTGGAAACTCCTAATGTGCTGGCTTTACCCTATACAATTAAATCCGAATCTCTAGGCATAGGGTCTAAGCATAAGCACTATTGAAAACTCACCAGATGACTCCAACTTGCAGCTACATTTAAGAATCAGTAACTAGCCCACCTTCAGGCCCTTGATCTCAGACTATGACTTCATTTCATAAAAACTATGCCTTTGCTACCAATGTCAAACGTGTCCCCTTCTTGCATCATTTCCCATTTCTGCTTTGCTTCTGTTGGGTTTAAGAAGGAGTTCCTCTTCTCACAGGCCTTCTTCCAGCAACTATATTTTCTTTGCTCTCCTTTACTGAAAACCTTCTCATAAGGCTTTGCTATGCAGATGGTTGTTTTTTTGTTTTTTTTTTTTTTTTTTTAACCTCTAGGTCACTCTTCAACTTACTTTTATCTCAGTTTCATTCCCATCAGGCATGCAAAAATGGTCTCGTTGGTGTTACTTGTCATGTTGCCATATCCAAGGGTCAGTTTTCTGCCTTCTTCTCACTTCTTAGTAGCAGGATCCCCTTGTTGGAAATACTGTCTTTTCTTGATTTCCAGGACACTACATGGTTGTTCTCCTCTCCTTCTATTGCCTCTTATCTGTCTGACTTCAGGATGGCAGTTTTCTAGCCCTTGATCCTAAGCCCTCTGTGGTCTCCACACTGCATGACAAAATTATACCACTTGTGCCTAGAGATGATTTCAGATGGTAAATGGTTGAAAGTTTTTTTTACCTTAACAGATAAATATTTCTTTTTAGTGTTATTAGAAAAGACTACAACTGACAAATTAAACTCACTTTAACACTATAAACTGAAGGAGGATGAGTTTAAATAGCAAATCATATGGAAAACTTCATAAAACATTCTTTCCACATCTCTTTTCTTTTTTTTTCCCTGAGTGTCTTCTCCAGATTACAGCTGCCTTTGCTCACTCCAAAATCCTCCATCCATTGCTACGTCTCCTTTTTCCTTTACAGTCTTTTGCCTAAGCATACCCTCCAGCTTCTGGGTTTCCATTCTCCCCCTCCCCACTCATCTTCAGCAGAAACACCTCCTGCTGGTGAGCTTCTGTATACTGGGGATTGAACTTGCTTCTTTTATGAGAAGTTAGGGTTCACCTAAAAGGGAAGTCTTCAAAATAGAGAATATGTACATTACAAGGAAGCCATGGAAAATTTGCTTGATATGAAAGAGATATTCTGGGAAGAAAGAGATTATTGAATAAAGTCTGTCTCATATATGTTCTTACTACCTAAGTAGTAATTCACATTTAGGAATGTTGCTATACTTTAGGAACAGGGGAGTCTCAAAAGCACCTGCGTTAGGATCAAAGGTGTCATAGTTATCACCAAATTATTTATTTAATGGGATGAAGCATTGTAATATAAACCTCCAATTTTTTTAAAAAAACTCTAATTATTAAACCTGCATCTCTAAGATTTTAATTGAGTAGTGCTGATATAATAAATCTATTTCTCATAGTTTTATTAAAATCTTTTAAACTCATAATAAAGATCTGACGTGATATATTTAATAATTCTGTTGGTACCTATATTTATCACATTATAATAATATCAGATTATAATAAAGCTCCAACAAATACAATGTTTCTTGATTCATTTATATAATGACTTTTTACTACATCAATCCTAGCATTTGTGGAGGCCCATATACCATCTTCCTGAATATTTACATGTTAAAAATTAAGCTAGCGTTGTTAAATAAAATGTTTTATCTGCCTACATGACAAAATTATATTTATAGTAGCAAAAAAATTTAAATGTGAAGAGTTATGTTATTTTTATGTAACTCCAAGTTAGAAAATGTAATGAATGACTGTTTTTAATTATGGTTGTCATGTCTGACTTTCTGTTGATGGCTCAGGGATGTTTGGATAGTATGAAGTAAGGGTAAGTGGAATTAATAAATCATTATATATTTATTCTGTAAGAATTGTTTTTCTTGCTTTCATTTTAAATAAATCACTAGGTTATGATAAAGATTCTCATTTACTAGGTGTTGACATTCTGCTAAATCAGACATTTTTTGATTCATTAAAACGTTTCAGTACTTCTTAGGATAATTTTAACTGGGCAAAGCTTCACTCAGCTGAGGCAAAAACATCTGGATTTTTAATACAATTCCTTTTTTTTTAAGATTTTATTTATTTATTCGACAGAGAGAGAGAGAGATCACAAGTAGGCAGAGAGGCAGGCAGAGAGAGAGGGAGAAGCAGGCTCCCCGCTGTGCAGAGAGCCCAATGAGGGTCTCGATCCCAGGACCCTGAGATCATGACCTGAGCTAAAGAGGCTTAACCCACTGAGCCATCCAGGCACCCCGATTTTTAATACAATTCTTAAAGCAATACTTAGATTTGGTAATGAGTTGTGAATTTTACATGTCATCTTCAAACATTATAATGGGTTCACAAGTGGTTAATTATTGTTTCCCTGTAAGATTTTATAAAATATTAAAGATTTCATTGCTATCACCTATATTGCAATTTATACTCTCTTAAAACAATATCTAAATCTGTATAGTGACATGAAGAACTGCTAGCATACTTGACTGATTCTATATTTAGACTGACATATTCAATTGTAATATGAATTACATAATGTTGAAAATAGTTCCTCAGCTACGATGTGCAATTGTGATTATCATGCTAGTTTATGAGTATTTCTGGAACCACAACTGGGACACATACACAAAAGCAAAAGGAGTGGACACTAAGCATTCCCAGGAAACAATATTTTGTTATTTAAGATACTATTATTGCATTGGCCTGATTTCAAAATTGCTTTGTAGATATGTGATGCTGTCTACAAGTAGCCCTATTTCTGAACAAAGAAGTATATTTCTAGGGCATAAGAAACAAAGTCAAACCTTTAGTTTAAGTGATATGATAGGGGAGAAATGGAGATGTTTCAAAATGTCACAGATATTCGAGATAGTGAATTAAAAATACATATCTATTCACCAATAAGTTTTAAGTTGTCATTAATTATTGATGTTAATTGGTAATTAAGTGACATTTTTTGGAACAGCTTTATGCAAGATAAGCTTAAATATGTATAATGATGCCAGATTTCTATGACTCAATAATATATTCAACAGCTATTTTCAATACAAGTGAAATTCATAAATATTTGGCAAAATATTGATTTAATGAAGAGTGCTCTGTGGGATATTAAGAAACCATTAATATCCAGGAATTAATATATGTAGACAACTATGTGGCAAAATCTGAATATAAGCAAGATGTATTTTTTTTTAACTTTTAAGTTTTATTTTGTTGTGGTAAGAACGCCACATAAGGTCTACGTTTTTAACTGATTTTAAGAGTCCAATACAATAAGCACAATGTTGTATACCAGATCTCTAGACCTTAACTCATCCTGCTTATCTGAAACTTTATACATATTGATGAATAATTCTTCATTTTCTCCCGCCCTCTTCCCTTCATCATCCCTGCTCTTCTGCTTCCATGAGCTTGACTATTTTAGACATAGAGGAATTGTGCAGTATTTGAAGAATACTGCATATTAGAGGAATTGTGCAGTGTTTGTCCTTCTGTGACTGGCTTGTGTCACTTACCATGATGATCCCCACGTTCATTCCTGTTGTTGCAAATGGTAGGTTTACCTTCTTTTTTAAACTTACTTTTGTAATATTCTATTGTATGTCATACCACGTTTTCTTTATGTATCCATCCATTCATGTGCAAGATATGGATGATTTTAAATGAGCCACAAGTTAATATGTGAGATATTTTGTTACACTCTTGTGGGATCCATTTTATTGTTTTATTGATATGTATTCATGTTTACCTTTGGAGTTTCTTTTTAAGTTAGAAGTTGGGATGAGGGAGTTAATTGAGCCTTAAGGATCCTTAACTCCTTACGTTATTTAACATAGTTAGACCTAAACGAAATGGAAGAAAATGCCTTTGGGGGTTTTGATGACCAAAGAACCATCAATGTATAGAGTAAAAGTAGAACCTGTCTCTGAACAACACTATATTCAGAAACTCAATGAATATTTATTGAATACCCAACATAACAGTCACTGTTATAGACACCGGCTTGCAACCGTGAACAAAAACAGAGTCCTGCCTTCAGGGAACTCACATTCTAGAAATGGGATGGAATGGGGGTGGGGACGCAGATGGAGAACAAATGAATGAATTATATCAATGTTTAAAGAATATGTACAGTGAAGAAAAATCGGAATAGGGGAATAAGTTGTGCTGGTTGGAGGTTGCAGTTTTTTAAAAAAATGTCATGGAAGGCCTCACTGAGAACATGACATTTAGGTCCTTAAAGAGGTATTTAAAATACACACACACACACACACACACACATGTGCGTTTAAAAAAATATAATCTTAAACTTACAGAAAAGTTAAAAGTACAATACAAAGAATTCTTTTTTTCCCTAAACCACTGGACAATAAGTAGCTGACCTGATACCCATTACCTCCAAATACTCTGGGGCATATTCTTCATGAACAAGGACATTTTCCTGCATAACCACAATATAACCATCAAAATCAAGGAATCACCATTCTTACATTACTACCACAAAATGCACATCAAGTACATAGACCCATTCAAGCTTTTCCATTTGCCCCAATTATGTCCTTTATTGTAAAAAGGATCCAATTCTGAATCATGGATTACATTGAGTTGCCTTATCTTTTTCATCCTGGGTCTGGAATAAGCCATCAACCTTTTTTTGAAATTTCATGACCCTGACAGTTTTTAATATTATAGATCACTTACTTTGTAAAATGCCTCTCAGTTTGAATTTGTCTGATCTTTCCTCATGAGTGCATTCAGATTTTGCATCTCTGGTAAGAATATCATAGAAATAATTCTCTTTTCTTCTCATTGCATTGTATCTAGTGACTCATGATTTTAATTTGTCCCATTATTGATGCTATTAACTTGAATAACTTAAGGTATAATCTGCCAGGTTTCTCCTCCGTGAAGTTATTCCTTTTCTTTTTGTAATTAATATGTTTTGTGGAGAGGTACTTCAGAAATGGTTTCTTGTCCTATTTCTCATTTAACTTTCTACTTATTCATTTATTTGTCTGCCTCTCTCTCTCTATCTATCTAATCATTGATTGAATCCATGGTTTCCTATTTAATCAGTGCATTAAAATTTTTACTACCATTATTTACTGCCATTCTTAATGGTCCCAGATTTGGCTGCTAGGAACCCTTTCAAGCTGATGCTGGTGTGTCTTTGACATGTCCCTATCATTCTGGAACATTCTCTTGTTTGGGGGCACAAGCTACCCTGCCTCATTTAAAAAAAATTTTTTTTAGTTTGAGTATAGTTAACATATAATGTTGCATTAGTTTCAGGGGTACACCCTAGTGATTAAACTTCTCTATGCTATACTGTGCTCACCGCAAGTGTAATCTACTATCTGTCACCATACAATAGTCAGTTATTACTGACTATATTCCTTATGCTGTGCACATTCTTCCCATGACTTACTCATTCCATAACTGGAACCCATGCTCATCTTGTGCTTTGTCGATCCTTTCCCTGAAATTAGTCATTTCTTCAAGGAGCCTTTGTTCCTTTTAGTGGAAACTAATGTACAAGCCATGATCTAGATGTTTGATCTGGGGCCCAATGCCCCTGGGGGCACAGATGATGATGGGGTGTTACTGTTCCAAGACCTTATTAGTGCTAAGGGGTGAGGAATATATTATATATATATTATCTAAACACACACATGTGCACACACATATAACAATTACAACTGTACTAATTTCCACATCCATCTGTAAGTATTGAAAATGATGAGTTTAATCAATACCTTTGATTCCAATCAAACAGCACAGAATTTATTCTAGTTTTCTCCTTTCTTTTTTTCAATGAGTTAAGCATATGTTTATTCCCATAGGCTTCTACACATAAGTTTACAAGCCTTAATGAATGAAGATGTTACTTGAAAGACACATTATACACAGGGTAGATGCAATGAGTTAACAGTTTTCTCCCCTTCCGTGTTTATTTGATCTACCCCCGGCAGCCCGTCTCCATTATGGAAGCTTCCCTATCCCACCTGAGCGCTTAGGCTTTGATTCCCTGCACTGGGCTACTGCATATGCACCTTCGTCACTCAGGTTCATATGTAGCATTCCAGGTCACCCTGCTTGCATACATGATCTCCCCCGAATCCCGGCTTGGACTCTAAAACCCTGCATTCGGTGTTTCCTTGCATGATGACCTGTTTGTTCTGCTTGACATATCTAGCTGGACTTTCTCCCATGTGGACTCCCTTAATCTACTCCATCTCTGA
Source organism: Meles meles (assembly GCF_922984935.1). Classification (NCBI taxonomy): domain Eukaryota; kingdom Metazoa; phylum Chordata; class Mammalia; order Carnivora; family Mustelidae; genus Meles; species Meles meles. Next base: position 109,635,755 of record NC_060067.1, on the reverse strand, counting down.
ATCCCCATTTCAAGATGTTCCCATGGGTGGAATCCCTGCATGGGCTGCCTCCCCAGGTTGATGTCCTTCTCACTCTGCTCAAGCTCTGATACTTCACCGCACGCATGTCTATTGTGTAACACCTTCTTTACCCTGCTTAGGCTCTAACATCTTCCCTCCATCCCAACCCATTTGAAAGCCCTTCTTATCCAGCTCGGATCTGACACCAGATGCCATGTTGCTCTCACTCAAGCATGTCATGTTCACTCTTTTGGGCTCCAAGTCCCCATAGCAGGGTCCTATCCCTGTATGGAGGCCTTCTTTACTCCACTTGGGAGCTAACATCTCCCTCCAGGCCCTATTTGCTGAATGGGGGGCCCTCCTCACTCTTCTCATACTCTGACACCATGAACTGGACAATCTCCTTCCCAGTGTGGATGCTCTTCTCATTCCTCAAGTGCTCTGACACCTCATCCAATTCAGCCCATTTGTGTGGATTTTTGCCTCGATCTGTTTACCTAATGTCTTTAAGACTGAGTTCTTTAGAAAGACGACGGGGAATAGAAGGGAAAGAGCAAGTGAAGAGAAGAGGATGGAAAAGAGAAATTTGAGTAATCATTGTTTAATAAACGAAAAATAATACATATACATACTGCTGTCTTAGTTCATTTGCTACAATGAAATACTAGACTAGGTAGTTCATAAAAAAATAAACATTTATTTCTCCCAGTTCTGGGGGCTAGAAATCTGAGGTCAGGGTACCCATAAGGTCAGGCCCTCTGGAGGGCCAGGGACTGCAATTTCTCACTGTGTTCTCCTCACATGGGAGAAAGGAATGAAGGATCTCTCTGGAGCCTCTTTTTTAAGGACACTGATCCCACTCACCAGGGCTCTGCCTTCATGACCTAATCATTTCCCAAAGTATCCACTTCCTAATAGCATTTTTCTTAGGGGTTAGGATTTCAACATATGTGGTTGGGAGGGGCACAAACATTGAAAACATAGCACACGCCAATCTGGAATTAGCCTTCAATTTGAACCAGACTTCAACTTTTGTTTTTAACTCCCTGAGGAAAATAGTTGCTACAAGCCCCCATCTTCTGCTCTAAAAAAGAGGATTGAAGTTGCCCTAAGGCCAGAGGACTATCATTTTCGTGTAAAATTAAGTTGGTGATTTAGGAAGTCTTAGAGTACACGTCTAATGAAATAAGGGTGTGAGGAGGATAAGGTAAAGCTGAATCACTGAAAGGTCATGTTTACGAACAAGCAAAGAGTATGAGACAACAGTGTAGAAGCAATCCACTAATAAATATTTATGGAGTTTCTACTAAGACATAGAGAATCTCTATTGATCAATCTCGTTGTATTTCAACAGTCTCGTAGGATTTCCTTATGTAATAACAGCAATTAATGTTAATAAAGCTGAATGAGTCATCTATAAAAGGCAAAATGAAGGTCCATTTACTTTGTTTTTAAAGGCAGGAAAGTACATTAGGACATTCGAAATTAGGACACGTTAGGACACTTCAAAAAATGGCTGACAATTATTTAGTGCTTACATTTTAGTTATCTGGAAAATTTACACATGGAAAAACTCCATTTCATTTATTATTGGAAAGTAGAGTGCTACTGTTTGTATCAGAGCCAATCCAAACTCAAGGTCCTATGCTGTCATTTCCTCCAGCCAGTTGTTAGACTTTGGGGGAGTCACTGTTGATCGCAGGACCTTCTGTTTCCTCATCTATGACAAAAGAGAGTTGGTCTAAATTTATTCAAAGATGGTCAACTCTAACATTCTATATCTTAAGGCAGATTAAGGTAAGGTGTTTTTATCTCCTAAAAAGAACTTCAAGTTCATGTAACGCATTAAAGAATAAAGTAAAGATTAAAGTATTTTGTGTTGGGAATTGCCCAATGGAGCAAGAGTGACTGATTAGAAATGAAATATTCATTCACTAGACACCCACAAAGTCTAAGAATAAGGTGTGGTTTTCTCTCAACCAGTAGAAAATTTGAATAATGGAGTATGACGTCCGTAAGTAACTAACTTACCATTTGAGATTTACATTAGAAATCAGCTCTTGGAATTTCCCAGAAGGTAATTTCCCACTACAGCTTATTTTTCTCAATGTGTGGACTATTAGAAGACACTTTAGATGATGAATCAGACCAATAACAAAATATTTCATTTGTATAGTGCTCCCCACTATAAGTACAGGCATCCCCACTTTTTCAAAGTCTGCTTTACCTCTCTTTGCTTTTGGCACAAGACCTACATTTGTCCCTGTTTTCACTAACCAAAAGACAATTTGAAGAGTATTTTCTCCCTCTCTTTTTTAAAGATTTTATTTATTTATTTGAGAGAAAAAGAGAGAGTGTGTGAACACAGAAGGAGAGGAAGAAGCAGACTCCCTGCTGAACAGAGAGCCCCATGCAGGACTTGATCCCAGGACCCTGAGATCAGGGCCTGAGCCTAAGGCAGGTGCTTAACTGATTAAGCCACGCAGGCACCCCGAGGATTTTCTCTTTTAAGAAAAAAGGCAAGACATGAAAATAGCATTCTGTGTGTGTTTTGCAGCCATTATAGAGGAGTGAGAGTGAGCCCCCTGAGCAGTGAGAGGGGTCTGGCCAAGCTCCTTCTCTGGGAAGTACAGCCAGCATCTCAGCAGCAAGCCACCCCAACTTCGAGATGCGTCTATGAGCATCTGTGCTTTATCTCAATTTATCTTGTGCATCTGTTGTTAAGATGTGTCTTAAGGTATTAGGAAAGCATAAGAGAGGTTATTTTTGGGGTCTGGGAACACTTAAAAAATTTCCATATAAATTGATGGTAATTGCTTCTTCATTTTACACCATTTTGGCCTATGAAAGATTTCATAAGAACGCTCTACTTTCAGAAAGTAAGGAAAACCTGTCCATCTGACCACAATTTCCCCCTTGTTTTCTTTCTTTTTTTTTTAACTTAATTAATTTATTTTAGAGAGGGGGAGGGGCAGTGGGAGGGGGAGAGAAAGCCCCTAGCAGTCTCCACACTGAGTGTGCAGCCCCACCCAGGGCTCCATCTCACCACCCCAGAGATCACCACCTGAGTGAAAACCAAGTCTAACTCCCAACCCAATACTTCATCCAGGTGCCCCTCCCCATTGTTTTCTTAGAGTTCATTTCCTCATTCTGGTTGCTCAAGGGCACAGCTTTGAGGTCTTTGGCCATATTTTTCCCTGACCTAGACCAATAATATTTCCTCACTTGGAATGTTGAATTGAAGAATACCAAAGTTGATTTAGGTATAAGTGGAAATTGAAAAAGAAAAACTACACCAAGAGATTCTAAGAGATAGCACTAGCACAGATAGCACTGACCACATTCCTGCTCCCATTATCGGGGTACAAGTACGCTGAAAAGTTTAAGAAGAGAGGAGAAAGGAAAGGAGCCTGGAAGAGCTAAGACACATACATTATCTTAATTTACTTTACCAACTACTATGAGGTAGTATCATATCATTACTACCAACTGCGACTTGTAAATGAAAAGAGTACTACTCAGAAGGATAAGTGACTTATTTTTCAAAGACCACATGGCTAGTTATTTTGGAACCTCACTCTGGACTTGCCTCTTAACTGATCACATTCATGTAAACATCCTCCAGCTTTGCTGCTACACAGTCCTGCTGGTCCTGGCTCTGCAGTGGCCTCGTGACCTTGGACATTGCACTCTCTGAGTCTCAGCTTCCAGGTATGTAAAGTGGACTTACAACACAGCCTTCCCTTATTTAATAAGGTGGGTTTAATACTATGCAACTACATATCTTTCTTATTATGTTTAACAGTTTATAAAGGGTACTGATGCATGACTTCATACAGTTAATTTTTTTTTTTAATTTATCTATTTGACAGAGACAGACACAGCAAGAGAGGGAACACAAACAGGGGGAGTGGGAGAGGGAGAAGCAGGCTTCTCCCTGAGCAGGGAGCCCGACACGGGCTTGATCCCAGGACTCTGGGATCATGACCGAGCTAAAGGCAGACCCTTAACAACTGAACCACCCAGGTGCCCCTTATACAGTTAATTCTTACAAAGGGCTGTACACATCAAATGAGAATGCATGTGAAAGCAGCTTACTTTCATGATCCCATGCTTCTACTTGTATCTACTACTTCCCATCTCCAAAGCCTTGAAATTCTTGAGATTTGGGATATGATTTAAAGGTTGTCCAGTGAGACATTTCAAACCAATGCCATAGCCTCTGCTAATGCTCAAGATGAAATAAAGACGCAAGTGAGAATGTAACAACCTATAATACCCATATTCTTCAAATAGACATTCAGGGCCATTGATATTCTGTTCACCATGACTTACTAACATTCATGGAATCAGACTTCAACTTCACTGTCCCTAGGCCTAAATGAATTCTTCCTCTGTTTCCCCCTTTTGGGGGTTCTCCTAATGGTCAGTTCTATGCCTGTGTCTTGCCCCATGTTCAGTTTCTCCTGCCTGGAATACACTTTCTGTATTGCCTATCCTCCCAGGTCTCGTCTACATATGTGGGTTTTGTTCTCCAGTTGCTATTAGCTCTCATTGTCTACTAGCAGAGTTGGGAAATTATGACGACAATCTGTTTTTGTAAATGAAGCTTTTTTGGAATTCAGCCATGACAGGTTACAAAGGCAGAGCTGAGTAGTTATAACAGAGACTATATGAAACATAAAGCCTTAAATATTTACTTTCTTTCTATACTAGCTATTTACTATCTAGCTAGTACTAAAGGGTGCTATCTGGTTCTTTATAGAAAACGTTTGCCAACCCTTGGTCTCTAGCAACTTTCACTCACCCATTGAAGAAGCTGGATCTCACATGATGGGAACAGCTCCCTTTTCCCCCTGAGATTATTTATTATTTACAGTAAGTTTTAAGGAAATCAAAATTACAATAGTATGCTGAGTGCATATTTTACTGTTATATCAGTAAAGCACAATTTAGACATTCCATTATAAGATGAAAGTAATAAACACATTTTAGTGTTATAGCAATGGTAGAGCACCATAGCCAAAGAATATTACAGACACACTTTGAGATACAATGACAACAGGTGGCTAAGGTAATAGGGGAAAGGTAGGTAGCAAAAGATAATCCTTAGCAGGAGGCTTAGGCTGGGAGGGACACATCAAAGATACTTTCTGGACAAAGAAAGCTAAGGATCTTGGCAACAGCCTAGTGTCTGTCCATTGTTACTGCAAAGACAGCCACAAAGTCATGGGTGGAGCATAGATGGCTGGCTGGCAGAGTCTGTAGAAAATGCACATGTCATTTGCAGTGAAAACGAATGTTAAGAGGAGTCGTCTGTGATTAATTGTTAACAAAGCACTGTATTGTGTGGGGAGCACCTGTGCATGCCTTTCAGTGGCACCAACTGGGATGCACTGGTCTCTACATCATTCTATGTAATTTTCCTCTGCTGGTCATATTTTCCTATCTATACCAATCTGTTTAAGGCTACTAACAATGCCCCATACTTCTACCATCCACATTCTTATTAAGTACAGTGTTACCTTATTGTTTGTGAGAGCTAACCCTGGAAATTGGTCCTGCCTTTCTAAATAGCTCTTCTCTCCCCTTCAGAAGAGTCAAAAGGACAGATTATTTCCCATGAACCAAATATAGCCCATTCTTAGATAGAATTCTTCAAATGTTACTAAATAACAATTTATCAAAGTCTGTGTCCTTTACAAATCTCTTCATAAGTTCTGATAAATAACTTTTACTTTCTCATCTATAAATATATACTAAAATATGGGCACCTGGGCGGCTCATTTGGTTAGGCATCTGCCTCCGGCTCAGGTCATGATCCCAGGATCCTGGGATCGAGTCCCCCATCGGGCTCCCTGCTCAGCATGGAATCAGCAGCTTGCTCTGCCCCTCCTCCCACTCAGTCTCTCAATCTCCCTCCCTCTCTCAAATAAATAAATAAAACCTTTAAAAACAAAACAAATATATATATGTATATGTATGTATGTGTGTGTGTATATGTATGTGTGTATATGTGTGTGTATATGTATGTGTATATATACACATACATAACCCTTCATAATTATAAAGATGTTAAATGAATTAAGCATTTATTCTTACGGAGAATTTGATTTTGGTTATGGAAAAAGGTACTCCTTTCCTTCATGCTTACTAACCAGACCTTTCTATTTCTTATCTTAGTAATAAGTTATTTCAAATTCGGTGTATTTTTTTAAGTAGACTTAATTTTTTTAGGGAATTCTAGGGTCACAGAGAAATTGAGAGGCAGGCGCAGAGATTTCCCATATACCCCTCTGGCCACACATATGCACAGCCTCCCCTTTTATCAACATTCCCACCGTAAGGTCACATTTGTTACAGCAGATGAACCTACACTGACACATCATTATCACCCCAAGATCATAGTTTACATTAGGGTTCATTCTTGATATTGTGCATATTCTGGGTATGGACACATGTGTAGTGTATCCACAAATGCAGTATCTTACAAAGGAGTTTCATTGCTCTAAAAATCTTCTGTGCACCACCTTTTCACCCCATCTCTCTTCTACTCATACAGCATGAAGGCTTTTCAATTGGCTTCTTTCACTTCATAACATACATCTGAGTTTCCTCCATGTCTTTCTGTGGCCTGATAGCTCATTTCTTTGTAGTCCTGAATAATATACTATTGCCTGGATATACCACAGTTTATTTATCCATTCACCTACTGGAGGACATCTTAGTTGCTTCCAAGTTTGGGCAATTATGAATAAAGCTGCCATGAACCTCTGTGTGCAGATTTTTGCATGGATATAAGGTTCCAACCTTTGGGTAAATACCAAGAAGTGCAACTGCTGAATCGCGTGGTGAGTCTGTTTAGTTTTGTAAGAAAATGACAACTGTTTTCCAGAATGGCTGTTCTATTTTACATTCCTAGCAGGGATGAATGGAAGTTCCTGTTTCTCCATGCCCTTGTCAGCATTTAGATATTTGTCAGCGTTCTAGATTTCTGGACATTTTATCACATGTGTAATGGTATCTCATTGTTTGTTTTAATACTAATAATTTATTTATTTTTCAAGGAAACGCTACCCACAATGTGGGGCCTGAACTCATGAGATCAACCCTGAGATCAAGATGCAAGCTCTACGGATTGAGCCAGCTGGGTGCCCCTTATTGTTTAAATTTATACTTTCCTGATGACATAAGACATGGAACATCTTTTCTTATGCTTATTTGTATCTGTATATCTTCTTTGGTGAGTTGTCTGTTAAGATGTTTGCCCTGTTTTTAGCTGGCTGTTAGTTTTCTTATTGTTGAGTTCTAAGTGTTCTTTGTATATTTTGGATAATAGGCCTTTATCAAATATGTCTTTTGCAAATTATTTCTCTCAGTCTGTGGCTTGTCTTTTCATTCTCTCGACAGTTTCTTTCACAAAGCAGAAAAAGTTAATTTTAGTGAAGTCTATCTTATCAATTCTTTAATAGGAGATCTTTGGTGTTGTGTCTAAAATGTCTACTTTTTCTGTCTTTTGTAGTTTAAATTGAATATTTGAAATGATTCCATTTTCTCTCCTTTCTTAGCATAGAGGTTGTACTTCTTTTCTAAACTCCTTAGAACTTTTGTTAACGAACCTCAAGTTTGCAGCATACATTTACAACTAATCCAAGTTCACTTTTGAATAACACTATACTGCTTATAATAGAAAATAATCCTAATTCCTCCCTCCCATCTCTTGTATCAATGCTGCTATTCATGTCACTTACACACACACACACACACATGCACGTCTACATAATTAAATATATTGTTGTTATTATTTTGAACAAACTGTTATCTGTTAGGTCACGTAAGAATGGTAAAAATAAAGGTTTTTCTTTTGTCTTCTTTTGTTCCTTCTCTGTGCGCTTTCTTTCTTACTGTGGGTAAGAGTTTCTGACTTGTATCATTTTCTTTTTCCCTGAATACTTTTTTTTTTTTAAAGATTTTACCTGTTTATTTGACAGAGAAAGAGAGAGTATAGGCAGGGAGAATGTCAGGCAGAGGCAGAGGAAGAAGCATGCTCCTGTTGAGCAGGGAGCCCAACGTGGGTCTCGATCCCAGGACCCTGGGATCATGACCTTAGCCGAAGGCAGACCCTTAAGCTACTGAGCCACCCAGGTGCCCCTCTGAACAATTTCTTTTAACATTTCTTGCAAAGCAGGTTTATTGGCAACAAGTTCCCCCCATTTTTTTTTTTTTTTGTCTGCAGAAGTCTTTATTTCTCCTTCACTTTGAAAAATAATTTTTCAGGGTACAGAATTTTAATTTGGTAGAATTTTTTTTCTCTGTACTTCAAATAGTTCATTCCACTCTCTTCTTGCTTGCCCGGTTTCTGAGGAGAAGTCAAATATAATTCTTATCTTTGCTCTTCTATAAGTAAGTGGTTTTTATTTTTTCTAACTTCTTTTAGAATTTTCTCTCTTTCATTTTCTGTAGTTTGAAGATGATGTGCCTAAATGCCATTTTTGGAGGGACATTTATTTTGTTTGGTGTTCTCTGAGATTCCTGGACCTGTGGTTTGGTATATGACATGAATTTGGGAAAATTTTCAGTCCTTGCTGTTTCAAACATTTTTTCTGTTCCTTTCTCTTTTTCTCCTCCCTCTGGTATTCCTATTACAAATATGTTACACATTTTATACTTATTTCACAGTTCTTGGATATCCTGTTCTTTTATTTTCTAGTCATCTTTCTTTTTGCTTTTCAATTTTGGAGTTTTCTTTCTTTCTTTTTTTTAAAGACATATGTATTTATTTCAGTGAGGGGGAGGGAGAAAGAAACTCAAGCAGACTCCACACAGGGTGGAGTCTAATACAGGGCTTAATCTCACGACGCTGAAATCAGACCTGAGCAAGAGTCGGACACTTAACTGACTGTGCCAGCTGGGTGCCCCCATCAGTTTTTATGCTTTCTATTGAGATATCTGCAAGCTCAGATATTTTTTCAGCCTTGTCCAGTCTACTAATATGCCCCTTTGAAACATTCTTCATTTCTGTTTGTGTTTTTGCTTTCTAGCATTTCTTTTTAGTTCTTTCTTTGAATTCCCATTTATTTGCTTATATTGTCCATCTGTTTTTGCATGCTGTCCACGTTATTCATCAGCATCCTTAGCATATCAATCGCAGTGGTTTTTAACTCCCTGTCTGATAATTCCAATGTCTTTGCCATATCTTTATCTGGTTCTGATGTTTGCTCTGTCTCTTCAAATTGTGTTTTTGCCAGTTAGTATGCCTTATAATTTTTTCTTCATCACTGAACATAGTGTACTGGTTTAAAAGGAAATGTCATAAATAGGCCTTTAATAATATGGAAGCAAGGTGTTAGGATAAGGAAAGTGTTCTGTTGTCTTATGATTTGGTCTTAGTCTTTTTGGTGAGCCTGGGTTTGTACTGTGAACTTTACAAAGGATTTTCAGACTTTTTTTCTCCCTTTTTAGGTGGGACAGGATGAACAGAGTGGGCTGGAGTTGGGTACTTCCCTTCCCTCGGTTCAGTTAAAGTCTGATAAAATCTTGACAAGTAAGGGTCTGGTTAAATAGTTTCTCCCGAAGGCAGATTATGTTAAGAAGAGCAGAGTGCTCTGCTGTATTTCAAAACTGTTTCTTTCCTCCTCCTCCTCCTCCTCCTCCTCCTCCTCCTCCTAACAGAAACTCAAGGGGATTTTTCTCTGATAGTCACTGTGAGAACCAGATCAAGTTCCTGGAGGGAAATCTTACAAAAGTTTATGGGTGGGGAGGTTCCAATGACTGGGTTCCCCTGGAGATTTTAACTCTCAGAATTGTCCACGCTGAGTCTCCAGCAATTAATCAATTACGGTTCAGGTTTTCCTACCCTAGCACTGGCTCCCACAAAGCCTTCTGCTCTGGTAAGTTGTGATTCTCTCTGTTTGCCTGTCTGTCTCTCCTGTTGTGAGGACAGAAGTTTGCCCTGTGATCTCATTTGTTTTTTAACAGAGCTAAGAAGAGTTGTTGATTTTTTCAGTTTGTTCAGCTTTGTACCTGTTGTTGGGACATAGTGATAACTTCTGAGTTTCTTACATGCGGAACTGGGAACCTAAGTCCAAATGATGTTTTTTAAAGAAAATATTATTTAAAAGTCTAAGGTATGGTAAATCTCAATGAGGTCAGCATAGAGTTGGAGTATGACTTCTAATTAGGTAATACTAAAGTAAATAATTGATTTTTTTAAAAATCGTGGTAGAGTACATATTACAGAAAACTTATTATTTTAGCCACTTTTTCGTGCACAGTTGAGTGGCAGTAAGTATATTCACACGGGTGTGCAACCATCACTGCCATCCATCTCTGGAACTTTCCTCATCTTCCCGAACTGAAGCCTTGAAGTTGTCAAACAGTAACAACTCCCCATTCCTCCCTGCATCAAGTCCCTCCCAACCACTATTCTACTTTCTCTCTTTTTAAAAAAGATTTTATTTATTTATTTGACAGAGAGAGAGACACACACAGAGAGAGAGAGAACACAAACAGGGGAAGTAGGAGAGGGAGAAGCAGGTTTCCTACTAAGCAGAGAGCCCGATGTGGGGCTTGATCCCAGGACCCTGGGATCATGACCTGAGCCCAAGGCAGCTGCTTAACCACTGAGCTACCCAGGTGCCCTCTCATATGAGTAGAATCATACAATACTTGTCCTTTGGTGTTTGGCTTATTTCGCTTAGCATAATGTCTTCAAGTTTCGTTCATGTTGTAATATGTGTCAGAACTCCATTCATTTCTAAGGCTGAATAATATTTCGTTATATGTATATTCCATTTTGTTTATCCATTCATCTGTTGATGGACATTTCTACCTTTTGGCTATTTTGAATAATGCTGCTGTGAATATTGGTGTATAGAACCTGTGCAAGTCTGATTTTTTTTCTTAGAAAGAGCCCTTTTACTAAATGAATATTAATCAAGTGACTAATACTTGCTAGGCACTAGGTACACCCTAGTCTTCTTAGAGCGCATCGTTATGCCTCTTTAATTTTTGGATGTGTAGTTCCCATATCCTTAGAACCCAGGTTAATAAAAAACTAATCAGCACTTGGTAATGACATTGCTATCCAGCAGTCCAAACACATAGTGCCAATATTAATGTATTTGGGGACGAAAGGTAAAATAAACAGGAAATATTTTCTCATAAAGTATTGAAAAGAATCACCATACTATAGAGATTTTGTTTAACGTGTTAAGTGAGTGTGCACTTTTTAAAAGCAGAGCCTTCCTTTTTACTAGTACAAAATATGTTTCATTTATTTCAATATATCTTTTCTCATTCGAAAATTCTCTGGGGAATGAAAAGACAGACACATCTAGCTTGAAATGAAGTAGTTGGTTCTTTTTCAGTTTTATACTAAGCAGTGATTTAAAAAAAAAGTCTTCAGGGTAACCATCTTGATCATTACAGTTTGCACTGAATGGAAAAACTAAGTATTGCTTGAGTGTTACCCTCATTTGCCAGGATCTTTGACAAGTTGTTTTGCCTTTATACACTTGTTTCCTGGGGATAGTAATACTTATTTTGTAGAGGAGTTTCAAAAATGAAAGGAGAGGATTAATGTGAAAGCATTTTTGTGAACTCAAGCCCTATACCAATACAAGGAGTTTAAAAAGTTGTTATTTGCAAACAATCCATATATTAATATTTTAATAGCTACAAAGAAGTCTCAAAATGTCCCCATATTCTGCTGTTTGTTAAAGAATGTAACTTAAGTTGTGAAACATTTTCTCCAATGGAATTCAAGAAAGCTACTTGGAATTGAAGAAAAAAACACGTTCTACAATTTTTTTTTCCTGAATTGGGCCATGTACTGAAAGGACTCAACCAAGCATAGAACTATCCATCTCAGCTTGCTTTCACTGACCCTTCTGTTACCAAATGCCACCCACCACAGACCATTCCATTTCCACAACTCCTACTAACCCACCCTACTTCCCCGCATCCACACAGAATATCCCAAACTAATGCTCTTCAAACATTTATTTATTTATATTTATATTGATTTTTAATTGTAATTCCAGGTTAGTTAACCTACAGTGTTATATTTGTTTCAGGTGTAATATAGTGATAACCCATTTATTCATTTTTATTTTTTGCGTGTCATCCTTGCGCAGGGGCCATGCTAATCGTCTCTGTATCATTCCAATTTTAGTATATGTGCTGCCAAAGTGAGCACTATTCATTTTTACTTTTTAAAGTTTTAATTCGAGTATATTCAGATAATGCTCCTCAAATATTTAGAGAGAGGAACCAATTCCTTTTGCTGTGGTCATTCCTCTAGGCTAGGTTTTCAGAATTTTTACCAGTCTGACTACTGCTTATTGGGTATTTTTTGTTCTTTTGTTTCTCTTACAGTGACTAGAATAGAGCACAATAGTCCAGATACTGTATGAATAATCGAGAAAAAAAAATGATATTTCCGATTCTAGGCCCTGTACTTCCAGTAATATGTCCTAAGTTCCTATTAAAGTTTAAGCTAAAGTCTTGACTCATTTTTGGTTTGTTTTTATAATAGGAGCTAGTGGGTACCATTCTATTTTCCTGTAGTGGTTTTTAAAAATTCAGCTGGGGTCGCATGGATGGCTCTGTTGGTAAAGCGACTGACTCTCGGTGTTTAGCTCAGGTCATGATCTCAGTGTGGTGAGATAGAGCCCAGCGCTTAGCCTGGAGTCTGCTTGGGATTCTCTTTCTCTCCCACTCCCTCCTTCTCTGCCCCTCCCCTTGCTGTCTCTCTCTCTTTCTCTCTCAAATAAATAGATAAGTAAAATGTTATTTTTAAAAATTTTTAAAGATTTTATTTATTAATTTGAGAGAGAGAGAGAGAATAAAAGCAGAGGGAGCAGCAGGCTCCCCACTGAGCAGGGAGCCCTGGAATCCCAGGGCCCTGAGATCATGACCCGAGCCAAAGGCAGATGGTTAACTGACTGAGCCACCCAGGCGCCCCTAGATAAGTAAAAGCTTAAAAAAAAAAAAATGATTCTCAACCTTTCCCTCTGTGTCTTGCCCTCCTTGTGTGTGCTCTTTCCAAAAAAAAAAAAAAAAAAAAGGAAAAAATTCTAACTGTAGAATTGAGTCTATTTCTGTAAATTTTGTCCTGTCAGATGTAAGAATGAAAGAATATAGAAAACATTTTTGTTTCTAAACTTTCATATGAAACCCACCCTAACTTCTTTCCTGTCCTTGGATTGTGTAAAATCCAAGAACAGGGTTCCTATACCCACAGGATTGGCTCTGCTTGTACTTGAACTAATTTGAGTGGGTTTCTTATCTTTGCACTCAAAAACCAGCTTTGACCAGAACACAGCATTAACCCAATGAGGGCTCACTTTACTCATCCTTAGAGTGTAGGACTGGAGACCAGCTTAACAAGTTGTCCCAAACAGAAGACCAAGAATTCTAGCAGCCTTGACTACACAATTGCCAGAACAAGGAGAAAATACTCTTCTGTACTGTATCTTTCTCATACTGAAAATGGAAGAAATCACTATTCAAAAAGATCATTTATTGATCTTTGGGGAGGGCAATGAGTGTGTAGATGCAAAACACACATTGGAGACACTGATTATTATCCTAATTCTGCTACGTTTAGATTGTGGGACTTTTGGTGGGTCCCATCTTTCCTAGGCTTCAGTTTCTCTACCTGTAATAACTAGAGAGGAGATGGGTGGATTCTGTATAATATCTAAGATTCCTTTCGGCTTGAAATGCCAGCTTCAGTGTGCCTCTGGACTGGCATGCAGGGTACCACTTGGCTGTCTCTTGTAGCAGTCTTCTTTAGCCTTGCTTTGCTTGGTGTGGCTGGAAGATATTTTCCCAAAGTCCTGGAGACAGTCTGGACTATTGCAGGTGTGTAGCCATGGTTTGTGGATTCAAGACCTTTCCTCCCCTCTCTAACCCGTATCCCTCTCTTTTCTCTCCCCTGGGTAGGCAGAAACTTTCTTTATCTTTGTTCTTCTAGTTTGGACAAGTCCATGTCTGCTTTGTCAAATCCTCCTGTCCAGTGGTGAAATCTAGGGTTAACATAATACCGCATTTCCCCCCACTTGACGATAAGTTTGGCTCTGATTGCCATGGTAGCATTTGGAGAGCTTCCCAGTTGATTTTAACAGCTTTGCGGTATTCCATTGTTTGTATGTATCAGAATCAACCTAAATTAGTTCTCTATTGCAGTTGCAGTTAATATCCCTTTACTTCTGTGGTTTTGTTGATGTCTATATCCACCCGCAGGGACAATTCCTAGAGATGGAATTATTGGGTTCAAAGGCAGATGCATGTGTGATCTTGATGGATACTTCTGAATTTCCCTCCAAAAAAGTGCTTGTCTCAACTTATATTCCCACAAGCAATATGAAAGGGCCTGTTCTCAACACTTATTCCAACACAGTGTATGGTCAAACTTCTTGGGTTTTCCAAATTGGCAGATGAAAGGCAGTATCTCACTGTTGTTTTAAATTGCATTCTTTTATTGTGAGTGAGGATGAGCATATTTTCATAGGTTAAAGGGCTATTTGTCTTTCCATTTTTGTTAGCTATCTATTAATATCATTTGATAATGCTGCTATTTAGGTATCTTAAAGATAAGTTTGACAGGGTTTTAAAGTTATGTAAAATTAGGGCCAGTTAATGAAAAAAAATCAGGACAGAAGGTTTTAAATCTTTAAATAATTAAAAAGAAAAATTCAGAGGAATTCTTTCCTTTTATAAAAGTTTATTCATTTACTTAAGTTATCTCCACAGCCACTGTCAGGCTCAAACTCATGACCCTGAAGTTAAGAGTCCCCTGCTCCTCCGACTGAGCCAGCCAAGCAGCCCTGAAGGAATTTTTAATTGTCATGTTTCCTTTAGCATTTCATTCTCTATCTTCCCTTTCCTATTTGCCTTTGTATCTTCTCCCGCAACTATTCGTAAAGACTTAAATATACATTTAGTATTTCTATTTAGTGAGTAAAGTTTTGTGATCCCTTTCCCTATTGTGCAAAAACAAAAATTAGAGAATTCCATATTTACTAAAAGATAAATGAAAAATGCACATTTTTAAGCCTTTTATATTCTCTCTGTCTTCTTAGTTGGAAGCAACAGAAAATATGGATGCTTTAAGAACACACTGGGTAGCTGAAAGCAGGCAGGTAACTGGACAACTCATCCATGACTAGTGGGTTGAGTGGTGTTGCAGAGTCATGAGTCCATCAGAGATCTTGGGCACGCTGCTCCTGTTACCCTAGAAACTGGATGTGGCTGCCATTGGCTTCTCCCCCATGGGTTCAGAGCAATCTGTGGTTCTTTGGACCCATCACATTCGTTGTAGTTTGTCGAGGCTATATCTGGTCTGGGGCCTGGGTGAGGTGTTCACGTTCTATTGACAGGAATGTTCTGGAAATGAATCTCAGCCATTTCCATCTTCAGCAGTGGGAGCCAGCTCTACCTCATAAGATGGGGAGTTTCCATCACCGGAAGGCTGTTTAGATTCTGGATGTTCCAGAAGATTAACAATTGTCTTCAGCAGTTCTCAACTGATCTTCTTCCTGTCTAGGTGGTTATCCTTAAAAGATTGACACTTGGGAATCAAGATTAATTGTCTGTTTCTTCTCTTGCCCTAAAATGTTGAGGGTCAAGGAGGACAATAATTGGTCCTCCCTTCACAGAGCCTGATCAGTTGGGCTGGCACGGGAAATAGGAGAACGCAGTTGAAGAAACAGCTACTAAAGCCAAAATGTACGCTTGGAATTACCAGTTTTTAATGCTTTATTCTGATTTTTAAATTATAAGCTCTCTTTCCTTGCTTACTTTTTCTGGAAAGTGAGTTCACACTAACATGTTCTGGATAAAAACAACAGCTTATTGTTTTTGTATTTTCTAGAAATACAAGTTAATTTAGGACTAGCCACAAAGATATACATAGCCTTAAAAAATTATTTAATCCCTTTTCTCTAGGCCAATTGTATTATTGTGTAACAAAGTACCACAGACTAGATGGCTTAAACAGTAGAAATATAATGTCCCACAGTTCGGGATACTCTCATCCAGGATCATGGGCCCAGTAGATTGGTTCCTTCCAAAGTCAGCAAGGGAAGGGTCTGTTTCAGGATTCCCTTCTTGGGTTGTGATGGCGGTCTTCTCCATGTGTTTACACATTGTCTTCCCTCTATACATGTCTCTGTGTCCAAATTTATCATTTTTATAAGGCTACGGGTCGTGTTGGATGAGGGCCCATCCAAATGATCTCATTTTAACTTGCTTACCTCTACTTCCAAATAAGGTCATGTTCTGAGGTACTGCAGATTAGGACTTCAACATATGAATTTTGAGGGGGATGTAATCAAGATGAATCTTGTTGGTAATCTTACTAAATTTTGTGTTTGGAAGAGGAGGATAAGAGACTGTAAAAGACTCTAGTAGCTGTAGTGTCTTCTAATTTGGGGGGGAAGTAGTGCTGAGGGTCAGGAGTCTGAGATAACGGCATTTCCAAGTCTCGAGAGGCTCCAGAAGACCTTTCAGTACACAATCTCTGTTTATAATATTTTAAAATAATAATTTGCAGACATGATCTAGGCGATTAAATATAAGGAGAATTTAGTATCTATATGTCCTATACACAGCCCTAAAAGCCTTTTTTCTTTTTCAATTTGAAAAAACACAACTTTGGGGTTCCCAGCTGGCTCAGTCAATACAGCACACAACTCTTGATTTGGGGGTTGTATGCTCAAGCTTCACATTGGGTGTAGCGCCTACTCTAAAAAAATATTAAATATCAAAAAGCACAACATTAACTCTGAGGTGCTAAACTTTTTTCTCTTCTCTAGTTCAGAGGTGTTAAATTTATTTTGGAAACAATTTGACAATTAATATTGCAAGAGAACTTAGTCCTATTGATTTCACTGACTTTTTCTTTGATTACAGAAAAAGCATACAAGAAATCTCAAAACCTGGGATGCCTGGATGGCTCAGTCGGTTAAGCATCTGCCTTCAGTTTAGGTCATGATCCCAGCATCCTGAGATTGAGTCCCATGGGCTCTTTGCTCCTTGGGGAGCCTGCTTCTCCCTCTGCCTGCCACTCTCTCTGTTTGTGCCCTCTCTCTCAAATAAATACATAAAATCTTGAAAAAAAACCAAATCTCAGAACTCATGAGTTTTCACATGGATTTTTCCAACCAATCGAAACCATATTTTTTGAGCACCTATATAAAAAAGAGAATGTAGTAAAGGAAAATGTGCTAGAGTCAGAAAATTGTGATGTATCTTCTCTAATCCATCTGCCTTATCTACCTCACAGGACTCAAAAACAATAGTGTAAACTATATAAAGCCTTACAAGTCCAAAGTACTTTTATAACAAACTATGAACAAAGAGCCTCACTTTGCTTTTAGGTTACAGAAACATATGGCAAATTCTCTATTGGTCTCAAGCACCTTAGAATTAAAATGGAGATGACTGATGAGAAGTTACAAGGAATTAGTAGCATAAGCAAATACTGCCAGCTTTTATTGAATAGCCTTATTAAAATTACAGCCTTTAGATGTAAAAAATAGGCTTGAGTCTAAGACAGTTGACTCTCCCTTCTGAGTCTCCTCTGCACTTAGTTTGAGCCTGTTTAGGTTCCTACACATTCCGTCTTGCATTTCGACAAATTACATTTTGCAAATTTCCCAACTTTCGCAAATCATACATATTTCCAACCATATTCTGCAGGAAGCTTGCAGTCAGCATGCATTCTATTCACTTTCAATTTCTTGGGGCTTCCTCCTTTGCACCTTGCAGAGTGAGGGGCTGCTATAAACCTTGTAATCCTTGCAACTTTTGAATGTGAATGAGCAAAGCAGCCACATGATGGCAGCATGTTAAAAGAATAAAGATTGTCCACTTGAGGCCATCCTTTTCATCTTTAAAAAAATCTGTCTGAACAAGAGGAAAATTCAAATCTACCAACTTTGGTGAATCCCTTATTCTCATTGATTCTTACAGAGGCAGGAGCTGAGGGTAAGAGATGGTTTCCAGAGCTAAAAAAAAAAAAAAAAAAAGCAAGAAAACAGAGTACTGAGATTTTAAGCAAGAACCAGACAATCAGGATGTGACTCATCTTTCAAGCTGAATGGTTTTTGGTTACACGTAAGGGAATTGTTTGGCAAATTTCACAAAGAAAAATGATAATTTATGGATAGCGCTTAATTTTCATGTCTGGTAGCTATACAGATGTTTTTGGTTGCTCTGCTGACTAAATTTTTAAGAGTCATGTACTTGTATGTGTTGCGTATTTTTAAATGGATTGCCAAAACATTGCAATGATGAATTGGAACAACCTCTTTGCCTTGTCAGCTGTGACTAAGGATTTTTATTTCATTAGGAAACAAACGAGTCAACATTTTTTGGAAATCTCCAAGTGCATGATAATTGCCTAGGTAGGAGAGAGTGAAAGGGAAGCTCTTGAGCTGGGAAGTCTAGGTGTAATTGATTCAGGCAGTAGACAATGTCATGGTCTTTCTCCTTTAAAATCTTGGGTGTGTGTGTGTGTGTGTGTGTGTGTGTGTGTGTGTGTGTGTGTGTGTTTCCATTGGCATCGTTTTCAGCCAGACTTTCTTTGGTGATGGTAAACAGGACTCTAGCTCATGTTTAGTAGGGAGGCTTAGCAACTTCAAAAAGTCCTTTTTTCTACAAAAGTTTCAGCCGAAGGTCTGGAGCTGGCTCCCATTGGCTGAACTCGCGTCACTTAAAATTCCTGAGCCAATCAAAGTGACGAGGGGGAATGGAGGATTCTGATTTGCGAGGCTGGGTACAGGCAGATGGCTGAGCGCATAGTGAACCACTTTCCTCCCCACTAACAGCATAAGAAGAGAGAAACAGGCAATAAATTGTTTGCTTAACTGCTGCTTATCATGCCTAACATAGAGCTTATATCACAGTTGAAACTCATATTCATATCTCCCAAATGACAGTGGTTTTATTTATGTACAACAGGATGGAGTGCTTATCTTTGTGAGTAAAAAATATTTTGATATTAGGTGATCTAATATATAATAATACAACTATGTTTGTCCATAAGAAAAATCACCTAGCCAAAGCATTCTCAGATTGTAGTCTGCCCACATCATAATTTCTTGGGGTGTTTGCCGTAAATACAAATTGCAGAGCTTCATCCTTTCGACTTCCTGAATCTGAATCTCGAGAGATGGTGTCCTAAGAAGTAGTATTTTTGAACAAGAAGCTTACATTATTTTTTTGTCCTGCGATTTTAAGAATATCTGGCTTGATATATTTAACTGTATGAAGCCCTAGAGATTGCATATTTGTAGAAGAGAAACGAGAGGAGCACCTGGGTGGCTCAGTTGGTTAAGCATCTGCCTTCCACTCTGGCCCTGATCCCAGGGTCCTGGGATGGAGACCCTGAGTCAGTGTCTGGGCTCCCTGCTGGATGGGGAGGCTGCCACTCCCCCTCTGTCTGCTATTCCTGCTTGTGCTCTCTGGCCCTCTCTGTCAGTAAATAAAGTTTTTTAGAAAAAGAAAAGAGACACCAGAGTGGTTCAGTGGGTTAAGCTGCTGCTTTCAGCTCAGGTCATGATCCTAGGGTACTGGGATCCAGTTACGCATTTGGGCTCCTTGCTTGGTAGGGAGCCTGCTTCTCTGCCTCTGCCTGCCACTCTGCCTGCCACTCTGCCTGCTGGTGCATGCTGTCTCTCTGACAAATAAATAAATAAAATCTTCAAAAAAAAAAAAAGAAAGAAAGAAAAAGAAAAAAATCAGGCATCCACAAGATTCCTTTCAGTTCCTTCTTCTGGCTTGCCTCTTACTCTGGTTAACTTTTTAAAATTCTTTTCTCTCCTGTTAAAGTTGAAATCCTCATAAGTTAGAAAGACTGAGAATTATACTAACATTCTGTCTAATTTGTAGCACTCCAAATTAATCACTGATAAGGCCATTAGTCTTCAGAGCAAATTCCTTAAGATGAAAATATAGGATTAGAAAGGACCTTAGCTGAACTAATGTCTTTTATACTCAGATAAGGTAACTAATTTCCAGAAAAATAAAGTGACTCGCTTAGCTAGGCAATTAACATGGATGGCCCTTTTGAAACCACTCATTTTTACATGACTATTTCATTTGGAGAAATGGTCATAAAAGTCAGTTAGCATTTAGAATGAAAAACCAGCTTTAGTTACATTTTATTGTTTGCACACTAGAGCATAGAATTCAATTTCAGAACCCCGACCCATATTTCATGATATGTCTTTATTAATGGTTACTAGACATTTGCTATCCCTTTACATGTATTCCCCGTTTCTCACAATGTTAAGAGTAAGTGCTAGCATGCCCATTTGGTCAATGAGGAATTTGGGACATGTATGGATTAGGTAACTCATCCTAGATCTGTAGTTCTCAAATATCTACGTGCAAATGAGTGACTTAGGAGTCTGGTTAGCATGCAATTCTGATTCAGTAGGTCCGTGGTGGGACCTGAGATTCTGCGTCTTTAAGCAGCTCACAGGTGAAGGCCAATATTGTTGGCTTACTGATCATACACCAGATGACAAGGTCTTAGATCAGGGTACATGGTAGGCAGGCAGTGTCTTAACCCTGGCTCTCTGACAGGAAAGCAGAGTAGGTGTCACCCTTTCTCTTTATTACAGTATAATTTACGTCCTACAGATAGAGGAGTGAGGCCACTTCTTGCTGCATGTTCATTTGTGATGTGACTTTATCCTTGAAGAATATCCAGGGAAATGAAGCCTATTGGGACCATCCTTACGCCGGAGGCTATCTCTTCTACCCTGGCCTGTTTTGGGGTGGCTGCTGCATGATCATGAGGGTAAACAGCTGATACACTTAAAATGTTATTGTATCCATATGACCATTCTCTTTCTCACTTTCAGTTGGGTATTCAATAAATTACATAAGCTAATTAACACTTTATTAAAAATCTGCTTTCTGTTGGAAGATTTTGCCCCATTGTCAGCTGATAGAATTGTTCTGGGCATGTTCTACGTAGGTTAGGCTAAGCTAGGATGTTCCATAGGTTAGATGTATTAAATGCACTTTCCCAGACCTGTACCCCTGGGGCTAATAATATATTATATGTTTATAAAAAATAATTAAAAGAAATTTAAAAAAGTAAATGCACTTTCGACTTACGATATTATCAATTCACGATGGGTTTATTGGACATAGCCCCATTATAAGTTGAGGAAAATCTGTATTGTCAAATGGCAAAACGAAAACACCTTAGTAATGAGTTTGATGCCCTTTTTTCGAGGGAAATAATCAATGGATTTGGGGAATATGGTTCCTCAAATATGGGATATGGGGGAAGAGCCAGTTTTATAGAGTATTAGAAGCCGCAAGACAGAGAGGTGCCTGACTGGCTCAGTAGGTCAGGTGTCCGAACCTTGACTGCAGCTCAGATTATAATCTCAGGCTGCTGAGATCCAGCACTAAACTGGGCTCCATGCTGAATGTAGTGCCTGCTTGGCATTCTCTCTCTCCCTTGGCCCTTCCCACCCCACCCCCCTTCATGAGCATGCTCTTTCTTTAAAGAAAAAAAAAAGGTGGGGCAGCCAGGCAGAAACAGGGTGTGATTGGCTAGGAGGTTGGGATTTCCTTGTAAGAGTAACAGGTCCTGTTTTCTAGGGTAAAATAAGCAAATAAGCTAGCTAAAGTTAAGTGGTGGACTGTGATTGGTATATGCTAGGTTTTCCTGACAGTGAGGTGTTTCCCCTGAGTGCAGGCTGACTTAGGTTTAGATTTGTGGTGTGGGCCAGTCCACTAGGGTGGCCTCCATTTTGTGGGTCCTGATGTATAAATTGACTTTATCAATATAATATTTGTATTTCATTGGCTTCTAGCTTGATTTCTAGCTTATTTTACTTTTCTTCCCATTTTCCTTTGTTTTCATAGTTTATTTATTTCTGACTCACCTTTTTGTCATATACTTTCGTTGTGTCCAAAAAAGAACTTCTTTTTTTATTATACTCTAATTTTGACAGTTATGAAAAATAAAAAAGATTCAAATTCGCCACCTTTATATTGTATTACTTTGGTAAAAATAGCCTGAAGTTAAGGATTTCCTCTGTACCGCTTTGTTTTTCTGCAGGTGAGGTAGTTTGACAGGGTTGGCCTGTGCAAACAGAGGGACAGGGGAAATAAATCTGGATGTTCAGCATAAAAAGGGCTAATAACAAAGCTATTTTTAGGGAAAGGGCCTTTTGTCTTTCCTATGTTATGTTTCATGTCCGTTTGATATCTCTGTTCTCTGGTTCTTATCTTTAAAAGACAGCTGCTTTACCTCAGGCATAAATCAGAAAAGGAAAAGCAGCTACCCAGTGGGTCCGGGCCTGGAGCAGGGATGAAGGGGATAGAAGTTGAGAGAAGGGAAGGGAAGAATAAAGGACCCCTGGGGAGTCCGCGCCAGGCCAAACACAATAAACGAAGTCCTCTACCCTTCCGTGAGCACAGGCAGAACAGAGAAGCCAACTTGAGAAGAAAAAGATGAAGCCCTTGATGCCTCAGAGGCGGAAAAGAAGATCCCAGGCGAGCGACCCGTATGACTTGGGAGCAGACCTGCTCTGGAAGTACAAGCAGGCTCCGCGTTCACGGAATAAGTGGGAGGTAGGTGCTCAATTCCAGGACACAAGATGAAACTGGGAAGGAGGACATCATGTGATTAATTGCCAGTCATAGTTCTATAAAATAAGAGCCACGCTGCATTTGCCCACAGTGCTCCAGAGTTCAGAGTTTATAGATGAACTATTTCAGTTTTCTTGGAAAATACATTGAAGGTAGATTTATTCAAAATTATGTACATCAAAAAATTCTCAAAATCTACATGGACACCCAAATCTGGGCTTCCTCAATTAATGTGAAAATCCATTTAAAAAGCAACAATTAGTAAAAGAAAAAAAAACCTCATTAAAATTTAGCAAGAATAATTGTTTGACACCAGAGAGCTAGCTTTACGTTTTTCTTTTTCCTTTTTCTTTTTTAGCCAGCTGCTTGCAATTATATAAACACTTCTTAATTTATACAAACTTAGCTGGAAAATTGGAGGACTCCTATCCATTTCAGTTAAGGTTTCTATCCTTTGAAAATGAGCTTAGTGCTAAAAATTTAGGGCTTTTAAGAAAATAGAAATTCCATATGAGAAGAATAACAATCTGCTACCAGATTGGTTTGCTATCAGTATTTTCAGCTCACTCACATTTTAAGAAGCTCTTCCCCTCAGTTTTTAGAGAGTGGATTATTCAGATATGGGTAAGTAAAACTGATGGGCGCGGCAGCGGTGGTGGAAAGGCGAATGGCAAATCAGCAGACGTAAAAATATAAATTAATTCTTCTTTTAGACATCTTTTGCAGCCAGAAATACAACCTTAGGGCCTTTAAGGATGCCAGTCTTGATTTATATTACTCCTTCCAGCTGCATTTTAATAGACCACTCCATCTCTCTGCATTTCTTTTCTCTCAGTCGATGGGTAATAACCATTGCACACCTGACAGCCCCCAAAGACAGGAATTAGGATCACTTTCAGGGAGCATAACAATTCAGCTCCCAGCTATAAACACACACACACACACACATACACACACACACCCCAGAGACCAAAGACCAAAGGAAGTTAGGAAGGAGTCATGATGTACTCAAGAAAAAAAAGCTATGGGGTATACTAATGCAGAGCTCAGTTTTACAGAATATTCTTGAACAGAAACTATTGTAATTGCTGTGCTATCCAGCAACACTGACAGAAACTGTATGAGGATCACAAGACTACAGACACAGCCTCACATATATCGTTTTAAAAATTAGGTTTTTAAAAATGGTATTGTGTGTATATGGTACAGAATTCAAGAACTTTGTATAAGGAGAAAGCCCCCCTCATCTCCTAACACTAGCTCCCCCCTAACCTCCCTCCACCAATCCGGCTCCCTGGAGGCAACCGCTATCGACGGTACCTTGTGCATTGTTCCAGAGATGTACTGTGGAAGATTTTAAACTCTTTTTTCTGTCCGTTAGTTGAAACCTGAGAGGTTCAGTTTCCATTAACTTAAAACAACAAAATGGAACTCTAGTTTCTGACTCTCACCTGAAAACAACTACCGTTTATCAGTCCCAATAACTAAGAATTCGCTAGATATACCAGGAATTGTCCTGATCCTGCTATAGGAGTGAGATCTTTCCTCCAGCAATAAGATAAATAGCCAGCTCCCTTAATGGGCCCTGTTTCATTCGTTCATTGCCCTGCAATTACAGCTGAGTCCAAATGAAAGCATAAAATGAATGCGATTGACTTATATAGGTTGAATGATATGGGTGGCCTTGGGCTATGAAAGGAAACATGTTGCTCTTTGTTTTTCTGTTGTTATATCCAAGGTTTCCCATCTACTTTGGATGAATTATCACGAGCCACATGAAAATACACTGATTAAAAAAAGACAGGGAGAATCTGCACATCTCCCTCTTGTGCCAAGTGCTGATAAATTTTTATGGCTATTTTGTCTGCATAAAATGCCAATTATTAATAATTCAGCAATAGATCTTTTGGGTTCTAAGCGCTTTAAAATCAATAGTGTCTCCAAAATATTGATAATCAACAACCTTTTAAGACTTACCAGGTTGGTACAGCAGAAAGACCTTACCAGAATACCCAAAATACCCACTTTGGCTCTTACAATGCCCAAATTTTCTTTTGTTTTCGCTTTTATAGTAGAGTTAACGAAATGCTGGTGCTGTGTTCGTTCTCAGTGCTATAAATGTGAGATTAAATTAGAGCCATTGTGGCAAGGAATAATGAAATCACTATTTTTATTCCCTGTTCACACCTGAATGGGTCCACAAAGCAGCCCCAGATGTGGACCCTCTGCAGCCAGCAGCACTGTTGAGCTTTGGCTGAAGAGTTTTCCAGTGATGGGGTTCAAGAGGGGAATGCCACATCTCCAGAAGCACTCGAATAGTATGGCTAGCTATGAATTACTACACCCTCAGCAGAAATTCACAAGGGTCTGTGCCTGTTCAATATTTTTCTTCTGAACTCAACCACCTAAAAGATGCTATTTGTCATTATTTATAAATTACCTTTGGATGTCTGATGATAAAGCCATCATATTTTTTTCTCCTTTCTAAACTAAATTTTAATTTTCAAAGCTATATGCAGACATAGTTTAAAAAGTCTGGTATTTCGGGGCGCCTGGATGGCTCAGTCGGTTAAGCGTCTATCTTCTGCTAAGGTCATGATCCCGGGGTCCTGGGATCCAGCTTCGCATCTGACTCTCTGCTTCTCCCTCTCTTCCCAGCTCCTGCTCTTTCTTGCTATCTCTGTCTCTCTTTCTCTCTCAAATAAATAAATAAAATCTTAAACGAAAGTCCAGTATTTCATAAGACTTGTAATTTAAAAATGATTCTCTTTCCCCCCTCCCTTCTCCTAATTATTCCTCCTCAGAGAAAACCACTTTAAACTTTTAGACATTTCTCCTGGTGTTCACTGTCACATTTCTTTTTTTTAAATTTTCAATTTATTTGGCAGAGAGAGATCACAAGTAGGCGGAGAGGCAGGCAGAGAGAGAGGAGGAAGCAGGCTCCCCGCTGAGCAGAGAGCCCGATGCGGGGCTCGATCCCAGGACCCTGAGACCATGACCTGAGCTGAAGGCAGAGGCTTTAACCCACTGAGCCACCCAGGTGCCCCCACTGTCACATTTCTAAATAACATTCATATAATGCTATTTTGGTCAATTTACGTACTAATGATCAATTCCCTATTTCTAGCCCCTGCTCTCCTGCCCCTCTAACACAGTTATCCTCTCCTCTTTCTAGTATAGCTACAGCTTCATTTTTGCCTAAATCAATATTCGTTTTTCATTATTGTGACAATTTAAATAGTAGTCTAACGTAGGGTGGAAAAGTTTTCCTTGGACCTCCTAGAGACCTTGGTTCTGTCTGAAAAATTAAACTAATGAACAGAGATGTCTCAGTGGCTCAGTCAGTTGAGTGTTTGACTCCTGGTTTCAGCTCAGGTCATGGTCTCAGGGTTGTGAGTTCAAGTCCTGTGTGGTGGGATCAAACCCCAAGTTGGCATGCACTGAGATTCTCTCCCTCTTCCCTCTGCTTCTCCCCCCGATGCTTGCATGCGTGCTCTCTCTCTCTCTAAAATAGATAAATAAAATCTTTAATAAAAAATAAGCTAATGAAGACAGGAGAAAAGGGTACAAATGTACGTAATATAAGTTTTACATGACACATGAGTCTTCATAAGGAAATGAAGACCTTTTGAAGACATTATTCAATCTGAGAGTTTCTGTGTGGGGTTTGGGGAAGAGTGGAACATCATGGAGAAACAGGACAACAGGTATGAGCTAAGTTTAGCAACCTGGGGAAAACTCCACCAGACCTCTTCATTTGGCTTCTGGGTCTCAGAGATAGGAGGTAGGTATAGTGAGGGCGTTTCTGAAATGAAGGTCTTATGATCTGCTTCAGGGAAGAGGGCAGAGGAAGGTCGAGAAATCTTCCTGTTCCTGCTGTTTTCACAAACTCAGCTTAAAATGTGCAATACGTCAAGGTGCTGTATTTTGGGGTATTCTGTTTTGAACCACACCAGTATCATGATTATAATTACTTACTTTTTTTTTTATTTATTTATTTGAGAGAGAGAGAGTGAGAGAGAGCATGCACAAGCAGGCAGAGGGGCAGAGGAAGAGGAAGAAACAGACTCGTGGTTGAGCAGGGAGCTTGACTCTGGACTCCATCCCAGGACCCTGGGATCATGACCTGAGCTGAAGGCAGATGCTTACCAACTAAGCCACCCAGGTGTCCCTATTAATTACTTTCTTCTGTAACTTTGTTTCTAGGTAGTTATAATTCCTTTTTGTTTTGTTTTGTTTTGTTTTTTGTTTAGGTCATGTATCCATATCTAATTATCCCATGTTGCTACGCAAAGTATTAACTTCCTCTTAATATTTCTCTAACACTTTGGGTAATCTCTCAGTTTCCCCATTTTCTTGAAGACCTACGTTCCACTCTGCTGCTCCAGTCTGGGCTCTTTGTCCTCTCCACCTGCTTCCCAGCTGCCTTCCTGGAATTTCCCATCACATCATCCTGGAAATTCCCTTTGCCTTCCTCTTATACTAGATTCCTCATCTTGGATCCTGGGACTCCCTTCTTGGTTCACTCCCCTGTTCTGCTTGAGCGCTTCAACTTGGAGACTCTGCGTATCTGAATATGAAAATGTTCCAAGTCTATAATCATAATTATTTTATAGTTAAACTAGGTGTAGAATTCTAGATTGAAATACTTTATTCTCCAAATTTGAAGATTGTTCTACTATGGTCTCGGTATTTATTAATACCTAGCTTTGATATAGCTTTGATACTCAGATATGTGGTATATTCTGATTCATGCTTCTTGGTATGTGACTTCTTTTTCCTTCTTTTTTCATTCCCCCCACTCCATTGGAAGCTTTTAGAATCTTATTTTCTATAGCCAATATTCTGAAGTTTCTTAGTGATATGTGTTTATGTGATTTCCCCCCCACCATCCCCCATTGTTCCGGACATCTTCTTTCATCATGGTGTGATCTTTTAGTCTGAAAACTGTTTTTTTCAGTTCTGGGAGATTTTCTTGAATCATTTTTTTGATAATTTCCTTTCGTGTTCTCTGATTTCTTCATGGACTTCTTATTTTTTGGAAGTCAGATTTCCTGGGAAGATGCTTTAATTCTCTTTTATCTTTTTGTTTTCTTGTGCCCATTCTCCCTCTCTCTCATTGGTTTCCTGCCAATGTAGTGAGGTTTTAAGAGAGAGCACACATAAGCATTTATTTATTACACCATATTTACAACAGCCTGACAATTATGAAGAGCCAAAGTTTTGTAGGAAACTAAGTACTCCCTAAGAACTAATTGTTAACCAGATCATGGAAGACCAGTGACTAAGTAAGCCATTGATATGGAATTATGCTTTTAAAATTCAAATATGAAATTATCTCACAGGAAAATTTCCATGAGGCTGCCTGGCTAAATGCCTATTAAATAATCTAGAAAGGCATTCACGAAGTTTAGGATAGGGAAATGATATCAGTTCCCAAGGGAAAGAAAGAAAAACAAACTCAATTCCTTATGTGAAATCTCTACCTTGTCCCTAAGATTAAATTGGCCCCAAATATCAGTAGCATCTCTCTTGGCCACAAAATACCCAACAAACAGAATACAGTCATGTCCTTTTTTACTCCTGACCTGATTAAAAAAAAATACTACAGTCATTGGAATTTACTTTTTAATATATAATAAGAGAAGAAATGTCAGTTCTCATTCAAGTTTGGACTTAATTTTTTAAGCCTTCTGTCCATATAACTATGATTTGAGGGGCATTCAAGAATTAACGCTCCTGTAACTAATGATTGTAGCTGTCTTTTAGCTAACAGTAGTTTGCAACATTCCTGGTATGTTCTTTCAAGCTTTTGCCCTCCCTGAGCCTCCGTGTTAACCAGGACCAGTATTTTCTATCACAAGGGTGCACACATGGTTGACAGGCACTGCTAGGAGCCTCAATAAATACATAAAGGACCTAAACTGTTTCTTCTTCTTCTTGTTCTTTTTTAAAGATTTTATTTATTTATTTGAGAGAGCAAGCACAAGCAGAGGGAAGAGGCAGAGGGAAAGGGAAGGCAGATTCCCTGCTGAGCAGGGAACCCAAAGCAGAACTCCATCCCAGGACCCCCAGTGAACCAAAGGCAGACACTCAAATGACTGAGCCACCCAGCCACCCCTAAACTGGTTCTTCTTAAGAATTGTAGCTAAGAACAAAGAAAGAGAACCCTTAAATCCTGTAAATTAAATTCAAGTTTACTCCATTCAGACTCATTCATTCAAATATCTAATGAGCTACAGTGTATGAGACAGCCAGGCAATGAACATACACAAAACATAACATAGTGATAAACATAAACACAAAACATTGTTTCCCCTGTGGAACTTGTAAGAGTGGGTGTATTTTCTTTAATTGCTGTGTGAACAGCATTCATATATTGAAATTAACATGATTATGAACACATAATGGAAAAATGCTCCTCACAATAGGAAGGTGAATGTTGCCCATCAGTAGGGCCAAGCTGTTTCAAAAGAGAGAGATGTGGGAAATTGTTTCACAGTTGGATGTGGCTGCTTTCCTCCTGTGATAGGATGGGTACATGGATTTGGAAGAAAAGGTGGTTGATCTACAGATGGATTAGGGGGCTCAAGTCTGGGCCTGGAGACGAGGTGAAGACTACTGAATAATTCTGGGTGAGATGGTGGTGGCCAAGTCAGGTCTGTGACAGCAGGGACAGAAGAGGTGACGGCACAAGAGACGTCAGGAGTCTGATGAGGAGGGACTAGTAGGGGGAGTGAGGAATGGGTTACTTGTGAGGGAGAAGGTAGGGAATTTAATTTTGGACAAGTTGAACCATGTTAATAACTCTCTAGGCCAAAAAACTTTGGTCACATCAGTGGCAGAACTTTTGGAAGAAATCCACTAGGGCAGAATGAGATACCATCCTCTCGCCCTCGGAACTTTATACACTTTGCATCTTTATATTAAGGTGCTTATCATGATGTTTTGCAATTTGCTTATATCTCTGCTCTGCAACTTGGAAATGCTTGAGAGCAAGTTCCAGGTCATACATTTATCTTTGTGACCACAGAGTTTAGCACAAATTATGTCCTCAAACATACAGAATTGCCCCTAGTCAGGGACTGAAATATTGATTCCAGTCATGTCATGACGTAAAGATCCACTTAGAACTAGTTTCCCCTTAAGGAATTTTGTGTTTTAAAAGCTTTCTACCAAATAAACTGCAATTGTAAGATGATCTCTGGCTTCTGGTCACTATTGGTATAAACACCATGCCGGTGGAGAAAATTCCAACCGAGAGAAAAGCAATTTGATGTTTTAGCCTTAGCGATGCTATTGAAGTTAAATATTATCTTCACTCAAATACGAAATACTGAAATAGCTTGAGACTTCCCTTTTTTCTCCTTAGCATTTATTTTTAAGATTTACCCTTGTTCATACAGCCAACTGAAGCCCATCCTCGCTGAAAAACATTCATTGGAATGTTACACTCTTCATGCAGGCTTGGTGGTTACCTCTGGGAGGAGAGCAGGCAAGAGCTGAGAGTGACTGTGTTACTATTTCTACAATGTTGTATTTCTTTAAAAATACCTGGGGCAAATACGGCAAAATATAAACCATACGGCAAAATATAAACCTACCAAATATGGATGGTGGGTGTGTAGGTGATCTAATTTCTTTTTTGTATGTTTCAAAATTGCTTCCTTTAAGAAATGAAACAGCTGATTTCAGGTGGCCCTTTTAAGCAACCCATATAAAAAGTTGTTGATATATTTACTCGTGAAAAAAAAAAAAACACTGTGAACTTGTCTTTTAAGATCCCAGATTGGATCCCAGATTGTCCTTACTTTAAAAAGCATTACTTTAAAAACATTAGAATATATATAGAATTCTATTTATTGACGATCGAGAAAGATCACAAGAGATTGGAAGCTTTCAAAACCTGAAATTTTGATATGTAAAATTAAAATGTCATTAAGTCTATGTAATGGAAATGACCACCTTTATTCAGGTGGCTCAACTGTTTAGTCTAGACATCTGTGAATTCCCCATCGCCCACATCCAACAGTCTGCTTTATAGCATTTCTCTGAGCCAAATATGGCCCAAACAAAAGTCATAAATGTCTACACTCTCCCTCCTAAGCATTTCCAAACCCAATACTCTGATTCCAGTGACTGGAGTTCTGCAAATCAGACACCCATGAAATTCCTTAATCATTAAGCCTTATAACAATATCCACTTCATTCCATGGTTTCTTTATAGAAATCTTTTTTTTTTTTTTTTATTTATTTGACAGAGAGAGATCACAAGTAGGCAGAGAGGCAGGAAGAGAGAGAGAGGAGGAAGCAGGCTCCCCGCCGAGCCGAAGGCTGAGGCTTTAACCCACTGAGCCTGAGCCACCCAGGCGCCCCTATAGGAATCTTTTTAAGATTGTATCCACTTTATGACAGTTCTTTCAGTTAAGCTAATATTTTGTCCATAAATACACTTAATCTGACATACACCAACTGAAGCTCAGCTGATGTGTGCGAGTCATGAACAGACACCATGGAACAGTCATCTATCTGTATACCTACCTATCTATACACAGTAGCCAGGGCATCATCAGGCTCTGACTGATATATATTTGTGTGTGTGTGTATGTGTGTGTGTGTGTGTGTGTGTATTTGAGAATATAGTTGAGAAAAATATATATATTTTTGAGAATATAAATATATATAAATTTTAATTATATATAAATATATATTACATATAAATATATAAATAAATATATATAAATAAAAATAAAAATATATAAATATATAAATAAATATAATCTATAAATATCCTGTTGGGATCTTTCCTTGACTTTTCATCTTTCCTTCCCTTCCCATCTTTTTCCATCTTTTTTCTCTGCCCTCCCACTCCTTCCCATTGTGGAGATGTCAGTGAATCCAGGTCTGAGCAAGACTAGTGTGGTAAGGAAGTTCTTCCTTGCAGATTTTTTATGTGTTGTCAGTTCTTTCTCAGATAGTAAGAAATGTGGTTTTTCTCATCTTCAATACATTTCCTTGTATGCTTAACAGTTAACTTGTTTTCTCATTGCAATAATTTTTCCAACCACTCAATAGCCTTCTCTGCATGCCAAGAAGATCTCCTTACCACACCATTCTGATAATTCACAGAGATCTTACCAACTTTCAAAATTGTATGATCTATCCTTACCAGATCTCAAATTAGCACAACCCATTGGCAACAAACACTGCTGCCAAAAGTAAGGAAGCCAAAGCCACCTGCCCACAGCAACTTTCAGGGAATTTCTTTCTTTTTCTTTTTTTTTTTTTTTAGATTTATTTATTTATTTTAGGGAGATAGGGGCAGAGTGAGAGAGAGGGAATCTCAAGTAGACTCTCCGCTGAGTGTAGAACTGACAAGGGGCTTGATCTCAAGACCCCACATGATCTGAGCCAAAATCAAGAGGGGGACACTTAACCCACTGAGCCATCAAGGTGCCCTGAATTTCTGCTTCATTGCTCATGATACTTCTTCTTTTTTTCTTTTTTAAAGATTTATTTATTTCAGAGAGTGAGAGAGAGAATGCACACACAAATGGAGAGGGGGCAGAGGGAGAGGGAGAGAACGCTCAAACACACTCACCACTGAGGGCAAAGCCTGCCCAGGGGCTCCATCTCAGGGCCCTGAAACCATGACCTGAACTGAAATCAAAAGCCAGCTGCTTAACCGCCTGAGCCACCCAGGTGCCCCTTGATCATGATATTTCACGATTCGAGAATCACAAAGAGCGGTAAAACACATGAGTTGTAAATGCTCAGAAAAAGGAAGTAGTGATCCTTATGAGCCAGCAATTACAAACAAACCTCATTGTCTTTTTAAATGGAAATAATAGCTGTGATATAGATATTAACAGCTACGATGTAGATATATTGCTTTCGCAATTTAGCAAACATGTCTTATCATGTTTGGAAGACAAAAATAGAAAAAATTCAGCTGAGTGTTAGAACATTTAAGTGAATCGCTGATGTTGATTTAACTATATGGAATTTTCAGTAAGTTCAGGGCGTAATCAAGGCACAGAATGCAAAACATGAAATACTTTTTTTCTGCCAGAGTCTGCCCCGTCTCAGGAAATAGAGCTACTATTCCCCCTACTGCTTGGGTTAGGAGCCTTGGGGTTATCCTTGATTCTTCTCTTTATCTTACTCTTCATATCCAATTCATCAGCAGGTTCTGTCAGCCCAGCGGAGAACAGTGAAGGGTCTGAGACTCCCTGCACAGAAGCTGATGTACCACGTGCGAGGGTTTCATGGACACTGGCAGGAGATGTGAGACTGTGGGTCAGAGCCAAAGTACAGTTTACTACAGCAATAACAGTGGCCACATCATCAGCATTTGTGCCGGTTCTCTGAGCTCTGAGTCCCACGGGGGGATGCCCAGAGAGTCAGGTGATAGCTGCCCATGCAGTGGGTTGAAGTACAACACAGGAACCCTGACATTTGGGAATTCAGATCTTTTACAATAGACAGTAAGCCTGGCTAGCCTTTGCTTTGTAGGGTATACTTACTTCCTAGGGCTACTGTAATAAAGTACCACAAACTGGGGGTGGGGGGGGTGCAAAAACAGAAGAAATTTATTCTCTCATAGTTTAGGAAGCCAAAAGTCCAAAATCAAGTTGTTGGCAGGTTTAGTTCTTTCTGGAAGCTCTTGAGGGAGAATCTGCTCCACACCCCTCTCCTCACTTCTGGGGTTCCTTGGTTTGCAGGGACATCACTCCAATCTCTGCCTCCATTGTCACGTGGTATTCTTCCTTATATGTCTCTGAGTGTTCATATGGCCTTGTTAAAAGGACACCAGTCATTAGATTTAGGGCCCACCCTAACCCAGTATAATGTCATCTTAGTTCATTGTATCTGCAAAGACCCTATTTCCAAATAAGAAAGAGGGTCACATTTTGGAGGTCCTGGGAGAGAAAGAAGAAAGGACAGGTGTCACAGTCTTTTATACTCTAATCAGAGAGGTGACATCTGGGGTTATCTTTGTGGTTGTGTGATGTATACATTTGCATAGAGCCCTGTGCTTTAAAAAGCCCACAGTTGGCTTAATGCTCTAGTTTCTTAATATTTTTGGTAATTCTTGAACCAAGGGCTCTACAGATTCATTTTGTACTGGGCCCTACAAATGACATAACTAATGATGTCCTATCACTCTTGTGATAGTCTTTTGGCTAGAACTGAGTCTTTGGATTCAGCCTACACTTAAGGGGAGGGACTTATAAAATGTGTAAATACCAGTAGGCAGTGAACATTGGGAGTCAATTTAGAGGCTTTCTACCACGTTCTGCCCACCCGCTCCAGTGATTCACCTCCTTCCTATGTGCCAAATATACTCACCACCTCCCAAGGTCCCCCAAATTCTCGTCCAACTATAGCATCACCTCAACCCTTAGAATCTCAACATCTAAATCAGGTCCAGAGGTGAATGAGACTCTCTGTGCACTTTTCCTTAAGTACAACCCTTTGAGTATCATTTCTATCTGTGAGCTGTGAGACTAGAGACAAGTTATCTGACTCCATGCACCCACCACACGATGGTGAGACAGGCATAGGAAAGCTGCCATAGACAAGTTAGTTCAAATTGGGTGAAAGTGGAAGTCACAGAGGAGTTCTCAATCCGTAGCAATATTGAAGTTCAGCCAGGCAAAGACTGAACGTTCCTTGGGTCTCAAGTTCTGGGAATAATTCTCCAGGGCTTTTAGTTCCAACCTCTGAACTGTTGGTTCCATTCTCTGGTTTATCCTTCCTTTCTTCATAAAAGGTAGCATGTGTTTGGAGGTGAGTACTTTTCTTAGCCTGCTTTCTGCAAGTAGAAATTTGGGGGTCCAGTGATCTCTTTTCATTTCATATGATCTGTCCTTTTAGATTAAATCTGCAAGTGTTTTACTGATACAATTCTCTCAAGTCTTTCTTGAATTCCTGTGAAACTCATTGGATTTTATTCCATTAGATAAAACCACAACCACAAGTCTCTTTGACATAAACTCTTCTCTTCTCTACCTTTCTTTGCCCATCCTTTGCATCCATCCATATTTTTATTTTTTAAATTTAATTTAATTTTTAAAATCAAATTAAAAAAATTTAAATTTAATTAAAATTGAATTCAAGCCCCAGCGTGGGGCTTGAACTCATGACTCAGATCTAGAGCTGGATGCTCTACTGACTGAACCAGTCAATTGGCCCCATCCTTTTAAAAACTGTAAACCTTACCTCACATTATTCTCTATTCTCCTTCCTTTCTTTATGGCATTTATTACCATTCAATATGTCATATGTTTTACTTATTTGTTTTAATTATTGTCTGTTCCCTCATTTTTCTACTCCAATTATAATACAAGCTACGACAAGACAGTGAATTTTGCTAGTTTTGTTAACTATTTTATCCACAGTGATTAGAACTATGTCAGACACATTCCAAACAAATACTGAATAAATAAGCTAATTTCAAAAAGGATTTGAAGAGTTTCAA
This sequence comes from Meles meles, assembly GCF_922984935.1. Taxonomy (NCBI): domain Eukaryota; kingdom Metazoa; phylum Chordata; class Mammalia; order Carnivora; family Mustelidae; genus Meles; species Meles meles. The sequence goes on along the minus strand of NC_060067.1, from coordinate 109,600,639 downwards.
AACAGACATCCATCTGCTGTGAAACCTTGTAACATACAGAAATATGTGAAAGACCACCTGCTCATGAAGCAAAATCAATAGAGATGACTTTGGATGTCCTGATAAGAGAGGATTAAAAAATTAAAATAAGGGGGCGCCTCGGTGGCTCAGTGGATTAAGCCGCTGCCTTCGGCTCAGGTCATGATCTCAGGGTCCTGGGATCGAGCCCCGCATCGGGCTCTCTGCTCTGCAGGGAGCCTGCTTCCTCCTCTCTCTCTGCCTGCCTCTCTGCCTACTTGTGATCTCTCTCTGTCAAATAAATAAATAAAATCTTTAAAAAAAATTAAAATAAAATAGTTACCCCAACATACACCAAAAAAGACAAACAAAATACATTTCTAACAACAAAGAACACTAGTACAATCACATGCACACACACACGGATTGACACATAGAATTTGCCAATCATTGTTGTGAATAACCAATAATTCTCTAATGAGGGGGGAGAGATGTCATCAAATTTGAAATTATATTATGGAAATTATTTGGAGTAATATATAACTTATAAATAATATATATATTTATAATATAAATATAAATAGTTATAACTTATTATTTTGTCCATACTGGATTATGATAAGGTTATCATTTTCTTCTGTCTTATATCTTCAATATGGTCACTAAAAATATTTAATGATCTTTGTTTTGTACTTATAATAATTCTGAATTAAATTCTGCAAAACCCCTCTGTTACTCTTCATGTTTTCAATTCCTGATTGATTTATTTGGCTAATACACTTGAGGTAAAATAGTCTGTTTTCAAGTTCAGTTCTTGGTATAGAAATCAGTAATAGAAATCAGTAAAAATACCAGCAATTCAGAATTGGGTTTTTAGGTTAGAAGCTGCATTTTTATCTTCTCCCAGAAGTAGAATCGCATCCAAAAGGGAAAAGGTCAGTCCCACTGCATTTTGATTTTCAGAGTTTGAGCTCCTCCTTAGAAGCCAGCTGAGTATAACCAGGGGATGGATCTGGGGCCCCGAGCTTCTTGTGGAACAGTTGGTGGTCTTGCTGTATGTCAAGGCTTCTCTGGTTTCCTGTCAGTGCCTGACATCTGCATGAATTGACATCTCAGATAGTGTTTGCTATGGCTCTGTAAATAGTAATGGTTGTGCTGGGTTGGTTATTGGACAATGTAGACTTGTTTTGGGCGTCAATCCATTGCTGAGGTACCAGCTTTTTCATGATGGGAAAGAACCTCACTTAGGAGGGCTTCTTGAAGAGAAGTGAGTAGCATGTTCAAGCCAGAGAAGGGTGATGTTAAAGTTTCTCCATTCCACTGGTTCTTTTAGGAAGTATCCTCATACTGTTGGGTTAGACTACTGGTATAAGCTGAATTTTGTCCCCCCTCACTCCAACCCTAACCCCCAGTATGTCAGAATGTGACCATACTTGACACAGGTTCTTTACAGAAGTAATTTAGTTAAAATAAGGTCATCAGTATGGGCCCTAATCCAATATGACCAATGTGCTTATAAGAGTAGGAAATTTGAACACAGAGTTGTACAGAGGGAAGATGATGTGAAGATATAGGAAGAAGACAGTCATCTGTAGAAACCAACCCTGCTGACACCTTGATCTGGAACATCTCGCTCCAGATTGTGAGGAAATAAATTTCTATTGTGTAATCCACCCAGCCTCTCATACTTTATTAATGGCAGCACTAATAAACTGTGAATTCTCATCTTCCTTTGTCTTCTGAATGCTACTGACTCACCCGGATCTTTTTAGGGAGGAAGCTGGAAGTGTGGTCTGAAGGTCTTTGGTTTCCATAGAAGCAGCTGACAGTATCAAACAGATAAACCAGGGCTGTGCCTTCTCCAGACTGTGGTAGAGCAGGGCAAGCACCTACCTCCTCATTTTAGCCCCCCATCATGTTTCTGCCCAAAGAACAAACACATTAATTCTTTTTCTTTTTCTTTTTCTTCCTCTTTTGCTTCTGCCTCCATTTTCCCCCATTCTATAAACTGCCAAGATCCTACTGGTCAGCATCCAATCCCAGTTAATTATCTAGTTGTCTTGCATCACCCAAGAAAAGTGGCTAACAGAATGACTACAAATAATTTAAAACACTAGTGATAGTAAATGATTTTTCCCAACAGAGACCTATGAAGGAAGCACCTCATCTTTAAATCATATGCATCTCATCCTGACATGACTTTGTCAAGATAGACTCATTACTTACACATCTGAACCATATCTGATGTAGATCCCCACACTGTTCTTTCCTTTTCTTTTTGTAGATCCTGGTCACAGTGGGAACCATGATCTCTCTGCTTTGCATCTGGCTGAATTCCCAGAGCTTCCATTTCCATGTGGCACATCTTTATGCTCGCTTTGGGTATCCCAGTGCCCAGCTTATTGTTGGACAGAGATACCTGAAAGGTAACTTCTTTGTTTCTCTGGTGTGCATTTTACCAGGCAGTGGCAGGGTGTGGGGGCTGCGGCGCAGGGTGAAACTTGCTGGTTGGATTTCTGTATCTGTAGGATTATAGAATATTTTAACGTCAAGCAGTTGAAAGAGTCCTCTTTCTTCTATGATATCTTTTTGTTTTACCCAGGAGCTGGTGTGGTGAAGGATGAAGAGATGGCAATGCATTGGTTTAGGTAAGAAAGATACTAACTACCAAAAGCAGAATTGCGGAGTTATTTCAGGAAGTACTGAAATATAAAATCTTAGGATTTTGGTGCTTTTTTCCTAGAATGAAAATAAGATAGAGATATTAACTCCCTTAATATTAAAGTCTTGCTAACTTCTCTATTTTTTTCACCTATGGAGAGGCAGGAGTAGTGGTGGAGGGGATGTGGCTGATGCATTGAAAAACAGTCTACACCACACAAGCAAAGAACAGATTAGCTTTCAAAGAGCTAAATCAGAGCATGTGTAACATTCTAGGTCAAGAGTCAGCACATCAGTAGTTTTATTAACAGTGCTCTGTGTTAGCATTACCTTGCTTATTAAAATTTTGAGCTCTTGGGGCGCCTGGGTGGCTCAGTGGGTTAAAGCCTCTGCCTTCGACTCAGGTCATGATCCCAGGGTCCTGGGATCGAGCCCCGAATCGAGCCCCGCATCGGGCTTTCTGCTCAGCAGGGAGCCTGCTTCCCTTCCAATCTCTCTGCTTGCTTCTCTGCCTGCTTCTCTGCCTACTTGTGATCTCCATCTGTCAAATAAATACATAAAATCTTAAAAAAATTTTTTTTTGAGCTCTTGACCATGAGACACATTAATTTGAAATTTCAAAGTAGAAGTACATATTACTTATTGTTCAGCCCATTTTTTGGCTTCAATTTTATTCAACTGGTTTGTATTCAGTGTTCTAAATTTTTCACAGCTTTCTCAATTCTGAGTGTGTAGTATTGGCCTGATAAGTCCTCACAGAAAAACACCCATATTATATGTTCAGTTTGAGAAAATAAGAATGACTTAGGAAACAAACACTGGAAACCTTCACTGTACAATCTAGAGGTTAAAAAATGGAAATAAATAGGCTCTGAGGTGTTAGAAATTCCATTTTATATGGAGACTGTGATAGAAAATAAGGACAAGTTAGGGGCAAAGCTAGAGTCACTTAATATAGAGAATCGGCCTTGAGTTCATGCAGTCTCAATTTATTTTAAAGTGGAATTTTGTTACAGTACTCTTTGAGATGTAATGTCCAATATGGCGTCCTCTAGCCACAAAGAGCATGTGAAATGTGGTTAGTCTGAACAGAGATAGAAAATACACACTGGATTTCCAAGATTTAATTTGAAGAAAGGAATATAAGTTTTATCATTAATAATTCTTTATATTGATTATATGTTGAATGATAATGCGACAGAGTTAAATAAAATATATTATTTAAATTAATTTTATCTATTTCTTTTAAAATCTTTAATGTGTCTACCAGGAAATTCAAAATTATGCATGGGTTGCATTATATTTCTATCAGAAGATGCTGACGTACAGTCTTTTATATCCTGAGAAGTGTTCAATTATCTGAGAGAGAAGTGAACACATTCATGGCTTTGCTCTTACCCAGGAACCGATGAGCTCATTCTTCTAAGATGTTGCCTTTCTTCTTTCTAGAGTAGTGGTTGACAAACTTGGTGACATTATCAGAATCCCCTGGTGAGCCCTGAAACATGTTGATGCTTGGCTCCAGATTGACTTCAGTGAGCAGAAAAAGCTCCCTGAGTGACTGTAAATGTGTAGCCAGGTCAAACCACCACTCTAGAAGTCTACAGTGGTTAGAGTAAGCACAAACCAGCAGAGGCAGCCATTTCAGGAACCCATTTCAACACAAAGTTTAAAATGGATATTCTGATAAAGTTCACCTGCCAACAGAAGAACAAACTTTGAGAATCAGGAAGGGAATGACGTGGCTCTCTTAGAGGAGCTACATGTGGTTGGTGATTGACTACTTGTTATAAATGCAACATCTGAGACCCTAACCCAGCCCTACTGAAGCAGAAACTTCATTTCAACAAGGTTTTAGGTGACTAGTATGTGCATTAAACTTAGCCTATACAGTATTTTGGAGGCCAGGTTCTTTCTTTCATGAGACCATACAATTAAAAGCCAATTTATATCCTGAGAAGTGTTCAATTATCTGAGAGAGATAATCTTTCAATCTATCTGAGAGAGAAAAATCTTTCCGTCTTTCGGTGATGGCTTCCCTCGTCAGGAATGGGGTGGAAAAGCATTACAAAAATGAGATTTTCTCTTGTTCTGTAAAATATAATTTATAGTTTATGACTTGTGAAATAATTTATGTTTAACAAGAAAAACACTGAAAAAAAACCCCAAAACTCACCTATGTCCTATCTCACAGTAAAGACTACTGTAAATATTTTGATGGGTATTCTTCTAAACTTTTTTCAACTAATATATGAATGATATTCCTTAATTTACTTGAAGATTTCTGTATTTTATGTTTAGTCCTTTTTCCTAGCTTCTTACTATCACAAATTGCTTTTGGAAAGAGCCTTTCTTTCATATATATCTTTTTGAACATCTAATTTCATTACTCCCCCCCCAAATCACCAAAGATAGAATTATTAGTTCAGACAAGGATCATTTCTAAAGCTTTTGGTACATATTGCAAAACTATTCTTTTTTTAAAAATATTTTATTTATTTATTTGAGAGAGAGAGTGAGCAAGCAATAGAGAGCAAGTGAGCATGAGTAGGGAACAAGCAGACTCCCCCTAAGCAGGGAGCCCTAAGCAGGTCTTAATTCTGGGACTTCAGGATCATGACCTGAGCCGAAAGGCAGATGCTTAACTGAGTGAGCCACCCAGGCTCCCATTAAAACTATTCTGAAAGGTTGTCTAAGTCCACTCTAGTGCATGTTCATGGATTTACCGTATTGTTTTTAATCACTTGTTAATCTTTGCCAACTTGAATAACAAAATAAGATGTCTCATTTAAAACTTTTCATTTTTATCATATGTGAAGTTGAACATTTTTTTAAAACATCTGCTGTAATTTCAATTTCTTTTCCTGCAAATTGCCTGTTCATGTTGTCTGCCCATTTTTCCTTTGGATTTTATTTTCTTACTCATTTTTCAAAATATTCATGCATGAAAAATAGCAAACTTTTGTACACTTTTGTGTACTTTTTATACACTTCCTTGTATTTCTGACAACTTTTTCCCCAATCGTAATTAACTTAAAAAAAAACTGCAAAGAAGATAATGATTATATAATTCATATTGCCCTGTATGATGGCCATTTAAATTTAAATAAAATGAAATTAAAAAATCAGTTCGTGGGGTGCCTACCTAGCTCAGTCGGTTAAGTGTCAGACTCTTGATTCTGGTTCAGGTCATGATCTCAGAGGTGTGAGATCAAGCCCTGCATTGGGCTCTCTGTTGGGCATGGAGCCCACTTAAGATTTTCTCTCTCTCTCTTCCAAGACACCTCCTCCCATAAACAAACAAACAAACAAATAAATATTTACCTCTTTAGTCACACTATGTACATTTCAAGAATTGAATAGCCACAGGTAGCTAGCCGCTACTGTATTGGACAGAACAGATATAGAATATTTCTATCTTTGGAGAAGGTGCTATTGGAAAGTACTGGCATATTACATTTATATTACAGCAGTTGGAAATAGGGCTTAAGGATCAGCTAACATTTTACTGAATTCCCAACTCTTCCAGATGGTTCTTTCCTGTATTTTGATTTCCTGTGTGTTTTGGAGAGAAGAGTATAATTATTTTGATATTTGGAAAAGCTGATGAATGGGTTTAGAGCAAATAAGTGACTTGAATATTCTTACATTAGTTTTTTTTTTAAAAAGTACTGCACATGTTTCAAATGAGAGATATTTCTTAATGAGAGAGACTTATTAACGTTTGTCTAGATCTATGATAAGATGGTTCCCAGTAATGGTTACATATTTGTGTTGACACTGCCCTTGTTTTACTAAGGAGATGCTTTTTCGAGGGACTGTTTCCTTGTTTTTTATTGCATACTCACTCCGCACTACCCTTCCAGCCCATATAACCAGTCCCCTTTTCTTTTCCTTTCTTTTTTAGACAAGCCGCCAAGCAGGACCATCCCCATGCTTCCTTTAACCTTGCAGTAGGAAAACTGAAAAACATGACTGGGTCCATGGAAGTAGGGTAATGAAATTAGCTGTCTTTCCCCTTTGAGCTGAGGTGTCATTCCTTCTAAACCTGCCCCCATATATTATTTGCATTTGACAGACAAAAGTGTTTTATATATAGTTCACTTCCTACTCTTGCCTTTTTATGTACTTACATTGTTATGAGTTATGATAAAAGTCACAAAGTAAGGGAATCCAAGATTCATACATGTGCATAGATTCCACTGATGATATTCTTAAGACATTCCATGAACCTGAGATGAAAGGCCAGGTTATTTCATGGTCCTTACAGTCTCCTGTACCCTGTATGTATCATCTTTATGGCCTTATGCCTTTTACATATAAACGGAATGAAGCATATAAAAATATAAGTGGATAGTTCTCTTTGGGCACAAATTCTTCTTGTGTCTATTGCACTAATTCTCTTCTGGTTACTTATAGTCATCAAGAGAAGTACAGCTATTTTCTCTGGAGGTGTTCTTAATGTTTTTGAATAGTCCATAGTCTGTGACATTTTTTATACAGCTATTTTGAGGCAGAGACATTTTGATAGGGTCCCCAAAACAAACCATTACACTTTCAGCTTGTTTTTTTCCCCAGTAATGTAACTGACATATATTCCATTACCAAGTAATGTGTACAACCCCTTCTTTCAAACCCTATCCCTTAATCTACCTCAGACGGATGGATAGACAAGGTTCAGAAAGAGGGAGTCTCAATGAGGCACTAATGGATAGAGTGAGTCTTGGGGATTGATATACCACTCAGGGATATTGGTTGCATGCATTACTTGGTAATGAAATTTTGAAATGATCTCTTTGAGGCAGCCAAGTCAAAATGGTGTAGTCAGTATGTTCCCTTATTACTGACGGTTACTAGTTTTACAACTGATGGACAGGCATGTTGAACGGGGCCCTTCTCTAATTACCACTTCCAAACCAAAATATGGAATTTGCTTGCAAAAAGGGGTCTCAGACATTACCTAAGAGTCTTGGCTAGAAAAACTCTTCTAAATAGGGAAAAAAATCCAGCCAGAATCTGAAACTCTAAGACTATTTCTTCGGGTGGCTTTGGTTTTATTATGAAGACACTTACGAGGAAACCCCGATGAAATGGCACGTGTTTCCCTCAATACCTTAGAATGAGTCCAAACAGGTGTTAACCTTGCCCTTAGCCTAAACTTTGGATGCACAGGTGGTTTTGGTTTACTTTTCTTTCCACGTGACTAAACAACCGCCTTTTCTAGGGATGTAGAGATACTCCTTAAAGTTGCTGCAAGACAGGGGGTCCAAGAAGCCCAGGAACTTCTGGAGAATGTTATTTGGACTAGAAGCAACCTCTCGCCAACTCAAAGAATGAGGGTTTTTTACAAATCCTAGTATGTGAGCTCCGTGCTCTTTCTGGATGGGGACGCTTCCCTCTCCCTCACTCCCTGCGGCCTTCCAAAGTTTACTGGAACTTTCAGTGGAAGTGGCTTTTAGTTATAGTTTTATATGCTGCTGCATCACCAATTTGCTGTTCGAAATCTTTTAAGCATGGTGTTGCTTGTGCTTTCCTGGGATTCAAGTTTGACCTCTTGCGGACGGAAGAGTATTTTGTTTGGATTTCATTACTGCTTACCTCAGCTTAGTTTCAAGTCAACGAGCATTCTATGAAGTGGTAGGAGGGAAAAAAAGTAAGAAACCTGTCACCAGAGATTTGGCTTCTTAGATGTGTTAGTTGGCACCCACAGATCACTGAAGGAGCTAAACTCGTCATTAGGCTGATCTATGGCATGTGGTGTTCTGCTTAAAATAAACCTGTTTTCATGTCTCTACATTTCAATGATCTGCTCTATTAGGTTTCTATGGTATCTTATTATATTACTTTTGTATTACTTTGTATAAAAAGTCCTGTATGTGGAAAAAATAAAAAGGCTGTGAATATTGCCAACAAAAGATAAAAAGAATAAAGTATAAGAGCTCACATTTACTGAGCACCCGCCATGTTGTAAGGTTTTGTCCTAACTGCTTTTAAGTATTTTAGCATTCACTAAAGCCTTATGATGTGGGAAACAAAGGCAGAAAAAAAGTATTTAATTTCCTTACTATCTACAGCCCATTGACAAGTTCTTGAAACAGGCAGAGGAATATAGGGACTCAACTGCCTCAATGTTAATACTTTGCTAAGGGCAAAAGACAACCTTAGCCCAACCTCCAGGATCCTGTAAGTGCAACTTAACATATAAAAATTCCTTAGGAAACTCCCTTTATCTCTATTCCACAAGATACGTGTTGGCACGTATCATCCCCCAAGTATGTGACCCACCGATATATAGCTGAAGGGTCTTATGGTTCAGGTATTATTAGACAATAACAAATGACCCTTTCCCAACAATAGCTAGCCCCCTCCAGTTCCTGGAAACCTTGCTTCCAAAATTCCTTAGAGACTTCTGCTATCACTAACCGCCTCCAGACTGGAAAGTACAAAAGGGGCCACTTCTCATGACCCCAGTGTAGCTCTTTCTGCCCATGAGTCCTTTCCCTGTGCTTTAATAAAATCACCTTTTTGTACCAAAGACATCTCAAGAATTCTTTTGTGGCCATTTACTTTGAACCCTAATGTCTTTCCTACATCATTATCATTCCCATTTTACAGGTGTGGGAATAAAGTTGTAGAAGTCAAGTGATATGTGCAGGATCATAAAGTGAGCGATAGGATAGGATTTTGAAATTTATTTTTTAATATTTTATTTATTTATTTGACAGAGAGAGATCACAAGTAGGCAGAGAGACAGGCAGAGAGAGAGGAAAGGAAGCAGGCTCACCACTGAGCAGAGAGCCTGACGCAGGACTCAATTCCAGGACCCCGAGATCATGACCCGAGCTGAAGGCAGAGGCTTTAACCCACTGAGCTACCCAGGCACCCCAGGATTTTGAAATTCTTAGCTAGTTCTACTAACATTACTCTCCCAAATCTCTTTCCTAACAATTACAAAGATTCCCCAAGAGTAGTTAATTGGTTTATAGTACATAGTGAGAACTTACCTTAGCCAATAAGGCAGCCACATTTTCTAAAAGTATTTTTTCTTTTTCTTTTTTCTTTCTCCCTTCTTCCTCTCTTCCTTCCTCTCTCCCTCCCTTCCTCCTCCCTCTCTCTGTCTCTTTCCCTCTTTCTCTCTCTCTCTTTCTTTTTCTTTCTTTCCTTCATATGAATTACATATTCCTAAACTTCTAAAGTGGCATTTTTAACCTTAAATATAGTTACATTTGTTTATTGCATTTAGATTATAGCACAATTCTCTTCTGGGAATATAAATTCAGAAACATGTGAGGATGACAGAAGTGTTAAACCAGAATTCAATAAAATGATTAAGCTGTATGTTTAAAATACTTGTTTCACTTTTAAGTTTGAGTATCAAGTTTATACTGTAGACACATTCAAGATGACTGAATCTTAGTCAATCTTCTTTGAAGTCGCTTAAATCCATAAAGCTGAACAAAAATAAAAATGGCTGCGCTAACGCTGTGGTGAAGTTCTATTTTAAAGTAATCTCTTTCCTCTCTTCCCCAATTTCCCAACCCTCCCCTCCTCTTTTCTTAGCCTTTTGTTTTGGGACTCCTGTACCACAAGATGAAGGGCTGGTAGCACTTACACAATTCCTGTCAAAACGGGCTAGATCTGATTCCTTATAACCTTCCCCTCCCCCAGCCCCTTCTTATGGGAGGGCCCGCAGTTTTTGAAGGCCATAACCTGCCATAACCTCCTTTGCCCAGCAAAGCAATAAAGCTATGTTCCTCTTTATCCCAAACTCTGTCTTCACGTTGTATTTAGACTCCGAAGCATGGGGCGGGGGTGGTTTTATTAACACTTTTTGTCCAAACTTGCTCAAACTCAGAAAGATGTAGATGAAATGGTCCAAAACTGTTTTTTCTTCCGCTTTCGTAGTTCATGAAGCAATTAAAACCCTTTCAATATAGAAAATCCAAAATCCATACACTAAATTCTTCACTTGAACCGTTGTTAAGTGTTTTTGGCCTCCCCAGAACCAATTCTCAGTTTTCTTACATTTTCCCAGAGGACACAATCTGTACTGCTTGAGATAAAGCTGGGGAAATTTTATCCTGAACCATGAATATCCATTTGCATAATACTAGGGCAATCATTTCGATCACCATGTAAATATGTACTTTTTAAAAAAACTTTCACAATGATACCACTTTACTGCATTTTTTTTTTAAGATTTTATTTATCTGTCTGACAGAGAGAGACACAGTGAGAGAGGGAACACAAGCAGGGGGAGTGGGAGAGGGAGAAGCAGGCTTCCCGCTGAACAGGGAGCCTGACCCCAGGATCCTGGGATCATGACAGGAGCCCAAGGCAGATGGTTAACAACTGAGGAGCCCCACTGCATTGCATTTTAAAGTAGTATTTCAAAGGCTTGTTTATAGTGACAACAAAAGCCCACCATTTTGAAGCTACCATAGAAATATTCACTACAGGGTGTTCAATGTCTTTATTTTTAAAAATTCCTTTAGTTGACATCTACAAATATCTCCAACCAGCGTTGGTTTTAGGTATTTTACAGTTTAATACGTGTTCTGACAGCTCTTCGTTGCTGAAATAAAGTGTGGTAGAATAATTCAAGTATTAAAAAAGTATAACTGCAATTAGAAAGGTGAGGTAAGGACTCACTATAAAACCCCTTCGATTTCAACTTTCTTACTACTTGAGTGTTAAATAGAGCATGACTGCCAATCCACTGAACCTGCGGAAGCCAAATCCTTCATGCAAAACCAGAGTGTGAAAGATCAGACCTCCTTGACTCCAAAGCTCTTCTCTCTTTCCTTTCTGTAGTTGGGGAAAGATTCGAGGGGGAAAAGCAAGAAATAAGAAAGAAATTGAAGGGAGATGGGGGAGAGAGGGAGACAGAGAAGACAAATTTGTAAATATTTGTCGGCTTCAAGAGAACCCAGATTTTGCTTTCCTCCTTCCTTCCTCTTTGCTCCTTATAAACAACATTGACAGACTCTGCTCTCTTCTATATTCCCCCACTTTCCTGCTGAACTCTTTGATACATTGATCTTTTTCCTTTTTAAGGCAAGTCTGCCTTGATGTCAATATACAAAAAAATATTTTACAATCAAGTATAGATTTATGGTACAGAGATTTTTAAAAAATAATTTATTTATTCATTTGAGACAGGGATATATATATATAGAGAGAGAGAGAAAGAGAGAGAGAGAGAGAACGAGAGCATGAGCAGGGGGAAAGGAGAAGCAGACCCCCCCAAGGAGCAGGGACACCCCTCCCCCCGCCCCCACGTGGGGTTGGACGTGGGGCTCCATCCCAGGACCTGGAGATCATGACCTGAGCCGCAGATGCTTAACCATCTGAGCCACCCAGGTGCCCTTATGGTACACAGACCTTCAGCCTACAACTCAATGAATTTTGTAGATGTATCATCTGCATAGGCAACACTCAGAGGATTTTGATTTCCAATATTCCTTCTTAGTCAGTTCCTCTAAATAGCCACTCTCCTGTTATCTATCACTTTGGATTAGTTTTTCCTGCTTTTGAATGCTGCCACATTTGTGTATAAATTTGGTTATAAAAATTATACTATATAGTCTGTTGTATCTCTATTCATGCACTCATGCTTGTTGTAAGAATTATCTTTGTTGCCTGCAGTTGAAGTTAGTTCATTCTCTTTCCTGCCCAATATTCCAGTGTATGCTTCCACCACAATATAAGCTTTCTACTTCTTATAGGCATTTAAGTTGTTTCCAGTTTCTGGCAATTATTAAGAGAATGCCTATGAACATTTTTGTAAATGTCTTTTGATAGATATATACACTCATTGATTTCAGATGTGTACCCAGTAATGGAGCTGCTGGGTTAGAGGGTACACATAGGTTCAGCTTTAGTTTGTTCTGCCAAATATTTTTGCAAAGTGGTTTTGCCATTTTACATTCCCACCACCAATTTTTTGAGAGTTCCAATTTCTCCACATCTTTGTCAACATTTGGATAGGTCAGTCTCTAAATATAAGCTCTTCTGGTCATTGCAGAGAGTTATCTTACTTATTTATCTTACTGTAGCTTCAATTTGCATTTCTCTGATGAGTAATTATGGGGATCACATCTGTTTGAAAGTGTGAAGGGGGGTCTTAAATGTGGCGTGTATTGGGGCGCCTGGGTGGCTCAGTGGGTTAAAGCCTCTGCCTTCGCTCAGGTCATGATCCCAGGGTTCTGGGATAGAGCCCCTCACTGGGCTCTCTGCTCAGCAGGGAGCCCGCTTCCCCTTCTCTCTCTGCCTGCCTCTCTGCCTACCTGTGATCTCTGTCTGTCAAATAAATAAACAAAATCTTAAAAAAAAATGTGGCATGTATTGCACGCCACATTCTCAGAGGGATTTGGGGTAGACTAACAGTACAAAACTAAAGAGTGAATAGATGGCTTCCAGTGGTCTGAACAGAGGTAGGGTTTTGGTGGTAAGTTGTCACCATAGGATTTCCTGGGATACTGGATATAAGCTTAGTCAAGAAAGCAAAGAGAATTATAACTGGTAGTTTAAACAGAATAACTTTATTATAATTGTGCTTTATTACCCAGATTCTTGTTGGGTACAATCTATACATACTGCTTTGGTAAGAAATATCAAATCAGTCCATATATATGTTATTTAGTAAGGTTCATTGAATCTTGATTCAAAAATGAAAATACTGTATTTTAAACTTTATTGTATAGTGTTATTTGGCATATGACAAAAACTGAGTTGAACTGTTGGCTTACCCAATTTACCCTAAGGCAGCGCCAATATCTGAATGAACTTTCTGGACTCTTGGCCTAGGGTCCAATTTAATATTAGAAGGTATTAATGTAGCACTTTCAATTCTTCTTTTTTTTTTTTTTAAGATTTTATTTATTTACTAGACAGAGATCACAAGTAGGCAGAGAGGCAGGCAGTGGGGAGGGAAGCAGGATCCCTGCTGAGCAGAGTCCGCTGCAGGGCTTGATCCCAGGACCCCAGGATCATGACCTGAACTGAAGGCAAAGGCTTAACCCACTGAGCCACGCAGGAGCCCCAGCACTTTCAGTTCTTAATGAGACTTTGATATCTATCCATTTTCATGTGTTTTTGCTAAAGAAAGCAGAGTAAATCCTTCTCTTGTTCTTCTACCTAAAGCTCATTCTCTTCTCTCAAGAAAGCAGGAGAGCATACTTGGAAATGTGCCCGTTTTGGAAATGATGGCACTCATTTTGCAATCTTGAACAAATGGCATAACCTTTCAAAGCCTGCATTCTTTCAGCTGTGCAATAACCACTACCCCCCAGTGTTGTCGTGAGGATGACACAAGCTCATGATTAAAACAGCACACAGCACAGTCCTTTGCCTGAAGTGATCACATTGAAGGTGAGCACATTAAAGTTGTCTCGCATGAGAAAATGAGAGACGAGCCATTTTCTGTCCGAAGAGGACTGATAATGAAGCAAATTGTGTTTAAGCTTCAGGGCCCCCTAGCAGGGAGTCAAAATAAGATATTCTGTCACAAACGTAGTCAAAATAAGATATTTTAACCGCGGTTGGCAAGGATCACTTACTCCTTTCATTTTGACTTGCTTTCTATCACATTTGCGCTTCCATCAACTGGCACTGGGGAGACATAAGCGTTTCTGGGCTTCGGTTGTGGGAAAGTTGCATCTGGGAATGTGTTTAGTTTGGGCTTCTGGGATCTATTTGACTCACACTTCTACATGTAGTTGAGTTACTGCTAGCTGTCTTGGTGTTAGAATAGCTTCCAGAGGGGTGCCTAGGTGGCTCAGTGGGTTGGAGCCTCTGCCTTCGGCTCAGGTCATGATCTCAGGATCCTGGGATGGAGCCCCTCATTGGGCTCTCTGCTCAGCAGGGAGCCTGTTTCCTCCTCTCTCTCTGCCCGCCTCTCAGTCTGCTTGTGATCTCTGTCTGTCAAAATTAAAAAAAAAAAAAAAAAAAGAATAGCTTCCAGAAAAACTCCAGCTTCCATTGTGATTTGTTTAGGTGCAAGACCAGAGGTGTGGTCAAGCTGCTGAATGTGTGTATAGTACTTGAGATCAGGAGCCTGTCGGGGGCGGCAGAGGAAATGATTTGATATGTACTCATCTAGATGCAACTGGTAGAAAATTCCCCTTAACCCTAGAACTCACATGTTAAAGAAACTTGACAAAAGCCTTCCTGATATTGACCACAATGGTACAAATGTATATGAAGTTAGCAGTAAAGAGTTGTGAAGCTGAAAGAACGTTTTTATGCCACCAGTAAATTTTGAACAAAGCAGCTTACAGAAATATTGAAGTCTATTCTCTCTACGGAAATTACAAAAGAAGTGTCATACAAAAGTGGCTCAAAGGGCATGAAGTTCAAAGAACAGTATAAAAGACCAATGGAAGTATGTCAGGAAGTTAATAAAATTATTTTTTTTTCTGGATGTTAACAGTGTCTGTCAGTTTTTTATTTGTTATTTGTTGCGATTTCTTTTCTTAGTCCTTGATACACTTGTAGTCATTTTTGGATTCACAAGTTTGCCCTTTTTTTTTCTATAAGGAACCTTCAAATTGTATAAACTTCTGGGGCACGCTACTGAATCCACTCATTTGTGATCATTTCTACCCAGTAGCCAATGAGCCAGAAGGACCTTGTTAGACACACCACAGTTTGTGGGTTTCCTTGGCTGTGAGTTCTGAAGCACCACGAAACTGAGAAACCTAAACTATGTCATAGTTGTACCGATGGGATTTTTAAAAATTTTATTCTACGTAGCAGATGAACATGGCTGGGAGAGAGGCAAACCATAGAACAGACTATTAAGTATAGAGAATAAACGGAGGGTTGCACAAGGGGGGATGGGTGAAATGGGTGATGGGCATTAAGGAGGACAGGTGTTGTGATGAGCACTGGGTGTTGCATGTGAATGATGAATCACTGAATCCTGCACCTGAAACTAATTACGTTAAGTACCTGAAATTTAAATAAAAAACTTGGAAGAAAAAATTAAAATTTCATTCTGCCCTCACATTGCTTTATTTCCTTTTTGGCAAGTTGAATATTGGTTCTGCATTACTGAAGGAGAAAATGGGAGTTCTTAATCCCTTTCCTTCACAGTGTAAATACAGAGAAGACTTCGTAGATCTCTGGTCATGCACAGTGAGATAGCAAAGTGTCCATCAGACAAAAGGACCATGCCCAGAAATAAATTGTGAGAGAGTACAACAGCATAATCGTAATCACTTTGTGGGTAAAGAAACTGAGGCATAAGAAGGTCCAGTGGCTTTATCAAGGACATGGTGATTGGGATTAAATCCAACTAAACTCTGGGGGCACCTGGGTGGCTCAGTGGGTTAAGCCTCTGCCTTCAGCTCAGGTCATGATCTCAGGGTCCTGGGATCGAGCCCCACATCAGACTCTCTGCTCAGCGGGGAGCCTGCTTCCTCCTCTCTCTGCCTGCCTCTCTGCTTACTCGTGATCTCTGTCAAATAAATAAATAAATCTTTTAAAAAAAAAGAGTCTATTTCTAAAATCCAACTAAGCTCTGGATTAATGAAACTCTGCAACTCGTTGCTACCTTGCCAACTGATTCTCTTCAAAAACAAGAAGAAAGATTTACCTTGAATGTGCTTAGATATTGATGTTTCCTTGGCAACAGGTTTGAAGTTGAAAGCAAAACAGTGATTGAACATATGCAATTTTGTTATAAAACCATGGGCTCTGAGGCATTCGTCTCAGAGGCTCCTTCCCTTTGTTAATTGAAAAGAGAAGTTCTTCATGTTACATACTGCCGTGTGACAGTTATTTTAGAAAAATCTGTTTTCTAAACAGATTTTGAAGATCTGAGGCCATTTCTCTTGAAAATCTGAGGCCACTTCCCTTCCCTTATGAATCTCCCTCTGCTCTGCCTTTTTTACTTTCTTGAAGTAAATCAGAGCCATGTGTGTAATTAGCACTTAACACCCACCTCCTTGAGATCATCGTCAGTACCTGTCTCGAGTTGAAGGGATTTGTTACAATTTTGTTGCAATTAAATACAGACGAGTGTGAACATAAGGTATATTATTAATAGAATACCCATTTGTTTTTTTCTACATTCCTTGGTTAGGCCAAACCATTCCAGTGCTACATTCCTTGTATAATTTTGCTTTTAAAAAGAGGCGGGGCACCTGAGTTGCTCAGTCTGACTCTTGAGGTCAGCTCAGGTCATGATTTCAGGGTCTGAGATCCAGCTGTGGCCTGCATTGGGCTCTGAGCTCAGCAGGCAGTCGGCTTCAGGGTCTCTCTCTCTCCTTCTTCCTCTGCTTCCCACTCCCTCCCCCACCTCCCTCTCTTAAAAAAAAAAAAGTGCTGTTATTGAAATGCTTTGGTTTTAGGCCATCCAGTTCCTTTGAGGGATGCTGTAAGATAGAACTCCTAGAAACTACAAAGAGAGTTCACTACAGCTTTGTGAGTGAGTCACAGTGTGGACTGGGCCAGCAACATGAGTATCTCTAGGGAGCTGGTTAGAAACACAGAATCTCAACAGGCACCCCAGATCTATGGAATCAGAATCTGTATTTTAAGACTCCCAGGTGGCTTACACGCTTATTGAAATGAGATGCGCTGCTCTTCATTGCTTGGTCTCTTTTGTTGGTGACTTGCAGGGAAAGTTTATTTCAGATATAACCCAGCGGCTGAATTCCTGGGTTTGAGCGAAGTAAAGGGTTTGCTTGATTGGAGACTACCAGCTACCAGTCAGGTGCTTTTGGGAAATCCACCCAACTTCTTCCAGGCACTGTTTCTTCTCTGTAAAAGGGAGACTACAGTAGCACCTACTGCACGAAGGTGAATGCCCAAAATTACAGTTGCAAATGATAACCAATAAATGTTAGCTATTCTTCGTACTATCAGAAGTTTAATTTTGGTTTTTAATTGAATAGTTTGTTTTGTCTTACAGAATCACAACTGATCCTTTTGGGACAGGGGTTTAGAAAGTGGAGGAAATATAAAGCCAAATTTATAGCCCTTTCTAGCAGGTATTTGACTTTTTGACTGACCTTACTCCAGCTTCCTCTTATTTTTCATATATTTTTTTCTTCATTCCAATTTCCTTAGATATTTACGTTTCATTCTGTTTGCCATGGTATCTTCGTAAGCCACTTCAAAATCATTTTACACTGAGGTGTGACATAAAAGTAGCCATCACAATGACAAGTTTATTAGCCCACTACTTTCACTCCAGGTTACATTGATAGCCTTGTCTTATATATATATATTTTTTTTTTTTCTCTAAAACTCACTGTAGTTCTATTGGTTCACCTAATAAGCTTGTAAGGCGGGAGTGCTTACAATTGTTAAAGAAATGTTGTTGCCCTCATGCAACCTCATTTACCGCCCGATCTCTGGTATAGTATCTTACTCGTAATGAATGCATAGTATGTTTATTGAGTGAATGATTATATAGAAACTTACATCATATGTCATTTATACGTTTGTATCTGTTCATGATTGCTCTTTTTATTTTATTTTATTTATTTATTTGACAGACAGAGATCACAGTAGGCAGAGAGGCAGGCAAAGAGAGAGGGGGAGGCAGGCTTCCTGCTGAGCAGAAAGCCCTATACGGGGCTCAATCCCAAGACCCTGGGATCATGACCTGAGCTGAAGGCAGAGGCTTTAACCCACTGAGCCACCCAGGTGCCCCTCATGATTGCTCTTTAATTCAAACTGGAATGGGCATTCCTCATCTTTTGACTTGTCTAGCAGATAGGACTCAGGTCAAGTGCCACTCTCACCAGGAAGACCTTCTGGACCCGTCAGCCCAGACAAGGGGGCTCTGTCCTCTAAAAACTACGGAATTCACTGCTTGTCTCACTCAGCTGGCACTTGACATTCCCCCTCATATTGGTAGCTCTCCTTAAACGAGAGCACAAGCTTTAGAATCAAGAAGTCGTGGGTCCAATCCAATTTGGGCCACTTGCCAGCTGTGTGACTTTAGGAACAGCAGTTTCTCTCAGGCTATTCTCTCATCCATAAAATGGGAAAAACAAGGTGTCATATTGCTACAATAGGTAATGTATGTGGATGATTAGCACATTTCCTGGAGATATGGTCATAATCGTGTCTTTTTTCACAAATTAAATTCAACAACCTGCTCTCATGGAACCAGCAGGAAATTATTATCGGACTGTGAGTGAAGTACTAGTTCTGTAACTCTTGAGGATTCTTTTTGCCTCGGGCTCCCATGCTTGATGCAAGCTACTGGGGCTGTATCTATTGATGACTAGTGGTAAATGTAGCTGTGATTAAATATTGTCTAGGTTTCATGTCTAGATTTCATGACTCGTCAGGGGTGGTGGGGGAGGAAAGTAAGAAATAATTCCTGTTACCCAGGGAATGAGGTACAACACAGTTTCAAACTCTTCCTTGAGTCTCTTTTGTTGTTGTTGTTGTTTTCCCCCCCCCAAAATCGCCCCTTTTTTTATTCTGTGGGATAACTTTTCTTTTTTTACATTTCTTTTCCTAAGAATATGTTATGGATACCAACATCAATTTATTTCCAAAGGAGTGCTGTGCTGTGCTGTGGAGATATATATATCTCTCTACATGTATACATGTATATAGACATATCTATATATGTATATATACATTTTTTTTTCCTTTTGGAAGTCTTTAAAATAATCCCCAACCTCTCTGGGCTCTATGCAAGGTTCTGAAATGCAAAATGCATGAAAGCCAAATAAATCTTTGAGTGTGTGAGTTACGGAAAAGTGATTTATTGAGCCCATTCTCTTATTAGAGACTATACAAAATTATCCCATGAGATGCTTTTTTAAAAAATATTTTATTTATTTATTTGACAGAGAGAGATCACAACTAGGCAGAGAGGCAGGCAGAGAGAGAGAGGGAGGCAGGCTCCCCGCTGAGCAGAGAGCCCAATGTGGGGCTCGATCCCAGGACCCTGAGATCATGACCTGAGCCGAAGGCAGAGTCTTAACCCACTGAGCCACCCAGGCACCCCGAGATGGTTTTTCTATACACAAAATCCTTGGGGATATGGATATAGTCTACTATGAAATTGATCTGTATAGTATCAGAAATTTTTCTTATGAATATATATTTAATAAAAGAAGAGTGCTTTGAACAGCAAAAAGGCGGGCCCACCACATCAGTGCAGTATGCTCATTTTATATTTCTTACCTGTTTCTAACTATTCTAGTCTTCTCCATATGGAGACTTTTGAGATCAAATCTGATCATTTTGCTTTCGGACTAAAGTCCAACTGTCTCCCTGTGGCCTACAGTATTAAATCAAGTATGAAAGGTTTTACCTATTCTAGCTTCCAATAGCCTGCTTGGTCTCAACTTCTGCCAAGGCCAACCGCGGAAAGTTCCAGCTGCCATGGGGTTCTTACCGTCACTGCCTACAGGTGGCGCCCTTTCACAGCTGAGCCTTTGCACGGGCTCTCTCCTCGCCTGCTCATCCATCTAGAACACGCCCAAATGCCCTTTCCACTTGGAAGCCTCCCTGCACTTCTCCAAACAATTCTTCTTGCCTTTTGGGTCCCCTGACAATGTGCAGATGACATTTACATAGGCTAATGATTTTTCCCTTTACAGATCTCTGATTAGTTATGAGCTATTTGCAGTGGGGTTTGTGCGACCCAGCCCATCCAATGCAAGGTCCACCACGCAGAAGATACCCAATACGAGCTGGCCGAATAGACCCATGTGTCTACATTTATATTTTTAAAGAAGAACATACATTTTGCTTCTTTCAGATTCAATTTAATTTTGTTGATCTTAAATTCATGTAATGAGTGTTAATGCAAACTGTCCTTCTATACCTATTTATAATGAATACTTGGATCTTCCAAGTAGTTGCTAAAGTACGTATAAATCCACATTGATATTCTATTAGACCTATTGGAAAACACAAGAGATGATTTTCCTTGTGTAAACCTGTTACTGGAAGGCACATGTCCATTCCAGGATGCCTCAGGTTGCTGTGAGCCCCTCTACTGTTATCAGCATGTCAGGGGCAACTGCAGTGCGGATTCCCTGTTGGTCACTTAACTGATCTTTTTGGTTAGTATGGGACCAAGACTACCCTCGGAACTCCGTAACCATGGTGATAAGATGCCCTATATGAACTTTTCAACAGAAAAGATGAGATGCTCTGGCACTTCTGTGCCTGTGGTTCCCAGCGGAGTTCTGGAGAGCCATTCAAGCAGTTGAGCAATAGAACCAGGCCCCTGAACAGATGATTACGTTTTCCTTTATACCAGTACCTTTTAAATTCGGGGTGGTGACTGACAGCCCAGACAGTCCACGACCAGTCAAATGTGAGATCTAGGGCCAGCCTGGGAGGCTTGTCATTCTTATAATACACCAACTGGGGAAAATATCCCCAAGCCAAAGGCTTTACTTCTTAAATAAAATCGGAGTACTTACCAAAATCACAACTGTGCGTTTTTACATGTGTTATGAAATAAAACTATTATGGAAGATGGATTTGATTCTTGTAGAAAACTGAAGTGTTTTCTAACCAGGATGAGTCCCAGACAGACTTGAAATGGGGCACAGTATACATTTGAGATTTGGGGCGCCATGGAGAAGGTACGGTGTCCAATATCTTCCCTTTTCTTTAGTCTGAAAATGTAATTTCCAGAGTTTTTCCCTCTAAAGGTTTCCAAGCCATTGTAATATAAATATCTTTGGGAAGGGTATCACAGCAGGGGAAAGGGGAAAATTTAGTGGTAAGTCAAAGAAAACAGGTTGGTAGCCCTGTTTGGACTAAAAAGTGCTTTGTATATTCCTTCAACAAACGTTTATTCATAAAAAACCTACATTACTCCATTACCTTTAAACAACATGGGATATGGGAAAACGAAATTCTCACAAAGGCAGAAGCTACCCAGCTGCAGTCCTATTTAAGTGGACAGAGTTCTCTTGAAGTGTCACAATTCCCATCCCTCCCATGTGTACTCAGTAACACTTCTTTTGGTCTTCCTTGCTCATTTACTTATTTATCCCCTTGGCTCCTGTAGGTAAAAAACTGAAACAAACCAAAGACAGAGTTAGCTTCAGCAATTGTGACAATTCGAAGGCTGATGATAAAGCATCCACTTAGGTTTGCTTTCATGGTTAATATACCTATAAGAACATGGGGGCGCCTGAGTGGCTCAGTGGGTTAAAGCCTCTGCCTCAGCTTCAGGTCATGATCTCAGGGTCTTGAGATGGAGCCCCACATCAGGCTCTCTGCTCAGCGGGGAGCCTGCTTCCTCCTCTCTCTCTGCTTGTGATCTCTGTCAAATAAATAAATAAAAATCTTTTTAAAAAGATACCTATAAGAACATAAAAATGTGCATTTTTAATGTTTTTTTCTCAAACACTTATTAAAAAATGCTTACTGTTTATATTGTAGTCTGACTACCTATCTACCACAATGTTAATGAATGTGCCAGAGACATCCCACTTTTACCTGTGGCTGACTTGAACTGAACCTTGAGTTTTCTCAAGCTGTTGAAAGTTACCTCAGTGGGGAACACATTATAGTTGGACCTGAACAAGGCAGCAAAACAGTTGAGGGATGGAACTTATTCTCTTAATTCAGGTGGTGTGGGAAAAAGCTGAATGATCTATTCCCAAACCTCACTCTCTATAGGAGAGGCACCCCTGCCAGGATATGAGGCCACACTTCCCTCAGCTGCTCCCAGCCAATTACCAATCACAGTGCAGACACCACAGCCCACTCACGTTTGGTGTGGGGACGCCCCACTGGCTGGCTGAGACCGGCTAAGAACTGTGTTTCCCTCTGAGGCTCTTCCTGCCCCATCCCCTGGTCCCTTGTTCCCTTGCTTTCACAGCTGTCAGACTGCTAGCAGGGGCTGAAGGTTCTCCCTGCCTTCTCTGGCTTGGTTCCCTGCAGACCCTTCCTCCAATAAATCTCTTGCACCTCTCATCTTGTTTTGGCATCTGCTTCTCAGAAGATTCAAACTGACACACTGTAAATGACTAATTATTATTGGCAGAGTTTTGAGGAGTTATAGAGCAATATCACATGAGGACCTGAGGAGGACTGCATGGGTGCCTTGAAAAGAGCTTGAAAATGATAACGATCTTACCAGTCAGTATGGATATGATGTCTCTAAGTAGTGTGAGTATCCAAGTAAATTTTAAAACAAGATTCTGGATGGTGCCTGGATGGCTCAGAAGGTTAAGCATCCGACTCTTGATTCTGGCTCAGGTCATGATCTTAGGGTCGCGGGGTCGAGCCCCGTTTTAGCCTCCATGCTTAGCGAGGAGTCTACTTGAGATTCTCTTTCTCCGCCTCTCCTTCTTCCCCTCCCTCCACACACACACACACACACACACACACACACACACACGCACTATCTCTCTCTCTCTCTCTCTCAAAGTAATACATAAAATAAAACAAGATTCTGATTACTGTTCTTTGGGGGTGGCAGTGAAGATCAAATAGTAGAGGCCAGGCATCAACTCATTAAATAATAACAGCAGATAGTACAATACATAGAAAAATTTTCAATGATGAATTGCCAATTGTTATGTTCAATAGATGTTTCTGAGTTCAGAGACAGGAGGAAGAGACCATCTGGAATTTTAGAACTTTGGGGGAACATTTCTTCCTAAAACTGGATATTACAACTGGATAAGAGCTGGTTACTTTCCATATGGAGAAGACTGAAAGAGAGGGGTTATATGAATATTGGGGCCAGTAGTCACAAAGCAATACCTGTGTTTCTCCAGCAGGGGTCTCAAGACCTCTGAGGAATCTTAAGAATCTATAAGATATGGAAAAATAATTATGTTTTCATTTTGATGCTAAGCTAAAAATTAGTATTTGCATACTTGAGATCCCCTGAATCACCTTCTAACTAAGGGCTACCTCTCCATTTTTTTGCTTCCTTTTATATTTGTGTTCATAATTATCTAGGCCCCCAATAGTACCACTTTAATCATCATAGGCTGAGAAAGAGTTGACAGAAGTAGACTTAATATATAAATGAAGCATTCTTGTCAAGTGAAGAAAAGTAGTGTCATTTGTGCACTGCAGAGATAATTATTTTGCAGAAAAAGTGGTTTGAATAGAGAGTAGTGGTGACAAAATTGAGTCATCATCACCTAGCACAGCATTATATATACATATGATACGTATATAACAAACTCAAAGCCATTGTGTGGTAAGAGGTGTGACATGGCACTTAGACTCAGAAAAACAATTTTAATGTTCATATTGAATTAATGTGGTGAGTTTTGAATTCATTGCTTTTTAGTGTTTAAAGTAACATTTGTAGTTTGACTTGGCTTTGCGATATAAGGCGTCTAAGCTTAAGGAGTCTATATTTGGTTTTATGAACAATCTGGTTCACATCTGAGTATGCCCAACCTTTCTCCTGTCCACTCCCATAAAGGAAAACTATTTGCTCCTGCTGCCTACCCTCCCGTACTCCGGTGGATGGTCTGCTTCTGAGCAGATAATTGGGAAAAAGCACCAAGGCAAGTGAAGCCCTGCTGGCTTGGGGGACGCCAGCAGGCACATGGATGGGAGAGGAGACCATGTTTGGAATTAGCGCCTACCTAACCCCTGAGCTGAATGTTTTCGTGGAGCAGACAAACTCCTCAGCCGTGCGAGGGGTCTTCATCAGGACCTGTGAGGTGGAAAGGGAAGGAGAAAAATTCTTAGTAGGAGAAGCAAAGCACACATGGTAAAGAGCAGAAAAAGAGGAAAAAGTTGGTAAGTTTGAGAGAGTGGACAGGGAGTTGTGGAGACTGTGTTCAGAAAAACACGTAGAGTCATTTGAGGAGGCTGGAAAATTTGGAAGCAATGCCCATCTGAGAAATGCTTCTGGGGGTTATAAATAAGATTTTCTCAACGTCTTTCCCAGAGTCACAGGTAAAGACTAGATTTTCGGTACTGTTTGTGCTGAGAGACAGATGGAGACTCTTCAGGGATGGATCTTTTGATATTTGAGTCTTGTGAGCTGCTGATATGCTGAGCTCTCCAGTTATGGACCAATTAGGTTAAACCCATGGAAACCTCTCAAAGGCAGACATTACATTTCAAGGGAGGTATTGAGAAAGGAAATATTCTCTCAAGTTAAAAGGCAACCAGGCCTCATCCAAAGTCTCAACTGCTATTATTTTCTGAAGTAGGGGAGTTAACATGTGATTTCTCTTATGCCTTGCCTGGGGGGTGAGATGATGCTTACCGGAAGGATAAAGGAGATATATCAGTCTTGAGTAGCTCAAGCTTCATAAATCCTTTAGGGTCACGATTCTCCCATTGCATTAGCTAAATGGAATTTCATGGTAGGTCTGGTCTGCGAGAAGAAACCTACGGCAGAGAAGGCACCTAGCTGCCAGGTAAAGTGCAATTAGCAGAGCATATAAAGTATAATTAGCGTCCTTTGGATCATAATCCCAATAGCTCTTGCAACTCCCCCCTTCCTCTCCGTCTCTATCCCTTTCATTTCATCTGCACCGTTAGAATGTTCTAAGTGGATTCCTGCTTCTAGAAGGCCTGTTTTCTGACATTTGCTTTTCCCCACTCATTGAGCCTATCTGTCTATTCCATTCAGCCATTGGTGGCTCACTTGTCAGACCCTGTGACGAGACCCCCAGTCTCTGCCCCTGCCCAGGTGACACCCTAGTGGGGACTTATTCGTTACATTAGTCATCATTGAAATACTGAGTGTGATGGGCTTCTGGGATCTCATGACAGGGCAAGGGAAAGTCTGGGGGTGCAGAGAAAAGCTTCAAGAAGCTTTTCAAAAGCTTCAAGAAGATTGAGGAGGAATTCACCAAGCGGAGGGCAAGTGGAGGGGTCGCGGGGCAAGAACACCCCAACACTGGGAGATGCTGAGTGGTGCCCAGGAAAAAAAAAGAAAAGACTAGAATTTGGGGGTCAGGTGGATTAGGTAGGTCAGCCTTCAAGCTCAGATCCGGAAGGGCCCTGTAAAAAAAAGTGATCAGTGGGTTAAAGCCTCTGCCTTCGGCTCAGGGTCATGATCCCAGAGTTCTGGGATCGAGCCCCGCATCGGGGGCTCTCTGCTCTGCGGACAGCCTGCTTCCTCCTCTCTCTCTCTGCCTGCCTCTCTGCCTAGTTGTGATTTCTCTCTGTCAAATAAATAAAATATTTAAAAAAAAGTGATCATTTGCTGACAATTGAACATAAATAATAATAATAATAATAGTAAAATGAACATTTGGTTTTTCATTCTAAGGGCTGTTGGAAGGCACTTGAGGTTTTTAACCAAGAAGTGGTAAGATCAGTGGCAGAGTGAACAATTTATCACACACCGTAGCTAGTCTTTTTTTGAGTGCAATCCGATTACGTTACTCCTGTTTCAAATCTTTTAGTAGTGACTTCTTAATGCCATCAAAATGACATCTAAATTTTTAATGAAGCTTGCCAGGCTCCCTGCTACTTTTCCACGCTCATCTTTGATTCCCTGCCCATGAGGGGCACCAGAATATGCTACCCCAGAATGTGCCTCTTTGGGATATACCCTCATGCCAAGGGATATATATATATATATATATATATATATATATATATATATATTCCTTGGATATATATATACACATATATGTAGACACATACACACATACATATATACATACACACATACATCCATATATTTACATTTACATTTATATTTATATTTATATAGAGATAGATATTTTTCTCCCCTAGAGAAAGCCTATGTGAGCATTGGCCGGGGTCGGTGGTGGGGGTGGGGTGCGGCGGGGGGGGGAAGAGGGAAAGAATCTTAAACAGGCTTAGTGCCCAGGGGAGAATGCTAAGGGATGTGGGCTGTTTCAATCTCAGGACTCTGAGATCATGACCTCAACTGAGGTCGGCAGTCCGTGGATTTACCAACTGAGTCACCCAGGTGGCATGGAGATAATTTAGAGCCAGACAGTCAAGGCCCCTTAACTGCCAAAGGGGATTTAGCTAATCATTTTGATTGGAAATGGGATGAAGGCAGAGGAAGAGCAACAAGAGTTGAGAGCTCAAGGAAAACCCACATGGAAAGCTTGCCTTGCACTTTTGAATTCCTTTTAAAAACTTGGTTGCCCTATAATTTACTTGTAATAATATTGGTTCTAACTTGAAGGTAGAGGTATGGGAGGCACAGAATCTTAAAGATGTCGTAACCGAAATTGGGCACCATTTTACTTGAAACGAATCACAGTCAAAGAGTTCTGGTATTTAAGATTTTTTGTATGCTTCTATATATCTAATTTCAAGAATGTTATACAGGTTATATTCAGGCACTTGAAGTTCTTGTGTATCTTAGAACACTTTTAAGGGTTAATAAAATACGTGGCTTAGCCTTATCACTTACCTTTTACTGCCATCCTGTGGCCATTTCATTTTCTAGCTTAAAAATTCATTTGCAAAACCTTATTTTCTATCCTTATCACAGAATGTTTTCGGATTTTATCAGTTCTCAATGAAGGTAAATACACTCAATGCACATATTTGGTAGTGTTTTGCTATCTTAAGATGCTCCATCAGTAGTATATACTTCTCATGGAATTTTAATTCTGAGTGAGCTTCCATACAGTATTTCCAAAGAGCTATCCCTCAGATATCTTTCCTCCATCCCTCCTTCCCAACCTGGCTTTTCAGTGGATACTTAGGCCATAACAATTTATTGTAGTCTTGAAGGCAGACACCCCGGGGTTGTCTCTCTCTATTTGAAATACTCACAGACACTTTTTTTTGGAAGCTGGGTTTGGATTTCCTTTCTTGGATCTCCCTTCTTCTGATCCTCTAGACTTCCAAGTCCCAGAGACCTTATTGGTGAGATGACAGTCATAGGTAGGATCAGGCAATGTGCCCACGACAGAATGTGCTCTTGTTCTTCTGGCTTGTGACCATCAGATTCTGCTTCTCTGTGGACAAGTGGGGTGTATGCAGACTGAGGGGCCAAAGGGCATTAGCTGTTCCAGGAGTTCTTTGTCAGGAGGTTGATTTGGCCTCTATAACCAGGAGGCTGATAGCAAGAACATTCTATGAGAGCAAGTTTTGTTCATGTTGTCTACCCAAGACCATGAAGACCTGGAGTCTAGCCCAATAGGGGATGATAATTCTGAGAAATCATAGTGATAATGGCTAGTACACATTGAAGCTTTCATTTACACGCCATGGGTTATTCTAAACACCTTCTATGCATTATCTCAGGCTTTAAACAATCTCATGAGCAGAGACCATTAGCATTCTTATTTGACCAGTTAGAAACCATAGGGCTTAGAGCGGTGATGTTCCAAAGTAAGGCAGCCGGGAATTGGTGGGTTTGCGGAACGAACCAGTGAATGAGTATCTGATGCCCAGTGTGTGTGCCTCCTTCAAAATCATTTCCTTAGAGTCCAAGACCTGGAATTTTCTTTATCCAGAACTTGAATTTTCCTGATGCATCCAAAGAATACATCTCCCCCAGCTTCTGAGGATGAGCTGGGGCCACCTGAGTGTGTCTGTCCCTGGTCACAGTCCCATTATGACCTCTCTTGGGCCAGACTCACCCTCATCACCCTGTACCATCTGATTCTAAGGATCTGGCTCTGTCTTTTGTTTATCATTCTGCTCCTGATTTCTAAATTTATGTCAGGTCTTTGGCATCTGACTTTGAACTTTCTCTTCAGGGCCATGTCTTAGACTTGCCCCACATGTCTGGGAAAGGGTAGTACTGTGCTTACATGTGAAGGCTTAGGAATCAAGCTGCTGGGATTTTTTTTCCCAGCTTTGCCACTCAGCACCATGTGACCTTGGGCAAGTCCAATGAACTCTCTAAAGCCCCAGTTTTCTTATCTGTAAAATGTGAATGATTAATGAGAATTGTGAGAGTATCGTTTGGTAATCCATGTGGAGTACTGAGAGGGCCTTACAGATTGAAAGCCTTTGCTCGTTTGTTCCTTTCATTGAGAGCCTCTTATGCGCCAGGCACTGCTTTACTTCTGGGACTACAGCAGTGAACGAAGCGGACATAAATCTCTACCTTCTTGGGCCTTAAGTCCTATTATGAGTCTCTGTAATAGCAGAAAACAAGTTAAATAAGAACATAGCTATATTTCGTTAAATAATGATAAATGATAAAAAGAAAAATAAAGCAAGAAAAAAGGGAAGGTGTTGGGGTGTTGGTTTGTGACTTTAATTAGGGCATTTAAGGAGGCCTCAGTAAGAAGATATTTGAAGACTGAATGAGGCAGAGAAAACAGCCAGGCAGTTTTCTCAGGACCAAAGTGTACCAGGATGAAGGAACAACCTGTGCTAAGGCCCTGAGGCAGGAGATCTCGTGGGTTAGTGAAAAAGTAAGGAGACCGATGTAGCTAGAGTAACAGAATTTGCCAAAGGATCGCATATAGCATGAGAGATGTGTCAAGAAAGATGCCGTGTTCTTTGCCTAAACAACAGTCAGGATGTAAGCTTCACTTACTGAGATGGGAATAAGGGAGGGAGGAGCAGGTGTGGGGAGAAGGTAGGTCGATGGAGGGGGGGTGGTTGATGTGGGTAAGGTTAGGACCTCAGTTTTGGACAGTTGCCTTTGAGATGTCAATGAAACCACCCAGAGTGAGATGTTGGGAGACCTTTGGAGTTCAGGAGAAAGGTCTAGGCTGAGATGGAAATCAACAGCCTGTCACTGGTATTGAAAGTCATGAGACTGAATGAGATGGTCAGAGAAGTGAGTTTAGTTAGAAAAGAGAAGAGACAAAAGTTTAGACGCCAGGAAAATAAGTAAGCATTCTGAAAATGGTAGCTGGTAGCGTTATGATCATCATGGCCCCCCATTTGTCTTTACCTGAGGTGCACTTGCACTCCAGCTGTCCGGGTCTCCACTATGGGGCCATTTGGAAAAGTCCCACTGTGTGCCGTGTCTTTCAGTTTCTCTCCGGGATGACACTGCAGTTGTAAACACTGCCTCCAACTCTGGCCATCCACCTGGGACACAGTCCTTTTCCTGACAATGTCTCCCATCCTAGCTAAAATCAAGGTACCCTGCTGATTTAATGCCTGTCTGTCTACTGGGGAGAGTCCCCGCCTCTCCCCTGGCTTCTTGAGATGATCGTCCCTCGCCCCCCTCCCTACTCTGGGAAGTGAGCAGTCCACCATCTCACCATCAGGGGTTCCATTCTCTATCTGACAGCTTTGCCCTCTCTCTGCACAGGGGACAAGTTCCAGGGAGCTAGCCCTCCTCTTCTCTTTGACCAATGAGAATCTTTTTCTCCCTCACATTGAACTTCATATTAATTTTCCCTAAGGATTTGGATTCTCTGCTTTGAAATCACTTGTTATACGTTTCATTTTTAACTTCTTAAAAAGAACTTTTTAAAATCAAAGTATAATTAACGTACAACATTATATTAGCTTCAAGTGCATGACACAATGATTCAACAATTCTATATATCACTCAGTGCTCATCGTGGTGAGTGTGCTCTTAATCTCTTTTACTCATTTCACCTATTCTCCTACCCACTTTCATTTTTAACTTTGAACTGCAACATTTATCACATTTTGTACAAATTAAATACTATTAATAAAATGGATACTCTGTATCCACCCAACTTAAGAAAAAGAACATTCTAGTACCTCCCCTATGCTCCTCCTTCATGCTGTCCTTTCTTTTCCCCACTGGAGGAATATTGTGCAAGATATTCTCTTGCTCATCTTTATAGTGATGCAGGCTGAGGGGTGTTTTATAGGAACGACATCTTCTACCTTTCCCTGAAGATCTGGAAGGCGCTGTGAGAGAAATGGAGGAAAAGCCACTAGCCAGCCTCCTGAAGCACTGTGTGGATGGGCCAGCCAGTGGTCTCCAGGAGAAGCTCAGAATCCAAGCCACTGAGCAGGGCTGCAAAGAGGCAGCTGCAGGAGAGAGTGGAAGTGACTGCCTCTGCATGGGGACCTAGGAGTCAACTGACAGCTGCCTGTGGTCCGTCAAAGTGCCCCGCAGTGGACAGAAGGAATGGCAGTCGTGGAGAGAAGTGTAAGCAGAAACCCAGACCCTCAGTGTCTGTCCATCAGCCCATCTGAGTGCACGTGCCCTGCATGAAAACGGGGTGCTGCTTCACTTCTGCCTCCAGTATCTTGTTTAAGTTCCTATTTTGGTCCGTTTAACCTCAAACCCTGCAGGGAACTCTGGGATTTGTAGTTTCTAGCTTAGCTAAGATGGCCGTAGACTACACCAGCACTGCTGCCTATGAGTGAATCCTAAAACAATGTACTGTTGAGTTTTGGCTGGACCTTAAAGATTTATTTATTTATTTATTTATTTATTTATTTATTTATTTATTAATTGCGAGAGAAAGAGAGAGAGAGAGAATGAGCAGGATTAGGGGAGAGGGAGAAGCAGTCTCCCCACTGAGCAGGGAGCTTGATGCAGGGCTGGATCCCAGGACCCTGGGATCGTGACCTGAACTGAAGGCAGACACTGAACTGACTGAGCCACCCTGGCGCTCTTGGCTGCACTTTCTTATAATAGGAATCATGCAGCTTATTTTTTTCTGTGACTTACTTTTATCATTTTGTTGGTGGTGTTAACTTCAGTTTTTGAAATTCTATCCTGCTGATACATTTACTTGTAACTACTATATACAGAATTCCAAAGTATGAAGATGTAGTTTATTTATTCATTTCAGTATAATTAGATATTTGGTGTTTTTTTTCCTTTCAGATTTTGCTTTTGTGAACAAAGTTTCCATGAATATTATATATATATATATATCCTTATATGTGTAAAATTTTTCTAGTATGTATACCCAGCAGAGAAATTGTGGGGTATAGAATATGTTGTGTGCAATTTTTTAAATATATTTTTTATTTTTTAATTAACATATAATGTATTATTAGCCCTAGGGGTACAGGTCTGTGAATCGCCAGGTTTACACACTTCACAGCACTCACCATAGCACATACCTTCCCCAATGTCTATAACCCAACCACCCTCTCCCCACTCTCCTCCCTCCGACAATCCTCATTTGTTTTTTGAGAATAAGAGTCTCTTATGGTTTGTCTCCCTCCTGATCCCATCTTGTTTCATTTATTCCTTTCCTACCCCCAAACACCCCACTTTGCCTCTCAACTTCCTCATATCAGGGAGATCATATGATAATTGTCTTTCTCTAATTGGCTTATTTTGTTCAGCATAATACCCTCTAGTTCCATCCACATCATTGCAAATGGCAAGATTTCTTTTGATGGCTGCATAGTATTCCATTGTATGTATATATACCACATCTTCTTTATTCATTCATCTGTTGATGGACATCTAGGTTCTTTCCATAGTCTAGTGATTGTGGACATTGCTGCTATAAACATTTGGGTGCATGTACCCCTTTGGATCACTACATTTGTATCTTTAGGATAAATATCCAGTAGTGCAATTGCTGGGTCATAGAGTAGCTCTATTTTCAACTTTTTGAAGAACCTCCATGCTGTTTTCCAGAGTGGCTGCACCAGCTTGCATTCCCACCAACAGTGTAGGAGGATTCCCCTTTCTCCTCATCCTCGTCAGCATCTGTCGTTTCCTGACTTGTTAATTTTAGCCATTCTGACTGGTGTGAGGTGATATCTCATTGTGGTTTTGATTTGTATTTCCCTGATGCCGAGTGATGTGGAGCACTTTTTCATGTGTCTGTTGGCCATCTGGATGTCTTCTTTGAAGAAGTGTCTGTTCATGTCCTCTGCCCATTTCTTGATTAGATTATTTGTTCTTTGGGTGTTGAGTTTGCTAAGTTCCTTATCGATTTTGGGTACTAGCCCTTTATCTGATACGTCATTTGCAAATATCTTCTCCCATTCTGTCAGTTGTCTTTTGGTTTTGTTAACTGTTTCCTTTGCTGTGCAAAAGCTTTTGATCATGATGAAGTCCCAGTAGTTCATTTTTGCCCTTGCTTCCCTTGCCTTTGCCGATGTTCCTAGGAAGAAGTTGCTGTGGCTGAGGTTGAAGAGGTTTCTGCCTGTGTTCTCCTCAAGGATTTTGATGGATTTCTGTCTCACATTGAGGTCCTTCATCCATTTTGAGTCTATTTTCATGTGTGGTGTAAGGAAATGGCCAGTTTCATTCTTCTGCATGTGGCTATCCAATTTTCCCAATACCATTTGTTGAAGAGCCCATCTCTTTTCCATTGGACATTCTTCCCTGCTTTGTTGAAGATTAGTTGACCATGGAGTTGAGTTGACTATTCTGTTCCATTGATCTATGTGTCTGTTTTTGTGCCAGTACCATGCTGTCTTGATGATGACAGATTTGTAATAGAGTTGAAGTCTGGAATTGTGATGTCACCAACTTTGGCTTTCTTTTTCAACATTCCCCTGGCTATTCAGGGTCTTTTCTGCTTCCATATAAATTTTAGGATTGTTTGTTCCATTTCTCTGAAAAAAATGGATGGGATTTTGATAGGGATTGCATTAAATGTGTAGATTGCTTTAGGTAGCATAGACATTTTCACATTATTTGTTCTTCCAATCTATAAGCACGGAACATTTTTCCATTTCTTTGTGTCTTCCTCAATTTCTTTCATGAGTACTTTATAGTTTTCTGAGTTCATATTCTTTGCCTCTTTGGTTAGGTTTATTCTTAGGTATCTTATGGTTTGGGATTGTAATTGTAATTGTAAATGAGATTGACTCCTTAATTTCTCTTTCTTCTGTCTTGTTGTCGGTATATAGAAATGCAACTGATTTCTGTGCATTGATTTTATATCCCGACACTTTATTGAATTCCTGTACAAGTTCCAGCAGATTTGAAGTGGAGTCTTTCGGGTTTTCCACATAAAGAATCTTATCATCTGCAAAGAGTGTTAGTTTGACTTCTTCTTTGCTGATTTGGATGCTTTTAATTTCTTTTTGTTGTCTGATTGTGTGCAATTTTATTATGTATTGTCAAACTGTTTTCCGTAAGGATTGTGCTCCCACTGGCAATGCATGAGTGTTTCTGTTGCTAAATATCTTCATTATAAAGACACTTAACATTGTCAAATATTTTAAAATTTGCAAAAGCAGGGAGGTGCAACATGCCATCTGATTTTGATTTCAAATTTTTCTGTCTTAATTATGCATGAAACTGGACATCTTTTACATCTTCTTATTTTAATTAATTAATTAATTAATTAATTTGACAGAAAGAGAGTGATAGAGAGCACAAGCAGGGGTCACAGCAGAGGGAGAGGGAGAAAGAAGCAGGCTCTCCAGTGAGCGAGGAGCCTGATGCGGGACTAGATCCTAGGACCCCAGGATCATGCTCTGAGCAGAAAGCAGATGGTTAACAGTTGAGCCACCTGGGTGCCCCTACATTTATTTATTTATTTATTTATTTAATTATTACCATAGCATTTCCCCTTTTCTAAAATGATTGGTCTGTCTTTTTTTTCCTTAGAAGACTTCTTTGTAAATTCTAGAAAACAGTCTTTTACTGATTGCTTATATTGCAAATATTCTCTCTAAGTTTGTAGCTTGTGACCAGTTTGAATCATTTCTAGCTTGCTGCGCTATTCTACTCCTTTATTGACCGAACCCTGTTCCATTTCCACACTGGCTTGTCTTATCATATGCTCCTTATAGTGTCTTCTGATGAACAGAAGGTCCATGTTTTAGTATGGTAAAATGTGGCTTTCCTGCCCTCCTGCTTTGGTGATTTTGAGCCTTGCCTAAGAGATCCTTCTTTTCTTCCATATTGTAAAGATATTTGGTATCGCTTTCTAAAGTTTTTCACGTTTTGTTTTCCACAACGTCTTTAGTTTTCCACAGATATGTAATACATGCTCCTTATATCTGAGCTTTCGTGTATGCATGAGTTTGTTTCTGGTCTCCAGTCTGCTCCTTTGGTCTTGACATCTGCAAGGACAAGTGTCCCCATCTTGCTCTCCTTTAGCATTGTCTTGGCTCTCCTTATTGAGAAAAGTCATTTGCTTTCCTGCATAGATTTTTAGGATCAATTTGTGAAGTTCTTCAAAAATATTCTGTAGTGATTCTGATTAAATTTAGGGGACAATTGAAATCTTTATAGACTGCTTCACAGTTTCCTGTCTCCTCTCTCTTTTCAACATGACAGATGCCACTTTGTTCCCTTGCCAAGGACTTGCTGATGGGAGGAGAGGCCATGGGTATCTCCAAGACGATGGTTGCACCC
This sequence comes from Meles meles, assembly GCF_922984935.1. Lineage (NCBI taxonomy): Eukaryota > Metazoa > Chordata > Mammalia > Carnivora > Mustelidae > Meles > Meles meles. Next base: position 109,565,859 of record NC_060067.1, on the reverse strand, counting down.
ATCCAGTGGGTCAAGCTGCTGCTGCGGGTGCAGAATGCCAGCAAGCAAGTCACTGCTGATAAACAATACAAGGGCTGTATAGACTTCATGCTTCCCATCCTCAGGGAGGAGGGAGTCCTATCATTCCCGCATGGTAACCTAGCCGATGGCATCAGATGCTTTCCCACCTAGGTTCTCAGCTTTGCCTTCAAAGATAAATACAGGGATGCCTAGGTGGCTCAGTCATTAAGTGTCTGCCTTCGACTCAGGTCATGAACCCAGGGTCCTGGGATGAAGCCCCGCATCAGGATCCCTGCTTGGCGGGAAGCCTGCTTTCCCTCACCCACTCCCACTGCTTGTGTTCCCTCTCTCACTGTGTCTCTCTCTGTCAAATAAATAAACAAAATCTTAAAAAAAATAGATACATACAAAGATAAATATAAGAAGATTCTCCTGGGTGGTGTGGACAAGAGAACCCAGTTTTTGCACTACTTTGCAGGGAATCTGGCTTCAGGTGGTGCCGTGGGGACCACATTCTTGGGTTTTGTGTATCCTCCTGATTTTGCCTGTACCTGTATAGTAGCTGATGCTGGCAAAGCTGGAGCTAAAAGGGAATTGAGAGGCCTCAGTGACTGCCTGGTTAAGATCTACAAGCCTGGTGAGATGAAGGGTCTGGACCAAGGTTTTAATGTGTCTGTGCAGGGTATTCTTATCTACAGAGCTGCCTACTTCTGTATCTATGACACAGCAAAGGGAATGCTTCCGATCCCAAGAATACGCACATCTTTCTCAGCTGGATGATTGTGCAATCCATCATAGCAGTTGCTGGATTGACTTCCTGGTCATTGGACACTGTTGGTTACCAGGTGATGGTGCAGTCAGGGTGCAAAGGAACTGACATGACGCATACAGGCACGCTTGACTGCTGGAGGAAGGTTGCTCATGATGAGGAGGAACCAAAGCTTTTTTCAAGCCTGCATGGTCCAATGTTCTCAGAGGCATGGGTGGTGGTTTTGTGCTTGTTTTGTAGGATGAAATCAAGAAGTTCACACAACTTATTGTCTAGATTCTCCCTTTATGAATAGACCTGTGGTATCATATATCATATCTTGAGCATTCTTTTTTTTTAAAGATTTATTTATTTATTTGATATATATATAGAGAGAGCATGCATAAAAACAGGGGGAGGAGCGGAGGGAGAGAAAGAATCTTAAGCAGGCTCCTCATTGAACAGGGAGCCCGACTTGGCGCTCAATCTTACAACCCTGAGATCATGACCTGAGCTGACATCATGGGTCAGACACTTAACTGACTGAGCCACCCAGGCACCTCTCTCTTGATCATTCTTTTTTTTCCCCCCAAAGATTTTATTTATTTATTTAACAGAAAGAGACCACAAGTAGGCAGAGAGGCAGGCAGAGAGAGGTGGGGGTGGGGAGGGGGAAACAGGCTCCCTGCTGAGCAGAGAGCCTGATGAGGGGCTTGATCCCAGGACCCCAAGACGATGACCTGAGCCGAAGGCAGAGGCTTTAACCCACTGAGCCACCCAGGCACCCCTCTCTAGAGCATTCTTGATAGACTGTTGACTGTTTATCAGTGACAACTGTTATTGGTTGAAAATGGGAAGCGGTAATATTCATCTGACCAGTTTTCTCCTAAAATCATTTCCATGGTGATGGGACTCAATTATATTTTTTATTTCAGTCACTCCTGATAAATAAATTTGAAGAAATAAAAAAAAATCTCAAAAAACCCCCAAACTTTACAGACTGCTTGCTAATTTGTTCCCACTGAATCTGTTCTTCCTGCTCCTGAGCTTATGGCTGCCATTTGAAGACTCTCTCACCCTTCTTGGCAGCTAGTTTTGGCCATGTGTGGTAGAGTACTTGCAAATTGATTGCCATTATTTCCTTCCCTGTCTCCACATGCGACTTTGCTGTTCTCCTTTCAGTAAACAGAATATTTCTCCTCCCTTGGAATATGAGCTGACATTATGGCTTGCTTTGCCTAACAGGATGCAGTGGGTATGATACTGGGTCAGTTCTGAGCCTAGGTCTCAGTAAGACTTCTGTCATGGCTTGCTCATGGACATTTGCCACTGTCTGTGAACAAGCCTGGGCTAGCCTGCTGGCTGGTGAGAGACACTGAGTTAGTCACCTCATATCCAGGCTTTGCTGTGTACTAATGGTTTGACCTTAAGCAACGTGCCCCAGGCTCCTCATCTCGAAAATGAGGATCATAATAATACCTAGGAAATGGTGTTGTTGTAAGGAGTAAGTGAGTTAACATATGTAAAGCATCTAGAGGAGGGCCTGGCACCTCAGAGTCTCTCTGAGGGTCTGTTGTTACCGTTATAATGGAAAAAAATTGCACGTCTTAGGCTTATATGAAGAAAAATAAATCCATTTGCCTTGAATATTGGCTACGTGATGAGTTGGGAAGAAAGCACTGGGAAGGTAAGAAGGAGCAAGGCTGTGGTCGCCTTAAATGCCTGCCTCAGATACAAGGATTTTTATTCTACAGATATTAGGGAACAATTGCAAGTGTTGAGCATTTGAGAAACATCGTCAGAGTATGCAAATATTCAGGTAAGTTCTCACATTAAATAGTCTCCCATAATTATATCAGTCTCTCTAACTGGAGAATTCTTGGAGATACATTTGATGGCAAGAAATCCTGAGTGTTCATTTATTTTGGGATGGGAGTAGTTGGATGGGTCTGCTGATATTCATGTGGTTGAATAGCTATTGTTTTTGCAATAAAAGCGAAAGAACCTGGTGCAGTTTATGTTCAAGAACTGGGCAACTTACAGCGGACCATGAAGCAGTGTTGGAGACATATGCCCTTGCTCATTGCCAGAACTGTGACAAATAGTCAATATGTTTACATACATCTTCAACAGATATTGATTTTACCTGCATTTTATGCACGAAATGAAATAAGCAAAGGGAAGACATGATCCTCACTGTTCTGAAGCGTACAGTCCATTGAGCAATAAAGACACATAGCTCCTGTGTGTTACTAGCATGATGAATGCTGCACAATAAGAACATCCATTGGATGTTTGGATTTAGAAAGACGTGAAAGTTGAGATCTGGTGGATGATTCAGAATTTGCCAGGGAGGAGGAGGTGGTGGGTTTCAGACAGAGGGAACAGAATGCATCGAGGCCTGAAAGCAAGGAAAAACATGGAGAAGATTTTATAAATCTGTATATATGGGTGGAGATATCATTTGTCGATATTAATATTCTCACGTGTGGCTCCTGAAGTTACATTAGGGACAGTGTCACAAAACCAGGTGGGCTGCATGAAGCCCGCAGGCTGTGGGTTGTTCATCAATGTATTAGAGTCTTACCTAAACTACCTTGGGGAAACACACCAAAGAGATAGATCTCTAGGAGTCTAAAGAGGTAGTGTGGGGGCACAGAGAAGGCTGTCCCCAAAAGTGCCACTTTGGCATAGTTATTATTTTGAATTAAAGTTACTTGAGAAACAGCCAGTGCAAGAACACTTGGACTACTCCTGGCTTTGTCTCCGGAAATTGGGAAATAAATCTCCCAAGGAAAACATCTTCTCCCTGCCCTGCGAGGTGGAGGGATATCCATTTTGTCAGAGATGGAGAATTCAGGGCTAAAGAAGCCTATCTGAACAAATCGTGTTACTTTTACTAATTTGCCACTCCAGCTTCTTGCCCAAATTCTGTTTGGAACCCCTTACTCATTGAAGCTCTCAAACACGAATTTTCTTTGTTCTGGCAGTTCCTCCCAGATTTATGTTTCTTTGTTTAAAAAGTATAAAAATGTCTGCCTTGGTCATTTCTTTAGGTCTCAACTTTATTATCTGGCTTCTGTGTGCATGTAATTAAACTCTTTATGACTTTGAAAACCAAGTGAGAAACAAGGATATCCATGGAAACATATCCAGGATTTGGATGCAGGAGGAAAAGGGGTCAAGCTAGAGTCTTAGGAGTTGTGTCAACCAATTCATGGGTGGGGGGTTTTGTGTACGATTTATATGTACATATACTGCCAGACACAGTGAATTTCAAATATAAGGTGCTCTAGGGTCTTTGGTTTTCTAATATTAGATTAACCAACAGTTCTCTAATGCTTTATGCTAGTGGCTCTACTTGGCACACAGTAAGTCCTTAATAAATATTAGCTGCTATTATCATTTTATCATTGTTAAGAACAGCATGTGATTCAGGGTGCCTGGGTGGCTCAGTCAGTTAAATGATGGACTCTTGATTTTGGCTCAGGTCATGAATAGGGTCTTGAGATCAAGCCCCATATCAGGCTCCATGCTGGGCATAGAGCCTGCTTAAGATTCTCTCTCCCTCTGCCCCATCACCCTGCCCACCCTACTTTCTCTCATGCTCACATACTCTCTCTCTCAAAAAAAAAATGAAAATAATAATAATAAAAAAGAACAACATATGATTCAAAGTAATATAACAATAGAATCATGCAGAAGGCCGTAGTTGGAAAACACTGCAAGTGTAGTTGGCTCTTGATTCTGTTTTCTTTCTCCCATAGTTATTTTATTATTCATGGCTGTTTCTACACAAAGAGGATACAGAAGATGTGATTCAGCTCCAGTGAAAGGTTAGTGTTGGGAGTTGTATAATTCTGACCCCCTGAACAAGCCCTAGTTCCATCACCTCCCCAAAACAGGAGTGCTGGTGAATTACACATCAGGGTATTTTCCAATAAAGCTGCTGATAGGGGACTGCTTGAGTTATAGCACCGAAACTGTTGTCTACATTACTAAAATTAGTCAGATTGGCTCAAACATTAAAGCAAGGCTGCTACTCTGGTTAGAGTGTATTTAAGAAATATATTGTAGGATGGATCGATACAAAAATGTAAGTATAGCTACACATAAATTTGGGAAGAAAAAATACCCAGATTCTAGAGCTATTGGGAAGACCTAAAAACAGAAATAAAACAAACCCTCCTCTCCTACTCTTCCATCCCTAAGTTCACCACTACAAAAACTCCCCTCCCCCCAAAACTTTCACACTTTCCACGTTATGAAGAAGGAAAAATATTATATTTTATTTTATTATTTGGCAGATGAAATGGAAGAGAAGTTTATAGTGAGTCATATATATTGTATTTATCTAACTAGATTTTTTTCAGGGAATTTAAATAGTATAACTTATATTTATTGGGCATCCTATAAATACAGATACTAAGCAAGGAGTACAGGGGATACTAGGGACACAACTGGGAACCAGAGACCAGCTGGCTTATTGTTTAAAGGAGGAGAAAATTAGGAATCAAATAACCACACGAGGAAATGTAAGAATGTAAGTGTGGTAAATGCTACAGATGAGAAATTTTAGTATATGTGCTGCCGAAGCGAGCACGCTACAGATGAGAAATATATGCTCTACCGAGATCAGGTAGTGGTACCTTTGACCCTGTTTGGGACGAGCAGTGTTGACTGAGTTTCTGTTGGGAGGCTTTGAGAGTGGGACCATACAGCAGAGTTCAGGGTGTGGGAGTAAGCACTGAGCACAGAGCAAGGGGGGGACTACACAGATAGGTAGAAGGCAGTAATAAAAGCCCTAATTTTAAGCTTGCCCATGACTACTTGGAACAAAGGACTACATTTTTCAACTCTTTTGCGGCTCACTTTTGTCCAGTGAAATTTAAGCAGATATACTGATGGCAACTTCCAGGAAGTGTCTTTAAAATGGAAAGACATGTCCTTTCCCAACTTTTGTCTGTCCTTCCTGTTGGTAAAAATTTGGAGAGAGCAGCCATTTTGAAACATGAAGTAACCTTGGGATAGAAGTTCCCTGAGTGGCAGAGCAACAAGATGGAAGGGACCCAAGTCCCTCACAGTGTCAAGAGTCATACTGGACTTGACCCGACCACCTACACTTCTTGAAGAGAGAAATAAAACTGTCCTCTCTTATTTAAGCCACTGAAACACAGTGTTTTTCTGTGATTCACAGAGGACCTAATTCTAATAGGTAAACCTGGGATCTAAGAAGCTTGGAATTGGCCCGATCAAATCCATAGACTTTTTCGACGTTAGCGTACCCTACTGGGGCTTCGTTCTTTGTGTGTGCCTACAGAGGGGAGGAGACTGCTGTCACCCTCCAGTTCTGTTTGGTCCTTGGCTTTGTTTAGCCCTGCTGTGAAGCATTCCTTGCATCTTACCAGGGTGGGATCCTGAGAAAATATTTAGGCAAAATGTGAAAAACGAACTATCATATGATGAAGTTAAAAAATATTCCACATAATCCAAGGATGCCCTTTAGTTAAGTAAAGTATGTTTTAGTTAAGTGAAACCTCCTCTCCTGAGGAGAAAGCAGAGATTCTGGAGGAGTGGATGTCAATCAAAGAGAAGACAGGACCTGGGAGGAAAGAGGAAAGTTTCATGCCTCTCCCTCAGTCTACGCAGATCCTGGTGAACTATTAGCTGTACTTGGAATCACAGAGAGCCCTGGATAAAACACATGCTACATAGCATAATTTCATGTTTCTTAGGCTGCGCCAACCTGAGGCAGTGGTTTTCACATTTTCTCTAAGCGGTGGAATACTTTCTTCAGGAAAAGCTTACTTGGAAGCCGTATGTACACAAAGTTGGCGGGCCTGCTGCTTTTCTGATTGGCAGAGACATCGACGATACAGAGGCTTGTCTGAATCCCCTCCAGATCTCCCCCCATTTGTGGCTCTCGGAGGGCTGGAGCAGGACACCTTAGGGCTCCAAGGAACACAGTTTAAAAAACCATCTGGGGGCTCTTAAAGGGAGCATGGTAATAGTTACCAAATAATTTTTTTTTTCTGGCTCTATCCTGACTTTCTTTGGAAAAAGTCTAGCTCTGCTTCCATTCCTCCCAATTTTTTTCTGAGCTTTCTGAATGGTATTGGCTAAAATGTTACCTTCTCGAAGAGGCCTTTCTGGATTACCTTGTTCGGGGTAGCATTCCTCAGTCACTCGTTACCCAATCCCCAGATTTAAAATATTTATTTGTAGGACTTTTCATTCTCAGACAGCTTCTTGTTTGTTCACCAGTGTGGTTATCTCTTTCCTCCTTGTAAGAAAAGCTCTATGAGAGTCTTTGTTTTGTTTACTGCTCTATCCCCAAGACCAGGCATGGTGTTTGGCCTAGTGAATGTGCTCGGTAAACATTTTTTTTTTTTTTTTTTTGCAAATGTATTACTTTCTTGGAATTGTCTTAAAAAAATTACCATAAGCTGGGGGTGCCTGGGTGGCTCAGTAGGTTGAGCATGGGAGGTCATGTTGCTCCAAAGGGTTAGTGAAGTAAGGTCTTTCTTGGCCTCTTCTAGTTTCTGGTGGCTCCAGGCACTCCTTGGCTTGTGGCTAAGTAACTCCAGTTTCTGCCTCAGTGTTCACAGGGCCTTCTCCCCTACCTCCCTGTGTCTTTCCTCTGTGGACACTTGTCACTGAATTTAGGGCCCTCCCAGATAATCTAGGATGGCCTCATGTCAAGTTCCTTAACTTCATTACAATGAAAAAGTCCTTCTTTCAAATAAGGTCATGTCCCCAGGTTGAGGGGGTAGAATATGGACATCTGTTTTGGGGAGCCACATTCCATCCGCCACAGCAAGCATGCTTGAAGGATGCATGAAATGAACAAAGTAAATGGCTCCTTGGCTCCCTATGTTGACTGCCATTTTCCTCTTCTTCTCATATCTGGGGTCATGTTTCCCCATCACCTTCGATGCCCTAAGGGGAAAGCTCTACCTCTAGTGGCCACTAGGGAAGGGCAGTCAGCAGGGATAGCCAGAGACACTAAGGTGACAACTTTCTGAAGATGGGGTCCTTCATGGCTAAGCCCCGGATGCTGTCTCTGGACACTACTGAAACAGTGCTTCTTCTCAGAGAAGTTGTCATGCCTGGGGACTTGATATCTTGGAACTGGTGAAGGAGGGGTGAGCCTTGGGCTCATCATTGCAAAGAGCAAGGGAAGGCTTGGAGGACTGAACAGGAGATTAATCTGAACGACAAAAACTATACTGTGTTCCAAATCACCCCCCCGCCCAGCCCTCCTTCAAACGAACTTGTATCCCCCAGTCTTTCCTCCAAAGGAAAAGTTCCTACCCGGGTGTGTCTTGGTACTTTGTGTAAATAAATTCCTGTTGGGTCCATCTCTGTTCTCCAGACACCCCTGGCACCAAGGCTGAACCCTTTTATTATTTATTCTTAGTATTATGCATCTTCATTGTTTATTTTCACCAGGGTTAGAGGAATAAAGACTCGGGAAGCAGAAATATAGGAGGTGCAGAAGTCTGTTTACAAGCAGGACACCCTTGACTTTCTGTTCTCTCCCTTCTGTGTCTGCAGGCATGGCTCTAAGGAGAGGGCCCCCGCTTGCAGTCCCGGTGATGGCTCTCCTCCTGCAAAGCAGGGCTCAGCGAGGATGCTCTAGTCCTTTCTCCAGTCCTTAATCAGCTTGCTCTGCCTACTACTTTCCTGTCCAGGATTGCGAGGCACGTTTCAGATCTCTCTCCCAACCAGAAGTCCAGGTGGCCCCAGAAGTCATCTTTTTGATGTCCATGTCACATCGGACTCCACTGTCTAAACTAAACCTGAGGCCTGTTTCAGTTTTTAAGTGCTTGCTTTCTTATCCCACTAACTTGTGAGAAAAAACCCTGGGTACTGGGGAAGGAATACAAACAGAATTGAATCCCAGGATTTGCTCTGAGGCCCAGAGTCTTTTTGTCTTCGCGGACTCTTCCCAGAGAAAGCTATGCCTCCCGATGACCACTGGGGGGCCCCAGCAGGCTTTTCCAGTGCTCCAAGGGAGCCACGCTCCCCGCCCCTCGCGTTCCTTTCCGTGGCTGCTTGCGGGGGAGGGGGAGGGGGAACAGAAGCCTCGGGAAGCTGTGACGTCAGCGAGCCCGAGCCCTGCTGAGGCTGTGCTTATAGGTAGAGCTAAGCCTCGGAAGAGCGGGGCCTTGTGCTTTCCCTTCCAGCCCAATTTTCAGGTTAAATCATAGCCCTAATGTGATTTTAATGTGCTTGGGGGCCCTGGTGGGGCGAGTGGGTGGCAGGGGAACAGCATTTAATTTCCTTGGAGTTTGGAATGTACCCGACGCTTCTCGAGTAGTCAACTAAGAGAAACTACAATCTTTGCAGTAGCCAGTAACGTTGGGAGACCTCTTCCTTTTTGGGTGAGCCTCATGGCTAAGTTATATTTTTGCTAAGGGAGAAGAAAAAAAGAAGTGAGCATTTATTAGATGGCGGAGGGACCATGCTTTTTGCCTTCGGGATATTACTTAATCTTCAAAGGAACCTCATGAGGTGGGTTTTTTGTTTTTGTTTTTGTTTTTTTTTTAAGTTTTTACTTATTATTTGATAGAGCCACAGGGAGAGAGGGAACACAGTAGGGGGAGTGGGAGAGGGAGAAGCAAGCTTCCCTCTGAGCAGGGTGCCTGATGCGGGGCTGATGCCAGGATCCTGGGATCATGACCTGAGCCTAAGGCAGATGCTTAGGCCACCCAGGCCCCTTGGGGGTTATTGTTCCTAATGTGCAGATTAGGAAGGAGACATTCAGGGAGATGAAGCAACGTGCCTACTGCTAGTCTGCTAAGGAGCCCGCCCTCCGGGTGCCCTCCCTCCGGGTCAGGCTGGATACCCAGGGACGCTCCTCTTTTTGGCCTACAGCCCTCAACCTTGTGGTCTGACCCTGAGGGCTCTTGCAAAGGAGTGTATTCCAAGTACATACCCCAATCTGCTTCTATAAAGGTGAAGCAGTCCTTCTGCAAACACAAAATGAGAAGTCTACATGTAGTCAACCAAATGCTTACAAAGCACATTTATTCACCAGGCCTTGTGTCTGCTAGAGGTTTAGGCAAGGACCATAGGTCCTTCATTTGGGATAAGAAAAAGGAACTACTGGGGTGCCTGACTGGCTTGTCCTAGAGAATGGGACTGTGGATCCAGGAAGTGTGAGTTCAAGGCCCACACTGAGCCTAGAGTTTACAAAAAAAAAAAAAAAAAAGGACTATTTTAGGGAAAACAGGTTATCTTGGCCTAGATTGACTGTGTTTACATGAAGTCAACCAAGGGAAGAGAACAGTTATCGGTGAATTGCTGCAGAACAGAAACTCATGATTCTCTACCACAGAGAACCAAGAGAAGGGGAGCTTGACCAAGAAGAACGTACAAGGCTTAAGAGTGGAGAAAAGCATCAGAAATTCAGCACCAGGGGGAAAAATATAAGGGTCCATTTTAATCAACTCTGTTATAGGGCCTGGTGCGGAGGTGCATCTCCTTCAATGTTGACCCATAGTTAAATGATATTTTTTAAAAAGGTTGATGGACCTACAGTGTGCCTCCCTCACTACCCTCAGCTGAAGTCACATTTGCGTGGACTTAATTTAATCTGCCCTCCAAATGAAAGCTTAAAATGAGAAACCAAACCTAAACACTTTACCCACCATCATTTCCTGTTCTCATTTTCCTCCTATGGTGTGAACAGAGTAAAATATTCCCTATCAGTCACCCAGTGGTTACATATTTACAGGAAATATGCCTCATCTCCAAGAACTATTTCTGCCACATGATTTGGTTTGATCCTACGGAGATCCCAGTGGTCCTGAAGGTGAAATGACTCTGAAGTCCCTTAGAACAGGCATCTTAAAAAGTCTACATCTCCTGGAATATGAGGGAGCTACACTAAAGAAAGAAGGACTAATGACCAAAATAGGTATTAGGTAATTTTTAGTCACTTGCACATGATTGGGAGCTTAACCATGGTCATCCTAGGAGAAGATGGTAATGATGAACCTTATTTGAGCTTATCTTGTGTGTGATCTCCTGATCAAAAGTCTTTACAATTAGCTCTCACTTATGCCTATAAAATAGATAATCCAGTAGGACTCTTTGTAAAAACATTAATGCCTCCTTTGCAAGGAAAACAAAACAGAGAAAGGAAAAAAAAAAGATCTGAAAAGATAATTCAAAGGCAGGGTCTAAATTCATCTGTGCTCATGGGTGGTGGTAAGAGGTGATGCCATTTGGGAAGTAAGATGCTTGGAAATTCAGCACCTTGAAAATAACAACGTCAATCTTTTCTCCTTACTTTTTGATTTGTAAAAGGAGAATAGTAATAACAACATTTGCCGTTTATTGAGTGCTTACCATATGGAAGGAAGTAACCTGACCCAAACTGTAAAATAACAATTTCTCTGAATTCTTAGGAGTCCGATGACACAATCCCCATGTGTAGGAGAAACACAACCAGACAGGTGAAATACTTCTGCCTACCATCCTACAGCTAGCGAGTTCTGACGGTTCCTTGAGCTGTAGGGAGGATTTGGTGGCTCAGGTCAGTGTCACTGTGCTGCTGTCTCTGGGATACGTGGTCATGTGTTAAACAGTGGTGAGCTTGGCCTAGTGTTAACAAAAATAATAGCTACAGTTGGTTGAAAGTCTACCATGAACCAGTCTCTTCACCTACATCGTATCTTAATTTGCACCAAAATATCTGCAAGAGAGGTTTTGTCTTTTCCTTTTCACAGAGTAGGAGACTGAAGCTCACATGGCTAGGAGGTGTTGGAACCAAGAGTCAAACCTAGCATGGTCTGGTCCCAAAGCCTGTGTTCTTTCCACCTCTTCGACCCCTGGCTGCTTGTGAGGATAATCCCACCTACCTGATCTGCTTGCAAAGGCCACACACCCCCTGGCGGAAGTGTGGGAGATGCACATACAGTCAATGCCCTTGCGTGAGTCAGTGAGTGAGCTCAAGACAGCCACCTATCTTTGCTCCTTACTTTCTTTGTCATCTCCGGATCCTTAGCCAGAGACCCAAATATACATCCTCTATTTGTGACTCACTCTGTTTTTCTGTTTTGCTTATTATTAATAAAAATAGCCAACAAAACAAACAGTAAGACAACCCACAAAACATGAATGAACAACACATACCCACAGTCTCTCCTTTTTTTGTTCTGTTTTGTTTTCTTTCCTGTTTTAGACACTTAGGGTGGTTAGCAAAATCTACCAGAATATATCTTACTTGTTTTTAGGATCTGTCAGAAAAATTGCTATGCTGTTTTGGATCTTGAGCCTTCTTTTTAGCCCACACCCTTGTTTGGCATGAGGTAAGCCTAGGAATAAGAGAATAAACAGTTGCTTGTATAACATTTCCATAGAGAGTAAGCTATTATATGACACCTAAATGGAGAAACTCATTCTCTCTCCCTCTCTTTCTGAAGAACTCTCAGGAACCAGGATTCTGATGCAAGAGGTCTCCTCTCTGCTCTGGAGCCCTGAGCACAGAACCATCTTCTCAGTCCAATCAGGGGTAGCGAAGAGAGTGAAGAGTCAAAAAAATTTTCAAATGGGAGCACGGACAATGAAGAAACATTTTCAGAATGACTTTGTTCAAGTGTACTGGGTTGAGAGTGGGCATGAAATTAGGGATGGAAGAAAATGATAGTCCATTTGTTTTAATGCTATAAAAATCTGGGTGTATTGGGGCACCTGGGTGGCTCAGTGGGTTAAAGCCTCTGCCTTCGGCTCAGGTCATGATCCCAGGGTCCTGGGATTGAGCCCCACATCGGGCTCTCTGCTCGGCAGGGAGCCTGCTTCCCTTCCTCTCTCTCTGCCTGCCTCTCTGCCGGCTTGTGATCTCTGTCTGTCAAATAAATAAATAAAATCTTAAAACAAACAAACAAACAAAAAATCTGGGTGCATTGTGCACACAAGCTGAAGAGTAGAGTGCATGTGAGCAACACATTGAAGGGAGAACTGATCGGAGGAACAAAGAAAAGCTAACACCATATTTAGAGAATCTGATCTTCACTGATGGAGGAAAAGTGATTCTGTTGACAGAGATAGGGTAATGAAATGAAGAAGCTCATTTGGAGCAAATGAATGACGAATTTTTACTCACTGCCTAAGTTGACATCAGTTAGAAGTAACTATTGTTTAATTTCCTTTTTGCAAATAGTTTTGGAGTCAGGCATTCCTCCTTTCAAAATTTAGGTTTGGAGGGTGTTTAGCTTGCTATGTACCCCGAATTTGAGGGTCCCACAACCTGGTCTTATGCATGTTCCTTTCTCACTGAATAAAGACCCTTTCTTTTATTTTCCAGGTAATCTTCCTTTGCTGATGTTAACATGTGAAAGCTTTTACCTTAGAGAAATAGGTATGAGTGATGACAGTTTGAACAGGTGGAATTAGTCAAATTCTCTTTTTTTAAAAAAAAGATTTATTTATTTATTTATTTGGGGGGGGGTCAGAGGGAGAGGGAGAAAGAATCTTAGGCAGACTGCATGCTGAGCGTGGAGTCCAGTGTGGGGCTCGATCTCATGACCCTTTGATCCTACCTGAGCTGAAACCAAGAGTAGGACACTTCACTGACTGTACTACCCAGGCACCCCTAGTCAAATCCTCTTGAGTTCAGATTCAAGTCTATAGATCATTTTTTATTGAAAAGATTTTATTTACTTGAGAGAGAGAGAGAGTGACACAGAGAGAGAGAGAGAGAGATCATGAGCAAGGGGGAGGGGCAGAAGGAGAAGCAGTCTCCCCACTGTGTGGAAAGACGTTGCAGGACTTGATCCCAGGATTCTGGGATCATGATGCTTAACTGACTGAGCCACCCAGGTGCCACAGTAGATGGGTTTTTATAACCCAGACCACAGTCCTTTCTTTTATGGGAAAAATATTCCACCGTTTCACGTAGTTGATACTCTTCAAAGAGAGCAGACAACACGTCCTTCCCTTTACACAGGCATATGCCACTCTTTCCGTTAGGAGGTGGATTCCAATTCCCTTCCCCTGAACTTGACTGACTAGGTGGCAGGCTTCATCTAATGGGCTTAATGGTAGAAGTGATACTCTGTGAAGTCTGGGCCTAGCCCTTCACAGCCGGTGATAAGAGTGATAAGAGTATTTCTTTGCTCTTGGCTTATTGAGGGCGCATTTCCCATGGGCATTTCACCTCCCAACTTCAGGAAGAAGAAGGAAAGTCAGAATGCCCTTCTTACCTCTGCTATTTTGAAAGTGTCTTTAAGTCGAAACAATCAGTTTGCCAAAGCAGCATTTTGCATGATACTATGAACCTACCTTGTGAGAACTAGAATACTTGCAAAACCACTGAAGCTCAATCTGTGACCCTTCAGAGATAATCATTATCTTTAATGCTGTATTGATTATCCTCTTGCTTTTAACAAATATATAGTATTATCATTTATCTGTTACCAAATAACATAACGACTGAGTGAGGCAGACATCTTTGGAGAAAGCAACATTTCTGGGCTCTCTTTGTGACCCTCCTAAAGGGAGGGATATGGGATTCTAGCTCCTCAATTTCAAGACCAGAGAGGGAGATTTGAGGTGGAAGATGCAGAAAGCTCAGTGTGTGACCCCTGCAGCTGGGAGTTCAGTGGGCCAGTGTCTGTCTCTCACCAGGCAGACCTACAGGATGAGAGATGAGCTCACTAACTGCTTTGGTGACACAATGACAGGAGTTTCTATTCCTTTGGGACATAGCCTGCACTCCCAAGGTTTTTCAACGCACAGGTTCTGCAAAGGTTTTCCATGGATCGTAGATCCTGAGAGAAAAACCAAGGCTGGGAGCAGGAGTGTGACAGACAAACAGTCACACAGACAGACAGACACACACACACAGAGCTTTTAGTCTTGGCCAGTGGGGGCATCCCAAAGGCCAAAAGAGACCCTAGCGGCAAGAAGGCAGAAGTATATCTGAGATTCCCAGGGTTGGTGAAGGAAAAGCAGATGACAGTCAGAGGACAGATATGTAAGCTGGGTCAGAAGTCAGAGAACCCCAGTGATACACATCTCCTGAAGAACTATGAGAGTACCCCCAAGATGGATTGCTTTAAAAATCTACCAGGCCCAGAAGGCCCAAAGCCAGCTCATGCTCATACGAATCCACATAACACATTTCTGATCCTCGTTCATGTCCTCTGACTCCCTGCTGCCCAGAGTGTGGCACTAGGAGGAGGAACACCAGCTCCTTGGGAGCGTACTCGAAATGCTAGACCTCAGCACGCCCTCCCCAGGTCCATGGAATCATCTGCATTTCTACAGGATCTCCAAGTGACCTGTAGACATGTTAGAGTTTGAGGAACAGGGTAACCCCACGCTGGGGTTCACCAGTTGGCCGCAGTATGATGGGGAAACTACCTGGGATTGAGAAAAATCAACCCCCCTCCCCATCTGGACCAGAAAAAAGTCTTCCTCAGTGAATACATCTTGAAGAGGAAGTAGGAGACAAAAGTAAAGCTACGGGGGGCGCCTGGGTGGCTCAGTGGGTTAAAGCCTCTGCCTTCAGCTCAGGTCAGGATCCCTATAGTGTTTCCTCCACCGACCAAGAACTGCTGAGAGGGTCAGATCAATCATCCAGCCAGTGATGGCTCTCAAAACAGAGCCATTGCTTTCTGTGATGTTATTCCTTAAGAGTTGGGGTATGCCTACCATCTATAATCTGTTCTTTAAAAATTTTTTATAATAAAATTATTATATGCTGGTTTGTAAAATTAAACCCTATAGAGAAATGTGTGGATGAAAAAGAAGCCTCCCCTTGGGGCCCCTGGGTGGCTCAGTGGGTTAAGCCTCTGCCTTCGGCTCAGGTCATGATCCCAGGGTCCTGGGATCGAGACCTGCATCGGGCTCTCTGCTCAGCAGGGAGCCTGCCTCCTCCTCTCTCTCTGCCTGCCTCTCTGCCTACTTGTGATCTTTGTCTGTCAAATAAATAAATAAAATCTTTAAAAAAAGCGTACAGCTACGGTTTTTTGTTTTCTTTTGTTTTTTTACATCTATCATGTTGTGTTTTTTCAAAATCCTGGAGGCAGGCGTTTTGTAAAGGCTGGTTTCTTTCTTTCCTTTTCTACTTTTAGAATAGCTGTTTTTCAGAGCGTGGGCTGCTTCAGAACCACCTGGGCTGCCTGTCTCCAGAACTGATGAATTGGACCTGGTGGTGCATTCTTAATAAACACCTGAGGTGACCCTTTCTGGACCTTGACATGAACGATGGCTGCCTTAGTGCTCCCGGGGCCCCTGAACTTTGCCCTGCGGTTACTCCCGTCTCACCCCACTATTTCTTTGCCACTATCCTAAAGCCGGTCACATCAGAAACCGGGAGAGAAGGGACCTGGTCCCTGCAGGTATGGAGTAAGACCCTCACCCTCTCTCTTACCCCGTCTTCCATTCTGTTGCTTTGTGGACACGTTAGCCCATCTTTCTTACCCAGCCCACAAGAGGTCTTCATCTCTGAGCCCTCTGGTATTTTAATGCAGGGATCCCTGCCTCAGTTTTGCTGGGTGGTAAGAGCGCATTGGAGGGCGGCTGGCCCTGCCCGGGCTGTGGCCGTGAGGTGGAGATATGGTTTTGAGTCTTGGTTGAGACTCTGAACAACTTTTATTTTTTCTTTTTAAAGATTATTTATTTCTTTATTTCTCTATCTGAGAGAGAGCAGAGTGAGCAAGAACACGAGTAGGAAGAGAGGCAGAGGGAGAGGGTGAGCAGGGAGCCTGACGCCAGCCTCCATCCCAGGACCCCAGGATCATTGACCTGAGCCGAGGGCAGCTGCTTAACGGACTGAGCCACCCAGGCCTCCCCTGAACGACTTTTGCTGAAGAAACTGTTGAATGTTCTTAGTTACGGTAGACTTCAGATCAAGTCTGTGGCCTGGTTTCAGTCAAAGACCAACACTGATAATGGTTTTTAGTGGAAAATCCATCAGAGTCTGACTTAGTGTGTTGGAGTCCAACCCGTTTACAAGCTGGGGAGTGCTTATGCTACTGTGTGTCTCAGCTTGCTCATGACAAGGTGAATTCTTTCACTCGCCAACTCCTTGGGCTGTGATAACTGTCTTCCTGAGCAGAAGCTTTCTATTTCTTAGGAACACCTGCTGATCCCTCATTCCTGGGCATATGGCTTCCCTGAATATTATACAGCATTCGGCTCACAGTGAAGACCAGCTTGTCATCAAAAAGTGCAATTCCGATTTCTAAATAGGATTTCAAAATCAAATGCCTTCTTAGTAATTTGTTTTTGTTTAAGATAAGCCTTGTAACACTTCTTAAGCTGTGGAGAAGCTAGAGAGTAGAAGGCTGCGTGGAGGAAGGTAATGAGCATCCGGAAAGCCCCGGGAGAGTGGGGCCTGGGCTCCTCCTGGGAACAGCTTAGCCCGAGAGTAAGACTCCACAGGCTGTGTGTTTCCGAGGGATTACTGCAAGCCTGGTTGCTGTCAGGGACAAAGTGAAACGCAGAGAAATGTCAAAGCCCCGTTGCCTAGGCTGTCATGCTGCAGACACAAAATGGAGATTACAAAGGAGGAAAATGTCATTTTTACAGATTTACACCAGGTCTTCCGAAGGCTCCTTGGTGTCTCTCTTTCATCTTTTTCCACAAGCAGCTCACACACACACAGAGAGAAGTCTATTTTCTCTGAAGACATCAGAGAAATAGTTTTTCACCAATGAAGGTTTATTTATACATATATACATATATATATGCATATATATGTATAAATGCATATATATGCATTATATATGCATATATATATGCATATATATATGTATATATGTGTATATATATATATATGTGTGTGTATATATATATATTCCCCCCCACCCCACCGAAGCAATGTGTTTTTGTGGAAGAAATACATGTTTTAGGATCAGACAGATAAGTATAAATCATGACTTGCCTACTTGCTAAATTATGTACTCTTGGGCAAATCATTGACAGTTTATCAGGTTTTCTCATCGAAAAATTGGAAATAAAAGTAGCTACCTCATAGGGCCATGATGAGGGTGAAATAACGTGATGACATCTAGCACATGCTGTACACACACAGTGGGGGCTGGATAATGTTTGTGTAATATATTGGACACTTAGCCTTCAATCTGATACCATTTTCATATACACAGTAAGTTAAAAGCAAGGTATTTTTTAAATAAAAAACGATTAATTGTGGTCAAAATGTCAATGTTTAGAGTAAGAATAGAATTTAACTTAATGATAGTGCCTTGCTTTGATGGGCTAAGGATGTATTTTTATTTTATATTTCCTACTAACTGCATTTCTGGATTGACTATACATCATGGAATAAAAACTCATGGCAAGACATAAAGGAATAAGATATTTCCTAAAATCAGGGCACCTGGGTGGTTCAGTCATTAAGTGTCTGCCTTCGGCACAGGTCATGATCCCAGGGTCCTGGGATTGAGCGCTGCATCAGGCTCCCTGCTCAGCGGTGATTTCCCAAAATTGTATGTAAATCTAAAAATAAAGATGGGATGATAGGGAATAATAAGAAGTATTAGATTGAATGAAAGGTCGATTAACTGGTTGATCCATCACTCTTTTTTTTCTTCTTGTACCTCAAATAAAGCTAATTGAGTTGTTTTTAATTTTGAGAAACTGACTGCTAATCACCGCAGAAAAATAGGAAAAAAACAAAAACAAAATAAAAAAAAAGAATAACATGAGGGAGATTGTAAGGTTTGGGACATGGTAGAGGTCTTTATACCAGAGTCTTTACATGTAGGTCTATATCTCCTGACTTTCTGCTGAAATGGTCAGTGGAACCATGACCCCATGGGTTCTTTATGCTTCAAGTTTTAGAATATTTTGAAACTTACCAACTCTTCCAATGTTTCCACTCTTTCATCTGACCACATCTGCCAGCTGCTGCACACACCAATTCCTCCTCAGTGGCTCTTCTCTCCAGTCAAGAAGATGCCAACAAGGCAGAACAAGAAGAGACAGGTCTCAGGTGAAGACCCTCCTGTGTTGGTAACAACTGTAATGTAGTGTCAAGCTTCTACTCCAAATATCCATAGGATTATCTCATATATATATATATATTTATTTTCTACTTTAAGATGTCTATGTTTGTATGTTGAATTATACTCATATAGGGATGCCTGGATGGCTCATTGGTTAAGTATTCTGCCCTGGATTTTGGCTCAGGTCATGATCTCAGGGTTGTGAGATCAAGCCCTGCATCTGGCTCTACCCTTAGCATGGAGTCTGCTTGAGATTCTCTCTCTCTCCCTCTGCCCCTCCTGCTCTCTCTCTTTCTCAAATGAATAAATAAATATTTTTTTAAAAAAACATGTATTCATATATTTAAGCAGAACTTTCTAAGTGCCTATGTGATGGCTTTGTACCATGTTAGCATCACTAAAACTGGACCTATGTTTTCCAGAATTCTCTTCCATGTATGTTTCAGGCTTAGAGTCATCTACAGAAGAAATTTGCATGAAATTTGAAAGACAGGAAAGAAATACAGCCATTGTTTGCTGCTCTGAAATTTGGGGGCAGGGTGCCAGTCACAGCAGCAGTCCCTGAACATTGTCACCAACCTGCTGCCTGACTTTGGTGGCCAGGTGGGTAGCACCTGGACCGGTAGATTCTCCAGCTCTTGCTGGCCTGTTGGCTTTAGCTTCTCTATTCCCCAGATGATGTATGGGCTGCACTTGGTCAATGGCATTAGCTTCTGTGGGTCACCTGTGTCATTGAGACTGGAGGTGGTGAGAGACAGATGTGGCCTGTAGTTTATCTCGGTTTTCCCTTCTTTTACATCCAGATGTTTTTTTAGCTACCGTTCTAGCTTACCAATCACAACTTCAGGCTCCACATCAGATGAAGACAATGAGCTCCTTTATTTTATATCACTCTTGTGGTTCTGTTCTCTTGTTGACCCATGACTGATCTAACCGGCTTATGCCAGACACTGTTGGGGTTTGGGAATGCCAATGGTGAGCCAAGGAAGTATTGACCTTCTTCTTTGTAGAGCTTATCATCTAGGTTAGGATATTATTATTATAACACAAAAAGAGTAACACATGTTGGTTTTCGTTTTTAATCAAGCTGAAAGTTCTTGGTAATATATTTTATAGCTTTTTTTTTTTAATGTTTCAAAGACTTTTCTTGTTACTTAGCCACTGTCACAACAGCCTTCCACATGTAAAGAGGACTAAGCTGGGATTTAAGACTTTCCTTAAGGCTAAGCAGGGATTTAAGACAACGCCTATCCTAAGGTCATAAAGTTTGAAAGTGGCAGAAATTCATCTTCTGGTTTATCTTCTAGCCTGTATTTAAATGCAAAGGTGTGAAAATAAACCCAACTTCTCAGTTTCACGGAGCAAACATTTATTATCAGTTGTGTCTATGCATTGCCAAAATATTTATCCGTCCAGAAAATACATAAATCCAATAGGATACCTGGCACCATACAGAAAACCATACTGGATTTTTCATCCCAGTAGATGTGACCGTAGAAATATGAACCAACAAATGCCAGTTGTTTTGGCGACCTTTCCTTTGTTGCTAAGCTTCACATAATAGGCACCTACAGGTTTCATTTTTAGATCATGCCTTCCCATGAAGTTGCGGAGGGATGCTGAGGTTGGTGCTGAAACTGTCATTGGAGGGGATTATCTCCAATCTGTCCACACCAGGCAGAGCTGAAGTGATAGGCAGGCGCTTCTGCCAGATATGCCACCTAGATGGAATTTCACAAAAAGTGATCGTCATTATAGTGTTTCCTCCACCGCCCAAGAACTGCTGAGAGGGTCAGAGCAGTCATCCAGCCAGTGATGGCTCTCAAAACAGAGCCATTGCTTTCTGTGATGTTATTCCTTAAGAGTTGGGGTGCATGCCTACCATCTATAATCTGTTCTTTAAAACTTTTTTATAATAAAATTATATGCTGGTTTATAAAATTAAACCCTATAGAGAAATGTGTGGACAAAAAAGAAGCCTCCCCTTGGGGCCCCTGGGTGGCTCAGTGGGTTAAGCCTCTGCCTTCGGCTCAGGTCATGATCCCAGGGTGTCGGGATCGAGACCCGCATCAGGCTCTCTGCTCAGCAAGGAGCCTGCCTCCTCCTTACTCTCTGCCTGCCTCTCTGCTTGCTTGTGATCTCTCTCTGTCTTTCAAATAAATAAATAAAATCTTAAAAAAAAAAGAAGCCTCCCCTTTCCCCTATCTCCCATCCTAATCCCCAGGTTATCCATTCTCAAAAAGTCATGTATATACATTCAATGAATATTTATTGAATGCCTACTGCTTACCAGAAACTATTTTGGGGGAATGGAATTATGGCCGTGAACAAAACAGACCAAAAAACAAAACAAACAACAACAACAACAACAACAAAAAACAAAAACCATTTAGTTTATGTCTTAGGCTGTTTGGCCTGTTATAACAAATTACCATAGGCTGGGTAGCTTAAAGAACAAAAATTTATTTCTTATAGTTCCAGAGGCATCCTAGTCCCAGACCAAGGTGACAAAAGATCCCTGTCTGGTGAGGGTCCCTTCCTGGTGTGCAGATGGCCGTCTTCTCATTGAATCCCCACACAGTGGAGAATAGAAAGAGGGAACAAGCCCTCCGGTCTCTTCTTATAAAGACGCTAATCTCATAAAGACTCATAACCTGATCATCTCCCAAAGGTCTCACCTTCTGGTACCATCACCTTGGGGGTAAAGATTTCAGCATACAAATTTTTGGGGGCAGGGTGGGACACAAACATTCACTCCACAATAGTCCACATTTAGCCTATGGTCGTATCTACGCATGTGTTAGTTAAGGTGGACCAATAGCTGTAACACAGAGACCCCGAATACTTGATAGCTCCAAATTATAGAAATTCATTTCTTGTATGGGTAACATGATTAGGCTGTGGACAACCATTCAGGCACTCTTTCTGCCTTTACATGAGAGGATTGCTTGACTCCACAGGCCGGGTTTTAGCTGCAGCATCATCCCACTCTAACCCTGGGAAACAGATTGTTTCCATTCATTCTCAGCCCTCAGTTCATCTTACCTTCTCCAAGCTGGGTCAGAAGCCTTGCACCCCACGCTCTGGTACTTCCTCCTGTTGAGGAATCTTTTGCTTTACGCAGATTGCCTCTCCCTTTGTCTCACCTACCAGAATCTGGCTTCTTGCGGTGTGGTCTGCAGAGGACCTGTATAGAATCACCTGGTGAAAGAAAGAAATACGCTTTCTTGGCTTTGGGGGTTGGACCCAGTAATCTGCATTTTAAACCACTCCATAAATATTTTTAAGCATGGTAAGATTTAAGAAACTCTTTATGTGGTTTTCTGAAGGGCAAGACTCTTATATCCCTATTTCTAGGTGGCCTGATATTTATTAAGTATTCATTAAATATTGCTTAAAAAATTAATGAACCAGGCTGTAGCTCCTAAACCAAACTAGCTCCAAGGTGTTCATCTCTGTATCCTTGGCACCTAGTATCTGGAGCATTGAACAAGCTCAGTTAGTGTTATAAATGAAGTTTTAAGTGCATGCATAGATAGCAAGAGATTAAAAGAGATAGGTTCTAGTTATAATTCATTTTAATCTGGTTCTTTGGGCGATTCACAAAATCTCTGTGAACCTGAATTTCCACATTAAATAGATGTGATGATAATATTCATTCACACGTCCCAGAGCTCATTGTGGATATCAAATCCTCGAGTGAAATTATTTGTATAACCCACTTAACATGAGGTCTGGCAAAGAGCAACTGCTGGACAAAGTGGCGTCCACCATAACTGCTGAGAGTAATACCCACAACGGCTTGGTAAAGCGCCATGCAGGTGCTTGGAGTACTATGATTATTTTCATTATGTGTTTAATCAGGCAGGCTGCATAGACAATTGAACTTTGCTCTGCCCATTAAATAGGTGGTTTCTAGAAATGGCATCAGGAGGGATTTGACATGCAAAAGGGTCCAGAGGAAGACAGGAGGTGAGATGCAGCCTAGAGCGACTTGCTGCGGTCCAGTAGAGAAAGCTCTGCACCAAGACTGTATCTGGAACTGACTGATTCACAGGAGCACTGGCATCCTTCACTCGCGGGAGATGCTGCCCCCCAGGTCCCGAAGCGGGGGATGACTACAGAAGTGCATTAGGACCTGACGAAGTCTCCCCATTAGCTTCTTGCCTTAAAGTGAAAACAAAACACAGATTTTGCACATAAAGAAGTCAGTTGCAAGCCTTGGTTTCTCATACCTTTTCAGCTTACGGGTTGTGTCATCCTTCCACAGACAAATCACGTTTTGATTCACTTCAAAGGACTTTTCAATTAAAGGAACAAAACCTAGGGCTTCAGAAATTCCTTGTGTCCGCCACACTCTTGCAAGGCTGCTGTGTGGGTCTCCACAGCTACCCTAATAGAGTTCATCACTTTAAGTAAGCTACATGTTTTGAGGCTACTATTTAGCGGTTTTGGAGATGACAAAATTGTTCACAGTAGATAGCAATCAACATATATCAGTTACAAGGGGAATCCTATATCTAAGCAGATACTTGTGATCAAAACTAGTGAGAAAAAAAGACCATCTAACGGAAAAAAGTCAATCAAAAAAGTTAATCAAATTCGTATAATCATGCAACATAACTATCAAAGAAGTAAAAATTAATTAGTTGAAGTACTATGTATAATTCAGAGCGCTTGTTTTCTTGAACAGTCTTCTGGGCAAATTTACCCTGGGCAAATATAATCTCTGTGTTATACACCCATGTTTCATGATGTATGACACTGTCCCAAAGGTCAAGTTTAATCAGAGGAGGAATAGGCATTTTGCCCCAGAAACATCTTTGCATAGGCTGGCCTACTACAGCTGTGTCTTGGCTCAGGGAGATGAGCTGGCCAATTGACTCTTCATCTTGGAGAACATGAATAAGTAGAAGGAAGGTGGCGTTCAGCATAGCATGTAAATCTGAGCATGACGTGGCCCCAGAGCCATGTGTAAACTGTGCATACAAAGCCTGACTGCTGGGAGAAGAACTTGAAGCAAGACTATGGGGAGGTCAGCAGTGGTCCCCAGAAGCCAACAGAGTGTTGTTACCTCTATTCCTTTTGGTTTCGCAGTTCTTGATTCTAGGAGGCGTGATTGTTCTTGCTTCTTTGCTCCAAGATTCCACTCTGCATGAAATCTTCTTCTGAACTGGGGCTTGGGTAAGTCTTTTCTTTCAACCAGTAGAAGTCTCATCAGGACAGTCAAAAGGATCAGTCTCAGTGGCTTCGTCATGTAGTGGTTAGAACACAGGCTCTGGGATAGGTTTCCTGGGTTCCTAATCCCAACGTGGTCACCAGTTGGCTGAGTGGCTTGCGTGAGTCATCAAATATTTCTAAGGTTCATTTTCTCATCTGTAAAACAAAACCACCTTGTAGGGCTATCCTGAGGACTGAATGAGTTTATTACACACAGGAACACTTAAAATAATGCCAGATCACATAGCAAACACTAAGTGTTTATAAGAATTAAGCACACACACACACACACACACACACACACACACACACACAATTAGAAATAGAGACCATGGGGAGAGAGAAAAAATGCTTCGGTGAAGATTGCGATGACCTTCATTTAACTATATCCAAGGCATCTCCCTTCACCTCATCTCCCTTCACCTTTTACAGTTGTCTCTGCTACCAAACCCACTGCCAACTTTCCTCCTGACTCGCTGACTCTCCCATTACCCAGACTTCTTACCTGTATGTTCACCTGGTTGTCACTGACCCACATTGGTGCTCTTAGTTCTTCTGCCTCCCAGCTGCCCCTCCCCCTCCTTTCCTTTGCACAAAATGAAATCAATCATGACTGATCACGTAGCTGTGTCAGCCCAAACCTTGGAGTTGTCCTCAAGTCTCCCTTTTTCCCTGACCACTTCTATTCAATCCAGTGCCAAGTCCTATTGATTTTTCTTCCAATTTTTTTTAGCACAGATTGATCACTTTTTGCCATCCCCACTGACCTGCTACCACCTTCTCTCACTAGACTGTTACTAAAGCCTCTTCATTGGCTGCCCTGCCTCCACCCATGTTCTGCTAAAGTACATGCCCACACTACAGCAAAAGTTATCTTTACCTGTGGAAAAGCCATGCCACTCTCCTACTTAAAACATCTCTGTGGCTTCCCACTGCGCTATTCCAAAACCCACAGTTCTCACTCTGGTTCATACATCCCTCTGTGACATGGGTCTTGCTGACCTCCCTACCCTTGTCTCACACCTTCCCCTTACTCTCTGGCCCTTCTGTGCTTGGAACAAGCCAAGCTCACACCTTTTTCCAGTCATTTGCATTTTTATTCTCTCTACTGGAATATCCTTTTCCCAGTCTCTTTGCACGTCTCTCTCACTCACTCTCTTCCCATCCTTCCCACCTCGACTCTAATCTTTTTCGCTCGGAAATGACTTCTCTGATCATTCATGCTGCAAGGTCATTCCCCAGTTACTTTTTATCTCCTCACTCTGTATTTCTTTCATAGCCTGAATCACAACAACTCAAATTTTGGTTCTTCACATGATTTGCCTTACTCAGTAGAACGAAAGCTTCACGAGAACAGGGACCTTTTCTGACTTGTTCACTGCAATTTCTCAGTGCTTGTCACAGTGTTCAGTGAATGAATGATTGGATGGATGAATGAGGTCTTGACAAGTTCCCTGGTTTCAGTCCCCACTGAGACAGGAGCTAACTTTCTGATCTTGGGTGCTGTGGGATATTTGTACCCTTGGAAATGGTACAAATATCATTTTGTACCATTTTCTAACCAAGTCTGAATGAGTTTTTGTAAAAAAAAAACAAAAACAAAAAACCAAACACCAAACCGATAAACATATTTTGTCAAATATGGTTTTTTCTACTAATTTATATAGAAGCTTGAGTGAAACACGTGAAAAATATGGAGATATTGGCCTGAACAAGACTGTTGCACATACAAAGATATGGCACTGCAGAATGGAACCACTAGAATCAGGCAGCTTTCCTGAGTGAAAGCTTGAAATTGTCCTTGGCTAATGTGCAAGTCTGAACTTGGCATATGAAATGTGATTTGAGTGTTGTTTCAAAGTTCACTTTGTTTAAGGGTTTGATATACAAAGTCACACATCCTTAAGCCTTTGTATACCTAGTTAATCTGACATAGAGCTGCTTTATTGGTTCCAACTTTACCTTTAGCTTTCCTCTAAACAGCAATGATTTGTCTAGAAAATATCTCACATTCTATATGTGCCGAAAAACTACTCACCGAGATGTTGCTGCCTTTTTACTTTTGCTTATGAATTCACCTTTTCTTACATATATGAGGGATATGAACTAATTTTATACTTCATTCCTTAACAATCTGTTCTTTTTTTTTTTTAATATTTTGACCTTGTGTAGATATTATTTTCTCCTTTTTACAAATGGATCTCAGGAAGTTAATGTTCTTCCTGAGTTTACAATGAATGAAGGGCATACAGTGGTCTGGGAGGTTCCAAACCATTTTACCCAAAGAATAATTAAAAATTCATTAATCAGGGGCACCTGAGTGGCTCATTTGGTTAAGCGTCTGCCTTTGGCTCAGGTCATTATCCCGGGGTCCTGGAATTGAGCCCCAAATGAGGGGGGTCCCCTGGTCAGTGGGGAGTCTGCTTCTCCCTCTCCTTCTGTCCTTCCCCCCACTCATGTTCTCTTTCTCTCTCAAGTAAATAAGTAAAATGTTTTATTTATTTATTTATTTATTTTGACAGACAGAGATCACAAGTGGGCAGAGAGGCAGGCAGAGAGAGAGGAGAAAGCAGGCTCCCTGCTGAGCAGAGAACCTAATGCAGGGCTCTATCCCAGGACCTTGAGATCATGACCTGAGGGGAAGGCAGAGGCTTAACCCACTGAGCTACTCAGGCGCCCCAAGTGAAATGTTTTAAAAGATTCATTAATCACCAGGGAAATGCAAATCAAACCACAGAGAGATATCACCTCACACTTGTTAGAAGTGTTATTCTCAAAGACAAGAAATAACAAGAGTTGGTGAGGTTGTGAAGGAAAGAGAACCCTTGTGCACTGTAGTGAGAATATAAATTGGTGCAGCCACTATGCAAAAAAGTATGGAGATTCCTCAAAAAATTAAAAATAGAATATTTTTATTTTATATATATATGTATACACACACACACACACACACACATATATATATATATATATATACACACACATATATATATGTATATTATATGACCCAGCAACTCTATTTCTGGGTATTTATCCAAAGGAAAAAACCCACAAATTTGAATTTATATATGCTCCCCTATGCTCATTATCACATTATTTATGATAGTCAAGGCATGAAAACAACCTAAATGTTCATCAATGAATGAATGGATAAAGAAAATGTGGTACACATACACACAGTAGAATATTATTCAGCCATAAAAAAGAATAAGATCTTGCCCTTTGCAACAACATGGAGGGAACTTGAGAGCATTATGATAAGTGAAATAAGTTATATAGAAAAAGATGAATAGCATATGAGCTCACTTATATGTGGAATAAAAGAAAGGAAAGAAAAGAAAAGAAAGCAAAAAAAATAAAAAACCCAAAACCCCTGAGCTCATGTGTATAGAGAATAGATGGGTGGTTGCCTGAGGCAGAGAATAGGTGTGAGCAGAATGGGTTGAAGGAGGCCAACAAGCACAAATTTGCAATTTTGAAATATATAAGTCATGGGTATATAGCATGGTGACTATAGTTGATAATACTCTATTGCATAGTTGTAAAAGCTAGAAGAGTGAATCTCGACAATTCTCAGCATGAGAGAAGAACATTGTAACTATGTATGGTGATGGATATTAACTGGATTTGCTGTGATTATCCTTCCCCAGTTTATACAAACACATGTAGCAGTCAATATATATCAATTCATTACATTGCACATTGGAAACTAATATAATGTTATATCATTATGCATGCAGGATGTATGCATAAAAGTAAAATTATGCATGAAGAATTTTCAAAGAAAGTGGAAAATTGGGTTCTATACTCTTAACCCAGTCCCGTCCTAAAAGATGTAAGAGTTGGTAGATGCAGAAAGGGAATGAGAAAGGATCTTTGTAGAAAGTTGTTGGAGGACATTTTCTGTCCCCTTCTCTCAGGGGTGTGGATGGGAGGTGTGTGTCCTTATGACCTCAAGTCTAGTGAGAAGGACTTTGAGGGGACTGAATCCTGGCTTGCTGTGTGTCTCCTGGGGGCACACAAGAGACTGGTGGTTGACTTGCTCCAAGAACCAAAGGCAGAGGCTTTAGTTGAAGAACTCACAATGGCAAGGGGAGGACAGGGGACAGCAGTGAGCACTACTAAGTGACTTGGTGAGGATGTGTGAGGTCCTTTTGGCAGGGCAGATGCCACAGAAGGCCCCTGAGTGGAAGCTATGTGATGGACCCTTCCCTAGAGGAGGGCCTGTGGGACCAAGAAGGCCAAAGCAGACCAGGTGGGAAGTGGGGAGTGGAAGACTGGAAAAGGACAGCTGGAGAGTTTATCGCCCATGAGGAAGTTGTGCAGTTACATGGAGTTCAGCTTGATTCACTAGGACCAGAAAGCACCAGGGTTAGGTCAGAGTAGAACTATTCAAGCACGTCTTCTGTTTCTATTTTCCCTCACCATCTTGCCTGCTCTGAGAGTGTGGGGCTACTGGGGTGAAGATTGCATAGGGGTGAAGGAGTTAAGAGTTGTGATGGGGGGGCACCTGGGTGGCTCAGTGGGTTAAGCCGCTGCCTTCGGCTCAGGTCATGATCTCGGGGTCTTGGGATCAAGTCCCACATAGGGCTCTCTGCTCAGAAGGGAGCCTGCTTCCCTCTCTCTCTCTCTCTGCCTGCCTCTCTATCTACTTGTGATCTGTCTCTGTCAAATAAATGTTTAAAAAAAAAAAAAAAAAAAAAGTTGTGATGGGACTTGAAGCTCTTTCATCACGGAAACAGAGAAGTCCTGGCCAGACCCCCACTCCTTTCCAGACTGCAGGCTGCTCCTGAAGTAGGCCTAAGCTAAAGGGGACCGATTAGAATACTACATTCGACTCAGCTGCTATTATGTCTAGAAGCCACCAGAAAATGACATGATCCATCATGCAGGTTTTTATCTGGGGACAAGGAAGAAGGTGAGGGGTTTTGCAGGGACCATTTGTG
Source organism: Meles meles (assembly GCF_922984935.1). Classification (NCBI taxonomy): domain Eukaryota; kingdom Metazoa; phylum Chordata; class Mammalia; order Carnivora; family Mustelidae; genus Meles; species Meles meles. Next base: position 109,536,958 of record NC_060067.1, on the reverse strand, counting down.
ATAAAGAGTAAACCTGGAGTTTTCACCCTTTGGAGCTGTACTAGCTTAGCCCACTACTTACATATAAAAGTGTATAAAGCCTAATGGTTACATATACAATACAAGCAGTTACATGTATATAATTTTATAATACCTTTTTTTGCATCTAAGATATTATTTTTCATATTGAAGTTTAAGGGTTTCAAAAATTTGGTTGACGAATATAACACAAAAATTCTTTCTGGGGCACTTGAGTGGCTCAGTCTGTTGAGTGTCTGACTCTAGATCTCAGCTCAAGTCTTTTTTTTTTTTAAATATTTTATTTATTTGACAGAGAGAAAGGTCACAAGTAGGCAGAGAGGCAGGCAGAGAGAGAGGGAGAAACAGGCTCCTCACTGAGCAGAGAGCCTGATGCGGGGCTCGATCCCAGGACCCTGAGATCATGACCTGAGCCGAAGGCAGAGGCTTAAACCACTGAGCCACCCAGGTGCCCCTCAGCTCGAGTTTTGATCTCAGGGTTGTGAGTTCAAGCCTCATTCCGGGCTCCATGCTGTGTTTGGAGCCTACTTAAAAAAAAAAAAAGAAAAGTTTTCCAAACAGGCAGATTTGAACTTTGACTTAACTGTCTTAGGTCATTTAAATTGGCCCCAAACATCCTAACAAACATCCACTTGAAAGTGGGTAAGGCACACAGAGAATTTGGTGTTCCAAACATTAGCATGAGTCAGAATTATCTGGGTGTGTTAAAATAGCTTTCTGGGTCCTTCCCTCATGGTTTTTGGGTCAGTAGGTCAGGGTGGATCCTGGGGCATTTGTACTCGTAACGAATTTCCCTGTGATGCTAATACTTCCGGTTCAGGGACCACACTTTGACAATCACTTACCTACACCACAGTCTGGCTTGGGTCTTCTGAAACCTGGGAACTCTGCTTGTTTTCAACCCGAGCGCTGGGATTTCCTTTTGGGAATCATTAGTTTTAAAGATTTCCTCCATACTACTCACAGCCAGTGTCACTATTTCCTCTGATACCAGTCTTCGTCCTCACTGCGTCCTGTGGGTTGGTGTGTTTCTCCTATTCAGGAAGAAAGACTAACTTTTAGTTGAATTTCCCTTTTAAGCTAAGAAAGGCCTAATGCTGTTGGCAGCTGATAACTACTGAAAACATTCCCATTAATAAAACAAAGCAAAGCAAAGCAAAACCAAACCAAACCCTTCCTTTATTTACCTCATAGATGACCTTCCATAAGTCACCCTGTAGCAAAAGAATCACATGACCCATCCAGACCCCTGTTTCCCACGGGATGGCTACATGTAATATAGATATTTTTCACTCTTAATTTTCTCTGCCAGTTATGGAGAGCTCTCTTTTGGGGGAAAAGGATACTTTTAAATAAATATTTCTTCCACACAAGCACAGGCACACGTATTAAAGATCTAGCGTTCCCACAAGGACTCCACATGCTCAAGCCTCACTTAGGTCTTAAGTGTTCCAGATGGTACAAGTCCTAAGTCAACGTATTTTGTATCACAAGATCAGGTCTGTCATTTTGCCCCATTGCTCTGCTCACCCGAGCCATTAGTCCAACTCCAAATGGTGAATGCTTGTGTTGTAGTATACTTTCTACAGAGAAAAGAGTCCTTGCCGTGTGGAAAGCTTGCAGAGTGTGAGTGTATGTAACCGACAGGGAGGGATTACCAAGATGGAAGCCCGTGGCTGTCTTGAAAATATATTTCTATAATGACTTTTACAGATGGATAGTGAAGAGATGAACAAGGAAAAAATTGGTTTCTAAAGCATCGGAAATATGTTCAAACAGCTATCTTGCTCAAAACGTAAACTTGACCAACTTTAGCGTCAGATCTTGGCAAGTATGCCTTTCTTCTCTCTTCAAGGGAGGATTTGTTTCTGAGTTTTCCATGGGTCTTTCCATGCCTGCTAAATTTATTTTCTGATTTTGGCAATTTCTCTTAGGTGTTTCAATTACTAGTCAAGAAATCATGCAACTAGGAACTAACTTTAACGAACTTATGAGAATGAGCTTGACTATAGCCAATGCTTGCCTGTTCCCACTGCTTCTTCCTTCCCCCTTCTCTCCTGATACAATTGGCCCCTGAGGTGCAAAGTGTAGCTCCCCCTGGAAGATTCTTAGGAGCCCCCATATAAGAAAATGCTTACTCATCATTTTACGAATCTCGTCTTGAGATTTAATGCATTTGCCTCTTGTGGTTTACTCTGTTAATTCAATTAGCTTAAGAAAAGTATGAAGGTAAGATTCACTAGAAACTATTTACCTCGTGTCTCTCTTCTACCTTTCCTAAATCCTTCTGATTGCTATTTTGTTTGTTAAAGGTTGAATTCTTAGAGGGATTCTTGGCGTGTTCTTCATTAAGTATAAACGCCTTCCATTTCATGTTTAGACCGGCAGAAAGGGTTTATCACACATGCTGTCCAGTAAGAAGTCACAAAAATTCAAATTCAATTTACTTCCTGAATAATAGAAACTTCTGTCAAATATACTTTTCCAAAGGGTCCAAAATACAACCATGGAGAGCTTTTGAGAGTCCTTTCTCTCTGGCTGAGTCAATATGAAATAAACTTTTTCTTTTTTTTTTTTATTTTATTAACATGATGTATTATTTGTTTCAGGGGTATGGGTCTGTGATCTTGCCATTTGCAACGACGTGGATGGAACTAGAGGGTATTATGCTGAGCGAAAAAAGTCAGTCAGAGAAAGACAATTATCATATGATCTTTTTATTAATAATCCATAGGAGATGTGGAATTTGAGAAACAAGGCAGAGGATCATAGGGGAAGAGAGGAAAAAATATGACATAAAATTTTACAGTAGCCGGAAGCCTCTTGGCCCCTCTCCAACACTCCCCCACCTTTAAAAATTTATTTTATAGTATTTTGTTTTATTCTATTTTATCTTATTATTTCCATCCCCTAGCCCCTTCTTATGTCTCCTTGCTGATCCTTCAGTGACAGGTCCTACCCGTTTACAGGTTTCACTGCTCTTCCAGCTCACCCAGTCATACCTTCGTACAAAAAAATATTACTCAAAAGAAAAATAACTTAAAATTCTCATTTCTAATTTCTAAGAAGAGATCTATAATAAAAGGGTAAACATTTGTACCATCATGGTATCCTCCTCTTAGCAGCTATTCCAAAGTAGGAAACACTGGCAATTAGAAATAATGCAGATAGATTTTTCCAGACTGCAATCCAGGCCCCGGGACGCATTGGGAACTGCTGCTGGGGCAGTCAATGGTCCTTTCCTCCAGGGTCTTGCACGAGAGCATAAGACGGCTCCCTCTCATTTTTCCTTTCCGCACACGATGTCTCTAATACCTTGTCTTCCATAGTCAGACAGTATTAGAGGTGTGTTTCAGAGTACCTGCTAGAGCAACAGTCTATTGGACTGGAATGGATAACTGGGCCAAAGGCCATTGAGCCACACACCTGTCAGCAGCCTGTGAGGTCTGGCTGTACCAGATATGCCCGAGCAGTCAGACTGTCTCTGGGGAGACTTGTACTAAGAACCTCGGCGACACTTGCAATCAGCTGTAAGGTTCGAGCTGGGAAGTCCTTCTATAGAGCTGCGGTGAGGGTAGTTGTTTTGAGGCCCTGTGCAAGATAAACGAAGAAAGCAGGTCAAGAAAGAGAAGCCTGTAAGCTGACACCGATGAAGAAGCAGAAGGGAGCAACCTCAAGTCCTGGGTGGAGCAAGGGAGAGAGAGCTTGCCTTTCCACATTCATTTTTCAAGAGATCCATTTTTTTCTTTTCTTTAAGATTTTATTTTTTCTTTAAGATTTTTTTTTCTTTAAGATTTTATTTATTTATTTGACAGGGAGAGAGAGAGAGAGAGAGAGCGCACAAGCAAGGGGATTTTATTTATTTTTTTTTCTTTAAGATTTTATTTATTTATTTGACAGGGAGAGAGAGAGAGAGAGAGAGAGAGCGTGCACAAGAAAGGGGAGCAGCAGGCTCTCCACTGAGCAAACAGCCCCAAGCGGGGCTTGATCCCAGGACCCTGAGATCACATCTTGATCACGCTTAACCTACTGAGCCACCCAGGTGCCCCTAAAGGCCAGATTTTTTTTTTTTGCTTCTTGATCTTGAAATTCATGAAATCCCTGTATATTCCAAAACTACGCCTCCTTCTCTCTCTCTCTCTCTCTCTTTTTACTTACTTTGAATAGGTTTCTGTTCTTGCACAGTGGGGCAATGTTTGGACATAGTCAATGAGATGTTATTCTTGCTCAGGTCTTGATGTTCTGCTGCCTCTCCTCTGGCAGCAGGGGAGCCTGCTCAGAAACCTACAGGTTCCTGTCCATACAATAGGGTTTTCGGCTTCAGAAATCTAGAGGAAAAACATTCAAGCCTGAGTATTTGAACTTCTCAAATAGATCCCTACAAATACGTGGCAGAGACAATCATTTTGAGTGAAAAGACTTTTTAGGGATCAAGGACTGAGACCACAGAGAAGGAGAGAGAGAGAGAGAAAACTCAGAAGGACTAAGAGTTGCCAACATTCTGATTTGAGTAACACATCAACGGATTTGTCAGAGTTTTACCCAGAAGTGAATAAATTAAGTTTTCTGCCACCACCAGGGGAACATTAAAGGTTGAGATGGAAATAGGTACGTTTACAGAAAAATTTAAATTGAAGGTCAATTTTAAAGAGTTACATTTTTCTACCTGAGTTTATGGCTAGTGGAAATGGTACCCGGAATATTAAGCCATAAGAACACAGCAATATCAGAGGGGCAATTATACAAAGAAATTGAAATGTCAGAATTTCTCTACCTGTCGAAGAATAAAAGCTAACTTGTACTGAATGCTCGCTACTACTAAACTCTTAAGGTAAGAATTCTACTGTACTTACCTGCAGTTCCACATATATCCACCAGGTGGCAGTAGCCTTATTATTGCCCCCATTTTATAGACGAGGGAACTGAGGCCTATAGAGGTCAATGCCAGTGGTTTCCAAGCCATTACACAGAGCTCTGTTAAAATGACACACTCCCCACTCCGCCAGGACAATAACCACCTGAGCAGAGTCCGAATCCCAGCAATACTATTTAAGAACTCTCTGTCTTTACAGTCATCCGGGAAGCTCTTGTCATTATGGAAAGATCGAGGACTCTGAAGTCAGACTTGAGTTTGCAGTCTGGGTTAAATCCACTAAACACGGAGGGAGGGTGCTGGACCGAGGTGTCCCTAATACCACTGTGGTAGTTTCAGAAAGAAGCTTATAATCCAGGGGCTTCAGAGCTTACTGAGTCCTATCTGTTGGGTTCTCCTCAGACTTCACGAAGATTCTCCTCCCTACTGTAGCCAGGATGGGGTTGGAGGACTTGGATACTAGGTCCCAACTCTGTCACTATAGCTAGACATGTATTCCCTGAATCTCCTTCTTGCATCTCTGTGTGTTTTATGTCTAAATGGAGGGAGTTTATTTATTTATTTATTTATTTTTTAAGATTTTATTTATTTATTTGACACACACAGAGAGAAAGAGATCACAAGTAGGCAGAGAGGCAGAGAGAGGAGGAAGCAGGCTCCCTGCTGAGCAGAGAGCCCGATGCGGGGCTTGGACCCAGGACCCTGGGACCATGACCTGAGCCGAAGGCAGAGGCTTTAACCCACTGAGCCACCCAGGTGCCCCAAATGGAGGGAGTTTAGACAAGAATAGGATTTCCAAGATCTAGTCTAAAAGCCCGTTATTCTAATCAGCTTCTTGCAAAGTACTGCTAAAGGCTTAGGAAACATAAATTACAAGCACAGGATGAATTAGGCACATTAAGAGTTGGGGGTGGGGAAGTCCTTGTTCCAGGCATGCTGGCATTGACCCTAATCTTGAGGTAATGTTTATGCTTATAAAAATGTCACAGTTGTCTTTGCTTCACTTCCTGCTGTAAGGCTCCTGTGCAGATGGGGGCATTCAGTCTTTAGGAAATTACTAAGTCCAAACAGCTCCAGGTGAAATACTTAGAGGAAAAGTTTAGAGGAAATAATGGTTAATATTTGAAACCAATTAGCATTCCTGTCTAACCCCCAGTAATGGAAATTTCACCTGCTGCTAATGTTTCTGTTGGTTGTAGAAGAAGCTTTGCGTGGAGGCAAAGGGTTCAAGAGAGAATGATCTGTTAAAGAGCAATTCACACAGAGAAAACACAACCAGGGGGTTCATGAATATGAATGAGCAAAGTCAGAGGCCTCTGCCTGATCCAGGTGAGACCCCTCCCTCCTTAAGCTCCAGAAAACAGCAAAAAAGGACTCTGTAGAAGCCTGGTAGGTAGCCAATCCTTAATTAAATAAGCAGGGCAAAGTAGAGAGCAATTGAAAAACGAAAGAATATAGAGCAGAGAGAATTAGCGTGCCTGCTTATGTGATCCACTGAAGTTCCACATGAATGAGGAATGAGACAAACTTAATGACATTTGGCTTAATTTGTTAATGCTTTACCACAGGGATAGCCTTCATACAGACACGTTGCCTGAATAAAACATGGATGGGAATCCACAGACAACAAAAGGTTGAGATGTCTCTTTTTTTCCAAATTCAGTTAAAACAACGTGCTGTTTTAAAAAGCATTTTTTCCCCTCAGATCAAGATCTGTATTTTACAAAACAAAGGATATGTCTTCTGAACAAGAATCCTCAATGTTTGAATATGGATGGTTCTTATACACTCGGGTATTCAACAAACATCTCCTGAGTGGCCCCTATGACCCTAGGCATTGGGTGTATGAAACTCCCGTTAAATGAACAGATACTACACACGTTCGATGATGTAATTGTCATGATGACATTGCAAGTGAGGCAAAATAGCTCCTCTTTATGGAGGAAAAAAGTGAGACTCAAAAACATTTGTTGATTTCTCTAAGTTTTCATGCCCATGTTTAATGGAACCAGGTATTAAAAGAGAAAGTGAGGCATGTTAAACATTCAAAAGTTTATCTGAACAAAGATCTATTCAAATTGGCAGCACCACATGGGGATGTCTCCTTAGCTGCTGTTAACACCCAATTTCTTAAAGGCCTCTTCCTCTGTGGAGTCCCTCCCAGCAGCCCAAGATGGCTTCTCTACTCTTTGTACTTTCCCCTCTGACCCTCCACGCAATCTATTAGCCTTTTCCTCATGATTCCTTGGCTCAGGGTAAAGGAATACCCTCTCATGACTCAGGAGGGAGCTAGCTGGGCACAGGGGGAACCGACGTTCTGCTTTCAGGCTGCAGAGGTGGTAGGTTCTTGGAACCTCCAGCTGGAACTCTGGACCGCTTGGAGGTCCCTAGTGCGTTGGCTGAAGGTAATCCTGTATTGTGGCTCACATGTGGTCTGTCTGCAGTCAGAAGTCCTGTCTTCAGACCTTCAGTCAACATCAGGAGCTTGAGCTTCAGTTTCCCACCTGTGCGAGATGAGATGATGATGACAAGAGATGATGACAAGAGATGCCTACCTCACGGTGTTGTTGCAAAAGTTAAATGAAGTGTTCACTGGCATATGTTGTTTAAAACATGTTAGCTTCTATTTTCAGTTTTCTGATATACCAGTACCACATCCAGGTGCAAATGGGATGAAAAATCCTTCTGTGGATTTGCCTAGAAATTGATGAGTATTATGTAAGGTGGTTTTCATGGGAAAAAATTCTGAAGGAATTTTGGAATCTCACCCATTTGTAAATTCAGTGCCCTTCTCTCTGTGCCTCTTTCCTCCTTTATATTTCTTCATTTGGATATAACAAGGGAGGTAGGGAGGTAGTCCGAGTCATTCTGTAGGTTTCACTTCACATGGGAATCTCTTGTACTCCGTACTTCGTATGTATACACAACTAAACAAATTTTCTGGTTTGGCTCCTTATGTGGAACAAACGGATGGCAGGACGGTTCTCTAATTCACTTGCCCTGTAGCTGTCACCCCAGAGCACCTCTCCGTGCACCTGCCCATGGCATCTGCTGGCTTGGCCTTGACAGGTGTGAGCTGAGGCTCTGAAGGAACTAAGGACCCCTGCTTAGTGTGTGGAGAACCCACAACACTCTTTGAAGACCCCTGAGTAATTTTGGAGGCTGTTTTTGAGAAACTACTTTTGAATGGTAGAAAGTTTTATTTATAACATCTTCCCCCCTCCCCAAGATTTTATTTATTTATTTATTTGAAAGAGAGAGAGAGAGAGGGTGAGAGAGAGGGGAGGGGCAGAGGGAGAAGCAGGCTCCCCACTGAGCAGGGAGCCCAATGTGGGACTCGATTCTGGGACTCCAGGGTTGTGACCTGAGCTGAAGGCAGACACTTAACCGACTGAGCCACTCAGGCACCCTACAGAGATCCAGTGATGAAGATTTTTGTCCTTTTCTTTCACTGGGTGTCCGATCCATCTAAGATAGAATTTTGCCCAGCAAACATGATTGGCTTTCTAAGTACTTCAGAAGGGACAACAATCCTTAGGACCAACCAAGATACTTCTCTTTCTTACATATCAAAAACTGTTAGAACCTGTTTTTGTGCCAGTACCATACTGTATTGATGATGACAGCTTTTGGAACTTGAAGTCTGGAATTGTGATGCTACCAACTTTAGCTTTCTTTTTCAACATTCCTCTGGCCATCCAAGGTCTTTTCGGTTCCATATAAATTTTAGGACTATTTGTTCAATTTCTTTGAAAAAAAATGGATGGTATTTTGATAGGGATTGCATTAAACATGTAGATTGCTTTAGGTAGCATAGACATTTTCACAATATTTGTTCTTCCAACGGACAGCCACATGCAGAAGGATGAAACTGGACCATTTCCTTATACCACACACAAAAATAGACTCAAAATGGATGAAAGACCTCAATGTGAGACAGGAATCCATCAAAATCCCTGAGGAGAACGTAGGCAGTAACTTCTTCGACCTGAGCTGCAGCAACTTCCTTCTAGAAATATCATCCAAGGCAAGGGAAGCAAGGGCAAAAATGAACTACTGGGACTTCATCAAGATCAAAAGTTTTTGCACAGCAAAGGAAACATCAACAATACCAAAAGACACCTGACAGAATGGGAGAAGATATTTGCAAATGACATATCAGATAAAGGGCTAGTATCCAGAATCTATAAAGAACTTATCAAACTCAACACCCAAAGAACAAATAATCCAATCAAGAAATGGGCAGCGGACATGAACAGATATTTCTGCAAAGAAGACATCCAGATGGCCAACAGACACGTGAAAAAGTGCTCCACATCATTCGGCATCAGGGAAATACAAATTAAAACCACAATGAGATATCACCTCACACCAGTCAGAATGGGTAAAATTAACAAGTCAGGGAATGACAGATGCTGGCGAGGATGCGGAGAAAGGGGAACCCTCCTACACTATTGGTGGGAATGCAAACTGGTGCAGCCACTCTGGAAAACAGCATGGAGTTTCCTCAAAAAAGTTGAAAATAGGGGCATCTGAGTGGCTCAGTGGGTTAAGCCTTTGCCTTCAGCTCCAGTCATGAGCTCAGGGTTCTGGGATCTAGCCCTGCATTGGGCTCTCTGCTCGTCAGAGAGCCTGCTTCCCACCGCCCGCCCCCACCGCCTGCCTCTCTGCCTACTTGTGATCTCTGTCAAATAAATAAATAAATTAAATCTTTAAAAAAAAGTTGAAAATAGAGCTACCCTATGACCCAGCAATTGCACTATGGAGTATTTACCCTAAAGATACAAATGTAGTGATCTGAAGGGGCACGTGCACCTGAATGTTTATAGCAGCAATGTCCACAATAGCCAAACTATGGAAAGAACCTAGATGTCCATCAACAGGTGAATGGATAAAGAAGATGTGGTATACATACACAATGGAATACTATGCAGCTATCAAAAGAAATGAAATCTTGTGGGGCACCTTGGTGGCTCAGTGGGCTAAGCCTCTGCCTTAGGCTCAGGTCATGCTCTCAGGGTCCTGGGATTGAGCCCTGCATCAGGCTCTCTGCTCGGCAGGGAGGCTGCTCCCCACCCATCCCACCTGCCTCTCTGCCTACTTGTGATTTCTGTCTGTCAAGTAAATAAAATCTTAAAAAAAAAAAAGAAATGAAATCCTGCCATTTGCAATGACATGGATGGAACTAGAGGGTATTATGCTCAGCGAAATAAGTCAATCAGAGAAAGACAATTATCATATGCTCTTCCTGATATGAGGAATTTGAGAGGCAAAGTGGGGGTTTAGGGGGTAGGGAAGAAAAAAATGAAACAAGATGAGATCAGGAGGGAGACAAACCATAAAAGACTCTTAATCTCACAAAACAAACTGAGGGTTGCTGGGGGGAGGGGATAGGGAGAGGGTGGTTGGGTTATGGACATTGGGGAGGGTATGTGCTATGGTGAGTGCTGTGAAGTGTGTAAGTGCTGTGAAGCCTGACGATTCACAGACCTGTATCCCTGGGGCCAATAATACATTATATGTTAATAAAAATAAACAAGTAAACAAATAAATAAGTAAATATTTTTAAAAAGAAAAAAAAAAAAAGAAAAGTGTTAGAATCCACATCTCTATGCATGACAACTAGCCTGGGGATAGGAAGCAGGTTCCTGGGAGAAATGTGAATGAAAGCGTAAGTTGCAGAGAATGGCTTTGCTTAGTGTGTTGGGAAGAAATCAGGTATGCTGATTAGTGCAAATTTCATAAAAGGTTTGGTTTTGGAAGAGGCAATAAAGTAGAGCCATTATTTGCATTTTTTCCCTGTGTTTTCTAAACGTTTTTGTTTAGGTGGTTTGACATTAGTTTAATGCTGGAAACAGTCTATAATTCAAACAAGACATTTTTTTGGAAAGTAATTCAAACAAGACATTTTTTTGGAAAGTAGGAAGGCAGAGAACAAACAGACATTGAATTGCACTTCCCCAAGCCTGAGTGAAATGGTTAGCTCTAGGGAAAGTGCCAGGGGCAGAGGACACAAACAAAGGAGCCCACTCTGCTTTTCCAGGACTTTTTCCAGGACTTTCCATCCCCTCCATACGACAGGGCCAGGTGCAGTACTGAGAAGGGAGGAGGGATTAGAAGGTACTGGAATGACCGTGCACAGAAAGAGGGCTCAGTGGTGCTTTAACGGAAGGAAAAACTGACCTGTTAATTTTATTCCACATTTGAGCAGCTCCAGTCATTAGACATTTCTTACTTGATGTGGAAATGAAATCTGCCTATATGTAACTCTACACACGGCTTCTAGCTCTGCTTTCTGGGGAGACAAAGAACATATCCTATCCCTCTTCTGAATGACAATCCTTCGAACATTTAAAGATAACTGAGTTACATCCCTGTGGTCTCCAGTTCATCCTTAGCATGTTCCAAACCGTCTTAAGTTTTATTTATTTGGTTAAGTATTACTGATCCCTTCAACTATTCTTTATATGATCTGCTTTATGGACACTTTATTCTCCTGTTTTCTGGATGTGTTAGAGTTTGTCAGCGGGCTTTTGAAATGTTGGACTGAACAAGATACTTCAGATCTAAGGTAGTCCTTTCAGCATACTGAGGGAGTATCTTTGCCCTGGACTCTGAAAACGAAGCTTCCCTTGAGGTTTCTGGTAGCTACATCTCATCGTGACTCAGTCGGAAATTTCACTCTGTAAAATACCTAGACCTTTTTTGTGCTGACTTCGTTAACAACACCACCACCACCAAAAACAAGAATGTTCCTCCTTCCTGTTCTTCCCATGGTTATTTGAAAAGTATTATCTTGAAAACTTATTCTGACCCCTATTAAAATTCACTTATTTGTTCAGCCTATTTTCCCAGCATGATCTCATCTTTTTGAATCTTGTTTTTTTGCTGTCAAGAGCATGTCTTATTTCTTACAATTGTGGCAATTGCTCATGTGATAAGCATGTCTTGGTACTTAATAGAAATGTCAATTGAAATGCTAATGAGGTTGCATTTTACATATGAAATGAGAAAAGAAGTAAAAGAATGAAAAGGTGTGGGTGGAAAGAGTCATTTTCATAGATTATCAGTCTATTTTCATAGACAATTAGGCAGCAAAATTTCAAAGAATGTACATTCCTTTGAAGTCATTTTTCTTCCAGTAAATAATCCAAAGGGTCTAAACTGATCAGTGAGAATCAGATATTTATTTCCACATAATTCTGAATACTGAAAAATTAGGGAGACCTAAATGTATCAATAGAGGATTGGATTAAATCTATTTAGTTCCTAAAATGGAATATTAAGCAGTCAGTAAAAATGACGTATTTTTATATGGTTAAATGGGTAAAAAACAGGCAATAACAGTCTGAGAAGTAGAATTTTGTTTGTTTGTGAAAAGATGCGTATGTATGTGTGTGATGAGTCTGTGTATATGCAGAGAAATATCTGAAAGTTTGTTTACTAGTTTAATTACAATTCTATCTTGGTGGCAGAATTGCAGGTGAATTTTACAATCTTGTTTCTATTTTTCTTTATTGTGTAAATTTTCTAAAACGAACAAGCATTCATTTTATAATTAGAAGATATTCTATTTTGGATTTTTTTGGGGGGGGATTTTGAAAGAATCATGACAAACACTGTTTCTTACGGCATCTCACTGAAGTTCCCCTTCAGGTTGATGTAGGTAAGAAATGGTCATCGCATCAACATCAGAGTCACCATTTGCAATAACTCTATTCTTTTGGCTAAAGCATGACATGGTTCTGGAAATAAAGTGGGATCAATGCTTCTACCTCCTTGTTTTTTTCCCTATCGAGGGTGTCTCAGTTGGGTGTCCTTAAGACAGACTCTGGTTATGGAAATCTTCTTGTGAGGGTTAATGGAGGGGTGTCCTCAGCCACGACACTTGCAATGGAGTAAGGGAAGCAGAACTGAGCAGGGGCAGAAATTGAACTGCAATCCAGTTGTCATGGAGGCCTCAGCCAGTCCTGTGGGGATCTTGGAACCTAGGATGGCCATTCAGAAATGACCTGTGTTGAGGCAAGGGACCAGGCTGTGTACCCTCCTCTTGACCCTGTTACTGGATGTGGGCTACCCCAGCAGGAGCATAACCTTGGGCAAGCAGTTCCCTTTGACTGAAGGCAACTGCCAAGGAGGGATTCATCTCTGAATCATCCGCAAATATTCCCAGCAGGTGGGGGAGTCAGTAACTCCTATCCTGAAAGAGGATCTCTGGGAAATGACCACAGGATTTCCTGCAGAAGGGCAGATTGTACCTCTGCCTTTTTTCGCAATGATTGGGACAAAACATAGAAATAATAGTTCTTTCTGCTCGCAATTTCCCCTTGTTTGTTTCTCCATTTACAGATTCCCATAATTGAAACACCTTGATTCAGATACAATTCTATGAAGAATTGGCCTGAGGACTAGTTCATTCGTTCATTCATTCATTCATTCAATATTTATATTTATTGAGCATTTACTGTTGTGGTAGGCATTGTTCCAGGTGCTGAAAACACTATAAGGGGTAAAATCCCTTTCTTATAGATCTTATATGCTAAGTGGCAGACTCCGCCCACACTCAAATTTTCATGTCTCCCTTCATCACTGAGGCTTTGTCATTGGGTCAAGCTGACTGACACTGTACTCTTAAGGTGAGTCTGTTCCTTTTCAGAAGAGCCTTAGTCCCATGTGAAAATAGATTTCTGGCTGCTTTCCTCATGTCCCAGTCTTTCCAATGAGCCCAGAAGGGTTTGAATCCTAGCTATGGATTCAACTTTGAGTAAAAATAAATAAGTAAATAATAAACAAACAAACTAAAAGCAATTGCTTGGCGTTATGCAGGCAAAATAGCCAATTAACTAAGGACTAGTTCACTCTTCAGTGGAGTCTATGGACATTTCTATACAACCTAAAATATTCTGTCTCAGATAACATCAGGTGATGTTTTTCCTGAACGAGCACAGGACTCTAAAAAGGCTTTCTTTACTCTTTCCTGCTTGGCACCTCTCCTAGATAAATATCATTTGCTTTAAGTTCTCAGTTTTAAAGTGAAATTGAACCAGTGACTTTGTGCTAAGATCAATCTTGAAAAGTGGGGGAAGATGAAGATAATTTCTCTCAGTGATGCAATTCTCATATTTTGATAAGGAAGGCCACATTATTTCAGGTGAGATAAAGAAATAACATTTCTAGTGGTAAACAAACCTACTGGGGAGAAATGAAAACAAGCAGATAGAATAGGAATGACACATTTTTTTCTAAATTTTTTTTTCTCCTCAAACCTTATTCAGGGGTTATCCACATAAACGGTATTATATTTTTAAAGCTTGTAAAATTTTCTTTCTGGTTTTTGTTAAGTAAAAGTTTGATGACTGAATTCAACTTTTAACAAATGATCACTGTGATGTTTATCCTTTCATGTGAAGGTGGGAAAGGATAATTGGTGTAACTATAGATATAATGGCGTTGGCTACCATCCCTACATTCAGGGTTAGAATCTCATTTAGCTTCTGTGAATATTGTGAACATGACTGAGATACTTAGTAAAATGTTCATTCATTTGTTGCAGTTTTCTCTTTAAAAACAAAGCAAAAGTTAATTATGCAGATTTTATTTGGACGCACTCATGATTCCGATTAAAGGCTGTCCATAAGACAAACACCACAGTCACAGATCTTCACACAGCTGCTGTTTCTTCTTTTCAGTGGCAAATTGTATTTCCACACTGATGAACACAGAGAGTTGGGACTGTTGCCATGAAATATGAAGATAATCAGCAATAAATAATGCCCAGCCATTCACACAAATTTATCAAGCTAAATCTCCTAACTAATCCTCACATTTTAGTGAGACTTCAAGTTAAATTCACTGACCAACATTTTATAGAAGAAGTAATTTTCCATGCAAGAATACCTGATATAAAACTAATAATGGGGTCATTGTTACTTGGGTTGATTGGCTCAGCTCATTCTTTAGCTTATCAGCACTTTCTCAGACACTAAAAGAAATGTCTCAATAAGAAATATCATGGAGGGGCATCTGAGTGGTTCAGTGGGTTAAAGCCTCTGCCTTCAGCTCAGGTCATGATTTCAGGGTCCTGGGATGGAGCCCCGCATCAGGCTCTTTGCTCAGCAGGGAGCCCACCTCCCCCCTTCTCTCCGCCTGCCTCTCTGCATACTTGTGATCTCTTTCAAATAAATAAATAAAATCTTTTAAAAAAAAGAAATATCATGGAGACTTAAATCTTGAGACACTTACACCATCATCAGAATCTTTACCACCATCATCATCATTATCAACTTCACCGAAGTAGTGAATCACTCTTGGTAAAGGTGATTTTGGAGAATTTCCAGCTGAAAATAAACGTTCTTCTGCGTGTTATGTTAATTAGTTCCAAATCACTTAGAATAAAAATAGATTTTAATTCACTAAGTGTCTTCTTTTTACATTTATTATATTATTTCCAAAGGGCTTGTGAATAAGATAGCATCAAAAGGAAGAGCAGCATTTTCTCTGGTGTGGATGAAAATAGTATTAACTCGAAAAAGGTCCCTTTAAACTTTCTTAAGAGCCGGTTTGTTCAAGTTTCTGTGCATTAGTTAGGGTTCTCCAGAGAACAGAACCAACAGGATCAATCTCTCTCTCTGTTATCTACCATCTATCTATTTAAAGGAAGTAGCTCAAGTGATTATGGGAGCTGGCAAATTCAAAATCCACAGAGCTGTTATCCCAGTTTGAGTCTGAAGGCTGCAGGCTACTGAAGAGACAGGAAGAGCTAAGGTCCTCAGTTCAGAGGCCATTGGGCAGAAGACTCTTAATGGGGGGTAGGTTCTGCCTTTTGTTCTAATCAAGACTTCACCTGATTGGATGAGACCGAGACCCGCCACACTAAGAACAATCTACTTTATTAAGTCTACCGATTTAAATGTGAATCCCATCCCAAAACATGATCAAGTGTTGATGTTCTCAAGTACATGGTATATATTCTGAAAATGTAGTTTAAAACCTTATTTATTTTATTGCTAGGAACTGTTCTTGAATTAGCTTTTTGTGCTTGTTTTGTGTCTCTGTCTTTTTTGTTGTTGTTATTGTTGTTTTTGGTTTGTTTACTTTTTAGGGATTTTTATTATGCATATGCAATTTTTTTTTTTTGGTCTTTCTTCGGTCTTTGTCACTTTCTTTTGAATCCTTTTTTCCCCTTCACATCTTTTGATTTAAAATTTTTTCTACTCTCACTTTCTAGTACTTTTAAAATCATTCATTACTGTGTACATTCATTCTTGTAATCCTTCTTATTCAGTCTTTATTTCTGAAATAATTTTTCTTTTCTTTTTAGCTTCCCCCACCTCCGAGTTTTTTTTTTAAGATTTTATTTATTCATTTGACAAAGAGAGAGAGATCACAAGTAGGCAGAGAGAGGGGGAAGCAGGCTCTCCACTGAGCAGAGAGCCCGGTGCGGAGCTTGATCCCAGGACCCTGAGATCATGACTGGAGCTGAAGGCAGAGGCTTAACCCACTGAGCCACCCAGGCACCCCTCCCCTGCTGAGTTCTATCTTGGCTTCTCTAATTCTGATTTGTGTTGACCTTTCACATCTAGGATCATTGTTAGAAACTGGTAGCAGAACATTCAATTCTTGAGAGAATCACCATTATTTGGTCTGAGTGCCTTCCTCCTTCCTGGATGTCTTTCACCATCTTTTGTGGGATTATAATTCCTCGTCTTTGGGGGTTGCCTCTACAGCCCGATACTGTGAGCGCTCTGGGTCTGCTTTATACTCTTCTTTCTGATGACAGTTATTGGTCTCAGGTTGAACACCTCTTTCAAAGCGTGTCCAGCCCCATGTCTTTTGATCTTGGCCCTGTGTTCAATGTTTTCTCATGACTGTTAGAAGCCAACTTTTCTACCACATGAAGAAAGTGATTCTGCACTCTGTGAGAAAAATGGAGCCAGAGATACTAAGAGACTCAGAGAAGAGTGAGGAGAGTTCTGGCTGCACTGAGGTTACAGTTACTCCTGAGGCTCTGATGTTTCCATGGCCCCCACTTGGCTTGTTCTGCCTGCTACTTAAGTATCTTTTCATGGACTCTCCTTATTTATAGACTCATGTTTGAGTGGGGGTCTGTTAACAGAGAGGATATAGCCAAGAATGTCTTTACATTACTTTTCACATAAACAGTAATCAAATTTAGAACATGATGAACTCTTTTCAAGTTCTATAAGAGTTCTATTTTTTTTCCATTTCTGCAAGATTTTAGATAATGTCTTTAATAGTTCTATTTTCAGTAACCTCATTTAAGTTTCTTTTATTCAGGCTATTACTATTTTTACTTCACAGACACCTTTAAATCTTAGAGTGGATACACTTTCATATATATATATATGTATATACATATATTTTCTTGTTGTTTTATCTCTTTGTGTTATGTTCAACATGGGTTTTCATGGTAGTTATTCCACATAATTTTTAAAAATTCTCTATAGTGTCTATTCTGCTTATTACTGTACCCAAAACAGATTTTCATTTTGGTCTTGTGATTCTTTTCTTATTTCAGCCAATATCCTCTGTATCACCGCCTATATTTCAGCTGTTAGGTTCGTGAAGATGCCTGCTCCTGTTTTATAGGCGTTCTGAGATCTCTGTGAGCACACTTAGTCTTTAAAAATTCTTGTACAATTTTGAAGAAAAGAATTTTCAGAGCCGTGACCTCCCCTAGTCTTTAGGGAAATCTGTCCCTCTCTGCCAAATTGTTTTCTCTCTCTTACATTTTAGTAGGTTCCACTGTTTATTTCCTGGACGCACTGAATTGGGAAGAGTTATCCAGCATGACGTTTTTCAACAAAGTTCAGTTTCCTTAGTCCTCTTTGTTGTTTACTAGGGCTCAGACAACTTTCCTCTTTCAAATATAAACCTGAAAGTCAGGATGTGGCATTTTCCTTTTATTCTGTTTGTAACGCCTACTGCATTCATCGCATCCGACAGCGACAGCGCTGCTGCTGTAGTGATCCTTGGGCTGGGGAAGCAGCTGACAAGCTTCTAACTCAAGCGTACTTCTAACGCTTGCAAAGGAGCCCACCCTTTTCAGCACTCTGGGCTCTCCTGTGTCTGTTCTGATTTTTGTGTTCTCCCTCCCCCCCCAACCCCCACTACAAAACGTCCTTGGATACTATCTTAATACTCCTCTCTACTTCCTATTAATAGAATGGAAAAATAAAATGAGAAAGGAGCCAATAGAGATAGGTATAAAAGGAGATATAAAAGGAGGACAGGACTTTGGTTACTTCTGAAAATGATCACTTGCTTGTTTTTCTAGATCCCAACCTCTACATTCTGGGGTTAGGTGTGCAAAGGAGAAATGAGTCAGAGACTTTTTTATTTTTAGTGAATATCTTTTGGTTCTGGGTCAGATGGTTATGGCACAGTCTAATAGTTTGCTTTTCAGTCTATCCCCATTTCCGATGCATTTAGGGGATATTGCTTGGAAATTTTACGTCATTTTTTTTTCTTTTGCTATTGTCACTTACTGTCTCTTTCTTCTATCTTCATGAATGTTTTAGGCAAAGACAGCAGACCTAACACATCTAATCTGTCTTCCTCATGTTCCCTCTAAATCACATTTGTTCTGGGGAGGAGCTGTATTAGTGTTTATGAAGAAAAAACTCTACTGGTATAACTAACAGAAGCATGTTTATATTTTTAATGCAAAAGACAATGAAACAGAGATAGCCTCTCTTTCTATAGCTTCTATTCTGGGACACAGAATCTCTGTAGTATACTGAACAGTCACGTGGATTTTGCAGCGACATATACCTGTGTCTAAATCTAGGCAACCCCACTTTCTGTGACTTTGGGCTACACTCAACCATCATGGACCTCATTTTCTCATGCAAAATGGAGATAACAGTACCTATCTCTTAGTGTTGTTATGAGTAAAGGACTTATCCATTGGATTTGCATGTTATAAATACTCAATAGATGGTAGTCATAATTGATTATTACAAGTATGACTCAGGAGACATTATCTTTGAATTTCCAACGTGTATTTGAAATTCATAAGCCTTATAAACAAGATTAGGTCTTATTCAATATTTTTAGAAAATAATATTTATGATAAAAAGCTAAGCCATTATCTAGCTAACATATAATTATTTTAACAATACAGAAAAATAACTTTTTCCGTCCTACACACTTTACCCATATATGTTAACATGCAAATATGACTTAAGTGATTTATGTAGAAAGCGATTATTTAGCTATTCACTTTGGAAGGTGGCAACTGGTTCACACAGAGCATACACACACACACACTGTGTGTGTGTGTGTGTTTATCCTTAAAAATAGCACTATATATATATATATATACAGATATCTATATCTGTATATATATCTTTTCATGCAGAGTTTATTTCCAAAATAAAATTGTGAACTTGCTTTGCCTACAGGCATGATAATGGTCTCTTTTAAGAAACAGCAATCTTGATTAGTGATTGATCAAAGAATATGATTTGCATCAAAGCTGGCTAACTCTGAAGAGAGAATCCACATATACTCTTAGCAACATCATGAAACCATCTCATGTGCCAAGAAGGCTTCTAACCATACTCACTGAGAGTCAGTTCTTGATTACACAGCGATGAACTCCATAGTCTAGAGCTTATTCAGCTATACTTTTGCTTATCCTCTCTTTCTTCTCCCTCTGAGGCCCATCTACCCTGCAAATTGCACTGCTTGTTAACTTGCTCACCCATGAAATTACCCACCTTCTTTGATGAAACTTTCACTATTTTACATCTGATTGCAAGATTTGAAGAAGAAATTTGAACCTATAATCTTTAATAGGGTGTTGAAAATGTGAATTTTATTTGTTTGAGATTGTTATCCTTAATAATAGCTCTCTCTCTCTCTCTATATATATATGTATGTACATACATATATATATGTATACTTTTTTTTAGAGAGAGAGAGAGTGGGTGAGAGGGGGAAGGGGCAGACGAGAGAATATACAAGCAGACCCCCCTGAGCAGGAAGCCTGATATGAGACTATCCCAAGAGCCATTTGATCAGAACCTGAGCTGAATCCAAGGGTCAAATGTCTAACCACCTGAGCCACCCAGGTGCCCCAGCACAGTATATTTTTTATTTTAAAACATATCCAGCTTTGTGTGGCATATTGAAAAAGAAAAAGGAAAAAGTTTAGCAAAAGCTCGGTTGTAAAATAGAAATGGCCATTTACTAAGAAGGAACTGTTGGTTCAGAGGAAAGCTGACATCAGCAAGGGCATTCACTGCTAATGATCCATGCGGAACTGGGCAATTAATACATGGGCTGATACAGGTTCATGTCTTCATGAAGTCCCAGCTGCCTCCTGCTAGGTGTGTAAGTGGGCAAGTCCCTCTTAATACCTTTGGGTCTCAGCATGGCTAATTCTGAAGTGTAGAATAAATATAAACTCCATTGTGTTTGTATATATTCTTCTAATGTGGAGGTTTTGAGAAAATGCAAGCGTTGAAAGTTCAGAACAGTGCAGTAAATGGGCACTGTAAATTTCTCCTTTGTTTGGAGAAATTCAACATGGAGTCTTCTGGAATAGAGAAAATTCTGAGTGAAGGGGACAAGGCAGCATACATAATGGGTAAGAGCATGAACCCTGGAGCCAGACTGCCTAGATTTGAATCCCAACTCAGCCACTACCCTGGTGTGTTACCTTTGACAGGTTGTTTCCCTTCTGCTCCTCAGTGACGGTGATGATGGCATTTACCTTACAGCGTCAATACAAGGAGGAAATAAATTATATGTGTAAAATGCTTAGCATCTAGCATCTAGTACTTATTAATTATTATTTATTAATCTAGCATTAAATACTTATTTTAAAAATTTGATGAAAGAAAAATCAATTCTTAAAGAAATGGTCTTGGTTACAGTTTTGTGTTAAGGGCATACCCTATATACATGAGTGCCTGTTATGTGAGGGTTTATTACTCCATCTTGAATATCATGTGGTTTGAAGAAGAAATGAAAATGAATAAAAATCTATGTTTCTAATTTGCATGTAGGATTTTTAAAAAGTGAAATGGATTAGATTATAGGGGATTGAAAATAGTCTCTCACTGGGTCTTGAGACTCTTGAATTTGTGTACCAATCAGAGGAGATCTAGGTTGTTACTGTAACCCATCTGAATCTGAATAGCACAAGCTTCCCTCGCATCCCAAAGAAGGCCAGCAAGAAGGGTATTTGGAGGGGCGCCTGGGTGGCTCAGTCTGTTGAACTCTGGACTCTTGGCTTCAGCTCAGGTTATGATCTCAGGCTGTGGGATCAAGTCCTGCACTGGGTCCTGTGCTCACCAGAGTCTTCTTCAGATTTTCTCTCTCTCTCCCTCCCACTCTCTCTCAAATAAAAAATAAATAAATAAATAAACAAAAAGAAAAAAAAAGAAGGCTATTTGGAGGAAGAAAACTGGGTTGCCCACAGTAGGAGCAAAGCACTCACAAAGCCTTGAAAACAGCTGCACAGAATTCCACAAGAGGAAGCTCTGGGGAAGCGTAATCCCTAGCTTTAGCTCCCACAGTGTGAACAATCACTTGGGGAAGGGATGGGAGATTTCATTGAGACATAGTATTGTGACAGTTGGGATTATTCTCGGTTGTTTGCTCTCTGTTACAAGCTCTGGCCAACGAGATGGGAGTGGAAAAGACAGTTGTCTCATCCAATAGAAGCTTAAATGCAGTGGGGTGCTTCATCTTGGGCTGACTTCCTCCTGCCCTCCACCATGAGAAATGGTGTCAGAGAGTGGTTGTCTGCATTGGGGAGTGAGAGGACGTGTGAGGCCTGCCAAGCCCAGCTGATTTCAGCAGGGCCTGGCTGAGTCAAAATCTTCAAGTAACAAGCATTAGTAGGCGCTTGTTGTAAGCTGGAAGCTGCTGAGCTACTGGGGCTCTTCTGTACTGCTTGGTATAGTCTCCTCATCCTACCTTTTGAAGGACATGTTCTAGTGGTCTTGGGAAAACTGTTGTGCCCCCAACGCACTTTGGAATGTCAAACTTAAATGTTCTTATCATCATACTCACAATATCCGTATGTTGTCAAGACAGTAAACCTAAGAGTTGGTAAAGAGATGTTCTGACTATTTGGGGCCCTTTTTGTTTATATCTTTGAAGGATTAGTAATCAGTTTGAGGGACGAGCGCGTCTGTTGTCTTTCTCTACTGCTGTTGCAGAGTACCACATATTGGCAGTACTTGAATTACAGTTATTTACTTGGACTACAAGTAAATAACTTTACTTGGACTACAGTTATTTACTTACTTGAATTACAGTTATTTATTTGAAGTAGGTGGATAGCAATAATATTCTGCCTTTACATTTCTACAGCTTCTTTTGTCTAAAGCATTCAAAGAACTCTTGAAGCAGTCTCTCACTGAGTCTTACAATACTGGCCCGAGCAGGGAAGTAGCTGTATTTATTCCACAAGGTTGGCAGGGCAGACACATGGAAGCAAGGGAAATGACAGTTCTGGGCAATAAAATATCCGGGTGTTTGAGGTTATGTAGCAGCAATATCGATGACCAACTCAGTTTAAAATAATTTCTATTACAAGTTGTTAAATACAGTATACTACTTAGGGACTCTAAAAAGTTCAGCTTTTTAGTGGAAAAGAGCAGGGAACAAATTAAGTAAATGATATCTTTTAAGATGAAGCATCTGTTTTCATTCCTACTATGAATACCCTGACAAATTTCCTTATCTTTTTAATAATTTCCTTACATCTCTATAAAAACATTATAATTTTAATTTTTTTTTTGTCCTTTCACTCATTGGAATTTTTTGAAAGATTTCTTTGTGGTGAAGTACATAGTTCGGTTATAAAAATTTAATAAATACAAGAGAACAATGTGTATTCTTGGCTAACGTGGTACCTAGTTCTAGATATTTCTATTAAAGTAGGTTTATTCATTGTGAATTACATTTCTTTAGAGCCTTAGGAATGTTTCTATGCTTGATTTACCAGGTTCTGAAAGAGATATATTAAAATCCTTCACTGTGATCATGACTGCTATGATCAAAATTACTTACCAATATTCTGTTCATTCCTTTTCATTCTTTAAAGATTTCAACACTATTCAGCACTGCTCTTGTCCTTTCTTTTGATGATTTCAGCATTCACATGGATGAACTGCTCAAAACCCTTTTCTCTTATTATCCCATATTTTTCTTTTACCTTTCCTCAGCCACTTTCTCCCACATCCAGATCTTACCATTAACAATAATTTTAAAAATTTCCATTACCAATAATCAGAATAGTTTTAACTTCAAGCATTTGACATTCTGTCCACCATCTTTTCCTATCTATCCAGCTCATTTTCCATGGTAACACTTCTTCATCTGCCACACCTGATCCATGGATCCCACTGCTTCCATTGTGCATCATTCCCTCATATTTGTTTTTTCCTACATCAGCCTAAGTTCCATGGTCCATGACTATAATCACCCCTTTGTATAAACTCTCAGTTCCCGTGTTCCATTTTTCCTCCATTCTATGCTGCTTTAAAACGCCAACTCTGGTTACATGTGATTCTCTATATACCCCCTACTCAAGAGAGAACACTGAGATGCTCCTGGGCAAAGTTACACATCAGCTTGGCTGCTTTCACTTTCATTTATGACCGCAAAAGGGACACTATCAGTTACTTCTACTACACCCCCCACTCATTTAGGATACCGTTTTGCAGTTTCCCTTTCCAGTTTCCTCTTCATAGAAACTTGATCTCTCTTCCCACCCCTCACTCTCAGCTAATAACGTCACTTCTATTTCAGTGAGAAAATAGAAACCCCCAGAAGACAAGTTCCAGTTCTCCTCACCACCAGGTTTAGCCTCTCACACGCATCCGTCTCCCTAGATTCTTCCCTCCCCTCTCTCAACATGCTGGGTCTCTGTGGCCTCCCAGGACCAACTCATCCCTTCTGTATTCAGTCTCCTGACCCTGTCTCTACTCATGGATTTGTCTGTTTTGCTAAGTGTTCTTTCTCTTTCCTTCCATTCTGTATCACGAATCTTTCCTTCTCTGAGGATCTAAGGAATCATTCCCATTTGTATATAACATAGTGCAAAAGGCCCATGACAAACAAACGTTTCTCAGATCTCACACTCTCCCCCCAGATACTGCACCACTTCTGTTTTCTCGAAATACTCATTGTGCTCCATTCTTACCCTATGTTCTCTCTTGGACCCACTCCACTCAGACTTTGTCTTTCCAGCACACCAAAGCTATCTTTCCAAAATTATGGATGACCTACATGCTGCCACATCCGGGCATGAGTTCTTAGTCCTCATCTTCAATTACTCACCAGCATTTTCATACAGTCAATTGCTTCTTCCTTGAAATACATCCTTTAGTTTCTGGGACACATCCCTGTCCTAGTGTCCCCCTTGACCTCCCTGCCTACTCCTGTTTAGTCTCCTTCATAGCTCCTCTCCTCTTTCTTGTCTCTAAATGCTGGAAAGCCCCTCCGGGCTTGGGATGACAACCTAGTTCTCTTCTCCATATACAAGATTTTTCTTAATTTTCTCAACCAAGGCGTTTTAATGCTTTATATGTTGACAATTCCTAAATTAGTTTCTTCAGTGTTGGCTTCTCCCTTGGACTCTAGGCTGGTGGACCCAACTTGCTACTTGATATCACCTCCTAGATGTCCAATAGGTATTTTTTTAAAATATTTTATTAATTTGACAGAGAGAAATCACAAGTATGCAGAGATGCAGGCAGAGAGAGAGGAGGAAGCAGGCTCCCTGTGGAGCAGAGAGCCCGATGCGGGGCTCGATCCCAGGATCCTGGGATCATGACCCGAGCCGAAGGCAGAGGCTTTAACCCACTGAGCCACCCAGGCACCCCTCCAATAGGTATTTTGAACAGAACTCTTGATTTTTCTTAGTCTTTCAGTTCTCACTGACACCATGATTCTCTGAATTATCTATGCCTCAGATCTGGGAGTTATCTGTGGTTCCACCATTTTCCTCACACCCTACATCAATATCCCAGCTTTACAATATCGCTCAGATTCTGTCATTTCTCAGCACCTGCACTGCTCTCACCCTCATCCAAGCTCTGTCATCTCTCTCGGGGTGTTCCTAGCCTCCTCACCCCTCCTCCTGGCTTTCTTTGCACCTCCTTTCAGTCAGTTCTTAGGACAGCAGTCAGAGTAATCTTGTACAAAGCAAAGTTTACAATCTTTCAGTGATTCCCAATTCTCTTAATAAAATAAAAATTCCCTACAATGGCTTACAAGTTCTGCTCGATCTGGCCCCAGCTACCCTCTGACTCCATCTCCCAGTTGGCCTGGCTCCATCACCTCCAGCCACACCAACTTGCTTAGCAAGCAAGTCTTTGAGCACGTCAAACTTGTTCCTGCCTCAGGGTCTGCATGTTTGTCCCTCATATCTCCTGGGATGGGTTGACTTCAGAGCTCCAGATTGCTTTCTAGCTGCATTAAGATCTTTGCTCAAATAGCACATTTTAAGAGACCCTCTTTGAAAATCAGATCCTAATTAGTCTTCACTATCTTCCTTCAGTGTCTTATACTGCTTTCTTATATTATGTATTTCTTTATTTATTGACTATTATCCTTCATGCTACAATGTAGGTTTTATGAGTGAGAGAAATGTTTCTGTCATGTGAGAATCAACCTATTCACTGATATACTTCTAGTGAATAACGCTTAGCAGGCTGCAGGTGCTTAATATGTATTTGTTGAATACCTATATGCTTGAATTATTTTTGATATTTGATGTATCAACACTGTTGTATCCTTTTGTGCACTGTTAAATTTTATAATTTTTTGGAAAGATTTTTATTTATTTATTTGACAGACAGAGATCACAAGTAGGCACAGAGGCAGGCAGAGAGAGGAGGAAGCAGGCTCCTTGCTGAGCAGAGAACCCGATATGGGGCTTGATTTGGGACTCGATCCCAGGATCCTAGGATCACGACCTGAGCTGAAGGCAGGGGCTTTAACCCACTGAGCCACCCAGGTGCTCAGTTTTATAATTTAAAAATATTACTTGTTCTAACTAATATTCTGGTCTTAGATTCTAGTTTATTTGATATCAATATTGTTGCCCATGTTCTTTTGTTTACATAAGACTACATCTTTGTGTATCTTTTTGTTTATTAATGTTTTTCATAATGATATCTCCCATTTCATTCCAATTTGTCAAATCCAGATCGATTTTTTCCCTGGAAGCAGTGGCTTTAGCACATAGAAACATCAGCAGTTGGGATTATCTGCATCAGGTAGGTTTCTTGAAGTTAACGCCTTGAATAAGAGCCTTCTCCTGGGGCACTGCTAGCTGGATGGTGAGGGAAAAGACTGGAACTTGTGGGCCCTCCTCATTTGCTTTTGTTGAGTTTGAATATCATTTGTGTATAAGGAGCTGGGCAGGAAGAAATGGGGCCTTATGTCAAGTTGTTAGTCGATGAGAACATGAAAGCCCCAAAGTATTATTCTGAATGGCATGTTTTTCTCCAAGCTCATTTACGAATAGACCCTGGATTGCCCAAGAGTCCATGATAGAAATCTGGGGGATATTTACCCATTCACCAGAAATCATATTAGGTTAAACTTCTCTCTCAACACAGTTTTCACAATAGCTATTCTAACCTGGGACCAAGACTATCATTTCTCCCTCATTTTAATCTTTAATATTGCCGTCGAAGGCCCATCCACACTCATGGCTGAAGGGGGAAGGTCAGGCAGCTATGAACAATAAAAAGACTAGTGTGTTTATACCCTATCGGTGACATGTCCAATATGATGATCTTCTAATCTCTGCCTCGTGGTGCAAAAAATCACAGAATATTTTCTCCTGTCACCGACTCTGAACAAGTTGCTGATAATGTAAAACTAATTCCTCACTTTTCTAGACAAGTATGTCACTCAGCTTAATATCCTTCCTGACAAAAGCAACGAGGTAGCCAGTATTCCCTGGTCAGGTTAATAAAGTAGTAAAAGAAATAAAAATTGGAAGAGGCCAACTGGGGATTTTTGTCCCATTTGAAATTTATTATAAACTTTTTACCTTGAGAAAATTCAAGTGTAGTACACCAATATGTAGAGGTCTAAGTTTGACTATCAGACCCAATAATGAGAGTGTATTCTAAGATGTAGTTATAGGTAGCATTGATTGAGCAAGAAAGGTCATGTACACTTGTCCATTAGACCTTGAAGCTTGCTTCATTGTGATTCACATAATCAATTCAATTTTCTTGAACTTTTATATTTTAGAGAACTTGCTGATTGATTAGTAATTCTCCTCTGTATTGTGAGGCTGATAAAAACACAAGAAACAAAAACTTCAAGTTAAAGACCTGGGGAGGATTTCCTGGTCTTGCTTTGAGAAGTAGGTTCTCTTTCTTGTCAATTTGTCAACTTCTTTGAGCATTTCCTAAATTTTCACTTTCATTCATTTATTATTTACTGAGTAACTTCTCTGTGTTAAGAATGTCAGGGAATAGCTGGTGCAACCACTCTGGAAAACAGCATGGAGGTTCCTCAAAATGTTGAAAATAGAACTACCCTATGACCCAGCAATTGCACTACTGGGTATTTACCCTAAAGATACAAATGTTGTGATCCGAAGGGGCACGTGTACCCGAATGTTTATAGCAGCCATGTCTACAATAGCCAAACTATGGAAAGAACCTAGATGTCCATCAACAGATGAATGGATAAAGAAGATATGGTATATATACACAATGGAATACTATGCAGCCATCAAAAGAAATGAAATCTTGCCATTTGCAATGACGTGGATGGAACTAGAGGGTATCATGCTTAGTGAAATAAGTCAATCGGAGAAAGACAACTACCATATGATCTCCCTGATATGAGGATGTGGAGACGCAACATGGGGGATTGGGGGGATAGGAGAAGAATAAATGAAACAAGATGGGATTGGGAGGGAGACAAACCATAAATGACTCTTAATCTCACAAAACAAACTGGGGGTTGCTGAGGGGAGGTGGGGTTGGGAGAGGGGGAGGGGATTATGGACATTGGGGAGGGTATGTGCTATTGTGAGTGCTGTGAAGTGTGTAAACCTGGTGATTCACAGACCTGTACCCCTGGGGATAAAAATACAATATATGTTTATAAAAAAAAACAGAAAAAGAAAGGATGAATACCCAACTTTTGTAGCAACGTGGATGGGACTGGAAGTGATTATGCTGAGTGAAATAATTCAAGCAGAGAGAGTCAAGTATCATTTGGTTTCACTTATTTGTGGAGCATAACAAATGACATGGAGGACATTGGGTGATGGAGAGGAGAAGGAAGTTGAGGGAAATTGGAAGGGGAGGTGAACCATAAGAGACTATAGACTCTGAAAAACAACCTGAGGGTTTTGAAGGGACGGGGGTGGGAGGTTGGGGGAACCAGGTGGTGGGTAATAGGGAGGGCACGTATTGCATGGAGCACTGGGTGTTGTGCAAAAACAATGAATACTGTTACGCTGAAAAAATAAATAAATAAAGTAAAACCTTTATATACAAAAAAAAAAAAAAAGAATGTCAGGGAATATACTCTTGAACTCATTTCTACTCAGTACCCATCAGAAGTTAACTTAGAAAAACCTTACTAAACAGCTTCTCTTAAAACCTTATTGGGTTTCACTAAGATAAGGGGAAAAAAATCACAAGTATTACTATAAAACGAATAATCATTAGTTCCTCATTTTTAACCACCAGCAGAATAATTTCTTATTTTTTGTAAACTCTCTTACTTTTAAATTCAATTCTACATATTATCTTACATTATTTTAAAATTTTTATTTTTTATTTTTAAAATGTTTTTTAAAAAGATTTATTTATTTATTTAACAGAGAGAGAGAGAACATGCAGGCAGAACAACAGGGAGAGGGAGAGGTAGAAGCAGATTCTCTGCCAAGCAGGGAGCCTAATGTGGGACTCAATCCCAAGACGCTGGCATCATTACCTGAGCTGAAGGCAGATGCTTAACGACTGAGCCACCCAGGCGCCCCTGAAAATTTTGATATAGAAAGATCCCCTGTCCTTGCACTTGGATGACAAACTTTTGAAAGAACTTTGGGGACACCTGAGTGGCTCAGTTGGTTGAGTGTCTAACTCTTGATTTCAATTCAGATCATCATCCTAGGGTTGTGAGATGGAGCCCTGTGACATACTCTGCTCAGTGGGAATCTGCTTAAGATTCTCTTTCTCCCTCTCCCTCTGCCCCCCTCAACACAGGTTCTCTCTTTCTCTCTCTAAAATCAATCAATAAATCGAGTTTTTTAAAAAAGAAGGGACTTTGTCTATTTTGTCCTAGTCTTATCTCGCTCATGTTTCCTTGGAATACATATGGTGCCAGGAATCTCGTAGCTGTTTGATAAACATGTTAAAAAGAATGAATAAATTAATGAATAAAGAATTGATCCTTGTATCTGAGGTGACAGAATATTAATTATATTCTTAGAATCGTAAATATCTTGCAAAGTTTATTAAGAATTTTAAGTATCACAATAAAAACAAGTACCCTAAGTTGTATGAAAAAACAAAATGAATCTCGCTAGACATCGTTTCCTAGGTAGACTCATGCCTTTGTCTTCTTTCTGCTGAGTATCCTGTAGTCCATACTTAGAGCAAATGAGAACCTCCATGTATGCTTAGCAGGATCGGTGATGGATGGCAATTTATCAGTTTCTTTCTATATTGGTGGCTAAAACTTATGGCTCTCAGCACTTCCCAGTTGCTGGTGATTGATGGGTTTGTTTACTACTTCTCCCTTTCGTCTGGAGGGAGATACTGAGTGGGGCTTCTGCCAGCACTCTGGAAGGTTTGGCTGAGTCCCAGAGCCAAGAGCTCTGCAGCCCCAAGCTGTGTTTATGCCTCAGAGGCCCTTCGGCTTTGGGGGATTTTAATCACTTTCCAAACAAATGCATTTCTGTTAGGATGGACAAGGTATTGAAATTGCACTCTGCCCAGTAGAACCTAAATTCCATTTGGTCATAAAAGTGCTCATTTTTTCGCTTCCAACAAAGAAAATAAGTGGATAACATTGTTTCTTTCAACTTCATTCCTGTTTCCACAGTTTCATTTCTGACCAGAAGTCAAGAGACTGCTAAACTCTAATCTCAAATTATGAATAACACCTTTTTGGTTCAACGAGAGTGTTAAATGGAAGCCAGTATGTAAGACGGCAGCAAACTCTCTGTGCACAGCAAGCTTGTACAAGGTGGTATCGTGTGTGTGTCTCTGTGCAAGGAAAAGATGTGTGTCTGTGGATGAATGAGTATACTTTACACACAGGCAACATGTGTCTACTTCTTATTATCGGATAAGGTCCATAGTGTGCTCCTTAATTGCAAACATTGGCTTTCACACAAAAATAAAAGTTATTTTTAATTGCATAGAACTGTCCTACAAAGAAGGAAGGTGGGAATTCAAGTCAAAAATAATAAAATAATTTTTTGTACCTTCCTGCTGCCAGGCAAACATCATATATACAGTCAGATAATTGACTCGTATTGCTTTGTATGCCTGGCAGCCTTCCTCTTTCTCTCTTTTATTTCTCCTGTATTATGTGTTGCCTTCTCTGAAAAGCCCATAGAAGGCAAATCTGGTGTTTTTATTGTGTTGAAATGATTCTGGTAAAAACAGGTTCTAAATTAACATGACAGGTGTCAAGAAAAGCAGCTGGATCTGGTTTAGAGGTATAACAGATGGGAAAACATTAAACTGGAAAGGGAGAGAGCAAACCTTTGACTCTCTGATACAGACACCATTGTAGTTACGGGTTTGTGACCATATCCAAGAGCTGCGAGCCACCAGCCTTCACCAAACTGTGACACTGAGTTCGAAGTGAAATTGTCAAGAGAATGGAATTGAAGACAGATGTCCTTTAGACGGACAGGAAGAGAGAGGATGAGGCTGTGTCTAGTTGACTCAAAATTTCGGTGAGATAAATATGGTATTTTTCTGAATAAATCTTTGGTGAATAAAGACTCTCTATAAAAAAAATTACCTGTGCTATAATAAGGAAGAAATAGCTATTTTAGAACTTGTGTAAAGCAATGTTGTTATGTTTTCTACCCTTGTATCCTCTGATTCTTTTGGCTGTATGAGTCAGGATGTAAACACTGAACATTATTAACAATAACAAATTGTTTCACACGCTCTAGTCTTTGTGGAATCTCCCCTCACCCCAGTGTTTCTGGAAACATCCAAGATGTGGTTTTTCTAAGTTACCTGATAAACCCCTTTTAGCTCTTGGTCAACTCTTTTTCTTCTACTCTTAACTTCTTAAAGGGCTTATTGCTGAGAACCTCAATTCTCAGCAAGTCTTGTGAGAGCCCCTTTCAATGGCTGCAACACACTTGCAGTGTGTGTGAGTTAATATGTTGGGACCTTTTCGGTCGCAAGTGACAGAAGCCCAGGTTAATTTTACCCAGACTGGCTGATGAAACCCAACGAGGGGATTGCGGCCCTCGCAAAGGCATGAGGAATCAGACTACTCCCGCCTTGTCAGGAGCCTTTCTTTCTCATCTCACCTTTTTGCCTCTACTTTATTCTCATCTTCAGACCAGCTTCCTCTTCTTCTCCAAACCACATGCTCATAGTATCTAATCCTTGCATTTCATAATCCAGGCTCCCCAGAGAGAGGGTCAACTCTCTCAGTTCTATAATTTTCAGACAAGGAACTTGTGGGCTCAGTGTGGGTCAGGTACTCTCCCCAGGTCGATCCGCTGTGGCTGTAGGGTAATAATACTCTGGTTGGCTCAGCAAGAGATGGCACGTCTCACTCCTGGACCAATCAGTGGTGGTCAGCCAGCAAGATGAGGGGGTTATGTGGCTACTAAGTGATATGTGGTTAGGAGTCACTTCTGTCTTCATCACTACTGAATAGACCTTGTGAGGAGGCATTCTAAAAATTGTGGAAAGAATGAATTATGTGTGTGCATGCTTGTGTGTGTGTGTGTGTGTGTGTGTGGAGTGTGGAGTGATGGGTAGTAGAGAAAAAGGGCTTTTATACACTTCTAACCATGCCGTGTCTCACTGATGCCCAGAGTGACAACACAACCAAACTGAAGGTATTCCACAGTTCCAACATCCTGCTGATTTCTAACAGTGTCAAATCTCATGGCAATCTCCTCGAGGTTCTGGGCTTCAGTGAGGCAAGGAGAATTCCTTCCCCATGGCTGCTGCTGCCATGGTCTGTTCACATACGTTGTGGTCGGGCTGGGCTGGAGCTGTTCTTCCACATTAGTCACTGGCACGAGGGGAGTAATGGTAAATGGTGGATGCCTCTGCCCTCGTTCATGTAGACCACACGGGACAGGCTGTTGAAGTGGGGACAACCTTCTCTCTTGCTCCCAGGTCAAAGGCCCTATGGTGATGTTGGAGGTTTGATGGATTCCTTTAGCATCAACTGTAGGTCTTAGACCTCAATCTCATCTTCTGTTGCTAATAATCCCTTTTCCTTCTGAGACGATGGGGTTCACAGTGCATCAGGTTGTGTTCCTGAGCGACTCTTCCTTTAGGATAGTTTATTTCCCACATGTCTCCATGTGCTTCATCCAACTGGGGCTGTGATGAGTCTGCTCTGTTCTCTCGACGTGCCTGGACGTGTTCAAATCTGTAAGTGCACACGAGTTAGGCTGG
The DNA here is from genome assembly GCF_922984935.1 of Meles meles. Classification (NCBI taxonomy): domain Eukaryota; kingdom Metazoa; phylum Chordata; class Mammalia; order Carnivora; family Mustelidae; genus Meles; species Meles meles. The sequence continues at coordinate 109,504,417 of NC_060067.1, read as the reverse complement.
AACTGGAACTGGAGAGCAGAACAGTGTTAGTCAGAACACTCCCACGTGTGACTGCCATTTGTCCATTTCAAACAGCCTATGCAGGAGAGTGGACAGGGCCAACTTTAGATGTGATTGTGAATGCTAAGAAGTGTGTCTTTCCAAGCTCCATGTTTCCCTTCTTGTATCCATTTATTTCCCTTCTGGGTGGTGATTGCCCTTTGCCTCAAGACATTGATCCACGTAGGTATTTGCACTTTTAACCTTTTCAACTTTTGCTGCCATATTGTCATCGAAATTGTTGGCTGATGTAATTGTGGGTCACAGAAGTTTCATTTAATTGGCTCTAACCAAGTGAAAGGGAGGTGCTTTTTGGGTGGTGGTTGGGGTGGTGGACGCAGGTAGGAATCAGCCCCAGCCTCTGTCCCCTTTCCTATCCAACCATTCCTTGAGCCCCTGGAGAGAATGAGCCAGGAGTAAGCCACACAGAGAACACTAGAGGAGCGTCAGGGATGGAGGAGTAAGTGGTCATTGTCACCCCCAGAGGGGCTGTCCCCTCCACCACCAGCTTGTGTGCTCGCAGCTTTCTTTTCCCTTCTTCCCTGGCCCGGATGTAGGTCAGTGCTAGCTCAGTCTCAATCACTCTTTTTCCAGAGTATGTCTTCAGACTTACTGTGTTTACTTCCTTTGTCTTTATCTTTATCTTTATTTATTTTAGAGAGGGAGAGAGCGAGTGGGATCGAGGGAGAGCAGAGGGAGAGGGAGAGAGAGAGACTCCTAAGCAGGCTCCATGCGGAGCACAGAACCAGATGCAGGGCTCGATCTCGCCACTCCAAGATCATGACCTGAGCTGAAACCAAGAGTTAGAGGTTTAACGGACTGAGCCTCCCAGGTGCTTCTGTGTTTACTTCTTTCAAATTTGAAAATAGTAGCAACATGACGACAAAAATTTGGAAAACAGAGAAAAGATGAAAAATTAGAATGTTATCCATTCTAATAAAAAAGTTCAATTTTTTGTATATAATAATTCCTATTTTTTTCTCAGCATAGTTTTAACACTATATATAAAAATACGAAATATTTGGATCAATTGGAAGTCCATTTTTCTATCCTAACTTGTTTTTACTTATTCTTTCATATGCCTTTTATACATTTTTGCGTGGTCTTTCTAACCAGAGGGTATGTCTTAAACACAAATTAAGTTAGTATTTAATTATATCCCCTCCTCCCATGATACAGAATGGTTTCTTATTTGATTTTAACTTCTGGTCATAAGGTTTCTAACAATTGAATCTGTTTTTAGAAAAATGCTCTTTAATAATAGATGAAATGCTGCAGTCAGCTTGGAGCTTAGAACTCCCTTGATAACTGAACTGGGCCACAAGACTGAACAGTTCTGCTGTTTGAGGCAGCCCTACACACCATCCATCATAAAGTTCAGTTGGATAGTTATGTAACCCAATATAAGGGAAAGGGAGAGGAAACATGTATTTCATGTACGATATAGGGCCACAAGGATGTATAATAGAGCAAAAGAGTAATTTGCTGCTTCTCATGCCAGTCCAGGGGAAATTTTGCAGTTCCTTCTCATTTCTCCCTCGATTTTTTTTTAAATGTCACCTCCAAAAATCTCAAAAAAACTTTAGGTAATTTCTTTTTCGTTGATTGTCTGGGTACAAATAACAGCATCTTACTCTTTCAGAATGCAGAAAGAAACTTTGAGAATTAAGCCACTTCCCGGCCACTTTCAAGTTATTTTCTAATCTTCGTTCCCCAAACAAACCAACCCCCAGATCAATTCCCTACTGTTTCAATTAATTGTCTGAGACTATTTCAGGTCAATATGGATTATTTTGGTCTCTATTGTCTTGAAATCACACTTTTGGTATGTACCTCTACTTATCTAAGAGAGGAAAGTTTATGTATCACGGCAAAAGTCTCAACGATTGCTTCAGAATTCTGTCCCACAGTGAAAGCTGGTTTTTCAAGTTGTCTGTTTTGAAAGAAAGCCAGAAAACATCCCTGAATCACTACTGGCCTAATTCTGGAGCTCTGCTTGCTGTAGCTTTAGGTGTAGCATTCATGAGCTCTGCAACACAAACATCTGTCCTCTGAAAGGGAGTTAGTGGTGGGGATTTGCTGAGTCCCATGGGATCAATCAGCTCTGGGCAGCCTGTGTCTTCAGAGACTAAGGGACTGGCTGTGGAAGGGAGGTGCTATTTGCCTCCTTTTGTTTTCAATGTGGGCGAAACCCCCAGTGTATCTGATTGCAAGATTATTAAATTTTATTTGTATCCATAAACAATTTTTTTTTCCATTTTATTTATTTTTTCAGCGTAACAGTATTCATTCTTTTTGCACAACACCCAGTGCTCCATGCAAAACGTGCCCTCCCCATTACCCACCACCTGTTCCCCCAACCTCCCACCCCTGACCCTTCAAAACCCTCAGGTTGTTTTTCAGAGTCCATAGTCTCTTATGGTTCCCCTCCCCTCCCCAATGTCCATAGCCCGCTCCCCCTCTCCCAATCCCACCTCCCCCCAGCAACCTCCAGTTTGTTTTGTGAGATTAAGAGTCATTTATGGTTTGTCTCCCTCCCAATCCCATCTTGTTTCATTTATTGTCAATCGGAGAAAGACAACTATCATATGATCTCCCTGATATGAGGACATGGAGAAGCAACATGGGGGGGTAGGGGGATAGGAGAAGAATAAATCCATAAACAATTTTAAGGAAAATTTATATGAAGCACGGAATTTGAGAGACAGCTATTTTGGCTTCTGGCTTTGAATTCTTTCCTCTTCATCTTTGTTCTACATCCCCAAATTTATTTCCAATTCGAATTTTCCCTGGTAGAGAAGGTTGAGTTGAGTTGACATTTGTGTTTTGAAGGATCTTTTTAGTCCTAATGGTTCTAACTCTGCCTTTAGGACTGAAGATGGCTTGGCAGGAGAAGCATGCTGTCAAAACGGTAGATGGAAGTTCGGATTTCAAGATGTGGCCCTTTGATGTATCTAGAGTGAATATTTCATCTTGTCATATTTAAATATCTGAATATGTAATACTACTCTAGGTCATAATTTCAAACTTTTTGGTCTCAGGGCTACTTTACATTTTTAAATATTATTGAGGCTTTCCAAAAACAGTATGGAGGTTCCTAAAAAAGTTGAAAACAGAGCTATTCTATGACCCAGCAATTGCACTATGGGTTATTTACCCCAAAGATATAAATATAGTGATCTGAAGGGGCACCCCAATGTTTATAACAGCAATGTCCACAATAATCAAACTATGGAAAGAGCCTAGGTGTCCATCAACAGATGAATGGATAAAGAAGATGTGGTGTACATATATACAATGGAATATTATGCAGTCATCAAAAATGAAATCTTGGATTTGCAGTGACGTGGATGGAACTAGAGGGTATTATGCTAAGCAAAATAAGTCAGTCAGAGAAAGACAATTGTCATATGATTTCACTGATATGAGGAATTTGAAAAACAAGACAGAGAACCATAGGGGAAGGGAGGAAAACATGAAACATGATGAAACCAGAAAGGGAGACAAACCCTAAGAGACTCTTAATCTTAGGAAATAAATTGAGGATTCCTGAAGGGGAGGGGAGTGGAAGGGATGGGGTGACTGGGTGATGGACATTGGTGAGGGTATGTGCTATGGTGAGTGCTGTGAATTATGTAAGACTGATGAATCACAGACCTGTACCCGTGAAACAAATAATACATTATATATTAATTAAAAAATATTATTGAGACTTCCCAAAGAGTTTTCACTTATATGGTTTATATTTATCAATACCACTTTAGAAATAAAAACTGAGAAACTAGAAAAATATCAATTCATTTAAAATTCTAAAATAATTAACCAAATACATGTCCTGTAAATAACATTTCTGTGCAAATATCAAGCTTTTCTAAAATAAATGATAAGAATGACATTGTTTCACATTTTCTCTTTTCACATTTTTGAAATTTTTGTGCTTGGTACCAGGCAGATGAATTTTCATATCTGCTTCTGAATTCAATCTGTTGCAATATGTTATTTTGGTCGAAGTACGTACAGATATATAGTTTGAAAAGGGTATGTTAGTAGCCCTAAAGAGGTCATTATGAGTAATCTTTTTTGATATTACCCCTACACTAGACAAGTTTTAGTTTTTTAAAGGTTAGTTCCAATGTGGACTCAGAAGCCATGTCAATGTACCTGTTACATACGAATCTTTTTGTCTATCTTGTAATGTGACTGACTGTTTTCATGATGTTTGGTTTTATAACATCATGTGCTGGTTATTTGGAAAATATTGGTTCACTGAGTTATGCATATTTTCCAAATGTTAACACATTTTATTATATAATATGATGAAATCACGTTCATTTCTATCACCACAGATCCTATTAGAAAAACCTTTCTGTATTACAAAGTTGTCAACCTCAATGTTGGGTATGAGGTGTTCAAATTGCTAATTTTTGTTGAAAGCTCAAGTTCAGTCACTGGTAACAGATAGTATATGTTGTTTTCCTTAAAGCAACAGGCTTCCATTATTCATTATTGAGATAATATCTGTCAGATACCCAACCTGAGTAACTGTAATCAGAACTCTCTGGGAACTTTCAGGCAAAATGATGTTCCAAACCAGCTGGTTTGGATCACAACCTGGATTTGTGAGTGTTCCTCAAGACCGACATTGTTCTACACTATGTAGCAGGAGTGCTCTAAAAGCAGAGATCTTAAGAGTTCTCATCACAAAGAAAAAAAATTGTTACCATATGTGGTGAAGGATAGTAAGACTTATTGCGATCATCTCGCTATTTATATAAATGTTGAATCAGTATGTTGTACACCTGAAAGTAGTATGTTATATGTCAACTGTATCTTAATAAATTAAAAAAAAACTTTAAATAATAAAGAAATGGTATATGTTTATGTCCCTTTTTTTTCACACAGACAATTAAAAATATGTGTACTTAAGGCTTAACTTTTAATAAAATTAATAGTTCTATTGTTTTTTAAAGACATCATTAAATGAAACGGCTATTCAGATATTCATCATTAGTATTACTTTATTTGGTTTTTTTGAAGTATAGTTGACATACAGTTACATTAGTTTCAGGCCCACAACATAACGATTCAATTTCTCTGTACCTTAGGCTCTGCTCGCCACAAGTGTAGCTACCGCCTGTCACCCTACAATGCTATCTCAGTATCATTGGCTGTATTCCCTGTGCTGTGCCTTTTATCCTTGGGACTTACTCATTCCATAACTGGAGGCCTATATCCCCTGTCTCCTTCAGCCTTTTTGCCCATCCTCCCAACCGCCTTTCCTCTGGCAGCCATCAGTGTGTTCTATGTGTTCTTTAGTCTGATCGTGCTTTTTGTTTGTTTTGTTCTGATTTGAGTCCACATATGAGTGAAAGTATATGGTATTTTTCTTTCTCTAACTTATTTCACTTACCATTTTACCTCTAGGTCCATCCGTGTTGTAAATGGCAACATCTCACTTTTATGGCCGAGTAATATTCCATTGCATATGCACACATAATATTTTTATTCATTCATCTATCGATGGATGCTTGGGTCGCTTCTATATCTTCTCTGTTGTACATAATGCTGTAGTGAACATAAGGGTACCTGGATGTTTTTGAATTAGTGTTTCTCATTGGTAGTATTTTTACTGCACATATGCTATGTGTATGTTGGGCACCATTGCCTTGAATTGTGCTTAAGCACTGTTTCTGCCTCTATTGCTTTGTACTATCAATGCAAATGCCAACACTGTGGAAACGTCACTAGCATTGTTATGAAAATGGTTCTGACTTCGTGGTCTTTCTGAAAGTGACTCAGGGATCCCCAGGGGTCTGTGTACCACACTTTTAAAATCACTGATCGAGATTCTCAGCTGGTCTTTTTTTTTTTTTTTTGGTCTACAGTTTTGATATTTGATAGAAGCAGAGAAGTGAAAAATTACTGGAAATGAAATTTTAATTGTTTTATAAGTCACAAGTTTTAATCTAAAAGAAACAGCAATATGTTTTCTACTGTACAAAAAGAATTTCCAGAAGTCAAAAGCACACAGTTCTCAAATTTATCTTAGACTATGAGGATGAAAAATAGAATTCAAGCCTTGCAGTACTTACTCATTCAACACAAATTTTTCAATGTTTACTCTTATAAAGTTACATGGAAATGAGAAATAGAAAATTTAGAAGTGATAAATATATATTCATACACTTCTATTGAAATGTTTTTTATAATTAATTTAAAATCTATTTATGTGTATGCTCCATAGAGTAAATTTCATCTGTTTGTTTAAGTGAATACCTACATTGAGTTTCCAGTAGAGGAATCCTGGTATCAAATCAATTCTGAAACCATGGCAAAGGGCTACAAAGTAACCGCTGCTGCAAAGTAAGTAAAAATGTTACCTAGAATTTAGAATCCTTGCTATGAAAAGTTCTCTTTCCTCTCTCCCTCCCTCCCTCTCCTCTTGCCTCCTTTTCTTCCTTTCTCTCTCCCTCCTACCCCTCTTTTTTTTCTTGCCTCTCATTTGTGGAAAAAAGTTTATTTTTAAAGAAATTATCCACAGTGAACTACTTTCCGTTTGATAAAATCTCCCCCCCATTGTTTTTATTTTTATTTTTTAATTATTTATTTATTTATTTTTAAAGATTTTATTTATTTATTTGACAGAGAGAGATCACAAGTAGGCAGAGGCAAGCAGAGAGAGAGAGAGAGGAGACTTTCTGCTGAGCAGATAGCCCAATGCAGGGCTTGATTCCAGAATCCTGGGATTATGACCTGAGCCGAAGGCAGAGACTTTAACCCACTGGGCCACCCAGGTGCCCCATATTTTTATTTTTATTTTTAAAGAGATTGTCTATTCTTGCTAAAATGTAGCTCTTGGAATTAATCTGAGATAATTATTACACATCACTCCTACCTTCTGTTTTATTTTTATTTTCCACCTACAAGCACCTCTGTGAATTCCTTTCACATGTATGAGGCTATTCTTAGAGCTCTTCCATATCACAGCGCTAACACCAACTTACTGGGCAGATGCTCTGCCCTTAGAGTCTAAGGACTATGTAGTTTTAAGAGCCCTGGAGCCAAGGAGCCTTAAGTTCGAATGAATCATGTCTCTAGTGACCTTGGCCAAGTTATTTAACCTCAAAGGCCTTGATTTCTTTATCTATAAAGAGGGACTAATATTAGTACCTACTACCTGACGTTTAATTAAGATAATACACATCCGGTGCTTAGTTCAGGGAATGGTGCATAGTTAACATTTAATGTGAATTATTACTCCTTCTGAGTCTCACTGTTCTCAGCATTGAGCATATTAGATGGTATATAAATTAACTCTTTCCTGTATGGTTGACTTTTGTGCTAGCAAAATTTCTGGAAACAATTGGCTGCTTAAAAAAGAAAAATCTATTAGTGTAAGGGGGATCATAAATGTATGTATACTGTATACATAGATGTCATAAGAAAATGCAGTTTATGTTCTCTCTTAATCTTTTTTTTGTAAGCACCCAATGTATGCTGAGTAGGAAAATGGGACAATTTATTCTAATCCAATAATTTTTGTTTAATCCAATAAATTTAAGTCTTTAGACAACCTGGTGTTTGTGTGTGTGTGTGTGTGTGTTTGTTTTTCGGTCTAAATTTTGGTATTTTGGTTTCCTTCTTTTCAACCTGCTTTTCTCTCACATGGTGTCTGGGTGGATTGGAGAGGGGTATCCTGTGGAGAAGGGAAGGAGACATTCTCTAAGATTTATTTTCAAGGCTGTGTACTGTCTTCCAGTCCTTGTGGAAACGCCTCTTGTTTACCTATGACCTCTCTTCCCTGTTCTTCTTAGAGGGCTGAGGTTGTTGTCTACCCTACAAATCAGGGTGAGGGCTAAGTGGCTCTTTGGTTATTGGCCACAAGCTCTCTGTGACATCCATTCAGTCCCTGAGCACTGCCATTACCACCCTGATTCCTTAGGGTCCCAAAGGAGCTGAATTTGTGCACCACTTTGGGGTCAGGTGGGAACATCCATCTTAGGATGACTCAACTGAGAACCTTCTACTGCCTAATCTCACTGTGCCACAACTTTTACTCTTACTACCACTCCTTCCCTCATGTGAAGAAAGATGAAGTCTTCATGATTCAGGCATTCTCTGAAATCAAATATGCTTCTCCTGTCCAGAGCTTTGCTTCAGGAGAGCTGGACCCACATGTCTCATCTTTTGGCTTTCAACCTTCTTTACCTCATACCCTGGGTTTTGTCTTCAGCGACACCAGCCCTGACTCTCCATATTCTTAAAGTGGTGTTTTGTGATTTAGCTTTCTCTCTTTCTCCTGACAGTCTGCCTTTCATATCCACTCTCTCCCTTTAAGAGGTCAAGAAAGTCAACTCTGAGATTCAGTGCTGGTAAATGGTGTCTTTGAGGCTATTTCCTCTCCCTACAGCAGTAACTCAAGGCTCAAATTGTTGAAGAAAAGCTGAAAGGACTTCAAGGGGAAATTAAGAATGTTGTTTTAATATTTAAAAAATAATGTCCACTGTTAAGTTAATTTGCCAATGTTTGTTTAACTACAAAACCCATACTTTCCCCCTGCACCATATTTGGCAGTGGGCAAGCTTGTAGTCTTTCAGGGCAAGAGAGAAGAATATCAGAAATCAGAGGATTAAAGAGATTGGAAGCAGTTGGAATTTAGACACAAGGAGCGAGACTGAGATTCTCTGAGAGCAGTTGTGCCAGGAGTTACTGCTATAAAACTGGTATTCCTGAACATTTTCTGATGTTGCTTCAAGATTTAAATATCTCCATTTTAAAAGATTATTAGTAAAAGGACTACTTGCGATCCAATACATATAGATCTCTCCCCAAATAATTAGGATATGATTTAGAATATTGCCAGGTAGAATTTCTTTAAAATTTCAACATTTGCTTTGAGACCACCTTCAAAGAACTAGGCTGCGAGAGTCAGTCTATCTGGAGTTGAGCCCTAGACCATACTCAAAGGGCACATGAGAACTTCAGTTTTCTGATCTATAATGATTTATATGAGTGTTTTCGTATGCTAGACACTCTTCTAAGCACAGACACATTAACTTATGTAATCAGTGAATAAGCTCAGGACGTATTGTTACAATATTTGTTTGCAGATGACAAAACTGGGTCTCTCAGAGATTAAAGTACTTGTGCCGGTCATATATAGTTAGTTAATGGTGAAGGTGGTGTTAGAGCCTGGGCGCAGTGTGACTCGAGATCTGAATGATAATGGCTAACACACTTGGACATACTCTATGCCAGGCACTGATCTAAAAATTCCATATCTCCTAAGATAGGAACTACGTTTATCCCATTTTACAGATTAGAAAACTGAGCACAGAGAGATTAAGCATCTTGATCAAGCGGACATGCTCAGTAAATATAGAGCGAGGTCTACCTGGTCTGGCTTCAGTCTGTGCTCTCAATCTCCATGCTCTACTGTTTCAAACAGTTTTCATGGGCAATAACTAAGAAAATCCACATGAAACACTTAGCCCAGCACCTGGCACAGAGGATATGTTCCACGAAATGAAGTAATTATTATCAACCAGGAAATCCTATAAATTGGCAAATGTGATTGAGGTCCTTGAAGCACGGAGTGTTCTGTGCAGGGAGACCTTTTGTTATATGTGCTTTTCTGGTGACTCTCCTCATGATTTGGTTTTGTGTAATTTCCTTCATTCATTCATGAATTCATTCAGTCAGTCAGTCTTGTCTCACACGTTACTTTTAGTATGCTAACGCTGTGCCAAGCGCTGGTGTATGATGTCTAGATACCTCTTCGGAAAAGACTCATAGATTCATTGTACTGAAATTCAAGAAGCACTAAACAGTTTTAAAAACAAATTCTGTACTATTTATCATGCCACTTCTGATCTCATCCGTGGCTACGGAGTTTCCTGGCAGTAGGAAGACTGTGTCACTTGCCCATCCCTCCCTGGCGCCACAGGCCAGAGCAAAAAAGAGAAACAGTGCAGGAAGGAGCCACCTATCATTTCCTTAAATATTTTTAAAACACGGCTTCTGTTCTAAGTGCCGTTTGCTTCTGCTAAGGGGTTAAGAGAGAGTTTGTGGAACCTAAAAAGCATTTTTAGGTTTCGGAATCAGAGCACAAGTTCAAAGCCAGTTCTCTTGGCTCTTTGACCACTAGTAAATGGTTTAACTGTGTTAAACCTCCATTCCTGTATTTGAATGGAGACAGCAATTTCTGCCCTGGAGGACCCTGCTGACTGAGGTGGGTAGCAAAAGGCAGAGCCTCCAACCAGCGCTTGCTCTCTAAGGCGCCCGGCTTGCGCTATGTATTTCTATCACACTATTTTTATCTTCATAATTTTAAGAAAGTGTAATTTCATCTCTTTTGACTTGAAGTCATAAACAGGAGGTCATTATTTTTCCAAACCCGTTTTCTTCTGTATGAGTGAATCTTGTTCTTTCTTCTTCCCGTTTTTCAAGTGTTGGTAGTGGCAGAAACACCTGTTTCTGGTGCAGTGTTAGGCTATTTAGGGAGAAGCGTGCCTTATCACTGTGGGTACCAGGGCAATAGATTTGCCAGGGTGAAGAGGGGAAAAGGAGACCTAAGAGGAATTTTAACGAAATGAAAGGGGTGAGGCCAAGAATAACGAAACGGATTTCAAAACTGATGTGGATATAAGAGCAAACAGAATCAGAACAATGAGAACTGTCTTGACTTTTGCAAGCCAACATTTGAAATGATAGAACAATTGAATCTTAGAGTCTGAGAGGATCTGATAAGCCCAAGGGAGTCTGGCGCGCACTGCAGGAATCCCCTCCACAGCCTCCCTGCTGTGTGTCCTCCAGCCTGTCTTGTGGAGAGAAAGGGCTCCTCTCTTCCTGAAACATTCTTTTTTTTTTTTTTTTAACATATAATGTATTATTTGCTTCAGGGATACAGTTCTATGAATCATCAGTCTTACACAATTCACAGCACTCACCATAGCACCTACCCTCCCCAATGTCCCTCACCCAGCCACCCCATCCCTCCTATCCCCCTCTTCTCCAGCAACCCTCAGTTTGTTTCCTGAGTTCGTGAAATGTTCTAAGGCAGTTCCCGGGGCTACAAGGTGTTCTGTTGGTCTGAAGGAGATGCCCTTTCACAAAATCTACCATTCTCAGAATGATCACACAATTGTTCTTACTTCTTATATGAAAATCCTTCAAATATTCAGAGAGAGTCCTTCCTTCAAATTAAACAACATTTCTCTTAATTGATCTCTATGCGTTGCTAATGTTTCCCTCAGAATGCAGAGCCCAGAACAGACCTGATTAACAAGTATTTTTTCATGTAGCTTGTTTTCACACCAGATCTGTCCCCTACTGCCATGAGGATTTTTTTTTTAATCTAAAAGAAGATTTTACAGATACCTGAATCAGGATTTGAATTGAGACCATACGATTTCAAAGATAGGCTATTCCCAGCACTGTATTATTCCACTATAACCTAAATTCTGGGCACAAGTAATTGATTTTTTCCAAATACCCAATGTTCCTCACCATAATTCTCCGCACGTAGTCATTTCTGCCTATAAAGTTTCACACATTTTTGTCCTGGTAAATATTAACTCAATCGTCTCAACGCAGGACTCTACCTTTTGCTCTCCAGGCTCCCTGATGCCAGAGAGATGTTCTTACTTTCTGAGCCTGTAGACCTCGCACACATCTAGAGAGAAAAAGTGGCCACAAGGGTCCAGGTTATGGTCATTTTTAAGTCTGCTTGATTTTACTTAAAATAACTTAAACCCAGAGGACTGACCATGTCAGTCATGCTTTTGAAACAAAGATACTTGAGCCAAATATTCTTGCAGGATTTATTCATTTTAAATGGAGCTGGAGAAGCATCTGGGTGGCTCAGTTGGTTATACATCTGCCTTCTGCTCAGGTGATGATCCTAGGACCCTGGGATCGAGCCCCACATCAGGTTCCCTGCTCAGCAGAGAGCCTGTTTCTCCCTCTCCCTTCTGCTCCCCCTGCTTGTGTGCTCATGCTCTCTCTCTGTCAAATAAATAAATAAAACATTTGAAAATAAAATAAAATGGAACTGGAAATTTTCAGGAGCAGATAGAGGTCTTTAAGTATTTTTTTTTTTTTTAAATTCAGAAATCCTACTAGTCTCTCCAATATATCTGTTTTTCTAAAAGTTTTCAGTAGAATTAAAGTTTATTTTTTTAAATAATAGAAACAACATAGGCCACCTTTGGTGTTTGGCGCTTCTGGACATTTTTAAGCAAGGAAACATTTTAGAAGTTTTTTCACTTTTTAAAAGATTAGGTAGCTTGCATTCTATCAAAGCATATTTTATTATATATTTTCTCACTGTATATTAATCACAGAAACGAGTATTTTACTTAATAATATTTAGCAGACACATTTACCAAGGCTAACTAACGTTTCTCCTGAGAACTTCCCTGAGGATTTTCTTGTTTCTGACTTTTGAGGACAGTAAGACTGCATGATACCTAATGACCGAGAGGATTAATTTACATTATATTTAGAAACACACCCTCCCACATGTTCCTGCCTTCAAATGCTAGCCAACAGTTTTAGCTTTTGCAAAAACAGCTTTATTTTCTTTACCTAACATGCAGAAACACTACGTAGGTATTTGGTTTTTTGGTTTGGTTATCATGATTATTTTTCAGCCAACATTTTAATTTGAACAATGTTACTGTGATTCTGTTTTTTTATTCTCATTTATGATAGTAACATGACCTGCCTTAACATGTTAATTAAACTCTATGCTTCTCACGATTTTTATTTTCTCAAGAGTACAAACCGATGAAATCTGTGAAGTCCAAGGAAAAAGTCTTGATGTAGTTAAACATCAGAACATTCAGTATGTCTTCTCAGAGCACGTATTAAAGAAATGTGGCACAAGTCTTGTAAAAATAGACAGTCTTAGCAATGCGCTCTTTAGCACGCCATTTATCAGTCACAGGAGAGCATCCAGAGGTTCTGTTGAAGTAGTTGAATTTCCTGTCCTTATTCTTAAAGTTGCTTTGAAATTTGAGGAGGAACAGCCTTGCAGCTGCTGGCCAAAGCACTATGAGTAAGACATATGCTTAAACCAAAGAATGGTGTTAGATTCTTCCTGAGAGGGACGAATAGAGAGCTATTCGTAAATAGCTAATGACAACAAACCATGGAGATTGTTGAATGACGTTTAGACTCAGGAAATTAAAGAATCAGAATCATAGTGACTGATGGGGACCTCTTTCTGCATTTATTAAGGTTGTTTAAGATCATAACTCAAAGGCCTTCCAGGGGGGCGATATAAGCTAGCCATGGGTCAGGTGGGGACGGGGTTCTGCTCTAACACACACACCCACATATGGGGAGAGCAGTCCATTCAGGGACGGCATGCTGCTCCTCTATGGGAATGCTGTCCTAGCTGCGTATCGTGGGACTTATCCCGAAAAGACAGGAATCTGGATTTTCATGTGAAAGTTTCGGGGCCACTTTTCACAACTGCACCAATTGTGCAAGTACAGCAGACGTACACAGCAGCACACGCTATGCCTATTTGTGACCCAAACAAAAGATTGCACAAGAACTGAATCTGATCCACTGGTAGGCAGTCCGCCCCTTCTGGCTTACACCGTTAGAAAGTTTTTTGTTATGATTGAAATGAGATCTGTTTTTCAGTAGCTTTGATTCCTTGGATCTTAAGGTTGTGTTGATGTAATTTTTACACACTCACACTCACACACACACACACACACACACACACCAGTGTTTCAAATATTTGAAGTTACTTATCCTATTTCTCTTCTTAAACTTAGGGACTGGAGAGCCAGTCAAAGAAATACATTGTTAGTCTGTTATGATTGAATGGTAATGAATGTCGGCTCAGTATTAGTGCTCACTTCTTCCTCATCCAAATGGTAACGGTTACTTTAATAATGCATTCTAGAATCTTGCCTTAAATCAAAGTCAAGACAACTGGTCTACTGCTTGGAGACTGTCAATCTCTGGTCTACTCAGTGCAGAATTCTAAAGGTCTGCCGCCTGTGGGTTCCTTCCTGTCAAGTCCTTGAACCCATGAGAGCGTGGCTGGCAGGGTATTTGGTGAGTGGGATCCTAAAATAGTCTGTTGTGTTCACACCTGGTGTTGAGGGAACTTGGAGGGAATTTAGCCCCTTGGTGACTTCATGAGCTTTAGACTATATCCTTTCTCACTAATTCCCTCTGTGTGTGTGGCCAGTGTCCATTAGGTTGCAAGGACATGCTGAAACACAAGTAATAAAGATTACTAAGTTTGTGCAGTGTATGGCTCTCCCTATACATTAAGTTGTTAAGTCCTCATAACAACTCTATGATGTGTAGTCTTGCATTTTAGCGACAAGGAAACTGAGCACAAGAAACCTGGCCAAGACCACACAGTTAATTGGTGATAAAGCATGGATTCACACCCCCATGTTTTGTAACAGGATGTGTGTATCTTCCTTCCTATAGTTCATCCCAGGTCCCTGGGTCTTCAATACCAACTTAAATTCTCTCACAGACTGGAATGGAGGTGGTGAAAAATACCAACTTTGGTAGAGACTGTGATTTACTTGCTGCCACGTGTCTGGCCCTCAGCCAGCCTGACTTCCCAGGGACTTCACCCCACCTCTCTACCAGCCCACAGACAGCAGTAAACATGCCCCTGTGTCCATGCATGGCCATGGAGGTCTTGTTGCTGATGCTAACCTGCTTTGATGCCTCCTGTGTTCAACCAATATTGAACTTCAGGCTCTACCATCACTGGAGACCCTGACCGCAGAACTTGGGGTTTGTACTTGGTCCCCTCTGTGTTTGAACCTTAATCTAACTTGACTTGAGTGTTTAATGGCTCATGTTGGCTTGGAGGTTTGAACCCCAAACTGACAGGTTTGCATTTGGCTTCTACCACTTAATGGCTGTGAGACTTTGAACAAGTGAGATATCTCTTCAAGGTGTACCCCTTAGCAAAATGGAGAAATTATGTTTGGATTGGATTAAAAGGATTAAGAAGTAACACACATAAAATGATCTAGTACAGTGTCTAACACAGAAGCTTTCAAAGATACTTCCTATTGTGATAATTTTTATTAGGCAGTAATAACTGAGTAACTCCTAATCAGACCTTTAAAATGTCAGCTCAGGTTTTACCCTAAGCCTCAGGTGGTTGCCCAGGAAAAGATGAAAACACCTGTGATCTTTGATAGCTGGCAACTCCACACTTAAAGAACAGGGCTCTAAACATGTCCTAACCCATGAGAACAATTGATGAGACATGAGTTTGTCAGGAATGATTAATTGGAATGATCACTTACAGTATATATGCTATGAAAGAAACATAATTTTATTGTATATTTTGTAACTACCATTTTATAAAGAAATTCTGAATGATTATGCTTCTTTCTTTTTTTTTTTTTAAAGATTTTATTTATTTGACAGCGAGAGAGAGAGAGATCACAAGTAGGCAGAGAGGCAGGCAGAGAGAAAGAGAGAGGGAAGCAGGCTCCCTGCCAAGTAGAGAGCAGAGAGCCTGATGTGGGACTCGATCCCAGGACCCTGAGATCATGATCTGAGCCGAAGGCAGCGGCTTAACCCACTGAGCCACCCAGGCGCCCCAAGATTATGCTTCTATTTATCTGACTACACTTTTTTTTTTTTAGTTGTGTAATACAATCTAGGGGGTTCAAATGAATTTGACTTTAAAAAAAAAACCCATTTATTGGAATATTTGGAAAACATGGACGAGTATAAAAAAGAAAATAAAAATGACCTGTAATAGCATAAATCAGAGTAACACTTTGGTGTGTACCCTTCTAGTCTTTTTTCTTTATTAATTGTAAAGTAAATAGGGGCACCTGGGTGGCTCAGTGGGTTAAAGCCTCTGCCTTCGGCTCAGGTCATGGTCTCAGGGTCCTGGGATCGAGCCCCGCATCGGGCTCTCTGCTCAGCAGGGGGCCTTCTTCCTCCTTTCTCTCTGCCTGCCTCTCTGCCTGCTTGTGATCTCTGTATGTCAAATTAATAAAAAAGAAAAAAAAATCTCTCTTGATATAAAGCTTATATATCTTCCACTTTAAAAGAAAAAAATTGTAAAGTAAATAAAGATAAAATAAGAGGAAATACAGGTAAGAATTTCCCAAGTTGTTAAATTGGCTATGAAAGATTTTATTTTTATTTTATTAGAGAGATCGTGAGTGAGCATGCATAAGCGGGGAGGGAAAAGAGGCGGAGGGAGAGGGAGAGAAACTCAAGCGGACTCCAGGGCTGAGCACAGCCTGACAGGGCTCCATCTCAAGACCCTGAGAACAGACCTGAGCCAAAACCAAGAGTCAGTCACTTTAACTGACTATGCCACCCAGGCGCCCCTGAAAAACAGATTTTAAATGATGGCATATGAATCCCATCCTATGAGTACATGGGCATATCATATTTAATTAACAAGTTACCTGATAAAATTCCAAATTTTACTTCTATAGAATTAGTCTCGGTAAAGGATATAGCGTTTCTTTTTCCTTTCAGCATGTGAATCCCCTCCTGATGTTGAGGGACTCCCCCTACACACATATACCACAGAAGCTGAAAGATATGGCCTATATTTGATTTCCCAGCCTCCTTTGCTAGTGCATGGGCTCTCCTAGACCTCGAGTACAAGGATGGCACGCTGGAGAAGACGGGCTATGCAGAATTCATGTGCTGAGAAGGGTGGCGGCTAGTTCCCCTGTGGACAGTCGCAGTGGTGCCAGCAGCCGTCTTGGGGATGTCACTGGATTAGAAAATGTGACTACTTCAAGTCTCTTTATCCTTATTTAAACATGGCCTCTGGGGGCGCCTGGGTGGCTCAGTGGATTAAGCCGCTGCCTTCGGCTCAGGTCATGATCTCAGGGTCCTGGGATCGAGCCCCACATCGGGCTCTCTGCTCCGCAGGGAGCCTGCTTCCTCCTCTCTCTCTGCCTGACTCTCTACCTACTTGTGATCTCTCTCTCTGTCAAATAAATAAATAAATAAATAAATAAATAATCTTAAAAAAAAATAAACATGGCCTCTGAAAGACTAATTTAACTTGCATTCCTGCAACCATGAGCATGCCCCATCTAAGTCCTTTACTTCTAAAACGTGTTTCCAGAAGACGCGGCATCTCACAAACACTTGTTAAATCGGGGAAAGAGGTCAGTCTAAGGTAGAATGTCTTCCAGTCATGACCAGTGTCACTATGTGGTCAACAAATAGCAAAAGTTGAGCGCAGAGGACAGGAACACGGTGAGAGCGGCAAGCCACGGAATGCGGTGCTGGGTGTGAGGTGCATTCATTCACCTCCTGGGCTTCCTCTGGCATCATCGTAGCCACATAATCTGTCTTCGAAGTGCATATGACTTGGTTTTCCAACATCGTTTTACGGATTTGGTCCTCATCTCCATGACTGGACAGTCTACTGTTCCCTCACACTTTAAGCTAGCTTTCACTTTTTTAAATGGTAGAATCCTGTATTTACTGTAGTGTGTGTGTGTGTGTTTTAACTTGTGTAGCTTTTTGTTTATTTGCTTAATTAGAATTGTTAGTGTTTTTGTTAGCGCTGTGGTTGTATTACAGAGGGTTTGTATGCCCTTCTCTAATCCTACTTTTCCCCGGTGAACTCTGTTATTTTTGGAGTACAGTTCAGCCGGAAAGGAGGTTTCTTAAAAATGCTACATCGGGCTCCAGTAGAAGCATGGGAAATGCCCTTGCTTGCCCAGTCACATCAAATCCCAGAGAGACTCGTTAAACACAGATTTCAGAACCTGCTCAGATCTGATCACAAATCTCCAGGGCATGGCTCTGGCAATCTGTTAACATGTGACCTCGATGACTCTTACCATATATGAGGTAAGGGGACTACTTGTTCTGTGGCCAGCAATAGTCAGAGTGTTTTGTGTGGTGTTGTTTTTTCCATATTAACATGGTATTGCCCTTAATTAAAGGCCCTCTGTTAAAAATAATTAACTATAACTCTACCACCTTTATGATTTAAATCCATCTAAGTCTGTAGGGTTCTCCAGCCTGTCTGCTTTTATTTACAGTAGTTTTTTTTTAAGGTTTAATTAATTTATTTATTTGACAAAAAGAGAGAGACAGAGATGGTGAAAGACAGCACAAGCAGGGAGGAGAGAGAAACGCAGGCTCCCCGCTGAGCTCCATCCCTGGACCCTGAGATCATGACCAGAACTGAAGACAGATGTTTAGCTGACTGAGCCACACAAGCGCCCCTGCAGTAGTTCTTTTAAGGCAAGTCTTCTCAGACTTCATTTCATCTATTCACACCAATGATGAACCCAAGCAGCCTGCATAAGGGACCTGCTCATATCTTTATTGTATAATATGGCAATTATCAACTATGATGTAATAAAATCTTTCTCTTTAAATGATACAGATAGGATAATTGAATTTTTAAGTTGCTTTATAAATACTACATGCAAATCTTGTGAAGATGGGGTTCCAGTGATGGGTAAGATAAACAAAGGTGTTGGGGGGAAGGTACTTGTCAAAGTTAAAGAAGTTTTAAATGCAATCAAATAGAAAGACACCTTATGTTTAGAGGTCATTTCTGTTTGCTTGTTTTAAGCACTTTTTGTTTGCCTGCTTGGTCTAGTCCTGAATTTTTAAAAGAGGGTATTTATTTTGTTTATTTTTCCTGCCTGAGCTAAAGTATAGAAAAGACACATTGTAAGGCTGTCATAAAAGATTTTATTATAAACTATGTAATTTGTTGTAATGCTCAGTAAACTCAGAGTAATAAAGATAAACCAACTCATAATGGCAGTCCTTGAATTCCAGAAATACTTTCTTTCCAAAACAACCTTGTTCACGGCTCTTCTAGTTACACCTCTGAGGCTGGAAATCCCCAGTTTATATCAACATTTCCCCAGATTTATTGTGACTTTCTCTGCTTCTTAAACGGAAACACAGCGTATACCAGTCTGTGAGCCGTGAGAAATAGTTGTTTTGAATTGACAACGGTCTACTCTCTCCAAAGATCCAAATGTTGATGGATGGAAAGATTGGAATGCACTGAAGTTTGAGCTGATTGTCATGAAGAACTAAAGCAACACCTTTCAGGGCTTTGAACCCCAAGCAGCCTTGAACTTGGGCTCTCATAGCGCACACCAGTATTTCTGTAACTTAAGCAGTAAAGTACTCTTCGCCCCCACAGGAACTGTAAGAGACCATCTGTTACGGTGCTGTACACAATAATATGTTATTTTGGACCTTTTCTTCAACTGAGCCATTTCACATTTGGAGAATGGATTAAAAAAACAAAGAGAACAGTTTTCTCATGACCTGGTTGTTTTTCATCATACCTGGGATCATAAGGGAAGCAGTCTAGGGCACACAAAAGTTTACAGAGCTGATCCTGCCCTGCGGGGAGTTATTCTTATGCCATTTTCAATGAGTCAGTTCAGGATTTTCCAACTATTCTCTCCACCTACAACAAACACATGCGACCCTAGCAAAAACCCTTTTCACTTGCAACACTTCCTTTGTTTAATTATAGGTACACAATAAACTAGTTAGATTTGTGTTTGGTGTATCGGAACTATTCCACACAAGCCTGAGAACACGATATTGCCAAGCTTATCCTTTGAGACTGAGGCAGAGTTGAGACCCACAGGAACTCTGATAATTTAGAATTTCAAACATTCTTAGATCTTTCTCCTTTTCAAGAAAACTTATTTCTCAGTTCGGTCTTTTCACACTCATTTTAAAAGAACTGGTTATTAAAAGGATGCCAGGGGTACCTGGGTGGCTCTGTCGGTCAGGCATCTGCCTTTGACTCAGGTCATGATCCCGGGGTCCTGGGATCGAGTCCCTGCACTGGATTCCCTCCTCAGCGGGGAGTCTGCTTCTCCATCCCCCTGTTCTTGTGCACACAGAGTCCAGGGTGCTCATTCCCCACATGCTGGGGTTGACAGCTGTTGGTTGATTCCTTCTGCAGGCATTGCCCTCATCCCAAGCCATGCCCCACTGGAGCAGCACCCCAGTAAAAAGTCACAGTCCTCCACTCAGTTTTCAGAACAAAGCCAACTTCCTACCTAGCGCCCATTTCCTGAAGAAGAGGTTGAAACTCCTGGAATTGAAACCCCAGCAATTCCCTGACAAGCACATACAATAAGGACACCCCAATTCTTCCCCAAAGTGACACGTTTATTTGGATTTACTTGGACAGCTGTATGTCAGAAAAGGAGCAACACGGGATTTCAAGGGCCGACATGTGAAAGGGTCGACATGTGAGGGCCGAGTGGACACGGCTGACCTAAACATCGTTACAACCTCCTAAAAATTACTTTCTCCATCCCTAGACGTGTAATTCCAGTGGACATATTTGGTAGTCTGCACAACGTATTAGTGCTTTTGGTAAGTAGGAACCACTACAGTGGGGACAGCCATGAATATGTGGACAAGGGCAGCACACGTGTCCTGACGACATGGTGACCAGGACTCAGACCTCTCGGCAGTGAGGTCTGGGTCATTCTGCTAGCAGTTTTCCTGACTCAGAGAGGGGATAGCAGAGAAATCAGGGAATCCAGAACTGTCGTAAGAAGAGGTGACGCTCATTTGTGGCTTTTAGACCACCTGCATTAGCAGGTTGCAGTTTGTCCCACTCATTGTCCTCTGTCAGTTTCCCTGGGAAAGAGATCAAACAGAATCCTGCAAGAGCTGGACCTGGAATTTATTATAGGACACGAGGGGACCTGAGTGGCACATGCAAAGGACTGGGGTGCATGCTGCGACCCTCTTCATGTCTGAGGCTGGCATCACCGTAGCTGCTGGAAATGTTGGCGGTTGACTGCTCAGAGCTGAGTCAGCACTTCAGTAACTGCCTTCAGCTGAACAGCTCTGCCTTGTCCAAAGTCACCGCCCCCCCCAACCCCAACCTTCCCCCACTGGCCCCTCCCCTGGAGTCCTAGTCTTCCCGTCCTGTTTTTTAAGGCCTGGTCAGTGGTGGAGGGAATAAAGGCCAAATCCTGTTACTTCAGAGAGAGAACAGTTCTGAAGGGCATTGGAACTTCAAGCTTCCTGAGGGATCAGGGGAGGCCTCTTGTCTTTCGAGAATGTATCAACTATTCACATTTTTCCTTTCTCTGTTCTACTTCCTTCTCTCTTCCAGTGGCATTGACAGAGAAGCATTAACTTCCTGCTGGCAAATCTCCACATCGGACTCTATTTCAAAGAATTCCACCTAAGGCAGTTGTTAAAACAGAAATGGTGCCAAATGTAAGATCTGTGGTAATCTCATTTTATAGAAGCTTCAGTCAGTTCTCTTGTTACCTGTTTTAGGTAACGTTATTACCTTCTACACTAAACACCTGAACACCAGAAGTTCACTGATGTCCTCCTTTCTCTCTTCCTTATACCTGGTCACCAACGCCCGTTCATTTGTCCTTGTAATGGTTCTTGAACTAATCATTATCATCATTATTATTATATTAATATAAATGGTTTCTTCTCTGGTTTTGACTTTTCTCCCTGCCCACTTAGGCTACTTCAATTTGTTCTTTACTGACCTCTTGCCTCCTGTCTATGACTCCTTAACCATTATATACAATATTTTCCAATTGATTTTCCCCAAATCTGTATTGCAATAGCACCTCAGTAGTTACAAACATGGAATAACTCAACTACGTAGAAACTGCTTTTCTCAAGTGTTGCTTCCCAAAGACCTCACATTCTGGACCATATTGACCTCTTATTATTCTAATGAGTGGTTACTGAATAACGACAAAGACAAAAATCTAAGTCTCTGCCTTCAAGTTGCACAAGATGATTTCAAATTTTTTCCATTGCCATGTTCTTTCTAATGTGCAACCCTCCCCCTCTCTTGAATAAATCCTCTCATTGAACATCAATCCTTTTGAAAATATATATAAAATATTCAAGTACACAGAAAAAAATACCACATTAGAAAATAATCATTGGTGTACTGGATTTTAACAGTTTTTTTTTTTAAAGATTTTATTTATTTATTTGACAGACGGAGATCACAGAGAAGCAGGCAGAGAGAGAGGAGGAAGCAGGCTCCCTGCTGAGCAGAGAGCCCGATGCAGGGCATGATCCCAGGATCCTGGGATCATGATCTGAGCCAAAGACAGAGGCTTTAACCCACTGAGCCACCCAGGCGCCCCTGGATTTTAATAGTTTGCAAACTTATTTTATCCTTAAAAAAAACTTTATTTATTTGAGAGAGAGCATGAACAGGTGGGGGGAGTAGGAAAGGAAGAGAGACAAGCAGACTCCTCGCTGAAGAGGACTCGATTCCAGCATCCCAAGATCATGACAAGAGCAGAAGGCAGACGCTTAACCAACTAAGCCACCTGGGCGCCCCTACCTTTAGTCTCTGATCAATAATTCATTAAAGATGCTCTTGTGCACTGTCCTCAGGTCTTATTCCATGCCCTCTCTAGGGGTAAGCATTATATGGAATTTTTATTTTTTACATGTATGTTTTATCCCATTACTACATATGTGTGCATCCGCAAACAGTATGTATTATACTATATTAATTATTACTCCTCTTTTTTTAGTCAAAACAAGATTGCCATTTAGTTATGTTAAACTATGTACCTCAATTTTTCTTGTATTACCTATTACATCTGTATTTGTATTCTTATTTTCATGCCTAGGACTGCTCATAGGTACTTTCTATTTTTCCCTTGTTCATTTTCCCCAGTTTGTCAATATTATTAGTAGTCTTTCCTGAAAAATTGGGTTTTGGTATTTATTTTGTGATCCTATTTTTTTTGTGTTGCTTAATTCTTTAATTGCTGTTTCTATATTTGTCATTTCCCTCATTCTAATTTTTGGAATTTCAAAATTTCCTCTTCTAATATGGAGATTTAACTGATTGACTTTCAAGTTTTCAAGTTTCATTATCATTATTATTAAACTTAAAGGCTTTTCTAATTATTTCATCTATGAATTATATAGAAGTATGTGTGTTGTGTTTAAATTCCCAAATTTATGGCAGTTTTGTGGTTATTTATTTCACAGAATAGTCTGTGTTAATTTAAGGTTTGCTTTGTGTTGTATATAACATGTGGTAAATGTTGGGGATTGTTTCCTGTATACACGGAAGTGATGTGTATTTACTAAGCGGAGGTTTATAGTTCTAGGCATGGGTCACTAAACATAACACATAGCTGTCATCGCATCTTTCACTTCTCGAATTCTCTCGTAAATTGATCTCTCAATTATTGAGAGAAGTGTATTGATAACATTGACTAGGCTTAGATTCAATTTACTATCTAATTTTATGAATTTGCTCTTAACAGTGCACTTAATATTTTGAGACTGAGTTGTTGGGTACGCATGTATTACTCAGGATAGAAAAGTCATTTGTTCATTGTGCTTGCTTGGTAACAACCAATGGCAGGCCCTGGTCTCCACACTGGTTTTTGGGAAACAGTCTTCTGTGGGCGGTCATGTTTCTGCGTGTCTTGCAAGTGAGGTAGTTTTGGATTATCCTTCCTTCCTTTCTCCCTCTCTTTCTTTCTTTGTCTATCTTTCTTCCTTCCTTCCTTCCTTCCTTCCTTCCTTCCTTCCTTTCTTTCCTTCTCTCTCCCTCTCTCCTTCCTTCCTTTCCCCCAAAGATTTCATTTATTTATTTGAGGGAAAGAGCAAGCTCGAGAGAGAACAAGTGAGCAAGAGTGAGGGGAGAGGCAGAGGCAGAGGGAGAAGCAGACTCCCCACTGAGCAAGAAGCCTTACTTGGGACTGCACCCCAAGACCCTAGGATCTTGACTTGAGCTGAAAGCAGATGCTTAACTGATGGAGCCACCCAGGCACCGCTAGAATATCTTTTCAAGTACGTTCATAGAGTGAACAGTGAAAGATAAGTAGTGTCTCCCACTGGAGCAAAGGGCTAGCGTGCCCCTTATAACAGGCTGGGGTTCCCTCAGTTCAGAGTTCCTTTCTTTTAGATATCCGTCTGGGCTTAACACCAACACCATTGTTTCTGTGGGACATGGGGATGAGGGGACTGATGCAGGCACGCTGATGCTCATGGTGCTTTACTCATGGGAGTAATACAGTTCTTTGTCTCTGACCCAGGAGGCTTGACCCTTATCCACGTATCCACAGAACTGTGGCAGGCTAACACGTCACCTCTCAAAGAGAAGAAATCTGAGGCTATCTAGAATCCTTGACACCAGACTCACTTCCCTTCCTGTTACAAGTCATTCATGCTGCTGCTAAGACTTCCCGAATACTCCACAGTGCCTATTATATAGCAAGTTCTAGTTGATTTGTGTGGTTGCTACCTGGAGAATTCTCTGAAACACAGTAATAGTTGACTCAATATCTTTATGCTGTTGCTGATAGGACACTGCAAAAAGGCTCTTTTATACTCGCTCCAAAGGGCTTTAGCCTGGAGTTTTCCCTTGACGCACATTTATTACCCTCATCTTTCCCAGCTAAGTCACACTTGAACTATGATTTGAAATTGATTTGCGATCTGACATTTTTGCTTTTGCATTTTCCTCAGCATGTTCTGAGTAGATTGAAGAAGTTTCAGTTTTTATTAACTAACATATTTATGTAAATAACCTGACCTCTTTATCAGTTCTGAAAATAAGACCAAACCTTAGTTATCCAGATGGCCAAGTTCCTAGGCAGCCTCTTTCAAATAGTCTGCACTTTTCGGCATGCTCTGTCAAAATTCCTCATATATCGTGTGCTCAGGCAATAAAATCATTTTATATTGTCTTCTGCAAAGGTAAATGTATCATAAGAGTAATAATATGTACCCCATGGCCAAATGGTAATGATTTTTGCATTTTATGTTGTTTCTCATTATTTATTCTGTGGCTTCCTTCCATGGTGAGAATAATTGAAAGCTGGCTATAATTATTGTCGACGTTTGTTCAAAATATTTATACTAGGAAAAATTAGTGACCCAAATAAATGATCAGATCTTCTTTCTTAGAGCCAGTATAGGGAAAATATACTTGTAAAGACAGAAAATTCTTAAGTAGAGCTATAGTTTGAACTTCACTTAACTTTTTAAATTGCTCGTAGCCTTTTACAATTTTTAAATATTTTATTAACTATTAGATAGGTACAAAAAAGAGGTTTATAAAATGCATGTGAAGCATAAGGAGTGAAGATTCAACAATATACTCATGCCTACCACCCGCATACTTTCTTATCCGTTTAGATAGCCTCTGCTATCTTAAAAATCTATGCTTATAAATCCTTGGATTTTTTTAAAAAAAATTTATTTATTTATTTTGAGGTGGGGGAAAGGGGCAGAGGAAGATGGAGAGAGAAACTCCAGGAGACGCTTCTCTGAGTGTGGAGCCTGACCCGAGGCTTGATCTCAACACCCTGAGATCATGATCTAAGCCAAAAACCAAAAGTCAGATGCTTAACCAACTGAGCAACCCAGGGATTCCCCCTGGATTTTTTTTTTTTTTAATAGATAAACCACATATATTGGTATCTCTAAACATTTTAGTTTTTTTATGTTTTTAGTTATTACCTAAACAGAAAAAATAGCCCATTTCTTCTTCTTCTTCTTCCTTTTTTTTAAAGATATATTTGAGATAGAGAGTTGGGGTTGGGGAGAGAAGTAGAGGGTGAAAGAGAGACAGAATCCCAAGCACCTCCCTGCTGAGCACAGAGCCTCATGTGGGACTTGTTCTCAGGACTCTGAGATCATGACCTGAACTGAAATCTAGAGTCAGATGCACAACTCACTGAGCCACCTAGGGCCCCACGCCCACCCCCCTGCCCCGTCATTTATTCTTCCGTGATTTCTTTTATATTCAGTATTATCTTAAAGTTTCATACAGGTCATTGGAGATTTAAATTCCACTCATTTTAATTGTTTAGCATTCCACTCATGACTATACCACAACTCACGTATCACACTGCACTACATTTGCAGACACTTGAGTTGTTTCCACGCTGCTCTTCAAACACTCTCATGCTGAATTGTCAGTCTCCTGGCACGTAGGTGTGAGAGTCCAAGGCAGTAGTCTTAAAATTGGGAAAGGAGTGCAAGAATATACAAATGTGTTCTCTGGGGGGTGTGAGGCAGGCAAAATTTTAAGGGAACCGATTTCCAAGCCCTTTGCCTCTATAAACACCCTTCCTTAAAATCTGATCTCCGTGAGAAGCTACCTGAGCTGTAAGTCTTGATTGTTTACTTCCTGTGTAACGACCCTCTTCCCCCACTTTCACAAAAGACAGGCCTCCCTTACCACAAGGCTATGTATTTTAGGGTCTAACAACCTAGCTTGCGAGGTACCAAACAAAAGGACAGTTTGAAATATTGCTGTAGGATAGTATGGGGAAAGGGAACTATTTGAAGGTCTGGTTTTATGGGCTGAATTGTGTACCCCTGATACTCATATGTTGAAATCCTAACCCCCCGTACCTCAGCATGTTACTGTATCTGAAGGCAGGGTCTTTAAAAAGATGATTCGGTTCAATGAGCTCCTTAAGGCGATCCCTAATCCGTGTCCTTGTATAAAGAAATTTGGTCACAAACAGTACAGAGGGAAGATAATGTGAAGACTGTGAAAGAGGACAGCCATGCCCCAGCAAAGGACAATGGCTCCAGAAGAAACACCTTGATCCTGCCAGCACCTTGAACTCACGCTTCTAGCTTCCAGGACAACAAAGAAACACATTTCTCCTTAAGCCACCCCATCTGTGGTTTTTTGTTTTGGCAGCCTAAGCAAACTAATACAGCCAGGTAATAACAAGTCCTTTTGCAAATGAGGTGTGGTTTTTAATCCTTTGATTTCAACAATACTGAAAGAAAGCCAGGTTGAATTATCTGCATATTGATCAGTGAAAATAATTTTTGGTGATTAATATTTACGTGATTTTGGCATATATCTTGAAAGCAGCTCAAAGATTGATTACAATTTGATATTATAATAACAAAATCTTCTCAATTCCCATCTTCTTATTGATAGAAATGTTTTCTCTGAGCTTACATGTGTAGAAACAAAACATAGGAAATGATACTAAATCCTCTATTTCCAGCAAACCCCAGCACTGATCCATAAATTAATTCACTAATTTAAAAGACTCATCTCACTAAGGATAGTATTTTTGAATTTAATAGTATTTATAAAATTCAAAAACATATTTAATGTTGTTTTGGTAATTGTGTATAATTATTATTTGTAAAATTAACTCAACCACAACATTAACATTTAAAGTCTTAGGATTGCAGGAAATTTTTATAAATATAATTTTAATTTATAATCTTGCTTTTATTGTAGAGAAGATATATAAATAAAAGACTTGCAAGCTTAAAATATATGAAGATTAAGATTCAGTTTAAAAAGTAGACTTTAAGAAGGCATAGAAAAAAAAAGTAACACTGAAGAATTATATCCTGTTGAAGATCTTATTTTTTGTTTTCTAAATAAATGTGGCAGTTTTAAATCACTCTGCTGGGGCCTCTGGGTGGCTCCGTCATTAAAGTCTGCCTTCCCCTCAGGTCATGATCCCAGGGTTGTGAGATCAAGCCCGGCATCAAGCTCCCTGCTCTTCGAGAAGCCTGCTTCTCCTTCTCCTGCTCTCCCTGCTTGTGTTCCCTCTCTCTGTCAATAAATAAATAAAATCTTAAAAAAATAAAAATAAAAATAAATCACTCTGCTGTTTATATCCCACTGGAAACATTTAATAGGGTGATGCAATCATTTTATTTAAAGAAGATTGGTATTTACTACATATTGGAAGGTACATCATTTGCAACTTTTTAGACTGAGGATGAAACTTTTGGATGACAACTTAACAATACAGCAGAGATGTATTTTTATAAAAATTTTAAAGAAGTGCAACAAGCAAAAAAGTTTGAAGAACACTGGTCTAGGTTTGATAACTAAAAATGGAATTGATGACTCATAAAATCTGTTACTTTAACTCCACCCACTAATGCCAGAGTGCAGGGATACACATATCGACTGGCATGTTGAAGTAAGTTTTTTTTTCCCATATCTTCACCAATGTTTGGAATTTTCAAATTTTATACTTTTTCCATCTTTTTTTTTTTTTAAACTACAGTGGATGCCTACACATTGGTGTCTTGTGCTTTTAATTTGCATTGCCCTTATTACTGGTTAGACTGAGCATCTTTTCATATGCTTATCAGCCATATGGGCTTCTTTTTCTGTAGTGTGTTCAAGATTTTGCCCATATTTTTTCTTTTGGGTTGTTTGTGCTATTCTAATTGCTTGGAAAGGATTCTTAATATATTCTGGTTACTCTTTCTCAGTTATATGTAGAGAAACTACTTTCTCCCAAGTTTGTGACATGTGTTTTCATTCTCTTTATAGTGGTACGTGATAAATAGGAGTTTCAGTGATTTCTTTGCTTCTTATTTAAGAAATCTTTCCCTACACAAAAATTGCGATAATTATATTGTCTTCTGAAAGCTTCCCTTTCACACTGAGTTTTTTAATCATTCTGGAATGGATTTTTATGCTTGATGTGTAGGCATCCAGTTCCATTTTTTTTCCATGCAGATAAATGCTTATTATAGCCAATTATTTAAAAACACCATCATTTACCAGTTGATCTAAAGCGCCAATTCTGCCATAAATCAACTTTCCTTATACGACTAGGGCTGGGTCTGGGCTCTCTGCTGGTTCACAGACTAACTTATTTTGCTCTCTGTGACAGAGCCTGTTCCTCAAGCGCACTTCCTTCTGGCCCCATCCCACCACATTTCCCAGCCCCTTCTGGAACTGATGGGGCCAGGTGACTTAAGTTCTACGGGGGATGTGGACAGAAATCATGTAGACCACTTCCACACCGGGCCCCTGAATTTCCCATGAAATCCTTTCCAGTTTCTCTATTTCCTTGCCTGTGGCAGATGCAGGGGGATCCAATGGAGTCGTGTGAGTCTATAAACAATGGCGGAATCTAGTTAAGAGTCTGGGGTTCTGAATATCTCTGTGATGCTCCTCCCCGTGCCCATGTACCTTTCCCTTCTCACCCTGCCATCCACCTGCCTTGGACTTCTGTTATTACCATCACTTGTTTAAACTAACATGGATCATTGAGAACTAAGTGTCATAGACCTAAGATCTTTATGCTTGCACATTCTTCTGCTATGCAAATGGGGAACTGTCAGCAGTGCGACTTGAAGTTGACTCCATGAGGATCTAGATTATTATTGGTGAAATAGATTCGGGAGACTGAATCCATTACTATAATACTATTTTTTTGTTTATAGGAGGAAAATAAAACATCCTATTCTTTTAGGTGGCCACCACTCTCTAGCTAAGGGTTTATTCTCTGCTGGAGGAGATAGGGGACAGATTATACCTTCTTTTTTCTTTTTTAATGGTTTTATTTATTTATTTGACAGAGAGATAGAGAGCACAAGTAGGCACAGTGGCAGGCAGAGGGAGAGGGAGAAGCAGGCTCTCAGCTGAGCAGGGAGCCTGATGCGGGGCTTGATCCCAGGACCCTGAGATCACTATCTGAGCCAAAGGCAGGCACTTAACTGACTGAGCCACCCGGGTGCCCCAAGATTATACTTTTTTGTGAAGGTATGTGAGAAAGCAGCCAGGCCAATTGTACAAGACAGGCAAGCAGATGCCAGGACTGAAATGCATTTATTTCAAACACTTGGATGGTTTTTTGTTCTAAGCATAGCTCTGCTCCAGTGAATGGTGAATATTGACAGTAGTTACCTCATTTTTCCTATCTGAAAAGAAAACACATGAGTAATTCTTTCTTTGAATTGAGAGACAGAGGTTTCTGACATCCTTTTTCCAGTCTTTTGGTGATGTGGATAAGGTCTCTGTCCTGCCTTGGGCACTTGGTGGCAGCATGGTGAGTGAAGTCTCTGGAGTTGACTTAGTTTCATAGAGTTCTCTGGCTCTCCAGCATAACTTGGGCAAGTTACTAAACCTGTGTCTGGCCAGCTACCTACAAAATGAAGAGGGCAGTGGTCTTATTTTATAGGGCTCTGGGAGAAGTAAAGGAGATCATTTATGTAAACCATCCAGAACAGGGACCAATACTCAGTAAATCTTATTAAATGTGGGCTCAGCGGTGTGAGAAATCTGAGCTAATGACCATAAGGAGACAGAAAAGATGGGTGAAAAAGATTAAAAATTCAACTTGATGAGTAAGAGTGAAATTAGAAAGACATGTTGTTCAAGTGGAATAAACTAAGGAAAATGAAAATGTACACTGATCTTACAGTCTGATATGTCTGCATTTGGTCATTCAAAAAACTACAGAAAAAGTTCACACAATCATGTTTGGTTTGCAAAAAGGTGGTTGCCAAAGGAACTCAAATTATTAATGTTTTTCCATAAGAAGTATTATTGTAATTGAAAAATTATGAGGCAAATCACTATTGATACATATGCACATGTGATAAATACAATAGGAATATTATAAGTAAGGGTAAAAAGAGCCCTGTCAAAAAGGGGTAATTGTTTTGTCATCTTCCCTTAAATATTGTCAGATGCATTTTCGAGTGATTATTTCATAAATTCATTCAAGACAAAGAAGACAAAAGAATTAAAAATATATGATGCTTTATTGTCAAAAATAGACAAACTTTAATTTCCTTTAACAGGAATATTAATTTAAGAATCTCCATAAGCCATCACCATTTTGTGAGCACAAAAGACAAGAGTCAATGACGACTGTTAGTGGAAGGACAATGGTTCTACATCCAAGCCAGAGAAGCCATGCCCACAGAATCACGGTGACTTTTAAGCTGGAAACGGTAACAGACATGCAAATGAGGTCGACTGCTCCAGGCCCAGTCCCGTTAAGAATCTGCTTTGCTGTTATCTTTTCAAACAGGTGAAGAGTTAGATTTCTTAGATTGCTTGATTAGAGCTGTGAAATTTTAGGTCACATATAGGATCCGTAACAGGATCACACCCGTTTTTGAGCAACACCAGGATGAAGACATTTGTCCCTATAACCCTGGCTTCACGCACCTAAAGTGGTACTAATAACTTGGGCAGGACACCAGACGGAGCTCCTTCTCCGTGATTTACAGCAAAAATATGAGGGCCTTGCTATATTGAATACTGCAGTCTGGAGGCTACGTTCTCTCATTAACATAAGACAAGAATGGCTAAGAACCTACCTAGGAGGAACAAGAAAAAAAATCAGGCCTTTCTTGTTCCCAAGGGACACGTCTCCAAGGCTGAAGAAAACTGGTTATCTAGACCATGATTTTCATTCCCTGGCCTGTACTGTGCACCAGCTATCCTTAGCCAGAGAAGACTTTATAAATAGGCCCATGTCGATCAAGAAAATGGTAACATGTACCTATGATCTCCTTTGAAGATTCAGGTTAAGGAGAAACACCTCGGTTCCCAGGAGAGGTCAGAGCCAGATAACACTGGGTGAGACGCCTCATCTGAGGGTAAGCATCTGTGACAATGAAAAGAAGCTAGATTATCAAATGAATGAGAAAGGAAGTGGATCTGAGAACTCACTTCCCAGCGCCTTACACAGTCACCATGCCCTCAGGGGAAGGAAGAGTGCTCAACCATAGGCAAAAAAAAAAAAAAAAAAAAAAAAAAATCTGTTCAACCCTTTCCACTTCTCTAACTTAAAGATAACATTCAGTATTTGAGAACTAGAAATACTGAGCTTGTAATGTACCATAAAGTTATTTTAAACAATACTGTGGTTACATGGATGACAATACAGCCTTTTGCCACCTCTAAAACAGAAGCATAGAGAAAATGCAAAGAAACACAGAAGTAGTTCTGTTCTTGTTCCGGTATTTCTTATTCACTCTTGCATGGGGTGAAGTTTTAATTACATTCACCCACAAAGTTCTAACCTCCAGTCTAAGAACCCTTCATATTTGAGTAGGGGCAGAAAAGCGGTGTGGGCTTCTGGAAGTTTCGACAGACTAAGCATCATGATGTTTTTGTGATTGAAAGGATCATGCTTAAAACATACAAAAAAAAAAGCCATATGAAAATCGAATTAGGCACATTTGGTTTATCGTCTATTTGGCAAGACTACCTGGAAAAAGCAAGGTCAAATATAAAACTAAAGTGGACTGCTTCTTTTATTCCATGCCATTTTGTAAAAACGTGATATAGGCAAAAAAAATGTACACTTTCTCTTGTCCTTTCTCAAAAGCCATGAACTCAGCCTTTTAGTTGGGTTGCCGTAAATATGAAGCCTGGAAGGGAGATGACTCAATTTGGGGTTTCTCGTGGAGAGCAGGCAGGGTGACTAAAATGACTCTCACGGAGCAGCTGCGTAGTGTTAAGGACCCAATCATAAAAAAGACCTTTAAAATCTCTGCTCTTCAGCACTCTTCAATGACTGTGGTTCCAATCAAGGAGTAAAGCTTTTTCTTCACGAGTCGGAATCCCGAGCTCAGGATCAGAGTTCGCTTGAGACCAGAGGAGAAGCGACCTCGGCTGAAGAAAAAGTCCCTGAAGCTAGTCCACGAACCGTTCTCCTGCTTAAACACAAGGGTCAGCTCAAACGTGGGCACCACACTCGAATCACACACAATCTTATCCAGCTTTTTACATACGTTTTCAATTTCCAAGTTCACGTGCATGACGCAACCTCGCAGGCCGCAGGGCTCGGTGGAGGACAGCCGCAGGACATCCTGAGCAATCCTCTGGGTCAGTTTCTCCGGGACGAGGACTTTCGAGCAACCAAGTTTGGTCTGCTTTGATCTGGACAGACAGTTCTCCAGCATTTTCGCCAAACTCTGGCAAGTTGTCTCCTCAAACATCACCTCATTGAGGTTTGGTTCTGGAACAACGTAATCCCAGTAGTCAAAATCTGTAGGAAGTGGAAGTTCGAGATGAAGGAAGGAAAGAAAGAAAGAAATTCCAGAGTGGGTAAAGCACACCAAGATAGCAATGTGGGCTACTTTGATCTACCATGGTGGCCTGTTGCTCATATTTGTAAGGGAGTCAGCAGACTTCACTTTGGGGCTGCCTAGCTGGGTAACAGGGCAAGTCACTGAACCTCTTGGGAGACTGAAAATGAATCTATCAAAGTTTTGATAAATAGGTTGGACCCTTTTCCTTTAAATGTACATGTGTACGTACAGGCAGTCTTACACACTGGATTAAAAATCTATATATAGTTTTCCTAGTACACCAGTGACTGTCTTTTCTTTCCTGCTCCCTTACTTGCTCTGAGGGTTTTCTAATTTTGTTTCACAGAGAACAGGCTTCACTTTGGGAATAAAAATGGTCCTAATTCTTTTTTTTTTTGATGAAGAGACTGTTTGTTTCTAAGAATTACATGTGTTTGTAATTGTAAAATGCAGGATTTTTGCTACTGCTCCTTACTAATGAACTTG
This sequence comes from Meles meles, assembly GCF_922984935.1. NCBI lineage: Eukaryota > Metazoa > Chordata > Mammalia > Carnivora > Mustelidae > Meles > Meles meles. The sequence goes on along the minus strand of NC_060067.1, from coordinate 109,471,066 downwards.
AAATGAACTTGATGAGCTATATTAAATATCGAATTTGTGTCTTTCTTTAAAAGTCTCTATGGGAATGGTCTATGGATCCCAATTTTAGCTTCAACCTCTGATTAAAAATTGCTCAAAGGGAAGACCTTTGAGGTCCACCAGGATATTTATAACTGGCTGGGTAGTTTTCCTCGCCAAACAAAACAAAGCTGTCCTAGGAAAATAAAATTAGATTTGCTCAAAGGAAAAGATATAGCTCTGCATTTGGTCACCTACCTTCCAAATTAATCCTACCTCTTGGCAGGATGCCACACCACACACCACACACACAGTCAACTGGGCAACCCTTCCCAAAGCATACTTCACCTTCATTGGCTACTGTCTCTTCCTCCCCCCACATCACCTATTCAGTTAGGTCATTTTTTTTGTTTTTGTTTTTACAACTCAATGAAACAAATGTACTCAAAATGAGAAGGCTCCATATTTTACCTATACTGAAGACAACATTTTAGAGCTTTGGCCTATAAAATTAGATCATCAACCACTTGGCCTTCTAAGTGAGGAAGGCCCAAAGAAATTAAGCAATTTGCCGATGCCACACAGCTCCTTCGTGGCAGAGCAGTGTGCTAACCTAGAAACTGCTGTTTAAAACTGCAAATCAAAGTATGTCCAGCACCACTGCTGTTTTAAAATTTCCCTCCTGCATTAAAAACAGAATACTGGGTATATCCACAAATAGAATACTACTCAGCAATAAAAAGGAACACACACTGGTGGAAGCAACCACTTTAAAGGACCTCAGAATTATGAAGCGGCCAGAAAGAAATCAGATGCAAAAGAGTACGTATTACATGATTCTATTCGTATGAAACCTTGGAGGCAAAACTAGTTTATGGTGACAAAAAGCAGATCAGTGTTTCCCTGGGGACAGGGGAGATGGAGAGTGGAAAATTGATGGCAAATGGGTGCATGGGAATTTGGGGGTAGAGAGCGATGGCAGTAGTTATAAGGAGAATACGTTGTTAAAATTCAAAATTGTACACTTCAAATTCACCGTAACTTCACAACCCCTTAAGGAACCTATCTAACTTTTAACCCCCAAACGCCCTCTTAGCCTCAAAGGAAACCGTGCAGTCTTGTTTTTTTGTTTGTTTGTTTGTTTGTTTTGTGTTTTGTTTTTGATTCTTTTGCTACTTTTGTTTCTCACTACCATGAACAGAAGATGCTAAAAAGTTTGGAAAGAAGTCTTTTCAGAGGGATTTTGCGGCACATCCTACATCGAGGAAGGGGGCGACATCGCCCGCCTTCTCATCTCATCTATCCAGGGGCGCGACCTCTGGAGGAGAGAGAGGTGGGCAGCTGAGACACTCACCATTTAGCAGGCTCTCCTGGTGGAAGCCATGGTCCAGCAACTCCGAAATGCAGGCCGGGTTCTTACTGCTCAAACTGCCAGTTGCAACCATGGTCAACGGCTCTGTTTCCCTCGCGGGGGCAGAACGGCCTTTCCGGGGCGCTGGAAAAAGAAAGGAAGAAGGACGGATTTGCAAAAGCAGGCAAGACGTGCAGAGGCTTATAAAACGCCCAGCGTCCCGGGAGCGCACTAGCGGAGGAAGTCAATTTCCAAAGGGGAGGAACCGGCCTCCGCAACTCAAGTTTCCAAAGCCCCGGGAGCGGAGACGCCAGCTACAGTCACGACCTAAAACTAAGTCAAAGTTAGCGAAACTCAGAGTCGACGTGCCCCGCGGAACGCACCTCTGGGCGGGGAGCCGCAAAGCCCTCCGCCCCCGCTCCGTCTCCAGAGGCTGCTGCCTTGCTCACCTGCCGTGAATTCGCCGGGACCGGGGCGCTCGCTGGCAAAGCGGTGGGGTAAACGGAGGCAAGGACTTTTCTCAATAACCTCCTCCCTCGGAGGCTCGGGGACCTGCAGACCCAAGCACTGGTCGACCCCCAACCCACGCAGCACCCGCTTCACAGAGCAGCATCGCCCCTGGGGCCGGGAGGGCTTTATAGGCCCAGCCTCCTCACCCTGCCGCGGCCCGCCCACCTGCACCACCCCTCCGCGGCCCTGAGCCCCGCCCTTCCCGGGGTCGGGTTGCATTTCAACCCAGACACTTGGAGCAGCCCAAGGGGAACCGCTGGGAATTGAGGATAAGCTTGCGGCAGGGTAGACACCTGCTGTGTCCTGGGTGGGCCGCAGGTCACCGAGGCTGCAATTCCGGGTGTACGACCCGCCGAAAACTGACCACTTGCTTCCACTACTGACTTGGATTCTTCAGCGCGACCCCACCCCCAGCGCGCGCTCACTCTCACGCCGCTGGTGCCCTTGTTAAGATTCTGTCCCGGGCAGCGAGAGCTTTCCGTCCTTTGTCTATTACCCTGACCTGAGGCTTCGTTGTGTCGTACTGAAACTTTGTTAATATCTGTTTCGATGTTCAATGAACATCATTTATGCATTTCGTTCTGGCCTCTAACCAAGTCAACTCTACTCCGTGGGTTTCTACATCTTTCCCTCCTGCCCGCGATCAGATTTAGCTCGCCTTTTCTGCATCGGAGGCTTTCCAGCATTTTAGGAAGGGTCTTCATCTTCCACTCCTCTCCTGGCACCCTAAGGTGGTTTCATCTATGACTAATGCGTTTTCTCCGCTAGAAGGGTGAGCCTGGTACTCTTCCAATTAGACCTGGCTCCAGAGCGCCGGGAGCTTGAATGAAGGGGAGTTTGCCAAAAACTAAGCAAAACCATGAGTGGGACCTTAGCTGCTTCTTTCGGCTGGCCTCCTAATGGCCTGGAGCAGTTGTCATACCCAGAGGCAGACCTTTCTGGCGAGCTCTGTGCTCTTGGGCAGTCTTGAAGGGACTTGGATCGGTGAAGATACAGAGGAGTTTTAGAAACTGCCAGGAATATTCCCTGTGAGGCTTGACGCGCAGTTCTGAACCTGAGCGCACGTACGGACGGACCGTGCACAGACGCAACATGCTCGCACAACCCATAAGCAGGAGGCCAAATACTATGTTTTCTTCCAAAGTTACTAAGCTCCCCCTTCTCCTGCTTTGATGTACAGTAGGAGATGGTCTGTTCAGAGTGGTCACTCCCAAAGAAGGTGGTGGGTCAGGAGCGGAAAGGGGGCGATGCCTGGAGGGGAAGACTGTGTACGAGTAGGAGGATCTAGTGTTGGCTCCTGGTCTTTTTTGGATTATGTGTACAAGGATCTGTAGGTTAGGGCCTTGAAAAACAGTTTCAGCTGTCCAGGCTAAACACTCATAGTAAGAAAAACAACAACAGAAGGGGTAAGGAGGGTGTGATAAACAGATCAGTGGGAGGACCCTGGGAGGCAGGGCAGCAGAAATTAAAGCCAGCCTGACAGTCCATTTTTAACTCGACTCAGGCAGCTGCACTGCCTGAAGGTCAGGCCAGCCAAGGAGGGAGATGCTGATAGGCTGGTTTGAAAGCAGATTTCCACTTCTATTTCAATAACAGAAAAGTGGGAAATAAACAAGCCCATTTAAGCTGATTAAAAAGCAGTTTCAGTGGCCAGTATGCTCAGGACCAATAGATGGGCCCCTGTTCCCATCTCCCAGGGCAGCTGCCTAGCTGGCAGGAGGGAAAGATGTCTTGGGGGGAGGGGGAGGAGGTTCGGAAGGGCAAGCCATCAAGAGTCCTTTCCGTATCTGGGTGGCAATATTAATGAAGTGGCCACCTACCTGCCTCCAAGGAGAGGTATTAGGATTAATATAATGAGTGCTCTGAACCTACACCAGTGAAATAAAGAAATTATCCATTTAATTTCCCTTACGTATTTAGGCAAAATGTGTAAACTAAGTACTCCCAAAGGGCCAGAAAGATTATTAGGCCTTCTAGAACGTAGCAGTTACTCTTCGCTCACCCGACTAACTGAAATTTTGCAAAGCCCTTTGGGATTTTACTGCAGAAAATAATTTACCTATGTATGAAACACTGAATAATATTCTCTTTGGCTGAATGGGCCTAACTTTGGGGAATTATAGGGCATAAGGAATGATGATGAGAAACACATACTTGGGATAATTAGTGGAGGTTGTCTCTCTCATCTACTTTTTAAGGGGTAAAAAAAATCCATTCTATCGCCAGTTTTCATCTCTGCAGGACCCGATTTTTAAAAATAGATCATAGAGCTGAGTGCCATCGTAGTCTTGTCAAGAGATGACCGCCCTAGAACGTGCTGCACTTGGCACGTTTAGGAGAAAGGTTGATGTACATTTCAACAGGAGACAGTCAGGGACCATAGCCACAGCCGGCCATGAACATTTCGTGGTTGAGGCACATCGCGCAGGGAACAGAAAGGAGGCCTGGATTCTGAGCTCTGCTTACCATTAGTCCATTAATTTTTACATGCTCTGGATATAGTTAAATATCATGGAAGGTTCACAGGGGTGTATCAGGTGTTTAGTGCTGAAGTATATTACATTGCTGTTTTGGTATATCCTCCCTAGGGTTGTAAAAAGAGTTTGTGAGGGTGCTTACTGGAAACAGTAGTTGAATATGAAGAGAGATTGGTTAAATCACTTGACTGTCTTTCATAAACTAGTGTAATATAGCAAACTAATAGAGTCATAAGTAAGGCCTTTGATTTAAGCATGATTTTTTTTTTTGTTACTATGATTTACTTGTCCACCTAAAAAAGAAAAATAGGGGTAACACGTGACAACCGTATGTTCATCTGATGTATATACAAATATGGAAGTTCCATGCCCCCCTCCTGTCTAAATATAGTATTCATAATCTCATTGCCTACATAAAGCATAAATTCAGAACACCAGGGGTATTACAAAAAATGAAAAACAAATATGATGCTTTAATATAATATTCTGGGAGATAATGGTGTTTTGTGCATTCATGACTTGGAGTGTTGAATATTTATTATATGTTTTATCGGCCAATTTTCTCTCTTTATCCAGTACGAGCCATTGTTCTTGAGGTCTTATTAATACGGTTATATCCAGTGCACTGCTAATTTCACTTCATGAATTATGACACTAGAGGAAAAATGACTGGGTTTCTTAATCTATACAAGGGGTTCAGGGAAGATTCACAGGAAATGGAATGTCCTTAGCAAGCTCATGTGGTTGTCATGAGATGAAAAGAGAAACCCTTATAATCAATGCTAAATATTATTTCTTTTTTATAAAGAAACCCAGGATCTTTCAATGCACACTATTGGGGCACCTGGGTGGCTCAGTGAGTTAAGCATCTGATTCTTGGTTTTGGCTCAGGTCCTAATCTTGGGGTTGTGGGATCGAGCTCTGTGGTGAGCCAAGCATGGAGTCTGATTCAGATTCTCTCTCCCACCCCTGTTGCTCCCCACCCCCCAATCCCTGGTAACTCGCACTCTCTTTCTCTCTTGAATAAATAAATAAAATCTTTAAAATAAATGCACACTATCTTTGGCTCTCCTTAGTTATGTCAAATTTGTAAATATAGTACTTGTGTGCACTTTTGGAATAGGGTCTGGTACAGAGCTAGTGCTTAATGAGTGATAGCTATTATTACTGCAATTATTATTCTGAGATTGTGGTTCTCTGTTTATTGCAGCAAGCGCTAATGGGACTAAGTGGGGTTGGGGAGTATTGTTAAAACAGAACAAAATTTATCATCTTTCCTGTTTGTAGGAAGTACGGGAAATATTTGCCACTGATTGGGAAAGATGACTTTTTTTTTCTATGATAGTACATGTGTAACTTAATAGGAGTGCAGGAAGGAGACTCTCAATGATAAATAAGAAAATAATGTGGGTACAAAGTTGTCTTGGTGCAAAATACAGAATTATATGTATTAACTTTCCTATATTAATCTAGGAAATGGTTTTCTGGAAAAAAAATCACAGATATTTGAAATCATTGCCTAAAGAAGCACTCAAAACTTTCAAGGCATGTATGACCCCTGTGAACACTCTGGATGGGATATGTCATCGTTGTTTTTGTCTTTGAGGGTGCTCCAACCAATAATTTCCATTTAATGATGAAATATGCAATGAGTTAATTTATAGAATAACAAGATTTTCCATTAAGTAAGGTAACGCGAAGACTTATTTGGTATAAGACCAGAAAAAAAAAAAACAATAGAAAATAATGCATAATATCTGCAGCTAAAAGCTGAGAGAAACTTCCAGTAGCAGAAGGCATTGCCTCTTTAAATTCAAGCAGAGAAATGGTTACCATAGTGACTTAACTCTTAAAATAGTTGTATGATTTTTTCTTTTCATAAGCAATGTTATGTATTATCTCCCTTGAAATCAAGAAAACTGATATGCTTAAATGTGACACCATTTCTGATTTCCTCTATTATACAAAGATTTATAATTGAGGAGCCCGCATAAGAGAGTGTCAGCTAGGAGCATGGAGAAGGTCCTTGACACTTTTCTAGGGGTACACCTTAAAACCTTTGCAAGTTCCAAGTTGGGGAATACCACCACAGGTATACGATTCCTTTGGAATTCTTGCATGCATACAGATAAGTAGAGGAAAATATAGCTATGTGTTCAGGTAGATGGTGGTCCTTTATTGGTCCCCCTCCCTGTACTAGCCAAGTGTCTTATTCTGATGGACAAGCTTGATGCACAATTTTTGTCATTCACATTGGTGTCCCGGAAAAGTTCCACATTGTGACATAACCCTGTGGGGTTGCACAAGAAAATAATTAAATCCAAGAATGCCCACGTGTAGACCAGATAGAAAAATCTGCTTGTCTTGAGAGTGGGTCTGACCCCCATTCTGTAAAGAACATTAATGTTAAAAAGCTTGACGAGGTCAAAGAGAGATTGTGTTTGTTTGTTTTTTTTTTTAATCTTCATGGTTTAGTGGTTAGATGTATGGACTGTGGAGCCTAACTGCCTAGCTTCATATCCTAGCAATGACACTAATTAGCTGTATAAACTCTGATAAGGTACTTAACATTTCTGTGTCTCCATTTCTACCTTTAAAAATGTGAATTATAATAACTGTTCCACATGCGGGACTGTTGTGGGGATTAAAATAGTAATGTGCAGGACACCCAGAGAATAACAGTTCTGATTATGATTACGAATTTTGCTCTGACTTTGAAAAATCCCCAATGCCTCGGTGACATTTTTATGAAAAGGTAGCTAAGGGAAGTGTTCCCATGTGTTCGAGGGTATGTATAAAATTTTAACGTACTCATCTGTTGGCCAATCGACAGTAAGTTTTAGTCGAGTATTAACGATCTGTTAGGCACTGGGAATACAATAGGTCCTTGTCTCCTGGAAGACTGTAGTTTAGAAAGGAATGTAGACAAATAAATATGAGGTTACAATTTGTGTGATAAGTTAAGGTGCTATAGGGAGCTATGGCAGCTAATGGTATAAGCTCTACCATACTTTGAAGGAAGGTTTATGGCCTTTCTACTCAGTATGTTTCCTGGACCAGTAGCACAAACACCTTCCAGGAGCTTGTAAGAAATCTAGAACATCAGTCCTGAACCCAACTGACACAGAATCAGCTTTTTGAAAAGATCCCTAGGTGACTCATTTTGTATGCAGTTAAAATCTGAGAAGCACAGATTAAAGAGTAAGAACCAGTAAGGCCATCTCAGCATTTGTAAAACTGACTCTAGGCCAATTAATAAAAAAATATTTATTGAGTTCCTACTATATGCAAAGCATGGCCTTGACCAAAAGGTGGGTTCCCAGGCAGATAAGTGTTTGCTGATGCTCCATAGCTCTGGTCAGACATCATGGCCCGAATGAATCTAGTCAGTGCTGTGTGGCTTTCAACCCTTGGGCCCAGCTCATAAAATCATGCCCAGCTACAGGAAAACAGTCTGATTTTCCGAGTAGACTGTATTGTATAAAAATAAAATCCTGTTTAATAATCTTGAGACACTGTCAAACTGTAAATTGTTTCAACCTTGTCAAAATGGAAGCCAATTATGTAACATATGGAATGGGCTTACTTTGTTAAGTGTATTTAAAATAACCACTCTGCAGAAAGTTGTGTTTGCAGACAACAAATTTGGAAGGAAGGGTGTAATACAGAAAGATATAGATCTTATTACTTCCAAATTTACTGGAGAGGGTAAATACAGTTGTGCAAGTATCATCTCTTCCACTATTATAACATGAAATATACTTTAAAACATTGCCTTGGTGTTTTGAAATATGGTGCGGGTAATTGAGAACTATTTTTATGGGTGGCGTGTAGGTTATGGTGGAGGTTATAAATTATATATTGCTGAAACAGCCTTTTGGGAGATGTCAGTGTAGCTGTAAGCATATTGAAGTGCATTCAGCTGTGTGATATTATTGATGCATGATATGTAAGCTGAGCAATGAATGGTACTTAACAGATTAGTGTATAGCAATACATAACTACTTTTGCAGTAGGTTTTGATGTCCATATACTAAATACAAAAAGAAATATTCACTTCTGTGTGTATAGCAGAACAGCCCACCTTCGTGATCTGACCTTAGGCTCTAACTCAACCAGATGAGGCTTCCAAGTCTGGCTTGGATACAAGTAGGCATGGTGCAATTAAATTAAATCCTTTGAAATTCAGCTTTCTCATCTAGACTATGGAAAGCTCTGTGGAACAGTGTATGTTGAGTTTCTGGCAACAAGAGTCTTACATGTTAAGAGCTAAGTCCGAGGTGGCTATCCCCAAAACACATAGTTTGTCAATTTGCTCGTGTGAATGCACATTCTAATGCATATTATACTAATTCATCAAGTTCCATGTTGGGTTTTTCAGGATGATGGGGGTTTTCTTTGGCTCATGATAAACAGTCAAGAGTGCACTAGCTATGGAGGGCCTGGGTGGCTCAGTTGGTTAAGCAACTGCTTTCGGCTCAGGACGTGATCCTGGAATCCCAGGATTGAGTCCCACACTGGGCTCCCTGCTCAGTGGGGAGTCTGCTTCTCCCTCTGACTTCTCCCCTCTCATTCTCTCTCTCTCTCTATCAAATAAATAGATGAAATCTTAAAAAAAAAAGTGCCCAAGCTGGAAGATTAGGAGACCTGGCTCCACATAATAGTTTTTATGCTAGCTTGAACTCTGTCTTTGGACAGGAATTGTCTATAGATTTAAGAGCAGCGGAGCCTGAGCCCTGGCTTAGTGTGTCTAGGAGGTAGAAAGAGAGGAAGTGGACAGGGTTCCCATAGTTGAGAACGATTCCTGCTATGCCCCGAGGATAACATAGAATAGCAGGAAACAACCAGATCTGATGCTGTGCTGAGGGCACCAGTGATGGCCATCTTGGTTTTAACCTGTGGGAGACAGATGACTAGAGGGTGGCTGTCTCGTTTCCCCCTCCCCCCCACTCCCATGCCCGAAGTCTCAACATTGCATTGGATTCAAATCCTCAACATGAGCGTTGGGCCTATGGAATAGGAGGATGAGGTTGGTAAGAGGGGCGAGAATGACTGGCATTCAACTTAACTTCTTCCTTGGTGGAATAAAGGAGAAATACCAGATATTATGCTAGCAAATAGCAAAGCAGTAGTATTTATAATTGTGTAACTACCATGTGAACTAAGATTGATCTTATTTATATCTATCTACCAGCACAGCCATAGTTTTAATTCTAAAATATACATTATTTTTTTTCCCCCTTTTTTCTTCAGTGTACGTATCTTGAAGCAGCTTTCTTGGAAGCCCTACTTTTAGCATTTATGTGTAACGTAAGCGTTCCTTATCTAGTGCATTTTTTTTTAGCTTAACCATTATTGAAATATTGCTGCCTACCAAGAAATCTCTATATAAAGTTCTTCTTAAAAAGTATTTTTAATGTGTTCTGTTTTTAACAGTTACTATGAAAGCTCTATAGATGAGGAATATTTTTGTGTTTTCTGTATCAGGGAGCGTTTATAGATTGACATCATAAAGCTACAACCCTTTTAGGCAATGATGTAGGTAGAATCCCACAAATTTAACTACAAAAATTAGTTTTAGAAGAATGATCTTAATATTTGTCTTATTCTAAAGTAGTCTGGGGGAAGGGTGCCTTGGTGGCATCCAACTCTTGATTTTGGCTCAGGAGATGATCTCAAAGTGAGGAAGTTGAACCCCATGTCCAGCTCTGCACCAGGTGTGGAGCCCGTTTGTGATTCTCTCTCTCCCTATTCCTTCTAAAAAAGCAAATAAATAACTAGTCCAGGGAAGTGTTGCTGAACAAGTTCTGGAAAACTTGAATCAAAGTGATAAAGAATAAAACAGAATTGACTTTGAATTTGCAAATAGCCGATTTAAAAATTACAAAGTGAAAAGTCAAATTCCTACGGACTCCCAGTCATGTCATTCTTTGCCCCCTACCCAAAGAAAGTAGCCACACTTGTTAGTTTTTATGTATTCTTCTAGAATCTCCTCATGAAATTAAAAGCACGTACTAACATATATTTCCATTTTCACCCGAAAGGGAAATATCATACTTAGGTTCTGTACGTTGCCTTTTTGCACTGACAACATAGCTTGAGATTTTTCCATATGACTACATTTCTCTCTCTCTGTTTGCAGCTACGCAATGTTCTGCTTTTGTTTAACCAGTACCTCACAGAGGGACATTTTGATTATTTACAGATTTTTGCAATTACATGCAGTGCCGTAACGAATAATCTTATTCATAAGTCACTTCGGGTTTGGGCAAGTATACCTATATGATAAATACTCAGGGGAGGGACTTGTGAAGCAAAGGATTAATGGGCAAAATATAGTTTGAAACATCTTGATAAATTATCCGTATAGCAGTTGTCCAGTTTTGGGCACCCACCAGGAGAGCACAAGAATTCCTGTTTCCTCATAGTCTCTCAAACAAGTCTTCATTTATTTCAGACATATTTTAAGCATATATGATGCCTTTTTGTATTGTTTTAACATGCTCTAGAAACTCACTGTTTTTTTTTTTTTAAGATTTTATTTATTTATTTGACAGACAGAGATCACAAGCAGGCAGAGAGAGAGGAGGAAGCAGGCTCCCTGCTGAGCAGAGAGCCCGATGTGGGGCTCGATCCCATGACCCTGGGATCATGACCTGAGCCAAAGGCAGAGGCTTAACCCACTGAGCCACCCAGGCACCCCTAGAAACTCATTGTTAAGGAGTAGTAATTTCTCTCATTCTAGGTAGGAATAATATTATTGTCCTAATTTTAAGAAGAGGGAAACTACAAATGGGAAGTATTAATGATAATTCTCAGGAAAAACTGGAGCTATATTGTACACGTCTGATTCCTGCCTGCAATGGGGCCATGCCTGCAATGACCATATGATTTTACTGATCGGCCATCTCAGGCAACTAGAATACATATACATACGTGTATATATATATATATATATATATATATATATATATATATTCCACTACTTGTATTATATTGTCAATCAGGTATTTTTCTGTTATGTGGGGGTCATTGCTGTGTTTATTGAAGCCAAAGGCCCTTTGATTTCTGTTAAGGAGAAAATATCCATCAGAGCAGAAAACAATATCCTCCAATAAAAAACTTACAGGATGCCTGTAACTTGATTTCGATGTTCAAATAGTTAAATGACATTTCTCTTTTTTCATTGCAAACCATGCCTTTGTTATAGCTCACAGCGGAATCTGGAATTAAATTCAAGGCAGTACATCAAATGTTTGTGGATGTCTCTACTGAGTACAGGTGAGAGCATGGACTCCAGTGCAGTCTGAGGAATGTTCTTGGTCTGCTCTGTCCAATTCCATAGCCACTATGCACTTGTAGCAAGTGTTAAAATGTGACTAGTCCAAAGTGAGATCGTATAAAATATACCGCAGATTCCAAAGATTTAACTGAATATAAAGAACATAAAAATCTCATTAATGATTATTGTGTTAGTTACATGTTGGAATGGTAGGATTTTGATATATTGCATTAAATAAAATATGTTACTAAAATTAATTTCACCTGCTCCTTTTTATGAAGAAGCTACTAGAAAACTTAAAATGTTCTATGTGACTTGCGGTATGACTCACCTTAAGAAATACAGGACAACACCACTCTTAAACTTTCTCACTTCATCTTAAAAAAGGAAAAATAGTAGCTCTTTTCTATACATAAGAGAATTTGAAAGTTCTTGAAAGTGTACTCAGTAAGTAGTAACCACCAATTCTGGGGAGTCAGTTTTATGGAGGTATGCTCTAAATATATTAATATCCCTCTTTTCAGCATGGAGGTCTATGAATTTTGAACGGTCCCTACAGTCACGCAAGTACCAGCACCACTCTCAATGTGTACAACAGCTCCATCACCACAAAATATTACCTCGTGTGTATCGCAATCAACCTCTTGCCTCAGCAGCAGCCGTTGGCAATCAATAATCTCTTCCAGAGTGTTAGACAAACGGGATCACACTATATAGACCTTTGAGTCTCGCTTCTTTTATTGAGCAAAATGCACTTGAGATTCATCCGAGTTGTTGTAGGCAACGGTAGTTTTTCTTTTTTATTTCTGAGTACTACTCCACCGTACAGATGTACCAAAGTTAGTTTATTCATTTACTAGTCGAAGGGCATTTGGGTTGTTTCCAGTTTTTAATGATGATTAATCAACCCAGTATGCATCTTTGCTCACAGGTTTGTCTATGAACATACATTATCATTTCTCTTAGATAAACACCTAGCAATAGGTTTGATGAATCACATGGTAAGTGTATGTTTAATTTTGGAGGACACTGCCAAAATGTTTCCCCCCCAAACGGTTTCATTTTGCATTCCCACCAGCAGTGTATGAGTGTTTCAGACATGCCATATCCTTGCCAGAACTTGAACTTGATACTATCATTCTCCTCCACCATTTTTTTTTTAATTTAGCACTTCTAATAGGAACGTAAATATATCTCATTGTGGTTTTAATTTTTATTTCCCCAGTGACCCATGATGTTCAACATCCTTTTGTGAATTTCTTTACTAGCTGTATCTCATCTTTTGTGGAATGTATAGTGACATCTTTCGCCTCTGTATTTTTATTGGATTATATGAAGCTTGAGTGTTCTTTACAAATTCTGGATACAAACCATTTATCATATGTGTGTTTTGCAAATAATTTTTCCCTGTATGTGGTTTGTGTTTTTGTTCTTCTAACAGAATTTTTGAAGAGAAGTTTTAAATTATGATATTGTCCAATTTATCAATATGTTTCTAGGTCACATTTCTGGTGTCATACCTAAGAAATTTCTGCTTAATCAAGATCAAAAAGGTTTTTCTCATGTTTTCTTCTAGAAATTTTATAGTTTAATGTGTTCTTATATGATTTATTTTGAGCTCCTTTTTATATACAGCATAAGGTGTGGGTTGAAACTTTTTTTTCATATAGATATCCAATTGTTTTAGTACCATTTGTTGAAAAGCCATACTTTCTCCATTGAAATGCCTTTGCATCTTTATGAAAAATAAATTGACCACATACACATCACTTTATTTCTGGTATTTATTGTATTCTATTAATCTATATATTTATCCTCTCATCAGTATCACAAGCCTTAGAATCAGGTAGTGTGAATCTTCTAAATTTGTTCTCTTTCAAAATTATTTGGCTTTCTAGCAGTGCCTTGGTTGTTCAGTCAGTTAAGTGTCTGCCTTCGTCTTGGATCATGATCCCAGGGGTCTTGGGATGGAGCCCCAACTCACAGCAACCTGAAGACTCCCTACTAAGCGGGGAGTCTACTTCTTCCTCTGCCCCTCCCCCTGCCTGTGTGCTCCCTCTTAAATAAATAAAATCTTAAAAAAATTATTTGGGCATTCTGGTTCCTTTGCATTTTCATATGCTTTTAGAATTTACTTATTTAGGGACGCCTGGGTGGCTCAGTGGGTTAAGCCGCTGCCTTCAGCTTGGCTCATGATCCCAGAGTCCTGGGATCGAGTCCCGCATGGCCTCCTTGCTCAGCAGGGAGCCTGCTTCTCTCTCCACCTCTGCCTGCCTCTCTGCCTGCCTGTGTGCTCTCTCTCCTTCTCTCTGACAAATAAATAAAATAAAATATTTTAAAAAAAGAATTTACTTATTTATTTTGAAAGAAAATGTCTCTTGAGATTTGATTGGAAATGCATTGAATTTGGAGCAATTTGTATCTTAATTTTCTTGAGTTTTCCAACAATAAATGTAATATAGATTCTACTTTATTCAGGTCTTCTTTGATTTCTTTCATTTCAGATTTATGGACTCCAACATCCAGAAACTGCATAAATTTGTTAGATTTATAGCTAAGTATTTCGTTCTTTTAATGTTACTTCAAAATTTCAATTTCCAATTGTTCGTTGCTAACAGACAAAAATATAACAGAAGAACAGAAATACTACATAAAAATGCAGGAATACAGTTTACCAAAGAAAAATATATTGACCTGTTCCCTTCACTCTAGCTAAACTCACTTATTAATTTATTTTTAAATAAATTCTTTGAGATTTTCTCCACAATCTGCAAATAGACAGTTTTAGTTCATTCATTCCAATCTGTATGTCTTTATTATGATTTTTTCCTTTATTGCATTGACGAGATCCTTAAGTGTGAGGCTGAATGGATGAGGTGAGAGAGGACATCCTTGCCTCATTCCCACTGGTGGGGGGGAAAGGATTCAGCCTTTCATCACTAACTGTGAGGTTAGCTGTAGGTGTTTTAGAGATGCTTTCTATCAGACTGAGCACATTCTCTACTGCTCCCTGTTTGCTAAAAGGTTTAATTATGAATGGATGTTAAATTTTGTCAAATATTTTTTTCAACATCTTTTGAGATAGTTACATAGCTTTCTGTTTTAATCTATTGATGTGATGAATCACATTTTTTGATTTTAGAATGTTGAATGAACCTTACATTTTCTTTCTTTTTTTAAGATTTATTTGGGTATTTATTTATTTATTTGAGAGAGCAAGAGAGACAGAGAGAGAGAGAGGGAGGGAGAGAGAATGTATGGGGGAGGGGCATATGGAAAGAGAGATCATGACATGAGTCAAAATCAAGAGTCAGACACTTAACTGACTGAGTCACCCAGGCACCCTGAGCCTTAAGTTTTCTTATGATGCATCACTGTTTTTATATTCTTGGATTCAGTTCACTAATATTTTGCTGAGGGCTTTTGCTTTTATTTTATGAGGGACATTTTCTGACATTTTCTTTCTTTCTTGTAATATCTTTGTCTGGTTTGGGTATCAAGGTAACTTTGGTCTTATTACATGATTAATGTGGCACTTCTCGTTTTGTATTTTCTGGAAGAGTTTGTGTAGAATTGATGTCAAATTTGTTTTAAATTTCATTTTAAATATCACATTCTTGGAGGAGATTTTCCTAACACCCCAATCTAAATTAGGTTTCTTCTGTTATTAACCCTCTTACTGTCTTTATAGATTTTATCAAATTTATAATTATGTATTTATTGGAGGTAAATTCCTTTAATGTTTGCATTCTGTTCCAAGAGGCTATTCCCTATCTGTACTGTTTACCATTATGTCCATGCTTAGCATAGTGTTTGACATCTAATAGGTGTTTAATAAATAATTGGCTGAATAGATACACGAATCCTGAGGATTTAATGAATGTCCTTATTCATCATTCATCATTCTAATTATAAACATTAAACCTATAATTGCTTGCTTTGTATTCATGTAAACTTCCTACAATGAGCAGGAAAGTACTTTAGACACAACACAATTTTAGTGGGTATTAAAAAACATAATATCGTAACAGAAGTAGATAATTGCCAACATAATGATTTATAACGTGGAATTAGAATTTCCATAAATCAACTTGATCATGATAAATGTGAATTGACAAACTAAAATTTTGTGAACTGTTAGAACTCATGTTTGGTTTTAGCCTGAGAAAAAGAGAATTTAGTGGAAATTACATTTTAGTTACTTAGCTTTTAAAGAGTAAATATAATAAATTTAAGTAAAGAATTCAATGTTATGTATGTTTTATAATATTTTGAATATTAGCTAATTTTCTTTTCTTTCTTTCTTTTTCTTTTCTCCTCCTCCTTCTTCTTCTTCTTCTTCTTCTTTTTTTTTTTTTAGTAAAACCAGCGAATATATTTTGGTTAAAACAAATAGCAAGTTGGTAAGAGCAGGAAGCCCCAGAGCATGTGGTCCAGATTATTTAGGGGCATGGAAGCTGCCTTATCTGCTGAGACTTATAAAGAGGAATGTTCAGGGAAGCATTTACAATTTCAGTGGCTTCCATTTAAAATAATCTTTTGCCTTGTTCTCAGTTAAACATCTGCTTTTTTTTTTTTTTTTTTTTTTTTTTTTTTTTTTTTTTGCCAGCAGCGGCAGCAACTTAGGAGAATGGAAGAGAAGTGAAGCCTATGGTTAGCTATTTAAACATGTTATACAAGAATCCATAAATACGTTCCAAACATAAAATCTGAGTTCAAGCAGAAGTGATTTTCCCTGGCCAGTCAACTTCCATTCATTAGTTCTTTCCCTCTTTCAACAAATGTATTTTGAGGAACTAATATGTACCAAGACTTGGTAGGGGTGGGGATCAATTGGAGAGCGCCATGATGTGGAATGTCTTCGTAGAGCTTCTGGTTTAGTGGAGGACTCAGACAGTGTAACAAGAAGTAACAGTAGGTCATGTTAAGTCCTTTAATGACCAGTGCTAGTACATGGGAGGAGTATTAACCTAGTCAGGGGTGGGGCTATGCTAGGAAGATTTCCTGTTTGAGCTGAGAGTTGAAAGATATGTGGGAACTAAGTACATGAAGCAGGGAGAGAAGTGGAATGAGCACTATAAGTAGCAGAATTAAGACTATTCATAACAACATACTTAGTGGGCACTTACTAAGTGTTCCACAGGGACAATTTCATTTGGTTTTTGCAAGGACTCTATGGATTGGGTGTTATTGTTTCTAACTGAGGAAGAAGGATGGGGATTCCAGAATAGAGATAGTTTGGAAACTTGGCTCAGCTGACACAGGTAGGACATGATAGAACCAAGGTCAGAATCATGTTGCTCTATGTGCGACCGTTGGCAGAAAGGAAGTTCAGAATAACGAGTGTATAATGCCGACAGGGGGAGGTTGTTGGTAGGGGAAGTGAGTGAATGAGCCTTGTCAGGGAATGACAGGGAAAAGGATGGAGGTAAGGATCAGGTTCTGAGGGGGTTTTGCAAGCCCCATAAAGAAGCAAATTGAATGTCACTTAAATGTTAGCCATTTTCTCTCACAATTTAAATTCTTACCTCCAAGTAGTTCTTGAGCTCTTTCATCTTACTTGGTGGAATGAAGAATATGGTCCTGACTCAGGTGACATGACATAAATATGGAAAAGACTATATACTAGTGGAAGATTGTTTTGCTTGAGGAGAGTTTTTTCCACCTCAGAGTAAAATAATCAGAGAAATCTTTCTTACGTGAATTTACAGCTTCCTGACAAACTGTGTTCATTGTCTATGGTTTTCTTTCCTGAAATGTATTTCTTTTATTTTTGTCTTTGGATCAGAATCATTTATTACAGATTATTAATTTGTATGCTGCCAGACACAGTGGGGTGTCCTTTTCTATTTTAAGCGTATATCACAAATAATCTGTCAAAAAATATGAGTCATTGCATTTTGCGAATTATTTTAATTTTTTAAAAAATAAATTAACTCAGATTCAAATTTTTTAAATGCGTAATTATTGTATTAGGTTCTTCTTTATGAGTGGGAGAGGAAGGGGAGTTGTTTTTTTATGCATGCCATTGCGTTTGGAGGTGTTCTGTGCATGCAAATCACACTGTTGGGTATATTAAGGCGGATCATCAATTGGCCTGAATTGTGCTGGTCCTAGGAGTCCCTCATTTAACTCAGGCATGAGTTGGTTGCTACAGGAGATTCTTAACCCTAGCTAATCATTTTACACCAAAAGAAGCCTGGAAATAGTGTTGCTCAACACAATTACATGACCAAGCTATTTTCTCCTATAGAGAACAGAGCAAACACATGTCTCTTCAATGATAGGTCAGTTGTGTCCTCTTTGGAAATATTGAAAGGATATGTAGACAAAGAATTACAACTCATTATTAGGAAGATCTTATTGTGAATTGATTTCTAAATTCACGTATTTTCAGAACATTGGGCTCATAGCGCAACATTTTATGAGTAAAACTGGGGATATCTAACAGCAGAACGATATAAAATCTAAATTTTTTTTTTTTTGGCAGCAGAGGATCAGAGACTTTATAGATCTCTATGACCTGCATGATTATTAGAGTTGTATGAATCTACTTTCTCTGGTTAATAACATTTGAGATATGTATTGCTTATAAAATGTGTCTTAGAAAATGAATCAGCCTTTGTATATCCACTTTTTAAAAAGTAAACATGTTCAGATGGAGATTTTTCGTGGGATAAAGGCTTCTTTAGATTACTTCAAAAAAAATTTGTCACAGCAGGCCCCTCTGGAAGGAAGTGGAATTCTTGGTTTTGTGTTGGCTGGAGTCCCTGCTCAGGAGACTTGACCTTTGTACGAGGAATGCAACAAATTCTAAATTTTGGTTTGCTGATTTAGGCTTAAGGAAAATCTCCTTCAGTCCTATCTTATTGTCAACTCCTTAAATTTAGGAAAAAGGAGAAACTGTACTTTATGGAATTCTATAAAGTGAGTGGGAGAGTAGACAAGGAGAAAAAGAAGAGAGTCAGTCTCCTTTTATGCGTTAGGCATTTATTTCGCTCCAGAATTTGTGAAGGGGCCACAAGAGTCAAGGCATCCTGATACTAATTAAGCTGACACATTCATTCTCTTATGCACAAGAGTTGTCATTTAAAAACATTAAAAGTGAAAAGAAAAATTAATCAATGATTGACAGTCTAACAGGACTAGTTGACTCAGCAACTAGGTCACCCATTTGATAATTAGATTTTTTCTAGAATTTGAAGTGGTAAAAGTAGGTCGGCCCTGGACTTTGTCTCCTTTTTGAACAGGCGAGCTTTGGTCTGACATAGCACAATGGGCCTCCTCATGTGCACCTTCAAGTCCATGAGATACGGAAGAGTTTGCTCGTACTGTGGGTTCGTGCCTGTTCTCTTAGGGACAAAAAGAACTGGACAGTCAGTCCCTTTACAGATGGCTATGTTCTTAAACAAATATTCTGCATCTCAACAAGGAGAGCCCTTGGTAAAACCAAAATAGGTGAATTTTATCTTCAGGGACTGCTACCCTTTCTCTCTACGCCACCTGAGCACTTTTTCCTGGTTCCCACTGTGGGCACAGTAGCATCTTTTGGCTTTTGGAGATACTAAGCCTGACAGCGCTGGCTTCCTCACTGGGGCAAGTTTTTCCCTCCTAGCAGTGCCTCCTGCTCTAGGCCTTTCCCCTTTCTTCTAATACCCCTTTAACAACTACCTGGCTTACTTCCAGTTTCTAAGTACTCTTGTTTGTAGGCATTAATGAGTGGGCACTACGTATCGGATATTTTGTAATTCTTGTTAATACAGGAGATTGCCTATATTTTTATCTTTCTTGGATAATATGATGTCTTCATCTAGTTAAAAATGTAGAGAATTAGAACATTTTAACAAACAAATAGGGAGGGAGGGCCTTCACAGCCTGTTAATTTCACATTCTTTTAATAATTGCCTATTCTTCAAACACCTAGAACTCATTTTGTGAATGTGTTTATGTTTCTTTTCTTCTTCAAGAGAATTTTTTTAAGATTTTATTTATTTATTTGACAGACAGAGATCACAAATAGGCAGAGAAGCAGGCGGGGGTGGGGGGGAAGCAGGCTCCCTGCGGAGCAGAGAGCCCAATGAAGGGCTTGATCGATCCCAGGACCCTGAGATCATGACCTGAGCCGAAGGCAGAGGCTCAACCCACTGAGCCACCCAGGCTCCCCTCTTCAAGACATTTTAAAGAAACTATAATTTAAACAGTTTGAGAGTTTTCAAAATAAAGAAGAAAGGAAGAAATTTTGCCTTTACACGTGCTCCACGTAAGTCTTTAGGGTGGAAAGGGTCCCAGAGGCTACATTGTTTTTGTCTGTTCATTTTAGTAGACTTCAAGATATAATCTAGACTCATTCTCTTACTTAAACAGTTAGAAAATAGGACACAGTGTTACTGTGTCTAGTTTATAAGGTCAGAGAGATTAGTTACTTGCAAAATGGGAGTCACAACATAGTTTTCATATAACTGATATGATATATTTGATTTCAATAGAGATCGTTTTAAATGTTATTTTAAACCCTGGGGCTTTATATGTCATGTTATGAAGAAGATTCTTCTAAAACCATTCTGTCCCATTTCTCCTCCTAAGCTGTATCTCTCATTTCCTTTTAAATCTAATTCAAATTCACCTTCCTGAAAGAAAATGTGTCTGATTACCTTGCTCCAAACTTACTTGACTTGACATCTCACCTGCCTTTAGGAAAAGATTTTCAGTGTGTTTATGTGTAGCATGCTTTCATTTATTTAAAAAGAAAGTTATGGTGTCTAGTTTATTGGTCTTATTTTCCTCATAAGTAAGCATCCTTCTTCTTGCCCCTGGCATCCCAATGGATGTTCTGAATTGCTGATGCCCAAGTTCTTCTGATTTTTCTTTCCCATCCTGTTTTCTCTACCTTCTTTCCACAGTTGTAGTGGGGATTAAGCCAAGCATTCTCAGGGCTGATTGAAATGAACAGCAACTTCATCTTGTCTTCCAGAGGACGTGGCTGAAGGGAGACTGCTATCTATTACTTAGAATATATTCAAGCCAAAAAAGATCTGTAAGGAAGTAGTCTGGAGGTATGGAGAGCTGGTTGTAAGGGGGGACAAAAGTACAAGATTTTTAAAAGCAAAAGGGAAACAGCATCCAACTTAAATCAACCTCCTGTCTCTGCTTTTTATATCCTTGCTGTGAATTCAGGAAAATGAACTCCCCATTTCTTTGTGCTGCGGGTGTGCGTCCATGTGGCTGAATGCTGGGAGATCTTCCGAGCGTTTGCACGGTAAATGATCCTTATTATGCCCTGAAAGAATTAAGGCTTCCTGGAAAATCTCAAACTTGTTTCTTGCGAGTTTATTTCTCCCTAGTGCAATCTGATTCACCATGATATTTATAGTGGATGTTTTGATTCTGTGCTGATGCCTTGGGCTCACAGTGTATTTTTCTAGTTGGTGTTGTCATGTAATGTGACTTGCAAAACTATTTAAAGGCTAAAGCAGGCTTTTTTTTTAAATTCTTTTAGGCAAGAATCAAGATTGAAGGCAGCACTATTTCTTAACTTTTTTTCCTACCCCTTCTTGCCTCTGCTAGACACTGACAAGGATTTTGATGCTTAAGAATTAATAGAAAAACATCAGGACAAATAAGATACAGCATCTTGCTCCCTTATCAATGGCTGAGGGTAATTTTAGTTTCTTTCTCAAAAATATCAGAGTGAAAGTCAGTCTGATTTAAATCCAATATTGAAAGGATTGTGCAGTTCTGGGGTGCTTATCATTGAGGAAACCCTGTTTTCCCACTTCTGAGATAAATGGGATGGAAGAGACATTCTGTAGCAAAGGAGTTTCTCTGTTCCTTTTTCTTCTTCTCTCTTTCTACTCCCTGCAGCTGGGAAGTACAAAAACAGAAACTTTGTCTTAGAGTGCTCAGAAGTTACTCTATGAAAGGTGATCAGTATTTGCAAGATGAACTTGTTTTCCTACGAAGAGTCTGACTGACCTAAACTTACTTTCGCAATGGCCAGGTTTTCAGGCAAAGCCAGGACGGGCGACCATTGTGAGCTCGAGAATCCCCGAGGATGGAACTGGGTCGTTGGGGGAGTTCAGAGAAGTTGCAAGTAACAGACATGAAATAAAGAGGGAGGAAAAAAAGAGGCAGGGAGGCCAGAGAGGGAAGGACTGAAAGAGACTCATCCCAGAACAGGTTCTAAAACACTGTTAAAAAAGGGGCTGACTTTGGCTCACCTTCATTTGTCAGTGGGTGACATTGGGCCATTCCTGGAGTCATAATTGGTTGCTACAATGTGGGATTTGTGCTGATATTTCAGGAATAAAGCCAGGGATGCTGCTAACTGTCCCATGATGTATAGGACAGCCGCCACGACAGAGATTTTTCCAGCTCATTATGTCAGTAGGGCTGTGGCTGAGAACCCACTCTAAACCAACCAAGAAAGGACTAGATGGGAAAAGTAATGCTGTGCACCTCTTTGCACTGGTGTTCATGGTCAGCCAATTGTAGGCCGGTTTCTTCCTGGTAAAGCCGGGCACCTACCAGCCCTCAGACATTGCAGGCAAGCCTGAGGTTTTCCACTGGGTTCCCGCCCACCATTCCTTACCGAACTGAGACTCCATATAAACACAAGTATAGAGAGTTTTTTCTTGGCATGTTAAATCTCTTTTATCTTTGTATGTTATATCTTTGGCATTTCTACTTTTGACCCTTACCCAACTCACCGGCGGAGAGATACTTGTTAAGAGAGCTCTCCTTAGGGGTGCCGGGGTGGCTCAGATGGTTAAGTGTCTGCCTTTGGCTCAGGTCATGATCTCCGGGTCCTAGGCTGGAGCCCCGCATCATGGTTCCCACTCAGTGGGGAGTCTGCTTCTCCCTCTCCTTCTGCTCCTGCCCTGGCTCATGCTCTTTCTCTCTCTCTCCCTATTTCTCTGTATCTCTGTTTCAAATGAATAAATAAAATATTCTACAATAGCCAGACTATGGAAAGAACCTAGATGTCCATCAACAGATGAATGGATCAAGAAGATGTGGTATATATACACAATGGAATACTATGCAGCGATGAAAAGAAATGAAATCTTGCCATTTGCGACGACGTGGATGGAACTAGAGCGTATCATGCTTAGTGAAATAAGTCAATCGGAGAAAGACAACTATCATATGATCTCCCTGATGTGAGGACATGGAGAAGCAACATGGGGGGGTAGGGGGATAGGAGAAGAATAAATGAAACAAGATGGGATTGGGAGGGAGACAAACCATAAATGACTCTTAATCTCACAAAACAAACTGGGGGTTGCTGGGGGGAAATCTTAAAAAAAAAAAGAGAGAGAGAGCCTCCTTAAATCACTAATTTAGTTGTTTCTTCAACAAGTTTATTGAGGGCCAACTGTATACAAGACACTTGGTAGACCCCTCAGACACATCCGTACATCAATGAACAAAGCAAAGACTTCTAGCTTACCTACTAGTGAGGAAAACAGACAGTAAAGACAATACACAATAAACATAATAGATCTATAAGGGATATAATAATATGCTGGGAAATTTTTTAATGCTTTTTAAAAAATTATTTTTATTAACATATAATTACAGTGGGAAATTTTCAGCAACATATTTTTAATATTTTAAATAAAAAGAGAAGAAGAAGGTAAGGCAGCAAAGACAGAGCAGACGCGGGGCAGGATTAGGCCGAGCTCACTGACAAAGGGACATTAAGCGCAGAGGTGAAACAGGGAGGCAATGGTCACGTGTATTCTTTTTTCTTTTAGTTTTTAGTTTTAAAGTGGTTTATTTTTGGTGTGCACAATTCCATACACGTGATTCTCTGTATATAGGAAATGGAATTATGTTCAAAACAACATAGACACAGCAAACAAGTATCTTTGAAGTTATGAAAAACTATGACTACTTAAAATAAATTAACATTCTCAAACTAATAAGTAAGTACATTAATTTGAATAGTTAGTAGGTGTAAGGGAAAAGGCATCATACCACAATAAACAAAATGTAACATGCATTCCTCTTATTAGAAAAAAGACACCTTCAAATATTTTTCTCATTTATACCTTTTTTTTTTAAACTGTGTGTATTACAATTCCCACAGAAATGAGGTGCTGAGTTCAGATATAGTAAGCGGCACCATGCAAAAGTTGCCCAGTTTTGCCAATCAACCTCAATTACGATCTACGACAAAGTCCTTGGGATGACAGGCCCAAACTCAAGTGTGAAGAATCTACCAACTGAACAAATTAATGGTCTTCTCAACAGAATTTCACATAAAAAAATTAAGATACAGCATTAGTTCAATTAGACATTTACAGAGTGAAGGGAGAATGCATTCTAATAAGAGTAGTAGTCTTTATGAGTTGAAATAAACTATTTATGCAATGCACATCTTATGTATTTGCACACATGTGTACATGTAAGTATAATATATTTAGGAAGCAGACACAAGTTGTGTGTATTCCTGTTTTCCTCCTAAATGCTAACCTTTGGTGAAAGAATCTCCAAACACGGCATGAACCCAGCAGTCCCGAGGGCACCCCGCACATGTCCTTCCAAGGAAGGCTGCATCCAGGAGCAGAATCTGAAAACAGTTTTGCCCATCCCATTTGTGAACTGGTTCACTGGTCATAAGTTTAAAAGTAGGTCATCTTAAGCTCAGGAGCTGGGTTATGGTTCAATAATTTCTCGAGGTTTCTCTGGCAGTGCAAATGAACGAAGGAGGCTATCCAAAAAGAGATGGCTGTCCGGCCAGCACAGGATTCGCCGTCTTTCCTGTTGTGTGAGGCTGAGCAGTGTGCAGTTTAACTTGAAGTAATGCAGCCTTCATTTTACTCACTGTTTCAGAGCAATGGTCCAATGCATCTAAAGGGCAGGGTGCAACATAGAACGCTATGGAAGGAAGAATCTGGAAACCTGGAAAGCTCACATCTAGAAGAGGCAGACGTGGATGGCATTTCTTCCTAGTGTGCAGTTAGGTGGAATCAGGATAGAAACTCAATGTCATGAAAACACAAAGGACCAAGAAGTCACAACTGAAGCCCCCCAGGGGGTTCCAGGGAGAGCATGGCATCTGTGTGGGTCTTCATGGATGAGACAGTCAGAAAGAGTAGATGGGGGAAGCATTCCCAGGATTAGAAAGAGTAAGAGCATGGCAGTAGGGAGGAGAGGCTGCCAAAACTGTAGATAAGTGTACATTCTGTGATCACAAGCACGTTTTTGGAAAGGAATGGCTTATAGCTGTTATGAGGCAGATGTTTTCAGACCATAGACCCTGGAACCAAAGGATTCTCTCACAATCTTCTCACTTCCAAAATGTGAGCTTTTGTATCAGCAAGGCCATGGCACTGTGTTGGAAGGACTAGATTTTCTTTATATTATTTTTCTTTTTTTTTTTTTTAAAGATTTTATTTATTTACTTGACAGAGAGAGATCACAAGCAGACAGAGAGGCAGGCAGAGAGAGAGAGAGGGAAGCAGGCTCGCTGCTGAGCAGAGAGCCCGATGCGGGACTCGATCCCAGGACCCTGAGATCATGACCTGAGCCGAAGGCAGCGGCTTAACCCACTGAGCCACCCAGGCGCCCCTATATTATTTTTTTAAATTTTTTTCTTTCTTTTTTTTTTTTTTTTTTACAGAGAGAGAGAGAGATATTACAAGTAGGCAGAGCAGCAGCCAGAAAGGGGAGGAAGCAGGCTCCCTGCCAAGCAGAGAGCCTGATACGGGGCTTGATCCCAGGACCCTGAGATCATGACCTGAGCTGAAGGCAGAGGCTTAACCCACTGAGCCACCCAGGCGCCCCCCTATATTATTTTTCTAATGTGTCTTTCAGTTTCTCATTTGAACATCCTTATCCAGTAGAAGGAGTGAAGAAGAACAGCAATTCTAGAAACAGAAAATCAACCAATTTCTGAAAGGTAGGACTGGCTGGCGGAGAAGTGAATCTAAAACGGGAAGATAGACCGTGAGGGGAGGGGCCGGCTCCCGGCAAGTGGCGGACCTATGGAGCACAAAATCAGGACTTTTAAAAGCCTGTTCCACTGAGGGACATTGCTCCAGAGGCTAAACCGGGGTGAAGCCCACGCAGGGTCAGCATGGCCCCAGGTCCCACAGGGTCACAGAAGGATCGGGGGTGTCGGAATGTCGCAGAGCTCGCAGGTATTAGAACAGAGAAGCCAGCTACAGAGACAGAGCCAAGGAGTGAGCTCTCAGCTCGGGGTTACCTTGAACTGGTCGCAGGCTGGGTGAGCTCGGAGCACAGCCAGAGGCTGGGGATATGGGAGTGGTTGGGCGCTGTTCTCTGGGGGCACACTGAGGAGTGGGGCCCCGGGCTCTCTTCTCCTCTGGGCCAGAGAATAGGAGGCTGCCATTTTCATTCCCGTCCTCTGGAACTCTACAGAAAGCATTCAGGGAACAAAAGCCCCCGAAAGCGAACCTGAGCGGATTACTTAGTCAGGCCCCTGGTAAGGGCGGTTCAATTCCGCCTCGGGCAAATACACTTGAGAGTCACCACAACAGGCCCCTCCCCCAGAAAATCAACAAAAATCCAGCCAGGACGAAGTTCCCCTACCAAGGAAAGCAGGTTCAATACCAAGGACAGCAGCGGAATTCCAGAGGAAGAGAAAGCAAAGCACGGAACTCATGGTTTTCTCCCCATGATTCTTTAGTCTTGCGGTTAAATTAATTTTTTTTTCAATTTTTTTCTTCTTCTGCTAAATTTTTTTAAACTTTTACCCTTTTCTTTTTTAACGTTTTTAAACGAGTTTATCTAATATATATTTTTTCTTTCTTTTTTATATTTTTTCTTTATTTATTTTCTTTTTTTAATTTTTTCTGAACCTCTTTTTATCCCCTTTCTCCCCCCCATGATTTGGGGTCTCTTCTGACTTGGTTAAAGCACATTTTTCTGGGGTCCTTGCCTTCCTTTTAGTATTTTACTTGATCCTTCATATACTCTTATCTGGACAAAATGACAAGGCGGAAAAATTCACTACCAAAAAAAAAAAAAAAAAGAGGCAGTACCAAAGGCTAGGGACCTAATCAATACAGACACTGGTAATATGTCAGATCTAGAGTTCAGAATGACAATTCTCAAGGTTCTAGCCAGGCTCGAAAAAGGCATGGAAGATACTAGAGAAACGCTCTCTAGAGATATAAAAGCCCTTTCTGGAGAAATAAAAGAACTAAAATCTAACCAAGTTGAAATCAAAAAAGCTATTAATGAGGTGCAATCAGAATGGGTGAAATCAAAAATGGAGGCTCTCACTGCTAGGATCAATGAGGCAGAAGAAAGAATTAGTGATATAGAAGACCAAATGACAGAGAATAAAGAAGCCGAGGAAAAGAGGGACAAACAGCTACTGGACCATGTGGAGAGAATTCGAGAGATAAGTGACACCATAAGATGAAACAACATTAGAATAATTGGGATTCCAGAAGAAGAAGAAACAGAGAGGGGGCAGAAGGTCTATTGGAGAGAATTATTGGAGAGAATTTCCCTAATATGGCAAAGGGAACAAGCATCAAAATTCAGGGGATGCAGAGAACCCCACTCAAAAGCAACAAGAATAGGTCCACACCTCGTCACCTAATAGTAAAATTTACAAGTCCTAGTGACAAAGAGAAAATCCTGAAAGCAGCCCAGGAAAAGAAGTCTGTAATGTACAATGGTAAAAATATTAGATTGGCAGCAGACTTATCCACAGAGACCTGGCATGCCAGAAAGAGCTGGCATGATATATTCAGAGCACTAAACGAGAAAAACATGCAACCAAGAATACTATATCCAGCTAGGCTATCACCGAAAATAGAAGGAGAGATAAAAAGCTCTCAGGACAAACAAAAACTGAAAGAATTTGCAAACACCAAACCAGCTCTACAGGAAATATTGAAAGGGGTCCTCTAAGCAAAAAGAGAGCCTAAAAGTAGTAGATCAGAAAGGAACAGAGACAATACTCAGTAACAGTCACCTTACAGGCAATACAATGGCACTAAATTCATATCTCTCAATAGTTACCCTGAATGTTAATGGGCTAAATGCCCCAATCAAAAGACACAGGGTATCAGAATGGATAAAAAAACAAAACCCATCTATATGTTGCCTACAAGAAACTCATTTTAGACACGAAGACACCTCCAGATTTAAAGTGAGGGGGTGGAAAACAATTTACCATGTTAATGGGCATCAGAAGAAAGCTGGGGTGGCAATCCTTATATCAGATCAATTAGACTTAAAGCCAAAGACTATAATAAGAGATGAGGAAGGACACTATATCATATTCAAAGGGTCCGTCCAACAAGAAGATCTAACAATTTTAAATACCTATGCCCCTAACGTGGGAGCAGCCAGTTATATAAACCAATTAATAGCAAAATCAAAGAAACACATCAGTAATAATACAATAATAGTAGGAGACTTTAACACTACCCTCACTGAAATGGACAGATCATCCAAGCAAAAGATCAACAAGAAAAAAAGGCCTTAAATGACACACTGGACCAGATGGACATCACAGATATATTCAGAACATTTCATCCCAAAGCAACAGAATACACATTCTTCTCTAGTACACATGGAACCTTCTCCAGAATAGATCACATCCTGGGTCCTAAATCAGGTCTCAACTGGTATCAAAAGATTGGGATCGTTCCCTGCATATTTTCAGACCACAATGCTCTGAAGCTAGAACTCAATCACAAGAGGAAAGCTGGAAAGAACCCAAATACATGGAGACTAAACAGCATCCTTCTAAAGAATGAATGGGTCAACCAGGAAATTAACGAAGAATTGAAAAAATTCATGGAAAAAAATGATAATGAAAACACAACAGTTCAAAATCTGTGGGACACAGCAAAGGCAGTCCTGAGAGGAAAATATATAGGGGTACAAGCCTTTCTCAAGAAACAAGAAAGGTCTCAAGTACACAACCTAACCCTACACGTAAAGGAGCTGGAGAAAGAACAAGAAAGAAACCCTAAACCCAGCAGGAGAAGAGAAATCATAAAGATCAGAGCAGAAATCAATGAAACAGAAACCAAAACAATAGAATCAACGAAACTAGGAGCTGGTTCTTTGAAAGAATTAATAAGACTGATAAACCCTTGGCCAGACTTATCAAAAAGAAAAGAGAAAGGACCCAAATAAATAAAATCATGAATGAAAGAGGAGAGATCACAACTAACACCAAAGAAATACAGACAATTATAAGAACATACTATGAGCAACTCTACGCCAACAAATTTGACAATCTGGAAGAAATAGATGCATTCCTAGAGACATAAAAACTACCACAACTGAACCAGGAAGAAATAGAAAACCTGAACAGGCCCATAACCAGTAAGGAGATTGAAACGGTCATCAAAAATCTCCAAACAAACAAAAGCCCAGGGCCAGACGGCTTCCCAGGGGAATTCTACCAAACATTTAAAGAAGAACTAATTCCTACTCTCCTGAAACTGTTCCAAAAAATAGAAATGGAAGGAAAACTTCCAAACTCATTTTATGAGGCCAGCATCATCTTGATCCCAAAACCAGACAAGGATCCCACCAAAAAAGAGAACTACAAACCAATATCCTTGATGAACACAGATGTAAAAATTCTCACCAAAATACTAGCCGATAGGATTCAACAGTACATTAAAAGGATTATTCACCACGACCAAGTGGTATTTATTCCAGGGCTGCAAGGTTGGTTCAACATCTGCAAATCAATCAATGTGATACAACACATTAATAAAAGAAAGAACAAGAACCATATGATACTCTCAATAGATGTTGAAAAAGCATTTGACAAAGTACAGCATCCCTTCCTGATGAAAACTCTTCCAAGTGTAGGGATAGAGGGCACATACCTCAATATTTTCAAAGCCATCTATGAAAAACCCACTGCAAATATCATTCTCAATGGAGAAAAAATGAGAACTTTTCCAGTAAGGTCAGGAGCACGGCAGGGATGTCCATTATCACCACTGCTATTCAACATAGTACTAGAAGTCCTAGCCTCAGCAATCAGACAACAAAAGGAAATTAAAAGCATCCAAATTGGCAAAGAAGTCAAACTATCACTCTTCGCAGATGATATGATACTATATGTGGAAAACCCAAAAGACTCCACTCCAAAACTGCTAGAACTTGTACAGGAATTCAGTAAAGTGTCAGGATATAAAATCAATGCACAGAAATCAGTTGCATTTCTGTACACCAACAACAAGACAGAAGAAAGAGAAATTAAGGAGTCAATCCCATTTACAATTGCACCCAAAACTATAAGATACCTAGGAATAAACCTAACCAAAGAGGCTAAGAATCTATATGCAGAATACTATAAAGTACTCATGAAATTAATTGAGGAAGATACAAAGAAATGGAAAAATGTTCCATGCTCCTGGATTGGAAGAATAAATATTGTGAAAATGTCTATGCTACCTAAAGCAATCTACACATTTAATGCAATCCCTATCAAAATCCCACCCATTTTTTTCAAAAAAATGGAACAAATAATCCTCAAATTTATATGGAACCAGAAAAGACCTCGAATAGCCAAAGGAATATTGAAAAAGAAAGCCAAAGTTGGTGGCATCACAATCCCGGACTTCAAGCTCTATTACAAAGCTGTCATCATCAAGACAGCATGGTACTGGCACAAAAACAGACACATAGATCAATGGAACAGAATAGAGAGCCCAGAAGTAGACCCTCAACTCTATGATCAACTCATCTTCGACAAAGCAGGAAAGAATGTCCAATGGAAAAAAGACAGCCTCTTTAATAAATAGTGCTGGGAAAATTGGACAGCCACATGCAGAAAAATGAAATTGGACCACTTCCTTACACCACACACGAAAATAGACTCAAAATGCATGAAGGACCTCAATGTGAGAAAGGAATCCATCAAAATCCTTGAGGAGAACAAAGGCAGAAACCTCTTTGACCTCAGCCACAGCAACATCTTCCTAGGAACAACGGCAAAAGCAAGGGAAGCAAGGGCAAAAATGAACTATTGGGATTTCATCAGGATCAAAAGCTTTTGCACAGCAAAGGAAACAGTTAACAAAACCAAAAGACAACTGATAGAATGGAAGAAGATATTTGCAAATGACATATCAGATAAAGGGCTAGTGTCCAAAATCTATAAGGAACTTATCAAACTCAACAGCCAAAGAACAAATAATCCAATCAAAAAATGGGCAGAAGACATGAACAGACATTTCTGCGAAGAAGACATCCAGATGGCCAACAGACACATGAAAAAGTGCTCCACATCGCTCGGCATCAGGGAAATACAAATCAAAACCACAATGAGATATCACCTCACACAAGTCAGAATGGCTAAAATTAACATGTCAGGAAATGACAGATGCTGGCGAGGATGTGGAGAAAGGGGAACCCTCCTCCACTGTTGGTGGGAATGCAAGCTGGTGCAACCACTCTGGAAAACAGCATGCAGTTTCCTCAAAATGTTGAAAATAGAACTACCCTATGACCCAGCAATTGCACTACTGGGTATTTACCCTAAAGATACAAACATAGTGATCTGAAGGGGCACGTGCACCTGAATGTTTATAGCAGCAATGTCTACAATAGCCAAAGTATGGAAAGAACCTAGATGTCCATCAACAGATGAATGGATAAAGAAGAGTGGTATATATACACAATGGAATACTATGCAGCCACCAAAAGAAATGAAATATTGCCATTTGCAACGACGTGGATGGAACTAGAGGGTATCATGCTTAGTGAAATAAGTCAATCGGAGAAAGACAACTATCATATGATCTCCCTGATATGAGGAAGTGGAGATGCAACATGGGGGGTTAGGGAAGTAGGAGAAGAATAAATGAAACAAGATGAGATTGGGAGGGAGACAAACCATAAGTGACTCTTAATCTCACAAAACAAACTGGGGGTTGCTGGGGGGAGGTGGGGTTGGGAGAGGGGGAGGGGGTTATGGACACTGGGGAGGGTATGTGCTATGGTGAGTGCTGCGAAGTGTGTAAACCTGGTGATTCACAGACCTGTACCCCTGGGGATAAAAATACATTATATGTTTATAAAAAAATAAAAAATAAATAAATAATTAAAAAAAAAGAATTTTGGCAATGTAGCTTTCAAAACACTAGATACCAAGCAAAATAATATACTTAAAATCCAATGGAATCTATTTCTTTGCCTGTCTTATTTGTAAATAAGCCTTTTGGGAGATCATGGACATTATAATAGGTATAATCTTCAGGAATTGAGTTATTTAATCTTAGTGAATATTTATTAAGCATTTATTAAAGGTTCCAGGCACTTGACTTGGTCTTCTGGCATTGCCACCTCATTTAATTCTGGCAGCAGTTATGGGGGGCAGGGATTATTATTGTGGCCATTTTACAGACAGAAACTGACATTCAGAGAGGTTAGGTAACCTGCCAATTGTCTAGTGGGGGACAAGATGAAGGCTCTTGGAAGACCTGTATCTTGGAAAAGACACTTGGGGAAAATGAGACCTGCTTGTTCACTCTATGAGAAGCTGAAATAATCATAGCCAAGAAGTCTTATTCTTGATTTTCTGTTTAAGAAGCAAGATGCTCTCACCCTCCTTCCTTGAATGAAAAGATAGACTTCTCCTGTTGGTTGATGTTCTTCAGAATATCAGGGATAACATTTAGGTCAATCCTGGGGTATGTTGAATGAGAGAAGAATTTGAAAGATTTTGATTTAAGGCGGAGGAAAAAAAAAAGGAAGCAGAATTAGGTTTCCCGACATCTACACCTTACCAGCACTTATTCCACATTCTTCTTCTTCTTCTTCTTCTTTTTAAAATTGAACTTTCCATAATGTACTTTAGCTTTTCAGTTTACCTGTTCCTATTCTTTCCTCTTACTTTCAGGAGGGTGAGTTTTGAGGCGATGGAATGTGTCTAACTCAGTTTTGTGTCACCAAACTCCACATGGTCTAAACAATATCTGGGAAGTAATAAGCGTTCAATAAATACCTCAAAAATTGGTGGCTGACTTGATTGGTTGTGTGCATTGTCTTTAAAAAAGAGCAGATCTGTAAGGCCCAAATTTGTTATTTTTTTTTGGCAACAGAATTATTAAAGAACACTGTATCCTATGGGACTATCTTGCCTAAAGTCACAGATAAAAATTCATTCCTCTTCTGGATCTGTCATTCCATGTTGGTTTAGGTCAGTCTGTGTCCCTAATGATGAGAGCACCTGTAAAATAAGTTTGTTTTCCTAAAGGCAGATAGAATTGGAAAGTTTTTTGTTGTTGCTGTTTGGCATCACTTAAAAAATATTCATTTCTTTTTTTTTAAAGATTTTATTTCTTAAAATAAAATAAAAAAATATTTTATTTATTTATTTGAGATTGTGAGAGAGAGCATGAGAGGGGAGAATGTCAGAGGGATGAAGCAGACTCCCCATGGAGCAGAGAGCTCCATGTGGGACTCAGTCACGGGACTCCAGGATCATGACCTGAACTGAAGGCAGTCACTTAACCAACTGAGCCACCTAGGCACCCAAGATTTTATTTCTTTATCTAACAGAGAGATAGAGCCAGAGAGAACAAGCGGAGGGAATGGCAGAGGGAGAGGAGAAGCAGACTCCCCGCTGAGCAGGAAGCCTGACTTGGGCTCGATCCAAGGACCCTGGGGTCATGACCTGAGCCAAAAGCAGATGCTTAACCATCTGAACCACCCAGGCACTCCCCAAATATTCATTTTCCTAATCCGTACTTACATTGACCGTGTAGTAATTTTGCATTTGACCAAGCACGTGTAAAGAAGATAAAATGGACATTTTCTCTCAGTGCCAATTTCCTGAAGTATGATAAGTTTCTACTTCATCTTTTCCCTTGAAGTCTTTTTTCCCCCCTCCCTGTTTCTAGTCAAGCACTTTTTAAATCATTAAGAGGAAAATTTAGGTCCTCTTTTTTTTTTAAGATTTTATTTATTTATTTGACAGAGAGAGATCACAAGTAGGCAGAGAGGCAGGCAGAGAGAGAGTGAGAGGGAAGCAGGCTCCCTGTGGAGCAGAGAGCCCGATGCGGGACTCGATCCCAGGACCCTGAGATCATGACCTGAGTCGAAGGCAGCGGCTTAACCCACTGAGCCACCCAGGTGCCCCTAGGTCCTCTTTTAATATGTACTGGCCTTGCGATTTTTTTCTTTCTCAACAGCTGTTTAAACTACATTTGCTGAAGAAAGTGTGTGGTTCAGTCTTGCACTAAGCCATGTAGCACAGGACAATCAGGATGATTTGCAAAGTCTAGCTGTAGTATGCTGCCCTTTCTTCCTGTTGGTCTCTGATTCTGCGCTTTCTCTGTGGATACCTAAGTCTTGTTGGAGCAGGACCGTATCTGCTGAATAATCATCTCCATGGGTATTCTCTTTTCACAGGTATAACATAGGGTAGTGGTGTTGTGTGCAGTCTTGATAAACAACGACTATACCGCTTTGTTCCCAGAAAATCATCCTTTGCTTTCACATTAATCACAAACTTATTTCTAAACGGTAATACAAGCAGTTCTTCAAATTCCTTGGAATACTCCTTTTAGAAGTCTAATTGGCCGCACAATGACTTTGTTCTAGACAATGGCATAATTTTGATGGACTATAAGCAGATGACTTCTTCTCCTAGCTTACAGTCTGACTGCAAAATCATGGGTGAAATATACAGATCTCTTACAAAAATTTGACCTCGCTAACAGTCTTTCATTGTTTTTGTTTTTAATCCAGTCCCTTTGAATTTCAGGGAAAACTCAGCTGCATAAAACATTTCATGTAAATTTTGTCTGATCTTGTTTACAAGATCTACTTCTAATGAGGCACAGATTCTTAAATCAGCCGACTCGAACTAATACAGCTGAAAGGCAACGCACTCTAACACAGTCAGCTTCTCCTGGGCCAGGCGATTATGTTCTTAAACAGTCACTTTACTGTTTGTTGAACAAACCCATCTTCCAGAGTTGTGTGGTTCTTGAAGATGGTCCTGCTGTCCTGACAGCACCTTGGGAGTCCGGAGCAGGGCCAAGAGAGAAGACCAACAATCTACCTTTCCTTCTCTTCCCCAGAACTTTCTCTGCCTTCCCTCTGCTGCTGCTCTTCTCATTGTTCTCCTCCTATCTTTGGATGTTTTGGTAACTTCTGCGCCACGAACAGATTTAGTGTCTTCCCAGTCTTTATTTTTGTTTCACTCTCCACCTGTAAAAGCCACCATCCTCACATCTACTTCGGGAAATCATACCCATCCTTCAAGGCTCAGCGCGAAAGCCATCTTCCGTGTGAGCCCTTTCTCAGACACCTCCCTGGAAGCCTCTTTGTTCCTCCGGTCTTCTCTGGCATTGCTGTTGGGAGTGTGCCTATGGTAGCCGTTTATTCTTCCTTATCCCTAGGATAATTTCTGCACCTCTTATCTCCTTCTCCTAGCCTGGGAGGCCCTGGAAGGTGGAAATGCTAGAGTACATAGGCCAATACCTTATACAAAATAGGAGACCAAATTTTTTTTGAGTGCATGAATGTTACTTGGGGAACATGCACTTACATGAGCAAATTGCATTCCCTCAGTCTGCCTCTCTTCCTTTCACCTCGGATTCCAAAGGAGCCTACACGGCAGGGAGGTGGGAAGTTCTGGGCTCTCTCTTGCATCTAGGGCCTGCCAGCCAGAGGCTTGCCAATACGGGCCCTGATAAAAGGAAGCCACATCCAGGCCATGAGACAAGAAAACACACACAGTTTTGATTTCTCTAATGTATTGCTTATTGGTTTCAGTGTCCATCTCATGGAAATATTTATTTTCCCATTCTCCATTTAATTTTTGGTGTTTAAAAAGTTTGTTTAGATAAGAACAGAATGGAAAAGACACTGCTCCTTTTATTTTTTATGCAAATTTCACTGCATTTGAGAGAGATTATCACTGGATTTCACAGAGGAATAAAAATCTTTATTATCAGACTATGAAATGTCCCCAAGCCAAATTTTCCTATGAGCTCATTAAATACAACTTTTTAAAGTTCTAAACTATAATTTAACTAGCCAAAGGCAATGTACTCATGTAAGTACAAAAGTTTAAGATATTCAGAAGAAGAGTAATGAAAAATACTAAAAGAGCAGTAATTCATCCAATGCAACAAATAATAAATGCAGAAACTACTACTGACAAAAATGTAATGATAAGCATAAATCCCAGGAAAATGTACAGTGACTGTTTAAGATACATTCTTTAAAGATGTTATTTATTTGTTTACTTATTTTATTTATAGCAAGAGAGGGGAGGGACAGAGGGAGACAATCTCAAGCAGACCATGGAGCCCAACGCGGAGCTGGATCTCATGACCCTGAGATCATGACTTGAACTGAAACCAAGAGTCAGATGCTTAACACACTGGATACCCAGATGTCCCTGAGATTCATCTTAGTGGCCTGTATGTTAGCAGGGACAAAAAGAAAGGGCCCCGACGAAAGGAAACAACATCTAGGACTTGAGGCAAGCAAGCCTGAGACATGCAGAGGAGACACCTAGAAACAGGAGGAAGAAGCAAGACTTCACCAGAATGGAGACAAGGCCGAGAGCTGGAACTAAATGTTTTCCCTGCTTCTTTGGAGGAGAAAATGAAGTTTGAGAGCCTAAAGTTGCGTCTTTGGAGAAATTTATATAGATTTATACCTAGGGGAACTCTATGGTTCCTTTTTTTTTTTTTTTTTAAGACTTTATGTATTTATTTAACAGAGAGAGAGAGAGATCTCAAGTAGGCAGAGAGGCAGGCAGAGAGAGAGGAAGCAGGCTCCCTGCTGAGCAGAGAGCCCGATGTGGGACTCAATCCTAGGACCCTGGGATCATGACCTGAGCCTAAGGCAGAGGCTTTAACCCACTGAGCCACCCAGGTACCCTCTATGGTTACTTTTGTAGTGTATGGATTCACTCTTTTTCAGCAGTCCTTAGGAAGTAGCCACGACATCTTGGTATATAGGAACATTGTTGGGGTAGAACTTACTGAGAATTTGAACCAAAATATTTTGGCACTGGGCAGAACCAGGGGTAGCAGATTCACAAATGTAATTCTTCTCACGATTAGAAGGTACAAGGAAAATGCAATTTCTTTATTGTATCCATAATTAATTGGCCTTCCTCCAAAATCTCTATTTACTAATTAGCAAATAAAAATGTAAATGTCCTGTGTGGTTTAAAGCTTAATCAGATATAGTAATTTAAGCAGCTCAGCTGGGTAGTTTCCCGCTCTCCCTGCTTTGTGCCCTAAAGTGCACCGGCAAGGGGTGTGCTTAATGCGGTCTTGTGGAGGTGGAGATGATGCAGGGTCTCCACAATGGATGTTCCTTGTTGACCTGATGTTGCTTGTCTGCTCTCATACACAGCTGAAGTTTGTGACCTGTGTAACGTCACTTGGGTTGGGCTCCTGCAGCTTTGGAGATGAAGCTGGCTTAGCATCACCTAAGCCCTTGCTAGAGCTAGTGTGATCTCTCAGGTCTGGTGAGAAATGGCGTTTGGCCTTGAATTTGGCGGTCTGCTCTAGAGTTCTCTCTACAGAGTCTTTTGTGATGAGTCTGCCGAGAAGCACTTCCCATTCCCTCCCCCTAGACCCTCACCCCAGAACTAGTTACTTCTTCATGAGATCTGAGAACAAGCCATCTCTTACTTACCTGATTCCTAATAGGGAGTGGGGACAATAGATTGTTTCTGACCTAAGTTTGCCCTTGATGATATGACACTATTCTTCCTATCTGAGATGAACCTATAGAGGGAGATCTGAGGGCCCACATCAGGTCACATTACTTTCTCACTTTTCCCTCGGTTTCTTCTTTCCACCATCACTGGGTCTCAAAGGGGAATAATTTTCCTTTACTTCCCTTTGATCTTGTTTTCCCTCTTGATTCTAAGCAAGGCTTATTTTATTGGACGACAAGGTTATCCTCTCCATACTTTAGAAAGATGATAGGTCTGATTCCTCTTGACTTGGTGACTGATTTGTCAAAAGAGGTCAGGATTCAATTATTTAGAAAATCATCTCAAGACAGGAGCTGGGTCTTTCTGCCTTATCCTAGGCTAAGCATCAGCATTTACGCTGTTTCTTTGCCTTTTTAATCACTAGCCACACCGTCTCCCCCACCCAACAACAGAAAACCAAATGTTTTAGGAAATGTACTTAAAATGAGTAGAATATATACTAATTTTTAAAACATTGCATTCATTACACAGTCCTGCACGCCTTATCTCAAATCCCATATACAGTTATTTCCATAAATTTATTTCAGTCTGAGTGTCCCTTAGGTCATAGAACAACAGCACTGGGGTACTGCTAAGGTTGAACTGACCATTCTTAAAGACAGATAATCGTTTCAGGTCAGAAGTAAGTTTCTTGGGGGGCGCCTGGTTGGCTCAGTGCGTTAAACCTCTTCCTTTGGCTCAGGTCATGATCTCAGGGTCCTGAGATAAGCCCTGCATCAGGCTCTCTGCTTGGCAGGGATCCTGCTTCCTCCTTTCTCTCTGCCTGCCTCTATGCCTACTTGTGATCTCTCTCTCTCTCTCTGTGTCAAATAAATAAATAAATAAATATATATATATGTATATATTTTTTTAAAAAGCATGTTTCTTGGGAAAAATCCTGTGACTCAATATCCTCTACCAAAAAATAAATAAATAAATAGAACAAAACAGCCGTGTATATACATAGACATCTCTCTCTCTCTCTCTCTCTATATATATATATATACCATAGATTTAAATTTTTAATCACTTACTTTAAAAAGTTTTTTTTTTTTGGTTGTTCTTTATTTGACTGATGAAAAGAGAACATGGATCCCAGATTACATTTACAGCTTTGAGAATTGTAAATTGTTTCCTCTTAATGTTAGTTAAATGATCTTTAACCTTGTCCTGGTATCTTTCAGGAAATTAATGCTTGTTCATCATTGAATTCTAAATAATCATAGCACACTGACTAATATGGAGAATTATTGGTTTTTTTTGAGTGAAAAAGAAGTTTGGTTCATCCTTCTGAATGTAACTCAGAACCTGATCTGAATTTCCTGACTTTTAAGCAAACTTTCTGAAATGAAATCAATCATATTTGTGTGAGCAATCTGTGATTTTAGATATTTGAGAAGTAAACATGACTGTTGCTGAAATGCTGAAAGTTATACTCCTTAACATTGGCCTTCTTTTTTTTTTTCTCTTAAGATTGTATTTATGTATTTGTTAGAGAGAAAAAGAGAGTACAAGCAGGGAGAGTGGCAGGCAGAGGGAGAGGGAGAAGCAGACTCCCTTCTGAACAAGGAGCCAGAAGCGGGACCTGATCGCAGGATTCTGGGATCATGACCTGAGCCAAAGGCAGATGCTTAACTAAGCCATCCAGGCATCCCTAACACTGGCCTTCTGATTTAAAGTTTTTTATTTCCAGTTGTAGGTAACAATGCAATTCTTTGCATACATTTTTCATATTATGGGTACACATATCTCTATTTCTAATCTGAAAATAAACAAAACTTGATTTAAAATGGAGTCAGAAGCCCTGAAGGGGGCGCTCTCATGCATGTACCATTCATTGCAGCCTGCATGACCAGCAGAAAGATGGAAGGTAAGGATTATTTCGGTAAGAGAAAACATTGATCACATAGGAATTTTGACGGCTGCTATTAAGAAAAGGAAGGAAGGTCCCTCCCTGCCCCAGCAACAAAGCACTAGCCACTGCTGGCAGCCAGTGAGAAACTGCCACGTCCTCAATCATGTTTTCCACTAAACTTTTGTTCAGAACAACCCACCCCAATGTCCTCCTAAAACCTAGTAAAAGCTGCTCCTCCTTTTGTTTCTTCAAACTTGCCTATGGTCTGCCATAGCTCACTTGGCCCACATTGCTATCCTTTTGCTGTTCCCGAATAAACTCGTTTTTTAACTTAAATAAAATTGCTCTTTGCTCTGTTTAAAGTTAACACTAATATAATGTTTTCCATCTTTTGACGTCAAATACACCATTCTGTGAAAAGTTGCCTCTTCGTTATGAAACTTCCAA
The DNA here is from genome assembly GCF_922984935.1 of Meles meles. Classification (NCBI taxonomy): domain Eukaryota; kingdom Metazoa; phylum Chordata; class Mammalia; order Carnivora; family Mustelidae; genus Meles; species Meles meles. The sequence goes on along the minus strand of NC_060067.1, from coordinate 109,431,448 downwards.
GAAGTTTTTTGGATTTGCGAACACACGTCTGGTGGTATTTACCCTGAAGGCCAGCAATCTGCTGAAAAGCGAAACATCCTTAGAATCCCTTCTGCTTGAGTTGGAGAGGATGCGAATGATCATTTTTGCTTTCTAATATAAAGACCACACTCCCTCTCCCTGGAGAAGATGAATGCAAATGAAAGACTTCTATCTTCATTCAGACATCTGTTAACACCATCTTCTGCAATCAGGGATATTTTACCTTTCTGATTCTACTTGCTTTAAATCTAACTTAAAAGGTCCCTTTTATTATATTTAGCTCTTTTGACTAAAATTTTAGCTTTTCTGACATTGCTTGCATTCCATTATTTTTTAAATATATCTTTCATTGAGTGTATATCTTTCATCATGTAAAAATAATTGAGTTTACCAGACAGCTTCCTTTGCAACAAACTGGTTTCACTGGATACATCCCTTTTTTCTTTCTCCAGAACCTACTCACTATTCAACAATTAGAATTTTACTCTTGGGTTGACATTATGATTCTTCTGTGTAAACACAAAGAGCAGGCTAAAATGGTTTGCCTGATTTCCACAAAGGGTACTTATTATGTGTCTGAGAACATCTAGAAAAAATTTCTTCTTCATCTTTTTCTTCCTCTTCCTCCTCCTCCTCCTCTCCTCACCCCACCCCTCCTCCTTTTTCTTCTTCATCATCATTCTCATGATGCAATTATTAGGAAAAATTAAGTAGAAAGATACAAGAATCCATGCTTAGTGTTCTGGCTCCTAGATTCCAGAGATAATTTTATAAGTATTTTCCCAGTGATGGTTAGAAATAAGCTAGCCTTATGGAACCCAACTTTTCAAAATACTCCTTTTGAAATTGATGTAAAAAATATCTTATATACTCAGAGTTTTAAAATTGTGATTAATCTCTGGTGGTAGCAATATGGGAGATTTTCACATTCTTTCTGCCTCTCTGTGTTTTCTAATTTTTCTCCCCACCCCCTCAAAACACACAAATAAAAAACAATTATATTTTAAAAAATCGAGTGGTCTCAAGTCTACAAAAAACCAATGCCTTCATTTCAAATAATTGATGTAACACTGATGTTTATCCTAATCTAACAGTCATGCTTTTAGTCTTGCTATCTTTTATTGTGGTTTCTTATTCCATCAAGTCAGATACCTCATGAATTTCTCTTCCCTGAGAGGTTATAACCAAAGAATGCAAAAAAGAACCCGTGGACATGTTTATTCATTTGGTTGTTGGTCACCTGCTGTTTTTGACCTTTTTGAGGAAATTAAACAGAATCCAATTCAAATTGGTTATTTTCCTAAAGACTGGCAAGAGTTCTTCCTTAAACAGATTTCCTCTGACATCCAAATATGCCATCAAATCATGTAGAGTCCAGTTTTGGGTAGCACTGTTGTGCAATTTGTAACTGCTCCATCTTGGATATCCTAACTCATATTCTCAGGGTTGTGTAGGCATCTGATACCTTCTAAATTGCTAGAAATGGACCATAAAGGAGAGTCTGACAGTTTTTATTATCCCATTTTCCTTCTATTTTTATGACTGAGAGACTGTCATCTTCCCTGTGGGACTAGCAGGAGAGACCTTTTGAATTAAAAGCATGTTCTAGGGTTTCCTTTATGTGTAGTCTTGCTTAGTGTCAGAGCTGGATATTTGCAGAGGATTATGGGGCTCCATGGTCTTAGTAGAAAGTAGTATCTTCTGGCAGGTGGAGGGGTCAGTAAATAAATGACAGAGACCTGCCAATCATGAAGGCTCTGCCCAGGAGTCCAAGATTATGATACTGCTCAATTGTGGTTAGATTAGGCTCAAAAGCGTATCTTGAGAATAGAGCATATCCCTTTACAGAGAATCAACAATATAGCACAGATTCGTGCTGGACTACCCCAGCAACAATGTAACAGTTTCTTAATATCTACTTTGGTGCAGGCACCTTGATCAGTCTTGATCCATGTTATATATCATTAAGAGATAAGTATTATTGTTACCATTTTTTACAGATTAGGAGACCAAAGCTCCAAGACTCTGCTTGATCAAAGTCATATACCTACAGGGTAGATGCAAGTGAAAACCCTGGTTTTCGTGACTTTGATACTCCTGCTCAGAGGCCCATGGGGCCTTACTCTTCACAGCACCCTGGCGAGTGAAAGGAATCAGGGCACAGTGTACGAGGAAATGCTGAAAAACTATTGAGAGGCCTGTTGGGGAAGAGTGGAGGGAAAAGGAAGCTTGTGGAAGGAATGGAGGCTGTCGTCAAATATTTTAAGGGCTGTAATGTGGAGGAGAGGTTAGATTCTCTCTCTCTCTCTTTTTCTTAATGACTCCAAAGGAAATAAAAGGATTTTGGGTGGGAGTCACTGAGCCATAGATCAAAGAAGGATCTTACTAACTCTCAGGGGTGTACAGAATAGGGTTGCTTTTGGAAGAAATGAGATCTCTGTAGCTGTGTTGCTTAATTGGCAGAGGTAGAGTAGAAATGTGCATTAGATGTGTGGTGGGCTAGCTTTAAAATTCCTTTCAACAGTGAAATATGTGTATAAACACACTTTGTAGACTAGAGAACATTGATCTGGAAACTCATGCATTTTAATAGGCTTTGTACTTAGAGTTGTTTTCGTAGTAACAATGAGAGTAATCCACAAGCCCTGTCTTCTTTGGTTTCCTCAGTGTTCATACCATGAACTAATGGGATGTTTGTCATAGGGGTTGGGGTCTGCGGTTGGAGAAACCAAAACGATTCCTCCTAAAATAAGTCTGTTATTTTGGTTTCATTTATTACATGCTCAATTCCAGTATTTTTTTAGCTGCGAAATGGACAGAGTGGACAAAAACCGTGTTTACAATAAGAGAGCCACTTGGAAGTCACGCTCTTCGATATCCTTTCTAAGGTGGAAATACTCCATCACAGTGGCAAAAGTGGAAAGAGTGTATTTAAGCCTTGATTTGGCAGTAGCGACTCTGGACATTTCCTTTTAGCAACAAACTGCCTTGGGGATGCTCCTTTCAACATATCTCTAGTAAGGATTTCCTAATTCGGGTGCCATTTTGTTTTTAATTCACAACATATAAATTCAGAAGTTGTGTGAATTGCTTACTAGGCAGTGTAATGATCTGTGGGGAGGAGTAGGGGCAGCACAGAAATCCTTCCAGATCTGGGCAGATAGGACTGTTGTCTATTTTATAGTCTCTTTTATTATCTTGTCAATGTTAACTTTTTATTTTTGCCAAAGGATTTATTGTATACAATTTTAAAAGTCAAATGATAGCACGGGGTTCACTTTATCGTCTCATCATCTCCTTTTCCAGTCCCCAGGGACAATCATTTTCAACTCTTTCAGCTATTGATTCTGGTAATTACCTAAATAGTTCTAACAGCATGTTTATTTACACTACTGCTCCCACCCATGTTATGTTTTAGATATTACCTCTTGGCTGTAGACGGTGAAGATTTTGCTTTCTTACACCTCTCTTCACTCACAGACACCTTTGTTCTTCCTGAAAACTTATAAAATAGCGTCATGGTTAAGTCCATCATCAGGGTCTTCATTATTTTGTCTTTGTAAATATTAACTGTACTTCTGGTGCAAACTTTTATTTTTGTTATGAATATATTGCCCCCTTCTTTCTTTTTTTCTTTTGCTCATCTTTCTTCAAGTTTCTGGTTAAGACTTCCTACATCCTCCAATGGTTCTGTAAACTAACCTTCAATCTGTTTCTTCCTTTCTGCTTAGCTATGGTCCTTGGACTCTGCTGTCATTCAAAGAGATCTTCTCTAGCATTATAGCTCCTGCTTCTTGGATTTTATGTCTTGATCTTTTGGATTTAATTCTTTGTTTTGATGGAGCACATCTTTGGAGAGTTTGGATGTCTGAAAATGTGTTTATTCTAGTCTAATGTTTGATTGATACTGGTTTGGGTTTGAAAAAGTTGTGCTCTCTATAGGGGAGAACTCAAATGGTAAAAATCCATGGTCCCTGACAAAACTGTCCGATCTCATTTGCATTTAGGAAGAGAGTGGCCTGAGGGCAAATTCAGGGCCTACTGGCAGCAGCTTCTCTGGATATCAACAGAACAAAGTGAATTCATTTTTATTACTTAGAGATAATTGGCATTACATGAAAAGATGATGGTTTGTTGTTATCTTACTGGGTAGTAATGTTGCATATCCACTGGCAGGTAATTTTCCATCTATTATTAGAAGGGAATGGATCACATCAGGCCATGGGATTGTGTGTGACCCAAGTAGAATATGTACTTGCACTTTGAGAAAAGAAATGCACAGATAGAAAGATTACATGCTCTAAATCTGGCACTCTTAACCTGAAGTTTTCTATAGATCATCCATGTGGTTCTTGAATTCCCCGAACTTGGGTGCAAATTTTATTTTGTGCTACTTACATAGTCTAAGCTTCAGGGGCCTATTAATAAGGTGGAGATAATATTAATATCTTCTCATACAGTGGTTGTGATTTTTAATATTTAAAGAGACCCACGACCCACCAAAATGTTGAGAACAGTTGAACTCTAATCCTGTCTTTCCTCCATTTAATAGATGGAGAAACAGATTCCATAAAGATTAGGTATTACATTGGTGTAACAAGTGCTTCCCCCACAGCTGGGACACACCCTTGGTTTTCTGGCTCCTTAACCAGGAGTCTTCCCACATCAGCTTCAGGTAAGATTATATTTGAGCCTTACCTATCCACTTTCCTCACCTACTTTCCAAGGGAAGGTCGAGGTGAAGGTCTTGTTTCTGAGATTCATGGCTCACAGTCAAATGTGGCTGAAAGAGGCCTCTAAAACCAGAAATTGTCAAGGGAGCAGCATTTATTTTTGTCATTACTCATTCTTCTGTATGGGCCATGAGAGACATGGGAATATGCATAAATCAATGTAGATACAAAATCTTGACGGTATTACTTGGTTCAAGTATATGCTGGAGTCTCAAGATAATTACTACCATATTGTAAGAATAAACATTCTGTTAAGGCACTTTTGCCCAAGGAGACCAGGGTCTTTGTTTAATTGGCCTCTTTTGGAGAATAAGTTCATATAACTCTATGGGACTCAGCTAATTAGTTGATAAACTGTAACCACAAAATATTAAATGTTGATTACTAATTACACATTATCTCTTACATGTGTATATTGTTTCATTGTTTACAAAGTGCTTTCACTTATTATTTTATTTAAGAACAACCTGGCATGGTACAGTATCATTCCTCACATTTACAAATGAGAAACTGAGGACAGGGGACTTGAAGAGAAGTGCCTGAGGTCATGTTAGCTAATAGGGTTAGATTTGGAACAAGACTACTTGCCTTCTGGTTCCAAATCTGATTCTTTTTCCATCCTACCATGTGGCCTCCTAATAACCATTAGTCATGCTACCTTTCGTACTCCAGTGATGGATACGTTTCAAAAGTAAGAGGGACATCGCAATGGGCACGCTGTCCTTGAGGGTTTGCAGCCACTCCCTGTGTGAAGGAAACATGCTCTGCTAGCCTGCCAGACATGAACAGGCTGAGGACATGTGGACTCGGGGACTGGCCAGATACAGGATCCTAGGGAACTTGGACGAGCACAGTCATTCATCAAGAGATGAACTTTACTCCTTCTATTTCAGGTAGGTGTTAATAGTAGACAAGGGTACAAAATTCTATACAAAGAACATGAGGCAATGCCTCCCACAAAGACTTATCAAGTTATTATGCTCCTCGAAGGACCTAGCATAATGTAATTCATGTCCAGTTTTCTACCAACTATGTGGATCAATAATGGTTTTCTTTAAAATGATGGCGAGTTAGGATTTTCATCCCTTGGTTTAACCTGGGAGTTAAAAGCACATAAAAATGTACCTTATATAAATAGTAGCTTTTCATTAACCGTATCTTTTTTAATTTACATTTTTATGAAAAGAAAATTTAAAAACCCTCAATTTTTTACTTTGTGTCAGGACATGAGTTGATATTACAATGAAGTGAGCACTTCTGACTCTCTTGAGGTGGAGAGAAAACTTTTAAATCTTTCTTCTGTTCTTGATTTAACACAGGTAGGATCTCATATGGCCATGTTCACGATTAGCAGTGTTTTTAAAAAAGAGTATGAATTGGGGAAGCCTGGGTGACTCAGTTGGTTAAGTGCTGGACTCTTGATTTTGACTGGTGTCAAGATCTCACAGTTCTGGGATCGAGCCCTGGGACCGAGCCGTACAACTGGCTCCTGCTGCGCACTGAGTCGGCTTCAGATTCTCTCTCCCTCCCTCCTGTTCCGCAAACCCCTCGTCCCCCACTCCTTGCTCTCTTGTGTGCACGCTCTCTCTCTCTCTAAAACAAATAAATAAAATCTAGGGTCACCTGGGTGGCTCAGTTGGTTGGACCTCTGCCTTTAGCTTAGGTCATGATCCCAGCCTGGGATCAAGTCCCGTGTCGGACAACCAGCTCAATGCGGAGTCTGTGTCTCCTTCTGTCCCTCCCCCGAATTGTGCTCTCTCTCTCTATTTCTCTCTCAAATAAATAAATAAAAATCTTAAAAGCAAATGAATGAATGAATGAATGAGTGAAATCTTAAAAAAAGCAAGAGGAGTATGAATTGATTCCGCTGCAGTAGGAAGCCCAAAACAAATCCTGAACCTGATGATCAAGGACATGGGACTCCGGACTGCTCTGGATGCACGACTGACCTTGGCCTCACCAGACCCCAAACAGGGCCTCACTTTCTCATAAATAGAGAAATTCCTCTTTAGCAAGGAGCTAATAATCTTCTATGTCAAATAAAAGTGACCCTTCTTAGATCATATTCCTGCTGGAGTCCTGAAGAGTATATTTCCTTTCCTCTTGCATGACTGTCAATGTTTCCAACACTGTATATACTTACGTTGTTGAAGACACTGTTTCAGAGACGCATCAGGAGCCACATAAGAAGAACACTCAGCTCCAGGTCCAGCACTCTTGGCTCTAACTCCTTGATCACCTCGTTTTGCCCTGTCTCCATTTTTTCTCACTCCATTCTTGCTACTTTCTAAAATACTAACTACTCAGACTTTCCTCTTTAATGTCTCCCTTTCAACACAGTTTTCACCATTGCTTGCATTTTCCTACGTGTTTTTAGGAATTGGAAGGAGGCCTCTTGGGGGCCATTTCTGCCTCCATCTGGTCATTAGCTTTATGCTGCCTCTGCTCACCACCCCACCTTTCTGGCCTCTTGGGCAGAGCCCAGACATAATGTGGGGGTCATTGAAGAGGCTATGAACCCTAGGAAATTACTAACCCAATTAAACAGACAGTTTACAATTAAGTTCCATTTGGCCACTGCTTCATCTGTATTGGTGTCTTCTAGATGTTTCTGTCTATATAGTCTTCAGTATCCTACTTGCTGGAGAGATGGCGGGAGGGCAAGCAGTGTATGTAAATAACCAAGCAACTGCTGGAAAATCTTGATGGATATGCTATCCATCTCCTCTGCTATTTTCCTTGAACTCTGATTGTGGTTTTGAATTCTTTGAAGACTAAAGGGAAAAGCCTGCATTTGACAACTGAACTAACAGCTCGACTAGGGGAAAAATACTGCTGAAATCTGTCAATGAGTGTTGCTAACATATGTTACCTTTATAGACAGGGAGAAAACTAAACCTAGCAAGTCCTTGGAAAGATGTGTGTGTTGGTTGACAGGTGTGACATCTCAGGAAAACGAGTTAAAGGAACACTGAGCAATGGGTTGTGTCCAGTGAGACTTGATTGGCCACAGAAGACAATTCTGCTCGCTGAGCTATTTCTCTGGTGTCCATGATTCATATCAAATGCCAGGTGAGACTTGCTTCCGATAATAAGGTTGGAGCTCAGTTAACACAGCATAAGATTTTAGTTTTCCATAGCTCAATCAAGCCATCCAGGCACTTCCTGGGGGATTATCCCCAGGATGAGTTAGATAAAAGAGGAGCTGCAAGGGGTTTCTTCCTGAGGCAATGCTTCAAGTAACACACGGCAGAAGCACATACCTATCACTTGCATGAGGACAGGTGCAGCAGGCATTTTTTTTTAGCCAAACCTGTTAGATAGACCAAGTCTGAAGATTGTAAGATAAACTCAGGTACAAGCTGGATGACACACAATCATGGAACAAATGGTTTCAATCACAACCAATGATGGGACACATGTTTTCAGAGTGGGTATTGAACAGGTTCTGTGACGTTGAGCTGTTGATGAGTCCACTCTGCAGTGTAATTGACTATCAAGGTGTTTGTGTGTGTTGATACATTTTCTTGTCTTTGATGCCTATAGTAGACAGCGTCCTGTAAGCATAAGAAAAATAAAATGTATATATTTATTTTGAAAAATATATTTTTATAGAAGATTCTTAAAATTCAGAGTGTTAATTTAACATTGTGTGTGTAGAAACCATAGATGATTTTTCTGTCTTTTGTCTCCAGAAATCGGTTATGTGAGAGCCTTAAAGTGTGAGTGTGTTCCCGCTTCAGATGATCACACTTTTGGGGGGAGTTGGTGAATATTAGTAACAAAATTATATTTATCATGTAATTTTAAATTCCTTAGGTCAGGATTTTCAAAGAAACTCAGAAAGTTCAATTTAAACATCTGTATTCTTTGTGGCCCCGTATGTCCAATTTATCACTTCTATCTCAATGCTTCTCTCTTCAGATATTTATTCATCAATAATTCCACAAGGATCTGAAGTGGATTAAAACAATGGTATGAGGGGCACCTGGGTGACTCAGTGCGTTAAGCCTCTGCCTTCCGCTCAGGTCATGATCCCAGGGTCCTGGGATCGAGCCCCACATCAGGCTCCTTGCTCAGCGGAGAGCCTGCTTCCCCCTCTCTCTGCCTGCCTCTCGGCCTACTTGTGATCTCTGTCTGTCAAATAAATAAATAAATAATCTTTTAAAAAAACAATGGTATGAATAATAAGATAATAATATAGAAATACAAAGTCAAAATTAAATAAATCCCTATTATAAATAAAGGGACAATAGGTTCTAGGGAATTATTTAACATGCATAACAGAACTCAGAATTGGGACCTGAGAGTGCTTGGATCTACACTTCCAATTCTTTAGTCAGACAAGAGCTCTGTGTACCATCAATGACCAATCGCATGGGATATTTTGTGGTTGGAGGACAAGTCAATACATTTTGTATGCCCAGAAGCGACAGCAAGAATTAGATTGGTTTTGAAACTAAGTTTACATGACACCAAAATTAGCAATTAAAAAGTTTTAAAAAATCAGTCTATTTTCTTTTAATTTTTTCAACAATTTTCAGCAAGATAGCTGCTCGATGAATTATCTTAATGGGATGTTTGTGTTTTTATGTAGATCCATTCTGTAATGTTTGCACACACCAAGGAAAAGCATAGTCCACAGGCTATGCATTTCTTTTTTCTGGGCGATTCATCTCTTTGGCAAGCTCGCACAATTGTTTGCAATCTCTCATCATTATGGGGAAGTCATCTATTAAGAACCATCTGCTGAAGAAAATGCCAGTCCCTAATATTACATCTCTGCTGGATCTGTCCATGTTCTTCCCCACTTTGGATTCTACACTAGGCATGGAACCTACTTAAGAAAAAAAAAATATCATATGATCTCCCTGATATGAGGACATGGAGAAGCAACATGGGGGGGTAGGGGGATAGGAGAAGAATAAATGAAACAAGATGGGATTGGGAGGGAGACAAACCATAAATGACTCTTAATCTCACAAAACAAACTGGGGGTTGCTGGGGGGAGGTGGGATTGGGAGAGGGGGTGCGGGCTATGGACATTGGGGAGGGGAGGCGAACCATAAGAGACTATGGACTCTGAAAAACAACCTGAGGGTTTTGAAGGGTCAGGGGTGGGAGGTTGGGGGAACAGGTGGTGGGTGATGGGGAGGGCACGTTTTGCATGGAGCACTGGGTGTTGTGCAAAAAGAATGAATACTGTTACGCTGAAAAAAAAATAAATAAATAAAAAGGGAAAAAAAAAAAAGAAAAAAAAAAGAAAATAAATACTTCTGCACAGCAAAGGAAAACATCAACAATATGAAAAGTCAACCTATGGAGTGGGAGAAAATATTTGCAAACCATATATGTGATAAGGGGTTAATATCTAAAATATACAAAATTTTATACTATCCAATAGTAAAATCCTCCACAAATAAACCAATTAAAAAATGGGCAAAGGACCTATAAACACTTTTCCATAGAAGGCATACAAATAGCGAAGAGGTAGATGCATAGAAAGATGCTTAACATTATTAGTCATCAAATGCAAATCAAAACCACAATGAGATGCCATCTTACATCTGTTAGGATGTCTATTATCAAAAAGCCAAGGCATAACAAATGTTGGTGAGAATGTGGAGAAGAGGGAACCCTTGCACACTGTTAATGGGAACATAAAATGGTAAGCTATTATGGAAAACAATACGCAGTTTCCTCAAGAAGTTAAAAATAGAACTAAGTATGATCCAGTAATCCTACTTCCGATATTGAATCCAAAAGAAATAAAATCAGTATTTGGACAGATATATTTTTATATATATATATATATATATATATATACTTTCATGTTCATTGCAACATAGTTTACAATAATCAAGTTATGGAAATAACCTAAGTGCCAGTTGATGGATGAATGATGAAGAAAATGGGGGACATGTATACAACGGAGTATTATTCAGCCCCAACAAAGAAGGAAATCCTGTCATTTGCAACAACATAGGTGAAACTGGAGGGTGTTCTGTTAAGTGAAAAAAGCCAGACGGAGAAAGACAAATACTGCATGATATCATTTATATGTGGAATCCAAAAGAAATTTGAAAAGTTGAACTTATTGAAAAAATAGAAGGGTGATTGTCAGAGATTGGTGTGGTTGGGGAAAATGAGAGAGGTTGGTGAAGAGGTATAAACTTTCAGTTCTATAGTGAAGATCTGAAGATCTAGTAGTGTATAACTTGATGATAACAGTGGATTATAACTGTATTGTATAATTGAAATTATACAAATTATACAAATATGTTATACAAATTATACAAAATATGCTAAGAGTAGAAACTAAGTGTTCTCATAAAGAAAAAAAAAGAAGAAGAAAAAATATGGAGGTGCTGGATATAGTGATTAACTCTGGAGGGAATCCTTCCACAATGCACACATGTATCAGATCATCATGTTATACACTACTTTCAATATATTACATTTCTGTCAGTTATATGTCAATAGAGCTAAAAAAAGTAAAAATATTTATAGGATTCCTGGGAGGATTAAAGATAAAATATTCACAAAGTGCTTAGAACTATATGTATGCAAATATTACTATCAAAGAAATCAATAAATGAATATTTATACTTAGATTTATGACTATTAGAAAGAAGGAAGGAAGGAAGAAAAGAAAAAAGGAAAGGAAGGAAATCATGCCTTATAGCTAGTTTTTCCAATGATGGAGCTGAGAAAAGGCTCAAAATGGATTCTGCTGTTAGCACTCAAACTCGTGGCTAGTTATCTAGTTCTCCCCTCTTATTTATGCCTATGGGGGGACGAGTTGGGGCTTCCTCAGGAATAGGCTAGCAGAGGAAAACCACCAGGTATGATCCCTCTCTACTTGCCTAACTTCGCCGTAGAACGAATAGAGGATTTTACCCTTTTCGTAAAGGGTATGAACTTGGATTATAGTTTCTTGGTCAATCCAATGAGGAGTTAAATTCAGATGATATTTAAGTTACTACCATCCCTAGTTTATTTATGTATTACTGCCATATCTTTAAAATGTTACTCCCGGGGTGCCTTGATGGCTCATTGGTTTAGGCCTCTGCCTTTGGCTCCGGTCATGATCTCAGGTTCCTGGGACTGAGCACCGCATCGGGCTCTCTGTTGGGTGGAGAGCCTGCTTCCCCCACTCCCCGCACCCATGCCCCCTGCCTGCCTGCCTCTCTGCCTACTTGTGATCTCTGTCAAATAAATAAATAAAATCTTAAAAAAATAAATAAAATGTTACTCCCATGCTTATCATACCCAGGAGCCTCATGGACTCTTGAAGGTTTAAACTATTTGCTCATTTTTGCATGACCAGCACCGACAATACCTAGTATACAGAAAGTGCTCTCTAAGTCTGAATTGCCATGACTCATTTGTGGCTATTTCTAAATCTGCAGACACTGCCATACTTCCTAATTTCTAAAGGTTATGAAGCTGTTCAGCTCTCAGGAAATCAGGCTTTAGTCCAGCTGAAGCTACCTTCTCTATTCAGTCAATGGTTTTGTTGAAAGCTCATTTTAATAAATGTACCAGAGAGGCATTTTTGAATAGGCAAGAGTCATTTGGTTTTGTAAAATGTTGAAGTGGAATAAGTATTAGATGCTTTTGTTATTTCTGCCACTTTGGTTAATGAAGCTGTCTCCTTTACAATATAATTAGAGCAAGAGCAATTCTCTCCCCAAATATAAAGTGACACACACAGGATCTTGTTGCTCGAGTGTCCCTCTGAAGAGTCACAGGAAACCATTCAAACATGGGGCTTGCATACGAGGGTAAATACAGTCAATTAAGAAAATGGTAAGTAATTTCATGAGAGAAATTGCAGCTCTCACTAAAGATGTTCAAATGTTCCTTTTGGATCAAACCACCTTTTATTTTTTAAGACCCGGAGGAAGTTGCTGCATAAACATGTTTTTTTTTTCTCTGGGTGATACATTATTATAGGGCCATGGTAACATTTACGTTTCTAAATGCAAAATCAGAATTTGAGGAGAAAAAAAGTGTGATTAGAGTGATCTCCTTGAGACCAGGACAAAATTAGTCTTTCAAATTCAGTGTTCTGATGCCTCAGAGGGCCAGATAAGTCAACAAAAATCACCAGCTCCCAAGAGAAGCAATTCAGCTCTTCTTCATGGTCTATTAGGCTAGAAACTTTTCTATTAGACAAGACTTTCTTCAGTCTACCTCGTGGAAATTGGTATTATACATAAAGTGTCAACTCCACGACACTGGTTTGGTTCCCATTTTCATCGCCTGACTTTCCTTCCATCCATCCACTGTATCCCCCTAAATGTTTGTTTTCTAGAACAAGCATTTTTTTTTTCCTCCAGGACTTGATACATCTTTCTTAGCCAAAGATGTCTACAAACAGTCAAGAAAATGCGCTTCGTAGAATTGAAACATCTTGACTTTCTCTGAGACACATTGATTTCCTCCACCAGACTGAACGGCTTGAGATCTGTATCAGTCATTCACAGTTTTACTGTAGTTGAAGTATGATGACTTTTTTTTAAAGCCATGAAACAACTTATATTGGGATCTGGCAGAGATCTACACTAAATCTTTAGGCATCTCCGAGTTACTAAAGCAGGATCACACACATAGGATAGATCATGTTTGAATTTGTAAAATGTGTGAGAATTTTAGGTTTGCAGGGTTTTGACATAGGTAGGATCTCATGTTGTTTATAAAGAAGAGGTAGATATCCTAATATCATTCCTCTGCCAAGACTTCCTTCTCCTTCATTCAAAGATGTAGGACACTTTTGGGAAGTACTGAGGTTAGTTAAAAGAGTTTGAGATTTAGCATCTGAGACAATGAGAGTCACATCTCTATTCTGTCATTCACTAGACTTGAGGCTTTTGGCTACCCCTTAATCTACCTAAATCTTGTAAAATGCGGCCAATAATACCTGTGTTCCAGGATGAATGTCAGGGAAAAAAACTGACATTTACATTGCTTGGTTTTTGTATATAGCAGGGGCTAAATAAATGGTTACTATTTACCACATTGTTCTGTAAAATTTTAATATTTGTTTTGGGGAATTCTGTATAATAGATGTTATATTAATTGACTAAAATGAGAAGCATATTGTAATTTATAACAGCCTTTATAGATAAAAAGTTCCTAGAGCTGGGGTGCCTGGGTGGCTCAGTGGGTTAAGCCTCTGCCTTCGGCTCAGATCATGATCTCAGTGTCCTGGGATCAAGCCCCACATCGGGCTCTCTGCTGAGTGCAGAGCCTGCTTCCCTCTCTCTCTGCCTGCCTCTCTGTCTACTTGTGATCTCTCTCTCTCTGTGTCAAATAAATAAATAAAATCTTAAAAAAAAAAGTCCCTAGAGCTATTCAAATTATTCTGAAAGCAGTGTTACTAGATATTTTTACCCTAGTCACCAAAGAAAGGCTATTTAACTCTCACATTTTGGTTTTCCATTCTAGATCTGTAAATTGACATGGCTGTTCCTTCCAGGGCTAGTCAGAGTGGCCCATCACATATGGTAACATTGTTTGTGTATGTTTTATGAAAGAAATACCTTAAGTTGTTAGTTTGGGAAAGGGGAGATGAGACAGCAAGGATGTGCTTGGGAATTACTTAAAAATGAACAGAGTGAGGGGTGCCTGAGTGGCTCAATCAGTTGAATGTCTGACTCTTGATTTCAGCTCAGGTCATGTTCTCAGGGTCTTGAGATTGAGCCCCATGTTGGGCTCAGTGCTCTTAAGCCTGGGTTGGTCGTGCAAGCATGTGTGTGTTATTTTTCCCTTGAGAAATTGCTTGAGAATCCTCTCTCTCCTTCTGTGCCTCCCCTTCCCATACTCTCTCTTCCTCTCTAAAATAAATAAATAAATTTTTAAAAAAAGAAAGAAAGGAAGGAAGGAAGAAAGGAAGGAAGGAGCAGAGTGTGGATAATTTAGGATGCCTAAAGAACAGAATGACTAAATCATTTTAAAGGTTGATGTGTAGGAAGTAGAGGGACACTTATCGAGACAAGAACCAATGGGAGGTTCATTGCACAAAGCAGTAAAATGGTAGGGGTGGAAGTGGTAAAAACATGTTGTGTGGAGTTTTTTTAGCCCTCAGTTGGTCAGACTGTGGGAGGGTAAACAGATTGAAGACCCAGTTTGCTTATCGACAGAATAGCTGGAAGAAAATTACATGAAAATGAGAAAAGACTTTTTGGGTCATTTTGCTACATTTAAAGTGAAAACTTTAGACACAACGCTGACAGAGAACAAACTTTAATTAAGCCTGGGTTGTTTGTGTGAGTGTTTGTGTGTTATTTTTCCCCTGAGGGATTCTTCTTTAAAGACACAATAGTCCATCTGAATTATTTTTTTATTGGATTTTGTGTAATTTCCCCACTCACTTCAGCAATGGTGTTATCGATGCAGTTGGCGCTGGTTTCTAAGAGCCCTCTTTGACTTATATCATGACCTCATTGGCATTTAGTACCAACACGAAGAAAATTCCTCTTTTATAGGCAAAGTATCTGCAAAATCTAGGGTGCTCGGTATTGAACACAATGGCTAGTATTTTGAATTTTCTGGTATGGAAGTATCAAATGTGCCCAATATTTTTGTTGAAACTGTGTGGTACAACTATGACCTCAGTTACAGTTTTTTGTTTTTTTTTTGTTTTTTTTTTTTTAACAAAAAGCCAAGAGAAAACCAGACAAGATGGAGGTCACAATGGAAGTTTCCTGTGTTGGAAAACCTCCCTCTTCCTAACCAGAGCTCTGTTGAGGTATTGGTGGGGGAGTGGCTTCGGAAACAGAGGAGGTGCGGGAAGGAGAAACGCCTTGTTAAAAAGACTGAGGGGGACTGCCCGTTGACCTGGGCTGGAAGGATCCAGAGATGGAGTGATAATTCCCTCTGTGGCCCTTGTGCTTCTGGCATATTGGCAAGGACAAATTACGCTTTTTGAAAGATTTGGGAGGGATGGCCAGAATCACTTAATGTATCCCAGCTCTAGTTATGAATATGTTACCAACAAACTCACTATATGACCTGAGGCTAGTAATTCATCTCTAAATGGAGGGAGTCCAATTAAAATGATCACTGAAGACCTTTTCAGGCATTTTGGTTGTCGTTAATATTAATTCTGTTCAATGAATGACACAGAACTGTTGTGACTTGAGAGAAAAGTCAGGGACTTTGGTAGAAAATAGTCAAAGGCAAAATTTGCACATATGATCCTCAGATATTCAGATTTTAGAATGTGAAGGAAAACACCAGAAGCCTTCCACTTTGCTCTGAAGTCCTGCTGCGTTAGAAGCTGTTGGACAGTATGTCTGTTGTCTGGCTTTTCATCTTCCCCACTCCACTATTTGCTTTGGAAAATTCACTTTAAGGAAGGCCAGAATTTGCACTTATAACGCAAGGGAGATGAGAAGTAGGTGACCATTTCTTCTCAGAAGCTGGGAGGGCAGAGACAACAGAAATTACTTTTGGAAGCTGCAGGCCTATTATCTTGGCCCTAGAGCTTCATAATTCTGATGCTGGATACATATAACGACCTCTACTGACAAGGTCGCACTGAGCCACTGATCTTTGGATTCTTTGTAATGTGTTTGCTGTTTTCAGAAAGACAAATTGTAGTTTAAAAGAACTTAACTTTGGACCATTGGTATTTATTGAGAAGACCTTACTGGGTCTCAGTAAGAAGACCTTACTGGGGGAAATATGGTCTTAGGAGCGATTAGCCCATATTTATTGCTGAAGGTAATATACTGTGCTTTTCCATCTTGATTTACAGAGAAATGTGGAGTAATTTTTTACTAAGCAAGGAATCTTCCTCTTGCCTGTTCAAATAATGTTTCACCTTTGTTTTCCAAAATAATTTTAAGATTTAGAAAGTTTTTTCTCAAGACTTTTCTCATCTGTATGGCATTATTAATTTCAATTAAAAATTATTTAAGAAGTTAAATCCAAATTCCAAGCCTGATTTATTACTGTTTCTACCTCTGGATAGCCATCTTGCCTTAGGTAATTCCCTCATTGGATGTAGCCTCAAGATGTTTTCTACAACCCTAGATTCACTGTCTGCTAATGAAAAGTGCAATCAGAGAACTGGTTGTTTGTTCTGCAAATTCCAAACCAGCAGAATAGTTACCTTCAATTAACTGAGTATAGACAGAACCATGTGATTATTTCTTCAGTGTGTCCATCATCATTAAGGCTCAGACTATTAAAAAGCAAATGGCACCTATAGGCTACGGTGTGCATGTTCATGGTAGGGCAAAGGGGAGATAGGAATGGATTTGAACCTTTCAGGGCAGTCTCACCTTCTCTTTCACAAATTATTTTTCCCCTCTACTTTTAAGACCTGCCTTTACAATTTTAGTGAGAACTAAAGGGTCTACTTTAATTCTTGATATTAAATGTCAAAGAACACGAGTGGTCCTTTGCAGAAGTTACAGGGGTCGTTTTCTGAGGTAAATTTTAATAAAAATGTGATCTGGATTTTAAATACTTAGTCCAGTGAAGTAAATAACTTGTTAAAATTTAGGCACTCAATGGTGCATTTGTTCATCAACAAATTATGAAGTGTCTACTCTGAGCCCACCTAGCCCTTAAAGCAACAGGAATTCCCACATAATTCTTACAGCTGGGTTCATTATTTTGGATGACTTACCACAGGTGCTTTACCAGATTGCACAAAGACTTCAGTTCTTCATTCATTTTGCTTCAAGTTAGAAGGTTAGAAAAATATGATGCCACATTAACCTTCAAGTGACCATAGGCCTTATTTAATTTGGAAGTGCAAGAACCAGGATTCTTTTATTTTTTTAAGATTTTATTTTATTTTTTATTAAGATTTTATTTATTTGTTTGAGACACAGAATGGGAGTGGGAGAGAGAGAGCATGAGAGGGGGGAGGATCAGAGGGAGGAGCAGACTTCCCACTGAGCAAGGAGTCCAATGTGGGACTCAATCCTGGGACTCCAGGATCATGATCTGAGCTGAAGGCAGTAGCTTAACTGACTGAGCCACCCAGGCATCCCAATGAGCCAGAATTCTATTCAGAGATACTTGCCAAAATAGGCAAGGTAAGTGGTGCCTGGGTGACTCAGGAGGTTAAGCGTCTGCTTTCAGCTCAGGTCATGATCCCAGGGTCCTGGGATGGAGCCCTGCATTTGGCTCCCTGCTCAGTGAGGATCCTGCTCCTCCCTCTCCCTCTGCCCCACCCCCACTCTTGCTCCATCTCTCGTTTTCTGTCTCTCTCAAATAAATAAATAAATAAACTCTTTAAACAACAACAAGACAAAATAGGCAGAGGGGAACCCAGATCACACTTAACAGGGGTTATACAGCTGTACAGATAGGGGGTTACAAATAGGAAAAGGAACAATAACATTAGAAGTAGGAGTATCTTCACAATGTAAAGGAAGTAAGAGCAAGTGATTCAGGATTTTTAATTTTGCCCAATTTTTTAAGCAAAAATATTTTGCTTAATATCCACTTTTTAATGACTATTAATACCTTCTAAATCCACTGCTAAAAGTGGTAGCCTGGAGATTTAAAATCATGTCTAGGGTATGTTCTGGGTCCCTTGCAACCCAGTGTATTAGTTTCTTGTGGCTGGCTGTAACCATAATCACCACAGATCATGGCTTCAAACAACAGACATTTTGTCTCTCAAAACTCAGAATGCTAGAAGTTGAAATCAGTTTCACCGGGGTGAAAGCAAGGTGTCAGTCGGGCTGTGCTCGCTTTGGAGGCTCAGGGTGGCTTCTGGTGCTTGCTGTCTTTGCTTGTGGCTCTATTGTTCATTTCTGTTCTGTGATCACACTGCTGCCTCCTTGGTGTGGGAAACATCTTCAAGGCAATCCTAGACCCATGTTGAAGGATCTAGGCCATTAAGTGTCCTGTGGAGGAGGAAAAGGGTAGGAAGGGGACAAGGGAGAGAAAGAGAGAAGAGGGAAAGAGAGGACAGGGAGGAGTAAGACCCATGAGAGAGATGAGAAAATGTACAAGGCACAGCAGATTTCCATACTTAGACCAGAAATTTTAGCCAATTTTAAACATTTTATTTATTTATTTTAGAAAGAGAGAGAGTGCAGAGCACAAGCAGTGGGAGGGGCAGAGGCAGAGGGAGAGAGAGAATCTCAGGCAGACTCCCCGTTGAACGTGGACCCTGATCGAGGCTCAATCTCATGCCCTGAGGTCGTGACCTGAGCTGAAATCGTGAGTCAGACACTTAACCGACTGAGACACTGAGGCACCACTTTTATAGCCATTTTGATGGAATTGATCATATGTTTATAATCAAACAGTAACTAAATATTATAATACAGTATATGAACATTAAATAAGCATTATTCATGTGGAATTATGTGTCTAAGTAATTCTGTAGAAACAATGGACACAGCCTTAGTAGAAGAGTAAAATGTCATCTCTTCTCTGATACTGGTTTTGAGTTCTCTGTGTAGGATTACTCATCCCATCTTGTTGGCTCCCAGAGGAGAGCCCACGTTCACTTGCAGTGTCGCTCGGACTGTGTGTTGCCCACTTTTCTGTCCAGTAGATTGTGAGCTTTGTAAGAAGAGGAACCTTGTCCACATAACTTCTATTTAATGAGAACTTGATATGTGCAAACCACTTTATGTGTATTTAATATTTAAATAATCCCCCAAGGCAAAGATTTTGTTCCCATTTTAAAGACGATAAAACCAAAGCAAAGAAAGTTATCAATTGTCAAGTCGCAGAGAGGGAGAGAGAGGTAGAGCTGAGATTTGGAAGTAATGGTCAATGGTCTGATTCCCAAACCTTTACTCTTACATCATCTAATACATTATGCTACCCTGCACCACACATAGTACGATAGTTCAGTTCCTTGAATTGGTAGTGGTCAAATTCTTTCAAAATCCAACAAGTAAATTATATGTATGAAAAGCAATCTTTTTTTTTTTTAGCTGCAGTTTTGTTTTGTTTTTAGGATTTATTTTTAAGAAGGTTATTGCCTTATTCTTTAGATTATGTTTCTTTCCAACTCAGGAAAAGTGTGGAATACCTCTAATTAGGTAATCAAAAATGTAAGCTTAAAATGTTATGATAGCCTCAAACTTCAGTTTCCATTGATGTTAGAGGGGGAGGAGGAAAGGTAAAAAGGTCTTATTTTGAGCTTATTTTCCTAATAGATGTAATTTATTTTGCAGAACTCACAAGTGCACTCAGAAGGCCAGGATGTAAATGCCATCTACATCATGAATAAAAAGAAGTAGACGCAGTGGATTTCGTGCAAGAACTGAGCCACCATACTGCATTCATTGATGTATTCAAGAAACATTTATTGGATGCCAATCTGTTTAGTTATATTTTTTTCAATATTTTATTTCTTTCTTTGACAGAGAGAGAGAGAGAGAGAACATGAGAGCAGGGTGAGAGCAGAGGGAGAAGCAGACTCCCCACTGAGTAGGGACCCCGGTGTGGGACTCCATCTGAGGACCCTGGGATCATGACCTGAGTTGAAGGCAGACGCTTAACCTACTGAGCCACCCAGATGCCCTCTGTTTAGAATTCTTCACAAGAGGGGCGCCTGGGTGGCTCAGTGGGTTAAGCCGCTGCCTTCAGCTCAGGTCATGATCTCGAGGTCCTGGGATCGAGTCCCGCATCGGGCTCTCTGCTCAGCGGAGAGCCTGCTTCCCTTCCTCTCTCTCTTCCTGCCTCTCTTGTGATTTCTCTCTGTCAAATAAATAAATCTTTAAAAAAAAAAGAATTCTTCATAAGAAACTCAGAATGTAAGCTGCTGAATGGTATCTCTGCTTACCTTTGAACCATCAGGAAATCTGGGAGTGTCACTCCATAGTTTGAACTTTGGTGATTTTTTGGATAGCTTCTTTCTTTTTCTTTTCTTTCTTTCTTTTTTTAAGATTTTTTTTTTTATGGTTGAATGATGAGTAGGTGTGTACCACATCTTCTTTATACCCATTCATCCATCAATGGACGTTTAGATTCTTTCCATGTATTGGCTGTTGTAAATAATATAACACAAACATACATCTTTTCAAATAAGTGTTCTTGTTTTCTTGATATAAATACCCAGAAGTGGAATGGCTGTAATATGTGGTAGTTTGATTTTTAATTTTTTGAGGAATTTCCACACTGTTTTCCATAGTGGTTGCACCGATTTACATTCCCAGTAGTGGTGTGCAGTTTTTCTTTTTTCCACATCCTTGCTAACACTTATTTCTTATCTTTCTGTTAAAAGCCATTCTCACGGGTGTGAGGTGCTATCTCACTGTGAGGACTCCTGCATTCTTTTTTTTTTTTTTTTTTTTTAAGATTTATGTATTCATTTTAGAGAGAGGGAAAGAGAGCTCGCATATGCATGAGTGGGGGGAGGGGCAGAGGGAGAGAATTCTCAAACAGACTCCCTGCTGAGTGCAGAGCCTGACCCAGAACTAGATCTCAGGACCCTGAGATCACAGCCAGACTTCATCACCTGAGCTCAAACCAAGTGTTGGACACTCAACCGAGTCACCCACACACCCTAAAACCCCTGCATTCTTTTTTTTTTTTAAGATTTTTATTTATTTATTTATTTGACAGAGAGAGAGATCATAAGTAGGCAGAGAGCAGGCAGAGAGAGAGGGGGAAGCAGGCTCCCTGTTGAGCAGAGAGCCTGATGTGGGGCTTGATCCCAGGACCCTGAGATCATGACCTGAGCCGAAAGCAGAAGCTTAACCCACTGAGCCACCCAGGTGCCCAAACTCCTGCATTCTTGAGTTATATCATTCCCTTGCTTTCATTTTTTCTCATTACATTCTTTCTAGCCAAGATTCTTTGGAGAACAGCCTGTAGTCACCCTACCTGTATCCTTCCTTCCCACTGCACTCTGGTGCTCACCCCACTGACTTACACAGCTTTGCCCAAAGTGCCCCCTGGCTAAACCCAGTGGATTTTTCTACCCTTTCCTCTTAGGCTCCTATTAATAAGGTAGTTTCTGAAAATACTCTAATATATTAATAGAATTTTTCTTTGATCTTCCCTTACCTCAAACTTCTCCTGTAGGTGATGATGCCAATGGTTCATGTGTAGTTCATGGTGAAGACACTTCCTGTGTGATCCGTTCATGTTTTCCATTTTAACTATTATCTATATTAATCCTTCCCAAATCCCTATATATATTTGTGAAATTTCCTCTAAAGTGCAGATTCATGCCGATTCTTTCTGGATATATACATTTGGATGTTTCTTGAACACTTTAAAATGAACCATTCTGATAGGATCACTCACATGCTTTTTATAACTGGGACTTCCTCCTGTGTTTCTGATCACAGGAAACAGTAACACCATCTACTCACTTATCCAGACCAGAAACCTGGAGTCCCTCTAGATCCTTTGCTTCACCATCCTCTCTATTTCACTACCTAAATGCATCTTACGTTCAGCCCATTCTCTGTGTTTCCGTATGTATTTTTCAAATATGTTTCTCCAGCATCCAGTTTCGCCCCTATCAATCCTATCATTCCTGTTGTTGCTAGAGTAATTTATCTGACAACACTCTTCACTCCTTCATTTGCTTCATTTATTTGTATCATGTTTTTAGTAACCCCAGTTTAACACACTGACACTTGAGTGCTCTCTTAGAATCAAGCCCTTTTGGTACCCTGTAGCACAAGCATGATTATGTCACTTCCTAAGACCCTCTAATGCATTCTGATGACAGCTAGGACGAAAATTTAAAATCATTTATGACCCTCAAGCACCTGCTGCTCCCCCTGCTTGTTTTTCAACCTAATTTTGAACCACTGCCATCTTGTTCTCCACATAGATCATCAGTTTGTGGGACCTGCTATGCTGCTTCCTGCCTCAGGGCCCTTGTATGTGCTATTCCCCCATTGCTACTCCCTCCCCTCCTTCTTACCCTGGAACACATATACATTTAAATGAAAATAAAATGAAGATCTGTTTTTGATGTTATTCTAGGATCTCAGAGAACTATGTCCCTTTCCTTCAGAGGACTTGCTTCAGTTTGTAACTAGATAATCATAAATGCAGTAATTTGACTAATGGCTATCTTCCTTAGTTCCCTGTTAGGCAAAAACAATGACAGTTTTGCTTATCATAGCAACTGTGCATCAGTTCTGTGCACATAGTAGGCACTTAATACATGTTAATTAAATGTTCTTTTTAGCATTTCTGATGTTTTTAGGTGACCTTCTTTTTCCCCCCAGAGAATCATCTTCAGTAGACCCTCATTTATCTAGAAGAAATGGCAAATGGGGTTTTTTGATTGTAAAGAAATCTTGATCTCTCTTAAAACAAGCAACACACACACTCTGCGAGAAGGAAAGTACATGTGGGGAAGGCAGATGTTTTCACTGAAGTTTTAATTTCATTTGGGATTTTCTCACAGGAGGAATGTGTTTCCCCTACCATACTTGGTTCTGAGGCATTAACTACCACCATCCCTCTTTATATTTTGTGCCAAGAGGAAAACATTCCCTTCCTCTATTTACTCTTAACCCTGTTGACATTTTCCCCCTAAAAAGCATTTTCTCTGTAATATGGAAAAACTGAGGTAAATATTGCAGCTCCCAAGGAACAGACGGGTTGCTGAGCATAGTCTCACTCTGTGTGAGGATGGCAGATTTGTTTCCCCTCTCACCACATCTCTCATCCATTGGTAGTGGCTGTCTGGAGACATGTGTGAGAGGGAATCTGAGGGCATGGCCAGTCTTGGTGGGAAAGTGCCCTGTGACTAATTCATTCAACACATACTTATTGAGTGCGTGTTATATAATTAGCAGACTGGCCAGGGGCGTGGGAGGAGAGAGAGTCAGCAAGCCGACCAATCTTTCTCTACACACGAAGGACTGATACAGTTTTATAAGCATCTTGCTTATTTTCTTTCTCCCCTTACTCAAAGCTTATCCATCACTTGCATGACTTTTGGGCATCATTTTGACTTGCTGATTTCAGAAGCAGGGCTAATAGAGAATTTTGTTTTGTCACTGGACAGGAATCAAAAACTCTTTCCTCATAAAACCCCCCAAATTTTCATGACTTAAGCCACACATACATTCACTTTCCTCCTTTTTTTCTACCTTCCTCCTTACTCCCGTCTATCCTTCTCTCTTTCTATTGTTTTTTTAAAAAAGATTTTATGTATTCAAGAAAGAGTGTGCAAGTGGGAGTGGCAAAGGGAGAGGGAGAAGCAGGTTCCCCACTGAGCAGGGAGCCCAGAAGCAGGGCTTGATCCCAGCTGGGGTCCTGGGATCAATACCGGAGCCAAAGGCAGATGCTGAACCCTAGGTACCCCTCTTTCCTTCTCCTTACCCCTGACCCCTGTCCTTCCTTCCCTCCTCCCCCCCCCATACCCTTTCTTCTTTCCCTCATTCTCTTTTCTTCTCTTTTTCTCTTTCTTTCTCTCTTTTGCTTTCTTTTTTGAGAGATTTACTTTGCTCCCATCTAATTTTTACTGACAGGTCCATGAACTCTCTGGGGCCCCTGTAAATAGTCTGGCCCTTAATTCTTGAGCTATGGTAGAGACTGCTAGCTGTTTGTCCAACATTTCATTTTTTTTTCTTTCTTAATGGCCACTAACTGGTCACTGGGTAAGATACACATTGGATACTTTTCCCCTTCCTGTAGGATACATGGTGTGGGATGGAGGATGCAGGATGTGATGGCTGGAATTTCAGGAATCATTTGTGACTTGGAGGCTAGAAGTCATGAAGGTAGAGCAGAAAGATAGATAGGCCCCTGGTCTCTGCTGAACCTAATAGAGCTACCCTTCAAGCAAGTAAAACAATAAAGTCGTAATATGTTTAAGCTTCTATAGTCTGGTTTCTATTATTTGAAGCTAAATGTAATTCCTAGCAGTACATGGGTTATTCAGCTCTGGTTTCTCCTGGATTCTTTTATTATATGCTAATTCATGTGATACCTTTTTCTTTTTCTTTTACTTTCAAGAAGGAATCTCACATCCACTTTTCTCTAAGACCGTGTACTCTCCATGAAGGCACAAAATGTGACTATTCCACAGTTTTTCCTTTGTCTAATGCATTGCCTGACATGGAGTAGTTGGCTAAATAAATAACTGATGTGTAAATGCATTAGTAATAACACATACTTTCTTCAAATACAAGTTATATTAAAAAGAATTAGCAATTGTAAAATGATCAGAGAGCCAATCTCTCGGTGTTTAATTGAATATCCTGCTTACCTAAAGGCCAATAAATACTATATGTAGTTGTAGGTTTTTTGGAATAAGGAAAAAAATAATGTTTAACATTAAAACACAGTATAGTTGTGGGACCCCTGGGTGGCTCAGTCAGTTAAGCATCTGTCTCGTGGTTTCAGTTCAGATCATGATCTTATGGGTCTTGGAACTGAGCCCTGTGTCCAGCTCTGCGCTTATCAGGGAATGTGAAGATTCTTTCCTTCTGCCCCTCCCCCAACTCACGCATGCGTGCACTCTTTCTTTAAAATAAATAAATCTTTAAAAAAAAAACACAATATAGTTTGACATTTGATAATTTGTAAGAAATTTGAATTTGATATTTATGAACTTAACTATAATAATAATAACATTTCTTTAATGTGCCTTCACTTAAGAGCATTCCACACTCTTCATGGCTTAGAAAAAGAAAGCATATTAAAACTTTCCCACAATGTACACCTGTACTTTTTAGCTTTAATCTTTGCTGAATGCTTCCTACATATTGAACTCAGTTACAATTGCTTTACATGCACTGGCAGTTGTAATCTTACCAACGAAGCAAGAACTATGTTTTTCCCACTCTATAGTTGAGAAAAAGAAGTTACAGAAAGCTTAGGTAACTTGCTGGTCTTTATATTGTATTTGATATTTTTAGGAATGTGTATATTCAGTCATATGTTTATCCATTTGTCAAACACAAATTATTGTCTGTTTGCTTATTGAATTTTTTGACTTGGAGGCTAGAAGTCATGAAGGTAGAACACTACCTGCCGGACACTGTGCTAAGCTCTGGGGAAGTAGAAATATTTCGTTTCCTCCATTAAGATATATATATAGTACAGTGCAGCATGTACTTTGATAGAGAGTATACCTGAGCTATCCATCTCAATGAGTTTGGGTAGAGGAAAGGAGAGATCCCAGAGGCTTCCAGGAAACAGGGCAATGTTAGAAAATTACAAGACTTTCAGATTTGGCCAGATAAAGAACAGGGAGAATGGAGTGTTCCATACCAAGGACAGAGTGTGTAAAAACATGAAGGTAATGAAGCATGGCTTATTCCAGAAAACAAAATGTAATGAATGTGGTGGAGGTACAGCCTGGAGTGGACAAAATGGAGAGACATGTGACTCTCAAAGGCGATCAGGAGTGGCCAGGTCATTGAGGGCTTCCTTCACCCAAGAGAGCTCAGATATTATTTTATTTGTACCAACGAAACCAAAAAAAAAGAGTGCTGTAGTTACCTATCTAGTTCAGTAGCATAACTACCTGCAGTGTGGAGAATAGCACAGAATAACTCCTGAAGACTCAGGTAAGGGTGAATGAATTAGGATCCCGCCATATTGTTTGAATTCAAATTTAATTGAAACAAGATCTCCTGTAAATTTTGAAAGTCGATCCCCATTTAATTCTGAAAGTTTTTTTTTTAATTTATTTATTTTTTCAGTGTAACAGTATTCATTGTTTTTGCACAACACCCAGTGCTCCATGCAAAACGTGCCCTCCCTATTACCAACCACCTGTTCCCCCAGCCTCCCACCCCTGACCCTTCAAAACCCTCAGGTTGTTTTTCAGAGTCCATAGTCTCTAATGGTTCGCCTCCCCTTCCAATTTTTTTTTTTTATAAACATATAATGTATTTTTATCCCCAGGGGTACAGGTCTGTGAATCGCCAGGTTTGCACACTTCACAGCACTCACGATAGCACATACCCTCCCCAATGTCCATAACCCCCTCCCCCTCTCCCAACCCCACCTCCCCCCAGCAACCCCCAGTTTGTTTTGTGAGATTAAGAGTCATTTATGGTTTGTCTCCCTCCCAATCCCATCTTGTTTCACTTATTCTTCTCCTATCCCCCTAACCCCCCATGTTGCTTCTCCATGTCCTCATATCAGGGAGATCATATGATAGTTGTCTTTCTCCGATTGACTCATTTCACTAAGCATGATACCCTCTAGTTCCATCCACGTCATCGCAAATGGCAAGATTTCATTTCTTTTGATGGCTGCATAGTATTCCATTGTGTATATATACCACTCTTCTTTATCCATTCATCTGTTGATGGGCATCTAGGTTCTTTCCATAGTTTGGCTATTGTAGACATTGCTGCTATAAACATTCGGGTACACGTGCCCCTTCAGATCACTATGTTTGTATCTTTAGGGTAAATACCCAGTAGTGCAATTGCTGGGTCATAGGGTAGTTCTATTTTCAACATTTTGAGGAACCTCCATGCTGTTTTCCAGAGTGGTTGCACCAGTTTGCATTCCCACCAACAGTGGAGGAGGGTTCCCCTTTCTCCACATCCTCGCCAGCATCTGTCATTTCCTGACTTGTTAATTTTAGCCATTCTGACTGGTGTGAGGTGATATCTCATTATGGTTTTGATTTGTATTTCCCTGATGCTGAGTGATGTGGCGCACTTTTTCATGTGTCTGTTGGCCATCTGGATGTCTTCTTTGCAGAAATGTCTGTTCATGTCCTCTGCCCATTTCTTGATTGGATTGTTTGTTCTTTGGGTGTTGAGTTTGCTAAGTTCCTTATAGATTTTGGATACTAGCCCTTTATCTGATGTGTTGTTTGCAAATATCTTCTCCCATTCTGTCAGTTGTCTTTTGGTTTTGTTAACTGTTTCCTTTGCTGTGCAAAAGCTTTTGATCCTGATGAAATCCCAATAGTTCATTTTTGCCCTTGCTTCCCTTGCTTTTGCCGTTGTTCCTAGGAAGATGTTGCTGCGGCTGAGGTCGAAGAGGTTGCTGCCTGCATTCTCTTCAAGGATTTTGATGGATTCCTTTCTCACATTGAGGTCCTTCATGCATTTTGAGTCTATTTTCGTGTGTGGTGTAAGGAAGTGGTCCAATTTCATTTTTCTGCATGTGGCTGTCCAATTTTCCCAGCACCATTTCTTGAAGAGGCTGTCTTTTTTCCATTGGACATTCTTTCCTGCTTTGTCGAAGATGAGTTGATCATAGAGTTGAGGGTCTATTTCTGGGCTCTCTATTCTGTTCCATTGATCTGTGTCTGTTTTTGTGCCAGTACCATGCTGTCTTGATGATGACAGCTTTGTAATAGAGCTTGAAGTCCGGAATTGTGATGCCACCAACTTTGGCTTTCTTTTTCAATATTCCTTTGGCTATTCGAGGTCTTTTCTGGTTCCATCCAAATTTAGGATTATTTGTTCCATTTCTTTAAAAAAATGGATGGTATTTTGATAGGGATTGCATTAAATGTGTAGATTGCTTTAGGTAGCATGGACATTTTCACAATATTTATTCCTCCAATCCAGGAGCATGGAACATTTTTCCATTTCTTTGTGTCTTCCTCAATTTCTTTCATGAGTACTTTATAATTTTCTGCGTATAGATTCTTAACCTCTTTGGTTAGGTTTATTCCTAGGTATCTTATAGTTTTGGGTGCAATTGTAAATGGGATTGACTCCTTAATTTCTCTTTCTTCTGTCTTGTTGTTGGTGTACAGAAATGCAACTGATTTCTGTGCATTGATTTTATATCCTGACACTTTACTGAATTCCTGTACAAGTTCTAGCAGTTTTGGAGTGGAGTCTTTTGGGTTTTCCACATATAGTATCATATCATCTGCGAAGAGTGATAGTTTGACTTCTTTGCCAATTTGGATGCTTTTAATTTCCTTTTGTTGTCTGATTGCTGAGGCTAGGACTTCTAGTACTATGTTGAATAACAGTGGTGATAATGGACATCCCTGCAGTGTTCCTGACCTTACTGGAAAAGTTCTCAGTTTTTCTCCATTGAGAATGATATTTGCAGTGGGTTTTTCATAGATGGCTTTGATAATATTGAGGTATGTGCCCTCTATCCCTACACTTGGAAGAGTTTTCATCAGGAAGGGATGCTGTACTTTGTCAAATGCCTTTTCAGCATCTATTGAGAGTATCATATGGTTCTTGTTCTTTCTTTTATTAATGTGTTGTATCACATTGATTGATTTGCGGTTGTTGAACCAACCTTGCAGCCCTGGAATAAATCCCACTTGGTCGTGGTGAATAATCCTTTTAATGTACTGTTGAATCCTATTGGCTAGTATTTTGGCGAGAATTTTTGCATCTGTGTTCATCAAGGATATTGGTTTGTAGTTCTCTTTTTTGGTGGGATCCTTGTCTGGTTTTGGGATCAAGATGATGCTGGCCTCATAAAATGAGTTTGGAAGTTTTCCTTCCATTTCTATTTTTTGGAACAGTTTCAGGAGAGTAGGAATTAGTTCTTCTTTAAATGTTTGGTAGAATTCCCCTGGGAAGCCGTCTGGCCCTGGGCTTTTGTTTGTTTGGAGATTTTTGATGACTGTTTCAATCTCCTTACTGGTTATGGGCCTGTTCAGGTTTTCTATTTCTTCCTGGTTCAGTTGTGGTAGTTTATATGTCTCTAGGAATGCATCCATTTCTTCCAGATTGTCAAATTTGTTGGTGTAGAGTTGCTCATAGTATTTTCTTATAATTGTCTGTATTTCTTTGGTGTTAGTTGTGATCTCTCCTCTTCCATTCATGATTTTATTTATTTGGGTCCTTTTTCTTTTCTTTTTGATAAGTCTGGCCAAGGGTTTATCAGTCTTATTAATTCTTTCAAAGAACCAGCTCCTAGTTTCATTGATTCTATTGTTTTGGTTTCTGTTTCATTGATTTCTGCTCTGATCTTTATGATTTCTCTTCTCCTGCTGGGTTTAGGGTTTCTTTCTTGTTCTTTCTCCAGCTCCTTTACGTGTAGGGTTAGGTTGTGTACTTGAGACCTTTCTTGTTTCTTGAGAAAGGCTTGTACTGCTATATATTTTCCTCTCAGGACTGCCTTTGCTGTGTCCCACAGATTTTGAACCATTGTGTTTTCATTATCATTTTTTTCCATGAATTTTTTCCAATTCTTCTTTAATTTCCTGGTTGACCCATTCATTCTTTAGAAGGATGCTGTTTAGTCTCCATGTATTTGGGTTCTTTCCAGCTTTCCTCTTGTGATTGAGTTCTAGCTTCAGAGCATTATGGTCTGAAAATATGCAGGGAATGATCCTAATCTTTTGATACTGGTTGAGACCTGATTTGTGACCCAGGAGGTGATCTATTCTGGGGAAGGTTCCATGTGCACTAGAGAAGAATGTGTATTCTGTTGCTTTGGGATGAAATGTTCTGAATATATCTGTGATGTCCATCTGGTCCAGTGTGTCATTTAAGGCCTTTATTTCCTTGTTGATCTTTTGCTTGGATGATCTGTCCATTTCAGTGAGGGGAGTGTTAAAGTCCCCTACTATTATTGTATTATTATTGATGTGTTTCTTTGATTTTGTTATTAATTGGTTGATATAGTTGGCTGCTCCCACGTTAGGGGCATAGATATTTAAAATGGTTAGATCTTCTTGTTGGACAGACGCTTTGAATAGGATATAGTGTCCTTCCTCATCTCTTATTATAGTCTTTGGCTTAAAATCTAATTGATCTGATATAAGGATTGCCACCCCAGCTTTCTTCTGATGCCGACTAACATGGTAAATTTTTCCACCCCCTCACTTTAAATCTGGAGGTATCTTCGTGTCTAAAATGAGTTTCTTGTAGGCAACATATTGATGGGTTTTGTTTTTTTATCCATTCTGATACCCTGTGTCTTTTGATTGGGGCATTTAGTCCATTAACATTCAGGGTAACTATTGAGAGATATGAATTTAGTGCCATTATTAACCTGTAAGATGACTGTTACTGTATATTGTCTCTATACCTTTCTGATCTACTACTTTTAGGCTCTCTCTTTGCTTAGAGGACCCCTTTCAATATTTCCTGGAGAGCTGGTTTGGTGTTTGCAAATTCTTTCAGTTTTTGTTTGTCCTGGAAGCTTTTTATCTCTCCTTCTATTTCCAATGATAGCCTAGCTGGATAGAGTATTCTTGGCTGCATGTTTTTCTCGTTGAGTGCTCTGAATATATCATGCCAGCTCTTTCTGGCCTGCCAGGTCTCTGTGGATAAGTCTGCTGCCAATCTAATATTTTTACCATTGTACATTACAGACTTCTTTTCCTGGGCTGCTTTCAGGATTTTCTCTTTGTCACTAAGACTTGTAAATTTTACTGTTAGGTGACAGGGTGTGGATCTATTCTTGTTGACTTTGAGGGGGGTTCTCTGCATCTCCTGGATTTTGATGCTTGTTCCCTTTGCCATATTAGGGAAATTCTCTCCAATAATTCTCTCCAATAGACCTTCTGCCCCCTCTCTGTTTCTTCTTCTTCTGGAATCCCAATTATTCTAATGTTGTTTCGTCTTATGGTGTCACTTATCTCTCGAATTCTCCCCTCATGGTCCAATAGCTGTTTGTGCCTCTTTTGCTTGGCTTCTTTATTCTCTGTCATTTGGTCTTGTATATCACTAATTATTTCTTCTGCCTCATTGATCCTAGCAGTGAGAGCCTCCATTTTTGATTGCATCTCAGTAATAGCTTTTTTGATTTCTACTTGGTTAGATTTTAGTTCTTTAATTTCTCCAGAAAGGGCTTTTATATCTCCAGAGAGGGTTTCTCTAATATCTTCCATGCCTTTTTCGAGCCCGGCTAGAACATTCAGAATCGTCATTCTGAACTCTTGATCTGACATATTACCAATGTCAGTGTTGATTAGGTCCCTAGCCTTCGGTACTGTCTCTTGTTCTTTCGTTTGTGGTGATTTTTTCCACCTTGTCATTTTGTCCAGATAAGAGGATATGAAGGATCCAATAAAATACTAAAAGGGTGGCAAAGACCCCAGAAAAATGCGCTGTAACCAAATCAGAAGAGACCCCAGTTTGGGGGGGGGGGAGAAAGGGGATAAAAAGAGGTTCAGAAAAAAAAAAGAAAAAAATTTAAAAAATAAAACAAATAAAGAAAAAATATAAAAAAGAAAGAAAAAATATATGTATTTAGATAAACTTTCAGAAAGTGGTCGATTTTCTGTTTCTAGAATTGCTGTTCTTCTTCTCTTCGATCTTCCATTGGATTTGTAGGTGTTTGCAATGTTTAGATAAGCTATCGAGCTGATCTCCTGCTACCTGATGTAGTCTCAGCCTGCTACTTCTCCGCCATCTTGACTCCTCTTCTAATTCTGAAAGTTTATAAGCCCATGAAGTATCTGCATTATGGTTGAATATTTCAAATAGGGTCAAATTTCTATTTTCCACCCTAGTGAGGAGAAACAGAGAAGTGTATAATACAAAGTGGGAGATAACTTCAACTAGCTAATTCTGTTTTTGATAATTCTATCTTGATAATTCTATTTTAGGAATTTCTAATATCATGAAAATATATTCCCAGAAAACAAACAGTGCTATGCAGAAACACTGGGAGAGCCTCAGGAAGTGTTCTCCTATTCCACGCTGATCTTGCCTTTCTGTCCATAATCTCCCTCCACTATATTCCATTCTGGGCATTGCCCACTACCTTCTCAAAAAGATGCACAAAACACCTTTTCCACAAACCTTCCAGATGGAAGTATTCTAGTAAAAAATTGCAATCCCCGCATTTTACTCTGCAGAATTTGAAATGAAGAAGAGAAACAGGAGCTATCAAACATATTGGTCAGTGATATCCATCCATGCCTTCCTCTATGTGAATTTGTCATTTTTTATTTGCAGTTTCCAATCCAAAAAGCTCTGAAAAACTGAAGTATTTTCAATGGCTCATTTGTCAGCAATACCTGACTAACTCTGAACGCACGTCACCACAAAATCTGATCCGAGGTGATGAAACGTTATTTTATAATCTGCTTTTCAGTTGGAGTGAAGACTCTCATGCTTTGCTGAAGAAGTATTAATATGTTTGATGCGGCTTGTACGGTCACATAAGACATCAAATATGCACTTTATTGCCTTTTAAAACATTGCCCTTAAAAAATTTATTTTGAGACTTATAGATTCATGTGCAGTTGTAAGAAATAATTGATGCAGTACACCTTTCACCTAATTTCACCCCGTGGTAACATCTGGCATATCTTTAGGACAGTAGTACAACCAAGACATTGACATTGATCCAAGTCATTGACCTTATTTGGGTTTAGTCAGTTTTATATACACTCACTTTCTGGCCTGTGCGTCTGTGTATTTAGTTCCTTGTAACCTTGTCCCATGTAGGTTTGCATGACCATCACCACAGTTGGAGGTGGAAGAGTTCATCCCACGGATCTTTCAGGGCTACCCTGTTAGAGTCACAGCACTCCCCCTCTGCTAACCATTGGTAAACACTCATCTGTCCTCTGTAATTTTATTATTTCAACAATGCTAGATAAATGGAATCATTATGGGACTGTCTGCGATTGGCGTTATTTACTCAGGATGATGTTTTGGGAAATTCGTGTAAGTTGCTGCATGCTTTTTAATATCTGAAAATTCTGAACTCCAAAATGCTTCTAGCCCAGAGGTTTTGGATAAGGGGTTGTTGAGCTGCCCTGAAAGTCTGCTGCCACAGACAGAGCCCTGCCTGCTCTTGGAACCATTGAGGAACTGGGCTGGCAGGACCTTCATGGCATGTTCTCATCAGTGGTGGGTTCTGGAAACAGTTGGAAATGTACGTTTCTGGTCTCTGGTTTGAACGCTTCTTCTGCTGACCCTGTGACATTTGCATCGTGGTGTTGCAACTCTTTACATTCACAGCCAGCTGCCTCACTTGCCTTCTCCTGTGTTTCTCATTCTCACTGCATTTTCCCTCCTGGCCATCAATTCTAAACCCAATTAAGCAATCTGCTTTCCTTTTGTTTCTATCAGCCCCTTTCCCTGGGACCGCATCTGGTTTCCTGTATCACTTACACTGACTCCAATCCGCAGCCCATCTAGGACTCAGGGCTCCAATTTCAGCACTTGCTCACCCCAGGCCTGTGCTGTGTTCTTTCTGCCCCTCAGACTCCGGAATTTGGATATGGGGTCTTTCCTGG
Source organism: Meles meles (assembly GCF_922984935.1). Lineage (NCBI taxonomy): Eukaryota > Metazoa > Chordata > Mammalia > Carnivora > Mustelidae > Meles > Meles meles. The sequence goes on along the minus strand of NC_060067.1, from coordinate 109,397,617 downwards.
AGCGCTTCCAAGTTTGGATTCTCATCATCATAGAGGAAGTTCTGCTGTCTATAAAATTAAACCATAAGCATAGCAAACTCTTATGTTCTAAAGCAAAATTTGCCCCATTGAGGCTGACATACAGTTCAAAAGATAACTTTGGTAAATTCCACAGCAGACACTGCCATTAAATATAATAAGATAATGTTCTATTCTTGACATTTGACTCAAACTTATCTCTGAGAAGTGTGTGTGTGTGTGTGTGTGTGTGTGTGTGTGTGTGTGTGTTCCTAGAAAATTGCTAATGATAGATAATTAGGGAAAAGGATACAAGACAGAATGACCCAAGGAAGGGTATTTATCATGTTCATCCTTGAATCTCCATTCTCTTTCCAGCCTGCTGTAAGGAAAAACATCAAGATGGTCGATGTTATAATGTTATGGTCCCAGTTGACCTTGATTAAAAATGCACATGCAGGGGCGCCTGGGTGGCTCAGTGGTTTGGGCCGCTGCCTTCGGCTCAGGTCATGATCTCAGGGTCCTGGGATTGAGTCCCGCATCGGGCTCTCTGCTCGACAGGGAGCCTGCTTCCCTCTCTCTCTCTGACTGCCTCTCTGCCTACTTGTGATCTCTCTCTGTCAAAATAAATAAGTAAAATCTTAAAAAAAAATTTTTTTTCAAAAAAATGCACATGCAGAAGAATGAAACTGGACCATTTCCTTACACCACATGCACAAAAAGACTCAAAAGACCTCAATGTGAGACAGGAATCCATCAAAATCCTTGAGGAGAACACAAGCAGCAACCTCTTTGACCTCAGCTGCAACAACTTCTTTCTAGAAACATAGTCAAAGGCAAGGGAAGCAAAGGCAAAAATGAACTATTGGGACCTCATCAAGATCAAAAGTTTTTGCACAGCAAAGGTAACAGTCAACAAAACTAAAAGACAACTGACAGATGGGAGAAGATATTCACAAATGACATATCAGAAAAAGGGCTAGTATCCAAAATCCATAAAAACTTATCAAACTCAATACCTAAAGAACAAATAATCCAACCAAGAAATGGGTAGAAGAAATGAACAGACATTTCTGCAAAGAAGATATCCAGATGGCCAACACACACATGGAAAAGTGCTCCACATCACTCAGCATCAGGGAAATACAAATCAAAACCACAGTGAGATACCACCTCACACCAGTCAGAATGGCTAAAACTAACATGTCAGGAAATGATAGATGTTGGCAAGGATGTGGAAAAAGGGGAACACTCCTACACTGTTAGGAATGCAAACTGGTGCAGCCACTCTGGAAAACAGCATGGAGGTTCCTGGAAAAGTTGAAAATAGAGTTTCCCTACGACCCAGCAATCACACTACTGGGTATTTACCCTAAAGATACATATGTAGGGATCCGAAGCGGCACACACACCTGAATGTTTATAGCAGCAATGTCCACAATAGCCAAACTATGGAAAGAACCTAGACGTTCATCAACAAAAGAATGGATAAAGAAAATGTGGTATATATATATACAATGAAATACTATGTAGCCATCCAAAGAAATGAAATCTTGCCATTTGCAACTACGTGGATGGAACTAGAGGGCATTATGCGGAGTGAAATAAGTCAATCAGAGAAAGACAATAATCATATGATCTCCCTGATATGAGGAATTTGAGAGGCAAAGTGGGAGGTTTGGGGGGTAGGAAAGGAAAAAATGAAACAAGATGGGATCGGAAGGGAGACAAACATAAGAGACTCTTAATCTCACAAAACAAACTGAGGGTTGCTGGGGTGGGGGGCTAGGGAGAGGGTGGTTGGATTATGGACATTAGGGAGCGTATGTGCTATGGTGAGTGCTGTAAAATGTGTAAGCCTGATGACTCACAGACCTGTACCCCTGGGGCTAATAATACATTATATGTTAATAAAAATAATTTTTAAAAATGCCTTCCTTTTGGGGAAAGCTAAACTGAAGAAGGAGCTGTTGGATCACCAAGATTTTGTGTCTAGCCCTATAGCTATTTAAAAAACACACATCCAGGTGAAAAGTAAAAACTTGATTTCTAATAAAATTCATGGAATTTGTTCAGGTGAAATGATATTCGTGAAATTTCCAGATGTTTCAGTGTTTCACTTTCCCACCTGGTGTTTGCCATTGTTCTGTGATACTTTTGGTTAGCATTGGCTTGCCAAAATTTTGCTTGGGAATGTTAGTAGGATCCGTTGATCCCCTGAAGTCAATTAGGAAAGAAGACGGGAGAGAAGAAGAAAACGTAATGTCTAATCCTGACTCATTTTCTCATCTGAAATATTATTAATCTTCTTTCCAAAGAGAACGAATGACACAGATTTGGCAACGAAGAAAGAAAATAAGGGCAAATTAAAAATAGGTAAGGTAATTTGAGCAATCTTAAATATCTATACAGAAGAAATAGGAAAACTGAATATGCCTTTTTTAGAGTGCATGGAAGAAAGGAGATAAACAAATAAACCAGTTTTACTTCCTTCAGAATGTTTTACGTCTTTTTGTGGTTTTAGAAACTCCTCCCATTTTCTCTAAAAATGTCCTAGAATAGCAATGAGATGAGTTCCTCTCTGTGATTTTTACCTTCAGTTAGAAGTCTTTTTTATTCAAGTGCATCCTCGCTGAAGAAACAGCCACATTGATAAGCCTTTGCTTTTGCTTTGCATGTCAAAGCTACTTCCTGAAAAATAATTTTTATTCTACTTCACAATTCTATTCACAGTCGAACAAGTCAAACAGCGCATAAACCGAAAAGTATACAAGGAAGTGGATGTGTCTGGCTGGTTACCCATGATGGAATCAGTGAGGTTAGGATAAATCAACATGAAAATAAATGCAAATTGGTTTCTATTTTTTAGTCTAATTAGAGACATAAGTATTTGTTGTCATTATCATTGGTTTGTCTCGAATATTTAAATCACCACTTCAAGCAGGCCTTAGAATCTTTTTACTACTGGGTATCCAGAAAAGTGGTGGGCACAAAGTGGGTGCTGAATAAATATTTACTGACCAAATGCATGCATGAATGAGGATCTCTGTATTTATTCTTTCCCAGTCCTTAAAAAATATCATATGACAGCCCCAGCACCTTGACCAGAGCAAGTGTGACTTTCTGAGTCTGGAACTAAATGATCTATTTTGAAAAGTGGGAATGCTTTGCTTGGGGAATTTTAGTTGCACATAATATAATAGCTACAGAAATAAAGATTTTTTTTTCTGCTATCCGTTTTAACTATCTAATTAGGATTCAGTAAGCTATGCAGAGGCAGAGCCCTATGGGGCTCATTAACCCAGCAGAGTTAGAAGTGTTGCAAGTGTGAGAAAATACATTTTTGAGTCAAGCCTGTTGTTGCTGAAAAGCCATTTGGTTACTACAACAGGGCTTGCGAAGAGGAAACAGCCTTGGGGCCAGATGGCAGGCAGGTATCCTGGGAGCACTACAGACCCGCAGTTCCGGGTCTGAGGAAGAGATTGGCTCACAGCTCCGGGACGCAGCGCCCTGGGAGCTGGGGGCAGCGAGCGGGGCAGGGACAGCGGGGTTCCCACTGCTGATGCTCAGGGTCACCCAAACTTCATCTTTTGAGCTGGCTGACCCCAGCTTCGCCGCCAAAGGAACAGTTTGAATCACCACGGCCTTTGGATTGAAATCTAAGCTCCAGGGGAACACGAACCCTTTTCCGTTGCTGCCTTGGCGGTGTTGGCTGCTAATGCGGGGGATTCCAGCGTCTCGGTCTCCGCGGCCTCTGGATCTAAATCATTCTACCAGCTTGAAAGTCTCACGGAGTTGTTAAAAGAAAGAAAGAAAGAAAGAAAAAAAAAAAAAAGCCACACACAAAGCCACAGGCCCTTCACATCTAGTTTTGCTGGACAGGGAATCATGCTAATTGGAAAACAGACCGCACAGCCTGCTTCGTAAACTGAGAGAGACTTCGGTGCTTTTTGTCTCATATTTTAAACTTGGGATCGCCATGCCATGAATTTCGTAACCAGAAAACAGAAGAGTTCTTTTTGCACCTGGATATAAATGCCGTAAGTTCGATAATGTGGCAAGCTGCTACTGTCCCACAAAATGCCCGCTCTGTGATGTTGAGTTACACTTCCAAAGTGCGAAACCACTGAGTTGTCAACAAATCTAGCTCCAAATGGCTGGATTCAAAAACAATCTGGAGGAGGTTTGTCGTTTTGATGTTTCTGACAGCACGGTGTGTAGCTTTCTGAGGGCTCTTTTCATCGTTTGAGATGGTTTTGTGTTAGGCTGTTCCTCGAATGAAATGCATTTCCATGCGAATTTATTGGGATTTGCAGCCCTCCATGGCGCCTGTCCGCCTCCTTGATTTTGGCTCTGCTACCGATTCCTTTTATTGGTTTTTGGCAAGTTGCTGAGGGCATATGTTTTGGACTTTTCTTGCCTAATTTGTGAGATTCTGCTGACATCCAGGAAAGTGCCGCAAAAACCTGTTGCTCATATCCAAGCTTATGTGTTTCATGGCAAATCCACCGGCGCTGAGCTCAAGTTTCTTGACGACAAGGCTTATTTATGGAGGAACAGACGTAGGCAGTATTTTGTGGGGCCATGCTGTTCTTTTTCTGGGAGCAACATTTGGCATTTCCACGCAAAAGGGCAAAGAGTTTTTAAGCATCTCCTATTAAATGGGTGTCCTGGAGGGAGGGGTTAGCCGTCCCCATCGCCAGCAGCAGCCGTACCATTTTATCCAGCAGGTTCCATACACCAACCAGTTTGCCCTGATGCATCACCTCCATGCTGCAAGGGAAATGCTCTAGAACACATTTTGAAGATGAAGAAACTGAGGTTAAGTAATTTACCTACAATCTTAGGGAGTGGTGAAGCCAGGGTTTTAACCTTCGGACTTTCTGTGTCTAAACTTTAGATCTTTTTCCCCCAGAGAAACAGTGGACACAATGCTGCCCCTTGACTTTTTTAATAAAGAAAATTTTGTTCTGTCATTTCTGTTCTATTTTGTAGCAATCAGTAAATGTATATCATTTGTAGTTGTTGGTGATGAGAATAATGAGAAAGACTCAGGCCAGAGCAATCTTGTTGACTAGGGGTGATTTTGCCCCATCCAGGGAACATTTTGCAAGGTCTGGAGACTTTATGAATTGGCAGATTGGGTGAGTATGTGTGGTGCCTAGTGGGTTAAGGCCAGGGATGTCATTAATGTCCTAGAATGTACAGACAAAACCCTACAACAAAGAATTTTCTGGCCCTAATATGTCAACTGTGGGCTAGAAGCATGACCCTGAAACATGGTGGGATTTATGCTGTAGTTTTAAAGGTGGTGGGAAAAATTGTATTATTTGTTCAAAATACTTGCCGATGCTCCCTTTTGGGACCATCCATGTGGAAGAATTATACAACCTACTCCGTTAAATACCAGGCATGGCCATTTGCCTTGTCAACCAATGAAATAAACATACAAACATACAGAGCACTTCTTTCCCTTCTGTCACAAGACTCAAGTTCCAGAAAGGACTTCTTCACCTGGAACCTTGAATGAGGACGCCATGGAGGAGATACAAAGACCACTGAGAAGAACTGGTATCATAAGCAACAAGTAAACTTCTGTTGAAAGCAAATGAGATTTTGAGTGTTTTTTCCTGCAGCGTAACTGAGTCCATGCTGGCTGACATAGATGTGGTTATATTGGCAACAGTTGAGGAGAAAACAGGACCGTAATAAGAGGAAAACCTGGAAGAAAAGACTGGAGCCAACACATGCCAGATGGCAAAGAGTGGGTTTGAAATTTATGGGTGGGAATTTTAGTGGGGGTGAGGAAGAAAATTAATTCTGAGAGAGTAGGGGGAAAGAGGATTCAGAAAGTAATAGACACAGGATGTCAGAAATCAGTTACTGTGTGTAACAGTAGTCCCAATGAGAGAAGCAGGAGCCTGAACCTGGGGAGGGTCTATATAGGTGAAAAGTTGGATTCTTACACAAGAGAGATTTGGAAAGAGAAAAAAAATTTTGGCCATGAAAACTTACTTGGTATGGAAAAGAAGAAGATGACACAAAGGTGGTATCAAGATTTTGAGAGTGATTTTCTTGGAAAATGGTGTCACACAAGAACATATTTTGGAATAGATGTGATGATTTCCTTTGGAAGTATTTTAAGCTTGAGATAAAGATGGGCTGCCCAGTGGGAGATGTTCAGAGGCAATTGGCTATGAGGGTCTGGACAGTGGGAATCCTGATGTGATTTACATATTTCGGCATCATCGGCAAACGGGTGCAGTTTGGACAGCATTAGCTAGGGATAGCGATCGGAACTGAAAGGGACACTCAAGAAAGTGGAAACTGGAGTTTGGGCAAAGAATGAACCTGATGGGAAGAATTTCTGGCATTCAAGTAGACAGTGCTGTCATGTTAGCTTGTGAAGAGCTGTTTGGATTTTGCAGAGGTAATTAAAAGTGTAAGGAGGCAATCTGATGCCCACTTCTTGGTGCTTAGATGTCTTTGCTATTATTCTGAAACAGTTAAGCTTTGGTTAAAAAAAAAAAAAGTAGCACATGGTTACAAGGTCAGGAATGTGTAAACACTCAAGATGAAAGTTAAAGTTTCAAGTTTTCCTTAATGTAAAAATGAAAACCAGAATAACAGTAGCACTTACTGGAAAAAAAATCTTAATTTTTATTTGAAAGTTTATAGTTCTAAACTTTATTTATTCCATTTGGGCTATGCTTATCAGTTAGAGGTGAGTTTACTACAGTCTTTATGTATTGGTTATATTTTTAAGTAAAGTTGTTCTTGATTAGGTCATGGTCAGTTATCTTGCTTCTCAGTTTCCAGACCTCAGAGAAACCTAACTAGCAGACTCTTCACTTAAAAGGTCCAACTGAGCTTCTTGTCCATGCTGTTTCCCACCTCCTCCCAGGTTCACAGGTAAGACACTCATTAGTTTTGAAGTTTTGCCAAGGCCGCTCGATGGATAAAATAGGCTGGTTATATGTCACGTTCCCAGAGCGGAAGTCAGAACACCACTTACTTTCTCTTTTTCTGGCTTCACACTGCAGTAGGTTAGGATCCTGGGACTCCGTGGCAGAGAAATGCTCACCTAATGGCCCACCATCAGCCTGCTGGTGGCTGCAGGAATTATGGACAGAGCGCCTGAGAGGAGTCACAGGGATGCATGTGATTGTCTTAGGAGAGACAGCATTAAACAGGAGTGTGTTAAATACCATTCTTCTCTGTGAAAATAGAACTCACCCCTCTTCTGAAAGCAACACTAACCAGAGTGATCTCATCCAGAATAATAATCTCCTTTCATTCCTCCGCTGAACCGGTCTGTCAGTTCGTATTTACTGCGACTAAAGACCCAGGGACCTTTCTCTGATTTGGAGAGTTTAGAACACGTTCCTCTTTCAGCATATCTAGTAAATTATTCAGTAAGGCCAGTTCTTTGGAGATCTTGCAATTTACACTAGAGAAGGCCACTCGATCTTTTATTTTCTGCGGCTAAGCAATCTCACCACCATCGGTAAAACATCTCCTCTGACTGTACAGTAAATTGGAATTGTGGAGTTAAGTTATGGAGCCTCACGTGTCCAGGGCCTGAATTCACAAGGTTCTACTGCATTTCCTTTACTGGCCCAGCGTCCTCAAGTGCCCTCTGCAGCAACCTCCATTTCTCTTCATGCTCTGACCCTTCCTTTCCATCTCTTTGGAAGTGTTGTGCACGTTGTCATGTACCTGACCGCTCACTGGCATTCGTGACGGACTACTAATTTGAGTAGCTACTCACTGGAATATGTTATAGGGAGTGGCCATCTCAATGGGCTTTTTCCTAGGTTATATATTTTCCTGTTAATGCAGACCTTCCAGAGACATAAAGCATTAACCCAAATAACTGTTGTTAACAGAATAATGTTCAGGAGGGTGGAGGAGATAATCTGAGAAGACTTCAGACCTCCTTTTCATTATACCACTTCACTGATCAGCAACTTGTCCTCTGCACTCTGTGTGGGGAATCATAACTGAATGCCATTCTGGTATAGCTTGAGCAGAGATAAAGTCATGGCCCATTTTTAGTATTGTTGCATTTCAATTAATGATGGGTGTAATCCGATGATTTAGCTTTAGGATGTTTTCTAGGTTCCAACTCTTTTATTGTAATTTGTAGTGCAGAGACCTGAAGAAACGGTGACTAATTCACAGGACGCAATGAAGAAAGAAGAGGGGAAGCATCAGGGTGAGGAGGTGAGGAGGGTGGTGTGCCCGATCTTGTGATTTTCTTAGTGATGCTCACTGATGCTCTCCCCTGGCAGTTTAGTAGGGAGGCAAGTCGTTTTTTAAACGACTTTTGCCTTTCAAGGCAAGTCGTTCTGTGGGTGAGGTAATGCTATTGAGAGCTGGACGGAATAAGGGAGAATAAAGGCGAGGAGACTGAGGAGGAGAAAAACAAGCAGGCCGTGGCTCAGACAGTAGAGGGATGTGGCCCTCCTGAAACCATTCAAGAACTGGTTTTGGGCTGGGGAATAGCTGAAGCCAGAGAGTGGGAAAAGTCCTGTGGTGAGGGTATCTGGCAAACGCCAAGAGCAAGGGCTGGACGCAGGAGTCCTGGGTGACTCCCTGTGTTTGACTGCTTTGCTATGAGGACAGATCTGCTCTTTGCCTCCGGTTTGACATTTTCTGGAACATGCATCTCTGCAATATTCAGATCCTGAAGGGTCTTCGGTCATGATGGGCTCTAAGAGAAGCTCAAATCTCTGCACTTGGGGAGGCCAGAAAGGATGGGGGAAGTGTATCCTTCTGTTACCTACAGATGAAGAAATGGGATTAAGCAGATGAACTTACTCACCCCCATGTCTCCCAAAAAGAGAGAAGAATTAGTTTTTGGGTCACGTACTTTTTAATTTCACAGCTTGGGTTTTCCACATTCACTCTGTTGTATTAAAGTGGCACAAAATACGGATGCTGCAAATACTGAAATATAGCGAGTGACTCTTCATAGGTATTTTCTCTTTTCTCAGCTATCCGTATGTTCTGGGTCCCACTCGTGGTGGTTGGGATGGGCCAGGCAAGGGTGTCGCTCAAAGGGCCTGCGTGGATGTGTCAGGTCCTCAGGCCAGATGGAATCACTGAGGTCTTTGCCAATGACAGTAAGAACATTCAAGGTGAGAGAATTCATATCATGGGTTAGGAGTAAGACAGAGCCATCTGAGGAAAATTGAAATAAGCAGAAGGGACCTTGCCCAGATGCACACTACCTCATCCAAGTGCAATCAGCATCTGTACTGTCATAATCAGCTTTCCTGAATTTCTGTGCCTTCAGTACGACCAAGCTCTCCACTTTCTCACTAGATCCCATCAATGGTCTCTCAAAGGACATCCCTCCAGCAATTCTTTCTTCTATCTTGGATCAAGTTTTCACTCTCTAGTGGTTTCTAAAAGCCATCACACGTTCTGTTATTGTCCTCGTTTTAGAAAAATCTTCCCTTGACTCTTTTCTCTTTTAGCAACTGTCCCCTTGTAGCAAATACTGAGAATTTCCTTTCTTCCAATTCTATTTCCAACCCACTCCAATTTGACTTTGTCCTGGACCACACTACTGAGACTGCTCTTGCCAAGGTCACCCATGACCTCCATGGTGCCAATACCCATGGTCAGTTTTCAGTTTCCATCTTCACCCACCAGTACCAGGTGATAGAGCTGGTTGCATTCCTTCCTCTGAAATACCTTCTTCGCTTGATTTCTAAGGTACCATAGTCTCCTAGTGGTTCGTCTTACGGGTTAGACTCTCCTTTTCTGTCTTGCTTCTTCTTTCTTTTGTTCTTGACCTCCTACAGAGAACACCAGCATTCAACCTTGATCCTCTCCTCTTCTCTGTCTCCTCTTCACTGACTCCCTTGGTGCTGTAATTCAGTCTCATGGCTTACAGTGTGACCTATATCTTAAAAATTTCCAATTTATGTCCGCAATCCAGATCATGTTTCTCCTGTGCTCAAAACCCTCCGGTGAATTCCCACCTTATGTAGAGTAAAACCTGAAATCCTTCCTCTCAGAGCTCATTTCCTGCTATCCTTTCTTCTCTCATTCCTTTCTAGGCACACAGTCCTTAGGGCTTTTGCCCTGGAACACTTTTTTCTTAAACAGCCCTGTAGCTAACTTCTTCACTCTTTCAAGATTTATTCAAACATTCTCTCTTCAGGGAGACCTACCCTGGAAGCACCTCTTAAAATTATAGCACATTCTTATCCCCCAGCACTCTGGAATCCCATTACACTGTTGTATTTATTCCTTTCCCCCATAATATTTATCAACTTCAACATACCATGTAATCGACTCATTTGTAATATCTATTGTTTATTGTCTGTTACTTTCTGGAATGTCAGCCCCGCAGAGGCACAGACATTTGTCTGTCTTGCTCCCTGATGCTTAAAATATTTAGAAGAATTGCTTGGTATGCAGTTGATGATGGACATATTAAATGAGTGAATGCATAAATGCTTTCCTTTACCAGGGGGAAGGTTATCACGAGGAGGAGAGAAGGTGAGCAAATGGTCCAGGACGAGGATCACAGACAAGCCCAAGATGGTGGAGCTTTGTTTTATGTTGTAGAGGTGGGTTTGACATATGTCAGTTACCCCAAAGCCCTGGAAACTTAGTCGGTTCCCAATTCTTATGGTGTTGCTTGCAGAATCTCTACTACTTTGATTTTCTCCTTTGCATACATTTTAGTTTGTTGGAATCCTTTTTAAAAAATATGGTGCTCAAAATGAAATACAGTGTTCCAGATACCCTCAGACCAGCAGCCCATTAATGTAGTCGGTCCTCATCTCCCTCTGCCTGAACCTATACGTTCAGCAGTGTAGCCAAAGAGATCGTTAGCTTTCCAGGGTTAAATGACACATGACTCAGATCGAGGCTGCTATCAGCCAAGCCACAGGCTACTTTTATTTATTTTTTTCACATGAACCACACACACAAAATTTGCTAAATCCTATTCTTTTAACCATATGTGTATGACTCTCATATTTTTTTCTATGAAATTTATCTTTTCTGTTTAGATCCATTATTTTGACCTGTCAAGGTCTCAATCCAGAATTGTAGTATATTTACAGAAAAAAAGATTGTCAAGGTATTGATAAAGTTTTCTGGACAGAGTCCATGGCAAAAATCTGTGCCAAACACTTATATACCTTTATTTCCATAGTAACAGTATCTGTTTAATTCTTAGAATATATAGGTTTAAGCTGGCTATTTCTTAATCTTGCCCACAAAAATGTTACTGAATCCTTTTTCAGATGCTTGGCTGAAATCCACATGTCCTGTGCCTGTTGGATTTTGTTGAGCTGCCAGTCTAGCATTTTTACCAAAAGAGAAAATGAGGCCAGTTTGGCATAATTTTATTAGATAAGCCTGTGTTGGCTCTTCACAAGGCCATTAGATGAGCTCACAAGCCATCTTTTATTAATTCTGTTTTGAGGTCAGGTTTACTCTTTGCAATTTGAAGATTTGATCTTCTCCATCATGGTGACATCTTATCTTTGTTTGTTTTGTGACTTATATTTGTAAGGAATCATTTCTTTTAAACTATTCTTTCTGGATGGGTGGCCCTTGTCATTTAAAAAATATGAAAAATTGTAATATATTGTTTTATATAAACACATATATATAATCTTATCATACAGATTTGAGCGCTGCCTTTCCTTTCCTGTTTTGCTTGGACCTCTTCTTTCCTTATCCCTCCTCCTCCACTCACATTGTTGATTCTGTATTAACACCTACTGAACATATTACATTTTCCTGTATTTTAGCACAGCATGTAATCATAGGTGGCCTTTAGGAACTCTTAGCCTATTTCAAAGAGAATCAGTTCGAATACCCTTCTCTGAGAGATGATATTACCCATGAAACTGTCCTGGAAGCATCTGTTTAAGACTTTGAGACCCCAGCCTAAAAGTAATAGAATAACTCATTTGTCCTTTCTTTCACTAAGACTTGCTGAGCTTCTCTTGTGTGCCAGGCACTGTGTTAGGGTGTTCAGGAAGTCCCAACCTTTCCAAGGTGTTGTGTTCAATCCATGTCTCTATCTTTTCTTTTGCATTTGAGTGGGGAAAAAAAACAAAAAACAAAACCCCAAGCAACAACAGCAACAACAACAGCAACAACAAAAACAAGCTCTCTTGCTTAGGATGCTTCTTTAATGGACAGAAGGTTTGCATCCTCCTCAAATTCATATGTTGAAGCCCTATCCACCAGGGTGGGCGAATTTAGACAGTGGCCATCTAAAAAAATAAAGTTAAATGAGGTCATGAGGGCAGAGCACTGATATGATGGAATTATTAGCCTTTTAAAAATATCAGTACTAATACTAATGATACTTCCCCCAGATGACAATAGAGCCTGTTGGCTGAGAGCCTCAGAGTGTCACAGATTTTTACCATATTTTTTTTTTCTTTCTGGGGAGGGGCTTGGGGCAGTGAATGAGAGCATATTCTGCAGTATAGAGGGAAAATATCTTGATTTAATAACATTAGAGGTTGTAAGTATTCATTATCTGAATATTGCTACTTGTGTGGCCTACTTTCTCTCAAGACTCAACCTTGCAGATTCCTGCTAAAATATTCAGCAATATCAAATGTGAGTGTGCATATTATGAGCTGAATTGTGGCCCCTCTCCCAAACCTTCTGGTACCTCAGAATGTGACTGTATTTGGAGATAGGGCCTTTAAGGAGGTGAAGAGGTGAGTAAGTTAACATTGGGGGGTCCTACTCTAATCTAACTGGTGTCCTAAGAGGAAGAAGATTTTAGGATGCAAAAAGAGATACCAGACCTGTGCCCACAGAGGAGACTGAATGAGGAGACAGGGAGAAAGGAGCCTCCTTCAAGTCAAGGAAAGAGGCCTCAGGAGAAAGCCAGGCTGTCGACTCCTTGATTGTGGATGTCCAGTCTCCACAACTGGGGGAAATATACATTTGTCATTTAAGCTGCTCAGTCTTGGTATTGCCTTATGGCAGCCCTAGCAAATTCATATGGACTGGATATAAACTTGTTTTTTCAATTTCCACTTCTCTCAGGTTCTCTAGATACTGCAAGTACCTTGTGGTCCTTTTGCTATTTAGAAAAATTCTTCGGGTCTGCTCTCAGATACTGTAGCAAAGTATCATTTTTATGAATATTAACTACTGGCAAATTCCCATGAAGACCATTATTCTCTGCTAGCCAAAAAGCTGGTCATCATGGGGTTAACCAGGCATTTTAAAAAACATGTAGAGTACAACACTCTGTCTATTAAAAAATTGGTTCTTCCAAAACAATGAATAGCCTTGCCTAAGACACACTCTGAAAGCACTTTTAATTTATTATGAAGTTTAGCATTTTATTTGCTTGAATTTTCCTTCCAAGTTCTGCCTGTGACATTCTCCATCTCCTTTTTACAAGGATAAAATAGAAGTGTACTTATCCAGGTGGTAGGAGGTTGGTAGAAACAGACCTTAGAATGAGCCTTAACTCTTAAAGCCATGCTCAGTCTTCAAGGCCAAGGTGACTCAACATAGCATGCAGAGAGATGAAGCTAGGGTCTGGGCTCATGCCAGCCTGTATTCAAAATAAATAAATAAATACAGGGATAGAGACGGGAAATAGCTGGAGTGACTCAGAACTTATTCCCTGGAGCCCAAATCTCCTTGAGGTTCCTTAGCTAAATTCCCACACTTAGTGTATTTTACGGAGCCAGCTTCTAATCTGTTCCTTGCTTTACCACGGAAGCTTCTGCCCTGCAGCTGGACCTCATTTGGTTTGGATTTTTATCTATAAATTGCTGTCAGTAAGAATCTTTTGGACATAATTGGTGAAAGTGACCTAAAAAAGGGAACCCCAGAAAGGAACCAGAAAGAACTGAATTTTCATCCATTCTTCCCTCAAGAATTTGTATTACCTTTGCCAGGGAACAACTAGCTTTGAAGTTGGAGTAATCTCTTTTATTTAAAAGCTAAAAACCACCTTAGATGAAATGCCATCAAACAAAGCCCGTTTCTCAGTCCTGGAGTTGAGTATGGAGTGGCTAGTGTTTGCGATTCAAAGTCCCATTTGGACACACTTCAAAGAGGGACTCCAGGCAGAACTGCTAAAAGCTCCACCGGCACCAGGACATACGGATTTCTAGTCACTGGGGCCTGAACTCCGTTCCTGCATCTGAGGAGGATCATAATTGCTGTCCTTTTAATCTTCTTTGCAGCCTGTCAAATGGAGGCCACTTCACAGCAGGACCCATAGGTTCACAATAATAAGAGCAAAGTTTATAATGGTTTGATGTTCCTTAAAAAAAAAAATCTTTGCAGTGAAACTGGGGCTTAAATTGTAACAAAGGACTTCAGGAGTAGCTCAGATGATGGAAAAGCAATTCTGTAATCTAAGAACTGGTCATGGGTCAGGTATAGCTGTTGTGAATGTCGGTTTGCAAACTAAGGTGTGCCTACATATACATTTTTGTATTTCTATAACAACCATTTTTAATCTCTAGATCCCATGCTATGAAGGTGGAGTAACTTGATCTCAGTCTTTTCAATGTCCTCAAATCCTGATGATGACTCAAGATCATCTGTACAAATGGCTCAAATAGGAAGTTTTGGAGTACCCGTGATGCTGTTGGGACTTGGCCATGTGCCTAAATGACTTGCTACTATCTTGATGCTTCTGTACCTACCTAACCCCACTGGTTCCAGCAGCTTTGTTTAAGACTTCCACTGTAGAGTTTGGGACACAAGAATCGTTCAAGAAGTTAGGCCACTTGACACAGGGCATGTGAGGCTCACTATGGGTCTGGACCAGCCATTCAGCCAGTACCTCCCCAGGGTCGAGCCACTTCCTCGAGGCTCTACCAGGTGAGACATCTATTCTTCTGCTTCCGGAGTTTTCCTAAATTTTTCAGTTTGGCCACATTTCAGGGACAGAGTAAGTGCCCTCTCTAGAGGGGCACTTCATTTCGCCACCAGCTGTCTTTCTCTGCCCCTGGTCAGGGGGACATTTTTTACATTTGAGATAGAGGTGAGACAATGTGAGGAACTCTACTGTCCTCAACCTTCCTGGGTTGGGCAATCCAACATTCCTCACTTCTCTTGCTCCTGAAGAGTTCTCTCTGTCACCAGTCCTTTCTGTATCTAAAGACCTTGTCTTTGGAAACAATACCCAGGGAGGTATTTCTTGTTCTTTGCTCTTTTGTTGTGATATATCCTTCCCCTAGGGCAAGAAGTGCAGGGTTCGTAGGAATTGGGGTGAGGGTGAGGTATGTAAAATGCAGAGAAGCGACAGTGAGGAAATTTTTAGGAAAAAATAGTGTTGACTAACATTTCAAAAATATGATTGAACCTTGGTAGCTTCCTATTGCTATATAAGAGCTCACAGTTGACTACACTTGGATAATGCTTGGCAACAATACCTCATCTTCCACTTATAATTTAGACACTTTCCTTGTCTATGCTGCTGTTTGTGCCTCTGAACACAGTCATGCCACCTTTACACTCTTTTGATCTTAAGTAATTCTTTGGCTGGACAACCAAAAATCCTCATGCTCTAAAATTTCTTTCCACACGCATGCTTTCCCATTCTTCTTCTTCTTTTTTTTTTTTTTAAAGATTTTATTTATTTATTTGACAGAGATCACAAGTAGGCAGAGAGACAGGCGAAGAGAGAGAGGAAGGGAAGCAGGATCCCTGCTGAGCAGAGAGCCCAATGCGGGGCTTGATCCCAGGATCCTGGGATCATGACCTGAGCTGAAGGCAGAGCCTTTAAACCCACTGAGCCACCCAGGAGCTCCTTGCTTTACCATTCTTGAAGTCCTTTCTAACCAATCCCCAATGGCTAGAGTGGGCTCCCCCTGCTATTCACTTTTCTGGTGCTCTATCATTCTCCTCTCATAACACACACATGTCATAGAAGTGAGTATTTAATCATGCTATTATTTGCTAAATATTCATCTTGCCCACTATGAAGATAGGAACCCTTCTTTCCTGCTCACTGCAGTTTCCACAGCGCTTGGTATCTAGCAAGTGTGTAATAAAATATTTATTAGCTAATGAATTAATGAATAGTAAACCAGCTAGATGTAAGGGGAGGGGAACAGAGGACCAAATTTGAGGTCCTACTATTCCAGACACTTTCACATAAAACTTAACTCAGTCCTCTGAAAAAAAACCTTCATTACGCCTGTTTTGTAGTAAGGTTTCTGAGGGTCCAAGAATTGAGGAAGGTTATTTCCAAGATTATTCAGTTAATAATTGAAAAGGGCAAATGTTTTGTTGCTTCTCTACTTAGCCTGTGTTATCCTTAGCATCCAGCTTGTCTTTGAAAATAACTTTGTAACTTCTAAGAGCAACTGATATCCTACCAAGTGATATTTGCTTTTTTTGTTGTTGTTTGTTTTTGGTTTTGAGCAGAATGAGTATCTAATCAGGTGAGTACTCCGTAGAAAGAATTTTAGGCAGATCATGGTGACAGTATCTGTTGGAAATCCTTCTTTGAATTATTTACATAGAGATGTACCTGTGTTTTGCCTGTTGCCTTCCTGTCTTCTAAATACTAAACGTGTTTCATTTAAAATATTGCATTCATTCTATTTTTAGGGTCTTGTTTCCAGAATATGAGTTTGGAATTGGGGATAGAGCATCCACATTGTGCTAAACATTAAAACAAGGCAGAATAAAAACAAACGAAAGGAACACATTTCCATTATAGTAGCTTATACTGTCAATTGCAAGAAACATGTGACAACATATATATTTAGTACAAGAAAGATATGACGAATTTGGGGGCTTAAAAATGCATCAGGGCAAGGAGTGACTGGCTGAGGGAGATCAACACAGATAGGGCATTAGAAGGATTCTTGGGGATGAGGAGATTTGGGCCGGGCCCTGAATGATGCATAGCATTTCTGCAGACAGATAAAAGGTGATTGCAGGGAAAGGGGGCATTCCAAGAAAACCAAGTGGTTTATTCTGGCTGTAGATGTCCAATTTAGAGAACTTCCGAGAAGTACAGGCAGCCCCAGTATCAGCTTACACGTTGGAATACAACACATGGGGTTTGAGTTTCTCTGAGGTTTGAGTGTGTCAAGGCCAGCTTCGGTGTTCCTCGAGCAGAGCCAAACTCTAGATTAGTTTCAGCGTGTTCCTGATCTCCTGGAAATGCTCCTGACCACAAGACCAGTCTTCGGGTCTGAGCAGCTGAGGAGATCAGGAAGCCCTCCCCAGCATTAACTCCACTCCAGATGGAGTTAATAATTTCCCTGCCCCAGCAGCCTCTGCAACTCTTACTTCCCTCACTGCAGTCACCACATTGTTCGTTTTGTGTGCAGGCTGTCTTCCCTCCATGCTCTGAACTCCTTGAGAGTGAGGCTTCGTTTTATGCTCAGTGGCCCCAGGTGTCTTCAGCATCTAATACTTTTCTAGCACTTAGGAGAGAAGGGACTCAATCAATTGAGGGCAAATGAAGAGACATCGCTCACAATCCCAATTCCCTGCTAGTCTTTACAGAAGCAGTGTGTTTTTATATAGGTTGTTATGAAACTCATCCAGCTTTATGAATTATTCTCTAAAGAAATTATACGGGGATAGTGACACACAATGTTACATTCGTTTCAGTCATACAACACAGTGATTCAACTCCTCTGTATGTTACGCCATGCTCACCACAGGTGTAGCTACCATCCGTCACCATAGAAGACTACTATAACATCATTGACTGTATTCCCTTGCTGTGCCTTTTTAGATATTTTTATGTTACTATTTGACAGATGAAACAGTGGAGGCTGAGTGGTTAAATGACTAGCTTGCATTGTTAATAAGGGCATCTTCTAGACTTGAATTCCATTTTTTTCTTTTCCTTTCCTTTCTCTTCTCTTCTTTTCTCTTTTCTTTTCTTTTTCCTTCCACCCATCTTTCCTCCCTCCTTTCCTTCCTTCCTTGGTAGCAAATATTATGCTTTGCCTTGAAGAGCTAGTTTCAGATCTGTGTTTAGGAAGAGGAGCAAATTCTGAAGAAAAGTTTAATGAGAGTCATGAAACTCCCTAATTATATCTATATCACGTACCATTTGTCATGAATTCAGAAATGTCCTTTTTAAGAATTTTATTAGCATGATCTTCACAAGATTCCTTTTAAATTTCATACATTTCCTGACAGCAGTTACTGGTAATAGAGCTTACATGATGTGGGTCAGTTATTTTTCCAGTAAAAATAAAAAACACTTGATAGTGCTTTCCTAAGGGCTTTATATATTTTATTTTAATTAGTCTTCACAACCACCTAGTGTGATAGATACTACTGATGTCCTCATTTTACAGACAAGGAAACTGAGGCTAATGCACATGAAACAACTTTACGAAGATGATACAGAAAGCGGCAGAGCTGGTATCCCGGCCCAGTAGCTGCCCAACGTCATCAAGTATTTACTGAGGATCTGCTCTATACCTCATACTACGATGTGCCGAGAAATAGAGTGATACATGAAACGGACACGTTTCTGTCTTCATGGAGCTTTTATTCTAGAAGTGGATGACAGGCTGTAAGCCAATAAATAAATATGATAAATCAGACAATGATAAAAGGAATGAAGCAACTATCTAAGGAAAGGTGATAAGGTCTGACCAGGTTAAAGGAGGAGTGTGGCTACTAGAGATAACAAGGCAGGGAAGGAGGTGACAGTTAAACAGGACTTGAAGAGTGGGAAAATGCTGCCTATCCAAAGTTCTATGAGAAAGGACGAGGGAAGAGCATGTTTCTTCTGACTGGAGCTGGGGAAAGAGTTGTGCAAGGGAAAGAAACGGGGCAAGGCCATCCTATATAATCATGGTAAGAGTGAGTTTATTCAAAGTGAAATGGAAAGAGTTTTCCACAGGAGAGTCAAGTGATCTGATCTGTGTTTTATACATGTCACTCTGGGCTTTTAAAAAATTTTATTTGTTATATTTCTACATAACTTTCCACAAAAAGAAAACTCACCTTTGAGGTCAGGAAATGTACAGTATCTCTCGTTTGTATCCCACACAATGGAGAACACAAGCCAATCATGTAACACATGTTCAACATACAATAATATGTTGGTATTAAGATCCCTACTTCATAGGTTTACTGTGAAGATGAAATGAATTAATGCATGCATGATGGTTGGAGTAGTGCCTAGCATGTGTCTAGAGAGCAGCATGTGTTTACTGTGACTACTACTACTATTGTAGCTTTCTTAGTTTTCTTTGATTAAACCTCTTGCACCTATTCCAATGAGTTGAAAAGATGAGGAAATTTGACCGGCTAACCCAAATTGAAGTTATGTTACAGTAGATAGTCTGGCCTTGGCCATGTGACTCTGTTTTTATCAGGGTAATCCGGAGCTGGTGTAGATGTGGGAGTAGGGAGGGCAGTGGGGAGGTCATAGCACGGTGCTGTCCAGTGGCTGTGGCTCCTGGGGTGAGCATGGTGGCTGCAGGGATGGAGAGGAGGGAGTTGGGTGGGAAACATTTTGGGGGCTGAGCCTGTAACTCTTATGGTGGCTTAGGAGTGGAAAACAGGAAAGGAAGGAAAGGAGGATGACTTCTATATTTTTTACTTCAGTTACTGTTGGAATCTGTGTCATTTTACAGAGTTGGGGAAGGACTGAGGGAGGAACTGGTCTTGAGAAGTGAGCTGGAATTCAAGAATTTTCATTTGAAATACGAATTTGAGTTTCTTTTAGATCTCCATCTGGAGCATTCAGGAAGCAATTGCATGTGGACTCAGGAGCTTGGGGGTTGTCCACTTGAAACAGAAGCTGGGCAGCCAGATTCAATAACATCACCATTGAACTTTCATAGTTTCAACATTCTGCTCTAGAGGAGAATCCATTTTTTCAAACGTATGCCTTGACGTTGAAAGTTTCAATTCTTATCAAAGCAAGTAGGCTATAATTTGCATCACCACCTCAGAATGGCAGTAATGTAAATTAGGAAGAATATGGAGGAAGCAGGCCATGCTCTTCTGAAAGATTAAAAATTGCAGGTGTGTGTGCGTGCGCTGGAAGCAAGCTTGCATCGTTCCTGGGAAAGCAGGTCACAGCAAAGATTGTCTAGCAGAAGTCAAGAAAACTTCTTAATGAGACTGCTGAAGATATTGCTGTTAAAAATGGAACTTTGAGCAAATACAGAGATGATGCCTAGTAATACAAATATAAAAATGCACCTCATTCCATAGCGGAGCAATGTAGAACTGGAGTACATGTTGGGCAGATTAGCAGGATATGCAATACAAGGGGAAGCCGAATTCACACCACATCAGAACAAAAACCATTCTCTCAGCCCTATCTAACAAAGGATTTTCACCAACTTGTGGTGATGAGGAGCTAGAAATTTCTGTCAGAATTCCCACTGTACATCCTTTATAATTTCTTTTAATATTTTGTTTATTTCTTTCACACACACACACACACACAGAGTTGTAGAGGCAGAGGGAGAAAGAGATTTCCCACCAAGCAGGGAGCCTGATGTGAGTGGGACTCGATCCCAGGACTCTGAGATCATGACCTGAGCCAAAGGCAAATGCTTAACTGAGCCAAAGGCAGAGTCACCCACACCCAATCTTTTATAATTTTTTGAGTGCTTAAGTTAACTGTGTAATAAAATAATATATCTAATTTTAGTTTTGGTTCAATCTTTTAAAGAAATCCATTTTTATTTTCATACCCACTAAGTCTGGGATAAAGAGAACCTCCAGATTTTATCAGTGTCCTGCTGGCTATCACAGTTAAGATTCTGGTATCTGCAGGGGGAGCAGACCCAGTTAGCAGAACTGCCCACATGTTGCTATCTTAGTCGAGTTAATTCCTTCCTGGATCTGGTACAAGTTTTGAGTAACACCTTAAAACATGAACACAGATAAACTGGTCATATTTCCTATCTGAAAGCTAGCAAAGAACAGTCCTAAGCAAGCAGGACCTAGCCTAGGTGGATTTTGCACTGGTAAGAGGGGATGTGCACATGTGTGGAACAATCACTCCTTCTAAGATTAGACTTCTTAAGTCTAATCTAAGACTGATTCTAAGCAATCAGTCACTTCTAAGTGGCCTTGGGTGTCCTTCTTAGCTGCAGGGGGAGAAGATCTCCACCGCTACTCCTGGACTCAAATCAATCTATCCTCCATAATTACAAAACCCAGCTATTGTCCCTTTAGACCTTGCCCAAGTCCCTAAATTGCTCAGGAAGTCAAGCAGAATTATTCATCCTTGTCAGTTAATGTTTACAGCTCATTCCCTGTATGCTGGCCATTTTACTGACTAGGCAACTCGCTGTGAACCATGCTCCCTAGGATGTTGAGGATTAATAGAGCAAGACAGAGGATTTGGCAAATTTGGCTCCCTGTGAATAGTCTGTGTTTTCCAGGGAGTTGAGCACTGTTGGGACAGTAACTAAGCCAGAAGTTCATCTTCCACAGAATTCTACTTGCTTTTTGTTATTTTATGCCACTCACCATGCCCTGTGTTTGTGGAGTGTTTATTTGCCTACCTAGATGCCCATGAACCAGATACGAGAAAAGGTATCACAAAGCTTGTTTGACAAAGAAACAAAACTGGAACTCCTGTTAGGCCTTATTAAATGCATTCATGAAAGCAAGCAGATATATGTAAGGGGCACAGTTAGATAGTAACAAGAAATGCATCCTTAAATATACAAAGAGATGTCCAATTTTCCCAGCACCATTTATTGAAGAGGCTGTCTTTTTTCCATTGGACATTCTTTCCTGCTTTGTCGAAGATGAGTTGGCCATAGAGTTGGGGGTCGATTTCTGGGCTCTCTATTCTGTTCCACTGATCTATGTGTCTGTTTTTGTGCCAGTACCATGCTGTCTTGATGATGACAGCTTTGTAATAGAGCTTGAAGTCCGGAATTGTGATGCCACCAACTTTGGCTTTGTTCTTCAATATTCCTTTGGCTATTCGAGGTCTTTTCTGGTTCCATATAAATTTTAGGATTATTTGTTCCATTTCTTTGAAAAAAATGGATGGTATTTTGATAGGGATTGCATTAAATGTGTAGATTGCTTTAGGTAGCATAGACATTTTCACAATATTTATTCTTCCAATCCAGGAGCATGGAACATTTTTCCATGTTTTTGTGTCTTCCTCAATTTCTTTCATGAGTACTTTATAATTTTCTGTGTATAGATTCTTAGTCTCTTTGGACAGCCACATGCAGAAAAATGAACCACTTCCTTACACCACACACGAAAATAGACTCCAAATGGATGAAGGACCTCAATGTGAGAAAGGAATCCATCAAAATCCTTGAGGAGAATGCAGGCAGCAACCTCTTCGACCTCAGCCGCAGCAACATCTTCCTAGGAACAACGGCAAAGGCAAGGGAAGCAAGGGCAAAAATGAACTATTGGGATTTCATCAAGATCAAAAGCTTTTGCACAGCAAAGGAAACAGTTAACAAAACCAAAAGACAGCTGACAGAATGGGAGAAGATATTTGCAAACGACATATCAGATAAAGGGCTAGTATCCAAAATCTATAAGGAACTTAGCAAACTCAACACCCAAAGAACAAACAATCCAATCAAGAAATGGGCAGAGGATATGAACAGACATTTCTGCAAAGAAGACATCCAGATGGCCAACAGACACATGAAAAAGTGCTCCACGTCACTCGGCATCAGGGAAATACAAATCAAAACCACAATGAGATATCACCTCACACCAGTCAGAATGGCTAAAATGAACAAGTCAGGAAATGACAGATGCTGGAGAGGATGTGGAGAAAGGGGAACCCTCCTCCACTGTTGGTGGGAATGCAAGCTGGTCCAACCACTCTGGAAAACAGCATGGAGGTTCCTCAAAATGTTGAAAATAGAACTACCCTATGACCCAGCAATTGCACTACTGGGTATTTACCCTAAAGATACAAACATAGTGATCCGAAGGGGCACGTGTACCCGAATGTTTATAGCAGCAATGTCTACAATAGCCAGACTATGGAAAGAACCTAGATGTCCATCAACAGATGAATGGATAAAGAAGATGTGGTATATATACACAATGGAATACTATGCAGCCATCAAAAGAAATGAAATCTTGCCATTTGTGACGACGTGGATGGAACTAGAGCGTATCATGCTTAGTGAAATAAGTCAATCGGAGAAAGACAACTATCATATGATCTCCCTGATATGAGGACATGGAGAAGCAACATGGGGGGGGTAGGGGGATAGGAGAAGAATAAATGAAACAAGATGGGATTGGGAGGGAGACAAACCATAAATGACTCTTAATCTCACAAAACAAACTGGGGGTTGCTGGGGGGAGGTGGGATTGGGAGAGGGGGAGCGGGCTATGGACATTGGGGAGGGGAGGGGAACCATAAGAGACTATGGACTCTGAAAAACAACCTGAGGGTTTTGAAGGGTCAGGGGTGGGAGGTTGGGGGAACAGGTGGTGGGTAATGGGGAGGGCACGTTTTGAATGGAGCACTGGGTGTTGTGCAAAAAGAATGAATATTGTTACGCTGAAAAAAAAAATAAAATGGAAAAACAAAAACAAAAACAAAAAAAAATATACAAAGAGATATCAAGGAATGAGACAGTCAGGTGTTTCTTAAATGATTTTTAATCTTAGAATGCTTTCTTCAACTCAAGAGTTACTTGGAAGCCCAATGTACAGATAGAGTAAATCTTAGGAAGGCAGGGTGAGGGCTGTCTTTCCTAACCTTCCCTGAGGCCCTTTCCTTGAACTGGAGAGGTTGGGCAGGATCATTCTGCAGGTCTAGTTCGCAGGCTTTATTGCCAAGGTAACTGTAGCTCCGAGGAGCTCCACGGTGATTATCCAAGGTCACGTCATAAATAACTTGAGTAATTACGGCTAAAACTTGATTTTACTGACTCTGGATCCATTGCATTGTGCATTAGGAATCTATGTTTCACACTCAAAAATTCTGTGTAATCAGTGAATAAAGGACTCTATAGTTATTGTTGTTTTTGTTTAGATCTTCTCCACGGTCAAAAAGGAGTTGGATGGTTAGAAGTTACCACATGGTTTTATAACTTGGCCTGTCCTATCTGACTGTTGGGAAAAGTCCAGCTTTCTCAACTAAGGACGTGAGTTCCTCCAGTCTGCTCTTGCATTGCCTCTTCAGTCTGCAGACAACTCCATGATCCACCCACCTGACACACCAGCTTTTCAGGGTCCTATGCTGACCTCTTCCCTCCCCCTGAGCCCCACATGTCTTGACTGGTGCAGACTCTTCTCTGGATGCCCTCTTCCTGTGTCTCTTGCCACTGATACCCAAGCATCTCAACTGTTCCCATTTTCAGATGCCCTTCTGCTCTTGTCTTCCTTCTGCTATTTCTCCAATGAGCACTTGTCTGAGATTGCCTGTTATTCATGTTAGTTACATGTATCTATTGCCTTCCTTCTCAGTTGTGAATTGTTGAGATCTGGAAAATATTCATATTTATATCTTTGGTTAAATCCCTGCCCATACCCAAGGCCCCCAAACAGTTAGTCCAATAGAATTGTATAAATATATTGAAATAGTCTTACTTTCAAGTTTTGATTACATGTGACAGTAGAGGTCCAAGATGGTCAGTAGAGATAACCCAATTATGAGAGTGCATGGGGCTTTGGAATTTTTAAGATTTATTAATTTGTTTGAGAGAGAAGCAGGGCAGGGGCAAGGGAGAGGGAAAGAAGCACACTCCTTGCTGAGCGTGGAGCCCCACTTGGGGCTTGATCTCACAACACTGGGATCATAACCTGAGCCGAAATCAAGAGCCAGCTGCTTAACTGACTGAGCCACTCAGGTGCCCCTTGAATTTTATATTTATAGGTAAATGTAGGGATATTCCAAATTCAAGGAATTGAACACTATGGAAAATTTTACCTCAATTTTGAGTGTGTAGGACTTGAGTTGTTCAGCCTGCTTCTGCAGTTCTCTGTTAACATTCTTCCCAGTTTTTTATTCTTTTTGGATTAGCACGTCTCAGTGGATATATAATTGCATGATTAGAAATAAAAATTCTTTTTTATTTAAAAAATTCTCAAACTGTTTTCCTGGCTTGTTTTTTCTAGAAATTATGAAGGTATTGATAGTTAAATTATTTTCTGTATATAAATATATACAATACTTTTGATCTATTCACCTATCTGTCTGTCTCTGTAAGATGGGAGCAGGTTTGAAAGGATTGTCGTTTTGGTTTCTGCTCGATTATAGACTTTAGTAGAGGAAGAGTCACCCATGTTGTTGGGCCTGCTAGAATAATCTTTCAAAATAATTTTAATTGGGGAGTCTGGTTGGTTCAGTTGGTTAAACATTTGACTCTTGATTTTTGGCTCAGGTCATGATCTCAGGATCCTGAGACTGAACCTTGCGTCAGGCTCCCCACTCATCAGGGAACTTGCTTGAGATTTCTTTTCCTCTCTCTCTCCCTCTCTCTCTCCACCTGCTCCACCCCCCACCCATGTGCATGCTCTCTCTCTCCCTCTCAAAAAAAATAACTAAATCTTAAAAAAAATTTTTTTTTGTTTTTTTACTTGTAACAAAAGACCACATGACATTATAATCAAATGCATGAACTTTGGAGTTAGGCTACCTGTATTTGAGTCACAATTCTACTTCTTAGTTGTGTAAGTGAGGGCAAGTTATTTTAACTCTCTGTTTCCTTGACTATAAAATGGGGTAATAATGGTACTTACCTCGTAGAGGTGCTATGAAAACCAAAATGAAGTAACATGTAAAGTACTTAGAATGGTACCTGATACTAGTTCTAAGTTCCAGTTTCATAGGTACTAGTTGTTATTTTATTCTAGTACCCTCTTTTCATTTTCTTTTTTCTACCCCCCCCCACCCCTCCACGTGCTCTTGGATACGTTCTTGAGCATTAGTTTTATGGCTGAGACATACATGAGTAAACACAGACATACACACTGCAAAGAACACTGCATACACCCTTTTGTAGAGTAGCCATTAATGGCATGAGAGCGTTCTTACACCAAGGGTTTTATGAAGGTGTTAATGGCTTTGTTCAAAACTGAGAGTAGAATATATGGAAGAGTGATTAGAAATGCAGTCACTGCATTAAATAAATTTTCAGATAATATAGCATGGGCTTTACCACAGGCAACTTTAGTGTACTATTAAAGTATGAGTAGAGCTGTATATCTCAAAAAACCATTCTAGACTGAGAAGTTTGCTGATGTTAAAAAAGTGCAAATATATGCAGTTAATGGGTGAACCATGGGGGAAAAGTGTTTGCTGACTCAGCCCAATATCTTGTTCCATCTGATTGATATTATTTACAGCTCTTTGGGAAAAAAGGCCTCCTGGATGCTTTGAGATGGTTTTAATGATCCCGTTGCTTGCCATCAGTCTGCATAATAAGATTAACCTTCATAAGTATTTTCCCTGAGTTCTGAGACTGCAGGTTTTTTTCTTACCTCTTTACATTTCTAAAATGTATGTGTTTAGTAGAGAAAGGCTCCAAATTGTGCTCACCGTGCTTGATTGGGTGCAGAGCTTTTCCACTTTGAGTTTTAAACAGATTTGCAGATTTAGGAATCTGCAGTGGTAAAGCTGCTCTATGCCTTCCTTAATGGACTACCTATGGCCCCTTTAGCCAGATAATTCAGCACTCACCAAACTCCGCAGTTATGTTTTCCATGCTAATTCATATGTACAAATTCCAAACCTTACGTTTGCCATTATTTTTAGTATTATCAATTACAGAAAAAATATTGTGAATCCTTTGTTCATAGAAACTGTAGAAGGCAAGACAAGGGTAAGAGGAAATGAGGTGTATATAATATATATCTGTATCTATCTATCTTATCTCTCTCTATGTGTTTATATATAGAGAGAGAGAGCCATTGGAAGTTGTGGCATGACTAAAGAGCCTGGCAAGGACTTGTCTGGGAAAGTATATAGGTTAATGCCAAATACCTAAATAAACACCAAAGACTTCATATAGATATTCACATGTCTTGTCTACACAATAGCAGATATCCAGAAGCATGAAAATATGTGCATAATGAAGTAGATTCTATCTGACACTGATGTCATTTAGAGGTAGACCTGACTCTGAAGGGTTACATTAATTCTTGGAGGTCTCTAGTGCTTTCTTCTGTGTGTGTGACCTGAGGAGCTATTGGAGAATTAGAGACTTACCTACATTATGCACTAGGTGGTCTCTGCTTATCTACTTAGCTTGGAATGATACCACCTTGAAGAATGGATCTTAGTGATCTACTAAGTTAATTCATCACAGATGATAAGCTGCTTTCCGAAAGTAATTTGATAATAATTTGAATAATTTAGAAATGATATAAAAACATCTGGGGAAATTTGGCTTTGTTTCTAAAAGAAATCAGGAAAAATTTTGTGTTGCATTACCTGGAGTCACCACTAATCGTGACCACATGAATGTTTCTTAACCAATCTGATCCTTGGTTCCTTCCCAAGTAAGGGGGCATAACTATATCAATTTTGGAATTGTTATGAGGGTAAGTAAGAATATTTGTGTTAAAATGCTAATCTAAGGGGCACCTAGGTGACTCAGTGGGTTAAGGTCTCTGCCTTCGGCTCGGGTCATGATCCCAGGTCCTGGGATCGAGCCCTGCATCAGGTATCTGGGTATTGGGCTCTCTGCTCGGCGGGGGGCCTGCTTCTTCCTCTCTCTCTGCCTGCCTCTCTGCTCACTTGTGATCTCTGTCTGTCAACTAAATAAACATAATCTTTTAAAAAAATGCTAATCCAAGACCGTGCATAATAGGTGTTCAATAATTGGTAGCTGAAGGTTGGTATCAGATACTTGGATTTATTGACAGAACTTTGAGATTGTGTAGTATAATTGCACTAAATCACATGGTAACTGTGGCATGATTTTTTGATGCTTTT
The DNA here is from genome assembly GCF_922984935.1 of Meles meles. Classification (NCBI taxonomy): domain Eukaryota; kingdom Metazoa; phylum Chordata; class Mammalia; order Carnivora; family Mustelidae; genus Meles; species Meles meles. Next base: position 109,369,740 of record NC_060067.1, on the reverse strand, counting down.
CTGTCTTATTACTTCTCAGTAAAGTAAGTTTTATTTTTAATAAAACTGGGACTTGAGGATACGCCATTCTGTAGTCTTCAGTTGAGAATGCTTGACTGAAGGGCTTCCCTCCTTGAGAGAGCTCAAGTTAATAGTTGATAGCCTTTCTGTTAGTCTCTGCTGCCCAAAGGAATTTCTCTCTGCTCCCAAAAGAGGTAAAAGAGACAGATGCAATGTTTTATCAGGAAATGATTATTGAAGGTAATGCTTACTACTGCATGATTTGATTCTCAACTTGCCAAAGAGTTTGAAGAATTTAAACTTCTAAGTAGTTTCCACCTATTAGATTTTTTCTATTTAAGTAATTATTGGGGGAAGTAAATACCGTATGTAATTAGATTACTTTTGTGTGTATTAACTCAGGACCATGTACTACTATATTTCAGGGATCATGAATGTTCAGAACACTGGTGGCCATATTGCTAGGAAACAGACATGAATGAAATGTGTCAGGATGGTTTGAACTACGGCCTCTTGGATATTGCTCCCAAGAACCCCAAGATGAGGTTTGGAACTTGAATTCTGAGTTCTCTTTCCTGTTAGGAGATGGTGCAGAAAAAGAGGCCTCCTGTCACTCTGGAGACACCCTCTCATTGCTACTTCACCAGGAAGCAGAGAAAAATAGGGTCTTAGCAAGGATCCAGTCTTGAGACAGAAACTACACTAATAATTTTAACAGAGAGAATTTAATGGGAACAACTGTTAATTTTGTATTAATGAACTGAAAATCTCAAAAATGAACATTATTGTGTCCCAGAGGTAGTCCCTTATTGGTAGGGCTATCTTCATGTGTGTGTGTGTAACCCCTGTGTTTGCACAGGGTCTCAAATGTAAAAGGCCCCATGAGTGATTTAATACTCTGCTGTCACCATCTTGAAATTTTTGAACAAGTGGTCCACATTTTCATTTTTTTAGTGGACTCTGTAAATTATGCATTTGGATCCACCTGGAGGAAGCAGCTACCATTCTTAAGGGTAAGGAGACAACCAGAAGAGGTTGACATTATTCAACAGAAAATATTAGAGAAGCGGGCCTCTGAAGTGTGGATGGTACCTGGTACTAATATCTCTGACTCCCAAAAGAGGTGACCCTCAGACCAGGACACTGAGAGTGGGTGTCAGTCAGGAAGGGACATGCCAAAGCTCGTTCTAGAATGCCTGAGGTGATACCATGAGGCTACTTTCTTGAGTTTTAGAACCTCAGACTGGTCTGAAGAAGTATTGTTCAAGGATGCTAATAAAGCCACAGCCTAAGTGGGGCAGGAAACAAAAGAGATCCAGGAAGTAGGAAAGAGGAGCCAATGCCTTCTCCCTTTTCCAGTCTTTCCAATTTCCCTTTGTCCCCCACTGGCAGAGTTTAACAGGCACGGAGCTGAGAAAGCATCCCCTTGGACTGCAGACTTAGACCTGGAGTCATAAATAAAGACAGAAAGTGAGTGTGAAGGGAGAGCTTTGTCACTTTCACCAGCAGTTAGACACTAGGAGACATGTACAAAATGTCTCAAATCTCTGTTCTCCCAGCTGCCTTTGCCGTAGCCTCTCTTGAACCTGTTTAGGCAGAACTTCGCAGGGCTCAATGAACCAGCCAACACGACCTTCTCAAAGTATTTGTGGCTGCACTTTGCCCCGAAAACTTTATGATAAATCATGCAATCATTCTGGTTCAGACCGGTAGAGTCTTCAGATAGATGCCCATGTGCTTGAAAAAGGTACGTAATCCTTTGTCGTGCAGAAGAGTGTCTTTGCCGCTGAGTGCTTCCTGGAAGAAACATTTGAAGTAAGCATCAGACATTATGTTTCTGCCTTCGTCTTTTCTCAGGTTCCGAGTTGTGTTTGTTCCCATGCCTGGGTGAAATCTGAGAAATGTGCAGTTTACATCTAGTACCATCTTACTGTGGGGGTGGTTGTTCTTTTCACTGTACTCGGGAAAAGGGAGGATTATTACTTCATTTTAAATGACATCTTTTGCATATAAGGATTCAAAGTTGCTATAGTAGAGGCCACCCTCCAGGCTAGTGGGTGGGTGTGTTTGCTTCTCCACTCCATCTCCTCAAGCTCTTCCGGGGGAGGGGGACTCGCATCCTGCCTCAGCCCCTGGAGCCGTAATGAGCAGTTCAGCTGTAATAGCTTTGGAGAGTTAATGAAAATCAGGTTCTGTGATGTTACTTTACAAGAGCTGCTTTCTCACCACACATTTTTTTCCTACATCCTTTTTTTTTTTTAAGTATACAATCATTGCTTGATAGTAAATTTGCTGAGTTGTACAACCATCGCCACGATTTTAGAACATTTCCATCACTTCAAAAAACAACCCCTTTCCTTTACTTAGCACCCTCCAATCTTTTCAGCACCCCTTACCCCAGGCCTCAGTAACCACTCGTCTACCTTCTCTCTATATATTGCCTTATTCTGGACATTTTATGTAAGGCTATACTTTTTTTTTTTTTAACAAGTCCTTGGGTGAGGATTAAGTACCTTGTTTCCCAACACACGCATGTGTTAAAAGGAAAAGGTTTCATCAGAATAATGATGTCAGGCAAGGTAACCATATGAATTTAAACTTAGGCTTATCCTCCAATGCCTTTAAAAATCAGATAGGACTATGGTAGCTAAAGAACCACAGTTACCTAACGTGTAGAGGGAAGAGAGAAGGTCTGGGACAGAATCGCTTTGTTTGAGTTGTTGGCAGATGAAGAACAAGTACAGTAATAGCTCATATACTTGTCATCCATCATCCATCCCAGTCAAAGAGGAGTGTAAGGCACCTTGTACTAGAATGTCAAAGCTTGACCTTGAGCAGTTCAGCCAGCCCCAGCTGACATGCTCAGCTTGAGTTGTCATTCAGGGAACATGAAGATAGGCAGACAGGTTAACTTGATACACTTGATTTCAACATCATCATTGGATCAAGGACAGACATAGCAAGGGTGATGAATTCAGAGAACTTATTGCTTACAAAATGCCAGAGGTGGGTTCTACACAAAAATATCTAAGATAGATCCCTCTGTGAGATGCATTTTCTTCACAAAGCACACAATTCACCATAAAGCATGCAAGAATAAAGCTACCCTTCCTGTTGCTTGGCTTGTCTCTCTTTTTCATTTACCAGCACGGATCCCCAAATTATATAGACATGTAGAGATTTTGGTACACTTCTGGGGAAGGCAAGAAAGAGACCCAGCTGTATCAACTTCCTAAACTACTGCATTATTTTACCCTGATGGTTTTAATTAGAGAAAAATAACTGCATTGAGACCATCTGCATATTCATAATGTGGAACATATGGCTGGTTTTCAGGATTTTGAAAAAAAGAAAATGCATTAATAACCATGCTTCTTTCCATTCATTTCTCACATTCCAGGTTATTTCTTTGAGAAACAATATATTTGAAAAATCTGTTTACTTTTTATGTGAGCCAAATGTTCTCATTCCTTTAGGCCTCATGTGTTGTGTCTGCTACTATTGTGCATTTCAGCAAGAAATGCTAAAAAGGATATGGTCGGAAAGTGAAGGGATGGAGAAGCATCTTTCATGCCAATGGGCCTCAAAAGAAGGCCGGGGTAGCTATTCTCATATCAGATAAATTAGATTTTAAACTAAAGACTGTAGTCAGAGATACAGAAGGACACTACATCATTCTTAAAGGGACTATCCGCCAAGATGATCTAACAATTGTGAATATCTATGCCCCCAATATGGGAGCACCCAATTACATAAGAAAACTATTAATCAAGAAAAAGAGTCATATTGATATGAATACAATAATAGTAGGAGATCTTAATATGCCTCTCTCAGAAATAGACAGTTCATCGAAGCAGAAATTTAATAAAGAAATAAGAGCATTGAATGAAACATTGGACAAGATGGACCTCATAGACATATACAGAACATTCCACCCTAAAACAACAGAATACTCATTCTTCTCAAGTGCACATGGAACCTTCTCCAGAATAGACCACATACTGGGTCACAAAGCAGGACTCAACTGATACCAAAAGACTGACATTATTCCCTGCATATTCTCAGATCACAATGCTTTGAAACTGGAACTCAATCACAAAGAAAAGTTCAGAAGGAATTCAAACACCTGGAAGCTAAAGACCACCTTGCTTAAGAATGCTTGGATCAACCAGGAGATCAAAGATGAACTGAAACAATTCATGGAAACCAATGAGAATGAAGACACTTCGGTCCAAAACCTATGGGATACAGCAAAGGCGGTGCTAAAGGGGAAATACATAGCCATCCAAGCCTCCCTCAAAAAAATTGAAAAATCCAGAATACACCAGCTGTCTCTACACCTTAAAGAACTGGAGAATCAACAACAAATCAAACCAACTCCACATGCAAGAAGGGAAATAATTAAGATTAGAGCAGAGATCAATGAGGTAGAAACGAGAGATACAGGAGAATGTATCAATGAAACTAGAAGCTGTTTTTTTGAAAGAATCAATAAGATCAATAAACCATTGGCCACACTAATCCAAAAGAAAAGAGAGAAAGCCCAAATTAATAAAATTATGAATGAAAAGGGAGAGATCACAACTAACACCAAGGAAATAGAAACAATCACCAGAAATTATTACCAACAGTTATATGCCAATAAGCTAAGCAACCTAGATGAAATGGATGCATTCCTGGAAAACTACAAACTCCCAAAATTGAACCAGGAAGAAATTGACAACCTGAATAGACCAATATCTAGTAACGAGATTGAAGCAGTGATCAAAAACCTCCAAAAAAACAAGAGCCCAGGACCTGACGGATTCCCTGGGGAATTCTACCAAACTTTCAAAGAGGAAATAACACCAATTCTCCTGAAGCTGTTCCAAAAAATTGAAGCAGAAGGAAAACTTCCAGACTCTTTTCATGAAGTCAGCATTACCCTGATCCCCAAACCAGGCAAAGACCCTACCAAAAAGGAGAATTTCAGACCAATATCACTGATGAATATGGATGCAAAGATTCTCAACAAGATCCTAGCAAACAGGATCCAGCAGCACATTAAAAAGATTATCCACCATGACCAGGTGGGATTCATCCCTGGGTTGCAAGGTTGGTTCAACATTCGCAAATCAATCAATGTGATAGAAAGAATCAATAAGAGAAGAGAGAAGAACCACATGGTCCTCTCAATTGATGCAGAAAAAGCATTTGACAAAATCCAGCATCCGTTCCTGATGAAAACGCTTCAAAGTATAAGGATAGAGGGAACATTCCTGAACTTCATAAAATCTATCTATGAAAGACCCACAGCAAATATCATCCTCAATGGGAAAAAGCTTGCAGCTTTCCCGTTGAGATCAGGAACAAGACAAGGATGCCCACTCTCATCACTCTTGTTCAACATAGTATTAGAAGTTCTAGCAACGGCAATCAGACAACAAAGAGAAATAAAAGGTATCCAAATTGGCAAGGAAGAAGTCAAACTCTCTCTCTTCGCAGATGACATGATTCTTTATATGGAAAACCCCAAAGACTCCACCCCCAAACTACTAGAACTCATACAGCAATTCAGTAACATGGCAGGATACAAAGTCAATGTACAGAAATCAGTGGCTTTCTTATACACTAACAATGAAAATACAGAAAGGGAAATTAGAGAATCGATTCCATTTACTATAGCACCAAGAACCATAAGATACCTGGGAATAAACCTAACCAAAGAGGTAAAGGAGCTGTACTCGAGGAACTACAGAACACTCATCAAAGAAATTGAAGAAGACACAAAAAGATGGAAGACTGTTCCATGCTCTTGGATTGGAAGAATAAACATTGTTAAAATGTCTATACTGCCTAGAGCAATCTATACTTTTAATGCCATTCCGATCAAAATTCCACCGGTATTTTTCAAAGAGCTAGAGCAAATAATCCTAAAATTTGTATGGAATCAGAAGAGACCCAGAATTGCTAAGGAAATGTTGAAAAACAAAAACAAAACTGGCAGCATCATGTTACCCGATTTCAAGTTTTACTACAAAGCTGTGATCACCAAAACAGCGTGGTACTGGCATAAAAACAGACACATAGACCAGTGGAACAGAGTGGAGAGCCCAGATATGGACCCTCAACTCTATGGTGAAATAATCTTCGACAAAACAGGAAAAAATATTCAATGGAAAAAAGACAGTCTCTTCAATCAATGGTGCTGGGAAAACTGGACAGCAATATGTAGAAGAATGAAACTCGACCATTCTCTTACACCGTACACAAAGATAAACTCGAAATGGATAAAAGACCTCAACGTGAGACAGGAATCTCTCAGAATCCTAGAGGAGAACATAGGCAGTAACCTCTTCGATATCAGCCACAGCAACTTCTTTCAAGATATGTCTCCAAAGGCCAAGGAAACAAAAGCAAAAATGAACTTTTGGGACTTCATCAAGATCAAAAGCTTCTGCACAGCAAAGGAAACAGTCAACAAAACAAAAAGGCAACCCACGGAATGGGAGAAGATATTTGCAAATGACAGTACAGACAAAAGTTTGATATCCAGGATCTATAAAGAACTTCTCAAACTCAACACACACAAAACAGATAATCATATCAACAAATGGGCAGAAGATATGAACAGACACTTCTCCAACGAAGACATACAAATGGCTATCAGACACATGAGAAAATGTTCATCATCACTAGCCATCAGGGAGATTCAAATTAAAACCACATTGAGATACCACCTGACACCAGTTAGAATGGCCAAAATTAGCAAGACAGGAAACAACGTGTGTTGGAGAGGATGTGGAGAAAGGGGAACCCTCTTCCACTGTTGGTGGGAATGCAAGTTAGTGCAGCCACTTTGGAGAACAGTGTGGAGATTCCTGAAGAAATTAAGAATAGAGCTTCCCTATGACCCTGCAATTGCACTGCTGGGTATTTACCCCAAAGATACAGATGTAGTGAAAAGAAGGGCCATCTGTACCCCAATGTTTATTGCAGCAATGGCTACGGTCGCCAAACTGTGGAAAGAACCAAGATGCCCTTCAACGGATGAATGGATAAGGAAGATGTGGTCCATATACACAATGGAGTATTATGCCTCCATCAGAAAGGATGAATACCCAACTTTTGTAGCAACATGGACGGGACTGGAAGAAATTATGCTGAGCGAAATAAGTCAAGCAGAGAGAGTCAAGTATCCTATGGTCTCACTTATTTGTGGAGCATAACAAATAACATGGAGGACATGGGGAGATGGAGAGGAGAGGGAGTTGAGGGAAACTGGAAGGGGAGATGAACCATGAGAGACTATGGACTCTGAAAAACAACCAGAGGGTTTTGAAGGGGCGGGGGTGGTGGGAGGTTGAGGAACCAGGTGGTGGGTAATAGGGAGGGCACGTACTGCATGGAGCACTGGGTGTGATGCCAAAACAATGAACACTGTTATGCTGTAAATAAACAAATTAAAAAAAAAGGATATGGTTGTTTATGATTGAGAATGCCCCATAAGTGGGTTTATAACACTTTGTAGATGTGTATTTACATCAACACATTGTCTTTTGTTAGGTATGAGTTACTGGGGTTAGATTTATGGGAAAGTCTTGTTAGAATTTCCTGAGAGCATGCTAAGAACTCAAACCAAGATGGGTGTGTGTTGTGTGTGCTCATGGACGTGTGTGTGTGTGTCTGTGAGATGAGCATGTGTATCTCAGATAAGACATAATAATACACATCTAATTAGATCGAGTGAAAAAGTCAACAGTTGTGAAAATGAAAATGATCAAATATATAGAAAGCATTTTGGACTTAATGTCGTTCTGGTAAGACAGTAAATAAGATGGATTGATTTCTGAATTTTAAATTCTTAATGGAAGAAAAAGCAATCTCTATTTATAGTAGAAGAAAATAGAAAACCAGTAGAAGTGTGTTTTTTTGTCTGGCTTTTGGGTAGTCACCGGATCAATAAATCCAATTCCCAAGGGGAGATAACAAAGAGGAAAACAACCAAAGAACTAGAACTAGCGTAGTTGTCTCAGTAACAAGCAGAAAAAGGTGTAAACGGAGGGGAAAAAAGATTAGGAAAGAAATGAAATTTTGCTCTTCTGAGACCAAGCTACCATGTTTGTAGAGCAAAGGTAAAAGAGAAGAAGGGAAATAGAATTCAGATGGCAGAGACATATATATTGAGAAGAACTGGAGAAAGTCCATCTGTTCCCTAGGAGTTTGTCCCTGAAGCACTCGCCCCATGGGCCTCGTGTATCTTAATTACTCTTGGTGCCCCAAGGAGCTTTAAGGCCTCCAAAGGCTCAAAGATACAATTTCTTTCTTCTGTGTTGCCACATTCTTTCAGAGTTTAGCTGGGGTCTTAGGTGCTTGAATAAAACAGCTTAAAACTTTCTGCCCAATTTACCAGACAAAAAAATAGAGATATTTGGACCAGGTATTGTTTATTTAAAAGAAAATCCTTCAAGGTAGGGGTTGAAATAAACAAATAGTTTATATGGAAATTATGCCAGAGTATCTGTTTTAAGAAAAGAAGTAATTTGACACTTCCATTTGTTCAGTGAGGGCATTGGAGAATTCCAGTATTTCACAAAATCTACTGGGATGACTCAGATTGGGAATGAGCTTGCTTTTATGGGCATAGTGAGTGACTCCTTTTCAAGGAATTGACTTAATCTGAATTAATTCCGTCCTTTTTTCCCCTTCCAGTTAGAACATCATACCTATGATTTCACCAATATCCTGTTTTGAAACAGACTGTACTAACTCAGTTCAAATGCCATACCTCTTTAAATAGTAGAAAGACTGCCTTCTTTGTTTTCCCAATCATCTCCTTTCTAGTGATGATGATACAAAGTTAATAATTTTCTTCATATGGTTTTGAAATTCATTTTATATTTTCTGTCTTTATATGTAGCAAAAATTCCCTTTGCTTTATATGGAACTTTTTTTGTTAATTTATTTATTTTTTTTCAGCATAACAGTATTCATTGTTTTTGCACAACACCCAGTGCTCCATGCAAAACGTGCCCTCCCTATTACCAACCACCTGTTCCCCCAACCTCCCACTCCTGACCCTTCAAAACCCTCAGGTTGTTTTTCAGAGTCCATAGTCTCTAATGGTTCGCCTCCCCTTCCATTTTTTTTTTTTTATAAACATATAATGTATTTTTATCCCCAGGGGTACAGGTCTGTGAATCGCCAGGTTTGCACACTTCACAGCACTCACGATAGCACATACCCTCCCCAATGTCCATAACCCCCTCCCCCTCTCCCAACCCCACCTCCCCCCAGCAACCCCCAGTTTGTTTTGTGAGATTAAGAGTCATTTATGGTTTGTCTCCCTCCCAATCCCTTCTTGTTTCACTTATTCTTCTCCTATCCCCCTAACCCCCCATGTTGCTTCTCCATGTCCTCATATCAGGGAGATCATATGATAGTTGTCTTTCTCCGTTTGACTTATTTCACTAAGCATGATACCCTCTAGTTCCATCCACGTCGTCGCAAATGGCAAGATTTCATTTCTTTTGATGGCTGCATAGTGTTCCATTGTATATATATACCATATCTTCTTTATCCATTCATCTGTTGATGGACATCTAGGTTCTTTCCATAGTTTGGCTATGGTAGACATTGCTGCTATAAACATTCGGGTACACGTGCCCCTTCGGATCACTATGTTTGTATCTTTAGGGTAAATACCCAGTAGTGCAATTGCTGGGTCATAGGGTAGTTCTATTTTCAACATTTTGAGGAACCTGCATACTGTTTTCCAGAGTGGTTGCACCAGCGTGCATTCCCACCAACAGTGGAGGAGGGTTCCCCTTTCTCTGCATCCTCGCCAGCATCTGTCATTTCCTGACTTGTTAATTTTAGCCATTCTGACTGGTGTGAGGCGATATCTCATTGTGGTTTTGATTTGTATTTCCCTGATGCTGAGTGATGTGGAGCACTTTTTCATGTGTCTGTTGGCCATCTGGATGTCTTCTTTGCAGAAATGTCTGTTCATGTCCTCTGCCCATTTCTTGATTGGATTGTTTGTTCTTTGGGTGTTGAGTTTGCTAAGTTCCTTATAGATTTTGGATACTAGCCCTTTATCTGATATGTCGTTTGCAAATATCTTCTCCCATTCTATCAGTTGTCTTTTGGTTTTGTTAACTGTTTCCTTTGCTGTGCAAAAGCTTTTGATCTTGATGAAATCCTAATAGTTCATTTTTGCCCTTGCTTCCCTTGCTTTTGCCGTTGTTCCTAGGAAGATGTTGCTGCGGCTGAGGTCGAAGAGGTTGCTGCCTGCGTTCTCCTCAAGGATTTTGATGGATTCCTTTCTCACATTGAGGTCCTTCATCCATTTGGAGTCTATTTTCGTGTGTGGTGTAAGGAAGTGGTCCAATTTCATTTTTCTGCATGTGGTTGTCCAATTTTCCCTGCACCATTTATTGAAGAGATATATGGAACTTTTTCATAATGGGTCCAGCCTGGTGTTCTTTGTGCATATATTTATCTTGGATATATGCAGTGTAGTGTAGGTATTCTTTATGGTCTTTATTTGTCCTACTCAGGATTTTTGTTTTCTATCAGTTTTCTAGTATTGTGGAACTCGCTTATAGCTGATAACATTGTCCCTGTTCTCTGTTAGGGAACAGAGTATGCTTAGATGTAGCAATGTGCCATGTTTTAATAAAATATGGACCATTGGATCAGTGTGAACTCTTTCTCTTGTTGAACTTTGTTTGGCTTCATGCCAATCCAGAAGTGGCCATGAAATAAAAAATCTTCATCAATAACTGTTTTTCTTTTCTCAGAGACTTGTGACAAAACATGATCTATTCCTTTTAGTTCTGTGCATTTGACAATTCCTCAAAAACCTCACTCAAATCATTATTCAATATGAAGTGACCCAAACATTTTGAACGAATTTTCCTTTTTATTTTATTGTGGTAAAATATATGTCACATAAAATTGACCGAATGAACCGTTTTTAAGTGAATGGTTTGGCGGCACTAGTACATTCACGCTGTGTGAAACCATCACCACCGTCCATCTCCAGAACTTTTCACCATCCCAAACTGAAACTCTGAACTTACTAAACCATAACTTGGCCATCTTCCCGGCCCAGCCCCCGCTCACAACTATTGTATATTCTGTCCCTATGACTTTGACTATTCTAGGTACTTCATATAACTGGAATCCTACAATATTTGTCCTTTTCTGTAAATTTTCCCTTTTGGAATAATATTTCAGCATGAAGGAGATGACTTGGACCCCAAAAATGGCTCCTTCATTTTCCAGTCAGCAGAATATGGTCAGAGACCCGTGAGGGTTTCCCCATTATCCCAGTAAGGGTATGCTTCAATTAACTTCATGGAAAACAAATTCATCTCACATACTACCAGATGATAGAATATATATACTCATATGAGAATACTTTTAAGTTCTTGGAGCCAAGGATATAAAAATATATTGAAATAATACACTAACTGAAAGTATTCCCTCTTGAGTGTGTGTGTTGTGTATATTCTCATAAAGGAAAGGCTTTTGCTTGGTAACATTAATAGCTAATCTCCAGGGGTGCCTGGGTGGCTCGGTTGGTCAGACATCTGCCTTCTGCTCAGGTCATGATCCTGGATCGAGTCCTATATCAGGCTCCCTGCTCAATGGAGAATCTGCTTCTCCCTCTCATTCTGCTTCTCCCCTGCTTGTGTGTGTGTGCTCTCTCTCTGTGTCAAATAAATAAACTTTGTTTTAAAACAACAAAAACAAAAACAAAACAAAACAAAAGCTAATCTCCACAAGCCATATTGGAGTTTACAAAGGATTTTTCACAGACCCCTTCCTATGAAACAGCAGTCTTGAAAAGGTCAATGTTCATTCCCATGTTTAGATGCTACAATTCAGTCTCATTGAGATTCACTCCCTTGTACACACAAGGCAAGTGAGTGGTGTTGCTGGGGCCCTGAGCGTAGTCCCGTTGTGTTGGCCCCACACCCCTCCATCTCTCTAATGACGCCCCAGCGGCACCGTAAGTCATGTCCTCATGTGGAGTCCCAGTCTGTGCACTAATAAGCATGGGCCATGCTCTCCTTCATTTCATTTGACCTTCTAAGACACCCTCCTTTACGTGCAGCCCTCTGTTATTCACTACGCCCAATACTCGGCTACTCCCGGAGCTGGCACTTGACCTACACATTGTGTGATTCCCGGAGGGTCAGATACTTCCCACATCTGGCAAAGAGTTTCCCCCAAGCTGCTACACTTAAGGGTCAGGAGCGCTTTCGTCTCACCAAAACTGGGTCACGTTACAGATAGTGGGGAGAGATAGTGTGCGACTAGTTCAGAGTGGCAGCCAACCAAGTTCTGCTGCTGGCAACGAAAGTGGAAAATGGCTTATGCTAACATCCAACATGAAATTGCAGACCATTAAAATAATAATAAAAAATGCTGCCAATGGTATTTAAAAAAAAATGCTCAAAACTTAAGGAACATAGTGTAGAGCATCTTGGTTTTGTCGGGTAATCTCTCAGCTCTGTGTGTCTGGTCTGTGGAGGAAACCCAGCAAAGGGAGGGAGATATGAAGCAGAAACCTCGTGTCTGTGCTTTCTTAACTCTTGGAACCTCATGTTCTCAAGAGAATTGTCGGAGTGGTTTCTAAATTAAAAAAAAAAAAAAAAAAGTGTAGCTTGGCAGGGCTGCGGAGTGTTTTATTTCTTAAACCCTTGCAGGCCGCAACCATTGACAGAACCATCTTCTGCTGGTCCTGGGAAGCTGCCAAAGTAGGGAAATGTGTTCTGCTGTGCGGATTCCTCTCTCCCTCCTTCTCATTTGCTCCTATTTTCTGTGGCCCTTTGATCCTTTCTCCTTTTCCACTCCCAATTGGTCCCTGTATGTCCTGTGCCAATTGGCATGCTTCTGTTAAAGAAGTACTTTGCTAATAATATCCTAGCTGCTCTGACTTCTCCTCCACGGTTTCTCTGCCCTGTCTGGGTACACTGTCCTTTGCTCTGAATCCTGCCACTGAATCTTGCTAGTGCGAGATGGTTTAGCCTTACCATTTTTAGCTTATGTATAGATTTACCAAACATCTTTGTTCCAAAGAGTTTAAATGTTTTCCGAAAGTTTTCTTTTTTGTTAGATAACATTCCGTTTGAACAATTTGATAAAAAGATAGTCATCAAGAATTAAGGCTAGTTTGTTAATGTCGCCTACCGCGTTGAGGCTAGTTGAAATACAGTTTTGGGTTTAAAAAAGTAAATCTGATCAAGAGATACCTTAACAGAACGGCTCAAACGCCTGTCCTTCCCGCTAGCTGTGCTCTCCCTCCTGACTGAGCAGGCCTTTCCAGGCTTCTATTCTGCATCACAAATAAGGAGTGGAAGATTCCACTTGCCTCCTGCCCTTAACATGCAACAATTCTATGCATTTCTAAAATAAAGAACAAGCTTGGCTTGTTGCCTGAGGACTCCTAAGACTCACATTTCAGATGCTCCTGGCTATGGGTTTCTAGAAATCAATTTCCTCATTAGTCCTCTTTCAACTGATTTTGAAATTCGGCCTTTGAATTTTTTCTGTCTCCTTTCCCCCTGTTGTCCTATTCCACATCCTATAGGTGCTTCACAACAAAGCTATATCAGCCACTGAGAGCTGTATGTGATATATAAGTAAGGGAATTTCATAGAAGAATAACTTTTAAGGCTGTGCCCTTCTGTCCTTTGTTTTCTTTTTAGCCCGCTGAACCATTGTCAAGCATAAATGTGATTTCTGCACTTTGTTTGAATTAGGTGGCTTGGTTTACATGAATATTTTATCATTATACATTAACTTTATCTGGAACATGATTTTTTAAAGAGTTCTGTTTGAATAAGTATGTTTTTATTATGCCCTAGGCCTTGTTTTTCTATGGAAATGTGCTTTCAGCATTGTAATAGAAGTCTATTGGAAAACAGGATTAAAATAAAAACACTTCATTTTGAAAGCAACCTTTCAATAATACTGTGTCTCAGGCCTTGATAAAGTTTTTAGGCTTTTAACATTAGTGAGGTAAGTTGTAGTTTTGAGAGAGCACCCATACTGCACAGAGGGAGCACACCTCTGTGTTTCATAAAGGAAGATGTCTAGGCCTTAAACTAGGGAGCCTTGGACTTTAATTTCATGCCGCCCCTTAGCTGAGTGATATTGGATGAGTCATTTCACCTCTTTGAGCCTTGGCTTTTCACCTGTAAGGTGAGGGCACTTCCTGGGATTAGAGCTCAACCCCCTCTAGCTCCCAGGAGGCACGGGACAAACGGTAACAGGTGGCTTTCTATTAGGAGATGAGACAGAATCCAGTCCTGCCAGTTGTGGGGTACCATATATTATTTTTCTTTTGGACTTGAAGTAAGAATTCACTAGGAACGATTGTGCAATTTAGCTTATCACCTTAATAAATTTGTCTTTAAATGGTATCTACCAATGGTTTCTTTCTTACCTAAAACTGGACTTTTATTGTACCCTCAGCCTTAAAAATTAACTGCCACCAAAGTGAGTCAGTGATTTATTAGATTTTTTTTTTCTTTCTAGCTGAACAGTGCTTCTCTGCTTCGAGTATATAGTTGAAATCTCCATCATATGTCATTTTGCTTCTCTGCTGGTATTCTAATTTGAACCAGCAACATTTCTCTTTCTGTCTCCCTCCTCCCTCCTCTGTGCTTTTCTTTCTTCCTTTCATTTAACATGTATTTCCTGAGGGTCTGTTACTGGTGTGACACTGTTCTAGGTCCTAGGGATACAGCAATGAAAAACTAGGAGGCCTTCTTTAAATGAGCTGCTTGGAGAAGGCCTCTCTGAGACGGTAACATTCAGGCTGTGCTACCTTTATAATATGACATTTGTGACAAAATACTATTCCGTTGCCGTAACCCAGAGGCGTCTAAACTGCTCCTGCTTCTTCAGCCATGTCTCAGTCTTTGTGGTTACACTTTCTAGACATACACAGCTACCTGGCTTTGTCTTAACCTCATCATGAATTCCATTTAATTGTTTCTCAAAAATACTTGGGAGGTCATATATGCCAAGGGTGGCTGTACCCACTTTTTCCTATAAACCTTTCCAATTGCACTTTTCAACATGGACTGAGAAGCCATTAGTGAGTGGGTGTCCGTGATGGTTAATTTTATGTGTCAACATGATTGGGCCACAGGATGCCCAGGTATCTTGTTAAACATTGTTCCAGCGTGTGTCTGAAAGTGTTTCTGGATGAGATTAGCGTTTGAATCTACAGACCCAGAAAGCAGACTGTTCTTCCTAATGTGGGTGGGCTTTACCCAAGCCACTGAGGGCCTGAATAAAGCACAAAGGTGGAGGAAAGGAGAATTTACTCTCTGCCTGACTGCTTGAGCAGGCGTATTGGTCTTCTGTTCTCAGCCTGGAACTTCTATCATTGGGTCTCCTGTTCCCAGGCCTTTGGACTTGGCCTGAAACTATGCCACTGAATTTGTGGACCTTCAGCTTGCAGGAGGCAGATCACAGGACTTCTCAGCCTCCACAAATGAGTGAGTCAATTCTCTTTCTCTCACGTGTGTGTGTGTGTGTGTGTGTGTGTGTGTGTGTGTGTGTAATATACAAATTACCAGCTCCCTTCCTGCCACATGGAGGGGAATACGACCCAGACTTGGACGATTCTGTTACTTTGCATCCTATGCCTTCAACACCTGAAAAAATCCTGTGAAATGGATATTACCATAACTTACAGATGTGGAACAAGGTCAGAGACGTTATGCAAGCTGCCCAAGGTCATCAGCTAATAAGCGGTAAGGCCCAGTTTAAAGCTCATGTTCTCCTACTGTTCCATGTTATCATTATATCATAATGTTTATTTTAGTGAACATAACTATTGCCTTAAATCCTGTAACTAAGATGATTAGCAATACTTCTTTTCTAGCTACCTGATACCTTATACATTTAGCCAAAGCTCTCATTAACTGAAATATGAACTTGAACCAAATACTCATGAAAAAATAAGTGTTAACAAACTTTAAATAATGTAGCTTTATTAGCATAAAAAGGGGATTATAGAGCAATGGCAAATGTCATGTGTTATTTTTGTTTGCTTAGCATCTCTTCCTTTAGGAAATTACCCTACTCTCCACGTGGGTCTGGACATATTTTCAATCAACTCCTTTGGCATCCAAGTGCCAACACCCTTAGCTCCCTTCCTGCCATGGTGATGAAAATGTGACCCGGGTTTGGACGATTCTTATATCCTAAACTAAAGGATGCTTCTGACTAGTGCTCATGACTCAAGGAAGGCCAATGAAAATCTTTTGCCAGGAATGACATATTGCTGTCAGGAGAGAAAAATTTATTCTGGTTGAAGGACATACATTTCTACTGACAGTAATCATTTTTCTGAAACATCAACTCTACAATATGATGTATACACATCCATTTACATATGTACATAGAACATACATACACACATACATAATTTTTTTTGGTCTCTCTCTTCCTCCGGCTACAAATCCAAACAAATTCTGATTAATAGGAACATTTCAAGAAGCTATAAAAATAAAAGGCATTTAAAGGTTATATCCTGAGCTAATGAGAAAAAATAAGGACCAGAAAGTCTAAATACATGCCTAGCTTCATGGATCCAGAGTTAAAATTTAAGCCAGCATTTGTGATTCTTATTTTGTTGTTATTTCTATCAAACAACATTACGTCTATCTTTCAGAGATTCAAGTTTGCCTGACTTGATAGGAGAGGTAGGGAGCATTTACCAAATTCAGGGAGCATGTTAATTGTTGCAAGCGAAAGATGATCTGGGATCTCACGGAGTTCCAGACAAACCATAAAACTTGTTCTGGTGCCTGTTATTTCCTGGCATTCCCAGGGCCCAGGATAGGATCTAACTATATGATTTAATACATCAATTTTAAATTGATGATTTTTTTGTTTATTCATTCTCGAATGAGGATGTGATGTTCTTACACAGGGGGCCAGGGTGTCACTGAACCAATATGCACCGAGAACCTGCTGTGTCTCAGGTGTTATACTGGAAAGTAGAAGGTAATGCTGATGATACTGAATTTGACTTCTGCTTTCATGTAGATTACATTCTTGCCTAAAGGTAGACATTATGCTTCTAAACACATCATTATTTACAAAAGTACATAAACGATAAAAGTATTTACATTGGATTTGCATGTGTTTTACAATCCTGTGAGGTAGTTACTGGTTATAGCCCATGTTCCAAAACTGAGGATGCCCCTTTCTGCAGATGGTTATACAGCTCGGGAGCATCACCAGCTTCTCGGTCAGCATTCCTGCAGGAATACAGCAGACCTGCCTGATGGTTGTTTTTTGTTGTTATGTTGATATCTGCATTAGCAGTGGCAGTTCTGCATTCTTCTTCTTCTTTTTTTTTTAAAGATTTTTTAAAATTTGTTTGAGACAGCGAGAGAACAATGAGTGGGGCCAGAGTGCAGAGGAAGAGGGAGAAGCAGGCTCCCCTCTTAGCAGGGAAGCAGTAGTTTTCTTGCCTACTAAATGGAGCAGCCTGAGCACAGGTGACCTTACCTCTTGCTATAGCTCTATTCCTAAAAAATGGCACTGAAGTTAGATGCTTACAAATCCAGACGCTGACAGTGATGATATAGCTTGGAAGGCAAAGAAATTCTATAGTGGAAATCCTAACAAAACATAACATCTCTCCATTTATTTTTTAATTAGAAATTCAGCTTTTTGTACATTTGGCCTAAAGAAATATGACCTGCCTAAACTGTATTCTTAGACTAGAGTTGTTAGTAGAAGCTTCAGTCTGGGGTTCCTTGTCGAGATGTCAGTGGTGACTGACCTTCCATTTGTCTATAGAAAAAACAAAGCTTCTCATCCGTCCAACAATATTTTTCAAAATCAGGGCATCCCCTATACTTCCAATCTGGTTTTTTGGGTATTGACTCTTTTTATTTAAATAAATGTATAAAACATATACACTGTTAGTTCTGCAGACCCCCCATTAGCAGCGTGGCAGGTGGAATTGAAAAGCTTGGGCACTGCATTGTTCTTGCTCCCATCGTAAGTATGAAGTTTGGTGGGTACATAAGGAACATCATTCTCCTGGAATAGGAATTATTCTGTTCTTCTAAGCCTTAGGTGCCTGGTGTGGGCCCCTGGGTGCCGGGGTGTTCACAAGCATCTGTCTCTTCACGCCCCTCGAGAATCTGCCCTGCATATTCCTTTTGCTCTGGAGCCAACTTAGAACCCATCCTTTTCCAGCCAATGTCTTCTGCCTGGTCTTTGGATTTTGCTCCTTCTGTTTGTGATTTGTCCTGATCATCTTCCTCAATTTTCTGCCTCAAAATTCATCCTAGCAAGATACAGCTACTTGTTTATGCATTTTTCTCATCTTTTGAACTTTGCTCATGTTGCACTTTGGCTTGGAATGTCCGAGCCAATCAAACTCCCACTTCTTTGAAGACCCAAGTCAGACGTCATTTCCTTCAGGATCACTTCCTCAGTCCCCAGACTAGGTAAATTTTCTTCTTTTATTCTTCCAAGGTAAATTGAATTGTAATTTCCTGTTTCGTATTATTTAAATAAGTTTTGTTTAATAATTTTCACCATTAACAACTCTTCTAGAAAAGCATCTAAGCACAGGACACAGAACTGCATCAAGCAGCATTGGTATGTGTCCCTAACAGACATTCGAACTTTCACCCTTCTTTGTGATACCCCCAAACTTACTGGTGGACTCTGCTTTTGAATACTCCTGCAAAGTCCACCACAAGCTCAGTTCATGTTCTCAACCCACCAGCTTCCGTTCACATGATCACACTTACAGTGCAGTAGTAGAAAAGAACGCACACCATATAGCATTCATGGTAGTTGACAAAGGGGTAGGGGGAATACAAGTATTGTTTCGTTTAATACATTCAGCTAACATGGGCTATCAAAGAACAAAACCCACTTAAATTTTTCCAAAAGATGTGGATGTCCTTCAACTGCCAAAAGAACATTTGTACATTATTTGGTATCTTTGCCATCTGCACACTCTCTCACCAAAGCCACAGGACTGAGAGACACACCTTGCCAAGTTGAAAAATATCCATTATGCACTACCATGTCTCTGCATGGCCTTTCTCCTTTTTTTGCTCATACTAACCTTTCATGCCTTGGTGCTACCATCAGTCCCACACAAAATTTCAAAAGTTCCAACAGCCTTCTGGTTCCATAGCACAGGCTTGTGTTCATAGCATTGGTACAACTCCATGAAATAAAGAGTAGGGGATAAAAATGGGACAGCCACTGTCAAAAACACAGCCTCTGCAGCGTGCTGACAAATTCTTGAATGAGAAAGCATGTAGACAGAAATATTCCTATGGCAGAGTATTCACAGCACTACTTTCAATGAAGTGCTTCTTCCATAAACATTTGAAACGAGATGAATTGCAGAGTAAATGAGGCTTCATAGTGCATTTTTGCATATGAAGAGAGACAAGTGTTAAAAAACAAAAGCAAAACCAAAAGAACTGAACACTGTGTTGCCATGATCTCTGAAAATGGAGAATCATCCTAAGGAAAAATGCATATGATAGGGTTCAAATTAAGTCAAGGAGAAAAGATGGGGTGCCTGGATGGCTCAGTTAGTTAAGAGTTTGACTCTTATACTTTTGGCTCGGGTCATGGCTCAGGTCATGAACTCAGCATTGTGAGATCCTGTCCCACATCAGCTCTGCACTCAGCCTGTGTCTGCTTGAGATTCTCTCTTTCTCCTTTTGCCCCTCCCCCTCCTTGCAGGTGCATTCCCTCCCCCCACCCCCATAAATAAATAAATAAATAAATAAATAAATAAAATCTTTTAAAAAAGAACAAAGAGAAAAGAATGTAGTTCTAATCAATGATTTCTATTTTAAACATGCAAAGAATCCACTTGACACCTGCAGGTATAAACTCTTACAGGAGAAACTTTTTAAAAAAGTTTTATTTATTTATTTGTCATAGAGACAGAGAGAGCATGCACAGGCAGGGGGAGCAGCAGGCAGAGGGAGAAGCAGGCTCCTTGTTAATCAGGGAGCCCGATGTGGTATTCACTCCCAGGAAGCTGGGATCATGACCTTGAGCCAAAGGCAGATGCTTAACCAACTAGTCCCCCAGGCATCCCCATGGGA
The DNA here is from genome assembly GCF_922984935.1 of Meles meles. Lineage (NCBI taxonomy): Eukaryota > Metazoa > Chordata > Mammalia > Carnivora > Mustelidae > Meles > Meles meles. The sequence continues at coordinate 109,349,617 of NC_060067.1, read as the reverse complement.
GAAACTTTTTGTTAGCAATTGTAGTGTGTTGGTTTTTACTAGTCAGGCGAACAGCAGTTCACTTTTAAACATATTCCTATCCTTTATGTAACAAAACTTATAAAATTTCTTTAGTGTTTCCTCTTTTTTTTTCTAAAGAAAAAGGCCCAAAATACTGCTGAATATACTCCACACTGAATAAACCATTTTTTTAAATGAATGACAGCTCATAATTGTTTTTTAATTAAAGATTTTATTTATTTATTTGACAGAGAGAGCACACAAGCAGGGGGAGAGGCAGAGGGAGAGGGAGAAGCAGGCTCCCTGCTAAGAGGAGAACCCAGTGTGGGGCTGGATCCCAGGACCTGAGATCATGACCTGTGCTGAAGGCAGATGCTTAATGGACTGAGACACCCAGGCGTCCCTGAACAAACCAATCTTGAAAATTCCTTGTACATATGTATTTTATAATATACTTACCACGTGTTTAGAAAAATTTGAATTCCCACTAGTCTATATCAACCCTACTGTCTACATTCTCTAGACAGAATATTTAGAATCCACACTTGAGCTAAAGCCTCCATTAATACGACTGCCTGACCTTGCATTTGAAAAGGATCCCTAACGCATTGCTGTACCTGAATTAGAACTGCAGTCGGAGTTATTTCCAGAACCAAAGGCCCGATTTGACTCCCCGTGCAGGTTACCTTGGATTTGGTTATTGCCTGATGGAGCTGGCTGGTTCTGTGACTGGCTCATATGCCCCTTGAACCCCAGCTGCTCTGCAGTGCTGCTTGGGCTACAGCCCGAATCATGCCTAGCACCAAAGTTCACCCCTCCACCCATATTACTACCTTGATTGTTTTCAAACCAGCTCCCTGACTTTTACTTTTACCAAATCCGCCCTGATTCCCAAAGCCCCTTAGGTTACCACCAAGTCTTTCACCTCTTTCTGTCTATTGCTATCCTACTTAGGTTCAACATTGGATACGTGAATGCCGATTCCTTTAGCGATCAAGTCCTGTCCAAAGAGAGACTGGGTGACTGAATCACCTGCAAATGTAACAAAGGCAGATGACAGGAATGGTCTGGGAATAAAGACAATGATTACTTCCCTATCTTGGCAAAAGAAATGCTGCATCCCTCGGCAGTCATGTCCTCGGTACAATGCCCAACAAAGGCCCTCCTTCTTCTCAAAGTCTCACCTGGGTGCTGCTTAGAATTAGGAACTTTCCCAGTGCCACCATCATTCATCGATCCCAGTTTCTGTGACTTTCCTTTCAGCTGGGCTTCATATTCAGTAAAGCAAAGCTAAACCCTTTTTAGTGACCATTTTTAGTACCTTTCTTGGTCTGAACCATAACAATGTTTCCAAAGGTACTAAAATATTCTTTTGGATCTGTTCCGTTGTTTTCCATTATTAAGTCAGGTGCTTTCTGGACAGCTTTTCATTTTCATGGCTGATGAAGTATCAGTCTCACCCATTTTTTCCTTTGTTATCTTTGGGACAGTTGACAACATATATTAGTTTTCTCCAGCCAGTCTCAGGGGCATGCAGAATTTCTTCTATCAGCCGGCCACCTCCCTATACTGAGACACTCCTGGAGCACAGCCCACATGTCCCTGGGAAGAAGGGGGTAACAGAAAGCAACACTGTCTCATTGTCTTCTGATGATGCTTCAGTGGATTCATCATTCTCATCTTCAGTTACCTGAATATATTCAGACATATTATTTTTCCACAAGGCCACTGCAAGGAAACCTGACAGGGAAACCAAAGCAGCAAGGGACCCAGGAACAACCCAGCTACCTCTTCACTCCCACTGTAATTTCCTGTTTGTATATATGTTTCTAATAAGATCCTGCTTCTGTCCCATCTCATTCCCACCCTCATAGTCTGTGAAATTGCTCAAGATAAGAACCAAAGCATTCATCTTTGCATGGTCAACACTCTAAGATATTGTTGGACTCTCAATAAATGTCTGCTGGATGACTGAATGCTTCCTGGATCCCTAGTCACTAGCTGGGGTCTTTATCAGTCTAGAAAACCTTTTCTGGAACCATGAGTCTTGCTCATTGGCCACGAATCCTTATGGACTTACCCCTCAAATCAGACTATGCAGAATGGGGCCAGAGTAGAGAAGATCCAGCTTTACCATTGCCTCATGAATGTTATGGTATGCCAGGACCTTTCTGGAAGGGAGTTAGGGTTACTGTGAGAGACTTTCCTTTGGTTTGTCTCTGTGGCCTGCATCCATTTATTTCTGGATGACTTCCACATCTTCATGGGCCCATTGTTGAATGCCCAGCAGACCTGGTCAGAGACATGTAAATTATAAGACAAACCTCCAAATGCCATAAATTTTCCTATCTTTGTACCTACTTTTATATTGCGTCTTTCTGGAATGCTCTCCACTAGCTTCTCTGTTTAATTAAACCCTATAAATCCAAATTTTATTTCAGGTTCTATCTCCTTTGTGAAGTTTCTTTAACCACAAAAGCTCATATTAATCCCCTCTCTTTTGTCCTCTTCTTTGTTTCTAGACTCCCAAACTGGTTCTTATCTTTCTTTTGTGTCATCAGTTTCTTTCTACACACCTATGCTGTCTTTTCAGTAGGATTATCAGCTTCTCTAGGGTGGGTGTTTTCACTTGGGAATGCCTAAAGTCGGAACATGTGGGGAACACAGTGACATAAGCCACAAGAGGGCAAAGGATGGGAATGGCAGAACAAGGTCAGAAATGAATGGGGAGAAGTTGAACTGTCTATGAAGGGCTCTTAGGGGTCTTGGGGCTGGCCAGTGCTCGAGGTCCCGGCTATATGGGGAGATGAGAGGTGACTTATGCCTATGCTGGGATCAGGGAGACCAATCTGCTGTGTGGAATGGGATGATGTGAAGGGACTCTGGGCCATAGGACCCATTTGTTGTGGGTCCAGTTAAATAATGCTCTCCTAAGAGGAAGTCAGTCAGGCTGTAGGAGTAGTGAAGGCTCTGGTAATATTTAGGTAGAGTGTGAAAAAATGCTTCCAGATTAGTAAAAAATGAAGTTGGGTTAGCAGGTTGAGGCAGAAGCCCAAACAATATGGTGCAGGTGAAGAAAGGGTAGGAGGAGGAGGAGAAAGAGAGAGAAGGAGGAAGGGAGACAGGAAAGGGAAATGAGAAAGTAGAGAGGCTAGTTGAGAGAGAAGAGAGAGAAGAGAAGGCAGAAATACTGAAAGAGGAAAGAAGAGAATGAAAAGAGGAGACAAATGAAAATGAAAGAGAGGGAAGAAGAAAGAAGAGAAAAAAGATTAGAGGGGGAAAAACAAAGAGAAGAGAAAGAAATGGGAAGGTTTATCCCTGCACACCACCTGCTTAAACAGTCCAACCTGATAGTCATGCGAGGAGGGTGGGTCAAGGTGCATGATAGCTCTCTAAAATCACTATCAACCTTTACCTCCCAAAGAGAGATTTTTGACATGGATAACGGTCATTTTTGGAGAGTGTGAATAAAAACATTTTAAGAAAATTTGGCTGCATTTGATTTGCGTTCTCTGTACCTTCTGCATTATGTATATATAATTTACATTAAGTATACATTTCATTTATTATACATGTATTCTTCATTGGACACAAATGAGCTGTGATTGTTATACACATGCAGCTTTGGAACTGAGTTTCTGACTGCCTACCTTTACCAGCTGCTTTACTATATCCACATTGCGACCAATAATCCTGAGTTCCTGTGTGCACTCCTGGGTTGGCCTTGGTTCCAGTCACAGCCAGCTTGTAGGGTAGAGGCTGTTGATGCTTCCTGAGCCTCTTTAGAACTGGATTATCTCTGAACAGTGTCCAGATGGTTGAGAAAGGTGGTTATGATGCAATTTTAACATCCAAGTAAGGACAGCATCAAGAGTCACTCATTCCCAATGTCCTAACATGTTAGCTATGACATAGATTAATGCAAGCAAAATAATACTTGGATGTGTTGTGGGGCTGTTAGGATGGAGAGATAAGCACTTATGATATTGTCTATGATTACTTTTATTTGTGTTATTAGTGATTACATTTTCACATGCAGTATCTTGCCTGGTGTTCACAGATGCTCACAAGGCTGACAGAGCAGGTGCGATAACCTTGTTGGGCTAGCAAAGTAGAATTTGGCTATGGTGATACGAATGCACACAGAGAGCCCCCATATTCCTCAGCTGCTTTGTTGAATGCTGTCTGTAATTTGTGAGTAGCCTTGTCCAAGAAGAATGATTATTTCTATGTCATTTCAGAGTGGGAACAAAATAATATAAGGTATGCTCTGACAAGCCTCCAGTAAAAGATTTTGCAGCTGTATATTGCTTGATATACTTAAAATTTTTTAGTTTCAGCCAGAGTTTATTTCTGTGCTCTTTCTCCCTTATCTTTCAAAATTGGGAAAATAATCCTCAAAATTTTAAGGCTAAAGGGCCCCTGGGACCAAGGGTTCAAAATAAAACTGGCTTCAAAACTGCTTTCAGTTTTATTAGTGTGTGTAAAACTGACATTGGGTGGTGATTGTGTGGGGTTTTGAAGTTATCCCTTGTTGAAGTGAAAAGACAAAGTGGTAAATCCAGGAGAAGAATCAGGACAGCCAATTTTTGGCTTGCTCTGTGACTCTTGACAAGTCATTTAATATTCATACCTTGTTATCTCCTAAATGCAAACTAGGGGAAACACCAGGGTAGGGGGGACATGGGGCATTGTGATGACCAGCTATCATGTATCTGACAGATTCTGAAATTATTGGTGTGGGAGCAACTTTTCCTTATACGTATCAGAATGATGGACAGATGAACAGGCTCACGGTTCAGATCCCCTTAGGGAATACCATTGAAGGCATTGATTTGGGGTGTTGTACACCAGTTTGTATTCACTGGCTGCTTTGGGGCTTGGTGATTTTTTTTTAAGATTTTATTTATTTATCTGACAGAGATCACAAGTAGGCAGAGAGGCAGGCAGAGAAAGAAGAGGAAGCAGGTTCCCTGCCAAGCAGAGAGCCCGATTCGGGGCTCCATCCCAGGACCCTTGGATCATGACCTGAGCCGAAGGCAGAGGCTTTAACCCACTGAGCCACCCAGGCGCCCCATGGGGCTTGGTGATTTTTTAAGGGACATACTGTGAGCATAGCTACTGTCTCTGATAGATGCATGTTAATTATCCTCTTGTGGCCTCCAAGAGATTGTGGAAGAAAATCTTGAGAAATGACTTCGGATTCTACTCAGATGAAAGGTTTTCTTACAAAAGGCCTATAGTCGAGCACTGGTTATGATTCGATGAGGTGTTTCAGGCATATTTTAAATGTGTGAAACTTGAGGGAATCAAGAAATGTAAGTCTAAAGAGATTGTATTTCTTTCCTATCCATGTATTTCTTCATCAGCTTGGCCATGATGCTTTACACCCTTAAATAAGGATTTTATATAATTTCCTTGAGAAACAAAGTAGTCTCTCGACCTTCCACGATTTTAAAGATCCTTTGAATAATTATTTTAGGATAAAATTTGCTCAGACACTAATTCGTATTTCAAATTTATGGTGCTCTTCCCTATTGATTTTCACCCCATAGGTGATCTCATCTGGTATCGTGGCTTTAAATACCATCTACATCTACGTGCTGACACTCCCATGTTTACATCTCTGGCCTAGACCTTTCCTCTGAACTCCAGGTAATATAACCAGTTCCCTGCCTCACACCTCCACGTGGTGTCTAAAATCTCCTCAAGCCTAACATGTCCACAACAAAATTCCTGTTTCCCCCCACCAAACCTGTCCTTTCCAAAGGCTTCTCCAATTCTGAATGGCAACAGCATTCTTAAGTTACTCAGCCCAAACAGTTGGGGTGATTCTTTATTCCTTCTTATCTCACAGCCCATATTCAGCTCCTCAGCAATTTCTATTAGATTGAGTTTTCAAAAGTTTCAAAAGTGGAACCTGACCACTTTTTGCCACCCTCCCACCACCAGGCTGGCCCCAATCCCTGTCACCTTTCCTCTGAATTATTATAGTAATATTCTAAGTAGTCCTCATGTCTGTTAACACCATAGAATTTCCTGTGCGATCCTTTTGGATCCTTTTAAAATGGAAGTCAGATTATGTCACCCTTCTACTGAAACCTTCTGGAATCTTCCCAACATAAGGACAGTAAAACAAAAGCCCTTAAAATGACTTACAAATTCTGCAGTGCCTACAACCTCCCTCACCTCCTAACAGTCTTTCTTGTATTCTGTCCCAGATGCTAGCCTACTCGCTCTTCCTCCATAATGCCAGGTACTCTGTAATCTTGGGTCCTCTGCATTTTTTTTTTTTGTTTCTTTTCCCTGGAATGCTCATTCATTAGATCGTGGTGGACTTTTATGCTTGTCTGTCAACATTCAGATTCAGATAATTGCTTCCTCCCTTCATTGCCATCTTTGGATTATGGATGGTCAGAAAACTTGGGATAATGCACTGTTACTTGTGGTTCTCTTATACCACATCTTAGCCAATTGTCCTTTTGTAATAAGCCTTCCCTCGATTGTCCTAATTTGAATATACCATCCTGCTATGGCCCTGAGTGACACAATAATTAATATTGTATTTAGCATTCACTGGTACTGTAAGTGGGCATTAGGAATAGGCCTATAAATTAGGATTATGACGAGTTTCTCCTAAATTCATAGAGCACAGGGATACTTATCTTGCCAGGAGAAGGTGGGACATAGGCACTTCGTGGAGTGAAGAGGCATTACTATTACCCAGATCATCACTGATGGTATAATAATGATATGCAGATGGAGGGTGTGGCAGTGGAAGGTCACTATGCAACAGTAGGGATTATAAAGACTGTGAGTGTACTGACTTCTCTCTCTCTCCATAGCTTACTTAAGGGGAAAATGAGAGATACAAACTTACATAACACATGTGGAGAACCAGATGGCCTCTATGGAAAATTTGAAGGAATTCCTCTACTCCTACTCTTGCAGGATATATTTGGTGTAGGCACAAGCCCAAAATGTAGTTGTAAAGGGTGAGGTATTGCAGAGTTAAATACTCAGGTCTGTCAGGTTTCTCTTCTAAGGTAACTGGTAGAAAAGGAGTTGCACCCTGAGTCAGGGGATTGGGACATGTGAGCAGACACTGGGTTGAAAATTTTGACTCTCAAAATTATCCTGAAATTTTCTTGCCTAGGGAGGTAGTTTCTGCCTCATTCTCTTCCTCTAAGTAATCCTTCTCTGCAGAAAAGCTTTGAAGTGATTCGGTGGAAAGTGGTCGTCTCATAACCTGATGTTAATTTTCCTCACAACCCAACATCGCCACCTGTCACTCTTTCTAGACCTAAAATGAGAGTTACTTTATAACATAGCACAGTTTGAGAAGCTTAAGACCTGCCTCTGTGAGGAAAGTGCATACAGAAAAGGACCGAAGAATTGACTAATCCGTATCACCAGTTGCCTGAAGAGGTTATGTGAGAATGGATTTTAAAGGTTCTAGAGCAGGGGAGAAAACTGTAAGGCTGCATCAGGTCAGCATCATCACGTGGGCCCATTTAACTGGCAGTTAGATGGAAAGCGTTATCTCTAGGATCTGGAAATGGCAGTAATAGTCTATAAGGTTCCTTAACTAAATTTTAGGCTGATATGTAGAACTCACTGTATATTGCAGAGGAACGAGTCTTATAATTATGTTTATTCCAATGGATAAGTATTGGAATAAATATATTATAAATAAAATTGCTTAGTCACTCCCTGGTGATATCATTCGGGAGTACTCAAAGAACTCATCATTTATCATAGCATTAAGAAATGCATTGTTTCACATCAGAATGAAAGTAACTATGATGGTTCCTCTTGCACTGCAGGTAATGGAGGGGATGATGCAATGTAATTGGGTATACTGATCTTGCTATGAATAATGGGAATCTCAGATTTGTAGAGGACATTTAATAACAATTCATTGTCAGAGAAGGAGTGGGTGCTATTACTATAATAAGCCACAGGATTTAAATGGTAGTCATGGAATTTGCATTTGAGGAATCTGTGACAATGCTTAATTGATGAGGGAATTCCTAGTAATAAAATAAATGGTAGCCTATGTACAGGCTGTTTGACATATGTAAGAGGGAAAAGTTTTGGTCCACAGTACAGAAACCTAACTCAGATTGTTACAGTAGACTTCATGTCTTTGATACAATGTCTAAATCTAAGTTGGTTCATATACCTGCAGTCTCTTAGCTAAGGAGTAGTCCGGGTCTCTTTAAAGACAGACATTACAGTATGGAACTATCGGTCCTATGAATCTTTCCCCAAGACTTCCCTGGGAGACCTGAAGCCATTTATTGTGGTGACCATTCACGGAGAAATGCGTAAATGCCCAGATAGTTCCGTGTTCTAATGAGCAGAAGGGTGAGGAAAAATACTGCAATTAATTCCCTTATCCAGAAAGTTTAACATAATTAATAGTTTTAGGAAGAGACAAAATCCTTGTATTGACCTGCTGACCTATGAAGTAGGGGGCAGGGGAGGGATGTTATAGTAGAAAAGATCAAGTAGAAATCCCAGAAACTGCCTCCAACCCTACCTGCTCTTCCTTCCATAACACCAAAAGGAATATTCAATTCCTGGAGATATTGCAGAGATTACTGTCATTATCAAAATTTTGAGAAACAAAATGGTTATACTTGCCGTATATTACTTAACATTACCTTTTTGGGTTGATAAAAAAATTCAGATGTATTATGGAGAATAATAGTAGACTGTAGCAAATCTGATTGTGTGGTGATCATATTTGCAGTGGTGCTATCATTCTATCAGAATGGTGCTATCAGTGGTGCCATGTAAACGCGGCAGAGAGTACAGCATACTTCCACTATTTTGCCCAAGGGCTATGTCAACTCTCTTACTCTATGTTGCAACCTAGATGGACCGTAATCATTCTGTTATTTCACCAAACATCTCACCTGTCTACTACATAATGATGACATTGTTAACTGGGTCTGGTAAGTAGGAACTTTCAAGTTCTCAAGTTACCTTAATAAGATGTATGCATTCTAGACCATTAGGAATAAAAAGTATGACATTTCAGGGTCTAAAATATGAGTGAGCATAATGTCATCTTTTTTCTGAAGTGAGGAAGAAGCTGCTACATTTTACCCAACACTCACCACTTAGAAAATGGTATACATCGAAAACCAGTCAGGATTTTGTAGACAACACTTCTATCTGGGGATGAGCCTCTTACCATTTATTGGCAATTCGTAAGGCTACAATTTTTGAGTGGAACCTCTAGGAAGAATGGGCTCGGTAGCAGGTCTGGGTTGCAACACAGGTTGCTCTGTTATCTGGGCCTAATGATACGGGACACTATAAATAAAGGAAGCATTTGTGGCAGACAAGATATTCATTGAGCCTCTGGCAAATTCAGTAGGAAAATCACAGCACAGGGATCTGGAATGAGGCCATGTCCTTTACTGGCAACTATTTTCCATTTGAAAAACAGCTCCTTGCTTGCTAACAGGTTCTGAGAGACACTAACCACTTGACCATGGGATAGAAAATGACCTTGCAATCTGAACACTGTGTATATGGTTATCAACTGACCTACAGAATTTAAAGCTGAACATAAACGATGAAATCGAAATAGTATATACACATCCGGTCCTGAGCATGTTCACCAGTTACAGGGTCTGGTGGCTCAGATTCATATTGTATCTGCTTCTCTTGCTTTGTCATCTTTTCCTCATCCACACTTATGACTGCACAGAGAGTTCAAAATAACTACTTAATTGTGGAGGCAAAGCAGGGGCTTGATTTATGGATAGACCTCCACGATTTGCTGGTACCAGATGAAGAAGGACAGATACTACACAACAATCACACTCTGTGGTGACCTTGAAAGACAGGTGACAGTATGATGGAGTCACTATCGCTCCATGAAAATACCACAACTGATGGGATTTCATATGTCCCCCGAGATGAAAACAAGTATTTTTCAGCTGGAACAAGGAAAAGAATGAATGGTGAGGGGCGAAGCATGTAGGATTTGTTGAATATCTTCCATTTGAAATTGCAGGTCAACTTTCACCCTGCTCAACTTTGATCTCTGTCCTGGGAGAATGGTTTGTGTGGGCTACATCCTGGGCTTCTCTGAATTTTAGCTGGGTATGGCCAGTAGGGATCTCAGCCAGGAGATTGGAACTAGAGCAAGTGTTTATTCCCATGCCTCTTCTCTTGTGAATTCACTTTAAACCACCTGTGTCCCTTGATTCAATATCATTGTTTATTCCAAGGTAACTTTTTTTCTGTATGACTCTTTCCTTTTGTGTTCTGATAGCTGGTCCTTTCTCTTGTCCTCTTAGGCCTATGGGAAATTATAGTACTGTTCTAACCAGCTCTGAGTTACTGCACAACCGTTGGGTTCTGATCCACTGTACCTACACCTTTGGAAATAGAACCTTAATTAAAAAAATCCTCTAAGATTTTCCAATTTGAGAGTGCCATCTGTTTCCTATTGGGAAATACACCCCAGGCAGTCTTCTTTCCTCTTAACTGTATGCTGTTTCATTATTTAGAGCTCATGTATTTTCAAGTGACAAAAATATTCCAACTAACCTTGCTTAAGTTGAATAAAGCTAAGGATTTATTAGCTTGCATCACTAGAAAGTCCAAGGGATAATTCTGTGTTTAGGCATGGTGGATTCCAAGAGCTCACATGATGTTGGCAGGGTTCTCCCCCTCTCCTGGCTCTACTTTGCGTTGCTTTCCATTTTAGGCAAGTCCTTTCCACAAAGTGACAAATATGGACACTGGCTGTTCTGGCTAACGGTGTCTTTACAGATTGCAATCTTAGGAAAAAGAGCATGAGAGATACTGCAAGTGTCCTAACATACGCCGTGATGTGATTTCAATGGCGCACTGTTGGATGTACTTGAGACTGCTTCCCTGGCTGTCATGTTGGCACTCACATAGAATAAATTAACAAACTCACTGCAGTTTGGCAGAGGAGCGACTGTGAATAAAAAAGAACATTGCCTGGCTCAGAAGGGATCCGTCTCCCAGTCCTCCATTGGAACTGATCCTCTTTGAAGTATAGATTTAAAAACAGAAGAATATTGATAGGAGAGGGTATAGAGCAAACCAAAGGACAGCTTCTTTTTTAACTGGAATGCTCATCTTGCTAGAATACAGTGTCACTTGTCTGCCTCAGAATAAAAGCTGATTTAGCAAATCCATTTCGAATGGCCTCTCAGCCTCAGTTGGGTTGCCAAATTCAATAATATTGTAAAGAGGGATTCCCTTGGGTGAACCGTGAAGTAGAACTGTTCAAAAGACTTCATAAAAGGCAAGAAAGCCCTTTGCCAACTTTGTGTTTCTTCTTTGGCAACCGTGGTGTAAATATGACTTGAAACAGTTTGCTTGAATTTTTGGAATGATGGTGGATGTAAGGGAACAAGCTTGTCTGGAATGGTGGGTGTGTTTCACCTTCCATAGTACATAATGCATGATACAGCTGGATTATAGCAGCAGAGGGAACAGACAGGTAGGGTGGAGTGAGCTCCGGAAGGGAACAGCCCCCATCTGCATACTTAGTAGAGCCTCAGGAAACCTGTGGGATTTCTTATTGAAGCACAATGTGAGAGTGGCAGGCATGAGAGACAGCCTTGGCTTTGCTGTTGGTAGACTGATGTTATAGCTGCCTACGACAGAAGTGCCTGGGGTCTAGACTAGGGAATTCACAGTTTACTGGAGAGAAAGTAAGACAAAGTAAAGAAACTGCTCTGTGCTGAAAACAGAATAATATATGCTGAGAAATAGTAGACAGAATTCATTTGCCTTTTAGATTCTTGTTTGCATACATGGAACCAGGAGCCAAAGTACTGTAGAAATACACACTGCATCTTTCACGGAACAGATAACATTCTGTGACTGGAGCATTTGGCATGTTTTGCTCAATAGATGTTTGTTAAATTCTTCATTTATTATTATGTATTTAGTACCTACTCTGAAAATGAGTGTGAGATAGTGGAAAAGTGGAAAAATAGTTTTGTGGGTTTTTTCTTTTTTTTTTTTGTCCTGCAAGATAGGTTTTAAATACCTGTTCTGTCGCTTACTAGTTTTGTGCTTTGAGCCAAATATCTGAACTTCATGCATACAACACAACACACAATTCCTAGCTCTCAGGATTTTTGTAGATCTTACATTGTATCCTGAGTACAAAGTGGTGGCCCAATTATCACTCAACAAATGGCTGCTCTTACTACCAATCCCTTAATCAGGAAAGATCTGCTAAAACCAAAGCAGCATCATAGTTATAGTTAGTTGACGTGTATGTCAATATTTACTCCTACCCACTACCCTATTTTAAATTATTTAAACAAATGGAACATGTGAAGATTCACCATCTCAGACTTTTCAGCCTAGTCAAGGAAGGGGTTTGTGGTTTTTCTGTGGTCTGGTTTAATCCTCCATGGGGATCTCAAGGTGGCATATGCCTCACACAATGCATTGGAGGGGACATAACTTACCTCTGCTGAGATCTGCAAATCCAGATGTTAGAAATTTCTGCTCTACACCATGATCTTGTTCCCATACATTTCAATAGCTCCATTATCTTCATTGTGTATTTAAATGTCAATGTAATATGACCTCTGGATCTCCCCTCGTTTTGCCACCAGTTAAAGCTGCTGGTAGAGAGCTTTTTGTTTTTACATTAGCAGATTGGTGAGAGAGGTACACTTCAATGGCATTTATCTGTTCTGTTTTATGGGAGTGAGTGAACTCGGAGAATGGTGCTACAGCAAGTGCGCCAGCAGGGGGCAGGTGTGAGTTAAGGGCAAGTGTCTTTTTAACTTTTATGCAGATTATTTTAAAAAATGATTACAACAGAAGCTTTTGATCTTGATGAAGTCCCAAAAGTCCATTTTTGCTTTTGTTTCCTTGGCCTTTGGAGACATATCTTGAAAGAAGTTGCTGTGGCTGATATCGAAGAGGTTACTGCCTATGTTCTCTAGGATTCTGATGGATTCCTGTCTCACGTTGAGGTCTTTTATCCATTTCGAGTTTATCTTTATGTATGGTGTAAGAGAATGGTTGAGTTTCATTCTTCTACATATAGCTGTCCAGTTTTCCCAGAACCATTTATTGAAGAGATTGTCTTTTATCCATTGTATATTTTTTCCTGTTTTGTCGAAGATTATTTCACCATAGAGTTGAGGGTCCATATTTGGGCTCTCCACTCTGTTCCACTGGTCTATGTGTCTGTTTTTATGCCAGTACCACACTGTCTTGGTGATCACAGCTTTGTAGTAAAGCTTGAAATTAGGTAACGTGATGCCGCCAGTTTTGTTTTTGTTTTTCAACATTTCCTTAGCAATTCTGGGTCTCTTCTGATTCCATACAAATTTTAGGATTATTTGCTCCAGCTCTTTGAAAAATACCGGTGGAATTTTGATCGGAATGGCATTAAAAGTATAGATTGCTCTAGGCAGTATAGACATTTTAACAATGTTTATTCTTCCGATCCAAGAGCATGGAATAGTCTTCCATCTTTTTGTGTCTTCTTCAATTTCTTTCATGAGTGTTCTGTAGTTCCTCGAGTACAGCTCCTTTACCTCTTTGGTTAGGTTTATTCCCAGGTATCTTAAGCACAGCAAAGGAAACAGTCAACAAAACAAAAAGGCAACCCACGGAATGGGAGAAGATATTTGCAAATGACAGTACAGACAAAAGGTTGATATCAAGGATCTATAAAGAACTCCTCAAACTCAACACACACAAAACAGATAATCATATCAAAAAATGGGCAGAAGACATGAACAGACACTTCTCCAATGAGGACATACAAATGGCTATCAGACACATGAAAAAATGCTCATCATCACTAGCCATCAGGGAGATTCAAAGTAAAACCTCATTGAGGTATCACCTTACACCAGTTAGAATGGCCAAAATTAGCAAGACAGGAAAGAATGTGTGTTGGAGAAGTTGTGGAGAAAGGGGAACCCTCTTACACTATTGGTGGGAATGCAAGTTGGTGCAGCCACTCTGGAGAACAGTGTGGAGATTCTTCAAGAAATTAAAAATAGAGTTTCCCTATGACCCTGCAATTGCACTGCTGGGTATTTACCCCAAAGATACAGATGTAGTGACAAGAAGAGCCATCTGTACCCCAATGTTTATAGCAGCAATGGCCACGGTCGCCAAACTGTGGAAAGAACCAAGATGCCCTTCAACAGACGAATGGATAAGGAAGATGTAGTACATATACACGATGGAGTATCACGCCTCCATCAGAAAGGATGAATACCCAACTTTTGTAGCAACATGGACAGGACTAGAAGAGATTATGCTGAGCGAAATAAGTGAAGCAGAGAGAGTCAAGTATCATATGGTTTCACTTATTTGTGGAGCATAACAAATAACATGGAGGACATGGGGAGGTGGAGAGGAGAAGGAAGTTGAGGGAAATTGGAAGGGGAGATGAACCATGAGAGACTATGGACTCTGAAAAACAACCTGAGGGTTTTGAAGGGGTGGGGGGTGGGAGGTTGGGGAACCAGGTGGAGGGTAATAGAGAGGGCACGTATTGCATGGAGCACTGGGTGTGGTGCAAAAACAATGAGTACTGTTACGCTGAAAATAAATAAATTAATTAAAAAAATGATTACAACAAATTATATTTTCCTTATGGTTATTGGATGCCTTTAGCTTGTTACCCAGTTTAAAACTTGGCTTACAGAAATCATATTCTGAAAGCCGGAATTAGAATCCAATGTAGAAACTGCTTTTCTTGGTTGCCTGGGTGGCAGTAAAGCATGGTCCTTCTGCTCAGGTCATGATCCCAGGATCCTGGAATCAAGTCCTGCATCAGGTCTCTTGCTCAGAGGGAAGCCTGCTTCTCCCTCTGCCTGCTGCTCCCCTGCTTGTTCCCTCTCATGTTCTCTCTCTCAAATAAATAAATATAATCTTTAAAAAAAAAAAAACAAAGAAAAAACATGTTTTTCTCGATCATTTCTAAAAATTAACATATAAGGTATTATTTGAATCATCAGTCATACACAATTCACATCACTCACCATAGGACATACCCTCCCCAATATTCATAAGTCAGTCACGTTATCCCTCTCCCCCAACTTCCCCCAGCAACTCTCAGTTCGTTTCCTGAGATTAAGAGTCTCTTACGGTTTGTCTCCCTCCCCTGTCCCATCTTCTTGATCATTTTTTAACCAGACAAAGTACATGATGACTGGTATTTGTGGATGTATTCATTTTGGAAAATTTCTGTTTGCTTTTTGCTAATTCTAATTCAGAGCAAAGTATCCTGTTCTCATTTTCTTCTCAGTTATCTTACATTTGTAGCTACTTTCCGATTTTCCTAGTTATGTAAAAGGATATCTTGAGATGTACGTTAAAGCAACAGCAAACAGGAACATAATTCTGCAAAGCAGAAGTATCTCATTTAAGTTACTTTTTGACAAGTTACTTTAAGAAATCAAGAATGACTTTTAAAACTCAAAAAATGGTTTTAATTAGTCAATGTATTTCTTTATTTAAAACCTATATGCGGGGGTTGCCTAGGTGGCTCAGTTGTTAAGCATCCACCTTTGGCTCAAGTCATGATCCCAGGGTCCTGGGATCAGAGCCCCACATCGGGTTCCTTGCTCAGCGGGAGGCTTGATTCTCCCAGTCCCACTCCCTCTACTTGTGTTCCCTCTCTTGCTGTGTCTCTCTCTGTCAAATAAATAAATAAAATCTTAAAAAAATATATATAAAACCTCCATGTGAGACATTTTGAGGTTGTAAAGAACAGAGGCATACTCCAGGTACCAAAGGTCAGTGTTCTCAGGGAGCATATAAAGAAGAGTGCATAAAATCTTTAGAACATCGTTAGGGAAAGCAGAGGAGCTCTGATGACCTGGTTGTTCAGCAAGTATCAGCCGCTGGTGTCTATAAATGTTCTATCGCTATAATGTGTCAGACATTTCATCTCTGTTTCAACTGCTTCAACCTCTCCTGCCATTAAGGACCAAATGACTTAATGTGGAATTCAAACTTCGTAAGTTTAATCCTGTAAAGGGAGACAACCACAGAGACAGACTGTGGGACAGAAACAGAGGAGATATGGTTTGATGCCCTTTATGAAAACTTCTTACGCATCAAAACACCTGGTCCACCTCTGGCTTGGGGTGGGGGGTAGGGGATGGTGCGGATATCCTTTGTTCTAATCAGCCGTGGGCCAGAAGAGCAGGGTCACCTAGACAGAGCATGAGATCACATGCCTGAGGGGCCATCTGGTATAAACGATGGTGTCCTTTTATGTCTTTTCTAAGTAGAGGACATTGTCATGGTAAACATTCAAAACAAGACGGAGTCCTCTACAATATATGTCATTAAATCAAAATACAGAATCTAGAACCTTTCAGGAACTTAAAACACGTATGGTATTTCACAGCCAGTAAGAAAGCTGATGTTAAAAAAGAAACCCGGTAGGGGCGCCTGGGTGGCTCAGTGGGTTAAGCCTCTGCCTTCAGCTCAGGTCATGATCCCAGGGTCCTGGGATCGAGCCCCGCATCAGGCCCTCTGCTCATCAGGGAGCCTCCTTCCTCCTCATTCTCTACCTGCCTTTCTGCCACTTGTGATCCCTGTCTGTCAAATAAATAAAATCTTTAAAAAAAAAAAAAAAAAGAAACCCGGTAAATAACACGTGTGGGTGAGGTTGTGGAGAAATTGGAACCCTTGTGCCTTGTTGGTAGGAATGTAAAATGGTGTGGCTGCTAGGGAAGACAGTATGAGTACTCTTCGAGAAATTAAAAATAGAATTACCGCATGATCCATCAATTCCACTTCTGGGTATATATCCAAAAGAATTGAAAGCAGGATTTTCAAGATGTCCTCCCTTCCCCCCATGCAGAGTGGCATTTTTCCTAACAGCCAAAAAAGGCATAGTACCAGTACTGGCTATCAAGGGGTGGTGGTATAGTGTGCAGTCACTGGAACCAGGCCGCCTAGGCTCGACTCCTACCTCTAGCATCCAAGAATGGTGTGATCCTCGACAACTTAGCCTCTCCCAGCTTCAGCCTCCTGATCTGTAAAATAGGGATAGAAACACTGTGTACCTCATAAGATTGTTGTGAGGATTGCTTGAGTAACTAGAGTGCTTAGAGTAATGGCTGGAACAAAATAAGTGTTCCAGAAATGGTAACTATTCTTACAATTTGAGAATGCATAAAATGTGATACTTTTCTTCTTAAATGAATTGAATAGATCAAAGTGACTTTGGTAGGTACATCTTCCTGTACAGTCTGAAATAAAGAATTTCTAATGGGAAGTCCTAAGGTCCTAAATGTGAAAGAACAAAAGCTCTTTGCCTTGGGAACATAATAGGTTGGTTTCGTTAGGTCAGATGCATCCATATATAAACCCATATATTGTAATCTGTTAGCTTAGCAGTATTTTTTTGCATGTGATTATTTTCAATTTCGCCACTAAATGTATTTCCATATTGGATATTTTGTTTTCTCAGACTTCATCATTAGATTTTTTGCTAACTATCTCTCTCAGTTATTCTGGGTTTGTATTTATTGTAGCAAGCTTCTGAAACATGTCTGGGCATATCTAATTTTGCAAACCAGACGAGGCTAGACACAGAAGGATCATATTTGCATAATGGCCACAGTAACAGCTAAACTTAAAACATTTTCTTTTGCATAACAATGACATTCAAATGATTATGCCGCTCAAGAAAAAGGAGTAAACTAACCGGGTCAGGTGTCCTAGTTTAATGTAACATACTGTGGTCCTTTTCTCCTGAACATACCTAATGAGGCTCTTGTTTATCTACTTTTTTCATGTCAGTATCTGTATAGGACATCTCACATGATTATGTATGTGTGAGCTTGTTTGTACATATGAGATTCTTATTTAAGACAAAAGAATCTGTTTTCCTGATTTGGTTTGACTCTTACTGAAATTATTTTCTCAATTTGTATTCTTATTGATGCAATTTAAATAATATTTAAAAGCCTAGTAAATATGCATATATGAACAGTAATGATAACAATTTGTATCAATGTATACTATGGTTTTAGAGTCATGTGATTTCAAAATTTTTTTTAAATCAGATATATTGAGAATATAGGAATTGAATTCCTTGGCTGCCACAATGTCATGTTTTTCAGTGGCATATGGAAAAATCTAAATGTACAGGTCTTTGCCGTGTTCTTTTTTACCTTGAAGTAGTTATGAGCATGAGATTTGGCATCATATAGATCCAGGGCACTGCTTTGCCCTTTGCCAGTTGTGTGACTTTGGGAAAGCCAACTTTCTAGCCCTCAATTTTCTTATATATAAAGTGGAGCACTGATACCTATATCTGGTTACAAGGGTGATTACAAGGATTGAGTATGAAAATGTGGAGTACGTCTTCCATCTTTGGGTGGCTTGATGCTGTGGTGGTAAGAGGACTAGAGGTAGCTCCAGACTTACACCTGACTGGTTAAATAACTCAAAGAAAGAGAACTACAAAAGACAAAGGATGATACTCATGATCAAACATACACTCCACAAAACAATCTCTGTGGCCAGAGGGAAGGAACAGATGAAATGGCCAGGGTCTCTTGCCTCCTATTTTTTAAAAGGATTTGTTCTTTAAAACTGTACTGAAATGTAATCTACACATGATCAAGTTCACCCATTTTATGTGTACCATTTGATGAGTTTTGATGAATGTATCTTTTTTTTAAAAAAAAAGATTTCATTTATTTGACAGAAAGAGACACAGCAAGAGAGGGAACATAAGCAGGGGGAGTCAGAGAGGAAGAAGCGGCTTCCCACTGAGCAGGGAGCCCCATGTGGGGCTCGATCCCATGACCCTGGGATCATGACCTGAGCCAATGGCAGATGCTTAATGACTGAGCCAGTCAGGCACCCTGATGAATGTATCTTAATGGGGAACCACAACCAGATCCAGGTATAACACATTCCCATCACCTCAACAAATTCCTCTGTGCCTCTTACAGTCAAAGTCAAGCTCTTCCTTAGTCCCAGCCTCTGGCAACCTAGGATCTACTTGCTGTCACTATAGTTTGATCATTTCTTAGAATTTTACATGAATTGACTGAAATGTCTTCGTTTATTTAGAATGCTAAATGCTTTTCAGATTCATCCATGCTGCTGCCTATGTAAGTACTTCATTTCTTTTTCTTAGTAGTAATCTATTGTATAGATACAGCCCAGTTTGCTTCTCCATCACCATCTGAGGAATTTGGGGTGTTTCCAGTGTTTGCCTATTATGAATAAAACTAGTATGAATTTTCATTACAAGTCTTGGTATAGATGCGTGGTTTTCTTGGGGGGGGGGAAGAGGAAACACCCAAGAGTGACATTTCTTGGTCATATAGTAAGTACATGTTTAATTTAATATGAATCTGTTGGGCTGTTTTCCAAAGTACTTCTATCATTTTTGCTTCTAACTAATGATAGTTGGTGCTCATCCTTGCCCATACTTGGAATGGCCATTTTTTTTGAAGTTTTAGCTATTGGGTTGGGTGTGTAGGGATGTGTAATTGTGGTCTTCATTTGCATTTCTGTAATAAATAATGGGGCTAAGCATCTTACAATATCCTTATTCTGTTTGCATTTTTGCTCTTTTAAAAAACTGGGTTGTATATCTTCCTATTATCAACTATTAAATATTCTACATATGCTTAGAATACAAGCTCTTTATCAGATATAGGTTTTGCAAATTTTTCCTGCTTCCCTGGTTTGTCTTTTATCTTCTTAATGGCGTTTCTTGAAGAGTAAATTTGTTTAATTTAATATTAGTTATCATTTAAAATATTTTATGCATTTTATATTTCATCAAATAAGTCTGTTTTTTCTTCAAGGTCACACGGATTTTCTACTCTATTTTATTTTAGCAGTTTTAAAATTTTATCCATTATGTTTACATCTATAATCTGTTGTGAGTTATTTGTATGTGGTGTGAGATAAAGGTACAGGTTGATTTTATTGCATATAGTAAAACAGGGTCCCAACATTATTTGCTGAAATATAATTATTCTCTACTGAATTATGCTAACCTCTACCTTGGAAATTAATTTGCTATATATGTGTCTATGTCTACTTCTTGATTCCACTATGTTAAATGTGTTCATCTGTATTTGTGTCAATATCATACTCTTGATTAACTTTGAGTTTTTTTTTTTAATTTTTTTTTAAGATTTTATTTATTTATTTGACAGAGATCACAAGTAGGGAGAGAGGCAGGCGGGGGGGGGGGGGAAGCAGGCCCCCTGCCAAGCAGAGAGCCCGATGTGGGACTTGATCCCAGTATCCTGGGATCATGACCTGAGCGAAAGGCAGAGGCTTTAACCCACTGAGCCACCCAGGCGCCCCTAACTCTGAGTTTTTAATTAAGTTTTATAATGAGGTGGTGTAAGTCCTCCCAGGTTATTCTTGTTTATAACATTATTTTAGCTATTTTTGATCTTTTAATTTACATATGAATTCCAGAATCAGTTTGATAATTTCTGCTAAAATCTGTTAGGATTTAGAGGAGAATTGACATCTTAAAAATACAAACTTCTGATTCATAAGCATGATTGATTTCTTCCATTTATATTATCTTATTTTTAAAATTATTTAAATTCAATTAGCCAACATATAGTACATCATTAATTTCAGATGTAGAGTTCAATAATTCATTGTACATAAGACATACAACACCAAGTGCTCATCACATCAGGTGCCCTCTTTAATGCCCATCATTCATTTATTTGAGAGAGAGAGAACATGAGCAGGAGGGGCAGAGAGAGAGGGAGAGAGAGAATCTCAGGCAGACTCTGAGCTGAACGTAGGGCCCAAAGTGGTGCTCAATCTCACGACCCTGAGATCATGACCTGAGCGGAAGACAAGAGCTGGACCCTTAACCTATCGCACCACCCAGACACCCCTATTTTCGTTCCAAATTTCTCTCAGCATTGCTTTGGAATTTTTTAGGGTAAGGTCTTAATACACATTTTGTTAGCTATATCCTTAGTATTTTAAATTTTTATACTATTATAAATGATACATTTAAAATTTTTAATTTCTGGTTGTTCATTACTAATAAATAGAACTATACAAAATATTTGTGTTAACTATGTATCCTGTGATCTTGCTAACTCAGATATTAAACTTTAAAATATTTTCATAAATTACATAGGATTTACCTCTTGGACATTCATGTTATCTTCCTTTCCAATCTGTATGCCTTTTATTTCTTTTTCTTGATGTAATGCTCTTGTTAGGACACCTAAAACAATGCTTATTAGAAATGATGATGTAGATATCTTTGCCTCATTCTCAATCTTAGAGAAGCATTCAGGTTTTTACCATTAGGTACGGTATTGGCTATAGGTTTACACAGATGTTTTTTTTATCAAGTTGAGGAGAACTTCTTCTATTCCTAGCTTGTTTGAAGTTTTTCAGTAAATGGATATTGATTTTTTAAAAATATTTAATTAATTTATTTATTTGACAGAGAGAGAGAGATCGCAAGTAGGCAGAGAGGCAGGCAGAGAGACAGGAGGAAGCAGGCTCCTCACTGAGCAGAGAGCCCGATGTGGGGCTCGATCCCAGGACCCTGAGATCATAACCTGAGCCGAAGGCAGAGGCTTAACCCACTGAGCCACCCAGGCGCCCCTGGATATTGAATTTTGAAATGTGCATTTTCTGCATCGGTTGAGATGTTCATGTGAGTCTTTCTTTGTTAGTCTGATTATATGGTGAATATTTGATTTTGCATATGTATAGTATTGTATCCCTGAAATAAATCATTCTTTGCCAGGATGTATTATACATGAAATTGATTTGCTAAAATCTTAAGGATTTATGTATCTGTATTCATGAGAGATGTTAATTAATAGTTTTCTTTTTTGCCATATCTTTGTCTGTTTTGGCTATAGGACAATGAAAGCCTCGTGAAATGTTTTGTGAAGTGTTTTCTTCTTTATTTTCTGTAGAATTGGGATTTTTTTTCTTCCCTCAATATTGGTAGTGTTCATCAGTAAAGCCATCTAAGCCCTGAGTTTTCTTTGTGCGAAAAAGATTTATAAGCACATAATTATTTTCTTCGATAGCTATAGAGCTATTTCTTCTTGAGAAAGCTTGACAGTTGGTAATTTTCAAGATTTTTGTTTATTTCACTTAAGTTGTCATATTTATTGGTATATAGTTGTTTATAATATTCCCTTATTATCTTTTTTATTTCTCTAGCTTCTGTAGTGATGTCTCCTCTTCAATTCTAGGTATTTGAATTTTTGTCATACCCCACCACCCCCAGCCCCTCTTTCTTTCTTGAGAAGACTGGCTAAAGATTTATCAACATTATTAATCTTAAAACAACAACATATGGGACTATATTAAACTACAAAGCTATGCACAGGAAAAAACCAACCAAACCAAACCAAACCAACAAACAAAAAACCAACCAAAGAAAAGGCAACTTATAAAACAAAAGAAAACATTTGTAAATCATCTATTACATAAAGGGTTAATATCCAAAATATATGCTCAGGTATTAATATAGCCACTCCAGCTTTCTTTTGATTACTGTTAACATGTACTTCCTTTTATATCTTTTTACTTTTAATATATTTCAAGTAGATTTCTTATAGGAAACCTACAGTTGGTTTTGTTTAGTACAATTTGACAATCTTTATCTTTAAATTGGTGTGTTTGTATCATTTAGATTTATTTTGGTCAAATTCCTCCTCTCCTTTAGCAGTATACCATGTATCATATTTTGAGGGCAACAACTGTTAAAACTTCACAGTATAATTATTTCTCCTTACTCTGATTCTAGGCTGAAGAAGCAAATTTATTGTTATAATTTTGCATTTCATTGGTTTTCCGCAGCACCATAATGTATTGACAACTAACAAGATCCATGACTCAAAGTTACATTTCTCATCAGAAAGCTATCTATTTGATATTCCTGATTACACAGCTGTCTTTATAATCAGGGTCAGCCCAAGGAAACTAATCCCTTGGAGTGTGCTGCTGTTCTTCATAGCTGAGGTTTGTACCTTCGAACGTGATTAACCCCCTGAGATACTACCACGCTTGGAGGTCCTAAATGGGTGTTCTGCCTTCTCAGACAGCTCTATTTTTGCTGTAACTTAAACAGGAGCTGGTTCTAAATGAGTGTTTCTTGAACAGTGGCCTATGGAGCATTTACGTTAGAGTTATCCGGGAAATGTCTTGTAGTGTAGATGTCTGGACACAAGCTCAGGCTAATTGAATTTATCTCTGGCAGGTAGGTCCCAGGAATCTGTAGTTTAGTACATTTCCCAGGTGATTTTCATGCACATTCAAGTTTATGTTATGAGTTCTGATAATTAAAGAAGGCATCCTCTGTATTTATAAATTTTAGGTATGTGTTACTATATTAATGCTATAGAGAGCATAAACACAGGCAAAAATAAATGTTAAAACATTGAAATTTAAAAGAAATAAAATTAGAAGTTCTGATATTTATTCTATATTCTAATGGTTGTGTTGTATTCACTCACTTTGGACACCCCTGTTCTAAACCTTAGGGGAGCTGGGTAGGTTGAAGGCTATTCTCAGTAATTTTATAAAAAGAAACCAAGCACAAAGTCTCTAAATGAATTAATGGGAGTATTGTTTTTCAACCATGACAATGTTCAGGCTACACTCCAGACAATTAAATATGAACCTGGGATGAGACTCAGGCATAACTATTTTTAAAAGTTCCCCATGCAGTCACCCTGTGCAAAACAGTTGAGAAGGTTGCCTTTATAACAATGCTTCTTAAACTTTAACATGCATAGGAATCACCTGGAGACCTTGTTAAAACACAGTCTTGGGTTCTCTTTGCAGATAGGCTTCGAAGAGGCTGATTTTGTGTTTTTAAACAAGTTGCCAGGTGGAGCTGATGTTACAGGTTTAAACACTGCTCTCTGTAGCACGGTAGTACGGTGATGGTGCAGCGTCTCTGAACTTTCAGAAAGCTCTTCACCTGTACTAATACTGCTTAACTTGTAGTAATTAAAAATTGAGAATCAGCTTATGCCTATGTTAGTGAATTATTCCTTTGGGGATGTAATAATTACTTAAAAATAATTTCATCATAGGCTCTATCTTACATATTTCAGGAAGACCAATTATTTCTCTGTTATAGTGGGTCATCCTGATAATAAATTCTGTGATCTAAATTAATTAATATCATGTCCATATGCCCTTTGCCATGTGATAACCAAGATACACCAACAAGTTTATTGACTTACCTTTCCTCCTTTACAGAAAATTTTGTTTAATATCATGTATTCTTGATATAAGATTGAGCCTGATTCCTCAATTGCAGGTCCTTACTTTTTCTGGAATTAGGTCTTCCTGGACTTTGTTGGTACCAATTCTCAAAGTGGAGACAGAAGAAATAAGAGTGAAGACATTCAGTTCCAGCCTGAATTTGCCATTAATTCTCTGTGTATGTCTAAAAATTTATGTTCAATTTTCTGGGCCTCGTGTTCTTCATCTATAAAATAAGGAGTTGGACAAGTTTTTTTTTTTCAGTTCTAAAATTGTCTTCTCTGTAATTTTACAAAATACTGGGCCCAGAACAAAAAGGTTATTATGTGAGTATGCGTTGATCCAGTAAAAAGGAGAAGTTGAAATTCTTAGCTCTCTGGAGCTTTACTTGTCAGCTTTTAGGGCAGAGCAAGTACAATTAAAATGGGTATGGTTTCATGGCAGCTTTGCTTGATCCTGCTGTGGCAAGGAAATGTCTCCACAGAATCTTCTTCAACTATGAAAATCATCAGTTTCAATCTTCCTTTGGCAAAACAAAAGGACTCTGCTATGCTGGCAGAGATTGTATTCTTCTGTATAAAATTCTGTGTGCCAAATAAAGGAACTGGATAACATTATTGCCAGCTTAAAAAGAAAGATTAGTGATTTTCAATAAGGTTACAAATTAGAGCTTCTAATCTGCTATCCCCAGGTAGGACTGACATGAAGCAGTTGTAACGGAGGGGTTTAGTATTTGACTAATTTTGAGGACTAACAACCTAGTAACACACAATGCTTGGGAAAAATAGAAGCATTTCAGGTGTTTTAAAGGAAAGAAGTGGAAAAAAAAAAGAAAAGAAGTGGATTATAAAAACTTTTGATCACTTGACAATTCCAGTTTTGAATATGTTTCCTGAGGAAACAATTAGACACATGGTAAAAGTTGTGTTCGTGAAGATGCTGAGGATAGGGTTATATACACACATACAAGAGGAAAATAGTGGAGCAGCCTAATGTCCAATAATAGAGCAGTTAAGTGAATCATTCCATCTGCAGGATTGGATAATATGAAGACATAAACCATATTATAATGATTATACAAAAACATGGAAAGAATAGTTATAATATGTTAATTGATGAATTCCAAGTGCAGAATATGTCCTATAATAACCATGATACAGGGGCGCCTGGGTGGCTCAGTGGTTTAAGTCTCTGCCTTTGGCTCAGGTCATGATCTCAGGGTCCTGGGATCGAGCCCCGCATCGGGCTCTCTGCTCAGTGGGGAGCCTGTTTCTCCCTCTCTCTCTGCCTGACTCTCTGCCTACTTGTGACCTCTCTCTCTGTCAAATAAATAAATAAAATATTAAAAAAAATAACCATGATACAAAATCATGAGTATCAAAAAGTATCCAATATGCAGTGGTTACATAAGACTGAAGGGGTCATGGGTGACTTTTTCCTCCACTTTCCCAACTTTCCATAATGTTTATGTGTTATCTATCTGTCACGGTGGTTCAGAGCACAAATGCTGCAGTCACATGCCTGTATTCAAAGCTGGCTCCACCTCTTACCTGGGTAAATTTGGACAAGTTCTGAAGTGAGTATAAATTATGAAATGAGTATAAATTTAGCAACTCTCTCAGAGGTTGTGAAGATTTAATGAATTAACGTATAAAAATCACATAGATGGGAGGATATGGCATATGGCAAACATTAGAGAAGTGTTTGCTATTTATTATTGTTTAAAATAATTTATCTTATCTCATTTATAATGTCTTTTCTATTGATAGAAACACTGCATCTTTTTTTTTAAGATTTTATTTATTTATTTGACAGACAGATTACAAGTAGGCAGAGAGGCAGGCAAAGAGAGAGAGGGGGAAGCAGGCTTCCTGCTGAGCAGAGAGCCCGAGGCGGGGCTCGATCCCAGGACCCTGAGATCATGACCTGAGCCAAAGGCAGAGGCTTTAACCCACTGAGCCACCTAGGTGCCCCTGCATCTTTTTTTTTTTTTTTTGATAAAAAGAATGTATAAGTTGATTCATCAAATCACTTGGTCCCTCTGACACATATATACCAATTCCACACAACTCAGGAAAACTTACTGGTAAGTTTATGTATTTTATGCACAGTCCCTGCTCTACTCAGACTTTCATTAGATCTTATTTCTTGGAAAGTTTCTTATATGCAGTTAGCCACACCAATAGATTTATATGATATATAGGCACTCACACAAATCTGAGGTTTGGTGATTACCACTGGGCTTAAACTGAGATATTTGGCTTATTTTTGCTGGAGTCTCAGAAACTCCAGAATTTTCTGGGTGTCTTTGACATGCTATGATTCTGGTCAGCAAATGAAGAAAGCTTATATGTTAGACAACAGTCCACCATAGTCACTCTCATTTCAAAAATTGCTGGGAGCAAAAAATTAAAATAAAATAAAAGAAAATAAAAGAAAAGAAAAATTGCTGGGAGCGAGAATCTAACTTTAGTTGTTCTAAAACTCCTTGGAACAGAATTTGTTTCCATAGTTATAAGGCAATACAGAAGAACCAAAACTCAAACTCATTAAAAATCAGATAAGCAAAAAAACTTTTAAGCAAACTTTTAAAATGAGAGAATCATTGGAATATTTGGAAGTAAATGAGACCGAGGTATTGATAAATACTAGTAGTGACATGAAGATATTTCTAACATTTACAATTTTTATTTTATTTATTTTTTTAAAAGATTTTATTTATTTGACAGAAAGAGAGACTTCTTGAGAGGGAACACAAGCAGGTGGAGTGGGAGTGGGAGAAGCAGGCTTCCTGCTGAGCAGGGAGCAGGACGCTGGGCTCAGTCCCAGGACCCTAGGATCATGACCTGAGCTGAAGGCAGAGGCTTAAGGACTGAGCCACCAGGTGCCCCTAATATTTAAAAATTTTAAATCAGAAGAAAACTCCTAGCTCCATTGCTCCTTTGTCCTAATCAAGCTCCTCAGAGGCAGCAACTTTTATTTTTCAGTTCTTACTGCTGTTGTTACTTCGATGTATTTTTTTTTAATTTCTTTTAAGTGTACCAGAATTCACTGTTTATGTACCACACCCAGTGTTCCATGCAATATGTTCCCTCCATAATACCCACCACCAGGCTCACCCAACCTCCCACCCCCACCCCTTCAAAACACTCAGATTGTTTTTCAGAGGCCGTAGTCTTTTATGGTTCGTCTCCCCTCAAATTTCCCCAAACTCCCTTCTCCTCTCCATCTCCCCATGTCCTCTGTGTTATTTCTTATGCTCCACAAATAAGTGAAACCTTATGATAATTTACTCCCTCTGCTTGACTTATTCCACTCAGCATAATCTCTTCCAGTCCCGTCCATGTTGCTACAAAAGTTGGGTTTTCATCCTTTCTGATGGAGGCATAATACTCCAGAGTTTATATGGACCACATCTTCCTTATCCATTCATCTGTCGAAGGGCATCTTGGTTCTTTCCACAGTTTGGCGACTATGTCCATTGCTGCTATGAACATTGGGTTACAGATACCCCTTCTTTTCACTACATCTGTATCTTTGGGATGAATACCCAGTAGTGCAATTGCAGGGTCATAGGGAAGCTCTATTTTTAATTTCTTAAGGAATCTCCACACTGTTTTCCAAAGTGGCTGTACCTATTTGCATTCCCACCAACAGTGTAAGAGGGTTCCCTTTTCTCCACATCCTCTCCAACACACGTTATTTACTGTCTTGTTAATTTTGGCCATTCTAACTGTTGTAAGGTGTATCTCAATGTGGTTTTGATTTGAATCTCCCTGATGGCTAGTGATGATGAATATTTTTTCATGTGTCTGATACCCATTTGTATGTCTTCATTGGAGAAGTGTCTGTTCATGTCTTCTGCCCATTTTTTGACATGATTATCTGTTTTGTGTGTGTGTTGAGCTTGAGGAGTTCTTTATAGATCCTTGATATCAGCTTTTTGTCTGTATTGTCATTTGCAAATATCTTCTATTCCGTGGGTTGTCTCTTCGTTTTGTTTACTGTCTCCTTTGCCGTGCAGAAGATTTGATATTGATGAAGTCCCAAAAATTCATTTTCGCTTTTGTTTCCTCTGCCTTTGGAGACATATCTTGAAAGAAGTTGCTGTGGCTGATATCAAAGAGGTTACTGCCTATGTTCTCCTCCATGATTCTGACAGATTCCTACCAGTGGAACAGAGTAGAGAGCCCAGATATGGACCCTCAACTCTATGGTCAAATAATCTTCAACAAAGCAGGGAAAAATGTACAGTGGAAAAAAGACAGTCTCTTCAATTAATGGTGCTGGGAAAATTGGACAGCTATATGTAGAAGAATGAAACTCGACCATTCTCTTACACCATACACAAAGATATACACGAAATGGATAAAAGACCTCAACGTGAGGCGGGAATCTGACTTTGATATATTTAAATAATGTGCTGGTTACTTCTGGGTCTTGATTTTTTTCTAATCTGACAAACTGCTTTACCTGGCAAGTTTGAGCATTTGTATGTGTAATGATTGCTGATATACCTGGAATGATTTCTACAATCTTATTCTGTGTTCTTTTTCGCCATTGTTTTCCCCCCTCCATTTTTTTTCTGTCTTCTTGTATTTATCAAGATCATAAAATTAATTAGTTTAGAAGTTATGTATTATATGTCTGCTGGTCATTTGACTTAATAAACTTAAACTGATAGATTTTTAAATATTAAACCAAACTAATAATTTGCATATAAACCCAATTTTGTCATGATAGAGTATTCTTTACATACATTGGTGTTTCTGAGTTGCTAATAATTTAGAAAGTTTCTATTTATATTTATGAGTAAGATTGGCCTCTAACTTCCTTCCCTTTTACTGACATTGTGGGGACCAGGAAATACTAATTCTTAAAATCAGTTGAATCTGTTCAGAAACAGAAAACTTTTTCAAGACTTTGGAGGAGCCTGTGTACAGTTAGAATTATCTTTCCTTAAATATTCAGTAGAACAGCAGTGAAATAATCGGGACCTGGAGTTTGGTGGTGGGAAGTTTTACTTTGCTGACCTCATTAATTTAACATTAAAATGTCTTAAGAATTTATTTTATACAAATTAAAAATTTTTGTCTGTGGCCTCTATAATGATGCCATGCTTTTTTACTATTAAACTGGCTACTTTCTCTCTTTTTCTATAAGCCTATTAATTTTAATAGTCTTTTCAGTTACTTGTAAACCTCTCTATTGTGTATTTGTTTTCCATTTTGCTAACATCTTCTCCTTCTTTGAAATTATTTTCTTCACACTTCTTGTGAGGGATTCTCACTCCTTTATTTGAGGCTATATAATTCTCTGTACAGAATGATTTAATTGCATCTTGTGAATTTGATATGAAATATTTTCAGTATTTGATATGAAGTATTTTAGAAAGAAGTGGATCAGAGCAGAGCAAGACGTGGGCTGTAGTAAATGCTGGGACAAATTTCCCAACCACCCTTCCAGAAGGAATCACTGATCCCTTCGTGGCTGAGAGTCCTCCTTGGCAGAAGGCCTGCAGCTCGAGACCCCCCCTTCATATACTGCCTTGACTGATGAGAGTGTGCCTTGCTCATGATTATGCTTCCTTCTTTGGGCACTCTATACCCAGTGCCAGACTCACGTGGGTATGAATTCCTGACCCTCTCTCCCCAATAGTCAGATTCAAAATTTCCTCTGGAGTTAGCTCAGGTTTGTGTTGAAATTTCATAGCTATACTTCTGTCCAATCTTGTGTTCTTCTTTTTACTCCCACAGGTATGGATCTTAAGAGTTCCCTAAAAGTCCCCTAGTGGGATAATCTCTGTATTGTTCTTCTCAGGGAATTAAACCTATGAGAGATGGCTTTCTGGAAGAAATGTTATTCAAGCTGAGAACTAAAGTAGGTGTATATAAGAATATATGCACTTAGTACCAACAGCTCATATGGCTGGGGAGTAGAAGGTGTGTGCATATGTATGCATGCTAAAGTAAAGTGATGATGGGAAGGCCTGACAGTATGAGAGAAAGAGCTAGAAAACACACTTACCTAAATCATAAAGGAATTTATAATCCACCTTGAGGAGTTTGGGGCCTTAGATCCCACTAGTAGTATTACAGGTGTAGGTACTAGGCATAGTTCATTGATTAGAGGGCTAGGTGGTAACTCTTTGCCAGATAGAATTCCAGAACGTAAGTGGAGCCAAATTTCATTCAAATCGTCAAGATATTACCATTTCTTGAAATATGATAGTACTTAGCCAACAACAAATGTTTGCAGATAGAAATGATCGCTGAGTTATTCCAGAGTTTTTAAACACCCAGTTCGTTATTAGAAGTCCATTTCACTGTTGATTTACCCAGCAGGGTTTTGGAAAATGTTTTTACTCTATTGGGACCATGTAGCCTTCTATTCTCATGGCTTGCAAGCAAATAGTGCCCACAGGGAAAATTCTACTACACATTGTCAGTTCTCAGACATGCAACCAGATCACTGCTGGGCTTTATTAAAGGCATAAATCTGAACTTGTGCGGAATATGTACAAAGGAGATTTGATTTGTACATCTTTATAACATCAAAGACTTACTCTAGTTTCCAAAGGCAGCCTATTTACCGTCTCATTAAAGGATCAGCACCAGAGCCATATTTTCTAAAAGTCGATTTCACTGACAGGTTGGAGTTCCCTATGTAATAAAGACAGTGGAGAATGCGACATAATCATAAATCCCACCCAAGCTAATACCTACTTCTTCAGTTGTCAACAATGTATCAGGTATGGAAAAAGTACTGATTTTATTATTATAAAAATGCAGTTAAAATTTAAGTTGTTTGGATTAAAAAAACCTCTAAATATTTAGAGGATCTAAGTTGAAGGAGATGGCAGGAGGAGAATGAAGAGTGGGGGGCGAGAAAAGTCAACTTTTACTTATCTACCTTTACTTGACTGGAGAGAAAAAATAATGATTTTATAAAGATTTGAATAAACACTTCAAAAATCTGCCACCAGCAAAAATGTCAACAGAGTCACTTTGATAATGGATTCACCTGAAAGTAGCAGATCCTGTTGCTTAAATATAGTACTTCGAAAGCAGTATTTGTGAGTGACAGGTTGTGACAGGTTGTGAGCCCTACTCGGTGTATCCAGGGGAAAACAATGTTTGTGTATAGAGTTTCATAAACAGAATTGGTAGGCTTAGGGATATTTTGTGGTCTAGGTCAACATGAGGGACGTTATTTCTCACTGATGTAGTAATCCAATGAGGATTAGTCATATGTTCACCCCATTTGCAGTGGAGGCTGGAAAATGTAATCTGTGACTGTGATGCCATTTCTCAATGTCATCTCTAGACTCTGGTAATTTAGGGGGGGCAGGCGGCAGTTAACTCTTCCACATGAGCCATCACTGTCCTCAGAAAATAGCAACGGATCCTCTTTTGATTTACTTTTCTTGATAATTTCCACATTGAAATGCAAACATCTAATCTATACCCAATCCTCTGCATTTAGAAAAAGATGATTATATTCAGCTCAACTGAATAAAAATCATTGTCCTAAATATTAGAGAGATTTGATGTTGTTGAGTTTCAATGTTAAATTCTGTGACTACGACACTGTTAGGGTCCTTAGGGAACTCATAGGGAATATATTCTAATAAAACTCAATTCAATACAATGTAGTAAGTGCTAGTTGCTTTTAAGAGTGCTAGAAGTTTATTCTTCTTATATATATTTTTGAATATTTTATTTATTGATTTATTTTAGAGGGGGAGAGAGAGAGTGAGAAAGTGCAAGCACGGGGAGGAGCGTAGGGGCAGGGAAAGGGAGGGGGAAAGAATCTCATGCAGACTCTGCACGCAGCACCCAGCCGATGTGGGGCCTGATGCAGAACAACGTGGTGCTGGAGCCCACAATCCTGAGATCATGACCTGAGTGGAAACCGAGAGTCAGCTGCTTAGCTGACTGAGCCACCCCAGTGTCCCTATTCTTCCAATATTTTAATGAAGTATCATTCATTAGAGGGTTGCCAGAAGCTCAGATACAATTGTACCAACATTGGAATTAAGTTTATTTATATCACATGTCATGAAATGAAACAAAATTTATTAAGATTTTACCGTATCTTTAAAATGTAACCATGTAGAGAACTTTACGTTGCATTGGAAATGTCTGATTTTGGAGAAAGCTCTTCTCAATTCTGTCTTTCCAAAGTGGAGGAATAGCATCCAGGCAGATGCAGAGTAGCCAATGTCATTTTTATTCTGTAACATAACACATGCAGTCAATCTTCTACTGATGGCTAATAATTGATACTTTGCTTTAACGAGCTTTAGTTCCAGAAGTTTTCCCCACTAAGTAATGACCTCTACCTAACAGCACAACCACAGCCCATACAATAAACACTTCGTCTTTCCTATATCATTACTTGTCATGTTCTTTGGTCACCTCTGCATCCAGAATCACTACTCCTCATTTCACTTCTGTACTTTTTGATAAAGAATCAAATGCATTTTTGGATCTTCAGATGGAATTAGATATGGTAATGGAAAGAAATTAAATCCCAAAGGCCTGAGTCTGACATGGTGTGACCTGAAATATGCATTTAAGCATTCTTTGTCTTTATTCCCTCATGTGTGAAATAGAGTCTCAGAGTAAGGAAGCTTTGATGCACTATGTATTTTGTTGAGTGAGTCAATTATTCTAGCACATCTCTGTATAATTATGTTGTCTATGCAGGGAATTCCAATGTAAAAAAAAAAAAGTTGGGTGGTTGTAGACTATATCCCTTCTGTTATTTAGATATAATTTACCTGCTTGTTCAATTTGGAAATCAGTTGTTTATGCTACCTTCTATTTATGTCTTTAGCTTCTTCTATGCTTTATCTTTCTTAGCTCCATAAATACAAATTATCAACTACCTGAAACTAACTTCCTAAGCTACAAGCTTAAAAATTGCACAATTCTTATGTTTGGCAACACTCTAAGGAGGAAGATAATGTATTGAAAATAAATGGGTTTGGTTTTGGGAATGTTTCCAATTTTGAATCCTTGGCAGGATTGGACTTCCACTGGAAAATAAAATTAGCCAAAGCTCTAGCTCAAAATCTTTTGAAAGATAAAGCTATGGGGATTACTCTAATGTATTCAAGGTGTCCATGTGTTTTGAGTACAGCTAATAATAAGCTCCCTGGAAAATATGATGAAGACACTGGCAGATTATCAAAGTTCAATAAAAATCAACTTCATGCACATCTAAGACTACCATTTTCCAAAATAGATTCGTGGATTTTAGGTTTATTGTTTCATTTGGAATGTTAAGTTTGGGAGTGTGGGAGGCATTTTTCATAATCACAGGGAAGGGGACAATAAGGTCTGCCTCCCACATTCAGTGTGTATCCTCATGCTGTTTTATCTTAGCATCTGAAATTCAAAGTAGCTTCCTCCAAAGCAAGAGGCCACCCAGGAGCTGGAATGAAAAGAGCATGTAGAGGAATTTGTGGTGAAATTGGCCACAGTCCCTGAAAGCCCCTCTTCCTGTATTTTTTGAGAGTGTTGGGTCATCTTTGAGTGCTCATAATGTGATTGATGTTCTACCCACCAGACTCAGTGTTTAGGATTTTGGAGCCACACTGTACTCTTCCCAGAGTGATTGGACTTCAGGAGTGACTGAAGGTTTGATTTGTCTTTTCCAAAGTTCAGAGAAACTAATGAAAATTTTTCAGATCGTGAGAATTTCTCTAGTAATCTAGCTACATCTCAGGTTCATAGAAAAGGTTTTAAGTTTCATAACTGAATAAACTCCCTTTCTCTTCAGGAATTATATAACTTCCAGCAGTCATTTTTCAACCAAGAAGATGAAATGAAGGTTGAATCAAAGTCACCTGTGACACTTTTTCAACTCACACACTCTCTCCCCCCAATAGGCCCCATTTTCTCCCCCAGATTCTAGCACCTTCTTGCCTGTGGGGTGGCATGGATAGCATCTGCCACTGTGATCAATAGTAACTTTTAAGAGTGGGTTGTATCTCTCAAATACTGGGGTGGAGAAGAGTTTGAGAAAGAGCTCTGTTGTTTTGGAGTATCATTTCTATACAGTGTCTCTGGCTTTTCCAGGATTTGTGAAGTTAGTAATGGAAACCTGCAGGCGATGCTCATTATTTTTTAAAACAACCTTATATCTACCTTCAATAAAGCTGCTCTAGCTGCTGGCTGAAACTGTGTCTCTTGTCTTCAAGCTAAAATTATATCAACTCACGGTGATAAGGTAACTATTGTAAGCTGTTGTGGAAGCTCTGAAGAACACTTACGTGTTCCTTGATGAATAGAAATGGAAAGCATGAATTTCTGTTTAATTAGGGCCAGTCATTTGAAGAACTATTTCAAAACCTGGGACTCATAGAAAAAAAAACCAAACAATTAAAAGGCATATGGAACTAAATTGTTTGGAAACTACTGACCTCAAATGAAGTAGGTTTCAGCACAGGAAAATATCTGTTGATTTTTCCTTAATCAATAACTTTCTTACTGATAGTCATATCTATAAATAGAGTTCTCTATATATGTGTGAACATTTGTATATAATATGTATTATATATATGTGTGTGTACAGGTTTGTATTTTGTTCTATAATAGGTAGGACTGAAGAAAGAGAAATCTATTAAGGATAGAGTTCTTCATATATTGATGGCATAATCATTTATTAATTTTAATTATGATCTTTTAAAATTATTCATGTTTGATTAATCTCCAGTAAATTTGAATTCCACACCCTTGCTCTTCCTGGAATGGGTTCTGTAGGTGGTGAGATCGTGGGAGGCTCAACTTCAGAATGCATTTTTACCAAATTACTCTCATCAGTAAGTTCTGGGTCTTACATAAGGTATGAGTGGTTGACCTGAAAAGTATATCTGTGAATACGATGCTTATTAATATTGTTCTTACTGCTGTTTGTATAATGGATGAAAAATGAAAGTTTGGATATTTGGGTATCTTTCTGTAGTATTAACAAGAATTTCTACCAGCAAGCTCTCATTAAGAAAGTCATTACTAAGGAAAGAATATTATGGTGGGAGACCCTGAAAGCTACCAGCTTTTAACTTTTGAAGAGCAGCAGAAAGCTATTTGTCCTTTTTCTATTTCCTTCCTAATACCAACTAGAATTGAAGGGGGGAGGACAAGTGTGGCAGTACCTTGTTACATGGCAGTGAGGAACAAGGGCACGAGAAAAGTGACCTAGGTTCCAGATGAACAAATATCTGGGTCTGATGGTTTGATCTTTAAAGTATCAGTAAGAAAACAGTGGAAGGAGAAGGCTAACTTGCTGATTTTCCTTCATGGAAGAAAGTTGTCTTTTAATTCTGAAACTCAAGTAGCTATTTTAGAAGAATTCCACTTTTTAAGCAAGAGCCAAAATGTTCTTGAGATTCCAGGTCATCCTTTCAAGTTGCTAGAACAGAGAGAAAGCATGCATGATCGGTTTCAACCCCAATTCATTGCCTTATTTATTTTACAATATTTTGGCACTCTTGGAGTGATGCTGGGCTATATGATTTATCAGTTAACGGTCATAGTGACTCCTCAGTCAGATTTTAACATAAGGAGGTTGAAAAGAGAAAGAAAGAAAAGAAAGGAGGCAAACCTTTGTACTGTGTGAAATAATATATGAATCCCTCTTTTTGAAATCCCTTTTTCATCATTGCCTGTTTCCATTGTAAAGCAGGAATAATAGTTGGAAACTCGAAAGCAGTTTGACATCTGTCCCACTTCATGTGTAGAATATCTGCTCTCCCTCAGTGGGCCAGCTCTCTAGACAGCACGTACAGAGGAAGCCCATGGGACAGGAACTTGAGAACCAGCACACGGTAGACCCTTCTGTGGGCTGTCTAGTCAGACGGCTTAGAATGAAGTCAGGAGGAGCGTCTTCCAGGTTTACCTTTGCTCCGAGATCCTACCAAACGATCACAGAGAAAAGTCAGAGGTCACAGTTCCCTGGTCAACAATTCCAAAGTTATCTTCACCCTCTTTGAACTTCTTAGTGAATTTTTTATCCTTTGTCCTCTTCTTCCTCATTACTGTACTTAACGTAGCACTCTGCACACACATCCGCCTCTCAGCAGTCAGGAGCGAGTTGGATGTAAGTTAAATTTGAAGTAATGGTCTGGAAGGGAGGTGAGGACCAGGTGAACCCTTCTCTTGGAACTGCTGTGGGACGCATAAGTGCTGGAGGTCTTGCTGCTGCCTTCTGAACTTGTTTCTGGTCTGGGGCAAATCCATTCCTGTAAGGGCAGGACTCCTCTCGTGGGTGACTTTGGTTTGCAGACTCTGGAGGCCTGGCTGAAACCTTTAGAGCTGTGTTGCAGTATGAGACTCTCTTTCCTTTCCCCCTCCTTCTGCTGGAGTCCCACCTGCAGCCCTCTCCAAAGCCTTCCCCTGCCTCCTCCAGCTTCCCCCACTCTGCCCCTCACAGGATTATTCTCCAGCAAATCTCTTGCAGTCTAACCCTATCTTGGCATCTGCTCCTTAGAGGACCTGAGCGAACACAGGAGGGAAGTTGACTTTCTTAGAGCTCGAAATCCAAGTTAAAATAAGGTGTTATGGAAAAGCAAGGCAGATATCCAAATGGGATTCCAAAATGTGCTTGGCCACCTTCTCTTTCCCTAATTCTTTTACCACTCCCCAGCCCTGGAGCAGGGATCAGCCCACTTTGTCGTAAAGGGCAATATAGTAAATGTTTTATGCTTATGGGTGATAAGGTCTCTGCACAGCCACTCAACTCTTCTACTGTAGCATGAAAGATACCATAGGCCATACATAAAGGAATGGATGTGTCTGTGTGCTGTAATTATTTAAAAAAACAGGTGGCAGGGCATATTTGGCCCCTGGGCTGTAGTTTGCCGACCGCTGGTCTTTCAAGTGCACATCAGAGATTTCCTTTGTCTGACTTACTCTGTCGGTTATTTAGACCTCTGGAAATTGAGAAGATCTTTTAAGCTAGAGAGAACAGGAGGATCTGTGTTCTGTGTTGGCATCTGCTCTTTTAGAAATACCTCCCCTCTGCAGTCTGCACTGAAGGTTTTCTTCCCTGAGGGTCTTGCGGGGGGGCCCTATGTTTCCCGCTTTTCAGCTCTTTTTCATTTTGCTTGCAAATTGCTAAGCACTCCGCTTCCTACTGTAGCAAATGAAGCTTTATTTTGTTGTTGTTGTTGTTGCTGGAAATTTTAAAAACTGAAATATAATAAGAGCATGACTGCATCTTATAAAAGCTTCTAGCAACTACAATAGGAGTCACCATGGCAACTCACAGTTTTTTGGATTAAAGCATTTTGGAGTGGGAGCTGATGAGAAAAAAAAAAGTGTTGCACGCAGCCAACTGAGGTTTTGACTTTAGCTAGAAAAATACCCCCCACCTTTTCCCAGAGGCATGGGAGTGGGGGGAAAGGAAGCAGAGCTGATAAAACAGCAGCGCTGTTCTAAGCAAGCCTGAGAACGAACCCAGGTAGGAAGTCCGTCAGTCAAACAGCCAAGTACTCTGAAGCTACAGGTGAGATGGAAAGATTTTTACCTCACTGATCATGCTTAATTGGTGGTGAACATGGACATTCTGTGATTAATGTTTAAATGCTTACTGTGGCTTCATTAATATCCCTGCTTGGATGGCCTACTTGGATTGTACCATTCTCAAAGAAAAGATTTAGATGGGGGCACTGGGCCTGTTTGGGTTGCCTTTGCCACTTCCTCCAAACTCTAAGACAGAATGGAATATAATTGCCTCCGTTCTTAGATGTGGTCTGGTGGCAACGTAAACCTTGGCTCTACTTCCTGAGAGAGCTCTTTGACTCCGAAGCATTTTCCAAGCTATCCCTCTGTCACTTGGCACTTCACCCTGATCCTCTGTCCTCCCCTCCTTCTTTGCTCTAGTTGAGGACTCAGGCAGAGCCAAGGCTGCGAAATAAGCAATAGGTGATAAAGCTTCATTTACAATGGAGCTGCTTAAGATGATGACAGCGTGCAATAGTTTTAATGAAGCGTCCAGAGTTGTGAGGGTTAACCATTAAATTAGTGATAACACAGGGTATAACAAACACAAATCATTAGCAATAATAACAATAAGAGTTACTAAGCAAGGGATCTAGGGTGACCACAATGACTACCTCAATAGTAATGAAATGTGTGTCATCTCCTTGCTTTTCACAGCATCGTCTGTAGTTGCCATTCTACAGATGAGAAAGTTAAGTTGCGGAGTTTGATTCTGAGGACGTGATTCAACCAAGGGCCTAAAACTGAGAATTCACAGAATGGAAATTGTTGGCTAATCTGGCTTCTGCTGGTTTGGACAAGTGTTTAAGCTCAGAATCCTGGAGTCAGACCACCAGGGTTGGTTGGAATCTCTACTCTGACCTAAGGAAATTTGCCCGATCTTTCTGAGATTCGTTTTCTATGTAACTGCAAAAATGGAGATAGTAAGAGTACTTACATTATAGCTGCTTACCAGGCTACCTGGACTTAATGTAAAGACCGTAATATGATGCCTGGGACTTACTAAGGGCTCTATTCTGGTAGCTTTTGAAGTAGCCTGGAAAACAGAGCAAACAAGATGTGTGTGTGTGTGTGTGTGTGTGTGTGTGTGTGTGTGTGTGTGTATTACACACATATATGTGTACACACATACATATATATATACATATAGGTTACACATATATATTTACTATGCAGCATTGCCTGATGCAACTATAAAGACTGAGAAGTAAGTCCAGTATCTGCAATCAGCAAGCTGGAGAACCAAGAGAACCAGTAGTGTGAATTATAATCTGTGTCTGAGTCCAAAGGCAGAAGTTCTATGTCCCAGCTCAAAGAGAGTCAAGCAGAAACACTTCTTCTTATTCAGCCTTTTGTTCTATTCAGGCTTCAATGAGCACCAGTCACATCAGGGAGGGTGATCTGATTTGCTCTGCTTGTCTGTTCAGATGTGAATTTCATCCAGACACACACATGTAGGACTGAATGTTTATGTCCCTCCAAAATTCATATGTTAAATACCTAAAACCAAGATGATAGTTTAGGAGGTGGTTTTTTTTTTTAAGGTGATTAGGTCATGAGGGTGGAATCCTTGTGGATGGGATTAGTGCCCTTATAAAAGAGACCCCAAAGAGAAAGAACCCTTGCCCTTTCCACCCCATTAGCTTACAGCAAAAAGACAGCGGAAGCAGGTCCTCAACAGACACAGAATCTGTTGGTGCCTTGATCTTAGACTAACAGCCTTCAGAAGAGCAGGAAGTAAATTTCTGTTGTTTATAAGCCACTCACTTTATGGCATTTTTGTTCTAGCAGCCTGAATGGACTATGACAATGTTTAACCAAATAGGTAGGTACTCCACGGCCCAGTCAAGTTGTTAGACAAAATTAACCATCCACCTTATTATGGTTGTTTTTGCTACTGTTGTGGAGACGGAATCTACATAAGCACATCAATCAGACTAACACTGGACGGCAGTCAAATGTAAATGGTTGATACGGAGGATAATGCATATGATATTTTAAATTTCTTAGAACACTCATATTATTCAAAGATTAATCTGCTTGGCTGAAAAAATAATCTGTATTTTAAAGGCATTGCTTTTTATACCAAGGTATCTTGTTTGGGCATTAGACAATTTAAAAATAATAGGCTGATCGAAAAGACAGCGGCTTCAAAATAGACCGATGTATAAACATAATAGAACTTTCCTTAAGGGTTGGGCTTTTAATGCATCAACTGGACAGCAGACTTTTCAAACTGGTAAATTAAGACAGAGTTCTTGCAACACAAAGCATTTTTGCATGTGAGGGAAACTTGGGAGATGGCATAGGTGGTTGGCTAAAAAAGAAAGATCCAGAGGAAATTCCCTCAACCTACCAAAGCAAAGCTGCAAGTGCTGGGCACAGCTCCCTCAAGCTGCCATTATGAGTATCAACCTGCAGCCTTTGTAACCTGGAAGACAAGGGGTTGGTGCCATGATGGCCCCTGCCCTCTTTGTTTTGAGCTTTCACACTTTCTTCTTCAGCATGTTACCCTCTCACTGTAACATCTGATTGAATTTATACACAATGACTTAGGGTCTTGATTCTGTTAAGGCTTTAGGACACCACAAATTTTATCAAGACAAATTTTTATTTGGTAAAAGAGGAAATTTGATATCCATAGAGGTAAGAGGCAACGTTTTCTTAGTCACATGTAGACAAAGACAAAACAGAGTAAATGGAGTAGACACTGCAGAGGAAGGTCATGGGCTAAGCAGCTGGGGAACCTAAACTTGCTATGATCATCTGTGGTACATTGAGCTGACTCGTGTCCTCTCAAAATTCACATGTTGAAGCCCTAATCCCTAGTATCTCAGAATATAACTGTATTTGGATATGGGGTCTTTAAAGAGGTAAATATGGTTACAAGAGGCTTTAAGTAGACCTCATCCAATCTGATGTCTTTATAGCAAAAGACTGGGATATACAGAAAGAGACTCAAAAAATGTGGCAGGAAGGTGGCCATCTGCAAGCCAAGGAGCAAGCACTCAGAGGACGCCAACCCTGCCAGCACCTTGATCTTGGACTTCCAACCTTCAGAACCAGGAAAGAAATTTCTATTGTGTAAGACTCCCTGTTTGTAGCACCTTGTTATGGAAGCTCTAGCAAACTAATACATCTTGATGAGAGAAGAGAAGAGGGGATTCAGAAAAATAATTACAAATGAAGGAGAAAGGATGCACAGGAGTGTCCTTAAAAACTTACAGCAAGATTGGGCGATTAGTATAGTTTAGGGAGGCTCAGGAGAAGCTAAATTCTCTCTCAAACCACAACACTCTTCTTCCCAAGGCACTCAGGAAGAGATGAGCCAAGAGCACGTCTACAATGCGTGGTGGGTGGTTAAGTATGGCTTGGTGTGGAATATTAGAGAACTCTGGTCTGCTGGGTGAGGGAGTAGGATGAGGGCTTCTTTCCTTGCAGTGAATTCGCACCTGTTTTAGCCCCTGGCTGGTTATGCTAGAGGATAGTATATAAAAAAAGAAAATGATATTCTTGGCAGTTTCAGGTTTTTATTCCTTCTTGAGTAAGTCTGAGCTACTTATAGTTCTCTATAAAGTCACTCATTTTATCAAGATTTTAAAATTTATTAGTGTCTTTAATTGTATGGGTTTTTCTTTTCTAATTAAAATAATACATCTTCTGTATTCATTATAGACATTTTTTCATATTTTGTCTTCTTCCTCTTTTTTCCCTACTCTTTATTGCCTCCAAAGAAAAATTAATCCTTCTATTGTATTTGATTCCCTTGGAATCTTCAAATCACTTGCTCTCACATGCTGTCATCCTCTCCTCTTAACCTGTGGGGTCATATGGGTTTCTCCATGATATAGAGATTACATTCTTTCCAAGCTTATCCCTGATTCCTGTGGTGGATTTCTTTCAGACTTATGTTCTTCTTCTGAGTCTTCATCATTATGCTATGTTCTCCTGAACTGCATAGGATATCTTTAACTTGCTTGTTGTTGTCTCTTCCTTGAAGGAATAGATCTATACCTGGAGTTTATAAACAAATACAGTATAATGATTGCCTTTGACCTCACTCACCAACCACTTGGGTATTTGTTCTGTTGGTTCCATCTTAGATGCATGACAAGAGAAGAGCAAATTGTTGCACATAGTCTTTATTTCCATTTCTGGAGTTTGAAAGCCTTTTGCCTAATGCAACCCTACTGAAGTTCAACACGTGATATCCCTTCTTGAACTTCCCCACCCAACTTCCTTTTATAATGAATTGAATTGGTGAACTGGATGAAAAAGAGTAGTACTCAGAATATTAATAATTAATATTAATATTAATAATATTAGTAATTAATATTAATATTAATAATATTAATAATTAATATAGATATTAATAATATTAATAAGCACATGCCTGTGCTTAAGACCTGTTCCTACTTTCTGGCCAGTTATTTTCTGAGTGTTGTATCCTCTAGATGGATATAGAAAGAGCAGTATGATGTCCTGGGGGAAGGAGAAGCATGACAATATCATCTTGTTTGCCTCAAAAAAATAGAATCCACACAGCAGCAGGTTTCATGCTCAATGTGTTGGTTGGTTCGTATCCTCCTTCGGAGTGGGACAAAGAGTGAGGAAATTAAAAAATTTTTTCCTTTCTGTTATCTAACTTTTGCAGAACATATCTGCTTTCTTTTCAGAAGCAAAATACATGTGGGATAATAGGTGTATTTCCCAGTCCCATTTAATCATTTTAACTCTAGCTTTAGCTAATTGTATGAGTTTTCATCTTTTTCTTTGATTTCTAAGTGGCAGTTGGGTTTGTCATTTTGCTTCTGACATATTCACAGTGTCTGGAATACCCTAGGTGTTCAACAAACAATTCACTTCATAAATGGATGAATGTCACCATTGTTATATGACTGGGTTATTGGGACAATTAGAATAAATTTTTAAATGAGGCTTCATGATTATGGTTGGTTTCATTAAATTCTAGTGCTAGTTTTATTTTCTTCCTACTTAGTAGTGTGAGTAATAACAGAAGCTAATGGGGTGCCTGGGTGGCTCATCTGGTTAAGCATCTACGTTCAGCACAGGTAACATTCTCAGGATCCTGGGATTGAGCCCCACTTCAGAGTCCCTGCTCGGTAGAAAGTCTGTTTCTACCTCTCTCTCTACCCTCCCCCTGACTTGTGCTCTCTCATTCTCTCCCTTTCTCAAATAAATAAATAAATAAATGCAATCTTTAAAAAAATAACAGAAGCTAATAACTTGATTTGGCAATTTTGATATGTAAGAAATTGTATTAAGATCAATCATTTTTTTTCACAAACATTTATTACTTGTCTACATAGGTTATCACTATGGCGTGATAGAATTCTTTTCAGGTAGGGATTTGTGGGTGGCTATATAAATATGAAGAGCATAGGTTCAATATAAAAATACATTTTTATATTAAGAGTAATTACAACATGCAGTGAGTTATAATAAAGTAATGTAAAATGTGCGATGAGCTACAGAAGGAGTGACACTTGAGTTATGTTATGGGGTCTTTAGAGAAGATCATAAGACTAAGAGTTTTGAAGGATGAAGATCTAAGAGGAAGAGCATTTCTGGGGAAGGTAGTAATATCCAGAGTCTAGAACAGTCAGGGAATTAGATGTAGTTACATGTGACTGAAAAAAGAGGGTGAAGGCTATCTGGAAAGGTCTTGAAAATGCAGTTATCTATGGGTCACTGAGGATAGTTTTCCCTAGAATGCATGGATGATACTAGATTCAGAAGGGTGGTGGACCATAAACCAGAGCGATAATGACAGAGTTAGCTATGTGAATGTGAGGTTGTGAGAAGTACATGTGGGTAAGAGTTATATAATTGGATAAAACTTCCTTCAAGGAAATGGATTTAAAATAGCCTTGGATATGTTAGAAGAGAGTGCTGAGGGAATTATTGTGTACTTATGGAAAGAGAAGTGTGTGTGTGTGTGTGTATGTGTGTGCGCGCGCGGGCACGTGCGATCAGAAGCACACGTAACTTAGAGTTTGAGCAGTGTTGTTGCTGCTTCACTCAGCCAGCATTTGTTTGGTATCTCTTGGAGTCATGGCTTAAAACACTGGCTCAACTCCAAGAGAGGAAAAGTACAGATAAAATTAAATCATAAACTAAGAATACTTGGA
Organism: Meles meles; assembly: GCF_922984935.1. Classification (NCBI taxonomy): domain Eukaryota; kingdom Metazoa; phylum Chordata; class Mammalia; order Carnivora; family Mustelidae; genus Meles; species Meles meles. Next base: position 109,305,678 of record NC_060067.1, on the reverse strand, counting down.
GAATAGAACAAAATGAACCACCAGGGAAATTGCTGGGGAAACATCACCACAGATTTTCAAGGACTCTGAGCTGATGTCAGAAGAGGGATATATTGAGGGAACATATAACCTTAATTAGTAAATATAATTGGAAAACTATTAAGTAAAGGGTGTAGAAGAAGAGTAAGTCCAGACAAGCAGGATGTGAGGATTAGGATATTAAAATCATAAAGAATGGGCATTCACTTTTATTCAAAATGCAGGCCTTACCTCTAGAAACTTATATAAACCCCATCATTGACCGTACCAAACCTTCCCCACTTTATTTGTTTTTTAATTTAAATTTTTAAATTTTTTTATTTAAAAAAATTTTTTTCTGTGTTCCAAGATTCCTTGTTTATGCACTACGCCCAGTGCTCCATTCAATATGTGCCCTCCTTAATACCCACCACTAGGCTCACCCAACCTCCCACCCCCCGCCTCTCTGAAACGCTCTGTTTCTCAGAATCCACAGTTTTTCATGGTTCGTCTCCTCCTCTGATTTACCCCAATTCACTTTTCCTCAAAATCGAATTCCACCCCACCAATGTTGGTTTTATTTCTTGCATCCCCTGCATGTGCCCTTTGGCATAATCTAGGTTTTCTACACCTTTATTTTTTCATACTGTCATCTAGCAGTGGCATCCATTGCTGCAACCTACAACAATTTAAATGTTGGTATCACACACATGCATGCACGCACACACACACACAGAGGTAATTTTAAAATAACTTTTATATTTAAATCAAGAAATATAGTATGCTCAAGAATGTTCTTGAGATTTTATTTGATAAGTGTTCAAATATCCTATGGGTGGAGATAAAAAACAATTGCACTATTTTGCCATATCTTTTAGTTATGCAAATGACTTGAACAACCCAAAGGGACTATTTATGGTGCTGAGATAGATCTCTCAATGATGATAAGGATTCATCATTATCCCGGGTAGTAGTTATTTGCCACTGGACATAGTGAAAGGGACCAAGGACATGATAATGCTCAGAATCTTTCCTTAATGTAGTTTAATATCTGGACTTCTTTCAAGAAAGACAAGCACTCACTGCATTATAACAATTGCTAGGAGCCACCGTGGAAAGGTGCCCTAGCTTTGTTGGGGTAGAGATGTGGGGGAGAATAAGAGGGTAGGGGAAATCGGAGCGGATTTTTTTTTTTTTTTAAGAGAGAGGCAGGCAGAGAGAGAGAGAGGGAAGCAGGCTCCCTGCTGAGCAGAGACCCCCGATGCGGGACTTGATCCCAGGACCCCGAGATCATGACCCGAGCCAAAGGCAGCGGCTTAACCCACTGAGCCACCCAGGTGCCCCAGGAGCTGATTTTTTTTTAATCTAAGAAGTATTTAAGTTTGCTTTAAACATGTAAACACAATTTAAAAAGAAACAAAAATAGCAAGGTAAATCTTTTTGTTACCAGACATCAAATTAATGGATTAATGTAGATTTAATCCTGAGTGTCCTGATAATTTCAGCAAAATGGAAGATATGTTGGTTTCATGTTGTCCTATAAAGGAAATAATATCAGATCATCAGCAGAAACAAACTTTAATGGCACAAATTCAAAAAGGCATCCATTGTGTGGGTCTTTATATAAGGGCTATGGGACAACATATCTGGCAAAGAACACATCTATATTGTTCAAAATGGAGTTCTGTATATCTATTATCTACAAAGGTTGAGGAAGTAACAATAAAGAATCACTCAAAGAAGGCATTTCTGCAGGAAAATGAGATGGATTCAGGAATATTGCTTCCTAATAGTAGTAATGCAGGGATTAATGTTCTTAATGCGGGCATTAACGTTCTTAATGCAGGCATTAGAATCTAGGGAAATGCCTAGATAAAATGCCCATTATGTTATTTCTCCAACATTTCAGGTGCTTAAAATGATCCCTTCACAAATGCTCAGAACTGGTTTTTGGTATTTATCTCATGAGAGCTTGGAGTAGAGCTCCTATCAAATAAATAGTATTTATCTGTTAGACTGGAGCTCTCGTGTTTGATTCAGGAATTGAGCATTCTAGTGATAGGCACCTCCCTCTGCCTCTGTGACATTTCTCTCTCTTGGCTTGTCACCTGTGGCTATTCAATCTTGATTTTCCTTCTGCCCATTCTTTACCTGTGGGCGCTCTTCACCGTTTTATTCTTTTCTTTTAAGTTAACATATAATGTATTATTGGTTTCATAGGTAGAGGTCAGTGGTTCATCAGTCTTGTATAACACCCAGTGCTCATGACATCACATGCCCTCTTTAATGTCCATCACCGAGTTATCCCATCCCTCCATCCTTCTTCCCTTCAGCAACACTCAGTTTCTTTCCTACAATTATCCACTGTTTTATTCCTACTGTGTGAGCTCTTCCTGCGACAGTGTGTTCACTCTCTTTAACCACTATGCCTATGCTGATGATGTCTCAGGCGAAGTTTCCATTTGAGATATCTCTTCTGAGAGTCAAGCTTCTAAATCGTACTGCATCTCCATGTGGCTATACATATGTATAAATATATATTACCAGCTCTGCTTCTTCAAAACTAAACAGATTCACTCTCACATTTATGTTTCTTCGACTGATACCACTATTCAACCAGTCATAAAGAGAGGCATCCATCTGGGAATCATCTAGGTTGTATCTCCTTTGCTCCTCTTTCATATCTTACATTACAGAATGCTGTCAATTTTCCCATTCTTCTTCCTTTGCAGTAATTGCATTCATACAGATACTAATAAAATTTAGATGAAATTATTTTAATAACACTCACCTTTTCCCCCATATACATATATACAACACTAGACTGAAGCCCCTTAAAAGCATGGATCTTTATTTCATTTTTGCTTTTTGGCACTTATTTCTAGTTGTTAAATGCTTATTAAATGGGACAAAAAGTAATTGAATTATAAATGTCCCTATTTTGGGGCTCCTGGGTGGCTCAGTCCATTGAGCATCCAACTCTTGATACTGGCTTTGGTTGTGATCTCAAGGTTGTAAGATTGAGCCCTGATTGAGCCCCTTGCTCAGTAGGGAGTCTGTTTGAGATGCCCTCCCTCTGCCCCTCCCCCTGCCCTCATGCTCTCTCTCTAAAATAAATAGCTAAATCTTAAAAAAAAAAAAAGTCCCTATCTTTCCTATTTTTAAAAGAGGTTAGAGGCCTTGTCATCTCATTTATTTCTCTTTGCTTGGCTTCTTTGCAGATTTTTGCCTGGTTCTCTGGGATTTTTGTAATAGGGAATTAAGATAAGAAGGAGAGTGTGAAGGGAGGTTTTCAGATAGGGCTTGCAGAAGAATCCCTCAGAGAACATTTAGAGAAGATTTGAGAAAGGTAAGTTTATTTTATGAATAAAATGGATGGGACAGAAAAGAGAGTTTTCAGAATATGTTGCTGTGGTGAGGAAATCTCCTTCAAGTTGAGAAATATAAGTAGGAGAAAAGAGATCTGAAAAATATAATTCATAATGACTTTTTGGTTGCCTAATTGTGCATCTACCTTGACAAAAAGTCACAGATTCAATGCAGATACAATGCAAATGAAACACATAATACACAAATGAGTGAGTGAGTGAATGAATGAATGAATGGGTAAGAGCCTGGCCAGCATTGTCATCTGGGTAGAGGGTATTTCATATCACCATTAGAATTACTGCAGCTATCCCAGGTAATACGTCATAACAAGAGAATTTTGTGGCGTTTGACTTAGAAGGGGCAGTTTTGATTTGCAAATTTGTAAGATCAGGTGATAATTATTTCATAACAGTAAAGGTGCTTTAATAGAACTATATTATGATGAGCCTATTAAAATAAACTCATATGCAAATGTGTGCCAAAGCATTGAATACATTGATCTGTTTGATGAGACTACTTAATATTTTCCAATTAAATTGTATTTACAAATACAATTATTTCAGTTTTAATGTAGTTGGTATGGAGCATTGTGAGCATGTATACATTTTGTTATGGATAATGTTCTGCTAATATGTATAGTTATCTTTAATGCCCCTCCTTGTTATAAGAGTAGAACTTATTAATTTAACAAAGAATGATTGCTCTAGCAGATATCATCCAGTCACCTGGTAACTACTTAAATATATGCTGTAGATTGGGGACTTTAAAACCTAAGCCTGATTTTCACATCATAACCAATTAACTTTTTTTCCCTCTTAATAAGCTTATTCCTGTTCTTTGAGCAGTTTTATTAGAAAATAGCTTCAAGGAAATATTAATAGCGTATGATCAAGGGAGTGATGACCCTATTTGAATCACAGGTGGTTCCTCTTTACGTATTTGCAACCTGATGAGTGGTAGGTAAAATTGTCCTACTTCATCCTTAACTGTGTTCTTAATATTAATCTCACTATGCATACCAAGCACAAATAGCTGCTGAGTTTATGTGTAGCATATTAAAATTAAAAATGTGGTGGTAATCTTTTGCAAAAAGAAAATTAGAGAGGGAATGTCTAGCAGGGAAACTGACAGATAATTTAAGGCAGTTTTTATTGATAAAGATGATACAGTGTTGAGTTTGAAGAGTTCTTTATAGATCTTGGCTATCAGCCCTTTGTCTGTAGTATCATTTGCAAATATCTTCTCCCATTCTGTGGGTTGCTTCTTTGTTTTGTTGACTGTTTCCTTTGTTGTGCAAAGCTTTTTGTCTGGATGAAGTCCCAAAAGTTCATTTTGGCTTTTGCTTCATTTGCTTTTGCAGACATGTCTTGAAAGAAGTTGCTGTGGCTGATGTTGAAGAGGTTACTGCCTATGTTCTCCTCTAGGATTTTGATAGATTGAGGTCTTTTATCCATCCAGTGTTTATCTTTGTGTATGGTGTAAGAGAATAGTCAAGTTTCATTCTTCTATACATAACTGTCCAATTTTCCCAGCACCATTTATTGAAGAGAATGTCTTTTTTCCACTGTATATTTTTTCCTGCTTTGTCGAAGATTATTTGACCATAGAGTTGAAGGTCCATATCTGGGCTCTCTACTCTGTCACACTGGTCTGTGTGTCTGCTTTTGTGCCAATACCACGCTGTCTTGGTGATCATAGTTTTGTAGTAAAGCTTGAAATCAGGTAACGTGATGCCCCCAGTTTTGTTTTTCTTTTCCAACATTTCCTTAGGAATTCGGAGTCTTTTCTGATTCCATATGAATTTTAGGATTGTTTGTTCCAGCACTTTGAAAAATGCTGGTGGAATTTTGATCAGGATGGCATTGAAAGCGTAGATTGCTTTGGGCAGTATAGACATTTTAACAATGTTTATTCTTCTGATACATGAGCATGGAATGCTCTTCCATCTTTTTGTGTCTTCTTCAATTTTTTTCATGAGCGTTCTGTAGTTCCTCGAGTACAGATCCTTTACCTCTTTGATTGGGTTTATTCCCAGGTATCTATGGTTCTTGGTGCTATAGTGAATGGAATCGATTCTCTAATTTCCCTTCCTATATTTTCATTGTTAGTGTATAAGAAAGCAACTGATTTCTGTGCATTGATTTTGTATCCTGCCACATTACTGAATTGCTGTATGAGTTCTAGTAGTTTGGGGGTGGGGTCTTTCGGGTTTTCCATATAAAGAATCATGTCATCTGCAAAAAGAGAGAGAGTTTGATTTCTTCTTTACCAATTTGAATACCATTTATTTATTTATTTATTTTCTGATTGCTGTTTCTAGGACTTCTAACAAACACAACAGGTTGATATCCAAGGTCTATGAATAACTCCTCAAACTCAACACACACAAAACAGATAATCACATCAAAAAATGGGCAGAAGACATGAACAGACACTTCAATGAAGACATACAAATGGCTAACAGACACATGAAAAAATGTTCATTATCATTAGCCATCAGGGAGATTTAAATCAAAACCACATTGAGATACCACCTTATACCAGTTAGAATGACCAAAATTAAGACAGTAAACAGCAAGTGTTGGAGAGGATGTGGAGAAAGGGGAATTTTTGTACACTGTTGGTGGGAATGCAAGTTGGTGTGGAGATTCCTTAAGAAATTAAAAATAGAGCTTCCCTATGACCCTGCAATTGCATTACTGAGTATTTACCACAAAGATACTGATGCAGTGAAAAGAAAGGCCATCTGTACCTCAATATTCATAGCAGCAATGGCCACAGTCACCAAATTGTGGAAAGAGCCAAGATGCCCTTCAACAGACAAATGGATAAAGAAGATAAGGTCCATGTATTCAATGGAGTATTATGCCTCCATCAGAAGGGATGAACACCCAAGTTTTGTATCAACATGGAGGGGACTGGAGGAGATTATGCTGAGTGAAATAAATCAAGCAGAGAGAGTCAATATCATAGGGTTTCACTTACTTGTGGAGCATAAGGAATAACATGGAGGGCATTAAGAGAAGGAAAGGAAAAGTGAATTGGGGGAAATAGGAGGGGGGGATGAACCATGAGAGACTGTGACCCTGAGAAACAAAATGAGGGGTTTTGGAGGGAGGCGGATGGGGGGATAGGTAAGCCTGGGGGCACATATTGCATGGAACATGGGGTGTGGTGTATAACCAAGGAATCTTGGAACACTGAAAAAATAAAATTTAAAAAATGATGATAGGGGCGCCTGGGTGGCTCAGTGGTTTAAGCCTCTGCCTTCGGCTCAGGTCATGATCTCAGAGTCCTGGGATCGAGCCCCGCATCGGGCTCTCGGCTCAGTGAGGAGCCTGTTTCTCCCTTTCTCTCTGCCTGCCTCTCTGACTACTTGTGACTTCTCTCTCTCTGTCAAATAAATAAATAAAATATTAAAAAAATGATGATAAAGGTGACACTTCATTTTGAAGAATTGGATAGTTTTGACAAACATTTGATCTCATCATTAAGGACTGGCTCTGAACTCTTGATATTTTAAGATATTGCTCTATCTTCCTATTCTGCTTTTTCAGTTTTGGGTATTGGAGTTACTAAATCCCAGATCTGGGGTCCCTACACTATTTGGACCTAGTTGGTAGCCATTAAACACAGTGGCTATGTCTAGGTCAGGAAATCTCCCTCATTTGAGCATATGAATCTCAAGCATTGGAAATGTGGTGAATTTGACCTGAGGTAGGTTATAAGTATAAAATGCATACCAGATTTCAAAGACTTCATTTGAAAAAAAAAGAATGTATTTCTTCTGTAGTTCATAAAAAATATATATTTTGTGTATATGTTAAAATAATTATTTTTTTTCTACTTCTTTCTAATTTTTGATGTGACTACCAGGAAAATTTAAATTACATACATGGCTCACTTATTACTATTGAATAACATTGCTTAGACTTTAGAAAAATTGTCATAGGATTGTGGTCTAGTGACATAATTTGCTTAGGCAGTGAATATGTAAGCTTTAATAATTCCATTAGCACAAAATATTCTGATCATGTGTCTTCAAATATATACCTATTAAATTCTTTTTTATTTTCTCATGAAGCTAGGATGTTGAAAACAATAACTTGTTCCTAACTTTTGGGTGACTGATTGACTTCTTGTTAACATAATGACAATTTTTGTCAGTTTCAGGCAAGGCTGGTAGGCCATAATTTTTCAAGTCTAGGGAAAGCAAAAAATGTCAGCTTCCCTGATGGACATGGCTTTGAACTAACATCAGAAGTCCTGGGTTAAAGCCAAAGCTTTCTTGGCCAGTTATAAATGGTTTGCATGTTCTCTAGTAATAAATTATCTTGTTGAAAGCCAATAATGTGTTTTCATATCTTTAAGAAGGGGAAAATTAATAATAGGGGCCCAACTTATCCATGAGGTTGTTGTGGCAAATGGAATCAAATTTCAGTAAAATTTTTTGTAAATTGTTATTACATATATAAGGTATGATTTTGTTACCTTTTAACATATGGACAATAAAACTATATGTATATTTGTTTTATTATGGTTTTTGAAGGAGAAAAATACACATGTAGTATTTATTTGATAAAGTACAGTGCCCAAAGTGAGATTTACATTTACTCTCTGTCCCAGATTCCAGCTAGAGATAATGACCTTAACTATTTCTGTTTTCAGCTGTTATGGGGTTCATCACTATAATTGCAAATAATAAATCTATGTTTTTTTCTGTAGGTAGTGGCTAATTGACCCCGTTCTATGAGTAAAAGAGAATTTAACTAAAGAACACTACCTCCCAAGTTAAATAGCCTGTATTACTCTTCAATGTTTTTATTTTAACCTTTGATATAATTAAACCCATTCTTTTTTCCATTAGCTTCAACAGTGTCTCTTTCTCCTTGTGTGAAATATAGGCATTAGTGTTCCTACTGGATCTCTCACCTCTCCGCCTTTTCTCATCCCATAACTTCTTTCAACTCTGCCATTATTTTGGATCTTCTAAGTTTGGGTTCAACCTTAAATTCTGTCTACTGAATAATTCCAAAATTGAGAACCTGTGAGCATATCTTACATTATTATGATTAGATAAACTGTATTCACAGCAGAATCCAGAAGTAAGGTTTTCTTTACCTCAAAGGGTCTTTGCACCATTTTGTGGAGGCTTCCTCCTTGTGGACTTAAAAGTCATTCTAGGAGAGAGAAAGCAGTGTGCTCTTCTAGTCCAAGAGAGAGCTTATGTATCAGGTGATCATTAAGTACGAGATCTAGTTAAGTCATCGGAGCTTGCACTTTCATGGGAATTTTTGCCTATGTGAAACTTTGCAATGTCTTCTAGAGAATAGTGGAAACCTGCCTCCCAATGTCCATAATAGGAAAGTACAGATTATAATTGGTTATTATTGCTGTGCATCACCTTGGGTTAAAAGAAGCAGGCAGATTACTTCTAAGGACAGATCCAGTGATCTGTAGACCTTGACCCTGAATTAATTAGTTTTAAAAAATCTAACCTTTTTAAGATAGGAAAAGAGTGGAGGGAGTTATCAAAAATCTCAGACCTTTGAAATAATTAAGGAAAGAGACACAGGTGAGTGGAGTTTGAGAACCCAGTATGGGTGATAGTTGATTACTAACTAAGTTGAGTAGCAAATAAAGGGATTTTTTGGGAAATATTTAGATTAATGTTTGTGTATTATGGGTGTGAATATTTTATTGCTTTGGTAAAATACTTTATTCATTAATCGGGCTCAGCAAGGAAAGGAATCCTATCGATCTTTGGCCAAAACTACCCTCTAAAATAGACCAAGACATTAAGAGTAGGAAATATAATTCTGTTTCATTAAATTGTTTCTCTTGAAGCTTGCTATTCCCAACATCAAATCATATATATTCTTTTGGGAATAATCTTGCTTGTGTGTTTTCCCTACCTGCATTTAAAAAAAAAGTCAAAAAGCAAAATTAAAAAAAAAGAAATCTATGGTTGTATCTTCCCTTAACTGTTTCTTCCCCATACTATTTGGCTGAAATACTTTTAGAGTTTCCTCAATACCTATAGAAAAAGAGGCAAAAAATTCTGGGGTACAGCTTATATTTATGCTCCAACCTTGTATAACTACTCACTTGTCTGTATTAACTCTCTGCTACATTTAATTTTTGTTGTTATTGTTGATGTTTTGAAGTGATTGTTGTTCATGTTTGGTTTATGGAGTAGGCATTGTCCTAAATGATTTGCATGCATTATTTTACTAAGTCCTCTCAAAACCTTAATATCGCCATTTTAGCATTGAGAGGCTAACATGTGGAAGCTAGACTTGAGCTCCCGTCTAACTCGGAGTTCATTGTTCATTTGCTCCTATGTCCTGCACCCACCGTACGCCACTTGGAGAACAAAACAGTGTCACATAACAGTAAATGTTATGCTCAGGTCCTCACTTCTTCTCACCTGCCTATAGTAGCCATAGGTCAAGAAATGCCCTCCCCTTTAAGGTATCTGTCTTCTCTTGCACCAGACAATACATTCTCAGAGGGAATTATCACCTAGGATGTCTTTTCATAACTCCTGTGCCTAAAATAATACTTTGGACTAGTAGGTGGTAATAAAACTTTATTGATCATAATAATGATAATAACTATTAACATTTGGTATTAATAGCAGATTTCAATTTCTGTTCCCTTCCCACACACATTTCTTAAAGCTTCAACCTTTGAAATCTTCCCACACTTCTCTATCCAGACAGTTAGACTTCAGATCCATACTTCACACTCCAAACCTCCTCAGAGTGGGAAGCACAGCTATCAGAACTGTTCTTCTTTTGAAATAAAAATTCACACCAGTTCTAGGGAGTAGGCCAGATCCCAGTAGCAGGATGGAGCTGAGACTGAGCACATATTCTCAGATGCCAGAGTTTCATCTGATATTTCACTGAACCATTAGTCTTGGGTAATAGAGGCATGAATTAAAAACTGCTTCTTGTGGCACACACATGACAAACAGTTGTACAGCACTTGGCAAGTAAGTGGGCTTTACTGCAAAGCCAGGGAAAACCTCATCTGGGCCTCCTCTGATCTATCAGATCATCTAAGCTCTTTGAGATAACTAAGTGGAATTGCAGTGGGAGCAGTAGGGTCCTGGCTGCCAGTTTTTATTTTAAATGCTTTCATTTGCTTTAGTTTAAGTTCTAAGCAAAATGCTCTAAATCCTGCATAGTGCTTACACTTAAAATTTATATGCAGCATTATTATATTGCAGTGCAGTGCTGGCAAAAGATAGCCCTTACTCTGCCAATATATTGCAAACACACCAAAAATCTCCTCCCTTATCAGAGTGCACGTGCACGCGCTCTGTCTCTCTCTCTTCTCTCTCTCTCTCTCACACACACATACACACACACATGCACACATATGCACATGCACACATCCAGGCTTGGTTTATATTTGTGAGCAAGGAAGTGCATGGCTATCACAAACTTTCAGTCCTAGAGGAGGTTAATGAAGGCTTGACCCTAAATTTGAATGTACAAGTAAAGGTGTTGTACCTTAAAACATTGCAAACATGATCTTGTTTAAGTCTGCTTAAATTGACGTGGTCCAAGCCTACATCTGGCCAACAAAATAAAGGTGTTCCAGAAATAAAACAAATCTGTATTTAAATCTTTTTTCCAAATTACTTATCCTTATTGCCTTTTTACTCATTATCACATCCCTAAAATGAGTGATCGTCAAAATATCTAATCACAGGTGTGGCATGGGGCATCAACTCATAAGAACAGATGGCCTCACTTTTGCCAGACATTATCCATTCAGGAGCTGGATCTGAGAGAGATCTGAGGTTCTCAGGGAGGGACAAAGAGGGCTGCGGTGGGGGCTCTAGGGAGGGAGTAAGGTTAGGATAGCAGCTATTTATCAATGATATTGAAACATTTCAATATTTTAACAGCTTACCAGATAAATGTTAACATTGGTAAGAGCTCATTTATATTGATAGGTAATCCTAGAATCATGACACTTGGAAACAGAGAAAGTTTTAGTCTAGTGGTAGACTAGAAGGGTTTAGAAATTCTCCCAGGTGTTGGAAAGGGATCTCAGTCTTACTAATTAACTTTGAATACAAATATGAGTAGTTCTAACCCTGGCTGTCACTAGAAAAATCAAGGAGGGGAAAGGTTATTGTATCTTGTGTCCCCGTGCATCATAATCTCATTTTAATTATCTCAGTAGCTCTGTCGGACTGTACTAACTTACTAGGGGTATCATAATAAAGCACCACAGATCAAGTGGCTTCAATGAGAGAAATTTATTTTCCCACCATTCTGGAGGGAAGAAATCCAAAATTGAGGGGTCAACAGGGCTGATTTCATTCTGAGATTTCTTTCCGTGTCTTATAAATTGCATTTTCACATGGTTTACCCTGTATGTGTGTTGTCTCCTAATTTCCTCTTCTTGAGGACACTACTCTTTTGGACTAGGGTCCATCTTAATAACATCATCACTTTATCACTTTAATGACCCTGTCTCCAAGGACTTCAACATATAAACTTTGGGGAGCACAATTCAGCCCATAACAGAAATTTAGTAATATAACCCCTCCTTAAAAAAAAAAAATTATACAGTCAGTGCATTACTTACCTCAACTCAGCTTGTCAGGGATGGTAACTGGGACCTGCTCTCTGCTTCTGTCATCTGTACCTGCTAACCGGTAGCTATTATGCACAAGTGCTTCACTATCATGTTGGCCAGTCTGCTGTTCATATCAATAATACCTGCTGGGAGTTCCATTGCCTGGAATATGGCAGCCAGCCCAATAGCCACATGCCAAGGCAAAAGACTTTTGGGGGAGGAGATGACCCCTTCAAAACCTAGTGAGATGGATCCTGACAAGCATGTGCTCAGGACAGTGTTTGTACACCTGGAATCCATGGTCATGGATGAAGTTTACACTAGTACCTATTTCCAGCTATTCCACTTTGAGAACCTCATCACAGGCAAGGAAAATGCTGCCAACAATTGTATCCAAGGGCACTACACCACTGGAAAGATTGAGCATATCTTGTACTAAATTCAGAAACTGGCCCACCAGTTCACAGGTGTTCAGGATGTCTTGGTTTTCCACAGTTTTGGAGGGTGAACTGTTTCTGGGTTCATTTCCCTGCTAATGGAACTCTATTGATAATGGCAAGAAAACCAAACTGTTGTTTTCCATTTACCAAACACCTCCCCTCCCCGCCCCGCCTTCAGTTTTCTACAGCTGTAACTGAGCCTTGCATCTCCTCACCAGCCACATCACAGCGGAACACTCTGATTGTGCCTCCATGGTAGACAAGAGGCCATCTGTTGTAGAAACCTTGATCTTGAATGCCCAAACTACACTAATCTGCTTCATTAGCCAGATTATGTCTTCCATCCCTGTTTTCCTCAGATTCACTGGAGCCCTGAATTTGATCTGACAGAATCCCAGACCCACCTGGTATCCTATCCCCACATCCATTTCCCTCTGGCCACATATGCCCCTGTCATCTCTGCTGAGAAATCCCACCATCAACAGTACTCTGTAGCAGAGATCATCATGTGCTTTGACCTAGACAACCAGATAGTAAAATGTGGCCAAGGTAAATACATGGTATTTACCTTGTACCATGGAGATATCATTCTGGAAGATGTTAATGTTAATGCTGTCACCATTAAGACCAAGTATCCCATTTGTGGACTGGTACTCCACTGACTTCAAGGTTGGTATTAATTACCAGCCTCCCCCTGAGGTATGTGGTGGAGACCTGGCCAAACTACAATGAGCTGTGTGCATGCTGTGAGCAAACTACAATGAACTATGTGCATGAGTACCACAGCCATTGCTAAGTTCTGGGCTCACCTGGACCACAAATTTGACCTCATGTATATATGCCAAGCGTGCCTTCACTGGCCCATGGGGGAGAGCATGGAAGAAGGAGAGTTTTCTCTCAGAGGGAGAAGGAGAGATAGAAGCTTAATCAGACTCCCCACTGAGTGTAGAGCCCAATGTGGGGCTCGGTCTCATGACCCTAAGCTCATAACCTTGAGATCATGACCTGAGCTGAAATCAAGAGTTGGATGTTGAACTGACTGAGCTATCCAGATGCCCTGAAAGGAGAGTGTTCTGAGGCTTTTGAGAACAGCTGCCTTGCAAAAGGGTTATGAAGAGGTTGGTATGGATTCTGTTGAAGAAGAGCATGAGGAAGAAAGAGAGGAACACTAATTACCATTCTTTTCAGCACTAGAGCATGTTAGACTCACAACTTTAGCTTCAACAGTAGCTGACAGGCGTTAAAGCTTTCTGGTTAAATTGTCTTCACTTTTAAGTGTGACCGTGTCTTATTTTTCCGTGTGTACTTGTAGAATTTTTCCATAATGTCTTAAAGTAAAGGTTTAAGAAAGAAAAAAAAATTAAAAAGTTTATAAAATCTTTCTAAAAGTCAATTTTATTGAAGCCTATTTTTTAAAAAAGATTTTATTTATTTATTTGACAGAGAGAAATCACAAGAGAGGCAGGCAGAGAGAGAGGAAGGGAAGCAGGCTCTCCGCTGAGCGGAGAGCCCGATGTGGGACTCGATCCCAGGACCCTGAGATCATGACCTGAGCTGAAGGTAGCGGCTTAACCCACTGAGCCACCCAGGCGCCCTAAAGCCTATTTTACACTTAAAATGATACCCATTTTAAGTGTACAGCTTGAGTTTGGGCAAATATGTACACCATCTAACTGACGCCACAATCAAACTGTAAAAATTTCTATCATCTCAAAAAAATGGCCTTGTGCTTATTTCCTGGCACTCCCCCTTCATCCCTGGCTCAAGAAAGCTACTGGTCTGATTTCTTTTCTAGTGTTTCATAAAAATGGAGTCGTAAAGTATGCACACCACTATCCCTGGCTTCTTTTTTACCACATGATGCATAATGTTTTGAGATTCATCCATTTTTTGGGTGTATCAGCAGTCTGTTCTATTTGATTACTACGTGGTAATCCGTTGTATGACTCTACCACCATTTGTTTATTGTTTATAGTTTCAGGCTATTATGAAAAGAGCTAAAATGAGCCTTTGGTTATCCGTCTTTGTATAGCCAGGACATGTGTTTTCATTTCTCTTGGGTAAATATATAAAAGTGGAATACTGTGTCATATGAGAAGTATGCATTTAACTTTGAAAAAAGTTTTTTTCTAAGAAGACTCTGCTACATTGTTTTCCAAATGATTGTATTATTTTGCACTCGCACTAGCAGTGTATGAGAGTTCTAGATCTTCTATATCCCCTCCAACACTTGGTATTATTGGTCGTTAGCCTTTTCTGTGGATATGAAGTGGTATGTTGTTGTAGTTTTAAATATGCATTTTCATGATGACTAAATGATATTAAGTATCTTTCCATGTGCTTATGGGAAAATCATATATCTTCTTTTGTGAATTGTCTTTTAAAATATTTTTCCAGTTTTTAGTGGGTTGACTTATTTTTAAGTTTTTTGAGCTCCTCATGAATTCTAGATAAAAGTCATTTGTCAGACATATGTAATTCCAATATTTTCTTCTATTCTTTAGCTTGAATTCTGGGTTTATTAGTGCTCATTTTAAGAGCAGAATTTTTAGTTTATTAAGTTCAACTTATCATTTTGCTTTTAGTTTTACCCTTTGATCTCCTATTTAGGGAATCTTTACTGACTCTATAGAAAGCAAATGTTATAGATCTGGATTTAATGTTTAAGTTTATGATACATTTCAAGTTGGTATGTGTATAATATGAGATGAGTGTTGACCTTAGTTTTTTTATGCACATGAGTAAACTACTGTTCCAGAGCCATTCTTTTTTCTGTTGAATTAATATGGCACCCTCGCCAAAAGTCATTTGAGTATATATGCATGTGTGTATAAGGCAACATCATATATTTATTTATTTCTGGGATATCTATTTTGTTTCATTGATTAAATTCTAATCTTAGGTTAATACTACACCATTTTGATTACTGAAGCTTTATAGTAAGTCTTCCAATCCAGGAGTGTGAGTAGTCCAAGTTTATCCTTAAAACATTTTTTAGCAATTCTAAGTTTATTTTCAAATAAACTTTTGAATTATCAATTTCTATAAAAAATGAAAACTTGATTTAGAATGGAATTTTGATAAATCTGTCAATTTAAGTAGAATTACATCTTAATATTGAGTAGTTTAAACTATGATCTGATGTACCTTAATTTCACACAGAAGTTTAACAGTTTCTAATGTATAAGGAGTGTACATATTTTGTAAAATTTATCCTGACAACTTTATTTTTTTGTAAATGGTCTATCTTTTCAATTTTTTTTGTTACTAGAGAAATCAATTGATTCTGTCTATTGAGCTTACATTCTATAATCAAAACAAATCTGATTATTAATTCTAGGAGCTTTTTTGTGGGTTTCATAGGATTTATGCAGGTTCTGTCATCCTTCTTTCCAGTCTGTGTATGTTTTTTTTTCCTTTTAAAGTTTTTTTTTTTATTTCTTTTCAGCGTAACAGTATTCATCGTTTTTGCACCACACCCAGTGCTCCATGCAATACGTGCCCTCCGTATTACCCACCACCTTGTTCCCCCAACCAGTCTGTGTATGTTTTTATCTCTTGCATTATTGCATTGGCTAGGACTTAACCCCCTCCCTTACTCTAGCCTGGAACAATGTTGAATAAAAGTGATGAGAGAAAGTTTAGTTTGTTTAGAATTTTAGAGAAAAATATTTATTTTCACCATTTATATGGGTTAGCTTTTCATAAATGCACTTTATCAGACTGAGGAAATTCTCTTTTAATCCTAATTTCATGAGATATTTTATCATCAATGAATATTGAATTTTATCAAATGCTTTTTCTGTATCTATTGAGGTAAGCATATGAGTTTTTTTCCTTTATTCTGATAATGTGTTGCATTACAATAACTGATTTCCAAATGTCAGAAAACCTTGGATTCAGGATAAATTTCACTTAATATTTTTTATATTGCTGAATTTTAGTTGCTAATATTTAGTTAAAAGTTTTTTGTTTTGTTTTGTATTTATGTTCATGAGGGCTATTGACCCATGGGTTTTTTTTTTTTTGTTTTTTTTTTTTTTTATTGTAATGTCTTTGGCTGTTTTTTTTATCAGGGTAATACTATCCAGTTGGAACTAGTTGTGAGTATCCATCCATTTTTAACATTTTTGAGTCCCTCTTTATTAACCAATTTTTCCTCATGATTATAATCCACAGCTTACTTCTTTGGGGACATCTATATCATTTTAGATTGGATGATGACTATTTGGTACTTTATGTTGTTGATGTGTTGCTTTGTTATATTTTGCTGTCTTTATCAAAGATTATCAGACCTTGTCCTGGGAAGCCTTTAAATATGTTTTTTTTTTTTTTTTTCATTTTTTTCAGGGCTTATTTTTAGGCTGTGCTAGGGTTTATCTAGAGTCACCTTCACTCTAGGGGTATTTTAGCATAACTACTGAAGTGTGACTCTTGTGAGATCATCAGTTGAGGTGATGAATAAGGATTTTCCAATATAGCTAGTCAGACCCTGAATGTCTTTCTGCCCTAAATGATGTCTAGGAATTTTCAGCATACAGCTCTTTTTTGCCTGGTTTCATGAAGATTTACCCTAAGTGTTTGCACAGTTTAATATCCCATTATCAACAGATAGAAAGTCACCTATATGCAGATTTTTTGGAGGTCATTGTGTAACTCCTTCCTGTCTGGTACTCTGCTCCACGAATTCCAGCTACTGTAGGCCCCTTGCTCCAATCTATGTCTCCTCAACCCAGTGTGACTTTCAGGTTCTACTTAGGGATCCTCTTCTATGCAGCTGGTCTGAAATGTGTCAAAGTCAGGCCCTCATAGGGCTAACAATTTTGTTTCTCTCTTTTCATGAATCATGGTCTTGTTCTGCCTTTTGTTCATTCTCTGAAACAGTTGTTTAGTTTTTTAATTGTTTATAGGGGTATGATAAATGCAGTCCCTGTTTTTAACTATGGCCAGGAAAATAATGCTTTCACCCATTTTTTTTTTAGATAAATTAACTTAGATTAAAAAGACTAAGTAGTACAGTGATGAGGAACAGAGATTTGGGATTTAGGTTGGAATCCAAATTTTTGCTGTTTACTAGTTGTACAACCTGGGTAAGTTCTATAACTTTCTGTCTTGGCTTCCATATCTTTAGAATGGATATGCTTATGTTTATGTTTATGATGATAACAACAATAAAAATAATATAATATTAGAAATCATTTCTTACCATTATTGTGATGGTTAACTGAAATAAGGAATATGAAGTGTTTAACATAATGCCTGGCATGTAGTGAATCTTGGATATGGTGTTAGGAAACTAATGATATTGTCCATGATCACTTTAGTAGAATTCTGACTTCAAGTTCAGGAATGTAACATTGATGGACATGATAGATGTTTTTCTATTATTTATCAAAACTGTTTTTGTTTTTTTTTTTAAGTATCCAGAACAGGAAAATATATTCAGGTCCACCTGCAGGACAAATCTCCCTGAAGCAATGACAAAGTATACTCATTTAATAAAACATGAGAAATCTAGTTTGTGTTGGTGGGGAAATTTTTAAGGGAAGATCTGTGCATAATTCACCATTAATTCTTAGCTCAGGATAATTATTATTTAATTAACCACAATGATGGATATCTTGAATATGGGTAATAATAAACACTTTCATATTTTTGAATATGTGTCATCCAAAGCATAAGTTTTAAAGGACATATCCAGTTTTCTTTTTAGAACCTCACAAAATTTGGAATAATCACAAGTAGGGCTCAACAGAGGAAAATCAAGGGAAGCTAGCATGTTCATTGATGAAGGTTTGTTGATGTCTTAAGTTAATCCTCATGATGGCAGGTAGACAAGAAATAAGACATAGATTTGTCAGATGTGTAATGGAATATTTCAGCTCAGCAAGGGGAATTTAGAAGTCTTTCTCTGCTAGCTGATCACAGCCACTGTGTTGGCCAACAGCATCTGCTTATTCTCAGATGACAACAATGCCAGTTAATTAGCTCTTGTTTATGTTTTGCCTATTGATAGACTTAAATTATATTCATATTGTCATGCAGAATAAATACATAAAAAGATTTAGCTTTGATCTAATTACAGCCTTTCTACTGCTGCAGTGACCTTTGAGCTCTATATCAGAATAAAAAGATTATAATAAGTCAGGCATAAAAAGTAGATCACCTAAGTCAGATAATTTAAAAAACCATCTGATTAATAATAATTCTGGTTGAAAACAAAATACGCTACTTCAACAGAAGTTTAAAGTTGATTTATAAAAATGCAGACATTAGCATTACAAAATGCCACTAATATCTCCACCAAGTCCTCAATACTCTTTTCACTTGGACTGTTTTAAAGATTTAATGCTATATTTATTAGTATAAAGCATATTCTTTATGGAAAAATCTTGAACTAGAACATGTTGCATTCTTTTATGACCATCAAAAAGCTTTCCCTCTTCTGATCCTTGTAAACTCTCTTCCAATAATACTCATGAAAAGTCAAGTAAATGGTTTTTCTAGAAGCCAGAATAATGTATCACTTGTAGTAACTTAAACTACAGGAAAGTTTGCTTCTTTGCAGTACGTTCTGTGTAACAAGACTTCCATTGAGGAGCTCAGCTCAGTACAGCATTCTAGGCATGTTTTCACTTTACTTTTACTTTTACTTCACTTTTTAGAAGGAGTATTTTACTTCTGGAGACAAATGTTCTGTGGTTGGCCTGCTCCAGCCTTTGTTCTTCCCATTTGGAGGCTTCTAGGTTAGAGTTGATCATAGGTAAATC
This sequence comes from Meles meles, assembly GCF_922984935.1. Lineage (NCBI taxonomy): Eukaryota > Metazoa > Chordata > Mammalia > Carnivora > Mustelidae > Meles > Meles meles. The sequence goes on along the minus strand of NC_060067.1, from coordinate 109,286,498 downwards.
ATCCCTCAAGGGAAGTGTATGTATTGGCTAGCCTTGCTTTTTTCTCTACCTTCTTGTTTGCTTTTCTCCCACGCCCCTATCTCCCTTCTCTCTTCTCAAAGAAACACAACGGGATACTGTTCAGTAATACAGACATGCTTGCTTGGTGTGTCCTTAATTAGAAATAGTCCAGACATCAGGAACCTAAAACCAAGATGATTAAAGAATTCTTTAAGCTGGAAGTTTTGAAATGCCGTGCAAAAAAAGAAATTTTAAAAAGCAGTTTTGAATCTACCATTCTGTCTCCACTACACTGCTCTCACATCACTAAGATAATTTAGCAGTGAAAACATTTTAGGTAATCATTAACTTAAAGAGCTGTCTGCCACTGGCAGCTTATTAGTTCCAAGGCTTTCCACAGAACTTCAGCCAACATGACATTTTGATCCCTTGTGTCCAGGAAGTGGTCAAGGTTGATCAGTCAACTTTCAGCAGAAGAATTTGTTCTTGATGGAGGGGCAGTTGTAATTGTATGGTATTTTTAGGAAAGTGATACACTGAAAAATAATATCATAATTATACATTTATGAAGTGTTGGTTTCTACAAACTGGGGATTTGATGATAACTGCTAGAACAAATCATTACAGTCCTAAAAAAATTAAAGAAAAAAAATAAAAATGCTCATACTGTCAACCAAATTGATTATGAAAAATCTCAATCCTGTTATCATCTTAATGAATGCAGTACAGAGTGTCATAAATGCCCTTACATCCTTGTCACAGTGTGAATTACAAATAGAAAGACCAAATAAATGGTAAACTGACTTTCCTTTCATGGAGTCTGATTTGTGAATCCTTTGCTCCTTTCTCACTTATTACAGATGCCTTTCATTAGTGAGTTCTCATATTCAAATAATCAGCCCCCAAATATTCATAATTATGGGAAGACAATACCATTGCCATTTTCACAGTCACAGTATGTTATTTTTAGTGAGTTGAATATAGTAATTATTTATTAAAAGTAACACATGAAAATACAAATAAAGTATCTTTATGTACAAAGTGGCATGGCATGATATCTACCTAATATTTAATAATACACTTGCAAATTATCCCTGCATTAACATAGTACAAAACAATAAATACAAACATCAGGTAATAGAAGAACACCAAGAAAATAGAAAGTCTCCATGGATAAGAACTGCTGGCTCTGGAAACTTTAAACTCCAAGGTCATGTCATCATGAACCCACCTGCCTAGGCTGTCAGGATAACTGCTCACAAATGTCCTTCCTAAAACTCGATCTCCTAAGAATATTCCTGTAAAATGTAAGAATGTGCTTTTTCACTTCTCAAATGACAGGAGAGGCCCAAGCTTCTTTGGGATTCTCAAAAATTATTGCATGTCATCTGGACATCACTTTATTGGGACAGGTGACTGGCATAGACTGGAGAGCAGGAATGGAAGTCAGAATTGAGTCCACAAATTGAATATCCCTTCTTATCCCTGGAGCATAGAAGCTGAAGATTAAGCCTGTGGGGGTGGAAAAAGAAAGTTCAGATTCCAAGAAAGGGAGGAAAGTAGAGATGCTGGAGGGGCCATCTCTTGTTAAGAAATGTTAATAACTTGCTGAATTTTTTCCACCCAGTGGAATCACTTGACTATCTCATAAGCACTTCCAAACTCAACATGTCAACAAAACACATTACCTCAGTCCCATCCCAATCCATGGCTTTGTTTCTCATGATTTCAGCTACTTGCAGTCAAACTCAGTCTGGAAGCAGCTATCCTCCTTCTGATCTATTGTTCAGAAGGTCAATAGTAGCTCGAGGCTACGTCACAACACCTACGTTGGTCACCTTCATCTCATCAAACAGACATTTTGTCATCTCACATCATCATAAGAAGGGTGAGTACTGTATAATAAGATATTTGGAGAGAGAGAAAAACTGCATTCACATAACTTTTATTACAATTTATTTTTAAAACTTGTATTTTGGTATCAGTTATTGTTGTTAATCTCTTCCTGTGCCTTATTTGTAAATTAAACCCTATCTTAGGTATGTATGTACAGGAAAAAACATAGTATGTACAGGGTTTAGTACTATCCATGGTTTCAGGCATCCATTGGGCATCTTGGAACATGTGTACTGCCTGCCAAACCTGTTCCCTCTCACCACACAATTCTAATCTTTGCTGTAACCTCCATGGTCCACCCAGGCACTCATGTTGGAAATATGGACATATCTATATTCCCAATCTTCCTCATTCCCCAGTGCCCACATTCAATCAGTCATGACCTCTGGAGACATTTACCTTCCAGACATTTCTCTATTCCATTCTGCCTCTTCATCTCCATCCCTACTGTACCTGCAGAACTGGTGAAGCCCTTGAGCTTTACTTAGGCAATGAATATTGCAACAGTTTTTTTAACTTCTCTGCTTCCAGTCTTATTTCTCTTGAATTAATCTTTATTAAACACTTGGTGATGTGTCTTCAGCACAAATATCATCATATTGCTCTTCTGATTAAAGTCCTTGACTCTACCCTATCATTAACAGGACACAGTTCAAGGTTTGTTCCTTAGGGTGACAATGTGAAAAATGGAGACATTTATTAGCAACTTTTAAGCTTTGCTGCTGTGTGCTTATCAGGGGGAAGCATGAACAGACAAATCTCTACTTCTTCTTCATAAGGAGAGAAGGAGAGCCAGAGCTTTCTTTGTGACTTTGGGGTTTGCTTCTTTGCAGTGCAGAAACAGCTTTCTCTGTTGGTCCCACAAGGAGCAGGAGATGGAGACTTCTGTGCCTAAGTGTAAAAGGGTAAGTGGTCTGACCTGGCAAATGTTAGATATTGTCGTGTTGTTGATGGCAGGACTGGCAGTTCCCAAACATCTGGATGGGGTGGGCCCTGGTACCGGGGGTAAAAACCTGCACCCTGCTCCTTCATAGCATGGTTGGTGACTGCTGGGACTTTGGTAGGGATGGTTAGTCATACTTCTGCCTCACTTGGAGGAAAACTGAACCATGGCTGCCATGATGGGGAATGGTTTGGAGAGCAGTGAATGGCCACAGGATCCATGTCAAACTTTAGTCTATGGAAAAGATCATAGAACAGAGTATTTCTGATGTCCTCCCAGAGTATCTGCAATAGACAGAGGGTCGAGTTTATGCTAGAGCATGGTATAGCTCTAATAGAAGCACAGTGATCATAGGCATGACTGCAGAACAGAACCTCCCTCTAAAATTTGGAACTGATTCCCTGGATATTTTATATCCAAGTTTGCAGGATAAGGGGGTCTACTGAAATGAGTAAATATCTACATGGTGTTAATGAAAAGGAAAGAACCTCATTTTATTCTGTGTAGAAAATATATTTTATTCTTGCTTTCTGCAGTCCTTGCCCATTTACTGTGGAAAACAAGACCTCCCATTATCTGGTGTCCTCTACTGCTTCAGCCCCATTTTCCAACCTTTCTGATATTGAATTATATCCTCTAGGCCAGTGCATCTCAAACTATGAATGGTGAGGACCGGATATATTTTTTTCAATTTCTAATCAGCAGCAAAATGATACTAAAAAATATAATAACATGAATAGAATGTTGCAATGATATCAAATTGCTATAATAATTTTTAAAGACTCATACTCAGTTTCTATAATTAATCCCACCATAGAACAGTATCAACAGCTCACTGACCTAGCAGCAGATGTGCATAGCATAGTCCTAGGATAACCAGTTATTTCTAATTTCTTTCATATACCTACAGTTACTTATCCTAAAAGTCTCAGCTCAAATGCCATCTTTCTAAGCAATTAGCCATTAAGTTCAAGGTACCATGTCTAACTTTACATACCACTATCTTATTATTCACCATATTAAAGTAAAATTATCTTCCTTATGTGTATTTCTCTTCTCTTCATGGCAACATGCCATGTCCCTGTTTACACCTGGTCTCATACTTGGCAAAGAGCAGGGTCTCTGTCACTTTTTGTTCAACTGACCCAGACTCTTCTGTAGGTGAGTTTTCAGGTGCAGTCAAGAGTTTGGAGCACAGACCAACTAGGTAAACACCAGGGCTTATGTGAATAGGATTATGCTCTTGATTAATACTGTATTGATTATATTTTTCAAGGATCATCAAGTAATATGGGAACAAACTGATATTTTCATTAGAGTACTCTTCACATTGATAATCTTTTTTCAAGACATGGATTTTGCTACATTAATGAATTTTTTTTCCTCAGTTGGAAGTTTCAATTTGAATATACCAGTAATCAGTATTTGCTTCTATTCCAATGTTATAATCTCTCTAAATTTAGTGTGTTTTCTTCAGTAATAACAATGCATGACTTTATGGTCACTAAAGGTCTCACAACCCTAAAATCTTATAAATTTATGATGCTTATAAGGAAAAAATGATCACACTTGAGAGGAAGCAAGATGGCAGAGGAGTAGGAAACTGAAATAACACTGGGTCCCAGGAGTTGAGCTAGATAGTTATCTAACCATTCTGAACACCTACAAACTCAACAGGAGATAGAAGAGAAGAAGAGCAACAATTCTAGGAACAGAAAATCAACCAGTTTTGGGAAGGTAGGACATGTGGAGAAGTGAATCCGAAGAGACTGGAAGAAGATAGACCGTGGGGGGGAGGCATCATCTCCCAGCAAGTGGTGGAGCAGCAAAGCACAAAATCAGAACTTTTAGAAGTCTGCTCCACTGAGGGACACTGCTCCAGAAGTTAAGCAAGTGTGGAGCCATCATGGGGACAGGACCCATGGGGACACAGAAAGAGTGGGGGTGTCTGACTGTAGCAGAACTGCCAGGTATTGGAGCAGGGAAGCTGGCTACAGAGATGGAGCTGAGGTGGGGGCTCTCAGCTTGGAGTTACCTTAAACTGTGATCCAAGGCACAATCGGACCACTGCTCTTTGAGCAGCGACCCCACAAGTGGCAGAACTGGAGAGACCCCCTCCTTCCTCCTCTGGGAGGAGTGGCAGAGGAGTGCGTGGTGGGAATCTGTTGGGTTTGGAGACTCCAAACGGGGCTGCACACCAGAGATAGAAATGCTCGGTCACAGGCTGGGTGAGCACAGAGTGCAGCTGGAGACCAGGGAGATGGGAGGGATTGACTGGTTTTCTCTGAGGGTGCACTGATGAAAGCAGCCTCCAGCTTTCAGCTCCTCTGGGGCCAGGGACTGGGAGGCTGCCATTTTCATTTCTGTCCTCCAAAGCTCTATGGAAAGCATTTAGGGAACAAAATCTTCTAAGGCGAACCCGAGCAGATTACTTAGCCTGGCCCCTGGCAAGGACAGTGCAATTCCACCTCAGGCAAAGAAATTTAAGAATCACCTCGACAAGCCCCTCCTCCAGAAGATCAGCAAGAACATCCAGCTAGGACCAAGTTCATCGAGTAACAGAAACTGCAGAACTCCAGAGCTAGGGGAAAGCAAGACATAGAATTCATGGTTTTACCCCACGATCCTTTAGTCTTGCAAAGATAAATTTTTTTAATTTTATTTTTTTCTTATTCTATTTTTTTAACTTTTCCTCTTTCCTCTTTTAACATTTTTAAACTGTTTTATCTTATCAATACCTTTTAAAATGTTCATTGTTATGTCATGTTTTACCCCTTCATTGCATTTAACCTTATTTTTTGTATACATGTGGGGATTTTTCCTTTACAATTTTGGGATATAATTTCTTTTAATAGATCAAAATATACCTTAAATATAGCTCTAGCCTGATCTTCTCTTTTTTTTTCCTCCTCCCAACCAACTTATCTTATCACTTCCTTTTTTAGAATCTTTTTAAATTTTCATCTTTACAGGCATATTCCATCCCTTCATTGTGTTTACCCTTATTTTTGTACATATGTACGTTTTTCTTTCTTTAAAATTTAGGGAGGTAGTTTCTTCTAAGAGACCAGAATACACCCAAAATCAAATGGGTGGCTCTGTTCTATTCACCAGTGTGTGTGTGTGTGTGTGTGTGTGTGTATCTCCTTTACATATATCCTTTCCTCTTCCTCCGGTTTCATGTCCCTTCTGATTTGGTTAGCATATATTTTTCTGGGGTCTTTGCCACTCTTTTAGAATTTTACTCTCTCATTCATATATTCTTATCTGGATAAAATGACAAGGTGGAAAAACTCACTACACACACAAAAAAAAGAACAAGAGGCAGTACCAATGGCTAGGGACATAATCAATACGGACATTAGTAATATGTCAGAACTAGAGTTCAGAATGACAATTCTCAATGTTCTAGCTAGGCTTGAAAAAGGCATGGAGGATATTAGAGAAACCCTTTCATGGAGAAATAAAAGAACTAAAATCCAACCAAGTTGAAATAAAAAAAGCTATTAATGAGGTGCAATAAAAAGATGGAGGCTCTTACTGCTAGGTTAAATGAGGCAGAAGAGAGAATTAGTGATATAGAAGACCAAATGATGGAGAATAAAGAAGCTGAGCAAAAGAGGGACAAATAACTACTGGACCACGAGGGGAGAATTTGAGAGATGAGTGATATCATAAAAGGAAACAATATTAGAATAATTGGGATCCTAGAAAAAGAGAGAGAAAGAGGGCAGAAGATATATCGGAGTAAATTATAATAGAGAATTTCCCTATTATTTTGATCCAGGAGGCACAGAGAACTCCCTCAAAATCAATAAAAATAGATCCACACCCCATCATCTAATAGTAAAACTTACAAGTCTTAGTGACAAAGAGAAAATCCTGAAAGTAGCTCATGACAAGAGGTTTATAACATACAATGGTTACTAATACAATATTAGATTGACAAAAGACTTATCCACAGGGACCTGGCAGGCCAGAAAGGACTGGCATGATATATTCAGAGCACTAAACAAAAAAATATGTAGCCAAGAATACTATATCCAGCTAAGCTATCATTGAAAATAGAAGGAGAGATAAAAAGCTTCCAGGACAAACAAAAATTAAAAGAATTTCAAACACCAAACCAGCCCCACAGGAAATATTGAAAGGAGTCCTCTAAGCAAAGAGAAAGCCTAAAAGTAATAGACCAGAAGGGAACAGAGACAATATACAGTAATAGTCTCCTTGCATACAATACAATGGCACTAAATTCATATCTTTGAATAGTTACCCTGAATGTAAAGGGGGTAAATGCCCCAATCAAAAGACACAGGATATCAGAATGCATAAAAAAAAAGACCCATTGATATGCTGTCTATAAGAAACTCATTTTAGACCAAAAGACAACTCCAGATTTAAAGTGAGGGTTGGAAAACAATTTACCATGCTAATGGACATCAAAAGAAAGCTGGGGTGGCAATCCTCATTTCAGATAAATTAGATTTCAAGCCAAAGAGTACAATAAGAAATGAGAAAAGACACTATATCATACTTAAAGGGTCTGTCCAACAAGCTTATCTAACAATTTTAAATATTTATGCCCTGACATGGGAGAAGCCAATTATATAAACCAATTAATGACAAAATCAAAGAAACACATCGACAATAATACAATAATAGTAGGGAACTTTAACACCTCCTTCACTGAAATGGACAGATCATCTAAGCAAAGGATTAACAAGGAAATAAAAGCTTTAAATGACACACTGGACCAGATGGACATCACGGACATATTCAGAACATTCCATCCCAAAGCAACAGTATACACATTCTTCTCTAGTGCACATGGAACATTCTCCAGAATAGATCACATCCTGGGTCACAAATCAGGTCTCAAATGATACCAAAAGATTAGGATCTTTCCCTGCATATTTTCAGACCACAATGCTCTGAAGCTAAAACTCAATCACAAGAGGAAAGTTGGAAAGAACCCAAACACATGGAGACTAAAGAGCATCCTTCTAAAGAATGACTTTAGATCAACCAGGAAATTAAAGAAGAATTGAAAAAAATCATGAAAACAAATGAAATTGAAAACACAACTGTTTGAAGTCTTTGGAACACAGCAAAGGTGGTCCTGAGAGGAAAGTATATAGTGATACAAGCCTTTCTCCAGAAATAAGAAAGGTCTCAAGCACACAACCTAACCCTACAGCTGAAGGATCTGGAGAAAGAACAGCAAACAAACCCTAAACCTAGCAGGAGAAGAGAAACGTTAAAAATCAGAGCAGAAATCAATGAAATAGAAAGCAGAAAAACAGTAGAACAAATCAACAAAACTAGGAGCTGGTTCTTTAAAAGAATTAATAAGATTGATAAATCCCTGTCCAGACTTATCAAAAAGAAAAGAGAACAGACCCAATTTAATAAAATCTTGAATGAAAGAGGAGAGATCACAACCAACACTAAAGAAATACAAATAATTATAAGAACATATTATGAGCAACTATACACCAGCAAATTTGACAATCTGGAAGAAATGGATGCATTCCTAGAGACATATAAACTACCAAAACTGAACCAGGAAGAAATAGAAAACTTGAATAGATTCATAACCAGTAGGATATTGAAGAAGTCATCAAAAATCTCCCAACAAACAAGAGCCCAGGGCCAGATGGCTCCCCAGGGGAATTCTACCAAACATTAAGAATTCTACCAAACATTTAAAGAAGAATTAATACCTATTCTCCTGAAACTGTTCCAAAAAATAGAAATGGAAGGAAAACTTCCAAACTCATCTTATGGGGCAGCATTACCTTGATCCCAAAACCAGACAAAGACCCTATCAAAAAGCAGAATTACAGACCAATATCCTTGATGAACACAGATGCGAAAATTCTCACTAAAATACTAGCCAATAGGATCCAACAGTACATTAAAAGGATTATTCACGACCAAGTAGGATTTATTCCAGGGCTGCTAGGTTGGTTCAACATCCACAAATAAATCAATGTGACATAATACATTAACAAAAGAAAGAACAAAACCATATGTTACTCTCAATAGATGCTGAAAAAGCATTTGACAAAGTACAGAATCCTTTCTTAATCAAAACTCTTCAAAGTGTAGGGATAGAGGGTAACTCCTCAATATCATCAAAGCCATCTATGAAAAACCCTCAGCAGGTATCATTCTCATGGGGAAATACTGAGAGCTTTTCTGCTAAGATCAGGAACATAGCAGGGATGTCCATTATCACCACTGCTATTCCGCAGAGTACTAGAAGTCCAAGCCTCAGCAATCAGACAACAAAAAGAAATTAAAGGCACCTGAATCAGCAAAGAAGAAGTCAAACTCCCACTCTTTCCAGATAATATAATACTTTATGTGGAAGACCCAAAAGACTCCACTCAAAAACTGCTAGAACTTGTACAGGGATTCAGTAAAGTGTCAGGATATAAAATCAATGCACAGAAATCAGTTGCATTTCTATACACCAACAATAAAGTAAAAGTAAGAAAAATTAAGGAGTTGATCCCATTTACAACTGCACCCCAAACCATAAGATACCTAGGAATAAATGTAACCAAAGAGGCAAAGAACCTGTAACCAGAAAACTAGAAAATACTCATGAAAGAAATTAAGGAAGATGCAAAGAAATGGAAAAACGTTCCATGCCTATGGATTGGAAGAACAAATATTGTGAAAATGTCTATGCTATCTAAAGCAATCTACACATTTAATGCAATCCCTATCAAAATACCATCAATTTTATTCAAAGAAATGGAACAAATACTCCTAAAATTTATATGGAACCAGAAAAGACCCCAAATAACCAGTGTTATTTGGAATGTTGAATAAGAAAGCCAAAATTGGTGGCATCACAATTTCAGACTTCAAGCTCTATTAGAAAGCTGCAAACATCAAGACAGTATGGTACTGGCACAAAAACAGACACATAGATCAATGGAATAGAATAAAGAGCCCAGAAATAGACCCTTAACTCTATGGTCAACTAATCTTTGACAAAGCAGGAAAGAATGTCCAATGGAAAAAAGACAGTCCATTCAACAAATGGTGTTGGGAAAATTGGACAGTCACATGCAGAAAAATGAACCTGGACCATTTCTTTACACCACACACAAAAATAGACTCAAAATGGATGAAAGACCTCAATGTGAGACAGGAATCCATCAAAATCCTTGAGGAGAACATAGATAGCAACCTCTTTGACCTCAGCCACAGCAACTTCTTCCTAGAAACATTGCCAAAGGCAAGGGAAGCAAGGGCAAAAATGAAGTATTGGGACTTCATCAAGATCAAAAGTTTTTGCACAGCAAAGGAAACAGTCAAAAAAACCAAAGACAACTGAGAGACAGGAGAAGATATTCACAAATGACACATCAGAAAAATGGCTAGTATCCAAAATCTATAACGAACTTATCAAACTCAACATCCAAAGAAGAAATAATCCAATCAAGAAAGGGCAGAAGACATGAGCAGATATTTCCGCAAAGAAGACGTCCAGATGGCCAACACACATGAAAAAGTGCTCAACGTCCCTTGGCATCAGGAGAATACAAATCAAAACCACAATGAGTTACCACCTCCCACCAGTCAGAATGGCTAAAATTAACAAGTCAGGAAATGACAGATGTTGGTGAGGACATGGAGAAAGGGGACCCCTCCTACACTGTTGGTGGGAATGCAAGCTGGTGCAGCCACTCTGAAAAACAGCATGGAGGTTCCTCAGAAAGTTGAAAATAGAGCTAACTTATGACCCAGCCATTGCACTACTGGGTATTTACCCTAAAGATATAAATGTAGTGATCTGAAGGGGCACATGCACCAGAATGTTTATAGCAGCAATGTCCACAATAGCCAAACTATGGAAAGAACATAGATGTCCATCAACAGAGGAATTGATAAAGAAGATGTGAGATATATATATATATGATGGAATACTATGCAGCCATCAAAAGAAATGGAATCTTGCCATTTGCAATGACATGGAGGGAACTAGAGGGTATTATGCTGAGTGAAATAAGTCAATCAGAGAAAGACAATTATCATATAATCTCTCTGACATGAGGAATTTGAGAGGCAGGGTGGGGGTTGTGGAAGGTAAGGAAGGAAAAAATGAAAAAAATAGGATTGAGAGGGAGACAAACCATAAGAGACTCTTAATCTCACAAAACAAACTGAGAGTTGTGGAGGGGTTGTGCGGGAGGGATAGGGTGGTTGGGTTATGGATATTGGGGAGGGTATATGGTAAGTGCTGTGAAATGTGTAAGTCTGATGATTCATAGACTTGTACCCTGGGGCAAATAATGCATTATATGTTAATAAAAATAATTTAAAAAAAGAATAAATGATCACTTTTATAATAAAGTATCATAATGGATTCTTGAACACTGACAACACTTTATAAGCAAAGAAGCAAAATGGTTTTAAATGTAAGACCTTACAGATGTGAAGCCCAGTACAAAGCATTATTAAGAATTCTGTTTAGACATGTGTTGAGATGAACACTGAGTGTTATATGCAACTAATGAATCATTGAACACTACATCAAAATGAATGATATCAAAATATCATCATAATGATATACTATATGCCAGCTAACTGCACATAATAAGAAATACATATTAAAAATAATTTTGTTTGGGGTCATATCTAGGATGAGAAAATAGGTCTTTTTCATGATGTTTTCTTTATGTGCCCTACTATTTTGTCTTAAAATGTAAGAAAAATAGTAGAGAAACATGTTAAGCTCTTCTGAAAGTTCATAAAGATGCTTTTAGGTCATTATGGTACCATCGAGAAATGGCAGAAGTAGAGTGAATTGTATTTTGGAGGAGAGTGAAAATGGGTAACATTGCTGAGGGTCGGTGGAAAGAGACCTTCGTATAAGCCACTGGTCTGTCCACATCATTGGTTCTTGATCTGAAGCTCCCTTTTCTACTTTAACTGTCAGGAGGCTTGAAACAGAATGGAGAGAGAGCCTACTGGTGAGGGAGCAAGCAAGTTACTCTAGTTCTCTCCCTTTCTATAGCACAGAATCTGTTGTGGAACAATCGAATGCTTTCTTCAGTTTTAAAATTGTCCTCTCACCCATTTAACATATACCTTAATCATGTTTGCATGTAATTAAAAAACTATCTTGAGAATTACTTTTGCTAACTTAAATAATGTCTTCAATTAGACAAAGTATAATTTACTTGAAATTTCCATGCCATTAGACACATAAACTCTTTCTAAATGTTCACTATTCTTTGTATATTAACCTTTAATCACATTTCAAATAATGTCCTTATGAAAATTTCCTAGAAGTGAAGTTACTAGGCAACAACTGTGAATATTTTAAGTCCTTTGGTGAAAATACTAAGAAACTGTTCTTCAGAAAGATTAATTTATACTTTCAAATGCAGCATATGATATTATTTGCTTCACCAGTATGACTTTTAAAAATTAAGGAAAAAAGTTTAAGTAAATTGAAGGTTATAATTTTTTTTATCTTAATTCACATTTTTTCAGTATTATTGTAACTCTTTTATAATTTTATATTACCATTTCTATTTCTTTCTCCATGAATTGCTTGTTCCTGGCCTTTGCTCATTTTTCTACTTCTGAATCTGTATAAATGTCTTTGGTATATGGTATATTTAAGATATTAGTTAACTGGTCTCATATTTATTGCAAACATTTTCCCAGTTTGTTTTTTTTTAAGATTTTATTTTTATTTGCCAGAGAGAGAGATCACAAGGAGGCAGAGGCAGGCAGAGGGGGAGGGGGAAAGAGGTTCCCTGCTGATCAGAGAGCCCAATGGGGGATTCAATCCCAGGACCCTGAAATCATGACCTGAGCCAAAGGCAGAGGCTAACCCCACTGAGCCACCTGGCACCCCTGTTTTTTTGTTTCATAATTTTCTTTTTTTTTTTGTTTCATAATTTTCTTTATGATAATTTCTTTTTGTTTGAATGTTTTAAGTCATGATGTGATAGAATTTCTATCTTTTCCATTGAATTTCCTTCTGTTGTTTATATTTTTAAAAATTTTAATCATTTATTAACATATACATAATTTTTCTTTTACTCTCTTTTTTAATATTTAGTTCTTTATACATCTTCCCACATATAGACATTATTAGCTAATGTCCCCAGTTCCATAATCATTATGGACCAATTTCTTCATTTATTGGCATCAGTGAAAAAAAAAGAATGTAGTTTGACTGCTCCACATTTTTGCATACAAAGTCTGGCCTTAGTGTAAGTTCTTTGTGACAGCAAATGAATTCCTTTAGCTATGTTATTCTTACCACTCCTTTTCATCAAAGAATTAATCTCAGAAGAAAATAACAGCACATTTGCACTATAAATGAGGATATATATATATATATCTATATCATATATAGAGAGATATATCTATATATACATGGACATGCATATCACTAATATATTTCTAATCTTTGATTCTGGTGGTCTCCAAAACAACACAAATTATTTTTGCATTAATAGCTATTTTGAAGGTGGTACCAGCTAGTAGTTGAGACCAAAGTGAATTATACTGGCAAAGTTCAGGCTAAACTAATCCCTTTCTTATTCTTAAAAAGTTATGATCCCTAAGTAGAGCAGTGCATCTGCAGTGAAAGGATAACATTTTTGAAACCCTTATCAATCAGTATCAATCATGCTCACATAGCTTTTAATTTTTTTCTTTATTATTATCTTATTTCTTAAATGTGATTCCATGTTCCCACTAGACAAAGCTTTGCAGAGGGCAAGGATCAAAGATTATAGGTATTTTGGAAGTCTTGCCTACCTTGCCAAATCACATTAAATATAATGCTCTGCACAAAATAGAGGATCAATATATGAAGCACTGAGCATTAAACTATTCTGGAATTGGATTTTGAGATGAAAATTTTTAACACTGTGAACTTTCCATATCAGTGTTTGCTGTTGCATACAGATCCAGACTTCTCAACTTTTATTCCCAAATCTCCTAGTTCTGATTACTATATTCCTATTTATTCTGAATCTCTGAGTTGAAATCTGATTTCTCATTAATAACCTAGAAGGTCATTCTCACTGGTTACTACATTAAAAGTACAATGATTGCCAAGAAAAACATACTGAAAAAAAGTAAGATGCATTGTAGGATTGACATGTCAAACTTGTTTCTTCTCTTTATTTTCTGATCTTTATTCTTCAGAACATTGTTACATAATTCCAAAATTACATAGAAGAGTAACAAAAGCTACTTATTTCTCCAAATTGAAAGAGAATTAAAGGTAGGCAATTTTTTTTAATTACAAAAAATTGGAAAGGAATGGGAACTGGACAATAATTTATTTTGTCAAGCTTATTTGGGTCAGCAATATTCCTTATCTCTGTATAGTTTTTCTTTCTGACTAGAAAGAAGACTTTGTCTTCCTCTAAATTGGATCATTAGTCACAAAGAGTTAAGCATTTTGATAATTTAGAAAGCATCTTTTTACTAGCCACAAGGTTGCCAAGAAACCATATTGGGTATGCAAGGAAGCTTTCCATGCCCTAGGAAGGTTTGGACCACCTATTTGAACAAACTTAAATTTCTCAAATTCCCAAACTCTGCATCTTAAATTGCCCAATGCAAAAGGATAGGTAAGACTCTGATTCCTCTTTTTCTAATCCACTTTGGTAGCTAGAAAGAGATATCATTGTGATACTGGTACTCACTACTGGATGGTGATGCTTTGTCTCTATCTCCTGCTATTGGCCAGAGAAATATTGGCAGGCATTATTTACTCAGCAAGCACTCTCTATGTGTCTTTAACAGTCCTGTGTTAGTGGCTGGATATTAAGTATGCAGAGTGAACACAACAATAATGGTCCTCCCTCTGGACACTACCCAGAGTACCTACAATAGTGGTCAGGTCAATTCTGGGCATATACATATTTATTTGGTATTTTGCTCTTTTACTCATCGTTACCAAAGGATAATTTTTTCTGCAGGTTCTAAAAAGCAACAAACACTAATTGTGAGGGCACTTAATCAATGCTTCTTGTGAAAACTAAATTAATACCAGAAGAAGACCTCTTTACCCAATTCTAGGAAAGAAAAATACAATCTCATGCTAAACTGAGAGGGTTAATTTCACAATGCAAGAATGTGGCCGGAGACATTTTACTGAAATAAGAAGTGAATCTTCATTGCACTAATTCCTGGACAAAGCAGAGGACATGCAGAATAACAGTGTTGCTCATAACCATAGTTTCAGAAGACTTCAATTATTTATTGATTCACAATTGCTATAATGAGATTGTTCATTTGCATCTGTTCTCATAGAGACACTGGCAGACTCTGTCCCTCAGCTAGTTATACAGCAACAATATGCCCTTGTGACCAGCTGGGTATAAGAAACCCCAGCTGAGACTACCTTTTTGGGTCACCTTGTTTGACATGTCTTGTGTACACATCCACAGTTCCTGCATCCACAGAGAAAGTATATCCTGGTATAGTCTTTACAGTGTGAGGACAGATGGGACTCCCACCTGCCTTCTCAGAAACCCTTGCCCTGAACCAGCCTTTGGCCATGATGCATATCTTTACTTGTGCAGCTGCTGTGTCATATCTTTTTCCTGCAATGAACTGAAAATTTGTAAGCATTCTCGTTCTGGATCCTCTGTTAGCTATAGATCCCTTTCTATCCACCACTCTTAGCGTGCAAATACTGACTGATGTAAAGGCAAATTGCTTTTATATGAAAACATTGCCAACAGGCCGAGTGAACTGTGTCATTTCTGAGGTAGGCAAGGCAACTGGAAGAATCTTCTATAGCCTCCAATATGTGCACTCCTCCGGCAAGGCTTCTTAGAGTTTGTTTTTAGACAAATAGACAAGGATGGTTTCATTGACACAAACCATTAACTTTTCAGCTTGTAAAAGTCCTTTGAAATAATCTAAGTTGCAGCATTCTAACAAAGCAGATACTAATGAGCATCTCAGTGAATAAAATTAAAAAAAACTTACATATTTATTGCTCACGTGTGGGGAGGATTCATCAAGCTGTCAGTTCTTGGATTTTCCTTGTGCAGAGTGCTCACCTACAAACAGAAAATGTGTTTTGATCTATGAGCTCAGAGAGTGAATAAGGATAAAAATAAAAGTTTCTTGGCTTGTTTTTTTTTAGTTTTTCCAGGAAAGTCCAATTTTCCTACAAGGATGTCATTAGAGTCACAGCTTTTCTCTTGGTATTGCTTGGACACTGTTCAGCAAGATTTATGAGCTTTTTTCCACCATCAACATCATCCTTAAAGGAGCAATGCTAACTAACTCCCTGGGAGTTGGGGGGGCGGTGTGAGTTAACAAGAGAGGCACCCTAGGGAATGAGGTATAGATTTTTGTTTCTTCCCTGAGCCTAAGCAAAACTATGTTATATGTTTAAAGTGACATTTTATCAAGAAGCCATTAGAATGGTTCCTCTGTTTAAATAATTGAGTGACTTTTGTAAAAATGAATTTCGAGGCCAACATAAACCCTTTGGTGATATACAGAGCAGCACAGGACATATTATTCAAAATAACATGTTATTCCATCAGCCAATATAAATATTGACCAAGGCTGATGGGAAGCTGAAGATCCCAAGTGTTTTTATATGCCCCTGATTCCATGATCAACACATTCACACTACCTGTGTCTTTCAGGTAGATTCAACTATCAACATCAGTCATACTATACAAAAGCAGTATGGGTCAAAGTTTCTGGCTTTGAGAATAAATGTCATTGTTTTGCTCCAGCTTTTATCTGTCACTTAGAAACCTGTTTCTGGGAACTCTGTTGATGTTACCTGTCACCAGCACTATTGAGGTGATAATAGTGCCAGAGACTGAGGAGAACAAACTCGGGACCCCCTGAAGAACCCCTTAGGTGCTGTGCTCTGAGAGATGCCAGTCACAGAGTGACAGCCCTCCCAGCCACCTTCCAGAACAACTCTTTGCTCATATCATTATTTTGCAGAAAGCACAGCACTTCCTGGAATCCATGGCTATGAAGGAAAGGAATGAGAAGTGAAAAAAATAACCATTTATTGAACCCCTACTGTTTGTCAAGGTCATCTAAAGCAAATCATATGAAAATCAATCCAATTCTTAATATCTCCTTCTAAGTGCTGTCTAATTGGTAATAGAAAATATGAGAAAGATTCAATCACAATATGAATCCAATAAGTTATAATAATGATGTCTACAGTAAAAGTGAATGAATGAAACACCTACCTAGAAAAAAAAAAAACAACTAGAAAGAAATACACCAATGCCAATAGTGATTGCATTTTGTTGGATTTCATGAAGAATTTTTAAGTCTTTTCTATTCTCTAGTTCTTCCTATTCTCTATTATGCATAATGTGGTCTAATATTAAAATGGCAGTGTAAGCCATGAAGAGATATTACAAGGCAATGATACATGTTGATTTGCCAAGTGAAAAAAAAAAAGTTCAGAAGTGGGAAAGACTACGTACACTAAGGACAGTCAAGGAAGCTTTGGTGGAAATGAAGGGAATGGCCAAACATTGAAGAGCTGAGAAGACAGAAGCTGAATCTGTGAATGACTTCCTAAATCTTTTGATCTTTTTGCTCATCTTCACACTTCACATTTCTTTGTTTGTAAAAATAAATAAGCAAAACAGTGACTGTATATTTAATAATTACTATAACATACTAATTAGTATTGGCATACTAGTAATATACTAATAATGTGTAATTGCCATAATGGTGAAGTAGTAGAAGGGAAGGGGTGACAAAAGGGAGCAAGGGACCATCTTCTCCTTCAAAAGAGCTTGAATTCAGCAAGAAAGATGGGGGCAGGAGATGCATGGTGTCTGGAGAATATGAGTTAGTAAGTGGTCACAGACTGAGCAAGAGAAGTCTTGGTGCATCACAAAAGGCCTTTGTAGACATACTAAAGTGTTTGAACTTCATCTTAGATAATACAAACTTACCAGTTTTCTAAGCAGAGGAATATTATAATGAATTCAGATCTGCTTTTTCTTCTTCCAAATTGTTCAAAATCAAGTAGTGCTTTAAAACTAAATTCAAAGATATTATGCTTTGTTTCTTCTGTGAAGTCAGATATTCTTTCATTAATTTGAGCAATTTTTCTTCATAATTCTTAAAGTTTTTGATATTAAAAATAAGACCATGTATATTCACCTTCTGAGATATGCGTTAAGTGGGCTTCATGTTTAAAATGCATCCTTGTCACATGACATTTGGTATCAACATCATGATGATGTTTAACTGAGCAAGATTTCTTACTAAAGTTGAGTGGGATCTTGTATGTTCTCATAAAGGACTCCTTGATCTGCCATGTTTGGTGCTCATTTGTTTCTGAAAGCAGATTCCTATTATCTCTAGCAAATGTTTTCTTTCACATTAAAGAAAAGAAATAATCAAATTTTAAACATTTATGGGTTACATTTTTAGCAGAAGAACCCGCTTAAGAAAGAACATACTAGAAGAAAGCAAGAAATGTTGATGGATAAATACCATGGCCTCTTTAGAGGAGGCTTTGGAATAAGGAACTGTCTTATTAGGAAAAAATGACCTGAACAACAATCATGGTTCTTGGAGGCTTCTGGAAACCCAGATACTTCAGCACCCACTGGCATTTCCACTGAAGGTGGGTTGCTGCAGAGCACTGTTTCCTTAGAAACATGATTTATTGATCTTCAAAATGGCATAATTTATTCTGAGATATAAAACCAGAACTTATAAATTAAAGTACTGACCAAGCCAATGAGTTCTTTTGGCCACTGAAGCTCAAATTTCATTTTGTTACCACTGAGGCACATTAACATTTCATTTGTTAGCCACAAGCAAATAACATAAAATGTAACAATCATCAATTCAGAGTCCTGGGTAGTCAGATATTTATTCTATCAAATTCTTTTTTACATTTTAAAAAATTTTTATATAGGAGATAGTGGAAAATTGAACTAAGCCTGAATTTATATCAAACTTCTCATTTCAGATTTTATTCTAGTTATATTTTAGGAAAAATGTCATGGTCACACAAAAGATGTTTAGGTAAAATAATTATAACAACGTAACTTCTGTTGAGTGTAGTGAGCATAGTTTTATTAAAAAAGCATATTTGAATACATTTAAAAGGAAGTGAAAAGAGATTTGTTGATGAGTGTTTCAGGAAGCAGACTTTAATAAAAATTGTAGTACAAACAGCATTTGGAGATCTTATGTTTTAGATTATTAATTCTAGGCTATTGAAATCGACTCTGAATGAGCAATTTCAGTTTTGTCCTATCACCAAATATCTTCCATGTTAATCAGGCAGGTTGACCATTGAGAGGTTATTTCATTAAAAGAGGTATGATTCCTAAGTTAAGATTGGCAGAAACAAAAAGACCAGAGAGTAGATTTTATTATTGCCACGATGATATTTCCTCCTTAGACCTGTGACCTGAAAATTTACTTATGAGGAAAAGGAATCTTGGAGAACTAAGGGTCTTCTTAACTATCCCCCCATGGATTATTCACTTGTTACTGCAGTGATTATGGGAGTGGGAGAAACCAGTTTATGTCTAATTTTCCCTGGGCCTTAAAGAAGAGTCAGATATTAAATTTGCAACCAAAAAACAAGGTTCTCTGGAATTTCCCCACCCCCAAGCCTCAATTCTGGTGTCCATTGTCATTTCCCTGGTAGAAATGGGAGGTAGGACAGGTGGCCCTGATCCCAGGCCTCTCCTGACAGGATAGCCAGGGCCTCTTAGATGGAGCTGGGGTCTCCCATAGCTTGGAGAGCCCTGAGGCTGCCATGTGTTTTGTTAAATCCCCACGGAAATAAGGAGAGCATGTGAAATTATTGTTATGCTTTCTTGCAAGCTATAGGCAGATTCTGAGAGCTTTTCTTGGGAAATGGGTGGTCACATTCAGGATCCTTACTTAGGATTAGTTCACATGTAGGTTGCTCTTCCCTGACCTGGTAAAATAGGCTTGGCAACTTAGTCAAGACTGGTGAATAACCAGGATAAACCTGTAAGTGATTTCCAATTATTTTATGAATGAATTTTACTCCTTTGCCCATTCAGATAGCTACCTCTAAGAGAACTGCGTGGGACTAAAAGAAATGTGTGCATAGAAAGAGTAGAGGAGATATAAGAATGAAGAATGTTTCTCATAAGAGAAATTGACCCCCATGAGGGAAGTCTGGGCATGTCTCTGCAGATTCCAGGCACCTTCAAATTTAAAGGCTTCTCTGTATGCATGTTGTCGTTTATTCTCGTTAGAATTTTCCACCTAAAGTTGGGACCATATTCAACCATTGGTATCTTGCTCTTGAACTGGGACAATATTGATTGCTTTTTGTTTGACAAAATTGTATTTGCTACATATATACAATGGAGTTTATTATTCCATAGCTTTCACTTGACCAAGTATCTGTATTCTTTCACTATTTTGTATAGGTAAAATGGGGAGTGGAATATTGTGAATGTATTCATGTAACTTGCTATTTAAATTAGATCCACATGGATTGTTTTGTAGAGAGAATAATTATTTTTTATATATCTGTTTTATAATATTGAGGTTTTAAATCTATGGTCTACTCAAAACAAGAAAAAAAATCTATGCTTTTTCATGTTTGAAAGCTACTTAGCACCTCATTTTTCATTATTCTTGATGCAAATATAATTAATACAAATCACACTTATATTTTGAAAATTTATACATTTCAAATCCAATTTAAATGTAGGAGATTGGGAAAAATAAATATAAATTTTTTCAAAAGGAGATTGTATTTTCTCCTCATTGGGAAGCTCAATTAAAATTATATAAAATTACACAAAGTAGCATTTTATTTTACATGATGAATCCGGGTTCTAGTTGACTATACATAGTCATTACCAAAAATGAAACAAAGCAATAGCAATAATAAAAACCATGTGGCACATTAAAGTTCTTTGTGCTACTACCACAGAGAAAATCTGTCGAGTCATTACCCCTTCTTTGGAACATATTCATATATATTATAAAAAGCAACCTCTTAAAGTACAATAGTCCAATGATCTTACTAAAAACGGTATTTCTAGGACTCATCATTTCCGTATAGGAGAATTTTGCTTTGTGGGGAGTTACTTATTATCTCTTCTTAAGAAATTATGCTTTTTGGTCGTGTTTCACTTGAACATAACCCAAGATAGATTTTGAAATAACCATTTGCAGCTAATCAGCAATCTGGGACCTTACCAGACTCATGAGAAATCGTCTTAACAGTGAGAAGCTTCACACTCTCCTTATCGGACTGAGGTCTATTTGGAACAGAAAATATAAGTCAATACCACAGTAATTAACATTGCATGTCTGTGAAAGAAAACATACATGATACAAACAGAATGAAGAAGATATGCAAGAATATATATTTTTATGTGTTTCTATGACAAACCTGTGTCTTTTTACATACAGACGTACATCTACCTTTATAGCACTTTCTACTTCTAGAATCAAGCCAATAAATCTCTGTCATACTGTTAAGCAATGATAGGTAAATCAAACACAAAACCGGGTGAAACATTGCTCACAAGGTCCATATTGCACAGGTCTCCAGTCCTGCATTATGAAAGGGAAGACATAGGGGCATTTCTCAGCCTTTTGGGCCCATGCTGAGGTCTGGGGACATCCCTTTTCCTGAAGCTGTGGCTACTGCAGTAAAGTATCTATTCTGACCAAGAGTTCCCACCTATCCTTTCCCACATTCTAAACAGTTTCAAACCCAGATTAGTTTCTTGGACATCTCAAGATACACCATTTCAAATAAATAAGAAGGATAGGTGACCTAAAGATATTATTTTTAAAGTCCACTATTTGATGAACATACAAAAACGACTACGTGAAGGCAGGCTTCAGGTCAACAAAGAAGTCTTAACTACAAAACTTGTTTTTGACATTAAAACAATTTATTTCTTTATAGAACCTTGACTGTAACAGCTGACTTGATTGGTGACAACTGCTTTTTTTTTGTTCTGATAAACTCAAAATAGAATAACCATCTACTGCTAAGATAAAGCCACGCGGAGCTGTCTCAAGGTGCAGTCATGGTTATCCCCTGTGATAAACATACTGAAAATTTCACTGGAAAAGCTCTTTTAAAACTCTAAGTATATTTTCTATGAGATTTTTCCTTATAGTTACTTATATTCATTCTTCTATCTTTGCATTTCATCTCTATTTTTATTTTTATTTATTTATTTTGGAGAAAAAGAGAGAGAGGGAGCACAAGTGGGGAAAGCAGCAGAGAAAGATGGGGAGAGAGAACCCCACGCAGATTCCCTGTTGAGCATGGAGCCCACAGGGCTAGATCTCTCAACATTAAGATCGTGACCTGAGCTGAAATCAAGAGTCAGACGCTTAACCGACTGAGCCTCCCAGGCAGGCGCCCCTGCATTTTAACTTTTGATTTCCCATTTTACTACCTTATCCAAGATTGATAACAATGTCCCCTTTTAGTTGTTAGAATTTCTCTGTTGATTCAGAGAGTTCTGACAAAGAGCCAAACCTTGTTTCTTGGGCTTTTTACACAAATTATTTTAAAAGAATAAACCAAAAAGTGTAAGTAGATTAATTTTTTTTTCCTTATGTAAAAGGCAGGGTCAGAGCTTCTGGGGAAAAAAAAATGATGTTGCTACTTACTGGTCATTTCCATTTTCCGGTGTGCCTAGGGAAGGAAAGAATGGTTATTAGAGCTGTGAGGAGCTTGACTATAAAAACAAACAAAAACAATCCCAAGTCCTCTGCTACTTTCTGTGCAGAGATGTTTATAATGCCATTTTGTAACTTTTTTGTCTCCCCTCCAGCCCCACTAGTCTTTTTCTCAGATATGGTTCCTATTATTCCTCAGGTACGGCTGATACATTCCTGAGATAGTCCTAAGTAGGCCAACTCCACTGAATTTAGTTCTGGACTAATTTCAATCTTATAGTTTCATATTGTTATGTGAAACTACTATCCATTATCACACATCCCACAGACACTAGAAAATGTCTCAGTTAATTTCAGTATCTCTGAAAAAAAATTTTCCTCAAAGTATCGCTTTACCTTTGTAGACCAGAGAGTTGAATTTTTGGCTCTCCTTCATACACTGCTCTTTCTGGGGACACAAATCACTGTATTTGTGGTGAACAACAATGTAGACTTTGCTTCTAATTGCATCTGGAGCCCACTGATTTGGCTTCTCAAAAGTGCTCTGCAAAATGTCACTGAGGCTACTAACTGTAACTAATCTTTTTTTGTTTTGTTGGGCTGCTCCACCAGGGTGTGACAGAAGACATTTGGGGTGTAGAGTGAGAATTCGGAATGATTCATTCTGCACAAAGCCTTGGATGTTAGGGAGGATTTGTTGGTGGTCAAACCCTGCATCATTAATCTGTGACGCCTTACGCAAACTAATGTAATTGCTTAGGGTCCCCCTTGTTTTGCTCCCAATTTTTTGTGGTTTTATTTCATGGGTACTCAGCTTTTGTCTCTTGGATTTCCTTTCACCTCTAATGTAGTCCTTGTCTTTGGGATGTGCCCTTTAAATACAATTCTCCTGGCGGTGACCATCATTGTTTTTGTTTTTGTTTTAAAGATTTTATTTATTTATCTGACAGACAGAAATCCCAAGTAGGCAGAGAGGCAGGCAGAGAGAGAGGGCGAAGCAGCTTCCTCACTGAGCAGAGAGCCCGATGTGGGACTCGATCCCAGGACCCTGGCATCATGACCTGAGCCGAAGGCAGAGGCTTTAACCCACTGAGCCACTCAGGTGCTCCGACCATCATTGTTCTATAAAAAGTTTGATTTCCACTGATATTTTGGCTACTTCTATTTCTGTCACCTTGGCTAAGATATGCCATCATGACTCTTAATCCCTAGGATTCAACTCATGGCACCATATGCTATTCTTTAAGTCGATCTCACTTTGTCTTCCCAACATCAGTAGGATTTTAACAGCATTTTTTTATTCCTATTTTAAGAGTTATGTATGATATCACTTGTGATGCTCATAACCCTATTTCAGAATGAGTTGATACTTTTTTGCATGCCTGTTTTAATACTTTTCCTCAGAATACTGTAATGTAGTTTCATTAGCAGATAGATGCATACCAAAAGATTACCTTCTGCATATAGGCTGTTCTTCCTTGGGTTAAAGCTCAGACTGCTGTCAACATTATCTAGATAAGCTTAATTTCATACTGAAATCTCTGATTCATGTTGTCTTCCACAGAGCAGAGAGGGTTTACAAATTTTCTGAACTTGATGAAGTCTCACCCACATACTTAAAGAGAGATTAACTATAGGTGTTTAATGGTGCTAATTTAATAACAATGCTGTGAAAATTCTGTTTGGAAAACAAAGTTAACAATAACCAAATAGATTTGGCTAATTGTACAATTGCTGAACTTTGTTATAAAGTATTATATGCCTCTACAATAACTCTCCATAGCTATAGGAATTTTATACTTATTTTCTCTGAATGATCCAATTCACCCAATTCATCTTCTTCATTAGAAAATGTCAACTTTTCAAATAACTTATTTGCAAATCTTCTTATGTAAGGCAGTCTTTCAGTGTAAGGTATTTTTACAAATGGATCTAGCACATTAATTTTTTACCTATCCTACATACTCAACACCCAAAGGCTTCAACTTGGATGGTCAATTTTCCATAAAAGATAGGACTGGTGGTTTAGAAACTTAGAGAAATTAAACTGATTTATAAAATTGCTATTTTCCCTCTGGAAATAGACTAAGGAAACATATTTCAGACATTATCAAGAAGTTTATTCACTAACTCCCAAAAGGAAAGACATTTATTTGTTTTCTGCTCATTTTCCAATAAGAGCTAAAATGAACACTAATTTTGTGTGTGTGTGTGTTAACTTTGCCTTGTGTTGTCACGCTCGTGCCCTGAACTCTCTGTGTGGTGCATGGCAGAGACTGGCTGCAGGAACAGCATCCCTTAATGCCCTAGGGGCACACTCTTTATGGGGTAAAGAATAGTATGGCTTGCATATCTTATAAAAATAATCAATTTTGGGGTGCCTGCATGATGCACTTGATCTGTTAAGCATCTGACTCTTGGTTTCAGCCCAGGTCATGGCTTTAGGGTGGTGAGAATGAGTCCAGCAATAGGCTCCTCACTCAGTACGGAGTCTGCTTGAGATTCTCTCTCCCTTTCCCTCTGCCCTTTCACTCATGCTCTCTCTTTCTCAAATAAATAAACATTAAAAAAATAAATTTGGTTTCAGGAAAATTTAGAGATTCATTACTTCCATACATCACCCGATGTTCCTCACACGTGCTCTCCTTAATCCCCACACGCATTTCACCCACCTCCCCTCCAGCATCTCTCCGTGTGTTCTCTATAGTTGAGAGCAGCAGTAAAGAAGAGAAGGAAAGACTTTTAAAGAAGTGAAGAAAGACTTTAAATGCCATGGGAGAGATTAAGGAGGATAAGAAAGAATTGTCAAGCTTAAAACTCACTAAAAATCGCAATCATGTTTAATTCTGAGGAGCTGAATTAATCGGCAGAACACATAGTCACAAACAACGATCCCTGGAAGGAAGCTCTGCTCCCCAGGACGGTCTATGTCACAGAATGCCCTTCATGAGAGTGTGGGGCCCTCACCTAAATTCTTACAATGCTTACCTCTATTCTCTATCACATGGAAGTGGAAAAATTCTTCACTACAGATAAGGTATGTCATTTTATGCCTCTGTTAACTGCCATAATCCCCTGGCCACTCACAAAATGGGGGTTCTTTCATTAAAAAGAATCTGTCCATACCTGATAATATCTGCCACCAGCACGTAATCCTCATTAATCCATTCATCAGCATTCAATGGATTTCTCTGTCCCTTCCCCTCTATTTCTGTGATCAAGCAATGTGGCATTTTATTTCTTTCTGTAATCCTTCTCTCCCCTTAAGAGTTTAAATTCAAGTTTAGACTGAACGTACATTCGCCTTTGAAAAAACAAAATGAAACAAAACCCTGTTACCTACCCGGGTCTGTCTTCCAGCACATTCGATACAAACCCACAAGAACAAATGCAGAAAGTGTCACTACAATCAAAGCAATCACCACAGGCAAAATAATACCTAAAAGTATTGAAGACATTGGCAATTAGAGTGGCTATTGAATTTAACAGTAAAGAATTTACAAAACAAAAGCAGACATGCATCTTTCCTTCTTTAAACATCACTCTATTAAACATACTATATTTTCAGCGAATAAGATGTATCTGATTCAGATTTTCCTCTAGTTGTCATTTCTGATGTATCCACTTGATGTCAGTCTTGCAGCCTTTTGAAATAAAGTTCCAAACATAAGGGAGCTGGTTTCCTCACCTTCTTAGAGACTGGAGAAGTGAGGAGATGGAAGACTGGAGAAGCAGAAGATGTCCTCTAGACTATAGACCCACATTCACACATTATATTCTTTACTACTTTATAATACGGTTACCAGAATCAATCAATCAGTCTATCGATCTATCTATCATCTATCACATACTGGAACTGCTCTAGCTGTGTGTGATGTTGGCTTCCTAAAAAACTCAGAAATTCTTAATTTCTTGGGAAATGAGTGGATTTTTTTCTATTCAGTTGTAGAATACACATACATGGTATATGATATATATGTTTTGGCTAAAATGGAGCATTTCTTTAAAGCCCATTTTTAACATAAGGTTAAGTTCTGTGAAGGTGAACCGTTCATTTTTATTTTTCCATAATAATAACTTAGAACTAGAAAAGGCATAAAATAGAATAATCATATCAGGGTGGATATGATTTCTAAAATGAGCACATGGTTCAAGAATGATGTATGTGTGTATGTGCATGCACATATAAGGGAGTTGTGTTGTGACAGTAAATTGGGGTGAGTTTTTATTCAGAAGAGGGTCTTTCTGTTTTGGTTTGGCTTTTAGCATCTGTCTTCTTTTGTGACAGTCATTGCCCAGGTTAAAACAACGGTGATGAAAAGAGCTGTCATAGTCATACAACCAGAGATGCAGAGGCCGTAGTGATAGTGATAGTTTAGCTGAGTATTCTCATTGGCTTGCTTATGTCCTCCTCGTATTTATCCAGTTTTCTGTAGGATGGCTTCTACTTCCAATTTTATAGTTAAATATTTGCTTCATATTAGGCCTTGAGTGAGATCATGTGTGCCTCCAAAAATGAAGATGCTGTGAATTAGCAGGTTGATAAATTCAGTGGTGACTTATTGAATGGGATGGCTTTACCTAAATCTAGATCATCTTTTGTCGTTGGCTTCATATACATTCATCTCGTTCTTAATTTCTAGGGAAATGAGTGGATTTTTTTTCTATTTAGTCCTAGAATACACACATATGTTACATGATATATTTATGTTTTGGCTAAAATGGAACATTTCTTTAAAGTCCATTTTTAACATAAGGTAAAGTTCTGTGAAGCTCTCTGGAGCTTCTATGGAGCTTCAAAGTTCTATGGTGCTCTCTGCCTATGCACTTTGGATTATTTGAGACTAGTCTCATCCATTCACCTTAACCCTTGGTGGTAATCGCTTAACGGTGGGGTAAGAAAAAAATCCCAAAGGCGTGCTCATTAAAACCAGACCCAACAGCAGGAAATTCTCAAAACAGGCAGTAATTAGGTAGGATTATAATGAAATTGCAGGTTCAGCAAAGTTGACAAAAGACTGTCTAAGATCAAATCCTCTCTGTTATCAGCCACATTAAAACATTTTGAATATTTGTTGCCACAAATGAAGAAACGTCTTTTACTCACTGGAGTAAGAAGAGTTGGCTGAAGAAGAGCTTGCGTTTTTTGCATCTTCAGTACCTATTATTTTAAAAAAGAAAAACAATAGGTCACCTTTGGTTAATGTATGCCAATCCTCACAATCCCTACCCCCAACCACCCCATTTAACTAAGCCTCTGTGATTTCTAGTTTTCAAGTGGAAACAAAACAAAAACCCTCATTCTGAAAGAACTCTGTTTTGTAAATCAAGATTGGTAGGGAGTTAATATATACAATTTGATGAGTTTGGACAAATGCCTATACCTGTGAAACTATCACCACAATCAAGGTTAATAGACACTTTCAAAGTTTCCTTGTGTCCTTGCTTTACCACGGATATGCAGTTTTGTTTTGTATTTCAATTATACCTCGATAAATCTGTTAAAAAAAGATTCATAAGGTTTTCTTGGTGAGAAGGGATCAAGGAAAGCACATGTCCACTCATGCACACAGAAGTCATACCTTGAAACTGGGAGTTGTTTCCTGGCATTGTTACTGAGACTGAGGGTGATGTACTGGTATGAGAAGTTGACCCCTCTGGAGGTAGAGAGCTACCTGTAGGGAAATCACAAATCCAGTCAGATGAGAGTATTAATTCTTCTTACTGAATTTCTTTGCAGATTTTACAGTTTGCATTTCTGAGGACCTGTAAAAACTGTTTATTGTGGAATCATAGGATACACACAATCATACATTAAATCTTAAGTTCCTCTATTCCTCCTGCAAAGATGATTTAAGTTGGGATCACAAAAGCTGGGTATCAGTATCACATCTTTAAGGATTGGCCAAGAAAGCTGGAATAAGTCTCTTATCCTAGGCTGCAGTCTGTATCACCCGCTGCATGAAATTCTTGTGGGATGCAAATCTATTCAGAAGCAGTAGTCACATTTCAGATATTACAACTTTGGGGGATAGACATTTTTTTTTTCCAACACACTTACTTAAAAAAGACATAAATGCACAAGACTTCAGATTTTATCCTGTTTCTTAATGACTGAATAAAAGATTGCCACTGAAGCTTTGGTTAAAAGGATTGAGGAAGATAGCAAGGAAGATTGCTTCATTTTCACCTTTAAAACTCAGTGGTTCTTTACACGTATGTGCCTTTTCTAGAATAACTGCTGCTTGCTTGCATTTTCACCACTGTTTCATGCTCTTTTCTTCCAAAGAAATTGTGAATTTGAAGTTTATCATTATTATTATTATTAATTTGTTTAATTCAACATCTGCCACCTTTCATCAGAAGGACTGAAACAAAAGTTCTAAATAAAAGTGCATTATTTAACATCTACTAATCTCAACAAGTTGCAAAGAAATACCAATATGTAAATGTTTAAAAATTTGTAGTATCTGTTCTTGTGAATTTGGGATGAAGCACTGTTTGTATTTAGAATGATTTTGAAAAAGAATTATTTTTCAAAGAATGTAGTTTCAAGTAATTTCCTTTGATCACACCTGTTTGCCTTTTCTCACCACTGAAGTTTAAGTTCCTGCAGTGTGAAGGCCGTAACTGCCACCATACTCCACATGGGGCTCTAACGGCGGTGGGTGTGCTGTGAAATGGAGCTGGCTGCTTGGCTGAAGCAAGAGACATTTCTTATAATTACGGCCCCCTTAGGAGTACTGAGGACGTGTATAATTGCATCAGAGAAATTGATATTGCCTATGACTGCCTTGGATCTTTCCCTTTTTGCCACCCACAGCCCAGCACGCCCTGCATGCTCAAGCTTTTTTGACATCTGTGGGGGAAGAATAATGTTTAGAGTCTGTACCGTTCTTGCCGTGCAAGAGATCTGTGGGAGGAAGCTAGATATATGCCCATAAGAACAAAGAAAAATGTCAGGCTAGTGCACTACACAGGCAGAAAAAGAAATATTAAATGGAAAGAGTGGGAACTAGCTGAAACCGTGGTACTTTTAGCTGCTTTTTCCTGTGTCAAGTGTTTTAGTGAGAATGTTGCCTTTTTCATTGTGTTGGTAGAGAACAAGATGGCCGATTAAATTACCAATAGTATTAAGCTCCCTGGGATTTCCCAACGGTTAATTTTCAAGATTCCATACCCTATCATACTCTCTTCTCATAGACAAGCTAAGTGGTTACAATTCAGATTATTACCCTGTGGTTTAGATAAAACTCCAAACTGCCCTACTTAGCACACGTTGATTGTCCAGTGCCGTCTGTTATTATTTATGATCCATAGGCTTGGCAATAGAGTTAACCTTCTCAAAAGAAGAATTTATTGTCTCCTTGGACAAAGACTTTAAAATTTTTGTTTTTCTTTTAACCTCAACCTTCAGTTGATAAATCATTTCTTGGGGCATCTGCTGGCTCAACTGGTTGAATGTCTCTGATTCTGGCTCAGGTCGTAATCTCATGGGTGGTGGGATCAAGCCCTGAGTTGGGCTAAGCTCTCAGCAGTAACTCTGATTCAGATTCTCTCTCCCTATCTCTCTGCCCTTCCCCCACTCATGCTCTTATTCTCGCTCTCTCTCAAATAAATAAATAAATACTAAAAAAAAATTCTGAATCTTGTACACCTACACACACACTTACTTTGCCTCTATTACATGTAATGCCTTCTGGTATTTTGTTTTCTATTGTCTTTTATTTGATTTTTTCCAATACTGGCCATAACCCACTTGTGGAAACTAACTCACAGTTTGAGGAAACTTGTCTATTATCATGCTCATATCGATGAAATTATTATTTTTGGCTTAATTCGTAGATTGTGGCCCTAATGGAATTTTTTCTGTGACTAAGATAAGATAAGATAAGATAAGACTAAGGGATCCATGATGTGTTCAGAGCTGATGATGTTTGTGGATTTTGTTGAGACTCAGTTATGCTCCATTCCTACTAAAATAGCACTGACAGAGGAGATACAGGAGAAGTATAGTGGAGTAGTTAAAGGCGTGATTCTTAAGTCAGAGTAGGTAGGTTCAAATCATTCCGTAGAATGTTGGGCAAATCACATAACTTCTTTGTGCTTGAGTTTCCACATGGACAAGTGGTGATTTTAATAGTTCTATATCATAGTGTTGTAAAGTTAAATGGGTAAAATTAAATTTAAATGACTTAGAAAAGTACTTGATACTAAGATATTTATATTATGTTATTTTATAATAATATTTTATTATTATATTATTTTATAATATTTTTATTATATTGTGATTAGGCCTCTAAAGAGTTGTACTTTTCAACCACAGTCAACTTGTCCCATTTCTTCAAAAATTCTTGATGTAAAAATATATGCAATAGACTATTCAGACACCTCCATGTTTTGGGATACTTCTTTTTTCTAACCAGGAACTGGAATGACTGGAGTAATAGCACTCTTAGACGACATAGATTTACTGTGGGACCCTGACTTTTGGTGATTATAATGATTATTTAATTGCAAATATGCTGTGTCATAATTTTTTAAGGCTTTATTTATTTGTTTGACAGAAAGAGTACAAGCAGGGAGAGCAGCAGAGGGAGTGGAAGAAGCAGACTCCCCTGCTGAGCACGGAGCCCAATGTGGGGCTTGATCCCAGGACTCTGGGATCAAGACCTGAGCTGAAGACAGATGCTTACCCTACTAAGCAACCCAGGTGCCCCTGCTGGGTCACAATTTAAAACCAGTTTGCAAGCCAGAAAAATCAACTACAGGCCGTGTAATTGACCAAGCTTCCCCACCTGCTTTCTGAAATTCACTGTTGTGTTCTTGCTGATGCCATGCGTCCCCCAGGCTGCTCCCAGTCTGTGACTGAGCCTAGCAAAGATAAGGAAGCAGGCTTGTTCCTGGGAGTCAGAAACTCCTCTGAGGAGAGACTCAGACTGGAGAAGTCCCTGTTGCCCTCTAAGAGGGGGTATATAAGATACATAGATGTTAATGGGAGAAAAGTGTGATTGGCAGTAGAGGAGAAGACATTCTACATGAAAAAGAAAGTAAAATTATATATTCTATTTTTATTTCTTGTATGTTGCCTACACTTCTTTCTAAAATGTGGACACTTAAAGTTAAGTATCCAAGAGGCTAAACTCAATTAAATTCAATGATTTTTTCCCATTACTTGTAAATAATTGGGACTAGTGTTTAATTGCAATTTGATGGATTCATGTCTCATTTTTAAAAATAACTTTTCAGTATTTAACACAATAAATCATTCACTCTTCCTTAACCCCCATCTTCGTGTGGCTTGCAGCAGGAACAGAGCTTATGGCTTATTCTTCTTGGTCTCCAGCTGCTTCCCCTTTCTTTGTCTGACTCACAATCTTTGAGGGTCCTGGAGCTTAGTACTTGTCCTCATCTCGAACTACAATAATTTCTTTGACGATCTCATTCATTTTCAAGGCTTAAATACAACATCAATCCCACTGATCCCTGAATTTATATTCCCAGCCCAGATCTCATTCTTAAACTCCAGATTCATAAAGCCACATGCTTATTCAGCAAATAACAAACATCTTAAATTCAACACATTCAAACTTGAACTTCTACTTCATCTGCAGCCTTCCCATCTGGCAATCATTTCTTCCAATCTTTCAGGCCAAAGACCTCACAGCTATTTTTGCCTCATCTTTTGCATCCTAGCCCATATGCAGGATCAGCAGGAATCTCTATTGCTTTCACCTCCAAAATATATACAGAGTTGGAGACTTCATGCAACCTACCCTGTGACTACCTTGGTCCACGCTAACAGCATTCTTCTCCTGGAAAATTTCCAAAGTATTTTTGCTTCATCTAACAGGCTCTCCTTAGTTCTCAGATTTACATTTATAAGATATGAGTCAGATCATGTCACTACTTTGCTCCAGACACCCAATGTTTCCCCATGCCACTTATGGAAAAAGCCAAAGTCCTTGCGATAACCCTCCAAAGCCTAGGCAATATGCCTGGCAAATCTCCTACCCCATTTACTCAGTACAGGTGCTGAAACACACGGGATCTCTCCTCAAGTTCTACCTCTGCCTGGGTGCTCTTCTCTCATGGAAGGGTTAGCTTACTTGCCCGCATTTACTCAAATCTTTTTAGGTAAGCTTACCTTGATCACTTTTTTCGGTCCTGCAAACTGGTCCCCACCTTTCTTCACCTAGTGAGCTCTCCTTCCTACGCTGCTGTGAATTCTCTCTTTCTCCTCACGTTGACCAGCTTCTAACTAAGACCCTTGAGAACAAGGATAATATTTTGGTCACTCATGTTTCCCAAATGTTAGAACAGTGTCTGGAAGTAGGGTCTCTAAGTCTTTGCTTTATGGGTAAACAAATTCTTTGGCAGAAGTGACTACTTTTAAAGATTAAAGGTATTAATGGGCGTACCATTTGTGTCTTCATATTTGGACAGACACATGTTTAAGATAATTGTATCATCAATATTTTAATTTATTCTACAATAAGAACAAATAGACACCTACTCCAGTTCAATAGGAGATATTGAAAGAAATGGAGTGGAATACAGGAGGTAGTTATTGCATTTAAGGAGCTAATATTCTAGTAGATCATGACCTGAGCCAAAGGCAGATGTTTAATGGACTTAAATTACCCAGGTGACCCAAACTTGGTGTACTCTTAAAACAATGCAAAAAAAAAAAAAAAAAAAAAAAAGATTACCTCAAATTTCTTTCACTTTGCTTTGGGTCATCAGTGTGACTAACCTTGGTTAACATAATCTTCTAACCCAGTGATAACTGTGAATGGAGATTTATTTACTTTACATAACTTTGTAGATTATATGTTGAAGAAGCATGTATTTTTTTTTTTGTTATTTGAATGTGAATAGTCATTAATTTCCAGAAAGCTGTATACAGTATACAGAGAATGAATGAGGCACTGTGTTAATCATCTCATTCTGAGATATTTTTAATCTTGTGCTTTAATCATGAGAGATACTGTGGCTTGAAACTAAAACATAAACCAAGTAGGACTTGAACGTCTTTCTTTTCCCTTTTCATTATACCAGGTAACCAACAGATTTTAAGTGAGTTAAGTTCAACTTATTTGTTAACAGCATCATTATCAGTGAAATCAATGAAATTTTTTCTCAGCATTCTAAAGGTTTAGAGTGTTCTTACCCTTCCCCTAACATAGAAACATTATTTTATCTTAAATTCACAATTTGAATAACATGACCTGAAAACATTGAAAAGATTTACAATATATAACTGTGCCAATGTTATGTTTTCTAATAAGAGAGTAAGCATTTCAAAATATGGACATGAAAAATATTAAATAAGATTTTTATTTTCAAACCCTTTCAGGGTCCTATGTTTCAGGCACTGTTCTAAGTGTTTTCAAATATTAACTCATTCAACTATCACATTATAAATATTTGCATTTTACAAAGTGGAAACTGAAGCCCAGAGAGATTAAGTGGTTTGCCCAATGTTACACAGCAAGCAGGTGTCAGTCAGGATTTGAATGTAGGCTCTTGAGTCTGTGCTGTCAAACACCAATCCATGCTGCTTGCTGTTGCATTTCGGCAGGAATGAGATAAGAGTTTATGCCTCTTATTTTTGTTACATTAAATATAGTGTATTTCAATTTAGACCCCAATCAAGACAAACTTGTTTCCATCAAGGCAAAGTAAACACCTCCTTCCTTCAACAAGACAAACCAGACCACGCAGATACATACAAGAAGATAGAGAGAATTATTCCTAGTATATTACATAAAGCACATTGTAGAGTTTATAAGGCACACACCATTAGTAATAACATTGAAATGTATTGGCTCTTAAAGTGAATGCTGGGTAGCTAATCAGTTGAGACTATGAGTTCTTATGACTTTCCGTGTAGACTAGAGAGGCACAAGCACTTCTCAGAGACTCCACAGATTTCTGAATCAGAAGAGAAACCACTCAGCTATATCCAAATTTATATAGTTTCCTAAGTGAAAGTTAATGGCAGACCTTATAACCTCAATATTGACATTTTCCATTAGTAAGTCCTTTCATTCTCAACTAATCTTTAAAACATTTATAAAATTTCTAAGTTAAAAAACAAAACACAATAAACCTCTGGATACTGCTTTACTATAGGTATATTTTTAGCTTGAGTGGATTCTACCTGAATAATTGTGTCAAGATTCTGTTATTCAAAGTTAGAATACTCAGGTAAGTAACCTTCTGCATAGAGGGATTGATGCTTCACGTTATATGAATTCCTAGAGGTCAGCAACCAATTCTCAAGCATTTCACAGGATGTTGAGCACAATGAAAATGCCCAGCTGGAGCATTCTCCTTTCCAAAAGGCCAGTGGTCAGGTTTTGTAGGACTAGTAATGTCTGTTCTGGCTTCTAATTTTCCATCAAAATTAATGTCTACAATGCAATTGAGTTTGTGAAACATAGTTAAAAAAGGAAAGAAGATGGGTACAATGAGACCATTTTCAAGTTGTACTGATCATTATGGGAATGTGGTTGTAATGCCTAATTTTATGTGTCAACTTGACTTGGTCATGGGGTTCCCAGATATTTGGTCAAGCATTAGTCTGGCTATGTCTGTGAGTATATTTTTTGGATGCTATTAACATGTGAATCAGTAGACTGAATAAACTATATGCCTCTCATCCAATCAGTGGAAGACCTGAATAGAATAAACATGCTGATAACCCCTCAGTAAGAAATAAGGAGTAAAAGAAGGATATCTTCTGCCTCACTGCCTTGAGCTGGGACATAAATCCTTACATTTGGACTCAAACTGAAATATTGGGTCTTTCTGGGTCTCAAGCCTGCTGGCTTTCAGTCTGGAACATACACCATTGGCTCTCTTGGTTCTCAGGCCTTGGACTGGAACTATACAATTCATTCTCCTGGGTATCTAGGCTTCCTGGATACAGATCTTGGGACTTCTCAGTTTTCAAAATGCATGAGCCAATTCCTTATAATAAATCTCTGTACAGATATATATATATATATGTATATATATATATATATACATACATACATACACATACAGTTTCTCTGGAGAACCCTGAGTAATATAGTTGTATTTTCCAGAAAATTGAGGGCTAGTCATTTATTTCTTTCCCAACCCATGGAGGCATATTGGTCCATTTTTCTTCAGATCTAAGGTCCCTTATCAAAGAAATCAAGTTTCGTTTTCAAGGGCACATTATTATCTCTGCTCGTCTGTGGCAAAAATGATAAGGCTAAAGAAAAGTGAATTTTGTCGCTGCTTAAAATTGTTGTCATGGCCATATGATTCCTGCATTTAACTCTTAGGAATAAATAGTCCTGCATCACTTTTTCTTTGCATTTCCTCATTAGCTCTGAACTCAGAGCTAGAAAAATGAGGAGGCAGAATAATCTGGAAGATACCCAGTCACTTCTTTCATGAACCTTTTCCTCATCTTCCTTACACTGCTTTCCTAAATCTGAAGTATACCACAACCACAGCTAAAGGGAGAGAAAAAAAATCTCTCCTTTCTCCAGTCTTAACCTGAGGTTAAGAAGTCTGAAGTTTGTCTATGACACATCATTGTAGACCTGTATGGCCACTAGATTTATTACAGTATTTATTTATTTTTTACCATGCAGACTAGTCTTCATGGTAACCCTTAATGGCAGGCTCCAGTATCACTCATAACTCTTAGCTAGAGTTACATGTGAAGAAACAGAAGAACTATTTATTAAATGCCTGGGTTAGTGGTGGTTGATCAAATATATGGTTCTGTGTATTTAGTAGAGTATCATACTAAATTTGTGGTCTTACCATATATGTTATAGTTGGTAGGTGAAGTTTGACTTTCTCACATACTTCAGACACCAAACCATTCTCAGCATTGTTAAAACATAATGATCCACATCTTGCTGTGTTTCCTCTATTGAGTGGAATAAATGGCCATGTTTTCAGACCTTGATCAATCATTTCCCTATTACTATGACTATGTTATATCTATGTACAATTTTTTATAACTGATGCTTTATGTACAGTTGCCTTGCTTATTTTGAATTCCCAAAAAGATTTTTATGTAAAAACACGCGTCAATTTCTATACTCTAAATAATAACTTTTGAAGTCAGTGGTAAAAACATATTTTTTCCAAGAAAATGAAAGCTGGATGCATAATGTGAAATGTATGACATATGATCTAATCAAAGACTAAACACATGTTATCTCATATTTATAAAAAGGAAGCACAATAATAATTCTGCAGACTAGAATTCTCCCTCAATTTCTACTTAAAAAATGTTAATTATTTCAAGTAAGATGACTATTCTTGATCATATGAGTGACTTTCACAAATTTAATGATTGAAAATTTTTGATAAACAAATAACTGGACAAACAAATGATTACAGTTGTTAACACATGTGTAACAAATGCCTTTCATTACACTTTTTTTTTTTTGAGTGAGTCTGGATTTAATCTACCCATAACAAATATCTTTGAAGTTAAGACTGATTTTTCTCATAGTTTATTAAATCAGTCTCACTTTTTTTTAATCCACTGTTCAAATCAATGACGTATTTATTATCTATGTTAGGGGAACTATTTTCTATAACTCAAAATTTAAGTACTGTAGTTGGACTTTTTATTATAGTTAAAAATCAACTATAGGTAAAGCTGGCATTTTGTAAATTCTTCTCTTAAAGGATGCTTCAATCACTCCTTTTAAGGAACTGATGATTTTGGCAGCTTCTCAATTCTCTCCCATATGTAACTTCTCCTGGATGACCAGTGCATGAAACAGAAAGTAAGGACTTCTCCAGAGCAGTGCAAACCATCAGCCAATGCAAAGTTGCCCTGTTTGTTTGGATGCATTGCTTTTATGTTTTGTTTTGCTTTGTTTTTCCCAGTGCTTTTTCTAGTGCATTTCTAGGTTATGTAGATGGAAATAAGAATAAAAAAATATAGTGATGAGGTGAAATAAAGAGGATTAATATCAAAATAACTTTTACTCATGAGAAATATTGTGTAGAAGATAATTAAAAGTTAACATCATAAACACTTCAGTTCTGAGTTCCTTGAACACATGATGGGGAAGGTAGACTGTGCTTATCGTTTAGTATGTTTACTGTGAAAAGAGACTCAGTCATAGTTTTCATGACTTTATTTTTTGACAGTTTTTTAAGTTACGTAAGCTTCTAAGTTAATTTCACATATTTCTCATTTTTATATATACCAAAAGTAACCAAGAATGAGAACCTAAGAAATTTGTCATTTACGAAACTATGAGGTAGGATGTAGGAAGATAGAAGTTTCCCAGGTAATTACGATTTCGAAACAACAGAAAGACTCAACAACAGTTCCATCTCCCCCTGCCCAGCAATCTTTTCCAATTCCTATTGCATCATCCTCCTCAATTTATTCAGTTTAAAACTTAGGATAAAAAAAAACACAAGCTCTTCTTGGAGTGATAATATTTTAGGCTGTTAACTGTGGTTTGTAACATCAACTCTCGGGCTGCCAGGATCAGGCTGTGTTGGGAAACACAGAGAAGACAGTCACAGACACACTGTACTTCTGGGACAGGGCAGGCCAACCGCAGAAACAGACCAGAACAGTGGGTTCTGGGTAGAGGACACTTGCACAGGCTTCATGCATTTACCAGGGCTGGTTCCACTTACTCTTGCCACAGAGCATTCAGGCATATCCTATGGTCTGGTCTGCACTTTTTTTTTTTTTTTAAATGCAAGTTGTCCTAAACATTTTAGTTGCTATGTAATCTTTTCCCTTGTACTATTTTTCCATGCTCCCACACTGACTGATCTTCTTTATCTCATTTCTGGGATTTTACTCATGAATATTCTCAGAGAGAAGATAATGAACTTACCTGGTGTTCCTGCTGTTTTGATTGAACTCTGATTCTCAGCTTTAGAGGAAATAAAAGAAAAGACAATCACTGAAAGTAGATATTGAATATCAGATTTACTCTCCCAATTGTTATGGGTGGTAAATGGGTATAGATCCTACTTCATTTTTAATTCACTTTTCTTTAAATCATAAAATCACACAGGCTTCATGTTAGAAAAACTTCAGAGCATGGGTCCAATTTTTTTCTTAAAAGAGCCAAATAGTAAATATTTTAGGCTTTGTGGGTCTTAAGTCTCTCTTGCAACTATTCAACTTTGCCCTTGTACTGTGAATGCAACCATACACGTAATACTTAAAGAGTAAGTACGGCTGTATTCCAAAGAAACTTTACGTAGAAAAATAGGTGGGGTGCTAGATTGGGCCTGTAGGCCATAGTTTGCTGAATCCTCTTTTAGAGCATCTGGTCCAACTTCACATCCTCAATAAACCAGGATATTGCAGACAACTACCTATCTTTGGAGAGGACTTCATGAGTGACACTGCCGTGTGTCATATTCTCACTAGGATATGACATATCTCCTGACTCGAGGAAGTTTCAGGAAGGTTCAGACAGATACCTCTCAAACTTAGGGAAAAGTAAATATAGTTCAGATGACCTTTCTACCATAAAATTACTTGAGAAAATTTTAATGAAAAGATCACTTTAACAACTTTGCATATATGCACCATGAACAAAATCTGTCATGTGAAAAATACAGAAAATGATTTTAAAACAAAGAGAAGCTCATTAACGATAGTTTAAAATATCCATTTGCTGGTGCACCTGGGTGGTTCAGTTAGGGTTAAGCATCTGACTCTTGATTTCAGCTCAGGTCATGATCTCAGAGTAGTGAGATTGAGCCCTGGGTTGGGCTCCATGCTGTTTAAGATTCTCTATCTCTCTATCTCCCTCTGCCCCTCTGCCCCTGAACTCTCTCTCTCTCAAAAAAAAAACAAAAAACAAAAAACAAAAACAAAAACAAAAAAACAGAATCCATGCCTCCGTTGTTTGTTCACTTGACTGTCTGTCGGCATCTGAAATTAAACATGCTTAAAACAGAACTCCTGATTGGTATCCTTAAATCTGCCTTTCCCCATGCTTTCTTTGTTCAATGCATGGTTCCATTGTCTCCAGCTGCACAAGCCAAAGAACAGCAGCCTTTCTTGATGTTCCTATTTTTTCACCCTGTGGGCTCTAGTTTCAAAATATATTCAAATATACTATTTAATTGGTTATTGTTCATCTAGCACCCACCTCTCTCCCTGCAATGGTCACCTGGAAAAATCTATTTAAATTTAAACTTCAGTGCTCTAATGGCTCCCTATACCTCTTACTATGGCTGATAAATCTTTACATGACATGGCCTCTGCCTTGCTCAATTCATTTCCAACCATTCAGCCCCATTTCACCTTGTTTGGTAGATAACTTTATGGGGCTCTTCATGCCTCAGGCTTCTCTGCTGGCTCTTCCCTATGCCTTGGTGTTCTCTCAGGCTACATGCTGTCTTCCTTCTATCTTTTGTAACTCTGCTCAGATGTCACCAGTTAAGAGGTCTTCTCTAACCCCCTCACCTAAAGTCATCTCCTTATTTCTCTTCCAACTACTATGTGGCTTCATTTGCTCGACAGTGTTTTATTATTACAGTGACAATTATTTAATTTTTCTAAAATGTGTTTGTTGTCAGTGACATTTAATTTTTTTAAATGTGTTTATTGTCAGTGGAATGTAAATCCATGAGGACAGATATTACTTGTTTTATTCAGAGACACAGTTCTAGTACCTACCACCAGGTCTCTAGTAAAAATGTGGGATGAATGAGTGAGAACAGAAAACAAAAATAATAATAAATAAGACAAATTCTGCTTACCTGAATTCAATTTTTAAGGAAAAAAAAGAATGATTTATTTAAAATTTGCTAGTTGGATAATGATAGCTACCATTTTTAAAGGAGACTCTTAGGATCAGTTCCATATATTATTTGCTGGTGTCTGCAAAGGAGACATCATTCCACTCTGCAAATCTACAAATATTAGCTGAGAAAAGTGAAACTACTTTCTCAAGATGGGGACAATGACTATAAATCAG
The DNA here is from genome assembly GCF_922984935.1 of Meles meles. Lineage (NCBI taxonomy): Eukaryota > Metazoa > Chordata > Mammalia > Carnivora > Mustelidae > Meles > Meles meles. Next base: position 109,246,004 of record NC_060067.1, on the reverse strand, counting down.
GTCTGGCCATTTTAATGTCCATCCTCTTCTTCTTCTTTTTTTTTTTTCTTTTCTTTTTTTCATCCTCTTCTTCTAAAAAAGACAGATTTTTCTATCCAATAAACCACTCTGCATAGAAAGCCTATGGAATTAATTTCTATTTTGATAACTAGTTAAAATACTTTTGAAAATGATATAATGCTGAATTTGGAAGACACTTAAAGTATTTATCAGCTGCTAAAGGATTAGGATACAAAGAAAATCAAAACCCTTTGTTCCTCTTGGTATTAATATCAGGTCATAACCTTTCTTGCTGATAGACTTCATTAAGAGTGAAAAAATTTGAAGCTTGTATCAGACAAAACTTTCTGACTATTCTTTATTTGAGTTTTTTTAAAATCGGCCTTCAGAAATGTGTAATAATTTTAGAGAGGCATGTCATTTAAAGAAAAATAACTGTGCCATAAGGTTTAGATGAATCTTAAAAAAATAATATATACCAATTCACAACCCTACATAGTACATTTTGTATTGAGTGTACTGAGAAATCCAGACATTTATATGATAATATATACATTGTTATTCTGAGGACAAAATTCTGCTCAAGTTTTAAATATTTAATCAAAACTGGAATATATGCCTTTTTAAGGTCTGAAATCAAAGAGATACTATATTGAAGACAATAAAGTGTTTTCATACAGCACTTCCAATTTGGACTCAGTTGTGTTTATATAAAAGCTTACTAAAGATGAATGCTATGGAACATGGTTTAAGTGTGAATTAATGAAATGTGAAGTCATTTGCAGTTATTCCTCAGGTTTTCTTATAATTTTCATAATGCACATGTTTTGAGAAAAGTCCAAACTCTGATCTATAGCGATATGAGTAAAGTCAGATAGCAAATGAATATAGTGCATTCTGTTAAGCTATTCTCAAACTTAGATATTTAGTAAAGACCAAAACCTTAGTCAAGGTGGTTGGTGACTTAAAATCTGTGAGTTGAGTTTGATTTAAAATATGATATGGAAGTCTTACGAAATGCAAATGAACTTGAAAATGTCTAAACTTTCATCCACATTAATCCAAAGCTAAACTTTATTCAATTAGCTTTTAAAACAGAAAGCTTAAACAGCAATATGACAAAAAATTTTGATAAATAGGATTTACTTAAAAGATCTTATAAAGGATATTGTGTTTCTAGCTATAAATGCATATATGACTATGTAGAGTTATCTGTAGAAAATATCATTAACAGGCAAGGAGAAAGAATATATATATGGCCATTCCCATATATATTCCATATATAATTCTTTATCGATTTGCCTAAAAATAATTTCCTATGAAAATTCAATCTTCCTTTTTTTTTTTTTTTTTAAGACGTCATCTGTCAGAGAGCTGCAAAGCAGGGGGAGCAGCAGGCAGAAAAAGAAGCAGGCTTCCCACTGAGCAAGGAGCCCGACACTGGACTTGATCCCAGGACTCCAGAATCATGACCCAAGCTGAAAGCAGACACTTCACCGACTGAGCCACCCAGGCATCCCTCAGGTTTTCCTTATCATTCACATGTATACCACATTGGCTGACTCATTATAACTGTCTAAGAGTTGGCTGACCCTGAACAGCATAGGTTTGAACTCTGTGTTCCCACTTAAACATGGATTTTTATATATATATATATATATATATATATATATATATATATATTTAAATTTATTTATTTTTTTCAGCGTAACAGTATTCATTGTTTTTGCACCACACCCAGTGCTCCATGCAATACGTGCCCTCCCTATTACCCACCACCTGTTCCCCCAACCTCCCACCCCCGCCCCTTCAAAACCCTCAGGTTGTTTTTCAATATATTACTGTACTATAAATATATTTTCTCTTCCTTATGATTTCCTTAATAACATTTGCTCTTCTCTAACTTACTTTATTGTCAGGATACAGTATGTGATGCATACGACACAGAAACGTGTTATTTGACTGTTTATGTTACTGGTAAGGTCAACAGAAAGCTATTAGTAATTAACTTTTTGGTAAGTCAAAAGTTCTATGTGTATTTTCTACTATTAAGGGGGTCAGCGCCACTACACCCATGTTGGTCAAGGGTCAACATATATTTCTGGTTTGGCTAAACTGTGACTCGTGTGTGACTAAGACTGTGTTACCCTGATAATTCCTCTTGTATCTGCCCACATGAAATGATACAAATGAATTAAATACCACATAAGAAATGTTCTGACAAGTTCCCAAATAAGTGGCATAGGCAAATGGTGCAATTTACAAAAGAAATAATGAGGCTGAACGATCTGGTGAATGACTGTTTCCCAAAGGCTGAGGTGCATAGCATTGTATGAGAGGTCGTTATGGCAGTACTGGAAAGCGACATTAAATAAGATTGAAACATTCAACGAGAACGCTATTTGCTTTTCAGCCTTTGTTCAGTTTATTTGGTTATTTCAATGAGGAACTCTCAAAATCACAATCTAAAGCAAATGTGTCATTAATATCTAATGTGCTTATCTTGATTTATTTTTTATTTTTTTAAGATTTTATTTATTTATTTGTCAGAGAGAGAGAGCGAGAGCGAGCACAGGAAGACAGAGTGGCAGGCAGAGACAGAGAGAGAAGCAGGCTCCCCGCCGAGCACGGAGCCTGATGTGGGACTCGATACCAGGACACTGGGATCATGACCTGAGCCGAAGGCAGCCGCTTAACCAACTGAGCCACCCAGGCGTCCCTTGATTTATTTTTTTAAACAAGAATGAGCAAGCTTCAAACTAAGAGCCTTTGGCAAGCAACAAAATCTAGCTATAATTTAATTATATTTTGTTTATATCAGTGATTTTACAGCTCCTGTGGATGCTTAGTGAAACAGTTTTTCATTTATGATGGTTTTCTTTTCAAGCAATTTAAGAATAAAAAGTGCATCAGTTGAAAGAAAGCACTAAATAAATAATAGTGCCGATGGTTTACGTATCTTGTGACACTAATAAAGTTGTGGGAAATACTGAGGCAAAATCTTGTAGAGGTCCTTGATGGATGTGTAGAATTGGAAGAAGCAGTGGAGGAAAGAAGAGGGGAAGAAAGAATAGGATCATGCAAACGAGGAGGGCAGGATGAGAAAAACCACAGTCAAGAATAAATCTGGCCTGGTGGGCGGCAGCTAGAGAATCACCTTTCTTAGAATCACAGGCTTGTGTTCAGGGAGCCAGCCAGTCAGCCAATTTGCGTTATAATTATTGAACACTTACTTGTCAAGCATATGATACACCCAATTAAAAGCAAGTTGTTTTCTACTACCTTTAGATACTTTATGTAAAATAGCTGTAATGAGAGCAAGTGTGGTGTAGTGAAGAGTTTATAGGGCTCGTGGCAAGAAAAACAGCATTGGAATTTCATCCTTTTAGTTTAACCCTAGCCAAGTCATTTAGTCTTTCTGAACCCGTTTCCTTGTTTGTGAAACTGGTGTCGAATACCAACCTTGCCTGGCTTGTGTGAGGATTGTTATTAATAATATAATAGCTAATGTTTGTTGTGTTTACTTGCCAGACACAGTTCTAAGCTTTGTCTATTTTATCTCTTTTACTCTTTTTTAAGATTTTATTTATTTATTTGACAGAGAGAGCACAAGTAGAGGGAGCGGCAGGCAGAGGGATAGGGAGAAGTAGGCTCTCTGCTGAGTAGGGAGCCCAATGCGGGGCTGGATCCCAGGACCTTGGGATCCTGGGCAGACACTCAACCAACTGAGCCACCCAGGCGCCCTATTTTATTCTTAAAAAGAATACCATGAGGTTATAATCTTACAGTTCTTTTATAGATGAGGGAATTGAGGCACGGAGAAGTTAAGTAGCTTACCAAAGGCCACAGGACAAATAAATGGTTGTGCTATTATTTGAACCTAAGCAATCCTGCTGCAGAATCATGCTTCATAGTCAATAAGCCAACTTCCTCTTGGTGTGATTGAAGTGCCTAATTTTTATTTCAGGAAGGCAGTGTGCCTTCTACTGGGTATTTACCCTAAAAATAAAAATGTAATGATCCAAAGGTGCACATGCACCTGAATGTGTATAGTAGCAATGTCCACAAAAGTCAAGCTATGGAAAGAGCCTAGATATCCATCAACAGATGACTAGATAAAGAAGATGTGATATATATATATATACAATGGAATACTATGTAGCCATCAAAAGAAATGAAATCTAGCCATCTGCAATGACGTGGATGGAACTAGAGGGTATTACGCTGAACGAAATAATTCAATCATGGAAAGACAATTATCATATGATCTCCCTGATACGAGGAATTTAAGAAACAAGACAGAGGATCATAGGGGAAGGGAGGGGAAAATGAAACAAGACAAAACCAGAGAGGGAGACAAACCATAAGAGACTCTTAATCTCAGGAAACAAACTGAGGGTTGTTGGAGTGGAGGGGGATGGGAGGGATGGGGTGGCTGGGTGATGGACTTGGGGTGGATATGTGCTATGGTGAGCACTGTGAATTGTGTAAGACTGATGAATCACAGACCTGTACCCCTGAAACAAATAATATATTATATATTAATTTAAAAAAAAGGGCTGTGGGCTTTAAAAAACAAGGCTTAGGCATAAGCTGTTCTCATGTTTAGCCACCAGTGTATCTAAAATATCTATTTGGTTATTGTACAGTTATCTGTGCTTTTCATGTAAAAATAAATTCCATACTGTATTTGAATAAATTATACAAGAAGGATATATATTTGATAAACTAGTTACTATATATAAATGCTATTAACTCTTACTTAATAACCTACTGATGACATAGATATTACTCATTTCCACTTGACAAAAGCCAGGCTTTCCCTTCAGATTTTAAATCAGTAATATTATATATGCTGATGTAGCAAAAATTCTGGCTGGGAAAAACCCTTAGAGGTACTTCCTCCAAGTCCTTGCTCAGTAAAATAATGTATTGGCATAGCGCCCATTTCAATGTGTATTCTACCTATCACTTATTCCACTTTCTGTTCTCAGCCAAGTGAGAATTCACTGGAGAGAAAAAGAGCCATGGTCCTCCCTTCCCACCAGCCTCTTACCATGTGTACCATGCCTGCTTTCAAATCTGGTTACAGATACCTGAATCACTAAATCACCAGCAAGAAAATCACCCATTTGCCCTCTCCTCTCCATCTTCCTCTTACTTTTCTCTTCTGTCCTCAGAAACCAACAGGATGTGCTGGCACAGGAAATGGACAAAAGGAGTCAGAGAGGATGCCACATTTTCAAGCACTTAGCAGAAATAGGGAACTCAGGAGGAGGGCAAGTTTTGTACTTGTACAATAGAGCTTTACATGTGATCCCGCCACAGGGTAGCTGTTGGGAAGTAGGGACTGCTATAATGGACATTTCCTTTGAATCCCACCTCAGTGTCCTACAAGGTACTCCTGCAGATACACAATGACAAATGCATGGACAACAGAATCTAGGTGTGGCAAAGGTAGTTCAAAATCTGATCTGGGTGCCTGGGTGGCTCAGTTGGTTAAGTGACTGCCTTTGGCTCAGGTCATGATCCTGGAGTCCTAGGATTGAGTATTACATTGGGCTCCCAGATCAGCAGGGAGTCTGCTTCTCCTTCTGACCCTCCCCGCTGCTCTCTCTCTCATTCTCTCTCTCTCTCTCTCTCTCTCTCTCTCTCTCTCTCAAAAATAAATAAATAAATAAAATCTTAAAAGAAAAAATGATCTTCTCCAGAGTAGGTTAAATGGAGACCCGCTGACCCTAAAACATGTGTACCCAGAACCTGTAAATATGACCTTAATGGAATGGATCTTTTTGTAATGAAGTTAAGGATCTTGGTAATTCCAGGTATCTGTGTAAGGACAGAATGCACAGACAGAAGAGGAGACACAGAGGGGAAGTCCATGGAAGACAAAGAGAAAAAGGTCATGTAAAGACAGAGTCTAAGATTATAGGGGTGCATCTACAAGCCAAGGAATGCAAAAGATTGCTGGTCATTCCCAGAAGCAAAGAGGCATTCCAGGCACACAGATGCCCTTCAAAAGACTTGAAGTGAATGCACTAATTTATTAATTCATTCAATAGGCCCTCATTTATTTAACTGTAAAGTCAGAGCATTAAATTTGTGACAATTTCTATCTTAAAAGTTCTAGGATTCTGGGAACATGGCTTCTCCAGGCAGAATAAAATAGTTAAACAGAAATACACAGAAATTTAATAGAATGGAAAATGAAGGGCGCCTGGGTGGCACAGTCAGTTAGGTGTCTGGCTCTTGGTTTTTTTGGCTTGGGTCATGGTCTCAGGGTCTTGGGATCGAGTCCCAAGTCAGGCTCCATGCTTAGCGCAGAGTCTACTTGAGATTCTCTCTCTCCCTCTCCTTCTAGTCCTTCCCCTGGTGTGCTCTCTCTCTCTAAAATAAATAAATAGATCTTTAAAAAGATAATAGGAAATGATTAGAGAGAAATGCTTTGAAGACATGCTTGCTTTTGATCTATACCCTTCCTTTCTAGGGAGTAAAGCAATAAACCTCATTAACTCTACTCTAAATCAAATCTGCACTTGAGATGAAATACCCACAACACTTTTAGTCACTATCCAAGGGCCCATTGCCATGTGTTTAAGGGAGAGATGAAGATTCAGCTGTTCAACCTTCCCCACGATCACTTTGTTTTCTTTCTGTCTCTCTGTCTTGGCTTCGCTACTTCTGAATGCTTATGTGTGTGATGGGTGGAGATGGAAAGGGAACATTGCTCTGCTAACTGGGAATCTGGGTTAGCTCCTGGTTTCATTGGGCACAAATGGAAATGTGTGCCAAGTCATTATATCAAGTGGATTCCATACTAAGCAGCATGAATCTTAAGGAACAAGAGAGATCCAGGGAGGAACGGCTACCCCAGAATAGGAGTTTTATAACAACATATCTGAAGGACTTAGTATAGAACTGGTTAATCAAATGGCAAGTGCAAAGGGTAGCACTAAATACTCTTATTGCATTATCTTGCTTTCTGGGGTGCCTTAATTTCAAGAAATGGCTTTGTGGGTGTGTTTAAAAAAAACTACTTAGAAGAAATCCACTTCAAACTGTGTTTTGAAGCTAAATAAATACAATAGTCCCCAGAACAGAGATGCAGTGGGCATTTTAATACATAAATCAAAGGAAAATTAGGAGTCCTAATTGACACATGGCGCTGACCACACACTTCTGTATAAGTGCTAATTTTAATAAACTATGGTCCCTGAATAACATTCCTAATCAGTCACTTAGCAAGTGGGTATTAGTGCAGAATGCAAATTATTTGAGTTTAACCTTCGACTGCTCTACATTTTTCAGATGCATATTTACTTTAACTTTGTTTATATGCAGGATAATCATGGTATGAAATGGATGGGGTTTTGGTCTGCTAAAGATGCCTTTCAGATGTATTTTGCCTAAAAATATTCTACTTATCAGAAGCCAAAACACTCCCACAAGGAAATGTCCTACATCTGAAGGAGAAACAGGGGAAATGGGTGCTCGATGAGTGTCTCTAGATAAAGGTAGGCCTGGAACATCAGCAGTTCCCACCTGCCATCTCCTTCTACTCTAAAGGTCTCCCAAGAAAAGACCTGGGGACTGTAAGTCATTGATAGCTGCTCCTTATTAAGGACTATGGATATGCCAAGAATGCCTCTGTTGTTTATAATGAATGGTATATGATAAGGCTGTTAGGGCAGATGACTAGCTTTTCTAGTCAGGGTATATTTGGACTAAAAGTACTGATTACTTCATATCATAAAGATCAGGATTTAGGAAGTGCTTATAGTGATGATATGCATGGTTGGAGATAGAAAGTTGTCTGTGCTCAGGGGATCTCTAGGTCCTACTGCTCTCTCTCTCATGAATAGCTTCATCTCGCTCATGAGATCTCTTCATCTCCTCACATTCTTTCTCTCCATTCTTCCCATCAATTTTACTTCCTCATAATATCTGTTTGCTCGTGCCACAGGTATGCCCAGGAGTCACCATGGCTGTGTCAGACTCATTCTACTGAAACCTTGCTGCTTCCGGTTTCACAGCTAATCACCCTTTTGTTTGGGTTTCCTAGTTCACATTACACAGAAAGGAAATTTGATTGGTCTAGCTTAATCTCTTTTTGTTTTTAAACCAAGCTTTATAAAGAAATTCACAGAATGTACTCATTTTAAGTATACAAGTCAATAATTTTTGGTAAATTTATAGAATTGTACAACCATCACTATAAGCCAGTTTTAGAACATTTTTAACACAAAAAACTCCAGTGGGACTTTCTGCAGTTAATCCCTGGTTCCTCCTCCAGCTTTAGACAACTACTTATATGGTTTCTATCCCTATTGGAATGTCCATTCTGGATATTTCATTTAAATTGAATCATAAAATATGTGATGTTTTATTAAAGTCTTCCTTCACTGAGCATAATGGCTTTGGGCTTCATAGTGTTATAACCTGGATCACTAATTTGTCCCTTTAAATTGCTGAATAGTAGTCCATTGTATAGATAACCTATGTTTTAGAATATTCCAAATCCATTTCAGATGGAAAATCCAATGGAATATTCCACCTCAACAGTTAATGGGCATTTGGATTGTTCCCAGTGTGACTCCAATGAATAATGTTACTATGAATATTATTTCAAAAACACCTGTCTTGATTACTATAGCTTTAAAGTAAGTTTTGAAGTTGGCTTATGCAAGTCTTCCAACTTTGTTCTCCCTTGACAAAGCAGTCTTGGCTATTTGAGGTTTTTTTCATTTCCATGTGTTATTTAGGATCAGCTTTTCAAATTCTAATGATTTGTTATGATTCTGTGATTCTGATAGGGATTCAATTTAATATATAAATCAATTATTTATCAACTTGGGGAGAATTGCCATCTTAAAATATTGAGTCTTTCAATCCATGAATATGTAGTGTCTCTCCATTTATTGAGATATTTAATGTCCCACAGAAATATTTCGTAGTTCAGTATGCAAATCTTATACTTTGACTATTAATATCTTCCTAAATATTTTATCCTTTCTGATACTTTTGTAAATATCACTATTCGTTTAATTTTATTTTTGGACTGTCACTGTTAACATACAGAAATATGATTTATTTTTGAATATCATATAGCTTGTGATAGGAAATACTCTATTAGTTCTACGTTTTATTGTTGATTTTTTAATTTCCTGCATAAAGATGTAGTCTGCTAAGAAAAACTATTCTGTTTTTTCATTTCTGCATGAATGAATCTATCTATCTACCTACTACCTCTCATCACCTTATTGTACTATCTAGAACCTTTGGTTATAATTTTGAATAGAAGTGGTGAGAATGGACATCTTTGCTGTGTTCAAGATCTTAAGAAGAGGAAAGCATGAAATAAATTTAACTATTAAGAATGATGCTTACCATACATTTTTCATAGATGTCCTTTTCAATTTGAGTAAGTTACATTTTATTTCTAGTTTATTGAGATTTCTAATTAAAAGTGGGTGTTAAATTTTGTCAAATGCTTTTTCTGCATCTACTGATTTTACTAATATAGTGCATTGCTGTCCTTGATTTTCATTTATTAAAACAGTCATACATTTCTGGATAAATTTCACTTGTTTATTTTTCTGTCCCTTTTTTATATGTTGTCAGTTAGTTTGGTAAGGATAGTTGCCTCAATGTTCATGAAGGATATTGGTTTATAGTTTACTTGCTTTTCCTTTTCATTTTTTTCTAGCTTTGGTACCAGGATAATGTTGGTTTCAAATAATGCCTTGTGCGGTTTTCCCTCCTCCTCTTCCTGAAAGGGTTTAAGAAGAACTGGTATCATTTCTTTTGAAAATATGTAGAGAATACGTAGAATTCATAATTGAAGCCATCCTGCTGGAAATTTTCTTCATGGGACCATTAAAAATTTCTAATGCAATGTAATATCTTTGATTATTTTTATATCTTTTTACATTACTTATCTTCCTGAGTCAGTTTTAGCAATTTGTTTCTTTCTAAGAATTTTCCCACTTCATGAAAGTTTTCTAATTTTTTGCCAAGCTCACTTTTTGTGTCAGGTGATATCATAGATTACTTCTTGGCCCTGAATTGATCTTTCCTGGCACTCACCCATTTGTGGCTATGGAGGGATAAAGTTTCATGGTACAAAGCTAAGTAGCCAAAAGGTTGTCCTGTTTGACAGAGACTGGAGAAGACACATTGAGCATGGTTCTTTGGTAGCTATGGGCTGGAAAACATTCCCAGTTTAATGCCATCCACCACATAAGTTAAACATTTCAGCGTAACTTTTTATACTTACTCTTGTGTTGGGAACTTTGTAATGTTGAAGAAACATTTGAAAGTGGAATCTTTGTCACTGTTGCATTTGTGACAGTTACCTCGATCTTCGTGATGGCACTGGTTGTGGCTCCTAATTATGTAAAAACAAAAGTAGCCATCAGGGGTGTAACCAATAAATAGATAGTCTTATTATCTGATTAGTATTAATATTAACATCCAATTATGACTTGAATATTAGTTGCTGAAAGTTGTCTGATCAAGTTTTAGAAATCCAACATTTTGATATTTACTTTTTAGTGATCCGGTTAATTTTGTTAAGATAACAAGGCATATTTGACTCTTTTATATGTCTGCTATAGTTTATCTCATTTGGGCAGCCAGTGATCCTATTAATTAAGTCATAATTGTGATCGTATAAGACTCAGAAAACTTAATTTCTCCATTGTCACACAACTTGTAATAGGAGAGAGCTAGGATCTGAATCCAAGCCTTTCTGATGCAAAAGTTATTCGATCACTCAGCTGCCCTAGAAAAGGGGTGGTAAGAAAGTGGTAGTAGTTGAAGATGGTACCATGGTTCCCACGCTGTCTGGGAAGGAATTTTCAGGTAGGGGGAATAGACAGCAGAAAAGGGATAATAGGAATTCCTGAAAAGAAACTTTTAATTATACTTAGTTCATTTTTTGGAGGGGAGGGAAGGAAAATTAACAACAAAGATAACCTGAGATTATGAAATAACACGGGAATAAGATTACTTGAAACAATTTATATTTGCACAAATATTATAAAAATGATTAATGTTTTTCACTCTTTTCAAAGTCTAATGTGGAGATCATTGGTTAGTGAAGAAAAGACAGGCATGCTGGGTACTGCATGCTTAATGTTAGCTACATATGATGCTAGCTGGAGATGGGAAGAAGCCAGTTTAATAGATTTCTGTCACACAGTAGGCAGAAAGACTGAATTGCTGGTGTTTTCCAGAAGTGCCAATCAGCTTCCATTCTATGACAACAAGCATCTATACTGTAACGCAAATTCTTAGTGCAATTAAGAGATTGATGCCAGAGAAACTGAGAGTTTGCAAGAAGACCTCAGAGACAGTAGGTAAATATGTCTTTACACAAAAAGCCTTGAGGAATTGATATGCCAGCAAAATATAAATATAAGCGCAAATGTAGGCTGTAGCATTAACACTGTATATGAGAAGGAAAGAATTGAAATAAGCAAAACTTTGAATGCATCTTTTTTTAAAAAGATTTTATTTATTTATTTCAGAGAGAGAGAGAGATCACAAGTAGGCAGAGAAGCAGGCACAGAGAAAGGGGGAAACAAACTCCCTTCTAAACAGAGAGTCCGATGCAGGATTAGATCCCAGGACCCTGAAATCATGACCTGGGCCGAAGGCAGACACTTAACAGATGGCGCCACCCAGGCACCCCTGGATGCATCTTGAAGTAATAAATTGAAAGAGAAATATTTGAGAAAATAAAGAGATATTTTATCATAGCAGACATTGATGCTCGTGATAACATGGAAGTATGAAAGATCACCCAAAAGGTAGAAACTCAACATTTGAGGATCAAGGGACATGTGGGGTAAAGATTTTGCTTTTCACCAGAACTCCAAGAATGAGAATGGATTAATGGAATAACTGGGGATACAATGCCAAAGAGTTTCCTTCAAGAATTGCCTATTATTGATGTGGAATATACTTCACAAATGAGGGTAAAATGAGAGCCCATAGTCAACTCAGGACAGGTTGTCAATTTCACAGTGTCCTGTAGGCAATGGAAGGAATCTTGAATGCTTTATATTTTTAAATATACATGCACAGTGCACCTAAAACAAACAGAAGGAAAGATATGGAGACAAATATTGCCACAGCCATAAATTTTGAAATTTTACTAGTATACTGAGTGTTTCAAATCCTAGATTCAAGAAAGAAGAAAATGGGTGACATACATTTATTAAGATATGAGGATCCTAATCTTGTATTAACATTTTGTTTTAAAAATTTTCCCAATTACGGGGTACCTGGGTGGCTCAGTGGGTTAAAGCCTCTGCCTTCAGCTCAGGTCATGATCCCAGGGTCCTGGGATCGAGCCCCGTATCGGGCTCTCTGCTCCGCAGGGAGCCTGCTTCCTCCTCTCTCTCTGCCTGCCTCTCTGCCTAGTTGTGATTTCTCTCTGTCAAATAAATAAAATATTTAAAAAAAAAAATTCCCAATTACACTTTGGGTTCACACTTAGTAGACTCTGGACTCCTTCCAGGAAGTGATTGACATCTCAGAAAAATAAAACCAATCTTAGAGTTGTTTTTTAAACTTATGTGGTTTGCTCTCTTTCAGTTGTTCTGTCTGGCCATTTCGCCCCAGATAACACTACATATCTGCTTTGGTATATAAGTGCAAATTGAACTGTAAGCCTATACATATAATATTATATTAGGTTTGACAAACATTATTTTATTTGAGAAATACTAATTTAAATTGTGACATCAAAATAGTATTGACTTTACTTTTAGGACTTGTGTTTTTGAAGTTCATGTTTTTGAACCAAAGTTCTTGGAACTTTGGTATAGGTAGAATGAATTGAAGACAAAATATAAGAATTTTAAAACCACATTTGACTTGGGATAAGAAGAGTCGAATATATGAGATGCTTGGAAAACCTCATCAATACCAGAGTGTGAGAGCAAAGCAGACAACTTCACTGCATCCATACCCTTAAGTGAAAACTATTGGCTAGAACTGAGCAGAATAAGAGATAAGAGCTGTTTTATAATTGCTTTGGAATTATTGATATGAGATTCATTTTCTATATTTCGTGAAATTAAATTTTTGGGAGAAAGCAATAAATGTGAGTATTATTTATATTAGGAACAGAGATGTGTTTATAACAGATTGACAATTGATTTGAAAGAGAGGGTTTATGGAGTTAAATTGTGCAAGTCATGGGATTAACTAGTTTTATTCCTTTGGAATTATGTAATTTGAATTACAGTATTGTTTTAGCTAATGCACATAAGCAAAAGCTGCTTGTGTGATCACTTTGTCTTTAGAAATAGAATATGGGATAAGTGACTTTTTTTTACAAAGTTAGCATTTACTAAAACATATGCTAAAAATACTATTACTGTGGTCTGTTAAATTGGTTTTATGTTTAAGAAAAGACATTTTGTAGTGAAATTAACTGGAGCTGCATAGATTGTAAAAAAACCAAGTGGATATTTTTGTGATAGGATTACTAATATAAAAAGAAACGTTATTGTGCATTGTGGAACCCCAAGAGGGTAACCTTTTTTTTTTTTTTAAGATTTTATTTATTTATTTGACAGACAGAGATCACAAGTAGGCAGAGAGGCAGGCAGAGAGGGAGAGAGAAGGAAGCAGGTTCACCACCAAGCAGAGAGCCAGCCGCGGGGCTCGATCCCAGGACCCTGAGATCATGACCTGAGCCGTAGGCTTTAAACCACTGAGCCACCCGGGCACCCCGAGGGTAGTCTTTTTTAAAGCAATTGTCCAAGGACCTCCATTTCCAAAGATCATTTTATGGACTAGTGCTCTATAGAAATTTTGTGTCTATGGCAACATGGATACAACTTAATTAATGTCCTGATTCATTTAAGTGACTTCTGGGGGTAATATTAAAGAGCCACTCATAGAAAGATAGTGAGAAGCCTAAGTACTTACTTATGCCAATGGGCTTACAGAGATGCATCAAAGCAGTGGCAAGAACTAGAAAAAAATACTTCTTAAAATTTTGCTCAGATTTTCTGATCTTTTTTAAAATTTTGTTCAGATTTTCCAATCTTTTTTTTTGGAGTGAAGAGTAATACATCGGAATGTTAATAAATTCAAATGTTAAGCACAAGAGGAAAAAAAGTGAAGGGGTGTAGGCCAATCACCCGAAAAACTCAAGAAGAATTCAGAACTGTGGCTCCTCCAACTCAGATAATGGAACAAGGCTACAATGGAGTTCCAAAGATCCTAAAGAAAACAAAATTGTGATGGTGGAGGACAGTCTAGGTAAAGTAGGACTATAGCTCTCACTGGGAGATACAAAGAGAAGGGAGTTTTATTTCTATGTGAATTTTGTATTTCCTTTTCCTTTTCTGTACCATTTAGATAGTAGGTTAAGGTAGAATGAAGGGCCCCTTGAAATTGTGCATTTACCAATATTCTCCCTTTTGCTAGACTGACTGGGACCTGGTTATAACCCCAGGGCAAATGAGCCAGAACAGACTACCAAGAGCTCCCTGACACTTTGGTCTTGGCTAACAGGGTGTCTAAGTGTCTTCAGATCTATCCATTTTCTAACTCAGTTTATCAAGTCAAGTTCATATAGGAATTTGGGACTGATTCCAGGCCAGGTACAAAGTTTTACCTGTATTTACAGTGACTCTTTGCTTATATACCCCAGAAATCAAGTGGTTTGCAGTGGTTTGGTGACCTCAGAGGGATGTAGTGATTTGGAATTCTTTTTAAGTCCTTGTTCTTCCTTAGAGAGTTCATTAATAAGTAAATATTGACTTTCCACTTTTAAAAAAATCTATTTTAAGAGTGTTTTCTGGAGCCAGACCAAATACTGGTAGAGTTGTTTCCTTCATTTTCTTAGATCTACCAATCTTATTTGTCTACATGTTTTTACACATCAGTGAATAACTGGCAACAGTGCTTATGGGGATCTTAAAAGCTTTAGGAACATTTGAGCTGCCCCTTTTGAAAACTATAGTTCATGACAACCACCATGGGGTTACTCCCACGTCAGGTGGTGGGCAAAAAGAATTGTTTGTTTGTTTTCTGGTTGTAGAATGCATATGACTTTTTAAAATTTTATTGTGAATGGCATTTAAATAACATAATAGTACCTTATTTAAACAATTTTAAACTGCACTACTGAAGCCTTAAGGGCTCAAGTGTGGAAGTCTCAAAGACTACTGTTAGCAATAAGAGAGAGAAGAGGATAGAAGTCCACCTTGCCCACATGCACGCACCACCACCACATTGCTTCAAACAAGTAGTACTTACATATTCCATACATATATATAATTTTATATGGAAATGTATTTTCCAATTAAAAGAATTCAGGTAACAATTGTCTTACTTTATAAGGAGGGTCATAAAATGTTAACCTTGCCTATCCATACTAAAAGTAAGATGAAGAAGGCAGAGTAGGAAGAAATAATATTAGGTTTGAAATTGCAAATTTTTACTATGAATTACCATGAATTTTTTGCTTCTTTTGTTAAGTCACTTAGCCTCTCTGAAACCCAGTTTTCCCATCTTCAAATAATAATTTAAAAATAAACTTTAAAAATGATAACACATTTCTTAAAATAAGAGCCAAATGCACTATTATAAAAATAGTGCATAAAAATAGTACGTTGAAAAAAACTGTAAAGCATTTGAAAGTTATGCTTATTATGTTCTGCCTAACAGAGGCAAGGATATCTACAATATACTGTGAATAGCCTCTATATCATTTATTTTTTTATTTTATTTCTTTTCAGTGTTCCAGAATTCATTGTTTATGCACCACACCCACTGCTCCATGCAATATGTGCCCTCCATAATCATTTATTTTTAAAATTACATTAAATTAAATTTTAAAATTGTATGCTTGAGCATGGTAACTTCTGGAAGGTAGTAAATACACTGAAGAGGAAAGAATTTTTTAAATGTAATAAGGAGAAATTTATAAACATGTAGAAATTTAAAAATAAACTAAATAACCAATGGTCCAAGGAATAAATAACAAGGGATATTAGGAAATACTTTGAGATGAACAAACATGGAAATGCAATCTACCAAAATTTATGGGATGTAACAAAGCAGAACTGAAGGAAACTTGTGGGTGTAAACATCCAGTTTATAAGGGAAAAAAGATCTCATATTAATATTCCAGTGTGCCAACTTAAAAATTTAGTAAGAGAGAACAAACCCCAAAGCCAACAGAAGGAAAAGGAAATAATAAAGACTAGAGAGAAGAGAAATAAAATAAGTAATAGGAAAGCAATAGAGAAATTAATAAAATAAAAAGTTACTTCTTTGACAAGATTGACAAAATTGACAAACCCTTAGACAGACAAAGAAAAAAGAGGGAGGACTCAAATTACTAAATCATGAATGAAAATGAACATATTTCTATCGTCCTTATAGAAGGAAGAAGGGTTATACGGCAGTACAATGAATAATTGTATGTTAACAAATTATATAACCTATATGAAATGAGAAAATTCTCAGGAAATCACCAACTGTAGCCAAAATTGAGTCAAGAAGAAATAGAAAATCTGAATAGAACTATAATGTGCAAAGAGATTGACTTAGTAATCAGAGAAACACACACACACACACAATGAAAAATCCAGGACCAGATGGCTTCGCTGGTAAAATCTACCACACATTTAAAAAATAACTACGATCTATTCTTCATAAACTCTTCCAAAAATTAGTAAAGGAAGGAACTACCTAATTTGTCCTAGGAGGCTAGTCTTACTCTGATACCAAAATTAGGCAAAAATATTGCACACTTTCTCTTATGAATATAGATACAAACATTCTGAACAAAATAATACAGATCAAATCCAGAAACATATAAGGAGCATTATATGCCATGACAAAGTAAGATTTATCTCAGAAATGCAAAGTTAGTTCAACATATAGAAATCAATGTAATATGTCTTATTGATAAAATAAGGGATAAAAAAAACACACAGCAATCTCAATATGCTGAGAAAAGGCATATGGCAAAATCTAACACCTTTACATGATAAAAACATTTAACAAACTAGTAACAAAAGAGGACTTCCTCAACCTGATAAAGGGCATATTTGATGCACAATAACATCATACTTTAATGGTGAGAGAATGAAAGCATTCCTTTATAATTAGGAGCAAAACAAGGAAATTTTCTCTTACCACTCCTGTTCAGTCCTGTACTGGAGGTTCTAGCAAGAGCAAAATGGTAAGAAAATTTTAAAAAATCATCTAAAAATATAAAAAAACAAAAAGCATCTAGATTGAAGAGGAAGAAGTTAAACTATATATAATTGCAAATAAATCTTATATACAGAAAATCCAAAGGAACACACACACACACACAGATGCACACAACACACAAATACAAATTAGAACAAATAAATGGATTCAACAAGATGGCAAGGTACAATATCAATATACGAAGATAAATTGTATTTCTATACAGTAGCAATGAACAATCCAAAAACAAAATTAAGAAAATGATTTCACTTATAGTAGCCTGAAATGGATAAAATATTAGGAATAAATTGGACAAAAATTACAAGTCTTCTACACTGAAAACTACAAACATTATAAAAAGAAGTTAAAGAAGACCTAAAATGAACAGAAAGGTGTCCTATATTCATGGATTGGAATATTTAAGATAATTAAGATGGCAATACTCCCAACTTGATCTGCAGATGTGATGCCGTCCTTATCACAATCCCAGTTGTTATTTTGCAGAAATTGTCAAGTTGATCCTAAATTTCCTATGAAAACTCAAGCAAGCCAAGGTAGTGAAAAAATTTGAAAAGGAAGAGAAAAGGTGGAGGACTCACATTTCCTGATTTTAAAACTTAACACAAAAGGTAATGCAGAGTGTATGATTCTGACATAAAAAAAGAAAGGATGAATACCCAACTTTTGTAGCAACATGGACGGGACTGGAAGTGATTATGCTGAGTGAAATAAGTCAAGCAGAGAGAGTCAAGTATCATATGGTTTCACTTATTTGTGGAGCATAACTAATGACATGGAGGACATTGGGAGATGGAGAGGAGAAGGAAGTTGGGTGAAATTGGAAGGGGAGGCGAACCATGAGAGACTATGGACTCTGAGAAACAACCTGGGGGTTTTGAAGGGGCGGGGGTGGGAGGTTGGGGGAACCAGGTGGTGGGTAATAGGGAGAGCACGTGTTGCATGGAGCACTGGGTGTTGTGCAAAAACAATAAATACTGTTACACTGAAAAAATAAATAAATTAATTAAAAATTAAAAAAATAGATACAAAGATAAATGGAATATATTTGAGTCCAGGAAAAAAAAAAAAAAGAACCGCATACATTTATGGCCACCTACACAATTTAAACAGGGAAAGAATAGTCTTTTCAACAAAAGGTGTTAGGACAACTAGATAATTATACACAGAAGAGTGAAACTGGACATCTAACTCACACCATAAACAAAAATTAAAGACTTACATAGAAAAGCTAATACTATAAAATTCTTAGAAGAGACCACTGGCATAAATCTTTGTGACCTTGAGGGCACGTGCACCCAAATGTTTATAGCAGCAATGTCCACAATAGCCAAACTATGGAAAGAACCTAGATGTCCATCAATACATAAATTGATAAAGAAGACATGGTATATATATACAATGGAATACTATGCAGTCACCAAAAGAAATGAAATCTTGCCATTTGTCATGACGTGAATGGAACTAGAGGGTATTATGCTTAGCAAAATAAGTCAATCGGAGAAAGACAACTATCATATGATCTCCCTGATATGAGGAAGTGGAAGCAACATGGGAGGTCTTCGGGGTAGGAAAAGAATAAATGAAACAAGATGGGATGGGGGGGAGACAAACCATAAGAGACTCAATCTCGCAGAACAAACTGAGGGTTGCTGGGGGGAGGGGTGTCAGGAGAGGGTGGTGGGGTTATGGACATTGGGGAGGGTATGTGTTATGGTGAGTGCTGTGAAGTGTGTAAACCTGGAGATTCACAGACCTGTACCCCTGGGGCTAAAAATACATTATATGTTTATAAAAAAAAAATTTAAAAAAAAATCTTTGTGACCTTGAGTTGAGCATGGTTTCTTAGCTTTGACCCCACTGACTGAAGGAAACCAGAATGTTACCCTGAAATATCTTTGACATAAAAATTATTTTGACTTCAGCCAATTAAGAGGCAGCCAATGCAGGAAAAGCTTTTCTGCTTAAGGGCAGGATATAAATTCTCCTTTTACTGGAGACAGACTCTTACCAGCCCAGAGAAGAAACTAGTGGACTCTGCAAACAAAACTCACTCCACTAGTTTTCCTTCCAGATATTTTCCTTCAGTTTGTTTCCTGCCTTTGGAAGCCTAAACTACTTTCTTTTGTCCAGTCATTTTTCTACAAACTTACTGTTCTTTGTTCTAGATGTTATATAAGCCAAAATTCTAAACCACTGCTTTGAGTTACTCTTTGTTTTAGGTTTCTCGTGTGCTGTGCACTGCCCATGTTAATAAGCTGTTTTTTGTTAATCTGTCTCCTGTTAGTGTCCCAGATGAAAACCTGAAATGGGTAGAAGTAAAGTTTTGCCTTCTCTACATGAAAGAAAAAATATAGATATACTTTGCTTCATCAGAATTAGAGATTATAGTGTTTCAAAAGTTACCATCAAGAAAATGGGAAGACAACCTACAGAGTGGGAGAAAATACTTGCAAAATATCTGTCCAATAAGGCTCTTGTCTACAAAATATATTTAAAAAAATACTTACAACCCAATGATAAAAGACAACCCAATTTTTAAAAAATGGAAAGAATTAAATAGACAGTTTTCCAAAGAAGATATACAATTGTCAGCAAGCACATGAGAAGATGCTTGGTAGCATTCGTCATTAGGGAAATGTAAGTCAAAACCACAATGATACCACTTCATGCCCACTAGAATGGCTATGATTAAACAGATAGATAGCAACATGTAGGGATTGGAAAGTGGACCATTAATATCCTCTGACTTTTCTGGTGGGAATGTAAAATAGTGCAGCTGTTTGGGAAATCAGTTCCTCAAAAAGTTAAACACAGGGTTACCATGTGCCTCAGCAATTCCACATTAAGATACATATCACAAAAGAAAGGAAAGGACATGGCCACATAAAAATTTGTATAAGAATCTTCATAGCAGCATTTTTTGTAACAACTGAAAAGTAGAAACAACTAAAATGTCCATCAACTAAAAAATAAACAAAATATGGTACATCCAAACCATGAAATACTATTCACTCATAAAAATAAATGAACTACAGATAAATGCTAGAGCATGGATGAACCTAAGAACATTCTGCTAAGTGAAAGTCGGATACAAAAGATCATATACAATATGACCCTATTTATGTAGTTTTTTTACATGAAATTTCTAAAATAGGCAGAGGGACAGAGAGTAGGTTAGTGCCCTGGAAGTAGGGAGAGGAGGAAATGGGAAGTGATTAGTAACAGATACAGGGTTTCTTTTTGGAGTGACGAAAATGTTCCAGAATTAGATAGTGTGATGGTTGCATAATCTTGTTGATATACTGAAAATCACTGCGTTGTCCACTCCTGAAGAGTGATTATGATGGCATATGAATTATATACATGAAAGAAAAATGACTGCAAATGATCATTACTCACCTTCACTTTTAAGTGTTGCCATTAACGAAGAATGTGTTGGCTGCAAAGATGTACTTGAGACTTTCTTACTGGTTGTTCCTAGTTTGATAAGATAGATGACATTATTATTAATCACAATTTCATCTCACCTGCCAAAGAATAAATGTCAGTCAAATCTGGAGGTAAACTAGAGTCTCTCTACAGAGGTACTGTCAGCTTTTGTCAATCTTTAATTTTTTCATTTCCTATCTCCTTTTGTGCAAAGTAAGGAACATAAGGACTGAATGCTTGGGTGACCCAAGGAAAACACACACACACACACACACATACACACACACATTTTTTTCTATGATAGGCCCCCAAAGCAAATTTTCACTGCAAATTGTTACTTGGGTATCTTTGAACATGCAAAAAATATATATTGCAAAACCACATGATTTAAAATTATTTTTCCCAAGAGAAAAATAACCTGGTCAATATGACCTCCCTCCCCCCAGAATTACACTTCATTTTGTTGATTTGATTATGACCCTGCAACTTCCAAAATTACATAAATTATAAAGGAACTTGCAAATTCTTGTAATTAGATAATTTGTTCATTTATGAACCGTACACTGAGTTCCCAGTCTGTGCAAGACCCTTTTCTAGACTCTTGAGGGCAGTGTAAACTCTTGGTCATCTTTGTAATCTGAGTAGTATCAAGGCACTCCTGGCATATGGTAGGCACGTAGTAAATGTTGTTTTCGATAAGCAGGGACTCATGTAGAACTTGGGAACCAAGAAAAGACAAAGATTTGCTTTATGTAGTGAATACAACTTACAGATATGATAGCCACACTAGTCAACATTCCCTTCTTAAAACATTTTAGGATATCCTTTTGTGATTAGGGCATAGGTTCTATTTTTATTGTGTGACATATATAAAATCCTGGTTCTTAAAGGTATGCATGTATTAGGAGAGAAACAATTCGGCTCTGCACAGTTTAATGCTTTAAAACCCATCCAGAAAAAGTTTTCAAAGGTAATCTGGCTGGATCTGTATAACAGAAGAAACTAAGGAATCACAAGGAAGTTAAGATCTTTAAAGGGTCACTGGGGACAAATGCCTCCAAGCGGATGGTGGAGGTGTTCTCTTCTGCTCCTCTCTCCTCACTTCTTATTAGAGGAGATAGGTTATTATAGAAATGGAAAGTGGCCATAACATGTAGATACTAGGAATTATAATATATGGAGAGTGCTGAAGCACTTAAGACATTCTCAAAGTCTTCTCTACCCAATATGGGGTTATATTTTAAAAGAAAAAAACAACAAAGGACACATTATTCCTAAAAACTAGATTTGAGGGGCGCCTGGGTGGCTCAGTGGGTTAAAGCCTCTGCCTTCAGCTCAGGTCCTGACTTCAGGGTCCTGGGATCGAGCCCCGCATCGAGCTCTCTGCTCAAGCAGGGAGCCTGCTTCCTCCTCTCTCTCTCTCTGCCTACCTCTCTGTCTACTTGTGATCTCTGTCTGTCAAATAAATAAATAAAAATCTTAAAAAAAAAAAAACTATATTTGAGATTTTTACATTGCCCAATCACAGGGATGCCATCTTTCTTTCTTTATTTCTGAGAGAGAGAGAGAGAGAGAGAGAGAGAGTGGGAGCACACAAGCTGGGAGAAAGGCAGAGGGAAAGGGAGAGAGAGAATTCCAATCCCACTCTCCATGCTCAGTGCAGAGCTCAACATTGGCTCAATAGCATGACTCTGAGATCATGACCTGAGCCCAAATCAAGAGTTAGATGCTTTACTGGTTGATCCACCCAGGCGTTCCCAGAATGCTATCTTAAGGTGAAGATGTAATGATATAAATCAACTGTCCTTTCCAGCCAGCTGTGGTGAATTTGTTTTCACTTCAGCATGACTCTTGGCATTCTTGGTACCAAGAACAGGCTAAATTGAATTTTTATAATTACCTTGTTTCATATGTTTCACTGGGATATGTCTCCTATTTCACTTGAAATTTCAAGAATAGTAATGATTATAGGAAATAATTAGGTTGCATATAACAATAATCATGAATATAAATAGAAAAAGTATCAAGTGTGTGCAGTTCTTGAGTTTCTGAAGCCCTTGACCCTTTCCTTTTATAGCTATCCTGACTTCATGTTTGACAGAGGAAAGATAGGTAACAAAATTGAGCTTTGGCCTGAGCATTCAGCCCAAATCTATTTGGCTTCAATTTCCGTCTTGGTCTTTGGAAAACTGAAGAACTGAATGGCTATCCATTTCTGGAGTTCCTGAACTTGTGTGTGAACAGTGATCCTGTAATCATGACCATGATCATTGTATCTAATCAATGTTACTCTATCTATAACAGAAACAGAACACAATTATTTAAGATTTATATTTAATGTATGAATATTCACTTTCCAATATGGATAAGTATTCCACATGTAACTTATAATAAAATTCTTATGTGCTAAATATGTTGAAATTCTGAGGTATAAATGCATCCTTATTAGTGCAAAAGTAAAATGTCATACTAATTAACGAGGATTGTGATTTCTGTTAATTTTATGTGCAAACAATGATTAAGAACTTATTCTAGTTAAAAAAAGAAATAGATTGAATTTAATATGAACAATAAGAGAATACTATAGCCATATGTACTTAGGGATATTATATAATCTTGTTTATAAAATATTATAGATGTTTATGGATGTTTATAAAAGATTAAGATATTTATAGAAGATTAAGTCATTAAAATATCATAATTGTACTCTGTTAAATTTTTAGTAAACTATCATCCATAACATTTTCCAAAATGATCTCTTGGACCTTTGTTTATTCCATTTAGGACATCAGGGTTTCAAGAAATTGCCCAATTTATAAACATTTTATATCTTATGAGTATAAACTAAAAGCAAAAAGCCAACTCTCAAACTTACTAAGGTATATAAAGACAGTGAAAAAAAGAAGAAAGATATGGAGAAAAATGTGGTACTCAAACCTATTTTCTCACTAATATGAGAAAATTTACAAGACTGCCTTTTAAAACTCCCTTCTTTGCAGTTTTATCTTTGTCAGTTTCCAAAGACGAAGTCCATTGTAAACATCACCATGACTGGCACCCTATATGGAAGAGATGGCCAAAAACACTGGGCTCCTTCCTCTATTGACCTCAGCAGACACTGAATATCTATTTAGTATCAGAAATGCAAAATATCAGGGCTGACAAATTAATTCAGCTAATTCAAAAAAGTTTGATTATTAAATGGCTTAAAAATCAAGCTGAATAATAATTATGTTTTAAGAATGATATTTCAGGTTATTTTTCTCTCTGAGAATTTTATCTCATGGGGCACCTGAGTGGCTCCATTGGTTAGGCATCTGCCTTCGGCTCAGGTCATGATCCCAGAGTCCTTCATTGGTCTCTCTACTCATTGGGGTGTCTGCTTCTGCCTCCTGTTCTGCCTGCTTGTGTTTTTTCTCTCTCTCACTCTCTGTCAAATAAATAAAATCTTTAAAAATAAAATAAAATATTTATTAAAAAAAGAATTTAATCTCATGATGATGACATTCAGTGTCTGCCAAGTGTTGCTATTAACTCTGGCCACTTGGCCTTTGAACAGAATGGGCAGAGCACTTGGTACATAGCTAGGAAGAGATCAGGTCCCTTCTCTCTTATTGGGTAAGCCTCTGAAAGCGAAACCTACTCCAAGCAAAGTGTCAGTCACTTCTGCCACTGTTGCTACATTGCTACATGAGAAGAGTTCTCATCTCAGTAGCACATTTTCCACTTTACTGATGACGGAATTTCTGCCATTGTCAAGAGAAAGAAAATTTACGTGCTTTAGATAGACCTAAGCACTATTAAATCAAGTATCTTTTGACTTTAAAATAAGAACATCTGGTTGGAAAGCCTTAAAAGAAAAATAAAGATGTTTTTCATGTTTTGTTTGTTTGTTTTGTTTTGTTTTTGTTTTTGTTTTTGTTTTTTGCAAATACTTTTATTTTGTCTAATGACCATGATGTCTGGGACACCAGTGTGGCTCAGTCAGTAAAGTTTCCAACTCTTGATTTTGGCTCAGGTCATGATTTCAGGGTCATGAGATCTAGCCCTGCATAGAGTTCAGTAGGGAGTCTGCTGGAATTTCTCTCCCTCTCCTTCTGCCCCTCCTGCTGCCCTCTCTTTCTCTCAAATAAATAAATAAATAAATATTTTTAAAAAATCACTTGACAACCAAACAAAATGGAGAAAGAGAAAAAGGAAAAGGAAGGAAGGAAGGGAACAACGGAGGGAGGGAGGAGAAAGAAAATGAAAAATAAAGCAAATATGGTAAAATTTTGATAATTTTGATTCTGGGAGATGGGCATATGGGGATTAATTACAGTGCTCTATTGTGAGTACATCTGGACATTTTTTAATAAAAAGTAAAGCTTCACTGGCTTACAATTTGTATAATTGAATGTGAGTAGTTTAAAACTCATCTGGGAGAACTTTTGAAGAACACAGACTGGAGATTATTAGTTTTTGTTAACTGATTTATATAAGACAGTGAAGTGCCCGGAAAAGAAATTTAGAGAAGCTATGCGTGTGTGTATGTGTGTACGTTCTCTGATTTCAAGTGTTTTCCGAAGAGACTTGTTTCAGATAAGGGGCTTCAGTGACCCACTTTAGGAACCACCAGTGGTAAAGTTGTTAGGGTTATCTCCTCAGTTTATATGAGTAGGTAGAGAGTTTCCCGTCCAAGCTGGGCAGGTAAGATGAATTCCCAGTATCAGAAATGACAATTCTGCCTGAATTCCTTCTCTGAAGCTTCCATCTCTCCCTCCCATGGTCACATAGCATAATAATTAGGGTGTGTGTTAATTTGACATTGTTATTCACCACAGGTCACTATGGTCAGGGATAGTAATCATCTCACTGAGAATGCATAAGTTCCAAGGATTAATATAGAAATTGCAAAACTTCAACCCTTTGAGTCAGCATGCAATATCAGTACCTACCTTCTCTTTATTGGTTCTTTTGGGGTGATGTTTTTTATTACAAAAGTAACATGCTTTTACCAGATTAATGCAATTTTATGCCAGGAACACCACTGGCAACTCACAGAGAGAGTGAAAGAGAGAGAGAGAGAGAGGAGAGCCGCAAATGCTTATACTTGGTAAAAGTAGGAGCACGCCTCTCTGCTTCAACCCTGAAATCATAGGGTTGAAATCATTTTTAAAAATAAAGGGCAGACAATCTCCCCTTTGCTATCCTGCCTGCTTGCTCCCTTACAGTATATTCAGTAAACTTCTATCTTATAAAATACAATATAATACAATACAATACAATAAAGAAAAGAAAATATACAGTGCAGGAGTTGGCTGGAGGCTCCATTGTCCTTGACTTTTTTTTGACTGTGTCATTTGAAATTTCCCTTGGTTGGTGATATTGGTCCTACCACATTCTGGGAACAAAATCCCCTGTGCGACCCTCTTTGTGTAAAGCTTTCTCCAGTTTGGTACAGGAATTCTAGGGGAATTGGTTTGGTTTCATCTTAGAATTGCACATTTTGGAAATAACAGACTATATTCATCAGACCCTTTTTCTTTGAGGATCACCACCCCAGTTAAGTCTCATGAACCAGCCCTCATCGGTTCTCAACATTTTATTTGAACTTGGTCTTAGAATAAAAATTAAACAGGGAGTAAGTGGAGAGGAGAGGAAGAGAGCAGGAGGAATTCCAGCTATCTCCTCGTTAGGGTATATGATTTTCAGGTCTTCTTGTGACTTTAGCATTCTAACCAGAGTTCCTGCCCATAAGCAATAAATAAGCAATTCTATATTTCTCTCTCCATTGATTATAGAACCTGAATGATATGCCTCATTTTATGTGTGTTGCAGGATGGACAAGGCAGTATGCATTGGATTGATAACCTCTTGGGTTTTTAATTAAATGACCCCAATGGCTCATTTTACTTTTCATGAATGGTAAGAATACCTAGAACCATAAAACATGATGCTGTTGCCACTCAGTCCAGTAATAACAATGATGACATTGCTACCGAACCTTACAAATTAGTTCATTATCAGCCCAATATAACTAACAAGATCCGTGTGTTATTAATATGGTTTCACCCTGTTAATGGTGGTATTTAAGTGGACAATTGGAATATTTAAAAACATATTTTTATGACTAAGGAAATGGGGATTTTTTTTTATTCTCTAAAAATAAACTTTATGTATGTAACATTCACAATAGGATTATTCTCAAACAGGAGATGATCCAGAGGGATATCATCAAAGAAGCCTACTGTGATCTCAGGGTTCTGTATGCAAACCAAAATAACACGTAAGTTTCAAAATAGTGAAATAGCACAGACCTTCATAACAATAGATGTAAGATCTCAAATTATTTTTCGGTGATTAGATTATATAGATGCTACTAATTTTATCTGTTAAAGTTAGAGTAAATTTCACTAAGAGTTAATCCTACCTATAGATGTTTTAGTTGTTGATTCCATAACAGTATTTGACATTGTGGTTGTTGCTAGTACAGATGCATTTGCTGAAGGAACCATTGTTGATGATAATCCTTGAGGATTATTTCCAACATCTGCAAAAGGGAAACTGTGTTAAAGTAGCTGCTTTAAAGTTTACATTTATTTTGCCAAATACAGACGAGTACATTTAAGCAAAGCCAACTGTATGTGTACTCCTGCTAAGCCAGTAAGTAAGGCATGGATTTGAAATTAATTTTCTAATTGTAATGAGTTGAGCCTTCAGTTCGCTATTCATTTACGAACTCTATCTGCTTCTCACCAACAGCATGAATTTTCAAGATAGCCATCAGGAACAGTCCATAGCTCTGAAACAAAATTATAGCTGACAAAACTAGTGAGAAATACAAGTACAAATTTCAAATTTAACAATATTTTTAAGCCAACCTAACATTGTCAGATGAAATAATTAAATGGATGTTCTCTGGATTTAGTTTCACTAAATATTTTCATAGCACATTGAAATTATTAAGCAGGAAAATTTCAGTATTAGTACATCTTTTCCTGATATAAAGTATTTCTCCCTCCTTTTTCTTTCTACGAATATGCCAAAGGAAGACAATAAATCTTATTTTTTAATTTTTTTAAGACATTCAATAAATTTTAAAGAAATTCAACATTGCAACATGCCTAAATTTTTGACAATGGAACCACCATAAATATGCATTTTCAAATAATTTAGTTCTCTAAATTGTAACAATCAAAGGCACCAAAATGAAGATGATACATTGTTTTGTTGTTATATGTTTATTTTTGATAATACTTCTTTGAAATATTTACTAATAATTCTTAAAACTCATCTTAAAATACTATTTTTTTCAAAGTGAAGTATATGGGACTTAATTCTCAGTGATTTATGGAAATAATCCTTTTAATTCTGTGTTTGTTGGTCCTTTTAATTCTGTTGTATCAGAGATCAGAAAATAACAAACAAACATGTACGAAGGACTTGGACAATGTATTCATGCCCATGGAAGGCACTGTGTTCATGTTGTTTCTTCGTCCATAGAGAATATATATAGTATAGCACGTTAGTTAAGAGGATGGACTTTAAGATCAAGACTTTGTCTTGATCCAAGTCAAACTGGATATGTCGTTAGAGTAAATACATGTCATTAGTATAACTTCTCAAATTTAAAATTTTATCCAACATTTTCCTGTTTGAATCTGGAAAAAAACAATATTCTTGCACATCAGGGAAAAGCAATATTTCAGATGTGAGGAGACAGAGCATACTTCCTGTTTCATTTTATAGACTGTGGTGCTTGGACATGCTAGCACTTAGCACTGACTTTGTTTATAGGCAGTGTAGGGAAATGGTTTGATGTATTCAACACATATGGATGTGTTCAGCACATTCAGGAATGACAGAGTGCCTTTTCACAGGCTTTACAGAAATCAAGTCAAAAGGTTTTTTTCACTTCTGGATACACTTCACGCCCTTGCTCTCACCACTACCCCCCAATTCCCCCAGCAGGGAGACGGAACACAGCAAGCATGCATGACGTTATCTTTTCTGTATTAGTCATTTTTTTCTCGCTATCTTTCTTTGCATCCCAGAGTTTGTGATGTAACACTGATTTCTCAGTTTAAACTGAAGTTGAAGAAAGTTATTCAAAGAAGCACATACCACTTTGACTGGAAAATTCACCTATAAATAACTTAAATGGTCCCTATCTGCTGACTTGTTACATAGTAACAACCTCAATTTCTGGGTATAATTAATATCTTCAAAGACTTTTTTCTTATTTCTTTCTTCCTTTCGTTCCTTCTGCCCTTCCTTTTTTCCTTTTTCTCTTCCACAAACACTTACTGGGCAACTAATGTGAAAGTCAAAATTAGATCTAGTGAAAGACTCTGTGTCGTACTACATGGTGTCACCTGTGAGTATCTCTCAGTCTGGTAAGGAACACAATGCCTATACACAATAAATAACAAAGTTATCTGTGTGGGGCAGGTGGATCACTGTTTTTCAAACTGCAGTTTATGGTACAAGTAAAGAGTAATTAAGATCTAGTTAGTAGACTGCAGTCAGAACTTTGGCCAAATGAAAGAGAAAGGAAACAGAGGGATACTGCAAATAATGAGGGTAAGTATTGTTTCATGAAGTTCACATGCACGTGTATGTGTATATGTGTATTTGAGTAAAACATGCGTCTATGCAAAATACGTTTCCTATTGTGATTCTGGCTAAAAATTTTACTGGATAAAAAATTGGGCAAGAGTTTACAAGATAAAGGATGACCACCCTGCTGGCATGAGCAGGACTCCTTTCTGAAGAGTGGACTTAGGAGCTAGAGTTTGAAGAGTAAGGAGCACGTCCACATGGCTAGAGGAAGAGGCATGGTCAAAGGTCTGGAGGGGAAGTGAGAGAATTGAAAACAGTTGTGTTTGGCTGGATTGCTCTAAGCTATGAAAGTACATAGAAGGCCTTGTCTGGCACAATACTGGAGGCTAGATGATAAAGGACCTTGAACACCAAACCAGGGACTTGGGACTTTATTAACAAGTCAGTGGAGAGCCCTGGAGAGTTACCAAATAGAAATTCTACTGTAGGAAAATTGATGGGGAAGCCAGTGCAGCGGAATAAGAGGACACCAGCTGAACTGAACAGCTAGTCCCCATTTTTATGTTTACCGATGTCTCTGGCCTCTTGAAGTCATCACATGAGATTGGTGAGTTTACATCTATAAAGTGATTTGTGGCCAACTACAAGTAGGCACATTTTTAATTAAAAAAAAATTTTTTTAGGGATGCCCAGGTGTCTCAGTTGTTAAGCATCTGCCTTAGTATCAGGTCATGATCCCAGGCTCCTGGGTTTGAGCCTTGCATCGGGCTCCTGCTCAGCGGGAAGCCTGCTTCTCGCTCTCCCACTCCCTCTGCTTCTGTTCCTTCTCTCGATGGGTTTCTCTCTGTCAAGTAAGTAAACAAAATCTAAAAAAAATTTTTTTTTAATTTAAAAATTTAAAAATTAAAAAAAATTTTTTTAAAGATTTTATGTATGTATTTGAGAGAGAGAGAAAATGTGAGCAAGAGGGAGGAGCAGAGGAAAAGAGAGAAACAGACTTCCCAGTGAGCAGGGAGTCCAATGCAGGGCTCAATCCTAGGACCCTGAGATCATGACGTGAGCTAAAGGCAGACGGTTAATCAACTGAGCTACCCAGGTGAAGCAGGCACATTTTTAACGGCTGGTGAGGTAAGATTGAGATGTACTGCAAGGCTTGTCCTCACCAGACTGCTACACGTTTGGTCACTGATTTCCCTGAGTAAAATCTTAATCCAGTAGTGCTCATTAATGTCTCCATTAATAGTTCTTCAGATTGTCCATCAGAGAGAATGCCCTCCTTTGGCAAGGACTGACAAACCATCCCTGAAAATACTGAGTGTGTGCCAGGTCCATGTAAACATTTTCTGTGAATTAGCTCCTTTAATTCTAAGAAGAAACCATCTTGCCCATACTCATATGATTCATCATTGTACAGATGAAGACACTGGGGCTCAAAAAAGATAAAGCAACTTGCCCACATTATGCAGTGGGAAGTAACACAGCTGGAATTTTAATCCAGGCCCCTTGGAATCCAGAGAAGATACTCTTAACTACCACAGATTTTGCTATGGGAAATTGGTTCCATGCAAAGCCACATTCTCCTGCCCTGCCTGCTCTCTGCCTTTGACGGGGTATGATATTAAAGGGGTAGAAGTGACTAGATACACTGATGTTTTGTCCTCATGTACATAGGATGAGGAAACAGACAAAATACCTCACTGTTTTTTTTTTCTTGAAACATACTATCATTTTGTCATAGTCATTACATATATACACATATAAAATGTGTCCATCCATAAACGTCGATAAAATGTTTAGACTTAGATCTCTGAAGGCAATTTCCAATCTATTACAACTATCCGTGTTTGAAAAATAAAAATAAGAGATTTACTCAGTTGGGAAATTCTAGAAATAGTAACATTCTCTTACTCTACAGTGGGAAAGAATTATTCTAACTACCGCTGTTGAAGGTTTTATTGACTGTGATGCACGTAATCATTGGTTATGTTTTTACAGCATTTTCTATAAATTTCTTTGAGGTCTGGTTTGATCTCTTAATAAACTATTGAGGAAGGTGGTTTATTCTGAAATATTTTCTCATTACAAGACATTATGAGGTAGCATTTCACTTTCCTTTTTCTCCAAAGTAGTTAGAGCTAGATTTAACAAGGAGACCTGTGTTTCACATCTTTGTTTATGCCCAGCCAGATAGTGCTGCTCCTCGGATGTTGTAAGAGAAACAGATGGCATTTTGTCCTGATTCCACCCTATACCCAGACACCAGCTGAGAGAGCACAAGAGATACTATGACACTTAGTTTCCTATGCTTTGAAAGGATGAAGCAAGATTGGGATTTAAAAAAAAAATAACTACTTTAATTACGGAAATCACGAGAACTTTGAAAATTCAGCATATGGCTGAAAAACCAACTATCATATTTTTTCCTCTCAAATGATTAGGTCATCTACTCCAATTTTCTTGAGATGTTTTGTAATTACATTTCTAAGTAACTCCCAAGTGGTCTCTAGAAGTTAGAGTTTCATCCATCCTCATAATGAGAAGCTAGCTCTCTAGTTATCTTTTCCCCTACCAAGTCTACATTTAAGGTCTCCTAGACAACCACTATGAGAGAGAATAGCTCTTGGTTTCTCTAGATCAACACAAACACTGAATGACAGTAACTTAGAATCATAAAACTTGAGACCCGAAAAGAACTGTAAAAAATATCCCACTGTAACAGAATCCCAACATTTTATAACTTAGAAAATGTATGAGTTTAAGTTAGTTTCAAAAGATCATAATACAAATTACTAAAAAAGGTATTTAATTCCTAAATGAATACTCTGTATTATGTAATGTAGAAAAATCTTTTTTCCCCCCAATTCTTTCTGGGCATGTGGAATACACTTCTGACAGAAGCAATGCTTATGTTTTCCTTTGAACTATAGGAATAAATATTTACTTTGTGAGTTTTAAACATAGACAAAATCTTAGAAGAAATTTTAAGCTCTCTAAGGAAATAAAGGAGTGATTTCTTTAGAAATATATAGAGTATATAGAAAAGGTTAATTACCAAATGGTCTTATAAAGTGCCATTAGTAGGTAATAATTTCATAACCTAGAGGAACTAATCTGTGGAATTAAAGACAAAGTAAGTAATTTTGCATTTTAATATCTTATTTTTTTAATTTTTTTTTCAGTGTTCCAAAATTTATTGTTTAGGCACCACACCCAGTGCTCCATGCAATATGTGCCCTCCTTAATACCCACCACCAGGTTCACCCCTTCACTTACCCCAGAACCCTCAGTTTGTTTCTCAGGGTCCACAGTCTCTCATGGTTTGTCTACCCCTCCGATTTCCCCAACTCACTTCTCTTCTCCATCTCTCAATGTCTTCCATGTTATTCCTTATGCTCCACAAGTAAGTGAAACCATATGATACTTGACTCTCTCTGTTTGACTTATTTCACTCACCATAATCTCTTCCAGTCCCATCCGTGTTGATATAAATGTTGGGTATTCATCCTTTCTGATGGAGGCATAATACTCCATTGTATATCTTCTTTATCCATTCGTCTGTTGGAGGGCATCCTGGCTCTTTCCACAGTTTGGTGACTGTGGCCATTGCTGCTATGAACACTGGGGTACAAATGGCCCTTCTTTTCACTACATCTGTACCTTTGGGGTAAATACCCACTAGTGCAATTGCAGGGTCATAAGGTAGATCTATTTTTAATTTCTTAAGGAATCTCCACGCTGTTTTCCAAAGTGGCTTCACCAACTTCCATTCCCACCAACAGTGTAAGAGGGTTCCCCTTTCTCCACATCCTCTCCAACACTTGTTGTTTCCTGTCTTGTTAATTTTGGCCATTCTAACTGGTGTAAGGTGGTATCTCCATGTGGTTTTGATTTGAATCTCCTTGATGGCTAGTGATCATGAACATCCTTTCATGTGTCTGATAGCCATTTGTATGTCTTCATTAGAGAAGTGTCTGTTCATGTCTTCTGCACATTTTTTTGATGTGATTATCTGTTTTGTGTGTGCTGAATTTGGGGAGTTCTTTATAAACCTCGGATATCAGCCCTCTGTCTGTAGTGTCATTTGCAAATATCTTCTCCCATTCTCTGTGTTGCCTCTTTGTTTTGTTGACTGTTTCCTTTGCCGTGCAGAAGCTTTTGATCTTGATTCATTTTCACTTTTGTTTCCTCTGCCTTTGAAGACATATCTTGAAAAAATTTGCGTGGCCATTGTAGAAGAGGTTACTGCCTGTGTTCTCCTCTGGAATTTTGATAGATTCTTGCCTCACATTAAGGTCTTTTATCCATTTCGGGTTTATCTTTGTGTATGGTGTAAGAGAATGGTCGAGTTTCATTCTTCTACACATAGCTATTCAATTTTCCCAGCACCATTTGTTGAAGAGACTTTTTTCCACTGGATGTTTTTTCCTGCTTTGTCGAAGATTAGTTGACCATAGAGTTGTGGGTCCATATCTGGGCTCTCTACTCTGTTACACTGGTTCTATGTGTCTGTTTTTGTGCCAGTACCATGCTGTCTTGGTGATCACAGCTTTTATTATTCCCACTAATTCATGTTGTCTCCATACAGGCCACCTTTTATACATTTCCACTTCCTCAAGCTTTTAAAAACTTTATATAGATTTTATATTGAAATAAAATAACTATCAATTGTTCGGTTATCACTTGGGGATGCTTATCCCCTATACATCACAGTTTGTAACGAACATAGATTCACATCTTAAATTTGGATGTGATAGTAATGCATAATTGGGGTGTTATCAATGGTGAGAGGGCTTTTTTTTACAGTAATTTGTCAGTAGTTGCTGGTATAATAATCTTGTTTGACTGATACCCTATTATCTTCTTTGTTAATAAATAACTTTTAGTGGAGTTTAAATTGAAAATTTCAATTTTTCCTCACTGATCAGAAAATATATATATTAAAATATATTGAAAATATATAAAAATATACTGCAAATGATATAAAAATAAAATATATTTATATATTAATTTAATGAAAGAGACAAACGCATAAATAAATATAATACAGTACTACTTGCTATATTCCCATCAAAACAGCACCTTCACGAAAGAGAAGACACTAACTCCAACTCCTTTTGATTATCAGTATCTCATCAGCGAGGCTTCTCTTCTATCACAGCAAAATTCACTTTGGTTTATTGCCAACCAAATTAAATACAGTTAATTTTTTATCAATTAAAATAAAATAACAATTATTATGTGATGATGTGTCTTTTTCCCAGAGGAACTTAAAGTTTATGTTGATACTCAAGCTATGCATATGTGAAACAACCGTAAGATTATGCTAATGGAGCATATGAATTGGTGCTCATTATTACTAGGCATAGCTGGCTCTGTACAATGTTAAGTGAAGTCAAAGTAAGGTGATGTGTCAGGAATAATCAGAATTACTTTCTTGGGAGAAGAGATTTCAAGAATAATTAGATAATTGAACACATCAAGGGAAAATTTTTTTTCATGGAAGAAAAGAAAGAAAGGATATTGAAAAAGAAGAAAGTCAACACTGCTAAGTAAAACAGAGGCCATATAATATGAGGCCTTGAAAGGGAACATTCTTTTGGGAGAGGAAAATTGGAAAATCCCATTTTCAATGAAAATGTACCCTCCATAATACCCACCACCAGGCTCACCTGCCCATGCCCACCCAAACCCTCAGTTTGTTTCTCAGAGTCCACAGTCTCTAATGGTTTTTCTCCTCCTCTGATTTTCCCCAACTCACTTCTCTTCTCCATTTCCCAATGGAGATGCTAGAGATAGAGGAAGATCTTGAAAAAAAGGTTTTAAATTGGAAGTATATTTTCAATTAAGACTCACAAAATACTGTAGCAAACACCCAAGTTTTTTTTTTTTTTTTCCAAACAGCCAAGTTTTGAAAATGCTTATTACATTGCCTAGGTAGAATGAATTAAGGAGATAAGAAGAAAATCTCATCTCTTACAGTGAGGAAAATATTCAGATAAGAGGGAGAAAGCTGTGCCCGAAAGAGGAATCTCCTCAGGTTGCCAGCCATCTGTGAGATGGGGAGGGAGAGCCAAACCTGGCAGGCTCCAAGCGGGTGGACAGGTTTCTCAGCCACCTGGCCCCTCTGCGGAGAACAGGAAGGCAGCATCGCATTGGTGAGTTTCTTAAACAGAAAACAACAATATCTACAAAATGGACCTGAGAACTCAAGATATTTTGGCTCACGAGTGGATGGAAGTGTACAAGGCAAATTTCCTTTACTCACCCAGATGTCAGGCTGGAAACGACAGGGCAGTGCATTTATTTGCCTTCACAAAAATAACTGTGATTTTTTAAAAAAATCATCCATAATAATGAGATATTTTAGATTGTGGACTCCATTATAAGCGAACTTTGGGTTTTAAGAGTTTCAACTTTTCGAGGCATAAAAAGAAAAAGGTTGTATTTAATATTTATTGGGGTGGGAGTAGGAGGGAAAAGGAACAACTTGGCCATACTCTCAGACTTTTAGACAGTCGTCGCACTGCCCCTCTCTCTGGTCTATAAACAGGCCAGAGAGAACCTGTGGTTTCGCAGCTCAAAAAAAAACATCTTCCAAGGAAACAAGATGCTTAGGCTTCACGCATTCTTGTAGGCACCAGCAGACTTCACAAGCAAGTCCCCGGGGCCCATCTCATGACTTCAGGAAGAGGATGAATTTGGGGGGGCCCTTTCAGTCCCGAGAGGAACCTCACTGCCTTGTCCCTTCTCTGGGCTCCAGGGAGGTGCAGTGATAATAAAGGAGAGCATTCTCTGTTCTCTCTCTAATGGCACCTCCAACTTTCCTCTGAATGTAGAATGTAGTCACTTGAGATCTTGGGTCTTAAGTATAGGCTCTCCTGAGAGTTTTTTCTCAGAAGGGAAGGTCTCACTAGACACTGTTGACCAGCAGATCACGTTCATTTAGAATTTTAACTTATACCCATGAAATGACATGACAGGAGATGGAAGCAAGACCCAAACCTGGCAATTCTGACATTAGCTGACGGTGTAATGTGCTGTGAGCCACTCTACCTCTCTGCGTCTCAGTTTCCTCTCTATAAAAAGTATCTGTTGAACAACTTCACTTCATCAATAAAATTGTATTGCCTCTAAGATGAAGTTGCTATGTAAATATCCATTATGGCAAATCATTAAGTGTAAGTTGCATTTCTATATACCTAGTGGAAACTTGTATTTTAGCAGTCATACACAATGGCTTTATGGAGTCATCAACTTGCTACCAGGAAGAAATCTGAGCCCAAAAGGGAATTCTGTATTTCAAGAGGCAACAGTGACTACATTCATTTGTAGTCTGATAATGTTACCTGGACTAAATGTAGTCCCCTTTAGGGTGTTGATCTACCCAGAGCTAGAGGGAAATGTGAAAGACAAACTTTCAAATAGGTGTTGGGAATATTTTGTTACGGGATTTTCTTTTCAACATAGAAGAGCAAGCATAAGAAGAAATATTTTGTATAGGTGAATTAATTCCTACATGAATGAATAGAGCCCATAGCAAATAAGGTAGTCAACTCCCTCTCACCAATGTGTGTGTGTGTGTGTGTGAGAGAGAGAGAGCACACACGCCACACGCTCATGTCTATATTTGATTAGTGACAACTGTATTTCCAAAAATTGTTTGCAGAATTGCATTTGAAGCCAGAAAACAGTATTTAGCTAAATTTTAGATATCTTATTAATAATTTCATCTACTTTATTTTTTTCTTCTCTAAATGTAAAGAAAAACTCTCTGGTTGATTTAAAATGCTGTTTAGTTTGTTATCAGCTGAGAATCTATGCTTTTAGTTATAAAGAAGTAAAATAAAATAATAAAAGAGTTATTTCTCTTTTATGAAAAGTCAATCTTTTCTTGCTCTGAGGAGAGTTGCTTGAAGGTACAAAGCAACTTTAAAATATGCTTTTTGAAGATTTTTTTTATTTATTTCAGAGAGAGAAGGAGAGAGGGAGAGCAAGTGCAAGCATGAGCCTGGGAAGAGGGGCAGAGGGAGAAGCTGGCTTCCCGCTGAGCAGGGAGCCCGACGGGAGACTCAATCCCAGGACTCTGGAATCATGAACTTGAGCTGAAGGCAGACACTTAGCCAACCAACTAAACCACCCAGGCGCCCCAGGACCAAAAAAAAAAAAAAAAAAAAACCCAAACCAAAACAAAAAACCCAAAACAAAAAAACAACCAAAAAACCAAAAAAACCAAAAAATCAAACCTTTAAATGATAGATATCCCAAGGACACAAACTCATGTAACAATTACGTTTGAATACATCAGTTGATTTTAAAAACAATTTTGTGAAACAGTTGAACAGACACAAGTGTTACCTACACTTTATTGATGAAGAAACTGAGGTCCTGGTAAGTGACTGAGACTTAATCAAGATGCAGAGTTAGAAGGTGTTAGAGCCTTCCCTAAACTCAGATGTTCTAATCCCTTAATCATGTTCTTTTCCTCAATATTGGCTAGAATCCCAGAACTGTAAGTTCACGTTTGCAGTTGTGGTACTGTTATGCCACTACTTTAATGACTTTAGAGTACCTAATTTTTCTCTAATGTTATTGATAATTGTTATGAAAATAAGGGTAACTAATGAACAGTTGTAAAATACTAAAAATAAAAAAAAACAGTGATCATCAGTAGTATTTCATCTGTTTTTGGCTGATCCATAAGTGATTATTAAATAAATCAAATCAAAACAAAATCTTTTAGCTCAAAGTTTGATCTTACCTTGCCCATGACTACAGCATTAGGGTGAAACAATTTTACTAAAAAATTAAAAAGGAAGAAAGTCAACTTTTATTGTAATAGCAAATCGCACAGAAAATTTTTGAACAGCTTTTGAAGCTGTGACTTTTTTAGTGACTTTTTCACATTATTTGTTACTTGTCCTGGATTTAGGGTGATATTATATAAATAAATGTTTATTTTCTTGTTGAGGGGTAAAGTCACCGTATTATTGTAAATATATTATTGCTTGGTCTCACTTAGCAAAAATCACTCATTACCTTAGTCACATCAAAAAACTATTTTGCCCTCTTAATTTTATTCACATCAAGATATTTTTTAATATATATATCCAGTATCCCCATATGAATGTAAGAAAAGACACTAAATAAAGGAAAATTATCTCTTAGCGAGGTTATAAAGCAAGGGGCCGTGTAGTGTCGGGAGTCATCACAGCAGGATTCTGGGGCCATGTTGTCCAATCCAGGCCCCGCCACTGACCAGTAATGTGACTTTCTGCAAATAGCTTCATCTCTTTAGCCCCAGTTTTCAAAATTTTGGAAGCCTACTCTATATGGTTTCTGTACAGATCAAACCACTGATACGCCTCGAAAGGTGAGAGGTGCAGTTAATAACTAGGTTACACTTGAATTTATTCTGATAAAAAAACTCCATGAAATGAAGCACCTTTTAGAGTTCTACCATTAGGTCATATAAATTATGTTTCTGACTGCCATTGCCCCTAAATACTTGATTAACTGCTTACAGGGCCATGTCCCACACAGTCAGCAGATTCGTGCTAGAAAAGTCTGAAAATGCTGAAGCCCTGTCCTAAATCATAACCACATTTTCCCAATTATGTCCTAACTTTGACAACCACTTTGCCAGACTTTATAAATTATTTTTTCATTATTCTCATTTTCTAATGAGAACCTGATTATAAGTAGCAGAACAGAAAGCTTGCAGGATAGAAAAAAGAAAATTAGAAAGTTGGTTTATGTAGTAGAGGAAAGAGGTTTTCATGCTGTAGTACTTAGGCACATGGTTGTTACCATGCTGTGGGCATGGAGTTATTGGGATCTGCAGAGTTTCTGGCGGGGATCACTAAGTCTCACACTAGTACCAGCTGACGTACGCAAGTACGTCAATTATATATTATTGTACAATACTATATTGTATACCCCAAACTTACATAACACTGCATGTTGACTACACTGGAATTAAGATAAAATAAAAACTTTAAAAATCTGTATTCACACTAATTATTGTCTGTGTATTGAAAAAGATGAATCACACATATAATTTATATTGTTATTAATAAAATACAAATTTTAAATAGTTGCTTAGTGTTTAGCAGCATTCTGCTTCCTTAAATAGTGGATGCAAATATTAACCTATGGGGAGGGGAGTTTGCAATTTTCCCATGTAAATAAGGTGTTTCTTTTCAAAAAGTTTGAGGACCACTTCTTTGTGGATCTAAGTATCTCAATAACAGTAAAATTTTTTAAATTTGGCTGAAGGCATCAAAGACATCACAAAACAACCAGAATTTGAAATCTTGTCTTACCACTGCAACACAAAGTTAGGGACACTTTTCTTTTTTTTTTTTAATATTTTATTTATTTGACAGACAGAAATCACAACTAGGTAGAGAGGCAGGCAGAGAGAGAGGAGGAAGCAGGCTCCCTGCGGAGCAGAGAGCCCTATGCGGGGCTAGATCCCAGGACCCTGGGATCACGACCTGAGCCAAAGGCAGAGGCTTTAACTCACTGAGCCACCCAGTCACCCCAGGGACACTTTTCAAATACTAATAAGAAACAAACAAGCAAAGACCCCGACAGAGCAGGGGACTTACAGCCCTTTTGGTTATAGCATATGCCAATTCAGAGTGCTAGAACAAAAGCGTATCTTTTCTTCCTCTGAATCTGTCTCCCCACAGTTTCTCCACATTGGAGATGGAAAAACTGTTATGAACCACACGCTCAGTAGGAGTCCATCATGTATTTATATAAGAACAGGTAAGTAGTCAAAGTATCCACTTTCCGATTTCAGGGTCTAGCTTTTATATGGTATATTTTCCAAATTAATATTTTGAACATTCCATTAGGATGTCAACAAAGGAGTCACTTGTGGTGGGTTAATTAAATCGAACACATTTAAAAATAACTCTGCATGTTGTGGGACAGATGCAGCCTTTGGAAAAAGAAGGAGCCTACCCTGAACATTGCAACAGATTTTTGTATTTAATAGTAGGCAACAGACACATTTCCAGAATATGCTCTCAAAGCCTGGTTGGGAAGTGTCTGCTCTGTGACAGCAGGAGAAAAAAAAATCCATATATAAAGTAAAGGAGAACAAGAAGTAAATTATAATACTTTTACTTCTCAATTACTCAAATTTACCTCATTATTTAAAAGTAATGCCCCATTGCATGATATTGTCCAATTTTACCTAGAATAATGAGCTACTCCAAGATCCTTCCTAAAATGCAAAGACAGAAACTAGGATAGAAAACTTGCTCTTCGCTAAAAACAAATTGTCAGGCATACCCTTGGAAGAGGCAGTTTTGGAAATTCAAAAGGCTGTTCAGAACTATAATAGATGTGAGAGAAAGGTTTGGAGAGTACTGAATTGCTCTGCCAAATGAACTCAGTGTTTTACCCCTAACAGTAAGAGAAAGACCTGGGGGAAGAGGAGAGAGAAAAGGCCAAGGAAGAAGGTAGAGAGAAAAGGCAAGGAAGAAGGTAAAGTATCCAAAGGACTTTTCAGACCAAGGATACCTAGTCCTCTTAACTTTGCATGGCTCTTACGTAAAACCTGGCCTTTCAGTAATATCAGCTACTACGCAGAAAGTTGGCAATTACCCATCAAGACTTCAGTTAAGTAGCTATTTCAGGGCATGCATGAAAGAAAGGGGGGCTGTCCTTTGGATTTTGCCAAAGTGAAGTTAAAGAAAAGGTCATAAGAAACCAAATGTCGTACCTGATTTGGGGGATGCAGGAGGTTGGAAAGAAAGGTGGGAGCATGAGAACCTACTCCTTCCCCTGACATGAAGGATTTGCAGAATCGTGGGGCATTGGGCTTGTACCCAGAGGAAAGAATATGTCGAATCTGAACATGGTTTTACTTTAAAGGTGTTTTGTTTTGTTTTGTTTTCACTTTAAAGGTTTTACATGAAAGTTGAATCTGAGCGTGGTGACATCTGTTACAGAAAATGATTTCCTTATTTTATTAAATGCTGTTTACTAGAATGAGAATCAGATTTGCTAATTCATGATGATGACAATGCATTTATTGAGAAGAGGATAATCATAAATTTGTTCTATAGAAAATCCTTCCAGACAGGGTAGGTCCTAAATTGTTTGCTTCACATAGGTGGAAGGAGAGATTATCAGAAAAAATAGACTCTACAGAAAAAAGATTTCAATGCAAAATCAATA
This sequence comes from Meles meles, assembly GCF_922984935.1. Lineage (NCBI taxonomy): Eukaryota > Metazoa > Chordata > Mammalia > Carnivora > Mustelidae > Meles > Meles meles. Next base: position 109,204,580 of record NC_060067.1, on the reverse strand, counting down.
CTTAGCAATGTTGAGCAAAAAACCTGAGGGTTTTGAAGGGTCGGGGGTAGGAGGTTGGGGGAACAGGTGGTGGGTAATGGGGAGGGCACGTTTTGCATGGAGCACTGGGTGTTGTGCGAAAAGAATGAATACTGTTACGCTGAAAAAGTAAATAAAATGGAAAAAAAAATAAATAAATAAAATTACAGATCTTTGGAGAAAAAAAAAAAGTATTTCCTAAGTGTGAGGGCTAGCATTAGATCACAGTTGACATTTACCTGTAAACTGCTTTTTTTTTTTTTCCTGGTTTTGATGACAAATTCATGCCAAAACAATTAAATTTACTTTCCTGACAAAGTAACAGAAATATTAATAAGGGAAAGCCAATAGGTGTAATTTCACACTATTATCAATATATAATTGGTTTCTTTTATTGAGAATTCCTAAGAAATACGGTACTCTGTATAAACATGGTTATTAGTTTAGAATCATTATGAAAAATATACCAGAATGATAAAATTTCAAGCAATTCTAGCAAATAGCATTAACAGTTATCTGTGTATCTTCAACTACTAGTATAGTATTTGACAACAAACCCTTATTAAATGTTAATTAAATGACAAATGTGAGTAAATTTTTCCTGAATAGCCAGAATTTTCAAAATATTATAATTATTCTGTCATTTTAAATAGGACTACTACTGTCATTTTAAATAGAAGCACTACTGCCTAAAACTAGAAAGCAAAAGCTTGGGTTGATTTTATAGTGAACATATGACTCATTGTTGAAACTTCATATTGAAATAAACTTTCTCCATTTAATGGTAAATCATTATTTCTTATACTTTATTACTAGTTGTAAAAACATATCTCTGCTCTTATGTAAACTCAGTAGCGTTGAATAGTGGATAAATTTGGATTTATAATATTTTTCCTGATATAGGGTCACTTCAAAATCTGGGAATCATTTGTGGGGCATTTTCTCTATGTTCTTGGCATTTTTTTCTTACCTCCAGAAAGACTTCTATAACATTTGAAAACACATTCTTCATATTCTCCTGGTGACAAAGGTTGAGGTAAAATGTTTTTGCTAAGTTCAGAAGAGTCACTAACCAACTATCAGAGTGTCCTCAGAACCCTTGTTCATTTTAACAACCTACTAGCAAGGACAAAAGAGAGAGTGAAGAAAATGCCAAAGTTGGCTTGAGCTCTCTCCTGACGTTTAATCTCCAGGAAAATGTGTCCAAAATTTCATCCACTCCTCTACCACCTTTGTGAGTTTGTTCACATGCTTTACTCTACTTTACTCTATTACTTTATTCTACATTACTCTTTTACTTAAAAGTAAAATCACTTTTAAAAATTTAATCCAGGGGCACCTGGGTGGCTCAGTGGGTTAAAGCCTCTGCCTTCGGCTCGGGTCATGATCCGAGTCCTGGGATCGAGCCCCACATCGGGTTCTCTGCTCAGCGGGGAGCCTGCTTCCTCCTCTCTCTCTGCCTGCCTCTCTGCCTACTTATGATCTCTGTCTATCAAATAAATAAATAAATAAAATCTTTAAAAAAAATAAAAATTTAATCCAGTTTTTAAAAAGAAATATTATAAGGGTACCACAAAAGAAGAATAAGATCTCTTGTCATTAACCAGAAAAATAAAAACCATAAAAACAGTCATATTCCATAAAGATACCATTAACTATGGTGGTCCTATGCTTGATCCTGCGTGGTCTGTCTTGAAAAGTAAATTAGTGTTAGGCCATAACTAAAATATAAGAACACAAAACATACACTGAGATAACCAAAAGTACAATAGATTTGAGTCCAAATTATTTAATTCTCTGACATTTATCCCCCAAATTATCTCAAGCACTGCCAGCTATATTCATATTATGCCCTGGAAATATTGTTTTAGGTGAAAGCTTCTTAAGGCCACCTTATAGTCATAAAGTGCCTTGAAATGCAACAAATTATAGCTTTTCTATATAGCAGAAAGTCAGCCCTAATTATTTTGTTCTTCTCTTTTCTCCTCATACTAGCATACATTGTTCCCATCTGCTTTTAACAACCAAAGTCAAATCAGCTTGAAGCCAGCATTGTTTTAGGGATAATAATACAGGTAGAAAGTAAAGGCTGAGTTGGTGGTTAATAATGACATAATGTCTTAAATACCATAGACCTACATAGAGGCCTAGTGCAATCAAGTTAGGCCTGAGAAAAGCTTCTGATTTTTGTCTCATGACATTGCCATCAACAAACTAGACAAACTATAAGGCAGCAAACTATAGAATCAATTTATGAACAAAACTAGCACAACATTTCAAATGAGTCTGACCTTTGCACTTTAAAAAATAATCCAAATCAAGTTTTTAAAGGATAGTATTTTGAACTGCATTTTTAGTATTTTGGATTAAATAATAAGGAAATGAATAATATGAAAATAATTAGATAAATCATTGTTTATATATAGATAAAGTTGAGTTTCAATAAATATAAAGTGAACAACAAAAGAGCAAAAGCAAAGAGTAGACAAATTTAATAGAATAGTATAAAGAAAAGATGTAAAGCCAAAGGAAACTCCAAGTAAAAAAGAATGAATTAATATAATATTTTATCTTAAATTCATATTTGCAAATGGAACTGTAGTGATAGATCAGGTTATATAACTAAGAAGTAACAACTGCTATTTTGCTCAATAGTGGTTAGATTCTTATTACATTAATTCAATTTGATCTCTGTGTTTTGAGCAAGTAGGAGCAAAATCGTCAAAGAAGAGGAACTAACATGAGTAAAGATGGAAATTGGATTCTAGTAGAGAAGAAAAAGGAGTTGGAATGATTTACTGTTTAATCTGAGAAAAAAGTCTGAAACTATATTTAATCCTCTCTGAATTTGTTTCTGTAATATCATTTGTATCTCTAACCTAATTTTCCAATATGTGTATGACAGTGAAAAGAATTTCACCTTAAAATTTCTGAAGTTTCACTAGATGAAAAAAATTACCAATTATTTTACCAATATTCAGAGATGTAAATGGACAAATACAATTCATTCACAGCAATTCTTATATAAGCAATTTCTCTTTTAGGAAATGCAAATGATAACTAAGCCAACTTCATTAGTAAAATATATTTGCAAGGAAAACAGCATTATAACTTCCATTAATTACAGTGTATAATTTTTAAATTGTCTATGTTGGGGGGCACCTGGGTGGCACAGTAGGTTAAATGTCTGCCTTCAGCTTAGGTCATGAACTCGGGTTCTGGGGACTGAGCCCCATGTCCAACTCTTTGCTCAGCAGGGAACCTGTTTCTCCCTCTCCCTCTGTATGTTCTCTCTCTCTCTCTCTCTCAACTAAATAAATAAAATCTTCAAAAAAGTTATCTATGTTGGACTATAGAAAAATTATGTTGCTTATAAAATTTATTGCTACTATAATTATTTCAGTATTATAAACAAGGTGATGAAGCATTATTCTTGTTCTATCTGCACCAGTTCTTCAACAGTAAATTAAAGCTTTGAACTTTAAGACTGTAATAAGGCAAGACGTATAATCCTAAAGATGTTTTTCTCTTTATGGAGCAAGTAATAATGGATCAGCTAAATGAGTTCAGTCAGTATAATTAAACATGTACTGTGTGGATATAGCTTGAGGGAAAATAATTTAACTTGAAATCTAGAAAAATTCCCTTGATACAAGGTGTTCTTTCTGATCTGAATGTCAGTCAAAGTTGTATCCAACACTAGAACCTATTACAAGTTTGAATGATGGCACTTACATTAGCCACACATTGCTGGGCAACAAACCATCCTTAAACACATGTCTGACAACAGTTGTTCATTATCTCTCACAATTTTTGCGGGGAAGTAACTTGAGAGCAGGTTTGAGCAATTCTGGCTTTGGGTCTCTTACAAGATAGCAGTCTGCCGAGATTGCAGCTGGAGCAGCAATCAGCTCAGGGTGTGATGGGTCTGGAAGATCCATTTGTGAGGTGGCTTATTCACATTGTTGGCAAGTTGATGCTGGCTGTCAGTTTTACTCCAATAGGTCTCTCCACAGCGTCGCCTGACTCTTCTCACAATGCAATGATGGCAGGCTTCCCCCAGAGAAAGCAATCTGAGAGACTGAGGTAGAAGCTATAATGTCTTTTACTGCCTAGGCCTTGGAAATCACACAACATCCCTTTCACGGAATTCTATGAGTCAGGCAAGTCAGCCCTAATTAAGTGTGAGAATGTTCCACCGAAATGCTTGAATACCAAGAAGCAAGGATCATTGGAGGCCATCTTTGAAACTTGCTACCACAATACTTGAAATTTGTTGGATTACAAGCATAGAAATTATTAGATATTAAAAAGTGAATTTCTGTATTTTAGAAAAAAATCTTCTAAGTTTTATTTATAACCTGAATCTACCCACTCAACTTGCCCATTATTTCCCCCACAGATAAGCAGATTTCTTTGCCATCTTTTAAATATGGCATTTTTATTTCCTACTCTGTATTTTTGCTCCTATTTAGAAAATTTAATAAAAATTTTAGAGAACATGGATAATTCTTTTCTTCGAAATTCTGCTGAAGTTGTACCATCTGCATGAAGCCTTATTTATTAGTTCTTTCTACAATGACTATCATCTCCTTAGAATTTCTATATATTATATTCTTAAACCACACAATTAAATACTTAATGAGTACTTTTCATTTACTTAACAGACAATAACTGAATGCCCACTATGTACTAGGGCTATACTAAATGATGGCATAAAATTAATGATTTATTTCCCTTATCAATCCAAAGAATTTACTTATATATCTTATATTCATGATAATAATACTTAGTATATTAACTCTGTAAGTGTATTTTCAAGTTGGTAAGTATAAGCTTTTTTTTTAAAATGTCCCCAAATATACATTTTGTGTGCAGAAAATGTTTTATAGATGTTAATTCAGTTTGGGAGTATATATTCAGCTATTATTCAATTTAAACAGTCATTTTAGAGACCTTTTAACATTTAATACTATTTACATGTTTGGTTAAATTCCCTTAAATATGTAAAACTCTATTAACAAATTGAAAATATTTAACATATACCAGTTTGCCTGCCTTTTAGAATTTTGTGGAGATCAAATATATAAAAGTACTTTGTAAACTAATTTATGCATAAATATGACATTATTGTTATTAAATCATAAGGTCAATTGTGCTTCTGTATTAAAATGATTCAATAGAAATCAAAGCACTTGACTTTGTTCATAAGTACTTTATTTTTTTATTTGAGAGCGAGAGAGTGAGCGAGGGAGAGAGAGCACAAGCTGGGGGGAGGGGCAGAAGGGGAGAGGGAGCAGACTCCCTGCTGAGCAGGGAACCCAGTTGGATGTTCCATCCCAGGATCCTGGGATCACACCAGAGCCAAAGGCAAACAAACACTTGTTTAATCAACTGAGCCACCCAGATGCCCCTGCTCATAAATACTTTCAATGAATACTTTATCATTTCTTAGAATGGCTACAAATATCTTTAAATAGTACTTCCTTACCTGAATTAGATGGAGATTGGAGAATGTTGAATTTAAATGAAGTTAAAGACCTAGGAGGATTAAATATTATTCCAACCAATGAAAGCCTGTATTGAACACAAGCAGCATAGCAAGCAAGCTTTGATTAGGACTTTGCAAGATAGGTTTCAGCCTCAAGGAGGTCTTATCTGAAATCAGAGATCTTGAGGTGCATTGCTAGACATGAGTTCTCAGGTCAACATTTAGTCAGGTAGAGCAAGACTTACAAATAAATGAATGCATATTAAATTAAAGAGGATGAATGCCTCTGAGTGCTAAAATAATTATAGAAAGACAGAAAGTTAGCTCAGTACAAGGTGACAAACCCAAGCAGGGTCAAGTCCTACATGGAAAGCTTCTGACCCTAAATAAGTAAGGATGAATGACCACCTAAAATTCAAGAGAAAAACAGAATAAAATTGGGGGAAAATGATAACATCTAAATAAAAGCTTAAAGTATACAGTTTCAAAAAACAAAACAAAACAAAAACATACAGCGTCTTCCCTATTCTTAAGAGTTTTGTACTACAGATGTGGTGGGGGCAGGCGGAGGGGAAGATGGAGAATCACAAATATTGTATGAATAGTGACAATAGAGATTTATTTAGTAAAAAGAGATTGGTCTTGTCATCAAATGCTTCAGAAGGCTGTTGATATTTCTCTCCATGGCTTTTTTTTCCCCCTTGGTATTTCTTAAGTTTTTCTGATTAAATATATTCAGCTTCTGTTATAAATTTATCACTCTTAAAACCTCAAGGAGTCATATCATCTACCCAATAAGACAGCTAATTTCCCTTTTTATAGATCCCAACTTCAATTTTAAGTTTCTTAAGCTCAAGTTCTATATCTTATGCATTCCTCCTAACTTTTGTTATGATTATAAAAGAGTAACATAAATGGAAAAGTGCAAAAATATAAATATACATATCATGAATAGATATTAGTCAGAACCAGGTTTAATTATGACCCAGATTAAGAAATAGCTGGAGTGTAGGGGGATGGGAGGGGTGGGGTAGCTGGGTGATGGACATTGGGGAGGGTATGTGCTATGGTGAGAGCTGTGAATGGTGTAAGACTGATGATTCACAGACCTGTACCCCTGAAACAAATAATACATGATACATTAATTTAAAAAAAGAAATAGAATATTCCCAGGAGTGCAGAAACTTCCAGAGAATATTCTATGAATTGTATCCCTCTCCCACTGTTCTAGAGGTAATTTGTGACTAATCTGATTTATGGTAATTATTTCTAGCTATAATTTATCACTTTTGTAATTTATAGACCTTTGAGCTGTCACTAGTTTTTGTCTATCATAAAAAATATGCTGCTATGAGCATACTTGTATTCCTTTTTTGTTTTCCCACAAAAATGAAGTATCTATTTAAGACTGTTTTTGTTTTTGTTTTGGGATTGGGTTGTTTTAATTTTCCTTACTGATTTGTAGTTTTTTCTTTATATTCTAGTTGCATCTTTTTTTGGTCAGTTATATTCATGTCAAATAACGTGTCCCATTTTGTGGCTGTCTTTTCACTTTTGCTGGTATTTCTTTTGATAAACATAATAATTAATTCTAATGCAACAGAATATATGTCCTTCATTTATGTTTAGTGTCTTTTTGTATGTATTTTCCTAGAATAAGGTTACATAGATATTCTCTCATATTTTCTTCTTAAAGTTTTAAGTTTAAATTCTACATTTACATCAGTATGTAATTCATCTGGATTTCACTTTTGTGTATGGTGTTACATGGAATCGATTTTAATTTCTCCCTAGAGCCTAGCTGATTTTCCCAGCAACATTTATGAAAAAGGCCAATCCTTTCCCATTGCTCCGTTGTACCATCTTTGTTCTATATCAAAGATCCACATATCTGTAGGTCTGTTTAAGCGCTTTCAATTTTATCCACTGATGTATGTGGTATCAATGACACCACCATTGCTTGATCCTTCTACCATGCACCAATTCAACAGTTTTAATAACTATGTCCTTATTATGGGACTTGATAACTGGTAGAGCAAGTTCTCCTTTTTTGTTTTCCTTCCTTAAGAATTACTTTCAAGGGCGCCTGGGTGGCTCAGTGGGTTAAGCCGCTGCCTTCAGCTCAGGTCATGATCTCAGGTCCTGCGATCGAGTCCCGCATGGGGCTCTCTGCTCAGCAGGGAGCCTGCTTCCCTCTGTCTCTCTCTGCCTGCCTCTCTATCTACCTGTGATCTCTCTCTGTCAAATAAATAAATAAATAAATCTTAAAAAAAAAAAAAAAAAGAATTACTTTCAAGATTTTCTCGACATTATGCATTTCCATATAAAATTTATATTCACAATAAAATTTATTGGGACTTTATTGTAATTATATTGACTCTCTGGGTCAGTTTGGAGAAACTTAACATCATTTAAATAAATGCTGGGTTACCCAATCAATGAACATAGCTCATTTTTCTAACTTTTAAAGCTTTCTTTAATCTTTAATTTCATTCAATAAATTTTATTTTTCTACTTTTAAGAATCATGTCTATCTTTAAAATGTCATGCATTCCTTTTATTAGAATTATTTATATATACTTGGTGTTCTTTTTTTGATGTTTTTGTAAATTGTATTTTGCTAAATTTCCTTTTTTTTTAAATAGCTGTTGATAGAAATGCAATCAATATATATAAATTCTATATCAAGAAACCTTAGTTAGGTATTTAATTCTAATAATGTATCAGTAAATTCTTGTAGATTTTCTACTTATGCAATCATACCATATAAGCTTTTGTTTTTTCTTTTCCAATTATTGTAATATTTATTTTTCTTATTTTATAGAAGTAGGTAGCATATTTGGTACAATGTTTTATAAAAGTAATGTTACTGGGGTTCCCTGGGTGGCTCAGTCCATTAAGCCTCCGACTCTCGATTTCTGCTCAGGTCATGATCTCAGGGTCGTGAGATCGAGCTCCACGTGGGACTCCACACTTAGCTCAAAGTCTGCTTGAGATTGTCCCTCTCCCTCTGCCCTCCTCCACCGCCACTTGTGCTCTCTAAATAAATAAATCTTTAAAAAAAAGTAATATTACTGGACAAGATTATCTTGTCATTCGCAGAGGAAAAGCTAATAATTCTCCACTATGCACGATGATTGCTGTAGTTTTTGAAGTTATTCTGTCAGATTAAAAAAATCCCTTATAGTCTTATTCCGTAAATGTTTTTTACAAAGAATAATATTGAATTGTTACAAGAGGTTTTTTTGACATTTGTTCGGATGATTATATGTGGTTCTCCTTATTCTATCTAGTGAATTTGTTGATTGATTTCCTAGTTATTGGGTGGGTTTTTGTTTTGTTTTGTTCTGTTCATTTGTTTCCAGGAATCACTATGCCTAATGTGGAGCTCAAACTCACAATCCTGAGATCAAGAAGCACAAGCTCTACTGTCTGAGGCAGTCAGGTGCCCTGACTGATTTCCTGGTTTTAAACCAACTTTACATTGCTAATGTAATCCCAACCTGGGCACATTAATGTTTTGTTGGATTTTAAATCTTTTTTCATAATGAAGTTGGTCAACAGTATTCCTCTCTTATAATACTCCTGTCAGGTTTTGATTTTAGCCATAAGCTTGCTTCATAAGATAAATGGGGCAGTAAAACTTCTATTTTAGGTCTCTGGGAGAATTTGTGTTAAACTAGATTTATTTATTATTTGAATCTTTAGTATAATTTTCTGGTGACACCAGCTGATCTGAGATTTTTCTTTGTGAAAAGATTATTAATTGCCAATGTAATTCTCTAATGGTTAAAGTCTACCAAACTTTTGTATTTCTTCTTGAGTTAGGTTTAAGAGGCTTATTTTTCTTGAAATTTGTTCATTTGATATAAATTTTCAAAATTATCAACATAAAGTTTTTCATGATAACCACTTAAATTTTTAGCAGCAACTACAGTGATGTCATCTTTTTCATTTTTCTTTGTTTCTTCTCTTCGTTTTCTTGATTGATATTGGCAGAAGTTTAGCAATTTTATTACATACAGAAATTCTCTGTTTTATATATATTTTTTCTATTTCATTAATTTTACTCTTGCTTTTCTTATCTTCTCCCACCTACTTTGTTTGGGTTTACTTTGTCTTTTTATTTCTTCCTTTCTAATGTGTATATTTAAGACTATAGAGTTCCCTGTAACCATTGACTTAACTCCATAATACACATTTTCATATAAAATATTTTATTTCTCTTCATATTCAACATATTTTCTAATTTCCATCATGATTTTTTTCTACAATCCCTAGGTTATTTGTAAGGAAATGTTTTCATTTCTAAACATACAGAGAATTTTATTGTTCTAATTATAATATTAATTTATAGCATAACTACATTAAACTGAGAAAATACACATTCAAGTTTTTAACTGTTTCAAAGGAAAGATTGACACAGGATATTTGGCACAGTATGTGAACAGTAAAGTTTTATTTGGTTACCAATGTATGAGAAATCACAAAGTTGTGAGATAAATAATCACATATAATTTTTCAAATAAAACATCTAAAATCTGCTCTGTGGCACTTGCATCCCTTTTTCCACCCTGGAACATAAAAATGTGGAGAGAGATACATAGATATGTTTTTATAGAAGCCTATTGCAAAATACTTCTTTTGAAGAAATACCCAATTCCTTCATCCCAAATGAGCAAGGCTCGTCTGGTTCTGCTATTCAAACCTCCCTTAAAATATGTTGTCCTTATAGTTGAATGACATAGGGACAATGACTCACATCTGGTAAAATCAACAGAATGAAAGACTGCTGGCTAGCTGCTTTGGTCTAGGACCAGGGGAGTTATTACTATGCTGAGAATGACTGTCCCAGCAGGGATTATTGCAGAAAGAGACACGTGACTATCTCCTGTGGATCAAGTGAAGGGAGAGAGTGAGAGAGTAGACTTAGAGCTGTTTTAAATCCTGTTCCTCAGAGCTATTTAGAGAGTTTGGCATTTTAGAATCTGAAACTCTGGGTTAACACAGGATTACTAGGGCTGTGGAATGAGCAACCAGTGAACTCCCAGAATAAGGATCCATTCTCAGGAACCAAAGAGCTGCAAGGGGAAAGAGGCCCAAAAGCACACCTTTGAGGAACCCATGAAAATGCACCACTCTATACCTCTGGGCACAATTTATAGTGCCAGGTCAAGTAATACCTTTCAATCAACTTTCTCACTCCTTCCTCACTCTGTTTCCAACATACAGTGATTAGAAGGAAGCTGGAGAGGGGACAAGGAAGCAGAAAAAGAGACACTGTAAAGATCTCACTTCATAGAATAGAATAGTATCTATGTTCTTATGGAGATTTCAACACTTCAAATAATATATGTCTTGGCCAAATCTAGTTTCTATTATACAAACTAGTACAAGCCAAAAACAACAACAACAACAACAACAACAAAAACACCAAAAAACAAAACAAAAAAACGATCACACTGAATTAATGTCAAATTCTCTCTAAAAGCACTAGACCCTAGCAGTTTCTTTAAAGGTATTTAAAGGAAAACACCTCTGGTCGTTTTGTGGGTATAGGGCAATGAAAAGAATTCAGATGGCTAGTCAGGGAATTGGAGTCTAGTCTAGGATTTCTCAGAATGTATGTCCATATACCAGTGTATAAAAATTATTTGTAGTAATTGCTGGAAGCATAGTTCTATGGATTTTACTGGAAGAAGTCTTGGGATCACAGGGTGAGCCCTAGGAAAATCTATTTTTTTTTTAGATTATTTATTTATTTATTTATTTGATAGAGAGAGATCACAAGTAGATAGAGAGGCAGGCAGAGAGGGAGAGAGAGGGAAGCAGGCTCCCTGCCGAGCAGAGAGCCCGATGCAGGACTCGATCCCAGGACCCTGAGATCATGACCTGAGGCGAAGGCAACAGCTTAACCCACTGAGCCACCCAGGTGCCCAGAAAATCTATTTTTAACAGACACCTTAAGTGATTCTTATGAGTAATAAATGTTAAGACTTACGGATCTCAGTTCTAATGTGTGTGTACTTGGGCTCTTCTCTGACAATGAACCCAATAACAGCAGCCTGTATAATCCCCTAGGCAATGGCAAGGAATAAATAACTGATCAAAAAGTACTTTGAAAAATGTGAAGTCGACGCAAATGGCAAGATTTCATTTCTTTTGATGGCTGCATAGTATTCCATTGTGTATATATACCACCTCTTCTTTATCCATTCATCTGTTGATGTACATCTAGGTTCTTTCCATAGTTTGGCTATTGTAGACATTGCTGCTATAAACATTCGGGTACACGTGCTCCTTCGGATCACTGCGTTTGTATCTTTAGGGTAAATACCCAGTAGCGCAATTGCTGGGTCATAGGGTAGCTCTATTTTCAACATTTTGAGGAACCTCCATGCTGTTTTCCAGAGTGGTTGCACCAGCTTGCATTCCCACCAACAGTGTAGAAGTGTTCCCCTTTCTCCACATCCTCGCCAGCATCTGTCATTTCCTGACTTGTTAATTTTAGCCATTCTGACTGGTGTGAGGTGATATCTCATTATGGTTTTGATTTATATTTCCCTGATGCCGAGTGAAGTAGAGCACTTTTTCATGTGTCTGTTGGCCATCTGGATGTCTTCTTTGCAGAAATGTCTGTTCATGTCCTCTGCCCATTTCTTGATTGGATTGTTTGTTCTTTGGGTGTTGAGTTTGCTAAATTCCTTATAGATTTTGGACACTAGCCCTTTATCTGATATGTCATTTGCAAATATCTTCTCCCATTCTGTCAGTCTTTTGGTTTTGTTAACTGTTTCCTTTGCTGTGCAAAAGCTTTTGATCTTGATGAAATCCCAATAGTTCATTTTTGCCCTTGCTTCCCTTGCCTTTGCCGATGTTCCTAGGAAGATGTTGCTGTGGCTGAGGTCGAAGAGGTTGCTGCCTGCATTCTCCTCAAGGATTTTGATGGATTCCTTTCTCACATTGAGGTCCTTCATCCATTTGGAGTCTATTTTCGTGTGTGGTGTAAGGAAGTGGTCCAATTTCATTTTTCTGCATGTGGCTGTCCAATTTTCCCAGCACCATTTCTTGAAGAGGCTGTCTTTTTTCCATTGGACATTCCTTCCTGCTTTGTCGAAGATGAGTTGACCATAGAGTTGAGGGTCTATTTCTGGGCTCTCTATTCTCTTCCATTGATCTATGTGTCTGTTTTTGTGCCAGTACCATGCTGTCTTGATGATGACAGCTTTGTAATAGAGCTTGAAGTCTGGAATTGTGATGCCACCCACTTTGGCTTTCTTTTTCAATATTCCTTTGCGTCGACATGGATGGAACTAGAGGGTATCATGCTTAGTGAAATAAGTCAATCGGGGAAAGACAACTATCATATGATCTCCCTGATATGAGGACATGGAGATACAACATGGGGGGTTAGGGGGATAGGAGAAGAATAAATGAAACAAGATGGGATTGGGAGGGAGACAAACCATAAATGACTCTTAATCTCACAAAACAAACTGGGAGTTTCTGGGGGGAGGTGGGGTTTGGAGAGGGGGATGGGGTTATGGACATTGGGGAGGGTATGTGCTATGGTGAGTGCTGTGAAGTGTGTAAACCTGGCGATTCACAGACCTGTACCCCTGGGGATAAAAATACATTATATGTTTATAAAGAAAAAAAATTGGAAGGGGAGGTGAACCATAAGAGACTATGGACTCTGAGAAACAACCTGAGGGTTTTGAAGAGTCAGGGGTGGGAGGTTGAGGGAACAGGTGGTGGGTAATAGGGAGGGCACGTATTGCATGGAGCACTGGTTGTTGTGCAAAAACAATGAATACTGTTACGCTGAAAAAAATAAATAAATTAAAACAAATAATAAAAAAAGACCAAAAAAAAAAAAAAAGAAAGAAAAATGTGAAGTATTTTGCAAATAGAATGGATGGAGAAATGAAGGACTAACAAGAGATTTAATAATGAGAAGAAAGAAACTGGAGTGCCTGGGTGACTCCGTTGGTTAAAGTCTCTGACTCTTGGTTTGGGCTCAGGTCATGATCTCAGGGTTAAGGGATCAAGCCCCACCTTGAACTGCACCCTAAGTACAGAGTCTGCTTGAGGTTTTCTCCCTCTCCCTGTGCCCCCTGCCTTCTCTCTCTCTCTCTCTCTCTCTCTCCCTTTCAAATAAATAAATAAAATATTTGTTAAAAAAAAGAAAAAGAAGAAAGAACCCTACCGAATTCCACGTCTATTAGAGTGGCAAGAGTGGCTAGAAGTCCTATGGGGAGCATTCTTTCTAAACCATTGGAGCATTTGTTACACATCCTTCTCCCTCCTCTTCTCATTCCTGGTATTTCCCCATTCCAAACCTCTTCGAGAAGCTTTCTCTCTTTCTCCTAGCCTGTGGTACCTTCTCAGACTCCTTTAATCTCATCTTTTCTCTCAATCTTTTTCTGGATATCAATGAATTTCTCTCTCTCTCTCTCTCTCTCTCTCTGTCCTTTTTTTTTCTTTTTTAAAATCCCTCCCACCATCACATGTCTCCAGTTTATATACAAATAATACCACATGGAAAATGGAAAAAGGTGTCTTGTGTTGATGTGTACTCTGAGAATTGTCTCTCATGGCAGAGAACTGACCCGTTGCATGAGAATCGGTTACTATCTTACAGAACTATCTGAAAATTCCCAAAGGAAACAAACATTAGGGGATGGAATTGAGCATCTTGGTCCAAAGTGAACAAATCTAGGAATAACAGGATGAAAGTGAAGAAAGATAACTTGAGGCAAAATATACAGAAATCGCTTGTTACAGAGAGATCATACAACTGTAGATCTGGAAAAAACTTCAATATCATTTAGTCAAACTGCACTCTTATTATTGATGGGGAAATTAAAGACTTTAGAGGTTAAAACATTTGCTTGGTTCAGTCACACAACAAGTTTCTGGCCCCTGATGACTAAGACCACGAGCTCTTGACTTAGCCAACAGTATACTCCACAATTGCACAGGGCTGGCTGTGATACTGGTCAAAGGCAGTGAAAAAAAAAATTGTTAAATTGCCAAATATATGCATACAGCTAAAGTAGACTTTATGTAATACACTATTAAATGGTATACACATTGTAGGTGCTTTTTGTCTTTATTTGGCAAAGTAAAAACCTGAGAACTCCCTGTCAACTGTTCAAAGGGCATTTGTTTATTTACCAATCAATGGAATTTTTAAAACTTAGGAATAACTGAATTATCTAATGCCTTTGCCTCTGGACAGGATTAGAATAAAGTTAATTACTCAACATAGTGAATGAAGACCTCAGAGTCAGAGTGGTAAAATCTTTAATCAATGCATCTTTACAATTGCATTTTCATAACTTTGCATTTTGGTAGGCATAAGGAATAGTGTTACCTGTTTCAGAATTACCCCATGATTGATACATAGAATTATAGGATACCATTTTTTTCTCATGAACAAAAGATAGGAATGACTCAACACTTGCATTCTGATACACCATTCCTATATGATTTGAACAGTCCATATAAACCAAATGCAGGCATATTCTACTATTTATACAGCAATAAGGTCAGTTTCATAAAACAAAGCAAATTGGTTCAGGAAACTGAGAGAGTATCCCAAAAGACACCCACAATTTTTCTCCACTATACAGGCCAAGGACAAAAATTAATATTGTCCTCAAGTTACTGAAAACAGATCCAGGAATACCTTGTACATTTCAACTCTGCTGACAGTTCTCCAAATTAAAGCAAGGGCTGGTTAGTAAGCATCACCTATGTGTCCAAAGATAGGTCCTGGGGAAAAGATATCAATTGGACATTATCTTTGTTGCCAACAGATTTACATTCAGTTAGGCTATAAATGGAATCTAATAACAGGTTTTTAAATGGTTTTAGCATTGTCATTTTTTTTCTACTTTGCAAATCTATAGAGTTGTAAACTTTAGTATAAAACTCATACTCAACAAATGAGGCTGTTGGGAAAAGAAAGAAGAAAAGAAAAATAATAAGAAGCTTATGGATTCGCATAATTTCATTATTGTAATCTCCAAAATGCAATTACTATTAATAAATCTTTAATTACTTAATTCTGTGCATTTAAAATAGTGGGTCTCGTTTTTTAAAACTGGATTTGCAGGGAGAGATAGTTGCGGGATGTTTCGCTGTTGGAGAGAGGAGTTCTCACAATGGCCATGAGCTGACAGGTACAGGAGTGGCCTCTGAACCTAGGGACAGTGTCTAAGAGCTCAGTGTTTATGTCCTCACACTTGCTGAATGCCTTGGGAGGACGATTTCACAATTCATACCAAAGAAAACAATTTCTTTTCCCATTTAGTTAAAAAATAAGCTCAATGTGTGATACAAATGGTTTTCTGTGTTTTATGCGTGTGGTTTTTATAACTTAAGCATTATTTCAACACACGGCTCTTTGAATATGTAGCAGCCATAGAGAAACATATAAAGGTATTAGAGCCAAAAGAGCAAGGGTGGAACGGCCATTATAGACCAAGCCAATAAGGAAAAATTCTCAAATTTATGAAATGCCTTCCTACCTATCCCTTGATTCTGTGAGTTAAATGTTAGCTTGCATAACAATAACTAATATTTAAATAGTAATTTATGACTTACAAAGCACTTAAAATAGGTATTCTGATTTCCATGTAACTCTAATACTGTGTCAACAAATATCATTTGTCTCATATTTAGATAAATAGAGGCTAAGAAGTACTTAATATCTTGATCAATTTCAGCATACTAAGAAGCTAGATCCAAACTTGTTTCTCACATTAAAATCAAAGTTCCTTGGAGCACCTGCATGGCTCAGTGGGTTAAAGCCTCTGCCTTTGGCTCAGGTCATGATCCCAGGGTCCTGGGATCGAGCCCCACATTGGGCTCTCTGCTCTGCGGCGAGCCTGCTTCCCCCTCTCTCTCTGCCTGCCTCTCTGCCTACTTGTGATCTCTGTCTGTCAAATAAGTAAGTAAAATCTTTAAAATAAATAAATAAAATCAAGGTTCCTTCTACTAACATATTAGTAGATTAAGCAGTGCTCAGTGCTAGAAGACAGGTAATAACATGTGAGGATGTTGACAATTCCCAGACTCCAGAGTTAAAATCCTCATTAAAAATAAACATAATTTTAGGGGCGCCTGGGTGGCTCAGTGGGTTAAAGCCTCTACCTTTGGCTCAGGTCATGATCCCAGGGTCCTGGGATCGATCCCCACATCGGGCTCTCAGCAGGGAGCCTGCTTCCTCCTCTCTCTCTCTCTCTGCCTGCCTTTCTGCCTGCTTGTGATCTCGATCTGTCACATAAATAAATAAAATATTTTAAAAAAATTTAAAAAATAAACATAATTTTATTTATGAATTTCAGGGATTAGTGAGTTAAATAACCTACAAATCTGAAAAACACTGTATACAATCTGTATATAGCAAACAGTGCCTTATATAATGTGATTAAAATATCACTTGGCAATCACCTTTCTAGTATCTTGTACCAATTCTTCCCTGAGAAATATTAATGTGTTGGCTTTTCATTTTGTGAGAATTAACATAATAATTATTTAAATATTTGCTGATTTTGCATTAGAATCAATTTGGAAATAAGGCAGTTTATCTAAGGAATGGGATATAATAAAATATAGGTCTCTGGGTTCCAAAACTCAGCAAACCTTCTAGAGTTCTCACGTGCATGACACTATGTTGGGTGCTTTGTGTACATCTCTTCACGTGATCTCCCTAATACTCCTACGAGGTAGACACTGCACTTATCCCACTTCACAGCTGAGAAAACTGAAGGTGAAGTAACTTGCCCACGTTCCCCAAGATAGTAAAGTGGGAGAGCTGGAATTTGAACCCAGACATTCCGGCTCCAAAAGAATTATAAATGTGACACTAAGTGATTAATTCACTAATAGTTATTTCCTCTACTTGTTTTCTTCTCCTCCCAGTCCCATATCAGCTGCACTCACATTTATATTACAAAAAAATTATATATTTTTTTCAACTAACTTAACAAGGGATAGGTAGGCAAATACCTACAACTCCTTTCAATGCATCCTCTACTAGTTAATTGAATCAAACGTCTGAAGAGGATCATTAACATCAAGCAGAAACTCGTTTGTGGCACTTAGTTTGTGGTTTAAAGGTGTGGAAGATATTAGGAGAGGCAGCAGTGGCTTCTGAATTACTCAAGTGCCAAGTCTCTCTCCTTCCTCTCTTCTTTCCGAAAAACTCAACTTGCTACAGTTTCACCACACTGGAAGGCAGCAAGCTATAAGGAAGATTTCAAAGAATAGCATCCTCTCGTTTGATTTTAAGCCACATTGCTCTAGTATAATTTTATAGCCTCGTTTCCTAATCATTAAAGTGGGAATCATAAAGTTGGCCTTAAATGCTGTGATGGAAGGAATCTACATGAAGGGCCAGACACGATGACGGTCGATGTCAGATGTTGTGACGATACTCACCTGGGTTCACTTGGACCCAATTCAAATGAGTCTGGGTTTTGACCCAGCTAATTTGGGTTCAAGCCAAAACATGACTGAGTAGACAGATGTCAAAAGCAGTTCGTATTTCAGATGGGCAGCACACCAAGAATAAAATCAATGACTCCAACATTTTTGGCTATCAACCTCACAATTTAATTCATTACTGACTCTATACAAATAGGCAAATGATTGCCTTAGAACAGGGCCTGCTTAGAACATGATTGAATGTATTCAACAAAAGGTTGATAAAACTTTCATTTGTTTGCTTTTTAAATGAAGAGGAAGAAAGGTAGTGAATAATAATTAGAGTATCAGAGGGTCACCTGGGTGGCTCAGTGGGTTAAAGCCTCTGCCTTCAGCTCAGGTCATGATCTCAGGGTCCTGAGATCAAGCCCTGCATAGGGCTCTCTGCTCAGCAGGGACCCTGCTTCCCTCTCTCTCTCTGCCTGCCCCTCTGCCTACTTGTGATCTCTCTCTGTTAAATAAATAAATAAAATCTTAAAAAAAAATAATTGGAGTATCAGAGAAATGGTGATGATCTATATCTTTGTATACACTGTCATTCAAACCAAAATGTTCCCATCAAGAAAAATAATAAATTCTGGATTTCCCCAGAAAACAGAGCCTGAGACAAAGGTTTGAGGGCAGACAGTCTATAAATGAGAGTGAAGTCAGGGAAAAGCTTAGAGGACTAAGGCAGTGAAATGGAGCAGGAATAGAGGAGGAAAGCATTCACTCACTAGCTCCATCCCCCTTTTGGCATGACTCGTCTCATAGAGGGCTACTGCTCCTGTTCTTCCAGTTCAGACATACATCACTGTCAACAGGGGCTCTGCAAGTGACACATGCCTTGTTGTCAGAATAACAGCAGACAGGAAAGCAAAGGATACAAGTTCACATGAGGTTACACTTGTGCATAGCAGGTTGCCATAGCAATGGCTGGAGTAAGCACAGCCAGAGAGGGTATAGGGAAAGACACAACAGGTATCTAATACTTTTATACAAGGGCTGCTTCTATTTAGAGATTAGTTATGATTATCTCTGCTAATATTTCCAAAAGACACAAAACTTCTATTTAAGTTGAGAAAATGATTTTTCTTTTCTTTTTTTAAAATGATTTTTCTTATGGTTTTCCCAAATTTGGGACCCATATAGTGGCCTTTCTAGATGTAATTAACATCACTAATGTTTTTCACATGGATGCTGATGTGTCTGCAACAGCACAAAGAGGATCTTGTTTGCTAACTGAAAGAGTTTCTTTTAACACCCAACAGGCATTATTATCCTACTCTGATAGAGCTATAATGACCTACAGGAATTCAGTAACAGGAAAGGAGGCACTTACTAACAGGAATTGAAAGTCCCTTAGAGTACATTCCTGCTTTGACATTCAGTGTTTAGAAATGTACATCTCGAATTGTTCTCAGAGATGAAGAGGAAGTTGGAAAGAGATGACTAAAAAAATAAATAAATAAATAAATAAATAAAAGTTACTTGAATTAGATAGTTATTCACAAGTTAAAATTGTTAAAATTTGTTAAAGTTAAAAGCTTGAAATGTACCTTCATCAATGAAAACGAAAGGACGGGCAATGATCCAGTAAAATAAAAACTTTCTGAAACCCTCAAATGTGCATCATCCTTTTCCCTGAGTTACCTAAATAATTAAAATTAGCAAGATAAAATCGCCAGAGAACTTACTGGTGACAGCTGTTATGAGTCTTTTGAGAACAGGAATTCTAGAATGAAATCACATCTACTTTTAAGCAGAGACTATTAAAAAAAATGAGTCGTGGAAAAAAATGAATGTTAAACGAATGGTTTGGGGACGAAATACTTTCCCATTGGATTTGTTTGCATATTGGTTCATTCTTCCACAACAGATCACTTATTTTAGGTAAGATTTTCTGATAGTGATGAAGCTAAACAGAAGTAATAAGTAAAATGATCTGCTCTAGAGCAGCTCATATGTGATCTAAAATAACACATCAATTAAGGATGTGTGGTATTTATTTCACTTTCTTAAATTTCCTTTTTTGTGAACTTTGTTTTTCAAAAAAGCCATTTTGTATTTTTAAGAAGTTGGTTGAGCAAATTTTCTCCTTGAATATTTCTAACTATAAGAAAATATTATGTAAATTATCCCCAAAAGGAAAGGTAGAGCCTGTTCTTTTTAGATATTCTTCCCCCGCAAAATCATAGTCAGAGCAGTTTCCATCTCCAGATTTTTTGTCAATTACTGTCACCTGGTACTAGATTGTCCATCTATACCTATCACCTTCTCCTCCGGCTAGACTTTGGGAATTGGCTTACCTTTGATAAGGAGTCCCTTTTCTTATATTTGGTGCCCATTTTCATAGCCAGGGATCAAAGTAATCCACCACTTGTATCCATGTTCTATGCTATGTATCATATGTGTCCATAATCTTTTCACAAGGACAAGGCAGTAAACTAGTAAGTGATTGTCATTGGAAGAAATCAAAAATGAAAGAAAATGAAGGCAATTGTATCATTCATCTAAGTGTTCATTCAGCTATGCCCTTATTATATGTTTAAAACAGTTACTGAACAAGGGTGTCTGGGTAGCTCAGTCGGTTAAACATCTGCCTTTGGCTCAGGACATTGTCCCAAGATCCTGGGATCGAGTCCCACGTCTGGGTCTCTGCTCAGCAGGGAGGCTACTTCCCCTTTTTCCACTGCTTGCCACTCCCCCTGCTTATGTTCTCTCTCTCTGTCAAATAAATAAATAAAATCTTTTTTAAAAAATAACTATTATTGGACAAATTACATATGGTAATATATATGGTCCCTGCTTTCAAGGTGCTTGTAGTCTGGTAGAGGAAATAAGATATGCCTACACATAATTATGACAGAATTAAAAAACAAGTGCCATAAGAGAGTTAGAAATATGAGTATCTAGGTGAGAAATAAATTGACTTTCTATGTTATTAATTCTACAAAAAGCAGGACTCAGAAATCCTGGGATTCAAGAATAAAGAACACTTACCCCCTCATCCAGCTACAGGGGCATTCCAGCTACCCATGGATTTTAATTTACCCTGTGCATCTCTATTTAAATATCTTACTAGGATTTCAAACTCAGCATGTTCAAAGTCAAATACATGAATTTTCTCCTTAAACTGTCTCCACCTCTCTTTCCCTCCTTTTCTTCCCAAACCGTTTCCCTACTCCTAGTATTCAGATAATACTCTCTGTACATCACAGTCACTTTCTCCCTCATTGCTGGTCAAGAATATGTCAAATCACCAACTATCTACTTCCTTTAGTGCTTTCCCAGATCCTTCTTTTTATTTTATTGATAGGCTTTCAAACTTGAATTTCTAACATTTGCTCTATTTTCTTTATCTTTTGTCTCTCTTGAATACAATAGTCTAATTTATATTCTGTTGACAGATTAATCTTCCCAATTTATATCCCCGATCATGTAACTCTCACATTCAAACGTATTTAGAGGCTCTAAACTAAATAACTATTCAATTTTAACTATTGACTATTAACCCCTCTGGCTCATCCTGGTAGTCAGCTTATGTCTTGAGGCTCTATTTCCAACCTTATTTTCCAAAACTTAACCTATGTCCAATCTTTGACCTTCTGACATGTGTACATTAGAATATCCTCAGGTTTTCATGTTTCCACTCAAGAAATTTCATCAATTTGAAATCTGTTTTTCAAATTTCGAAGTTTATCACAATTTCCACTTTTATATGAAGCCTTTACTGATATCCCACACTGAAAACTAAGCTCTGGACCATTCTTTATTTACCACTTAAGACCTACAATATAATCAAACTTATAATTGCTTTACTTCTCTTCTCTCTCCCATTTCAAGAGTCATGGCGGAGTCTTACTGATCTCTATAAATCTATAGCATTTAGCATAATGTCTGTCTCACAGTCTTTACGATCCATTTTTTCCCCATGAAACTGAATGTTTAATCCCAAACAAATGAATTTCTCCAAGCAATGATTCTTCAGATATCAATAAAATGATGTTTGTTCCTGTTCGCAAATGCCTAATACATTTTAATCTTTCCTAAATTCGTGTAAAGTTCAAAAAGCAAATGGTGCTGGGAGAGTACATTTTTTCCTGGGCCTCCTCTCTCTTGGAATCTCTCTTCATTTAGCTTCTCTTGGTCCTGACAGTCAAAGGCTCTTCCATCTATGCTTATAAGCCAGAGGGGTTTAAAAGCCACAAAAGGAAAGGCTGTTCATTTTTAAATACAATTCAGAAAACCTTGGGAAAGAATGACAATTCTTTTTCAGGAACCTTCCCTGTGTATTTCAACAGAAGAGCTTTCCAAATTGGAGATGGTAAAATATTATACCACCAACCAAGTAATAGAAGGTCACTGGCTGCTGTGTAGAAAGATTCACTCGATTTTCACAAAGAGCACATAAGACTACATTGTATGTATTTAAATCTGAGATTGACAAAAATGCCAGAAGGAAAAAGAAAAGTAGTCAGTTTCTCTAAATATCATTATTTAGGAATAAATTGCTATGTAAAGAAGCATGGATATTCTTGACAACTTGTGAATTTAAGGCCAAGGAATTGCCTCCCTCCTCATCCCTAATAATCAACCCTGCTGAGGAAATATGGTAAGCATTCTAAGTTTGGGCAAAGTACAAAGCTTTAAAATCAATGTGTTTCCGGTATAGGGGGTTAGGGAAAGAACTTAATAAATCAGCTTAGGAAATGCTTCATTTCCTGTGCCCTATCTGGGAAGGGAAACATAAAACCGGCAGAGCCAGGTGTGACAAAGTCATACACCTGGATGGAAAATCTCTTCTAACTCCTTCCAAGCTCCACTCAGATGGTCAGTTTATGCTCTTGTGCTAGAACTTCCTTTTCTAAGACAAATGGAGTAGTTTTTGCAGACACATTCTTTAAGTTAACAAATAGGGTTGTTATGATGTAATTATTATCTCTGCTCCAAAGAGAAATTATCCTACTTGGGCTAACTATTCCTTAGAAAGAAGACACTATTAACAGGCTGGGCTCATTACCAGTGAGGTAGAAGAGCTGGCGTGGTAAGCAGCCTAACCCAGACTTTCAAATTTATATTGACCTGACACCTGTTTGTGAGCAGAGTTTTTCATGGCATCAGGATTTCCCTTGCATACTGAAGAGTTATTTACATGCTTATGTACTGATTTCTGTGGCCCTTCATAAATACTCTTTATTTTAAAAAATCAGATGCTTGGTAACTCTTCTAAGTTAGATTTTCTGGTCTTGAGACCTGTGGCAACTTAACTCTGGAAATGCCAAGGTGCGTGATAAGAAATCATACATGATTTTGAAATGTTTGGGAATGTATCCTAAGTTTGTATATGTATTTTGGGAAATTAATGACAAAGATTGTTGAAAGACTGTGTCTAATTTTTCCTACACTATTATTCTAAATTAGAATTTTTGTAGGAAACAAACTTTTGAAAAGAGCACACACAAAATGAAATTGAACTGATTGTTTTCCAGGGCCCCTCAGAATCAATATTTCCCAACTGTGTTCTTTTATGATAGTTGGTACTTTGGTTTTCACACTTGCCAAATCTGTCTTGTATTAGGATTACATATTTGTTTTTTCCCAACAGTACATTTACCACTGTTGGTAAGGACAATCATTGGTAAGGACATCGTTGGTAATCTTAATCATTTATGTATTCTTTTTTTTTAAAGATTTTATTTATTTATTGGACAGAGAGAGATCACAAGTAGGCAGAGAGGCAGGCAGAGAGAGTGAGAGGGAAGCAGGCTCCCTGCCGAGCAGAGAGCCCGATGCGGAACTTGATCCCAGGACCCTGAGATCATGACCTGAGCCGAAGGCAGCGGCTTAAACCACTGAGCCACCCAGGCGCCCCTCATTTATGTATTCTTTGCACTGGTAAGTACTAAGATCCTAATAAATATTCATCAAATTTAATTGCTTACAGAGAATCTCTCAGAAAGGGCTACAGCCATATGTAATAATTTCTTGCAACTGGTCATTAATATAGTCAGAGCTTATAGTGGTTTATATATATACCCTTTACTACCAAATTTCTGAAATTGTGGTCTGTCTGCAAATTTCTGAAATGTTGTGCAAAATGTTGTGTGTATATGTGTAGGTATGTGCTTATTTCCAGAGCAAATGTTATTAACTTTAATCAAATGACTCTCCTCTTAACCCATCCTGCCCCCTCGAGATATTAATATTTACTTCCCCAGGCAGCTTGATCCAGCCTCTCCATTTATCAGAACCAAAAGATAGTTGGGACAAATATAGGCCAACATCTGCAATGCAGTATTTCTGATTACAGCCTTTCACCCATACTCGACAATCTTGTTATTTCTAGGCTTAACGCCTGAGAGGAACATTTTTGAGAAACAGTACATTTGT
The DNA here is from genome assembly GCF_922984935.1 of Meles meles. NCBI lineage: Eukaryota > Metazoa > Chordata > Mammalia > Carnivora > Mustelidae > Meles > Meles meles. Next base: position 109,180,201 of record NC_060067.1, on the reverse strand, counting down.
AACCAGCATTTTACCCCCAGATTTTTATTATTCAAAAATGCTGTCATGCATTCTCAGTACCTTTATGGTGCCATCAAATAAATACACAGCAAGGCCAACTGCACCAGCAAACATTTCCTTCCCGTGCAAACAAACATCCTCTCCATAGAGCCTTCTCCATGCACTCCAGGTCAATACCCACGCACCCGACACAGCAAAGGAATTGCTGCATCCAAGTTTCAGGGGAAGGTCCCTGAAGATAAACTGAGGCTTAGTCCCCTCCCAGTGATTTCTGATCCACCCTGTCAGAGGAATAAGAGAAAACGGTACCTGTGTCGTTGTTACTGCTACAAAGACTGGGCAGAAGAAGACAAAGGATGGTCACTTGAATGAGTTTCATGGTGCTCGTGGATCGTCTTGTGGATGGTCTCAGTGGCGCTTTTCTCCAGAGTCAGACAGGGACAACTCCCTTCCAGCCTGGCCGGGCCTTATTAGCAAATGGAAAAGGTGCGCGGAGTGTGAGCAGCCACTGCCCATTCTTACTTATTTCGGGGGCTCTGATAAAGAACGGGAGGAAATACACACACTCCCTTTGGGAGTTCAGCAGAGAGGAGATTTATTGTTTCAGTGCCTTACAGGAACTTTTTTTTCTCTTCCTTTGGCAGCCACTTGTGTTTTTGTTACTCCATTATTTTGTTCTTCTTCAACAAAAAGGTCAGGGCGGGTTCTGAACAGAAACAGATCTTTCTTGAGAATGGATCATACAGCTTTCTAACTTTTGTTTTGAAAGTGTGTTTCGGAATAGTTACAAAAAGAGCCTTATTAACAAGAGACTCGCTTTGGATAAAGAGGCTTAAATCGCTCGAGGGTTAAAGTTTAGAGCAAAATGCACAAGGAATCAACTTTTCTTCCTTCTCTCCAACTTGAAAGCCAGAAGAGCAAAGACCACCTTCTGGAGATCAGTGCCAAACCGTATTAAATAGGTCCTGCTTTGCTCTCGAGTGAGCGAAGACTTCTTAGGGATGTCCAGGGAGGTTTTTCAGGCTATGTCTAATAGAATTAAGCAACAATGTGACCGTTCACTGCTCATTCCTGGCTTTTATTGATGGAATTCGATGAAGAATAAAGAAAAAGTAGTTACACAAGAATCCCCTGCTTTTGAAAACTAGCGTTGGGTGTTTGTGTCGCCCAGCTGTTGCAGGGACAGTAGGCGCCCCTGAGCAGCCAGACTGGCCCCGCCCAGCTCCTACTATAGGACTGCCCTGGGCAAACACAGCAGCCTTGAACTGTATCCTGGGAGCGTCTGGACTTTATCTTAGTTGATCTTATGCTTCCATTAACATGATGTATCCTAAGGTATGAGAAAAGCTCAGGAAAGGTTATTTTGGGGGGAGTGGGCTGGGACTGCTCAAAAATTTCTCCATATAAATTAATAATTGCTTCTTCACTTTACACTATTTCCACTTAGGGACGTTTTCATAGGATGCTCTAATTGCAAATAGCGAGGAAAACTCACCCTCCACATTTAACTGCTGCACTATGCTGAGGAGAACTCATTACAAAAGTGGTTAGAGCAAGTCAACTGATCAAAATATCCCAAACACTAGCTTGTTTCTTCCTAAACTATACCAAGTCTCAGAAGAAGCTCCAAGTTTATATTTTGTGCATAAGCAAGACTGGATTTAACCCTCTCTTCTAATTAATTTTCTAAAACAGACCGCCTTTGGACTTGTTACTTTATTTGGCATATCCTGGATAGTATAAAGATAGTAATGTATGTGAATAGTTGTCACATGCGCTTACCAGAAATAAACTGAGGTGTGGCCATGAATTCACAGTGGAGCACTCACATTGCCTCACTTCCTGCTCCTTGCTCTGCCATAACTGTGGAGTTCTCAGCACACAGCATCACCACTAATATTGACCATGCTTGTTGCTATGCTGGTCCCAAGAGCATTTTGACTTCTCAACCCTACCAGCTAGGTATTTCCATGAAAAAAGTCTAGATTCATATTTCAAGAATGCTTGATAATAGAATATGATGTCTATTTAAAAGACAGGACCTGTAGGTGAAAGAAAAAAACCCTAAAATTAAAACATAAACTAAGAAAATTCATTTTTAACAGTATGGAGGTTCCTCAAAAAGTTAAAAATACAACTACTTTATGATGCAGCAATTGCACTATTAGGAATTTACCCAAAAGATACAAAAATACTGATGTGAAGGGATACATGCACCCCAATGTTTATAGCAGTATTATCTGCTATAGCCATATTATAGAAAGAGCCCAAATGTCCACCAACTGATGAATGGGTAAAGAAGGTGTGGTGTATATATGTATAAGGAATATTACTCAGCCATAATAAAGAATGAACTCTTGCCATTTGCACTGACATGGATGAAGCTAGAGAATATAATGCTAACCAAAATAAATCAATCAGAGAAAGACAAATATCATGTGATTTCACTCATATGTGGAATTTAAGAAACACCACAAATGATCATAGGGGGAAAAAAGAATGAGGAAAACCACAAGAAAAATTCTTAACTATGGGGAACAAACTGATTGTTACCAGAGGGGAGTTAGGTGAGAGAATGGGTTAAATAAGTGAGAATTTAAGGAGGGCACTTGCTGTAATGAGCACTGGGTGTGTTAAGTGTTGAATCACTAAATTGTACACCTGAAACTAATATTACACTGTATGTTAATGAGCTGGAATTTAAATAAAAACAAAAAGACAGAAAGAGAAGAAAATAATTTTTTTAAGAGAGAGTTTTAGAGAGAGAGAGCAAGAAAGCATGCATGAGCCAGGGGAGAGGCAGAGGTAGAGAGAGAGAATATTAAACAGACTCTCTGCTGAGCTTAGAGCCAGACTTGGGGCTCAATCTCACAACCCTGAGATCATGACTTGAGCTGAAATCAAGAGTTGAATGCTCAACCAACTGAACCACCCAGGTGCCCAAAGTAATCATTTTTAAATGGCTTAGGCAACAAAAAAGAAAAAGAAAAAGAAAAATAAGAGTGATATGGTAGGTCAGTTTTGTTAACAGATCAGAAGGTATTTTTAAAGTAAAATAATTCATTAAAATGGTGATTGCCCGAAGAGATAGATCATTTGCATAAAAAGGAAGTATATGTGTATATATATATATATATATATATACACACACACACATACATTTAATACTTAGATATATTTGCAGATATGTGTATGTGTGAGAGATATTAGATACAGGCAAATTGAACATATAGTACATGTGATGAGTAGGATGTATTACTTAATAAGCAGATTTTGACAAGTTGTTAATCATTAAAATAAATAGAATCAGGTCCCTATTTTGCTTCAAATACCAAAATAAAATTTTTCTATGTTAAAAAATTAAATGTGACCAACAAAAACAAGATTCTAGAAGAAAACATGGGTGATTATTTGCATATAGCTGAGTTGGTGAGGACATTTTATGTATGACACCAAACAGAAGATTTGATCTGTTCCCTTTAGGTCAGGAACATGACAGAGATGCTCACTCTCACCACTGTTGTTCAGCATGGTACTACAAGTGCTAGCCTCCATAATCAGATAACAAAAAGAAATAAAAAGCATTCAAATTTGGAAGGCAGAAGTCAAATTCTCACTCTTCACAGATGATGTGATACTTAATGTGAAAAATCCAAAACACTCCACCCCAAAATTGCTAGAACTTATACAGCAATTCAGCAATGTAGCAGGATACAAAATTAATGCACAGAAATCAGTTGCATTTCTATATACTAACAATGTGAATGAAGAAAGAGAATTTAAGGAGTCAATCCCATTTACAATTGCACCAAAATCCATAAGATACCTAGGAATAAACCTAACCAAAGAGGTATAGGATCTGTACTCTAAGAACCACAAAACACTTATGAAAGAAACTGAGGAAGACACAGAGATGGAAAAACATTCCATGCTCATGGATTGGAAGAAGAAACATTGTTAAAATGTCTATGCTGCCCAGAGCAATCTGCACATTCAACGCAATCCCTATCAAAATACCATCAACATTTTTCACAGAGCTGGAGCAAAATTTGTATGGAACCAGAAAAGATCCTGAAGAGCCAGAGGAATGTTGAAAAGGAAAACCAAAGCTGAGGACATCACAATACCTGACTTCAAGCTTTATTACAAAGCTGTGATCATCAAAACAGCATGGTACTGGTGCAAAAATAGACACATGGATCAATGGAACAGAATAGAGAGCCCAGAAATAGACCCTCAACTCTATGGTCAACTAATCTTCAACAAAGCAGGAAAGAATATCAATGGAAATAAGTCAGTCTCTTCAATAAGTGGTGCTTGGAAAATTGGACAACCACATGCAGAAGAATGAAACTGGACCATTCTCTTATACCATACACAAAGATAGATTCAAAATGATGAAAGACCTCAATGTGAGATGGGAATCCATCAAAATCTCATAGGAACACATAGGCAGCAACCTTTTCAACCAGCCACAGCAACTTCTTACTAGACACGTCTCCAAAGGAAAGGGAAACAAAAACAAAAATGAACTATTGGGACTTCATCAAGATAAAAACCTTCTGCACAGCAAAGGAAACAGTCAACAAAACTAAAAGGCAACCTATGGAATGGGAGAAGATATTTGCAAATGACATATCAGATAAAGGGCTGGTATCCAAGATCTATAAAGAACTTATCAAACTCAACATCCAAAAAACAAGTAAGCCAGTCAAGAAATGGACAAAAGACATGAATAGACACTTCTCCAAAGAAGACATAAATGACCAACAGACACAGGAAAAAATTCTCCACATCACCTGCAATCAGGGAAATACAAATTAAAACCACAATGTGATACCTCCTTACACCAGTTAGAATGGCTAAAATTAACAAGACCGGGAATGACAAATGTTGGTGAGGATGTAGAGAAAGAGGAACCCTCCTACACTGTTGGTGGAAATTCAAGCTGGTACAGCCACTCTAGAAAATTGTATGGATATCCCTCAAAAGTTAAAAATAGAGCTACCCTACGACCCAGCAATTGCACTACTGGGTATTTACCCCAAAGAAATAGATGTAGTGAAAAGAATGTGCACCTGCATCCCAATGTTCATAACACCAATGTCCACAATAGTTAAACTGTGGAAGGAGCTGAGATGTTTGTAGGGGAAGGAAACGAAATGGAATGGGAAGAAATCAGAGAGGGAGAAAAACCATGAGACTCGTGACTCTGGAAAACAAACTAAAGGTTGTGGAAAGAGAAGTTGTGTTTGGGATGAGGTAACTGGGTGATGGACATTAAGGAGGATATGATGTGATGACCACTGGGTGTTATATGCAACTAACGAATCACTGAACACTCAGTAAAAACTAATGATTTACTATGTGTTGGCTAATTGAATTGAAAAAAATTAAAATATTTTTGGCACAACAACACATCCTAAGATAAAAAGGCAAATGAAAACCTTGTAAAAAAATACAAAATAAGGGAGGAGTCAAGATGCCGGAGAAGTAGCAGGCTGAGACTACATCAGGTAGCAGGAGATCAGCTAGAAAACTTATCTAAACATTGCAAACACCTACAAATCCAACGGGAGATCAAAGAGAAGAAGAACAGCAATTCTAGAAACAGAAAATCAACCACTTTCTGAAAGGCAGGACTGGCAGAGAATTGAATCCAAAATGATGGGAAGATAGACTGCAGGGGGAGAGGCCGGCTCCCGGCAAGGGGCGGAGCACCAGAGCACAAAATCAGAACTTTTAAAAGTCTGTTCCACTAAGGGACATTGCTCCAGAGGCTAAACCGGGGAGAAGCCCACGCGGAATCAGCGTGGCCCCAGGTCCAGCAGGTTCACAGAAGGATCGGGGGTGTCGGAATATCACAGAGCTCGCAGGTATTAGAACGGGGAAGCCGGCTACAGAGACAGAGCCGAGGACTGAGCTCTCAGCTCGGGGTTACCTTGAACCGGTCCCAGTCTGGGTGAGCTTGGAGCGCGGCCGGAGGCCGGGGATACGGGAGTGATTGGGTGCTGTTCTCTGGGGGCAAACTGAGGAGTGGGGCCCCAGGCTCTCGGCTCCTCCGGGCTGGAGACTGGGAGGCCACCATTTTCATTCCCGTCCTCTGGAACTCTACAGAAAGCGTTCAGGGAACAAAAGGTCCTGAAAGCAAAACCGAGTGGATTACTTAGTCCGGCCCCCTGTAAGGGCAGTGCAATAACGCCTTGGGCAAAGACACTTGAGAGTCACTACAACAGACCCCTCCCCCAGAAGATCAATAAGAAATCCAGCCAGGACCAAGTTTATCTACCAAGGAAAGCAGGTTCAGTACCAAGGAATTGCAGAATTCCAGCGGAATTCAAGAGGAGGAGAAAGCAAAGCACGGAACTCATGGCTTTTTGCACATGATTCTTTAGTCTTGCGAATTTTTTTTCTTCTTCTGCTAAACTTTTTTAAACTTTTAACCTTTTCTTTTTTAACGTTTTTAAACTAGTTTATCTAATATATATATTTTTTCTTTCTTTTTTATATTTTTTCCTTATTTGTTTTCTTTTTTTAATTTTTTTTTTATTCTGGACATCTTTTTATCCCCTTTCTCCCCCCCCCCATAATTTGGGATCTCTTCTGATTTGGTTACAGCGCATTTTTCTGGGGTCTTTGCCACCCTTTTAGTATTTACTTGCTCCTTCATATACTCTTATTTGGACAAAATGACAAGGCAGAAAAATTCACCACAAAAAAAAGAACAAGAGGCAGTACCAAAGGCTAGGGACCTAATCAACACAGACATTGGTAATATGTCAGATCTAGAGTTCAGAATGACGATTCTGAAGGTTCTAGCCGGGCTCAAAAAAGGCATGGAAGATATTAGAGAAACCCTCTCTGGAGATATAAAAGCCCTTTCTGGAGAAATAAAAGAACTAAAATCTAACCAAGTTGAAATCAAAAAAGCTATTAATGAGGTGAAATCAAAAATGGAGGCTCTCGCTGCTAAGATAAATGAGACAGAAGAAAGAATTAGTGATATAGAAGACCAAATGACAGAGAATAAAGAAGCAGAGCAAAAGAGGGACAAATAGCTACTGGACCATGAGGAGAGAATTCGAGAGATAAGTGACACCATAAGACGAAACAACATTAGAATAATTGGGATTCCAGAAGAACAAAGAGAGAGGGGAGCAGAAGGTATATTGGAGAGAATTATTGGAGAGAATTTCCCTAATATGGCAAAGGGAACAAGCATCAAAATCCAGGAGATGCAGAGAACCCCCCTCAAAATCAACAAGAATAGGTCCACACCCCGTCACCTAATAGTAAAATTTACAAGTCTTAGTGACAAAGAGAAAATCCTGAAAGCAGCCCGGGACAAGAAGTCTGTAACATACAATGGTAAAAATATTAGATTGGCAGCAGACTTATCCACAGAGACCTGGCATGCCAGAAAGAGCTGGCATGATATGTTCAGAGCAGTAAATGAGAAAAACATGCAGCCAAGAATACTATATCCAGCTAGGCTATCACTGAAAATAGGAGAGATAAAAAGCTCTCAGGACAAACAAAAACTGAAAGAATTTGCAAACACCAAACCAGCTCTACAGGAAATATTGAAAGGGATCCTCTAAGCAAAGAGAGAGCCTAAAAGTAGTAGATCAGAAAGGAACAGAGACAATATACAGTAACAGTCACCTTACAGGCAATACAAGGGCACTAAATTCATATCTCTCAATAGTTACCCTGAATGTTAATGGGCTAAATGCCCCAATCAAAAGACACAGGGTAGGGTGCCTGGGTGGCTCAGTGGATTAAGCCGCTGCCTTCAGCTCAGGTCATGATCTCAGGTCCTGGGATCGAGTCCCGCATCGGGCTCTCTGCTCGGCGGGGAGCCTGCTTCCCTCTCTCTCTCTCTGCCTGCCTCTCTATCTACCTGTGATCTCTCTCTGTCAAATAAATAAATAAAATCTTAAAAAAAAAAACCTACAATTTCTTTTAAAAAAAAAAAAAAAAGACACAGGGTATCAGAATGAATAAAAAAACAAAACCCATCTATATGTTGCCTACAAGAAACTCATTTTAGACGCAAAAACACCTCCAGATTTAAAGTGAGGGGCTGGAAAATAATTTACCATGCTAATGGGCATCAGAAGAAAACTGGGGTGGCAATCCTTATATCAGATCAATTAGACTTAAAGCCAAAGACTATTATAAGAGATGAGGAAGGACACTATATCCTATTCAAAGGATCAGTCCAACAAGAAGATCTAACAATTTTAAATATCTATGCCCCTAATGTGGGGGCAGCCAGCTATATAAACCAATTAATAACAAAACCAAGAAACACATCAATAATAATACAATAATAGTAGGGGACTTGAACACTCCCCTCCCTGAAATGGACAGATCATCCAAGCAAAAGATCAACAAGGAAATAAAGGCCTTAAATGACACACTGGACCAGATGGACATCACAGATATATTCAGAACATTTCATCCCAAAACAACAGAATACACATTCTTCTCTAGTGCACATGGAACATTCTCCAGAATAGATCATATCCTGGGTCCTAAATCAGGTCTCAACCGGTATCAAAAGATTGGGATCGTTCCCTGTATATTTTCAGATCACAATGCTCTGAAGCTAGAACTCAATCACAAGAGGAAAATTGGAAAGAACCCAAATACATGGAGACTAAACAGCATCCTTCTAAAGAATGAATGAGTCAACCAGGAAATTAACGAAGAATTGAAAAAATTCATGGAAACAAATGATAATGAAAACACAACGGTTCAAAATCTATGGGACACAGCAAAGGCAGTCCTGAGAGGAAAATATATAGCGGTACAAGCCTTTCTCAAGAAACAAGAAAGGTCTCAAGTACACAACCTAACCCTACACATAAAGGAGCTGGAGAAAGAACAAGAAAGAAACCCTAAACCCAGCAGGAGAAGAGAAATCATAAAGATCAGAGCAGAAATCAATGAAACAGAAACCAAAACAATAGAACAAATCAACGAAACTAGGAGCTGGTTCTTTGAAAGAATTAATAAGATTGATAAACCCTTGGCCAGACTTATCAAAAAGAAAAGAAAAAGGACCCAAATAAATAAAATCATGAATGAAAGAGGAGAGATCACAACTAACACCAAAGAAATACAGACAATTATAAGAACATACTATGAGCAACTCTGCGCCAATGAATTTGACAATCTAGAAGAAATGGATGCATTCCTAGAGACATATAAACTACCACAACTGAACCAGGAAGAAATAGAAAACCTTAACAGACCCATAACCAGTAAGGAGATTGAAACAGTCATCAAAAATCTCCAAACAAACAAAAGCCCAGGGCCAGACGGCTTCCCAGGGGAAATTCAAACATTTAAAGAAGAACTAATTCCTATTCTCCTGAAACTGTTCCAAAAAATAGAAATGGAAGGAAAACTTCCAAACTCATTTTATGAGGCCAGGATCATCTTGATCCCAAAACCAGACAAGGATCCCACGAAAAAAGAGAACTACAGACCAATATCCTTGATGAACACAGATGCAAAAATTCTCACGAAAATACTAGCCAATAGGATTCAACAGTACATTAAAAGGATTATTCACCACGACCAAGTGGGATTTATTCCAGGGCTGCAAGGTTGGTTCAACATCCGCAAATCAATCAATGTGATACAACACATGAATAAATGAAAGAACAAGAACCATATGATACTCTCAATAGAGGCTGAAAAAGCATTTGACAAAGTACAGCATCCCTTCCTGATGAAAACTCTTCCAAGTGTAGGGATAGAGGGCACATACCTCAATATTATCAAAGCCATCTATGAAAAACCCACCACAAATATCATTCTCAATGGAGAAAAACTGAAAGCTTTTCCACTAAGGTCAGGAACATGGCAGGGATGTCCATTATCACCACTGCTATTCAACATAGTACTAGAAGTCCTAGCCTCAGCAATCAGACAGCAAAAGGAAATTAAAGGCATCCAAATCAGCAAAGAGGAAGTCAAACTATCACTCTTCACAGATGATATGATACTCTATGTGGAAAACCCAAGACTCCACTCCAAAACTGCTAGAACTTGTACAGGAATTCAGTAAAGTGTCAGGATATAAAATCAATGCACAGATATCAGTTGCATTTCTCTACACCAACAAGAAGACAGAAGAAAGAGAAATTAAGGAGTCAATCCCATTTACAATTGCACCCAAAACCATAAGATACCTAGGAATAAACCTAACCAAAGAGGCTAAGTATCTATATGCAGAAAACTATAAAGTACTCATGAAAGAAATTGAGGAAAACACAAAGAAATGGAGAAATGTTCCATGTTCCTGGATTGGAAGAATAAATATTGTGAAAATGTCTATACTACCTAAAGCAATCTACACATTTAATGCAATCCCTATCAAAATACCATCCAGTTTTTTTCAAGGAAATGGAACAAATAATCCTCAAATTTATATGGAACCAGAAAAGACCTCGAATAGCCAAAGGAATATTGAAAAAGAAAGCCAAAGTTGGTGGCATCACAGTTCCGGACTTCAAGCTCTATTACAAAGCTGTCATCATCAAGACAGCATGGTACTGGCACAAAAACAGACACATAGATCAATGGAACAGAATAGAGAGCCCAGAAATAGACCCTCAACTCTATGGTCAACTAATCTTCGACAAAGCAGGAAAGAATGTCCAATGGAAAAAGACAGCCTCTTCAATAAATGGTGTGGGGAAAATTGGACAGCCACATGCAGAAAACTGAAAATGGACCACTTCCTTACACCACACACGAAAATAGACTCCAAATGGATGAAGGACCTCAATGTGAGAAAGGAATCCATCAAAATCCTTGAGGAGAACACGGGCAGCAACTTCTTTGACCTCAGCCTCAGCAACATCTTCCTAGGAACATCGGCAAAGGCAAGGGAAGCAAGGGCAAAAATGAACTATTGGGATTTCATCAAGATCAAAAGCTTTTGCATAGCAAAGGAAACAGTTAACAAAACCAAAAGACAACTGACAGAATGGGAGAAGATATTTGCAAAAGACATATCAGATAAAGGGCTAGTATCCAAAATCTATAAGGAATTTAGCAAACTCAACACCTAAAGAACAAATAATCCAATCATGAAATGGGCAGAAAACATGAACTGACATTTCTGTAAAGAAGACATCCAGATGGTCAACAGACATTTGAAAAAGTGCTCTACATCACTTGGCATCATGGAAATACAAATCAAAACCACAATGAGATATCACCTCATACCAGTCAGAATGGCTAAAATTAAAAAGTCAGGAAATGACAGATGCTGGAGAGGATGTGGAGAAAGGGGAACACTTCTACACTGTTGGTGGGAATGCAAGCTGGTGCAGCCACTCTGGAAAACAGCATGCAGGTTCCTCAAAATGTTGAAAATAGAACTACCCTATGACCCAGCAATTGCACTACTGGGTCTTTACCCTAAAGATACAAACGTAGTGATCTGAAGGGGCACGTGCACCCGAATGTTTATAGCAGCAATGTCTACAATAGCCAAACTATGGAAAGAACCTAGATGTCCATCAACAGATGAATGGATAAAGAAGAGTGGTATATATATACAATGGAATACTATGCAGCCATCAAAAGAAATGAAATCTTGCATTTGCAACGACGTGGATGGAACTAGAAGGTATTATGGTTAGTGAAATAAGTCAATCGGAGAAAGACAACTATCATATGATCTCTCTGATATGAGGACGTGGAGATGCAACATGGGGGGTTAAGGGGGTAGGAGAAGAATAAATGAAACAAGATGGGATTGGGAAAAAATGTATTCATGTCATTTGAAGTCAAAGAAATGGATATTCAGGAATTGCGATAATATTTTTTATATAGCAAATGTAATTGGTTGTATTTTCTGGCAATATCCAATTTTGATGAATGCTCAAAGAACGTTACTCTCTTATTCTTGGGATATGAACTTTCTGGTTTGTTGCACATGTGAGAAAGAAAATGTCAGCAGTGGCTTATCTCTAGATAGTGAATTATGGATAGTTTTTATCTTATATTTGTGTTTTTAAAAGATTTTCTGGAGGAAATGTATATATTTCTATCTTTAAACGAATAAACAAAGCCTTTATGTTACTTGATACTTTGTTTAATTCAATTTAATTTTGAGACAATGTTTATATAAGCATTTTGTATTGCAATATACTGGAATCCTTGAATATTTTTTAAGATTTTTATTTATTTATTGAGAGAGAGAGATCTCTTAATAGAGGAGGAGGGAGAAGCAGAGTGCCCACTGAGCAGGGAGCCAGATGCGGGACTTGATGCCAGGACTCTGAGATCATGACCCGAAGAGACACTTAACTGACTGACCCACCCAGATGCCCCTGGAATGCTTGAATTTTTAGAAATTGTGTGATTTAAGAGAACTTTAATGAAAGAAAACAGGTGAAGAGAGCTAAACCACCCTAACTTGAGAGATAAAAAGATGTTTTTGCTTTTATTTTTACACAATATGTCTTCTGTATTCCTTGTCTAATCTGAAAGATAAGCTCTTGTGAAGTTCTGCAAGAGCTAGCTCAGAATTCTTTCCAAACACACATTAAGGCTGGTCGCTGCCATCTTTGACACTGAAGAAATTGTATAATGAAGCCTCCGACACTGATGAGTTTATGTTAACTCCTATGGTGCTAAGAAAATTTCAACTGGCACCATTATTACACCCCCAAATTAAACTTCCTCCCAATACTTGCCTTCTTTTTCTCTGCCAGCTTGTCACTGAATAAAATCATCTAAAATGGAAGAAATGTCAAAAAGCAATCTCATAAACTGGCCAAGAACGTGAGCCCTGGGTTCAAATTCGGACTCCCTCCCTTAATCATATGTGTCTTGACTGAGTTACTTGACCTTTTTATGCTTTGGATTTACAAGGGGAAAAATGGGGATAATCACTATGGCAACTATGAATGTTGTTCAGAGAATTAGGTGACAATTCAGAAAGTCTTCTAAAAGTATATATTGAAACCAATAACCTTAAACTTCTAGAATATTTAGGCTAAAAGAAATTATCTTAGTTCAGTGATAAATATTCAGGTTGTTAGCATTTTACACAAACTGTCTCATTCTAGAATGATTAACCAGTTTCTTAAGAAATGGTGCAAATCCCAAAATATTGTTGAGATCAGGTTAAGTAGATTTCTAACTCTTATTTTCAGGGATTCATTCCATGTTCCACTTTAAGGTCCTTTAAATATCAAGTGCTTTTTTCAATGGAGGTAGAAACTAACAGTTACTTTTATTACTTGCCTATCTGAAATGGGAATCATGAAATCTTCTGAAGGTATTGAGATCAGAGCTGAAGACAGAGAGATATTTAGGACCCATGATACTGGAGATATTAAGTCCCTATCCTACACAGCCAAATGGACAATAAGCATTAGTAATGGGCAGGTCTTGCCATTTGGCCTAACTTATGCCAGTAAAGTATTTTCCTTAATTACTGTGTTTCTTTTAAAATCAACTTCCAATGGCCACAAACCAGTACTGTTTCATATTGTTCAAGTGAAAGAAGATATGACAAGCTTATTCTTGAAGTTTTGAAAGAGTTTATCTTTCACATTCGCCAATGGTTCATCACAATTTTACTCCTCAACATATAAAGACAGTCCTCTTACCTCAAACTAACCCTTAATTTGAGAGTGATCTATCTCTCTAGATCTTTCTTGAACTTAGAACCCTGAGATGGAACCCGAGTTGAGATCAAGAGTCAGATGCTTAACTGACTGAGCCACCCAGGGGCCCAAATAGGAATCAATCTCTTAAGGTTTTTGATACACAAAGACATGAATAAAAGCACAATAGTTCAGAGATGAGATATGCAAAAAGTTACTGTAATACAGACATTTATCTATCATTGTCATTTGTCAAGAATGCCCTTGACAAATAACAAGTGAACCTGCATGTCAACAGTTGAAATGATTGGAACCCATTACTCTGTGAGGCAGCCCGTTCTTTCTTTCAACCACTCTTCATGTTGAAAAGTTTAACTGCCTTTTCTTCATCCTTATCTGCTTTAAGCACTCTGGAAATCATTTTTATAAGTTGTTTTTTTAATGTGCAAAATTGAGTTGAAGAGTATTTGTTCCATTAATTATAGAGATCATATTAATAAGGGAATGAGATTTTTCTAAGAACTTTTTGGGAAGAAAATGGAATGTAATGTATTTGATTATATCTACAAAGCATAGGTATAATGATTTCCATAAAGTCCTGGAACATGTAAATGAACTCAGAAATAAACAGCCATGTATAAAGTTTGTAATAGTTTACTTAACTTTCCATTTAGCTCAGTTGTTGCCATATACCACATGACCAGGATTTCTGCTCAGATGTCTCATTTTTGGTGTGCCAGAAATAATAGTGTCTTAGGGAAATATTATTTTCTAATGTCAAAAGACACTCATAGTGTGCTATATATACCAGGGATTTTTCACAGGTATGTTCATACAAAAGCATGACATGTAAGGGAATCACATCTAAGTTAACTTCATTTTTCACTCTATAAATGACCCATCTAGTTTTACTAATTAACCTATCTGAACTTTACTTGTTTTTATTCATTCATTTTAGTTTTTGTTCTTAGTTTTCCAAATCCTTTTTTGCATTGTTCGTCTCGGTAGCCAGTTAGTAATACTCAAAGGAATTTCTCACAGGACCAGATCTGAACCAGTTTAAAAGCATGATGAAGTGATTTATTTACTTCTCCTTTCTAAACTTCCAGACAGGGGTGCCTCGGTGTCTCAGACAGTTAAGCATCTGCCTTTGGCTCAGGTCATGATCCCAGGGTCCTGGGATTGAGCCTTGCGTTGGGGTCCCTGCTCTCTCTCCCTCTACTGTTCCCCATGCTGTGCTCTCTCACTCTCTCTGTCCAATAAATAGAAAAAAAAAGTATTCAAAAATAAATAAAAATAAAAAATAAACTTCCAGACAAATGGGATTTAAAGTTAATTATCTAAAAATTGTGGGTTTCCCCCCTCCTTTTTTTTTCCAAATAAAGAAAGCCAACTGTAGGCACAGCTTTGGGGTATTCATAGAAACCTATAAACTTAAAGTTAGAATGTACTCTCTGTGCTGTCTCATTTCTCTTAATAAACCACTTTCTAACTCAGCTAAAGTGTTACCTTACAGGTGCCTGTGTGGCTCAGTTGGTTAGACAACTGCCTTCAGCTCAGCTCATGATCCCAGAGTCCTGGGATCGAGTCCTTCATCAGGGTCCCAGCTCTGTAGGGAGTCTGCTTCTCCCTCTGACCTTTTCTGGTCTCATGTTCTCTCTCATTTTCTCTCTCCCTCCTCTCAAATAAATAAATAAAATCTTTAAAAAAAAAAGTTACCTTACTAACTCTTTTATTTCATTACTAATCTTCTTTGGTTGTTCCCTTCCACGATTCTGACTTTTAACCTAGTATATGCTCCTCAGAAGAGGCTCTACCTAAAAGTGTTCTAGTTTGGTTTTCTCCTGGATGTTGTACCTCAGTTCAACGTTCTGCTAACCTGTGGAGAGATTTCCCAGATTACTATGTTCTATATCATCCTATCCTGATTATTGTAAAGGATGAGATCTGTAGCCAAGACTTTAACTGCTTACTGAGTACCCAACTTTTTGTATTAGGTAGGTTCCTATGACTGGTTCCGGCTAGAGAATATATGCAGAGTAACATGTATTACTTCTAGGACAATGCAAAAAAGAGAAAGTATGAATCTTCTATGCCTTATATTTCTCTTCCATGGCAAACTTTGAGACCATGGATTCCTATGGTGCCAGTCTGGATCTCTAAGTGACTGTATGGAGCAAAACCCTCCACCTCCAAACCATAGATCTGCTCTGAATTTGTTTCAGCAACACACAAACATTTACTGTATTAAGCCACTGAGACTTCAAGTTTATTTGGTTACTAAAGCCTATTGTGATCCGTGAAGGATCCTATTTATTACATTCTCTTAGAAATCTTGATGTGATAGAATTAAGATCAAATTGGTCATACTTTGCAGACATCATCAGCCTCCCATACTAGATAGCAAACTCCTCAATGCGAAGTATTTTTCTTGGTCATCTATCCCCATAGGTTAGCAGAGTTCCTGATACAAAATGTTTAAATTTGCTGTCAACTATGTTGACCCCTCAGCTCTGATCTTAAACCTTTAGGAAGGTCTTATACTGAATCCTAGTTTCTCTCCTCCATTTACCTGCTCCATTTTTCCTGCAACAATAAAATGCAATGGAAGTTTTATTGCTCCAGTTGAAAGCTCATTATTAGTCTAGGAGGTGAATGGGGAGAAAGGAGGTCCAGACAGTTTTTTAGAGATTCTGTAGGTTTCCTCATTTTGCTGAGAGAAGTTAGTATGTCATGAAGACTTTGGCTTTGGGGGCAAATAACCCTAGATCAGCCATTTTCTCAAGTTAATAAAGCCCTTTATTCTTTAATGGAGAAAAATAATTTTCTTGAGGAGCTGTTGAAATAATGCATACTGTCATACATGTAAGTTATCTGAAGAGTTGATATACTCCTCCCATTCCAGTGCTGTTATATAACACTAAGATGGAAGTAACTTTTTCTTTGAGTCTTGTTTTACTCATCTATAAAATGGCTGTGACAGTTCTTATTTCTGAAACTATCAAGTGGATAGCTTTGTTTCAAAAATTAAAGATGATTTAAATAAAACTATTCTAATTCTCCTTAGCTTCTATATAAAAATAAGATACTCTCTTTTCAGTTTTCTGAAAATTAAGAATATGTTTCATAAAGTAATGCAAATAGTTTTAGGAACAGGATGTTAACAATTAAGAACATGGCCATTATTAAATGTGTTGCCTTGCCAGAATGCAAACAATTTTAGCAAAATGCAAATGGTCTTTGCACCAAACTTCTCAAAATAAATCATTTCCATTCATCACCAAATAGAATTGTTTTAAAATGTTTTCAACTTCATTAAACTAGCATTGACTTAGTGTTTTCTCATCCTGTACAACTAAACATAAAATTATCTTGGATTAACAACAAAGCTGGGACTGAATTCAACCCATCCTTCCAAACCAAGACTTTGGCCAGAGGAAATGACATAGTAATGGCTTTCACAAGCAGCTGATTGCTGCATCACAGCACATTTCCAACCATAGAATTCAAATTTCCTGCTTTAGGAGGTTTTAGATTCTGATATCCAGGACTGGCTTGACCCTAGAGCACTGGCAGTTGTGCGCACATTATCCATACATTTTAATATCAAAATTACTCTATGGAACTTTTTAAAAACATATGTGTTTAAGGTGTACCTGGGTAGCACAGTCAGTTAAGCATCTGACTCTTGATTTCAGCTCAGGTCACAATCTCAGGGTTCTGGGATCAAGCCCAGCATTGGGCTTCATGCATTCAGAGCAGGGTCTGCTTGAGTTTCTCTTTCCCTCTCCTTCTGCCTCTCCCACTCATGCTCTCTCTCCTTTTAAAAAAATTAAAAATTAAAAAAATATATATGTTTAAGCCTGACCCATAAAATTTCTATTTAAGAAGTCCAAGGTAGGAGTCAGGCATACATATGAGGAAAAATACATATACTGGTGATTCTGGTGGTTACCCTCAGTCATTAATTACTAATTTATAATATTATTTTAAAAGATTTTTTTTTTTAAATGTGTGTTTGCTACTGTTTAAAAGGAAGGAGCTGAATTTTCTGATCCTCACTGTTGGCATTCACTCCAAAGTCTCACCATAAGATTCTGTAACTGTTTCTAACTGACTCTTATCAAGCCTTCTCAACATCAGTATAATGAAGATTTAAAAAGCAGCAACAATATTTCAGAAACTCACTTCTACAGAACGTTTACTGCTTTGAATTAAAATATGAATTCCATTTATATTGTCAAACTCACAGCTAATTAAACCTGGCTTGATCTTTTCAAGTGGCAAGGACTCCAGCCTATGGGAAAACATAATTAGTTTTTATGATTTTGAGCCCTTAAATCCCAAGCATTCCAAACTGCCTTGAATAATCCTTCGTGAATCCCATCCTGAATCTCATTATATTTGCATTCTGATTTATGGAAAAAGAATAAAATACCTCCAAATTTTGAGGTTATGGTTTCAGATTTTTTTTCTTTCTGTTTGGTCAAGATGTTTTTTTGTGACACTCAGATTTGAGATATGGTGACCAAGGTGTAATTCCATTAGAATGTGATTCTGTCTTATCTGTTTAATCACATACTATGTTTTATTTCATACTATCTCAAGTAGAAAAACAAAAACAAAAACATGTTGATCCATAAGACAAGTGTCTCAGATGCTTAGCAGTAATTATGTTCTATTTAAATTAATAAAATTAGCATTTGTGTTTTCTATACAACCAGTGTCATTTGGACATGACTAATTTATTAATTCTCCAGATCTGACAAATTTGAATTTCTGCGTCTAGGAAACTGAAAACCAGATGCTGATCCATTGTGACCCAACCAAGTCATGCCTCTGTGAAAGCCCTGCCTGCGTGTCACTGGAAAATGTCTCTATTTTTATTGTTGCTGTTGCTGTTTTTGTCACCCCCCAAAAAAAACCTAAATTTAATTATCCAAGGCATTTTATAGAACATATTTCTGTCTTCTTTTTTCTTTCTTTCATTTTCCTCAAATAACTATTTTAAGCTTCAAGAATGGCTCACTAAGCCTTGAATTTAGTTGAAATTTAATTTAATGAAATTAAATAAAAAGGTTCACATTTTTCTTTAAAACTGTTTTCTTGTTTTTATAAACTCTGATGGTGGTTATTTTGTTTTTTTAAGTACAATTCTATTAAAGCTCTGATTTTTAAAAATCATTTATTTCTAAAGAAAGATGGTTTTGTTTTGTACTTTTATTCACATCTAAAACACTTTTGGTGGAACCTCATTGCACGTTGTGGAGAAGCATAAATAATAAACACAACATTCTCACAACACCATAGCCCTATGTAAGGTGTAATCATTGCTTGCATTATAATCAAGTGCTTCATCCAGAAATTTTTCTTTACAGTCTTCTTTTGCACTCCAAGAATAAGAAGATTCTAGAAATTTCATAACTGATATTGGTCTTGAATTGAGTAGCTCTGAATTTACAAAACTGATTTGATTTTTAGAAATAATTTATGTCAAAAATAAACAAAATAATTTATGTCAAATTCTATAGCAGGCTAGGCATCCTTGATCTTAGTGGCTACTTTGTCTCACTAGCTATTGGTTTGGTTTTTCTTGAGTGTAATTTTTGGAAGACATTTATAGTTTATTGAGAAGTCAAGAAACTCTGGTTGCTTAGACCAGAGTAGCACAGACAGCTCTTACCTGGAGTTTGACCGACACTTCACATGTAGGGTCTCAGTGTTGGAGCGTTGTGAGTGATTTAAAAGGGTAGCTTACGATCATTGAAAATAGCAAGATTTATCCACGCCAATTGCTTGTCTCAATTTCCAATATTAACTTCTGGAAAATATCTTAATTTGGTATTTGAGAATGGTTAAATGGATTACAAGACCAAAAGTATAGCAGAAAACAGCAACAACAACCAAAAAACAAAAAAGAAGTTTAGATGTGGAAAGACAAAAAAGAGAAAATACAATGCTCCTCTAAGTGTGGTGGTGCACTGTAAGCATAAAAGTCACCAGGCATGCTTGTTAAAAAATAAAGAACATACATTTTGTCTGGACTAGATAGTCAAAAATCTCTAAAGTTAAGACCCTAAAAATTGTATTATTGAGAGGCTCACATATGTAATTCTTATGCATGCAGAAGTTTTGGAAGAGCAGCTGTGTTTTGTGTGTGTGTGTTTGTGTGTGTGTGTGTGTGTGTGTGTGTGTGTGTGTGCATTTTTGTTTATTTATTTTCCCCAGGATTTACTACGTGTTCCCATATCGGACATTCTGGATCAGCTCCAAAATAAGAGAGTCCATCAATACTCAGGATGCAGCCTTGCCCTGCACATGTCCTCTCTAGCTCATTAGTAAGTGCAGGAATGTTGTTGAGGAGTGAAGCAAAAGGGAATGCTTCCATTTACTTAAATGCTGACTTAATGATTTTATTTGATAGAGAAAACAAAGCCCTGTTCACTACGGACTTAGACATATCACTAAGTTCAGACTTGTATTATAGTAAAACATGTGTTTGGGGAAATTTGTTCATAGGTAGACCTGAAGTTGAGATAAGTAGCTGTCTTACAGAAAGAAGTGATCTACTTGATTATTACAATGATCTGAGATTCTTGGGGGGCAAGGACTGTTTATAGAGCAGAAACACTGACATTAGGAAGATATCATTGGAATTTGAAAAGAATTCATAGCCTACTGAAGCTTTGTGTTTTCTGTTTTTTAGACATGTGCTTATTACATTGGCTATCATTTTGTGCACAGAAGACAAACTTAACCTCTGAAAGGAAATAATAGAACTTGTCCCTTTTGTTTATTTTCTTCATGATGAAAATATGAAAAATAGATGCACTTGCTACAACAAACATAAATTCACTTTCCCCTTGATGTTTCAGGCCACAAAAGATTTAGAAGAAAAAATATGAGGTTCCGGGCTAATGGCCTTAAAGAGACCATACAGAGCCTCTGCTCTGCAGGAGGCCAGATTTCCTCTCCCTTACCATTCTCCCACAGTCTTTATTCTGCAAGAAAATACATTGATGGATGAGACTTCCACCAAACACAGATCTGAGGGCAGAAGCAGATTTACCACAAAACTAATGAAATTTGTGCTTCAGAGAGTTTCACTTGCATATGCTAATTTCAAGGTCATCTGGGTGGGACCTAGGAATGCTTTCAAGTTGTTATATGTTTTTGCTGTAAAATTTGCAAAAGGAAGATGTTTTAACTGTAATCAGTTTAGACTATTATCTCTCTGTCCATTGTTTCCCTTCTTTCCCTTCTGAGTAGTATTGGAATGGATATTTTTTTTTTAAGATTTTATTTATTTATTTGACAGAGGGAGAGATCATAAGCAGGAAGAGAGGCAGGCAGAGAGAGGAAGAAGCAGGCTCCCTGCTGAGCAGAGAGCCCGATGCAGGGCTCGATCTCAGGACCCTGGGATCATGGCCTGAGCGGAAGGCAGAGGCTTTAACCCACTGAGTCACCCAGGTGCCCCTGGAATGGATATTATAGGGATATAGATGATAAGGAGAATTTGAGTTGGGTTTTAGTTAAGATTTAATGGCATATATTTTTTTATGGCTTACAGTCATTTCTATGTACCATAAGTTATAACTATCTGTTCCAGTGCACTAGTGTCTTGTAAGAATGTTTTTGTTGGTCACTGCATTTATTGGCCTTGTGTTATGCATGAATGGGCAAGGCCTGTTGTCTGACTATAATTTGAATGTTTATGGCTCTTAGTACTAAAACTTTGTGGATTGTAGAAGCAAAGCAATGTTTGAAATGTACAGAGTTGGATGCAGTTTGTGGATAATTCTTCTAGTCATCAGATTATATGTTAACCATGTGGTTCCCTTTGTTCTCTTCTGTAAGGAAAACACTTATTAGATACCACGTACTCAAGCATAAGTGCAGGTAATTTTTTTGATAAGCATCATGAGAAATAGAATTTGTCAAGTTGCCTGCATTTATCAGATTAACATAACAAAAACAACTGTACACATATGTGCAGTCATGTGTTTAAGAATGTCAACTGTGAGTATGTAAAACACATATTGTTCAACCAGGTTAGAGACTAAAGATCTTTGTTTCCCCTTCTCCCTGTAAAGAAATGGTTTTATAAAGTTTTGTCATATGAAAAATTATTATAAAACCAAATGTAGAAAACAAGTATTACAGAATTGTGTTGTTTTGTGACATTTGTGATATTTGTCACAAGTATCAAATGGTCATTTCTGTCAAGCAATCTGCTATATACATACTTTAAAGCTGATAGTGAAGGAGTCGCTATTTGCATCTCATTTGATGTTGCTTTATGTGCTAACTCGCCTCATTATTTTTTTCTGCTCAAATACAGCATCATCAGTACTTGAATTTTTGTATCAGGCTCTCAAGTTTATAATGAACCTGAGCTAATAAAGGGGAAGGGTCCAGGAGAGTTTCTTTGTTTTGTTTTGTTTTTATTTTAGATGGGGGAATACTTGAGCATATTTCATAGTGGAGAGAGAAGGATCTTGTCAGGAAGAAAATGTTGAAGATGCAGGAAAAAGGAAGAATCACTGGGGTGCAGTTTTGAAGTTAGGAGGCAGAATGGACTCCATAGCATGAATGGAAGGGAGCCTGCTTCCTCCTCTGGCTCTGCCTGCTTCTCTGCCTACTTGTGATCTCTGTCAAATAAATAAATAAAATCTTTAAAAAAAAAGACAAATCAATTCTAAGGTCTTGATAAAATTCAGATGAGAGTTATTGTTAGATATATAATCATTTTTTCAATTACAAATTTTTGTGTGTGTGTCTACAGGGTGCTGAAGTTCAAACTTTAAGTTGTCTGTCTGTTTTTTTCATCTAGGAAAAACTTGTATTTGTTGGCAGGTTTGTGAATTTGCAGCTCAGATGCCCTATCTAGTAAGTGTTTCAGTCTGAAGGGTCACAGACCAGGCTTGGAGTTCTGGTGTGTTAGTTAGCACATTCCCATCTAATTTTCCACTCCCCAAAAGTGGAAAAGATTGAGTCATTTAGTGATAAGAAGCTTCCTAATGGTGACAAACAAGTCTTCTAGGGCAGTACACAGTAGTGTTAGACCTAGAAAGAAGGGAGAAGACAGGCCATAAGGAGTCTTTGTAATGAGAATTAAAAGAAGATACCATGATCTTCAACTGATTAATGGCACTTCCTCAGAAATACCTGGTTTTTCAAATGTGCTGGGCACAGGAAGCCCCAGAGGTGTTTGCTAAATGCCAACTCCTGAGTCCAACTCAGGACCTAACAGGTAAGCCCTTCTAAGGCAGTGCCCCAGAATCTTAACGTTTAGTGAATGCCACAGCTGATTCTATTATAAGTTGTCTGTAAACCAAACATGAACATTGTTATAGAACATAGCCTATAATAATAATTTAAAAAAACGCACAAAATTAGCTTCTAAGTTATCAAATTGGTGAAACTGAGACACTAAAGTCCCTGTGTTTTCCTACAGGAAAAGTTTATGCTCACTTTCAGAGTCTTTTTCTTTGTACTTTAAACAAATGTATAATACCATTGCCTGATTATTCATTTTAAGTTTCTATAATTGAATCAAAACAGCAATTAGAAGAAAGAAAGATGCCTGCTAGAGCCAGGGAAGCTGAAGTGTGATAATAAGAACTAACAGCTGTGAGTCTGTCAGGGAATTAGGAAAACAAGAGCTATTTCCAAAAGCACAGAACAGTGAGGAAAGAATTGCAGCTTAGGACCTCCTTAGGTAGGGATAAGCCTATCTCAGGGCTTCCTGAGTGTATCACGGCATCACAGACTAATAATGTCCTTGACTTAATAATGAAAGATTCAGTTGTTTTTAGTATACTCTGTTTAAGACTTCAAGGAGGTGTAATGAGTCTTACAAAAATTTAGATGCACAAAAATAATATTAAATATAGATTAGAGTAGATCTCAGGTATTGGGGAAATTAACAGAAGCAGAAAAGCTTATTCCCCAGAGAAATGAGATAAATACTTTCCGTGTGGATAGTGGTGCAATAATGCCTTTCGGTTGGGCCTGGGGCTGGTCTGGCATAGGAAGTGGTCTAATGGGTGGTGTCATAGTTTGTATTCAAGGTGCCAGCAACTGGGGAGGACTGGTGCCTGAGAGAGCACAGGGCAGTGAGAGTCTGAGAGGAAAGACACACCAGTGTATGCTAGAGCTTGCTAACTCCAAGGGCAGTCTCCGGACCAGCTGCGGCAACATCACCTGGGAGCTTTTAGAAGTACAGATGCTCAGATCCCACTCCAGACCTCCTGAGTCAGAACCGGAAGTCTGACAAGATTCCTGAGCACCTTCTGTTTGAAAAGTCATAAATAAGTCAAAGCTGGGATTTCAGCGTCAAAGGATGTAGTCGACAACAAAAATCTGAGTTCAGAGTTCGGTATAACAAAGAAGCTGGAAATTCAAAAGCAAGTTCAAATTCTATAAAACTGCCAATAATAACTCAGGGGTACCCATATAGCTCTTAAAGAGAAGGCATGGGTGATCAAAATCATAAGCAGGGCAGATATCTTGCCCATATTTATGTTGAAAATCTTGCAGTTCTTCTCAAATTTTCTCTAAAGTGTTTTTACTGTAACATAATGTAAATATTTAAAAATGTACAAATATTGGGGCACCTGGGTGGCTCAGTGGGTTAAGCCCCTCCCTTCACCTCTCAGGGTCCTGGGATCGAGCCCCGCATCAGGCTTTCTGCTCAGTGGGGAGACTGCTTCCCTCTCTCTCTCTGTCTGCCTCTCTGTCTACTTGTGATCTCTCTCTGTCAAATAAATAAATAAAATCTTAAAAAAAAATAAAAAATGCAAAAATATTTAAAAATGCACAAAATTTTAAAACTATTTTAATGAGGTGAAATTTATATGCAGTAAAATCCATGATAACCTTGACACGTGTGTAACCCATGCAACTACCCCTCTTGTCAGGATATACAACACACTCATAAGCCCAAAATAATTTTCATCCACATAGGCAACTGCTAATACACACCCAAAACTATGCACTTCTTTTGTGTCTGGACCCTTTCCCTTCACATGTTCTGAGAGTTACATTGAGAGTTTAAGAGTTACTTACATTGTTGTACACATAAGTAGTTTGTTACTTTTTACTAGTAAACAGTATTCCTCATATGAATATACCACATTTGTTTATCTATTCTCTTATGATGGGCATTTTTTTCTAGTTTCTTGCTATTATGAATAAAGCACCTATAAAAATTATACAAGGCATTTGTGGACAATGCTTCACTTCTCTTGGGTAAATATCTCTGTGTAAAGTTGCTGTTGAGTTTCTAAGAAACTACCAGTTGTACAAGTAGTTGTACCATATTATGTTCTTGCCAGCAATATATGAAAATTCTAATCACTTCACATCCTTGCCAGCGTTTATTGGTGTCATCAGTCTTTTTAATTTTAGCCAGGCGAAGTAGTCATAACTGTGAAATGGTGTTCTCACTGGGTTTTTAACGTGCACTTCCTTGTCAACAAATGATGTTGAGTACTTTTGTGTGTGTGTCCTTTTTTCTCATCTATCTTCTTTCATGAAGGATCTGTTGAGGTCTGTGGCAGACTTTTTTCCCTCCCCAAAATAATAATAACAAAAATAGCCATAACGATATGGGAGCATAACATATGTTTATCATATAATGCCATCAGGACATTCTTTCTTTTTTTAAAAGATTTTATTTATTTGACAGACAGAGATCACAAGTAGGCAGAATGGCAGGCAGAGAGAGTCTGAAGCAGACTCCATGCTGAGCAGAGAGCCCAATGAGGGGTTCCATCCCAGGACCCTGAGAACATGACCTGAGCTGAAGGCAGAGGCTTAACTCACTGAGCTACCCAGGCACTCTCTTTCATGACATTCTTGTCATCAGGTAGCAAGGTGTATGTCACTTCATTTTAAAAATGGGTAAAGCTTAATGACTGCCTTGGTTGCTAAAGCATGGCAGAAGTGTTGCTATATAACTTCAGAGGCTAGATTATGACGAGTCTGTATCTTTATATTTCCAAGGATGTTCTGCCTTGAAAGCTAGCCATCATGCAATTAGAAAATCAAGTCGCTTTGTGGAGGGGTCCATGTGGATAGGTACTGATAAACAATACCAATTTGCATCATGTGAGTGCACCATCGAGGAAATGGATCCTCTAGCCCCATTTGAACCGCCTTAGCCATTACTAAGTGGAAATGAGATAAGCCATCAGCCCTGAGCTTTACTCAGGTTACAGATTCAGAAGCAAAATGTATGGTTGTTATTGTACTGAGCCACTTAGTTATGGAATGATTTGTTATTCAGTGTTAAAACAGATTTTAGTTGCTATACAACACAAACTAAAACTTTGACACTGGCTTGTGATTGAATGGTGAAAGAACAGCAAAGAATATTAGTAAAATCCTGAGGACCTCAAGCAGAAGCTCAAGAGAATCTAGAAGCCTGTCAGTAATGGTTTAAAGCAATGTGTAGAAAACATTGTTAGAAGCTAAAGGAAAGGGAATCTTTATAATGTATTAGTGTGGTGTGTGGTGTGTGGCAAATACGAGCATCTAAAGTAACATGGAAAATGGGAAGTTTGCCAAATTTACCAAATGAACTCCATGAGCAGTTTATCAGGGGTCAGTAAACTTTTTCTTAGAGGGTCAGATAGTAAGCATTTTAGGCTTTCAAGATACATGGTCTCTGTTACAACTACTGAACTATGCCATTGTTGTGTGAAAACAGCCATGGAAAATACACATTTTGTATTTGTATTTGTATGTGCATTACTGTGTTACAATAAAACTTTATTTAGGAGAATAGATGCCATTTCACAGGCACAGTCTGCTGATCCCTCCTCATACAGCTCAAGAGATGGCCAGGCAGAATATTGAAATACTCACCTTATATATTCTTGTTGCCTACGATAAAATGGGAGAGGAGAGAAATGAGTTAAAGAATGAACTCTTAAATAAAAGGAGCCAGAACTTCTGGATTTCAAAATAAAACTGTTTCTCATTCTCAGCCTGTCCAGATGGCAAAAGATTCCACAGTGAGAAAAAATTTCAGAGCAAAGATCAAATCCCAGGAAATACTTTAAGATCCATTGCTAAGATCTCAGTAAGATTTAAAGAGATGCTTCACAAAATCTTTTAAATAGGGGGAAACAACAACAACAAGAACAACAAACATGTGTGAAGCCATGAGCTCTGGCAAATCATTTCCAGGAAGCAGTTAGTTGGCCCTAATCAAGAAAGTGGCAGCATAGATCTGGCTAGATTTCCAAATTGCTGTTGACCAGTGACTGCTGGGGATCTCCCATTCCTCTTCCCTTTGAATGTGTCTGTAGCATTTATTCCATTATTTTTTGTCTCTTCCACCAATATATGTGGGATATGTAGGAGGCAGATAATTTGCATCTTTTGTTCACAGATCCTTGTATTGAAAGAAATCGTATGTAAGAAGTTAAAACAAATTAGTTTTATCTTTACCAGTATCTCATTTAGATGACAATATTCTGGACTTGCAATGGAGCTCAATAAGGCAATGTATGAGATATTCGAAGGGGTTTTTTTGAAGGTGGTGAGTAATTTTAGCTGTGAAAGGAATATAAAAAATTTGTAAGTAGAGTGTGGGCTGTGGTAGTTTTAAAAGGTAGTCTCCAAATTCTTTCACACTTCTTTCATTAAGTGCCAGTTTCTATGGCCTCTTCTATTGAATCTAGGCTCTGTGATTGTTAGAACAATCTACTATGGCAGCCTCATAAGAAGGGGCCTTACCAAGAGATGAAGAGTCCTCACAGCCTGTGCGGGACTTCTCACTTTGTGTGGGAAGTTCTTTCCCTGTTTCAGATTCAACATGCACTCCTTTGTTCTACTTAACTGTATCACACAGCTCCTGGCTAATCCCAATGCTGTATCTGTCCACTAAGGGGAGGAGAAAGGGCCCTTCTGATGCAACACAAAAAGCATGTAGGCAGGCTAATCGCCCTGCATTGGCTGTGGGAGGGACCCACCAGCACTGGGTTACAGATAACTATTACTGAAGCAAGCTCTGTCTCTTCTCTATATGAGTGCTTGGCAACTCTGACACCAAGATGCAGTGGGCAGAAGTGTTCAGACTTCTACTCCTGACAATAGACAACAGATGCCATTTGCTCCCAGTGCCAACTTTTAAGCCTAGACCTTAGTAACTTACAGCTTCCACTTTTGGGATGTGTTTTCTTGGAACCCAAACACTCTGCTATGAGGAAGCCAAGCAGATACACCAACAGGATATGTGCAATGTGTTATGTACAACAGCCCCTGATTTTAGGTACCTTAGGTAATTTCCATCTAGAAACCAGTTCTATACATTTAAATAAACAATGCTTTAGATGATTCCGACCTCCAGGCAAGGAGTTACCCGGCATCTTCGTGCCATCTGAGTTATTGCTGCATAAAACAGATATATGCTAGCCCCTCTGAGCCTTGCTTAAACTGAAGATTTGTGAGCAAATAAATTATGTTTTCGTTTTAAGTCATTAAGTTTGGTATGGCTCATTGTTCAGTGATAGACAATTGGAATAGTTCTTTGCTCATTTTTAACTGGATTGCTTTTTTTTTTTTTTTTTTTAAGCAAATCCATTTGTAAGCAACCTTCCTATTCAGGGCAGAAGGCTTTGTCAGCTATATGTATTAAAAATATTTTTTTCTAAGCCCATGACTTCCCTTTTACATTTTTTAATGATTAGTTTGGTCAGCAGACATTTTTAATTTTGATGTGGTACAATTTATTCTTTCTTTTGTGGTTAATTCTTTCTTTGTCATCTTGAATAAAGTAGTAGCTACTAGGAGTTTATGAAGTTTGCCCCCCCCCCAAGAAGCTTAATGATTTTAGCTTTTACAGTTAAGGTCTATGATATATCTGAATTATGTGGGGGGGGGCAGGAGAATGAGGTAAATGTTTAAATTTTCTATATGTTATCCAGTTATTCTTCCATAATTTGCTAAAAAAGACTTTTCTTCTCCAATTGAATTACCTTGGCACTTTTTGTTAAAAATCAGTTAACTATTTCTTCTGTTCCACTGATCGCTTTGCTTTTATGCTGATATGATTAATGTGGTCTCATAGAAAGTCTTGAAATCAGATAGTAAAGTTCTTCCAACTAATTTTTTTCTTTAAAGATCTTATTTATTTATTTGACACAGAGAGAGAGAGAACACAAGAAGGAAAGTAGCAGACAGAGGGAGAAGCTAGTTTGCTTCTAAGCAGGGAGCCAGATGCAGGACTCCATCCCAGGACCCTGGGATCATGACCTGAGCCAAAAGCAGATGGTTAACCAAATGATCTACCCAGGCACCCCCCAACTTAGCTCTTATTTAAAAATTATTTTGCCCATCCAAGATCTTTTATATTTTAACATCTTTTTTTTTTTTTTTTTTTTTTTTTTTTTTTTTTCCCCTTTTTATTTATTTATTTCTTTTTCAGCGTAACAGTATTCATTCTTTTTGCACAACACCCAGTGCTCCATGCAAAACGTGCCCTCCCCATCACCCACCACCTGTTCCCCCAACCTCCCACCCCTGACCCTTCAAAACCCTCAGGTTGTTTTTCAGAGTCCATAGTCTCTTATGGTTCGCCTCCCCTCCCCAATGTCCATAGCCCGATATTTTAACATCTTTAATTTGAATTTGTAACTAGACTGATGTATTTAACTTTGTGAAAAAGTAATTCAATGCTTTGGTTATGTGATATAAATATTTAGATAAAACAAATTACTTTTATTGCAACTTGAAATTGATAAGAAAAACTTGGAGTACTTGAAAACATAAAATAAAATAAGATCAGTTCTTGAATTTCTACAGTAGGGCTTAATGGAATATTGATGGACATTGAATTGCATCATAAAATCAAGGGAGAGAATTGTTATCTTAACAACAGTTTTCTAATCCATGACCATGGTTCATTGCTCCATTTTTTCAGATCTTTATTCTCATGAATGCTTTATAGTGTTCAATCTGCAGTGGTTTAACAGGACTTGTTAAATGAAATCCTAAGCATTTTATATATATTTTTTATATTACTTTAAATGGATTTTTAAATTTTCCTTTCCAATTTATTGCCTCCAGCATAAAAAAAATACTACAGCTGATTTTTCTATATTGATTTCGTATCCTACGATCTTGTTAAAATTATTTCTGAGTTCTGTGAGTCTGGTTTTTTAGATTTCTTAAGATTTTCTATGTAAATAATTATGGCATCTGATGATATAGAGTTTCAGTTCTTCCTTGTTAAGTTTATGGGTATGATTTCTTCATCTTACCATATTATGTTGGTAAGAACCACCAATACAATATTGAATGGACATGGTGAAGGGAGGTCTCACTCCTCTTTTTCTAGATCTTAGGGGGGGAATCTTCATTATTTTGCTATTAAATATGATGGGCTAAGATATTTTTGTAGGTCCTCGGTATTAGAGGAAATTTTCTTTGATTCCAGGTTTCATAAATGTGTTTTAAATGTCGTCCAATGTTTTGGCTGCCTTTATTGAGATATATTTTTCTTCTTTATTTTCTTAATATGGTGAATTACACTGACTGATTTTTTTACTGTTAAACTAAGCTTGCATTCCTAGGGGAAATCCTACTAACTCATAATTATTACTTTTATATATTATTGAATTATTTTTGCTACTATTAAAATTTTTTTGGTCACTATGTTCATGAGGGAAAATGGATTCTAGATTTTATAGTGTCTGTCAAGTTTTGGCAACAGAGCTCAGTATGCCTCATAAAACAAATTTGGATATGTTCTTTCCTTCTATATGTTTTTTAAAGAGTTTATGGAAGATTGATGTTATTTCTTCATTAAATATTTTGTAGGAAGCATCACTGAAACCATCTGTATCTAAAATTTTATTTATGGGAAAATTCTTGAAGACAGGCTTAATTATTTAATTACATTAAATAATTAACAATTAAATAATTAAAAATAATTACATTAAATAATTAAAAAATTAAAAGCTATTTACATTCTTTATTTTTAAAAAAAGTCTTGAAAACTTGTGTCTTTTAAAAAATTGTTCATTTTTCCAGCTTGTCAAATTTATTGACCTGTCAATAAATTCATAATATCATAATATTCCTTTATTATCTGTTTAATGTCTGAAAGACCTATAGAGATTACCTCTTTCATTATTGCTCTTAGTAATTTGTGTTTTCTCCCCACTCCCCCTTCCAACCAATCCTGCTAGTGTTTTTTCAATTCTATTGATCTTGAGGAGCCAATTATCATCTTTGTTTATCTTCTCTATTGTTTGCTTTTTTTACATTTCATTCATTTTTTTTAAGATTTTATTTATTTATTTGAGAGACAGAGATCACAACTAGGCAGAGAAGCAGGCAAAGAGAGAGGAGGAAGCAGGCTCCCTGCTGAGCAGAGAGCCGGATGTGGGGCTCCATCCCAGGACCCTGAGATCATGACCTGAGCTGAAGGGAGGAGCTTTAACCCACTGTGCCACCCACGTGCCCCATCATTCGCTTTTTCTCTTGTTATTCCTTTGTTTTGGGTTAATTTACTCTTCAGTTTGTCGCTTATTATACCAATTTTAAACTTTTCTCATCTTCTAAAGACACACCCTAAATATATTGATATAGTGCAATTTATCATCTGGTTAACAATATTTTCAGAAACTTTGTGATTCTTCTTTGATCCCAGGGTTATTTAAAAGTATGTTGTTTAAATTCAAAATACTTGGAATGAGGTTAGATATCTTATATTACTGAACTTTAGTAATATTGTTACCAGATTTTAGTTTAATTTTGTTCTGTTCAGAGAATATCTGAATGATTGCATTATTTGGTAATGTATTGACATTTGTTTTATGGCTCAGCATATGATTTGATGTAGTGAACATTCTATGTCCATGTGAAAATAGTGTGTATTCTGCAGTTCTTGGGTGTTCTATAAATGTTAGTGAGTTCAAAGTAGTTAATAATATTATAAAATTTTTGTCTCATTTCAGATTTTTTTCTTGCTTACCAATTGATAAGAGTTGAGTAATAAAATTTCCATCTATGATTGTGGATTAATGTATATTTTTTCTTTTATGTCACTTTTCATTCTCTCATTATGTAATATCTTTATTTATGTTGCTCTTTCTTGTGAAATAATTTTGTCCAATATTAATATAGCCATGTTAGCTTTTGTATGCTTACTGTTTGCACAATACATATTTTTCCACCTTTTTATTTTCAATATATCTGGATTTTAAATTTAAAATGAACTTCTTGAAACACATTTTAGTTAAGGTTTTTTCCCCCATTTTATATTTTCTTGAAAATTTCAATAACCCAGTAAAACAAATACTTTTATGAATACTTTAGCAATGGGGAAACTGAGATGGAAAACATTTAGAAGTTTGACTTACTCAAACAATTCCAGTTTCTAATACTATGCTATTTGAATGAGGTAATTAAATCAGATAAATCTGATTTATCAGAAGTGATTTTGGCCTAAAACAGTAACCAGAGTAGAGGTTAGTGAAAAATGTTTTAGGACTTATTATCAGCCTTCTCTATTTAGTTTCAACTCTAACTCTGTTCAAATAACCATTACACCTAACCTCAACCTATCTTTTGAGCTCTGATTTATATTTATAATACATTTTTGGATATTCCTATTTAGATCTATCATAGACATCACAATTAAATAATTCTGTTTCTTAAATCCCTTTTGTCCATAAAATCGATGAGGTTTTTTTTCTTATTTTGATTGAAAAAATTGGCAACCTACACCAACCGAAGTCTTTGTTTTTTATTTGTTCCTTCTACCTAATTAGTCACCAATTTTTTTCTTCTATTTAAAATAGTTCTTGCACCAATTTCTGCTTTTTTGAAATATTAGATCTAACCTTCTTAGTGGTAAAGTATTTTTCGAGGGTATTGTAATTGGCCTCCTGCTTCAGCCATATTCCCCAACAAAAATCACAGTGATAACCAATTTAACCATATATATAAATCTTCTTGCAGCTCTGACAGAAAAAAAAAGTTCACATTCTCAACCCTCCCTTGTTTGCATGATAATGGCTAATTTTGGCAGAAACCAATTACTTTCACCATTGCCCAAATTTGCCATGGCATCATATCACACTTTCATGCATTTACTCTTGCTGACTAGGGAATTGTTTCTGGTTTCTTCTTGGCCATAAACTCCTAACTCACTGTCTATATATCTATCCATCTATCATCTGTCACCTAACCATCTGTCTATCCAAATACCTAGCCAGCTAGTCAGCTATGTATCTATCTAAATGTCTGTTCTTTGAATCCCAGTACAAATGGGATTCAAAGTTCATTGCAGTTAGTTGCTTCCTCCTCACTATTCTCTGCTCTTTATTTTGACATCATAGATGCTTTATTTTCTTCTTCCGTCATGACTTTAGCATAACAATCTTTAGTATATGCTTAAAATATTGAATATCAGATACTTTTTTTTTAAGATTTTATTTATTTATTTGATGGCAGAGATCACAAGTAGGCAGAGAGGCAGGCAGAGAGAGAGGAGGAAGAAGGCCCCTGCCATGCAGAGAGCCCAATGCGGGGCTTGATCCCAGGATTCTGGGATCATGACCTCAGCCGAAGGCAGAGACCTAACCCACTGAGCCACCCAGGTGCCCCCGACACATTTTAACTATCACTATAATTATAATATAAAGCAAAGATTACTTTTTATGTAAGTATTCATATGATATCTTGTATGTTTATTTATTAGTAAGAGGGTCAAAAGGGTTAGACCATGTGATGACTAATTTTATAGTTTGCAATGACTTGTAATTCTAGAATACTTTTTTTGAGTGAATTTATATCCACAGCATGTGGAAAAAAATTATGTGCCAGAAAGAACTAATCTCCCAGGTCTCTCATAGTAATTTGTATTCATTTCACCTTTATATTGTAAATACCTTTTTTGAGGTTTTCAAATATACCGTGAATTATTTGAGAGAAGAAATCCCCAGTTTTGTTTATCTCTGTCTTATTTATCCTTCATTACATTGACTAGCACATAGTAGGCTTTCAACAATAAATAGACACAGATTTTTTAAAAGCCTATGACTAGGGCAACCAGACTGAAAAGACTGTATGACATAAAACTATAAAAGGATAATGAGTTTCTTTTAATAGTTTATTTTAGAGATGGGCCACTGGGTTGAACAGACCTGGTGGAATAAAGGAGCTTGGGAAATAAGACAGATCTATGCGAAGAATCTCATTAAATGTTTAATCAAAATTTCATGATCTGTGTAGGGAATTGAACAGACTCCCTGAGAAGTCATAAAATTAATTTGAAAGGGAATTAAAAATGGAGACTCATAGTGCTGTGTAAGTGATTTTGTGTCTTATAAAGCTCCCTAAATGTGTTTATGAGCTGAGCATCCTGTTCCAAGCTCATGAAATAGGAAACAATGCATCAGTCTTGGCATCTCTTGGTATTTGAAATGCTTGGAATTATTATCTCATACTCTTGGCCATCTCGAAGGAAACAACACAGAAGTGTATGTTTGGGTCACACTTTAATTTTCCAGAAGACTGAAACATTCAATCACTATCTACCCAGATGCAAATCTTGTGTGCTTTTTCTTTGATCACATAGAGTTCATTCTTCTGGGCCTGGATCCTCTGTAATGGGCAGTCTGAGAAGGTGTGATCCGAAGAGGATTTCAGCCGTTGCTCCACATTTATTCTCTCTTCTGACTGTCAACTTTAATTCCTGTAGAGATCACCATGTAAATTTCACTAGCTTGTTTTCTTTCTTGAATAGTGAGTAGAAATAATAAAATGCTAAGTAAGATTGTAAAAATATAGTGCTTGTTCTCCATGTGTAAATTTTTTAAATTCTACCATTTTGGACTACAGAAAATACACTATGAAAAAATCTAATAAGTGTACACAGAAGACTTACTCCAGAAAATTGAACAAATGAATGTCAATATAAAATAAATGACACTATATGTTAAAGTAGTAATGTTTAAATGTTAAAAAGTTGTCATATTTAGAATTAGTATCCAGTAATATTGTCTCACTTACTTTTGAAGCATAAGGAATAACACAGAGGACATTAGGAGAAGAAAAGGAAAAGTCAGTTGGGGGAAATCAGAGGGGGAGATGAACCATGAGAGACTGTGGACCTGAGAAACAAACTGAGGATTTGGGAGGGGCTGGGAGTGGGGGGTTGGGTGAACCTGATGGTGGGTACTAAGGAGGGCACTTATTGCATGGAGCACTGGGTGTGGTGCATGAACAATGCATCTTGGGACACTGAAAAGATAAAGAGTTCAAAAAAATTAGTATTCACATAACTAAAATGATTATTACACACATGTTTGATAATATAACCAAGATTTCAAAAATTGACACGTGATATAAATGCTAAAGAAAGTTAATTAGGAACAAAGTCAGGACTTTTAAAAATACTTTAAAGTTTGACTATGAGATGATGACCACAAGTTTTTAGGCTTTTCTTCCTTTAGATGTAAAGGTATAGTTGAAAGCAAAATATGTGTTAATATTTCAATTAGAATTATATTTAAGGAAGTGGATATTATAAATTAGAATTTACATCCAATGCATATTTCTTAATAAAGAGACAGATATTTCCATGGACCAGTCATTGTGTACTATAGCTTCCTTAGTAGCAAGAAAAAGATGATCACACTTTCATGAATACTAAAGTAACCTTGACATTAGACACTGGGGATTTAAATCAAAGTAACTGATAATGGTTGAAACTAGCCAAAGTTACAGGTAAGGAAAAATGAAGACGTCAGCTATAAGCAAACCCCTCAAAACTCATTAAATGTCCAAAAAAGGAATAGACAGTTTACTATGTTAATGTATTACAGAACTGCAAAGGACTGCAGGTTCCTGAGACCGAAGGTAGCTGGGAGTCATCAGAATTCTTCAGCAATTTCCAAGAAGTATGTTCTAGAAACTTTTGGGGGGTAGGTATTGAAGACCACTAATGTAACCAATTAGTCTACATGGTTTTCCTATAGAAGGAGAAGGTGAAAGATTTGATCCAAACTTTTCAATGTCCTTGCTCTAGGAAATAATCTAGAAGGAAGATTCAGAAAATTCAGAAAGCACACAAAAATAAAATTTAAAATTATCGAAAAGAAAAAATATAATTCAAAAGAGAAATAGAAAAATAAACACCATTCCTCGAACGGATATCAGATCCATGCTCTCAAATCACATATCACATATCACACACGCTCTCAGATCCTTCTAAACCAACCCAGAATAACTGAGCTTTTTCTCTATTTACTGATGAAGATATTGAAGTTCAGAGGGTTTAAGTAACTTGGCCAATATCATGTGACTAATAAGTGTCAAGGTTTAAATTCAAGCCTAGATATGTCTGACTCAAAAGCACATTCATTACCTAAAGAATAATCAGGAAAAATATGTTTTAATCTTGATATTGAAAAGATTTACTGTGGTAGGTGGTGATTCTTTTACTCAAAGAAGCAGCCACCTAGTAAGGTTTTTATAACCACCTAATATGGCTTTTTATTTTACTATATGAAAGAGATGATGGAGAGAAAGAAACACTAAACAATTCAAACCTATTGATCACACCTTGCTTTACCTGATGCACAAAGTTGCATATAAATGAAGTCATTCAAGAAACCAGGAGCGTATTTAATAGTTTCAAGGTTTGGGGTAGGGAAATAAAATATAACTGAACAAAAACTTTATTTTAATGACTTCTTTTTGAAAGAGAAAGGAAGAAAAATAAATAATGGATTATGTGGATAGTAGCAAAAAAAAAAGAAGGGAAAGAACTATTTGACACACTAAATAGTACTTTATGGTAATAAAAAGATGGAATTATTCTGTGGGAGATACTGCCTAGTATTTTCATTAATACCCAGGTTTTCATTTTTCCTTGACACATCACTAAATTACATTCTAAATTCCTTTCATCGGGGACCATGTGATGAATTTTCTCCAATGGAATGTGAATAAAGTAATACATGTCTAGATTAATGTGATTAAAAATGGAACACTCTTCCTATTCACTCATCTATCAACCTGACACTGAAGACCCAGTTGAGTATTCCAAGGCCCTAAGGAATGGTCAGACCCCTTAATCGAAGTAGGCTGGTCCATAAATGATCATGGGGAGCGGAGTCTCTATTGACATTAGGCTACAAAACAAAACAAACAAAACAAACTTTTATTGTATTTAGTCACTGAGATTTTTGAGGTTGTTATTCCAGTTAGTCTGCTCTGCATGCCATCAAATAGATGGCATGTACTTTATTCTTAACAACTAACTATGTTGATTACTGATACTACTAGTAAACAACTAGCTAAGCTGATTATTGTTTTAAGCTGAATTTGAATTAGAGAAAGATAATACACTAATAAAACAATCCAATGAAATGTATGGAAAAACAATATTGAAGAGTGCCCACTAATTCTCAGGATAAAATAACAAAAGACCCATGAGGAGCATTTGTTTTGAGATGACTATATATCAGGATACAGGTATTCAACAAAGTAAACTTGAAATTATAGAAGGAGGTATATATTTTCTCACAAGTATCAGTAGGACATGGAGGATGGACCACTTGGCTACACTATGAAAATAGAAAAGAAATCTGTATTTATGGGACTAAACTGATTAGAAGGGGTGGCCCCCTTGGGTGTGTAAGAAGGTATACCTGCTCCTTCTTCTCCCATCTTTGTTTAGACCTGAAGGTTCTGTCTGTCCATCCGACTTCCAGTTCCATCCTACAGTCTGAACTAATGGTGCCAAATTTTTCCCCACCAGATGGAGTCAACCTTGGTTTACTACACGGAGAATTATATAATGAACTTCTGTTCGTCTCATCCCCACCCAGGGTCAGTCCTAAATTTTGGGTGGATCACACTATGTCACACTGCGTCATTTCAGCCTGACCCAGTATCTTCCTGCTTACTTTTTTTGGGTAAGAATCTCACTGAGCACATAACTCAGTCTCCTCCAAGTTATCATAGCATTCATCTGTAGGGGGAATCATGAGGTTATTGTGGTAGTATGTACTTGGAGGTTATTTGAGTGAAAACAAAGGCTGGAAAACAAAAGCACTAGCAACTGCTCTTGCAGGAGTTAACATATTAAACCAATCTGTTGAGTTGGATGATGAGATTAAAGCAGAGGGATAGAGGCATGTAGCTAATATGCAGAAGATACAAGGTAATGTATTGAAGCCCTTATACAGAAAGATGTCTTTTGAAAGCTTCATTCCATTTAAAGAAAAAACCCTGACACCTTACTGACTTTTCTCAGTAATAGATTCATTTTCTAGAAGGTGATGGAAGCAACTATAGAGATTGCTACTTTGAAAATCATTGCAAGAAAAAATGAAGAGGTGATTTTTGGTGTTTAAACATTGGCAAAAAAATCAAAAGAAGATTATATGTATAAGCTATAGGCTGATGTGTACACTGGCCTTTAGGAAAGCAATTTCAAAATATTCATTAAAAAACCCATAAGTCTATGTTCAGTAACTTAAAAGAAAAGGGTAATTCAAAAAGGACAGGACTCTCTGAGAAAATGAATTCTGATAATTCAATCATAAATAATCCCCTCAAAAAGAAAAAAGAAGGTGACTTTTAAAGAAATCAGTGCAGTTCTACAGGGAGTTATCTAGGAATGCACAAATGATGGGAGAAGAGGCACATTTCAAAGGAAGAATACAAAGAAGTATTCTAACCAGAAAATTCATTACAAAAATATTAAAACTCAGAATAAGGTAGGATTAATGAAATATACTGAGGACAACAACAACAACAAAAATGTCTATTTTTCTGCTTTGAGTGAAAAAAGACCATAAGGAAGGATTAATTTTGGCTCTGATGTGATGTTAAAAGGAAGAAAGGAGAACAAGCCAAAGTTTCTTTCACTTCTACTTTCCATATGAAAGACGATGATCCTCAAAGTGTCTGCGGTAAAACTTTGCCAAGAAGAAATTAGGCTCAAGGTAGGCAAAGGAGAAGTTAAACCTACATTTACTGATATCTACTGTATGCCATGCATTTATTCAGCAATTACTTTTTTGTAAGTTTACTGCACGTATTTATATGGATTCTGGGTATATAGCAAAGAATATATTAAATAAGTGCCTTTGAATAAGAAGCTTTGATCACCACTGAAATTTTATGCGCACGCAGGCTTTTAAATTTTATAGAATATAGGGATTGAAAAGGTATCATTACTTCTACAGAAAAGGAAACCAAGACTAAAAGAAGGTTATTAAATTGCCCAAAGTCATATTGCAACTTAGTATAGACACTAGAATAAGAATCTAATTCCAACAGGTATTTTCTACTTTCTACCATGTCACTCTTTTTTTAGTAGAGTGTCAAAATTCACAGAAGTTACACCCTAGAGGGGAAAGCTAACTATGAGTTATGGTCCTAGAATATCTGCCGGCATCCTACAAAATCTATACTATAAATGAAGGCCAAGGCATATTTAGAAAAATTTTAGATGCAAACAATTATAAAGAACTAGCTAATACACTGTATTTCTGAATAAAAGTGCAGCTTAATTTTGATAAGTCAAATAAACAACATGAAGTTTAACGGAGAAAATATAAAATCTTAGACTTAAAAAATTAAATATTAAAAAATAAATATTAACAAGAAGGGAAATACGTGGCTTAACATTTCTTCATATTAAAAAAGTTCCAGATGATTTTAATTATTCAAATCCAAGTATAGACAATGGTATAAAATGGCTTTTTATAAAGATTAATGTCCTCTCAGCATCATTTCTATTTATCAGCATGACCACCCAAAGTGTATTTTAAATAATACACTGCCATATTAAAGTCCACCCAAAAGAGATCCATACAAAGAGTGGAAAGATCAATGCATATTTTAACCCCTTCTTTATCTCCAGAGCCTAGCTGTGGGTCTAAAACAAAATTGGTAACCAGTAAATACGTGTTGAATAACAAATTGTGGACACCAATTTGTGTAACAAGAGGCATAGTTAAAGGAACCGGAAAGTTTCATCTAAAGGAAAGAAGGTTTTATAGGGCAGTAACGGCTGTCTTTAAGTAAGGGAAGTTTTATCATGTCAAAGATAAATGAGCTTTTTTCTAGTAGATTCAGAGGAAGTTAAACATGTTCCCTCTCTTCTCCCTGCTGTGGTTAAATGAAACCTTTGAAATGATTAGCGGTATCCAAAAATGGAAGATAGCCTTTCCGAGTGGGAACTCCCTATTACTGCATGTGTTAAGGAAATATGAAATTTAAGAGAGTAGGTGGACAGGTGTCCACTGCAACAGTTTGAATAGACATATCTCTCTGACTTTATGTATGAATGTTGTTGGACTTTGTTTCTTTATTGTTTTGTGAAGTTTCTTATTTTCTTAGTTCACAAAGTCCTAAAAGTATTTCAGGGTTAGCTTTGGAATGCTTCGTCTAAAGAACATAAGATGTAGTATTTAAACCTTCTCACGTTCAAAATGGGTTACTGTTTTAGTTGATAACTAAAATGGAAAGAAAATTAAAGGGACAAAAACAGTGCCTTCACTTTCAGAAAAGTCTTTGGAGCTAAAATTGATAACTTTGAATGGAAGTGGAAGTTACGAGCAATGAGATCGTACTTTGAGAGGAGTGAAGTGTCACAGTGAATCTCGCCAACTGCTAGAGATTCCAGAAGGCAGGGTGTGGCTTTCCCTATGCTGCCCCTGCTCCCCCTGCTTCCATCACAGCCCTCGCATCATCTCATAATCACCAGCAACTCTTCCATGCCCTTCTCTTCCCCAGGAGGCTCTCAGCAACGTGGGGCAGACATGCTTTGCATCGGACCCATCATAACATCCCGAGCAGCTAACAAAGTGTTAACATATTAAATTCAATGAATATTTGTTGAGTAATATATATGGATAGATTGTGGAATCCTTACCTTTTTAAAACCCAATATCATGTTTTAGATGGTGCATTTTTATTCTTGGAATAGTGTAGCGAGCGCTTTACTGGAAAGATGCTGAAACCTATATACCTCCAATGGTAGTGAAGCCCATTTAAAGATCTGCTCTTTTGATTTTAAAACATATTTATTTATTGATAATTAGATTATTCTCTATTACTATGTTATGAAATAGCTAACTTTTAAACTCATTATTTTTAACTTTCATTTCATTGTTGTCATCAAAAGAAGGGTCTGGATGGCTCCTAGCATATAGCAGTGCTCACTATATGAAGCAAAAGAAACCCTCATTCACCCATTCACCAAACACTTGCTAAGATACTGTGCTAAGATGATGAGGATAGAAAAATGAATGAGGCACAGCACCTACTTTTGGAAGCTCTTGTACATGGGAGGGACAAAGTTGTAAGTAGATAATTATACCAAGATAACAACATGTGGACAAACGTTGGGGCTCTTGTGCATATCTAAAATAGGTAAGACAGCTATATCGGGGCACATATGAAATAAGTAAATACATATATTTATAATAAATAATGCATAACTAATGAAGAGAAGAGGAGCACAGGAAATTTCTATCATGTATCTCCAGACAATGGATGTTGACTATCCATTGCTGGGTTTGCGGAGACTAGGGGAAGTAGAGAATAGCCTGTAATGAAATGATTCATAAGAGCTATAGTTACTACTGGATTTTGCATAGTGCCTTGTTGACCACTAAGCTCAAAAAACTTTGTATTGTCATAGTTTTACAGATGAAATTCTGAGATTGAGAGAAGTTAAGGAATTAGCCCAGATTTCCTGGCCAGTAAATGATACGAGAATGGCAGCCCAGCCTCTAATACTCAGGATTTTTCACTCTTGCCTGAAGAAAGGGTCTTCGAAAGTGCTTAACACATTGAAATGAATATTCCATGCACGTATCTCTTTTCTGTAAAATTACTTTGAGGATTTTATGCAGAAAAAATACTACCTAAATGTGACAGATAGATTTTACATAATCACATTAATTCAACACAGAAGCACCATCTTTTGCCTTACACATCCTTCTCCTTATCTACCTACAAAATAACTCAGGAACATTATTCAAGTTGGAAGCACAAGCCTCCACTAGCTTTAACAAGAAAACTCAGGAGAGAGCCCAGACTATTTCGTTCTTTTTAAAAAAATGGACTGTGTAGATGAATAGTTTCTTTTTATCATGGTGATGTTATTCTGAATTGATGGCCATGACAGATCGTTCTTTACCTAAAAAATAATGACACTTTTCAAGGTAAGCTGTTGTCACATACTGATTACCTGGACAGAGATAAAAAGAACAGTAACACAAATTATAAATATTCTTCCTTCTGAGTTCAGAGGAATATTTGTAAGAGAATGGAAATTTTGACTGGGATCATAGCAAACTCCAAACTGTCTTTTCATGTATGATTTTCACTTCTGAACTTTTGAATCTCTTACTGAGAAGTTTTTGAGTTTATAAACACGAGTCAAATTGAAATGGAAATTATCTATATGCCTTAATATTTAATGCCAGAATTATCAGCACTGATGTTAAAGTAAAGTAAAGTACTTTAAAGTAAGACAGACAGTTTAAGCTTTCTGCTTCCACTCATTAACACTGTGACTATGAATTCATTATTTCAAATACCACGCTTAATTTTTCTCATCTGTGAAAATGGAGATATTAAAATTTTGAACTTTTAAAAAAAAAAGATTTATTTACTTATTTGAGAGAGAGAAAGTGCCTGTGGACAGGGGGAGGGACAGAGGGAGAAGGAGAGAGAGAGAATTTCAAACAGACTCCCTGCTGAGCAGAGAGGCTGACATGGGGCTGACATGGGCCTTGGTCTCAAGACCCTGAGGTCATGACCTGAAACAAAATTAAGAGTTGGATGCTTAACCAACTCAGCAACCCAGGCACCACTAAAATTTTGGACTTTTATAAAACAGATGTGGTGATCTTCATAAAGTAACTAGCATAGCAACAGACATATTACTTGATTATCTATTGTTATTGGATTCCAGGAAAAGGGTTTTCAAAGCTCACAATTTGTTTTAAGTTTGTAAAAAATGTCCAATGAGTCAGATAATTCTGTGGGTTAAAGAACTGTGTAGGGATTCACTAGAGACTGAGTTAGAAGACCTGTATTTGCTTTTCCTAGTTTTGCTTCCTAAATCATTTTACTTTTCTTTGCAACAAATTTGTCAGTGCTAAAAAGGAAATGCTAGTATCTGTCAGTATATCAGAATTTTAAATCTAGAAAAGTGTTGACAAGTATTGTCATTTGCAATGTATTTATTTTACTGAAAAAGAAGCTAAAAAGCAGAAATCACAGAAATTTTATGGCAGTATGAATTAGAAACTATCAACAAATTCCATTCCGTATGTCTGGTAGACAAATGAATTGTGCACAAATTAGGAATAACACATCTAGTACCAAGGCTGGCTTTTACTTTTTTTTTTTTTTAATTTATTTTTATTTGTTTACAGCATAACAGTGTTCATTGTTTTGGCATCACACCCAGTGCTCCATGCAGTACGTGCCCTCCCTATTACCCACCACCTGGTTCCTCAACCTCCCACCCCCCCCACCCCCCCGCCACCCCTTCATAACCCTCTGGTTGTTTTTCAGAGTCCATAGTCTCTCATGGTTCATCTCCCCTTCCAGTTTCCCTCAACTCCCTTTTACTTTTATAGTAAATGCTCTGTCCACATTTGGAATCTTTATTTAAAATGATATTTTGGTTTATAGCTGACCTTTCCAGACTTATATAATCAATCTATTTAGTGACCTATTTAGTATATTGGGAGTGCACCATTTTGAAACACCTCTCCATTATAAAGAAATTTATTTTCAGTAATATTCACAGAATGAAATAAATAGTAATAATTAAAAAAAGGAGCATAGACATAAAAATTTTTTTTCATTGAAGCTCACATATGTAACTATGCAAGTGGAAATAAACAAAGTAACTGCTATAATAAATAAAGAAAACAGTAATTAACACTTTTTAATTACATTATTACATTTTTTTAAATGACACATATGTCAGTGCTCCCAAAGAGTAACTCTACAAGTTTCAGATAATAATTTTCAAATAGAATGATGAGTTGAAACAACTGAAGTTCTGTTTCCTTAACTATATGATCACTGGGATCATGCTTATTTAAGTGTAGGGCTTGAATGTAGGAATCTGCAGTACCTCAAAACGGGATCATCCAACTCAGCACTGTCCTGGTGTAGACTCCATATTGGCTCAATGACTTTTGTAAGCATGTCTTCCCAGATCCTTGCCCATCAGACTGGTAGCTTCAGATTCATCGTTGAAGGCGTAGTATCTCGAAGAACTCAGGAAGTACAATTCAAGGTTATCTCTTCAGGGATCCGATTGTTAAACATTTACCTGTACATCACAGATGACCTGTACTCAGGAGAGAGCCCAGACTATTTCCAGCTGTTGGGGGGTACTCTCAAAACAATGATCCGTAGTAAGTCCACAGAGCTGGGAGCCAAATGCGTAGCCAGCAGTTCTCTAACTTTCACGTGGGAAGCAACCCAACTGGAGAAATTGTTTAAAATGTAGATCGACAAAGGGTCATTTAGAATTGTTGGCACATGTTGATAATAAAAAGCAGAGTGATTTAGTATTTGTCCACTTTTTAACTTTATCAGTGTGTAATTTACTTGCATGTATTCAAAGAGCACAGTTTGATGAACATTAACAGCTTTATACTCTGTGTATCATCACCACTGTCAATGAAGAAACATTCCCAGAACCCCCAAGACTCTTCTGGTCCCCCAGCCCCTCCACAGCCCTAGACAGCAGCTGATAAGATTTTTGTCACTAAAGGTTAATTTTTATTTTTTTAAAGTTTAAATAAATGGAATATGTATTACATACTCTTTTGTGTCTCGTTTTTTTTTCCCCACTGCACCATAATAACTCTGAGAGTCACCCAATGTGTTACATTTATCAATATTTTATTCTTTTCATTGCTGAGTACTTTCCTATTGAATGCATATGGCATGTTCATTTTGGTTATCCATTCACTGATGGGCACTTAGATTGTTTCCAGTTTGGGGGCTCTGTGAGTAAAGGTGTACACATCTTTGTGAGGGTAAATTCCTTTAGAGGTAAGTTACTAGAAGAGCAATGTCTGGGCTGTACAGTTACATTTTACTCC
Organism: Meles meles; assembly: GCF_922984935.1. Lineage (NCBI taxonomy): Eukaryota > Metazoa > Chordata > Mammalia > Carnivora > Mustelidae > Meles > Meles meles. The sequence continues at coordinate 109,135,422 of NC_060067.1, read as the reverse complement.
TTTAAAAAACAGAAAATTCTCTAAAGTGATTGAACCATTTTGCATTCCACTGGCAGTCTGGGAGCCTTCTAGCTGCACTTAGAAGTAGCAGTTCACTCTCTCCTAGCAGCGAAATAAAAGTCACAAAAACTCTCCTGGAGTTCAGTGAATCACACAATTTCCCCAAACAATTAATATGGTTTCTATTTGCCCGGTTTTGCAACACATGTTTATGGTAGCTGAGACCTGAGTCAGCTCTGCTATAAACCATATGCTGGGCATTAAGAGGAAGTAGTTCTCCAAAGGAAAACTGAGGCACTAGGAGGAAGGAGTCTAGGAGGCCAAACATCAACATAATTCTACTATACTATTCCATTATGCATCGAAAACTCGGCTAGAAATAATAGCTTTTTTAAACTTAGAAATATATAATTACAGGAAAAATTCCATTTTTAGTTGGAATAATAGTGCAATGTAACACAGCACCTAATAAACATATGCTCAGACCATTCAACAAAGGAACCGATGGGTGGGTGTTTGGAAAATCATACTAAGTCCATTGCTTTTCACTCCTTTTTTTGTTTGTTTGTTTGAAATTCATAGAAATCTGTCTGTAAGGCAACTGGGTGTACTTGATGAAGACAGATGGTTGTGTTCTCTTGCTTGGTAACATAGAAAGCTGGAGAAGGAGGTGCAGATGGCCAGGTGGGGGAGGATCTAGAAATGTGTGTGAGGCCAATGCTAACTTTAGGGATCATAGAATTTATGTAAACCTAAAACTTTTGGAATATTTCTTAACTTGACAAATTAATGTTCTAGAACCTTTGAACATTACTGTTGTTATTCAACCTTGGCCTTACAGAAGGGATAAAGAAGGGAAGAGAGATGAATCAGTCAGACATGCCTATTTTTCAGTTCCTTGTTATGTTAGGTCAGCTCTCTTTATGGGTACAAAATTGGATGTTTTCTCACCCTATTTCCATTCTTTACAAGCTGTTTGTGACTCCTTCCTTCCTTCCTTCCTTTCTTTTTCTTTTTCTTGATTTTATTTATTTATTTGACAGAGAGAGACAGCGAGAGTGGAACACAAGCAGGGGGAGTGGGAGAGGAGGAAGCGGGCTCCCCGCTGAGCAGGAGTCCAAGGCAGAGCTGGATCCCAGGACTCTGGGACCATGACCTGAGCCAAAGGCAGATGCTTAACAACTGAAGCCACCCGGTGCCCCCTGTTTGTGATTTCTGAAAATTATTTAACTTAGTAATTTTACCAACTTTATATTCTGTACTTTACCACCACTTTCTATCTCCCTTACCTTGTTCATCTGACTATATATACATACATTTATATTCACATATTATATATTTATATATAATATACACCTATTATAATTAAAATACATAAATCTAAAAGTATATATGTAATATATAATGATGTATATATAAAACATATATATATAATATCTATCTATATCTATCTATGTATACTTTTAAATTTATATGTTTTTATTGTCCTTTTCTCTCCATCCCCTCTGTAAAACAAAAACTCCATTAGGGAAGACTATTTTATTTGTTTTTTTCATTGTTGTATTTCTTTTGCCAAGAAAAATTCCTGGCATGAAGTAAGCATTTCAAAATTTTGTTTGATATTTTCTGATTTGTTTTGGATCGGCAGGGGAAAGTTAAAGATGAGATTAGAACCTTGCCAGACTTATTTGGTGATATATCCTAAGCACCAACAACAGTGTCCCACAAATAGTAGTGTCTTATAACTGTTTTCTGGATGAATTAAAGATATTCATTCTTTAATCCTTCTTTGTGAAGAAGACAGTGTTAACTGTTAGGTAGGGAGAGAAAGCAGAAGTAACTGTGGTTTGAAAGAAGTGCTGAAGATTTGTAATAATTATTGTGGGGAATTGTAAAAGTTGCCAATCAGAGACTGCCAAAGGATTTCCCAGTAGAGGAAACTCTGTATTTGTAGTGGCCATATTCAGCATGATTATGTGATTTCCTTCAATAATTCTCAGCTATGAAGGAGAAGGATTAGATGGTTTTATTGACTTAACATCACCACCCTCTAAAATGATTGATCTCTTGTTTAATAGAAGCCTCTGTAATGTGTCATGGGATATAGACTAGGTAGGAAGAAAAACAAGTACACAGGGGGTGGGGGAGACTGGGGCAAAAGGCAAGGTATAGAGATTAGAAGACGCAGGGGAGAAGGAATGGTGGGAGGAGTGAGAGACTAAAAATGTGATTGATTTTGTCAAAGAATGGGATCTCAGAATTTATTATTTAGGAAGCATTCTAGTTTCTAGGTGATACGGTTCATCTTGAGACCAAGGTAAAACGTCAGCATGAAGTACAATGGTAGTGTTTGAGGTTTGTGAGGCATGGGGTATGGGTAGAGAGGACCAAGGAATAGAGAACTAGGTTCTAGTTGGGTCTTCAGGAGTCACGTTGGAGATGTGGACTCTGAGTCATGCCAATAGCTCCAACAAGGGTGAAAGTGCCAGAGGGGTCGCTAGTTGACGGATTTACAGCTTGATAGTAAGAGTCGGATTAGGGTACATAGATAGACAATGAAAGCTTCATAAGAGGAAGAGCGTAGCCAATAAATGTCTCAGAAGTGGCACTACGGGGCTAAAAGAATAGACTTGCAGTGAGTGGAGTATCAAACTAGGAAGCAAGATGACCAGCCGCAAGCTATTGCAGCTGTAGAGAGACATTGATGATTTGGACTGGGCAGTAATGGTTTTTGACTAGGGCAGTAGTTGTCAGGAGTCATTTGGGAGCTGTTTCTTGAAGGTAAAATCCATGGGTGATGGATGGAATTAGATATATGGTATGAAGCTCCTTGTTATTTAGTCTGAATAAACTGGAGGAATGTTAATACAAGGGGGGACGGCAAGGAAAGGAGTCATTCTGAAGGAAAACAAAAGAGTTTTCATTTGGGCTTTATAAGTGAAAGAAATTTATTTGGCAGCTATTCAGACATTCGTGAGAGTGTTAGGAATTTTGTCAACTGCTTTTATATGCACCATGTTATGCGTTATATTTTCTTATTGATTCTGTGAGGTGGATACTAATGTTATTTCAACTTAACAGATGAGAGTTAGAGAATTAGAGGAACAATGTCTATGTTATTGAGTTAGAAGGCCTCAAGGGCAAAATGTGAATCAAGGCTGACCAAATAGAAAGCCCCAATTCCCAATCACTATTTTATATAATGGAAAACCCTCCCAATCAAGTGGACCCACCTTTTGCGATATCGGAAGCATATGCAATGGGGGAAGACTCCTTTCAGACAACAAAAACAAAAACAAATTTACCACTATAAAATTACTTATAGAAGTAAATATTTAGAGTGAGAAAAGAAATCATTTTAAGTTGTATACTTTAAAAGCTGTCCGATACCAAAACACAAAATCCTGAAAATTAGTGTAATTCTTAAAAGTTAACATGTGGGGGCGCTTGGGTGGCTCAGTGGGTTAAAGCCTCTGCCTTCGGCTCGGGTCATGATCTCAGGGTCCTGGGATCGAGCCCCACATCAGGCTCTCTGCTCCGCGGGGAGCCTGCTTCCTCCTCTCTCTCTGCCTGCCTGCTTCTCTGTCTAGTTGTGATTTCCCTCTGTCAAATAAAAAAAAAAAAAGGGAAATGATCCCTTCCAAAAAAAAAAAAAAAAAAGAGTTAACATGTGAACACATTTCTATAATATTTTCTAACATTTTTTGCCTGCATACCCTTTGATAATCTCTTTCTATGGCAAAAATTTTGTAATACCATTTGCCATGGACAAAAAAAACGAAAGATAAATTAGTTGTGCAGCTTCTGTGATTAAAATTATTACATTCTAGTCATTGATAGTTGAGAAAAGTTTCTTTCAGATTTATAACTCACCAATAGTAATGCTGTATAAATGTGTAGGATTGTTTAGGAATTTATTTGAGAAATCTGAGAAAATATTCATGTTTGGCAATAACATGAAACCCAGCAACATATTGTTAGTCTCTCTCTAGGTCTTTCAGGGACCCATGTAGGGCAGGGACCCTGGGAATCCACGTCTGGTATTGGTTTCTCTCCAAGTAATCAGGGAAAGGAGTAATAGGGCCAGGAGGTTTTTGCTATGTGTGGTGTAACATGACAGCTACCCTTCCTGAGTGGCCAGAGAGGCTATTGGCTCTCTCCTAAGGAACCACCATCTGATGGAATTATCTGTTCTCCAACTGCAAGGTGAAAGCCAGAGGGTGAAGAAAGGAAAATAATTGGCGAAAGTGATTTTTTTCACAAATTCTGTTTAAAGCTCTGTTTAAAAATTTTTAAAAGATGGCATTACTTTTTCTATTTCTCTTACCCTCCTCCCATAAGTCAATAAAAATAATTATCTTGCAGAAGTTTTCTTATTTTAAAATATAACCTTCTTGAAGGTTAAGTGTATGAAAAAGTGATACATATTTTTTTTATGATTAATCAATAATTGAAAGGCTTGGCATGATTACAGCCTTCCTTGAACACATTGTCATAAAACAGTGATTGAACTTGAATGGTGCATGGTTTTCTTTCTTCACTCAATTTTCCTTTGTCTGAATTACTTACACGTTCAGGACCCTTTCTGCTAGTGTGTAGCAGCTGTGAAATGAGAATAAAGTGGTTCACTTTTTTGCATCCTTGGAGTGAAAGGTAGACAAGGACTGGAATAATCATTCTGAAAAGTGACTGTTTGTCCTGGTTGGAAAAATAAAAGGAATTTAAAGAAAAAGAAATAGTGTGAGCATGAAAAAAAAAAAAAAAGCCAGGAAATTCATATAAGAAAGAGATTTCTGGGATGTTTGGAATCCCATTAAATCCATTTTGGCTTCCATATATTTGGTAAGCTATGAGGTATCAGTGGAGGCACCTTGATTCAATTTAACATGCTTAATGGAATTTCAGAATTCAACATAAATAGTGCAGGCAGTTTCCAGCAGCCCACAGCTCAATGTCATTCTTTAACTGATATTTCAGAATGCCTGGACTCAGTCTCTCACCTGCCAATTCAGCAGGAAGCCCAGTCTGATAGTCAGAAATTCGCCAGGGTCCCTACTGTCCTAGCTGCCTGCTGATGAGTTCATAAATTCCAGCTCATTCTAGAGGCCAGGAGAATCATCCCTGGGGCCATCTGATGGCTGCTCCCCAAACTGTCAGTGAACAGACAACTATGCTGCTGTTCCAAGGGGAGGAAATCACTGAGCTCACCGTGGTAGGAATCACAATGTCCCTCGCTGCACCTGGGCATGCTCTGGGCTCCGATAGCTGCTTCTGGCATGCTTGGCTAAAAGCGTGGGCGGGGGGGCAGGGGGCCTAAAACTAGTTCTGTGGCATCAGCAAACTATAGGCCTACATGCAAGAGCAGTAAGAGGCTCTTATAAAAACTAAGTCTTAAGAATTTCAGGGGCACCTGGGTGGCGCGGTGGGTTGAGCCTCTACCTTCGGCTCAGGTCATGATCTCAAGGTCCTGAGATCGAGCCCTGCGTCAGGCTCTCTGCTCAGCAGGGGAGATTGCTCCCCCCCCACTCCCCACCCCCAGCCTGCCTCTCTGCCTACTCGTGATCTCTGTCCATCAAATAAAGAAAGAAAGAAAATCTAAAAAAATTTTTTTCAATCTTTTTTAATAAAAAATGTAAGATCATCAGTTTTAGGTGTAAAACATCATAATTAGGTATAAAAGTCTTTACTTAGAATGAGGAAACATATCATAACACATGGCAGAATCCTCGGAGACTGAGGTCCATTTCTTTTAAGATTTACTTCAAGCAATTTGTCAGAAATACTTCATAGACATAGTCCTTGAGTGCTTACCCTCCCCTCATAAAACATTTTAAACTCTGAGCAACTCCTTCACAATCCCCAGGGCCTGGATAAGGGAGAGTCTCTGAAAGGGAAGTTCCATTAGCTTCATGATAAATTCACCTCTGCCTACATGGATAGTGTCACCTCTGGGCTCATTGCTGGTTACTTGGGATTCTTTCAGAACCAATTGGTCCTTGCCATTTGCATGCTTTGTGCATAGTCACCACTGAGGTTGTCTGAACCTGTTGGAGTATAGGGAGGGAGTGCTCAGAGATTTGGCCCACTCACACCATCATCTCCTCTTCCTCACTGTCTTGCCGGGCTGGTCCTGCTAGTGAAGCTCCGGCTACCGTGGATTCTTGAGGTTTGGAAGAGGATATGACTTATTTTAGTCTTTATCTGGTGAAAGGACCCCCTGACAGAATGAACAATTCCACCACATAGACCACTTTAATTTTATTCAATTATATTTATATTTCCTATCCCTAGTAGAAGATGTGCAATGAAGAGCTCCCCCAACCCCAGCATCTATGCAATTCTCCTGCTATGCAATTCTTCTCAATGTTATTGTTTCTTAGGTAGCATTATAGAAATATACTTTGCAAAAAAAAAAAAAAAATCTGTGTATATATGTGTTGATGTTAAGCTCTTCCAACCTTTTTTAGCATACTAGAGTAATTTAACTTATTCTGTTATTACATAATTTGCTATAATTCTCTGAGAATGATCTGAGTACAATACTTATAGGAAAGCTGAAAAAGAAGGAAATTCTTAGACATCTCTCTTTATTTCTTCTACAGTGTTATTTTGTCTTGTATTGTGTGGGATAGCTTTCCTTTTCTTAGCATTCACCTGGCATGACTTTTTTTTTGTTTTAACATAGTATTTCACTTTGTCATCCAAGTGCTACTATGGGAGTTTTGTCTGATTAAGTTTATTAATATGACTGACTTTTTTCTGTTATACTATTTCAGATGTTTTCTCTTTCCATAACTTTAAATATACTTTATAGAATCCCTGTGAATCCAATGGTGGTATACGTGTTGGAGGTTTCTCTGTACTAGTTATATTTACCTTTGTGTTGTTAAATATACTCAGCCATCTTTACTCTTTGATTTGTTACAGAAGACATCAGAATATTTACTTTGCTAATTTTGGCTATGTTTTGAATTACTGAAGATTATATTATTTACATTTTTATCTGATCTCATAATCTTAACATTTATTTCAGTCTTGATTCTATGGTTAAATAGATTCAGTGATCACACAAATTTCTTTGATGTGGCTTTTCCTGTCATTTCTCTGTTGGCTAAATATTGCTCAATGTTAGATTCCTCATGAACAGATGGGAACAATTCCCTTGGATTCTTGCATTTAGAATCTCTCTTAAATATATAGGTTGAAATAGTCTTTCATTTCAGGAAAGTCTTAATAAATTATATTTTTATATATTTTTGTTGTCTTCTTTTATTTCAATTTATTCTTCTATAATTCCTAGTATGGTGGTTTATCTTCCATATATATGAAAATTTAATAGAGTTTGTATACATATATATGTATATGCTATACGATTGCATATATATATATATATACACACATATATATATGCACACACATATATATGATTTTTTTCTTTTTCTCTATGAAGAAAAGAAACTAAAAAGGCAGTTGGCCAGGAGAAGCAAATAAATCTTCCTTCATTACTCATGTCTAGATGGTGGTCAGACATCAGCATGTGATTTAACCTTCTCCGGGTCTCATTTGAATTCTCACTGGAATGTGCAAAGTGGGTGGTCCTAGATTCTTGAAGGCAATATAGGTTTTGTTTCTGTTGGAGCTCAGAATCGTCTTGGTCCAGTGTATCAAGTGGCAATCTGATTGGAGGGAAACATGAAGCCTCTCAAAATTATGTCATCCACCCCAAACACAGTGATATTTACCATATAGACTTTGAAATGTAGATTTTTGGAAGAACTTTACCTATTTGCTATCTTGTCTCCTTATAAAACTTTCTAAAAAAATTGAAAATGCTTTATGTTATCTTAAGAATCAATCTTTCAAAGAATAGAAATCAGATTTTGTAAGAGTACAGACTACAGAAGGGTAATTCCTTGTGGGAGGTATTTGGTCGTGGCAATGAGAAAGAGTGGACCAGATGGTCCCTGAAAGAAAGAGTGTAGGAACCTCAAACTTCAGCATAACTGATGCATTGCCAGAAAGTGTAGGTTTTACACCAGAGCAATAATCATATTGGCCAAATCATCCCTAATATTACTGATTCAGACCAGGTCCAGGGTTACTGGAGGGCAGCTGATTTACCTCCACACCAATTCCCCATTCTTGTTCCTTTGAGAGTCCTTCTGATTTCCTGCTGTTACTAGGAAGATCCTTGTCAGTGACATCCTGTAAGTCTCAGGCAGAGGGGCAGAAAGGGGGCACCAGATCCAAGACTTGCATGATAAAAAAGAAAAGGAATCTAAAGGAAGTGAGTAGACCCTGCAAAGGGTGCCAAAACATACCTCTGATTTAATTCTTCAGCTGCTCAGTGAGTTACGTATCTGCTCTTCTATAGATATCACACATATTTTCCTGTTTTCAGTGTTTCCTCTTTCCACTCTCTGTCAGAGATAGAGGAGAATGAAATATTTCTCTCTGTACATACTGCAATCAATTTTGCCAGTAAGTACAGATCTTAAAACAAAACTATCTTGACCCTCTCATAAAAGAAGGTATTTTCAATTGCTTGCTGATAGCTTGAAAGTACACATCATTTTTCATACGCATACCCCTAGTAATTTGTCAAGTGTCTGCGCATTTCATGATCAGCGATATTTTCCTATCTATCCATCTCTGCTCTTTCAACTGTCTTTTTTTTAACACTGAGACAATACACTTCCTGCAGTCAATAAAAGAACATTCCAGTGTGATGGTGATTAAGAACATATACTCAGAAGTCAGACAACTTGCTTCAAATGAGCAATTTACTCAATTCTCTCTCAACCTTAAAAATAGGGATCATGTCAGTATCCATCTCATAGGGTGGTGATGAAGATAAGATTCAGATACTTAAAAACATGTATCAGGCACCTGCTCTGATAGGTACTAAGATGAAAATGTCAGCTAAGGTGATTGAGATGATAGGGTGACAGAGAAAACAGCCCTAGGAATTCTTTGAGTAAAGCTCTGAATCAAGTGGACCAAAAAAAAAAAAAAAAAAAAAAACAAGAAGAAAGCCAAGTCTTGCAAATATGGAGCGAGAAGATGTTCCAGGCAGGGGAAAGAACAATTAAAAGGCGTGGTGTTGAGGGACATTATTGCCATGTTTGAGGAACCAGGGGGATTGCAATATCATTAATGACATCATAACATGCTTTTCACGGTGCCTGGGCCTAGCAAATCCTCCATGAATCTTAGCAATTCTGCTTAGTATCTGAATCACAGGAACAGAAATATTTCCCCCTTTTATTATCTTGGTTAATGTAAGAGGACCGAATTATGCCAACCATAGCACTGAGACTACACATAAGATATATGTATCTTTAGTAACCAACTAACATCTGATTAGTTTGTTTAATTAGTTTAGTAACTAACTAGTTTAACTAACTAGTAACTAATTAGTAACTAATTAGTTTGGTTAGTTTAGTAACCAACTAGCACCTTCACTTAACATCTGATATCTACCATCTTTTTCCATGAATACATTTAACCACATCTTTTTAATAGCTGTATAGTTATCCATCATAGAGTTGAGCTATAATTTACCAACTTACTGTAACTTTATGATAATCTCCCTTTATAATGTTAAACATGTTATTTCTCTTCACATACTGCAACTGTGTTTTCAATATCCATGGAAGTAGAGAACACATAATGGTAACAGTGTCCCAGGAAATCAGTGGCATTTTCTAAAAATTATTTTGTGGACTAGTAACTAGAACAGCATCTATCTGAATTTGAAAATTTAGTTAGGTAGGGTGGGAGAGAGGGAAGTAAATGGATGGAATGTTAGGGCTCTTAAATTTTGTCACATGCTTGATACATGAATAAACTTTTCCACTCCTTGCGAAGTTTCAGCTATCCACTGTCCCACCTGGAGTGTAGCTGCTCGCAGATTATGATGCTTCACAGATGAAGCAAGGAGGTTATTTTCAAAGTAGGGTCCCAGGACCAGCAGTACTGGCATCGTCTCATAACTTGTTGGAAATAATAATTATCTGGCCCCACTCCAGAACTAACGAATCAGAAGCTCTAAGGATATGGCCCCACAATCTGTTTTAGCAAGATGTACTAGTGATTCTGATCAAATCAGAGAACACCAAAAGGGAGAGAGCATAACAGTTGTATCCTGTCACTATTGGTAATTAGACCTACGACTTCTCACCAGTTACATACTCTGAGCTTCGGTTTTCTTATTCATAAAAAATCAAAAACACAAGAAACAAACAAACATTACATTTATAATGATACACTTGTAAAGATTCAATAACAATTTCTGTGAAAACAACTGGTTGTGCCTGGCATAAGATATGCACATTGATTCAGGTATTATCTAAGATTCTAAAATGTGTGTGACAGGTACTGGAAGACACAGTGAAGAAGGTAAATATTTTCTTGGTCTTCATTCAGTAAGGGAAAGCCTGCAGTTTAAAAAAAAAATCAATTAAATATCATATTTGTCTTGAAAACATGTAGTTGAGGCCCAAGGAAGGGAGGGTTAGTTGTGTTTGGGAAGAAGGAGTCAGGAAAGTCTTCACAGGGGAGAAAACCATGAGCCACAGAGAGTCCACAGTGAATTAATTCTGGGAAATGTGAAGAGGCCAGGGCTTGTGGACGTGGCAAAATGAAATCACTATATATCCGTGAATGACACATGAATGAGACAGCAGAATTTCCTGTGACATTGGGTGTCTGCCACAAGAGGAAGAGAGAGGTCAAAGAGGAAGCCACAAGTAATTAGAAGAGTCAAAAATTTAGGAAAGAGGAAAAGATAAAATGAAAAACAAACCAGATCCTAGAGGTCTTGACTGGCCTCTGTATTTCTGATTCTAAGCATTGTCAGTTTCCGTGTTTTCTTTTTTTTCTTCCTTTCTTTTTCTCTCTTTCTTTCTTTCATTTATTTCAGAGAGGGAATGAGAGAAAAAATGGGAGGGAGAGAATCTGAAGCACTCTCTGCCAAGCTTGGAGCCTGACATGGGTCACAATCCCACAACACTGAGATCATAACCTGAGCCAAAATTCAGAGTCAGACTCTTAGTTGACTGAGACACCCAGATATCTCAAAGACTACATTTTAAAGTAGTACTGATGGAGGAAAAGAAATCCCAGGAAACCTACCTCACAATTTGAGACACAAGTGGAAAGGCAAAGGGACCTCAGGAATTTTGTGTTTTTTGCTTTCTTTGTCTCCTTCTGCAGCCAATTGCCTGAATGACCGACAAGCAGCCAGCTTTGAGGAAGAGGAAAGTGGAGTGAGAGGGAATAAAAGGGGAAGAAAGAAAGGAGAGAAAGTAGAGCATTAGGAGGAGTTCCTTGGGGGTTCACCACACTCAGAGCCAGACAGCCAGTAGCAGACTTTTAGATATGCTGAAGTAAATCATTTATTGCCTTTGGATTTCACTGGACCCTTTGTGGCACATTATTTATGACTGAGTTCTTTGTACATAGTTATTTTTAATGACTTTGTTCCCAAACTAAGCCCTTGGTACCATTGTGCCAGTACAGGCCCCGTGAAAACTGACCACTTCGTTCTTTTTATGAAGGACTATAGATTTACAAATGCCGAAAATAAAACCCACAGAGTTCATAAAGTAGACATTCTTGGTCCTCTGCTACCTTATTCTACTTTTAAGATGTTTTCCCAACCACAGTCATAATCATGGTTTACTGCATTGCCCTAAAGATAGAGGCCTTAGAACATCTACTCCCATAACTCAATTAAAGGCAATAGCTTGTGCCCGCGCTCCTGCTTTCAGCTCGCCAGTTGGGACAGAAGAAATGATTATGTTTTATGTAAATATTATGAATGTGCGTTCTGCCTCTGTAGCTCAGGGTTTAAAATTTTCCACTTTAGAAGGTCTTCACCACTTTCTCGTGCTTTCCCAAACATGAAGTAAATCTCAGAGACTAAAGGATAGCTCGTTTAGACACCATAATGCTCAGTTTCAGTATAATTAAGTTGCATACACATAGTCACACTCAGGGAGAGCCGGGACGTTGGCTTCTAATTTGCCACCAAACAAACATTGTCTCCAGTTATTTTCCAGAGTCTAGGGTGGTAACTTTAGTAACTGAAAAGGGGAATAAACAAAGTTAGCATAAAATTATAGTCTGACACAATCTTAAATTCTGTATTTTAAGATCTGGGTGAGCTCATCTGTCATGAGGCCTAAAATAAATAAGTGTTCAAGATGGAAACAATAGTGTAGTTAAAAGTCATCCACAAAAGCGGGTCAAGCACTCAAAGTGCCTTCTGCTCGGGGCAAAGTGAAATTCTGAGGGGTGAATCTAACCATTGTCCTTTAAAGACATGAACATGTTTAAGCAACCACTGTAATAGCAGACACACAAAGACATACGTACTTTGATTCTGTTTCTAAAACGTTGGAAAATAATCATGCCGACAAAATATAAAACTTACAGGTTGTTCATGTTCTGAGCTACAAGGTGACTGTCAGAGGGTTCCAGCCTCTCCAGCCTCCACACAGTTGGGAAATGGGAAGAAATGAAAGGGATTGTCTCGCTGGATGAACTGCCACAGAACAAGGGACCAGGCCAAGGAACAGATGCCAGAGAGTTCAAGAGCTTGTCTTGCCCCCATCTCAATAAATGAAGACTCCTCTTGCTCTAACAGCTCAGACCAAAAAGTTGAAATTACCTCTGATGCCTCTCTTCTCTCCTCTCCTATATCAATCAAGCTGCAAATTCCATGCGTGCTGACATCACCCTTGTGCAAGTGACACTCATTGTCTTCCATTTTCTTATCACCATCGGTTTTTAATTGTCTTCTTGTTCCCATGATTGTCCTTCTAATCTATTTTCCTAATCTATTTTCAACCCAGCAACTAAGTGATATTGTTAAAATTTAAGCCAGACCATGTCAATAGCTCCCCATCTCGGAGTAAAATCCAAATTGTTTACAGTATCTTCAAAGGCCCTTCTTGATCAGGCCTTCTCTCCCTCCAGATGTCCTCTCCGACCACCATGACCATTCCCTCTCACTCACTTGATTCCCACTGCATGAGCCATCCAGTTGTCCCTCAAGCCTGCCTGGGGTACACTCCTGCCTCAGAACACTGGGCATTTGCTATATTTTTCTGCCTCATGTGCTCTTTCCTTCGATATCCAAAATGTTCTCTTCCTCACCTATTATGGCTCTCTGGCCAAAAATATTTCATCAAGAAACACTTTTATGAGCACCTTACTTAAAAGTGTAGTTTCTTGGGGCACCTGGGTGGCTCACTTGGTTGGGTGTCTGCCTTTGGCTCAGGTCATGAACTCAGGATCCTGGGATGGAGCCCTGAGTTCCTTATCAGTGGGGAGACTGCTTCTCCCACTTCATCTCCCTCTGTCCCTCCCCCACTCATGCTCTCTCTCTCAAATGAACAAATAAAATCTTAAAGAAAAAAAGTGTAATTTCTTCCTTATTCTCAGGATTCTCTGATCCTTTCCATTCTTTATTTTTCACTCAAGCAGTAACAATTCCCTACAAACTACAAATTTTATTTGTTTGCTTATCATCTTCCACCAGGAGTTGATTTGTTTGTTATTTTTTAATACCAGTTTCCAAAGGACTGTAATAGTGGTACAACATAGACAAGTCCCCAACAAATGTTTGTTAAAATGATGCAAAGGGTCCTTCAAATAATGTCAATTATACTTCTTATAAGACTAGCTCTGCTCCTGTTCACTATAATTATTTACAGAAGAGATCTGAGGAGTCCCAGGACTCATAACCAAAAAGAGAGGAAAGAATTTTTGAAAAAATGTGACCACCCGAAGGTGTTGGATGCCCCCACTGCACTGACTTGTGGTTCCATGAAGGATTAGTCAGTTGAGCCCTTACATGTGGCTCCCAGGCCCAACAGATGCCGTTCTATATTATATGAGAGCAAATACCTTGGAAGGAAGGAGGAAACAATTTTAAACAATTTTTGTTTACTCAAAATTAGCTAACAGCATTTTCCTAAATTCATTCAGGATTCAACGACACTGTCCATATTTCCAAATCACAATGATACTCCATGTAATAGAAAAACACATCTGGCATTAAAAAATATTAGTATTAGTACTAGAGCTATGAGTTTCATTCATTATCACACTTTTGTTTTAAAATAGTACATTGCCTCTAGACTAATTCTTCTTAAACCCACTCTGACTTTATTTATTACCTGCATTAATGAAGTCATTCTAATTTTCAAATGCTGATTAGGATTAGAATTCTCATAAAACAACCAAAGCAGTAAATTGGTTTAAAAAATATCAAGTAGAACTTTCCCTCATGTCCTTTTGACCTGGAAAGTATATTACGCTGAAAACGTTCAATGATGGTTATGTGTTATCTTAAACTGATCCCACTGGATCTATAACAATGCACACTGGTATCCACAATTCATTTTCAACTGCCATGGCTTGTCCTCAGTCTCACTCCCCTAGGGAGCTGGGGGTGAGGGTAATGAGTTAGAAGTGGACAAGAAAACTCCTAAGTGATAAATAGCTTCCATGGACAATAACCTGAATGAATCGGCTCACGACTGTCTCTCGGAGTCTGAAATGAGTCACTTCACATTCACAGGTATTGCAAAGAGTGTTGATGCTCAGAGGACTCACTTTCCTCTTTGACAGCATCAAGTCAGTTCTCATGGTTCACTGGAGAAGCTGAATCACAGAAATTACAAAGCACCTAAAACCAGTGTTCCAAAGAGGGATATGAAATTGCCTACTGTATTATTTTCAGAGGGAAAATATTACTTCACAAAAACATGCAGATGGTGGAAAAGCATACCTTCAGGGAGCCCTTTTATTTGGGTAGGAACATCTTAGAAATCCAGACTGAATGCCTGCAACAACATAATTTCCCAAGATTTGGAAGAATTGGTGGGACATTGCATTGTTTTACTCTTTCTTGAGAAATCTGATGTCATAAAGTGATTATCTCAGTCTGTCTTTTCTGTTAAAAATGAATCAGTGCCGCAAAGTCAAATAATTTTTGAAGTAGTAGTGTTTCTTACATCCCCTGACCACTTTCGTTCCTAACAACAACAATATAAGAGCTTAAGATGGCTAGTTCCTTTATGCTGTTGTTTTTCTCCATAAGAATTATTTTTTGGATTTGGCTGCATAACATGAGCATTGGTCAAGTCACATTTTCCTCAGCTGTTCATACTGCCAAGTGCATATGATATCCCATTTTTTCAAATAAACTTACTGCTGCTTTTTATTTTATCCCCTCTGAGCTTCATCAGCTTCTTAGGGTACCCTGTGGTGGACTTCAGAGGGGGCTTTGAGAAAAATCTCAGTTAGGAACCTCTGAAGAGCTTTTACAAGGTTGTGTAAATATGCATAAACAAACTCATTCTACCTATATCAAAAGGGTTAAGCACTCCTGAGTAGCACTTCAAGGTCAGTGGTTTGCTTTCATCCCTTTCCAGCACTTTGCATAGCTGGCAGCCCTCCATCTTTCGGGGAGTACAGGGACAGCAGAGTGCACAAGACTTCACAGTCTCTGCCAGAATTTCCATAATCACATCAACAGATGGAATCATAATCACCACTGAAGTTACTGTGAGATCTTTCTGATGCAAGGAAACTTCCTCCGGCTTCATTTCAAAATCCTTTCTGCTGGCATTTGAGACAGAAGGTGTTCTTACTTTCTGGAAATGTTACCGCACTAAGGGGATTCCAAAATAACTGAATGGTGTAAGCCCTGCATTTAAATACAATGCTGTGGAGGGAGGCATTGAACCCCTGCAGGGAGGTTGAGCAAGCACACTTGGGGGTCGAGAGCTTTGTGAGTGCCACAGGAAACAGGGAACACTGTCATTTTCTCGGCAGCTGGAAGCACTGATCATGAGGCCTGTCACCAGGGACACCACCTCCAGGCCACTTGGGCTCTAGCGCCACAGCTCTGGTTCCAACTACGATGGCGCTTGAAAGTGACCTCTCCTGGTCTCTATGTAGTAGGTTCTCTGTGTTCTTGATTATTCCATTGTATATATACATACCACATCTTCTTTATCCATTCATCTGTCGATGGACTTCTGGGCTCTTTCCATATTTTGGCTATGGACTTCCTTCTATAAACATTGGGGGCTGCAGCTATATTCTAATTGGAAGTGTCTGAAATCTGTATTTTCAAAAAGCAACCACCTTCCAAGCCTCAAGCCAATATTAACAATTATACCCGTCACAACTTTTTTTGAGTGGAGAAGGGAGGTTTAAAGTTGCCAGATAAAACATGTGATGCCCGGGGTGCCTGGGTGGCATCGGGCTCTGTGCTCAGTGAGGTGTCTGCTTCAGATTCTTTCTTCCTTTCAGTTCCCTGTTCATTCTCTCTCTCTCTCTCTCTCAAATGAATGAATAAAATCTTTAAAAAAATTCACAATGCCTATTTTATTTTGTCCCAAACTTATGAGACAAACTTACACTAAAAAAAAAAAAAAAAAAAAGTTTCACTATTTATCTGATATTCAAATTGAGCTAGACTCCCTGTATTTTAATGTGCTATTTCTGGTAACCCTCAGGTGGGAATTGGGGATGAGTTTTTGTTCTTTCATGCTTTTAGTTTCTCCATATCCCTCTCTCCTAACTTTGAGCAGTAATTGAGCCCTACTAAATATCTCCCTGTCTCGGGATTTTTGCAGGGTGTACGGTCCTAGGTGAAACCCAATAAAAAGATGATGCATGCTGTATAAAGAGAAGAGACGAGAGAAGACAGAGATGATGGGGGAGTGACTTGAGGGGGAGGTTCCCTCACCTGTCAGGAGACCAGAAACTGGCAGGCCTTGCATTTATCAAGGGCCAGCACATGGCTTTGCAAGCACTAGAAAAGGGCAGTGGCAAGATTTTAAAAATTTTGATTTGGAAGAATGGTGTGTGGAGGGAGGTACTTCCCATGATACCAAGGTTCCTGGCCTCCATATCAGTTCACATGTCAAGCAAGGAGAGGTACAGAAGCAGTGCACACATCAGACCTGAAGATTCTGTGTGCATTGCCACAATGGGTGCTTCAGTGGAAATCAGCAATGGATGCTGATGGAGTGTTTTGCTTGATGTTTTGACAGAGAATACTATCTCAGAACCTTTGCATCAGGGGAAACCCAGATTGTAGACTGTGATTAAATTTCCTCCTATGCACAGAAGCATGGGGAGTGAGAGTCTAATGCAATTTGATTTAAAGGGAATGATGAAATGAGATAGTTCTTCCATACCACATTTATGGAATCAAATTCAGACACTTTTGTGGTAGACACTGATGGTTACTCACCCTAAACCACTTTTTTTCTCCAAATTTATCCTTGCTGGCAGACTCCGTTCTTCTATAGGAGCTGAACATGCCAGAAATTGCTATTCCAGCCTGCTCATAAACTGTGGGAATGACACCCAGTCTAAGCCATGGGGGTCTGGAGAAAGAGTTTCCTCTATGGTTGAAACAAAACAAAGAGAGCCATGCAAAAAGAAACTATCACTCTCTTTGGACTTGCTTGTGAGAATGTCTCTTCCGGAGACATCTGTGAAACCCAGCTTTTGAACAGGAGGGGACAAAGGACAAACCTGAGAACAAAAGATCTGAGGAGACAAACCTTCGAGGGAATGGTAACATGGAAGAATCTTGAGGGTATCACTGAGTCATTTATTAGTCAACTCTGTAACTGCCCTGCTTCAGAACTGTTTGTTTTAGGAGACAATAGATGTTAAAGATAGGCTTAGTTGCCTGTTTATTATTTGCATCTGAAAGAACCCCAAATGATATATCACCACTGCCATAGGTTGGGTTTTCCAGAAGCAGATATTGACATGTAGTTTGGGTGTGCAATGTTTGTTAGGGACCAGTGACCAATAACCTCTTTATCACTCTGGAATTTATTTATACTGTCTGCTGCTTTTCCCTTCGCTTTTGGTCAACCTGTTGATGTTTTAGTTTTGTTTTGTTTTAAGATTTTATTTATTTATTTATTTGAGAGACAGAGATCACAACTAGGCAGAGAAGCAGATAGAGAGAGAGGAGGAAGCAGGCTCCCCGTTGAGCAGAGAGCCTGATATGGGCTCGATTCCAGGACCCTGGGATCATGACCTGAGCTGAAGGCAGAGGCTTTAACCCACTGAGCCACCCAGGCGCCCTGTTTTTTTTGGTTTTTATCTTTTTTTGGCTTATGATGTTATTTCGCACCAGAGATTGAGGGTGAATAATTATGGAGGCTTGAAGTGTTATTATCTTAATCTAAAGAGGGTTAGCATTTTCTTTTTCTTTTGTATTTATTTAGATTTATTTTTGCTTTGTTTTGGCAGGCGGAGAGAGTACCAGCAGATTATCTCGATCTTCTTTGCTCCTTTTCTTTCTGGATTATAGCTTCTCAAATCCTACCTGATTGTGCTCCATTGCCTTCAGATCATGACTTCTACAATTTAACCACCTCTTGTGGTTAGTAGTGAGATGGTTAATCCACCACCAGGTATTCTCTTAAGTATGGAGCCAACAACCCTGTTAAATGAGATTTGATTTTATGTGGATAAGTAAGGGAACAGGGAAGAGCTTTCTGGAGAGGAGTAATAGAGCCTGAGCAAAAATCCAGTGTTAGAATGGATGAATTTTGGATGAAGACAATTATCCATCAAGTAGAGGGTTGATTTTAAGGGGCTATAAGAGAAAAAAATGCTTGAATAGAATTGGGTTATTGAGAATTTATTGCAGAGTTGGTAGGGACATATTAAATCTTTTTAAGCAAAGTTGTGAGGGAATGGATTTGTAAAGCCTAGTCTATCAATTGCCTTTTACAGAAGTAAAATCATCTTGATACTATGTAAAGGAATTATCAGTGCCATATAACCCTATGTGATCAAACTGATACTACCTCTTCATGAAGAATAAACTAAAGGCATTCTTTAAACCTTTATGTGGCTGGCCCCTTTGAAAATCTAATGTTAGTGGTCTGGGGGAGGAGGGTTGTAGGAGAGGGGAGAGGGCTCTAATCCAAAGGCCAAAGGAGTGATTGAGACTAAAGAAAATGAGATAAATGATGAAAATGTCACCAAAATAATATATAATCTTGCAATTTTACAATTCAAGTTTCATAGTGTGCATTGACCAATTTTATGTGAAAGTTGGGAAGAAGTGTTAAAAATTTTTTACTGTTGGGCTGTTTAATTCATTTCAGTTTTTACTGCTGTAAATGACTCCTCTGTGGCTAGGTATATTTATAGGTATGGTATAGTTATAATCCTAATGCATCATTTGTAACAAGGACATGTCCCCATGGTTCTCTGATTTAAGACACTATTTATTTATTTTTTTTCCCATTTTATTTATTTTTTCAGCATAACAGTATTCATTCTTTTTTCACTATTTATTTTAACACCAACAAATTTACAAAAATATTTTGACAAATAAAATGTCCAGTTCACTATACCTTTTTTTATTGTTGAAAATATATATAACATAAAATTTACCATTTTAACCATTTTTTAAATTAATAAACTTTCTTTTTTAGAACAGTTTTAGGTTTACAGTAAAATTGAGTGGAACACATGGAAAGTTTCCATTTACCTCCTGCCCTTACATACAACCTCCCCTGCTATCAACTTCCCTCAACAGGGAGGTACATTTGTTACAATCAATGAACCACATTGCCACATCATTATCACCCAAAGTCCATCATTTACATAGAGTTCACTCTGGGTGTTGTGCATTCCGTGGGTTTTGACAAATGTGTAATGACATGTTTCCACTATTATATTACACAGAATTGTTTCACTGCCCTACACAACCTCTGTACCCTGCCTATTCATCCTTCCCTTCTCTCTAAACCCTGGCAACCACTAATCTTTTTACTGTTTTCATAGTTTTGCCTTTTCCAGAATGTATCATATAGTTGAAATCATATAGTATGTCGACTTTCAGATTGGCTTTTACCACTTAGTGTTATTCATTTAAGGTCCCTCCATATCTTTTCATGACTTGATATCTCATGCCTTTTTAGCATTGGATAATACTCTGTTACCTGAGTATACCACAATTTAAACACTCACCTATTGAAGATCATCTTGGTTGCCTCCAAGTTTTGTTAGTTGTGAGTAAAGATGCATAAACATCTACATACAGTTATTTGTGCGGTAATAGTTTTCAGTTCATTTGGGTACATACAAGGGAGTGTGACTGCCAGGTCATATGGTAAGAGTAAGTTTGATTTTGTAAGAAATTCCCAAACTGTCTCCTGAATGGCTATACCATTTTGCATTTCTGATGAAATGAATGAAAATTCTTACTGTTCCACATCCTTGCAGCATTAGGTTTTGTCAGTATTTTTGAATTTTGGTCATTTTAATATGTAGGTGTTGGTATCTCATTGTTGTTTTAATTTGCAACTTCCTAATGATATACGATGTCCTATCTTTTCATATACTTACTTGCCATCTGTAGATCTTCTCTAGTAAGTTATTTGTTTAGGGTTTGTTTGTTTGTTTCCTATTTTGGAATCCAGTTGTTCATTTTCTTATTGTTGGTATTAAGAGTTCTTTCTACAAAGTGAACAGTCTTTTATCAGATGTATCTTTTGCAAATATTTTCTCTAAGTCTGTGCCTTATCTTCTTATTCTCTTGGCATGTTAATCATTTTGAAGTGTAAATTTCAGTTACATACATACATCCACATTATCGTGTAGCCATCGCCTCATTCATCTCCAGAATGTTTTCTTCTGCCCAAACTACAACACTGGACTCATTCAACAACAGCCATCTCCATTCTACTTTCTGTTTACATAACATTGGCCAGTATGGTACCTCATATACGTGGAATCAGACAATATTTGTCTTTTGGTGACTGATTTATCTAATACAACATCTTCAAGACTCATCCTTATGTAAAAATTTCCCTCCTTTTTAAGGCCAAACAATTATATATATATATATATATGATCTATTTACCTATATTCACACTTGGGTTGCTTCCACCTTTTGGCTATTGTGAATAATGTTACTATAAACATGGATATACAACTCTCTGATTAAGTCCTAGTTCAATTTATTTTATAAAATAATTTTTGATCAGTGACAAATACATTATATATTGACTTTTTTCCCCTCTCGAGTTTAACTCACATTATAATCATTTTAGTATTTAGGTTTTATTTTACTTTCACTATAATTGCCAATGTTCATCCTTATTATGGTATTATGAAAGATTTAAATGTTGACTATAATCATGTAACATCATTACATGCCGTTAAAATTTTATTTTCCTTTAATCTACTTCATTTTTCTCTTACAACAATTGTGTTTTGAGTTTCGAGTTTTTATTTTCCATACCATCTTACTCTAATTTTCTTGTTTAGAAGAAATAACTATCATTGGTTAAATGATTAGCAACATATATTGTGACTAGAATTTTATTTCATCTTATTTTATTTTCAGATTTTATTTATTTATTTGTCAAAGAAAGAGAGAGGGAGTGAGCACAAAGCAGGGCGAGCAGCAGGCAGAGGGAGAAGCAGGCTCCCTGCAGAGCAAGGAACCTCACACAAGACTCAATCCCAGGACCCAAGCTGAAGACAGACACTTAACCAACTGAGTCACCCAGGCATCCGGTGACAAGAATTTTAAAACCATTCTTGTGCTGTCATAAAGAGCATCCTATGAAAGAGATAACAGATCAAAGAGAGGTTGGTCAGTCTGAGAGACCAATTTGTTCTGAAAGGGGAGCACAGGTAATCAGTTGGGTTCTAGACAGTCAGAAAGTCAGTTTCAGAGACCACCAGATTCTGGCAAGGATCTAAAGAGTTAAATAGAGAAGGCATTAGGGAAGTGTTCAACAGAAGATCATGCATAAAAAAGAATATTGGGCAGGTCTGATAGCACACGGCCTTGGGAAAACACTTTTGTCTCTGGAAAGATGAGAGAATTAGGCAGGAAACTAGCGCCATGGAACTAAGATATTGGACAGGAAACAATCAAGAAATTGGGAATAAGTGACAAGAAATGATCATTTTTGTCTGTCTCCCCTATTAGACCATAAGTCACATAAGGGCAGAGAACAAAGTATGAGCAAGATGATAGCAAAGCTAATGAAACTTGAGCTCCTCTTACTTCCCTTTCCTTAAAATATTATTGTTTGAGAGTTGTATGAATGAGCTAAATCTCCAGGGGACATTAGGGTGACTTTGCAGTGAACTGTGTCTATTCAAGCATTATGTAATCCATTCTACGCTTGTTCTTTTTTTTTTTTTTTTTTTCAGAAGCTATAGATGTCTAGGCTGAGATAGGATTTTTCATGCCCCCTTATTTTGCACTTAGTTCCCTATACAGAGGAAGAAAATCTCAACTTAATATGTGACAGGAACATATTCCCACTAGTTTATACATGCATTAAGGAAGTGTTAAAACTCAAATAAGCTTTGCTCACATTATACTTAAATATCTATAGAGAGGAAAAGATTTATGTAACTCATATTTGTCTCATCTATTTTAAAAGATATGGACATATAGGATATTTAAAATGAGAATTAAGAATTTAGGAGCAAAAAGTAGGGGAACAGAGAACAGATATACACAAAGAATGAGAATGGATTAATAAAATAATATGGGAATCATTTAGATTTTAAAAATTGTTTTAAGTCAGGAAAACAAGATTCTCTCAGACAAAATCCAGTGTTGCATCTAAATGAGAGAAGAACACAAGATTCAACACAAGTTACCAGAAAATTCTCAGCTGTCCATGAGAGATTTGTGGGAAACATTTGGAATGCCAAGGCTACACTTAAAACCAAGAGATCAGAACTGGAAATCCATGTTGGCAAAAGGAAAAAACTTTTAGATAGTTTAAAAACAAAAAGCTGAGAATTTGAATTTGGAATTGTGGCTTTATAAAGGAATTCGCTAGATACTGTGGCAAAATTATATTATTGAAATACTACTTGGAAAATTTGTTATGTTTTGCTTTAGTATTTTAGAAAGGCCTTGTAATAGTCTAAGAAAAATGGAACTTATCTTTGTAAGAATGAATATTGTCAGAGAAGTAATTTTTACTTCAGACCAGTAGAAGGCAATGAAGAAACTAGTGGAAGATAGATGGAGAGAAAATATAGATATTTAAACAATCTCAGAAACTGTCTGGAAAAGCTACTGTTGACAGGGAAAACACTGTATTTTAAGCATTTCTGCATAATCATATCCTAACTTTTTCCCTCTCCTGTGAAAAATCAGGGAAGATGTAAGAGAATCAAAAAGCTAAAAGTAATTCTGAGAGATCCAATTAGCCCCTTTACTTTTCTGCTTATGTTAGAAATTATTAAGTATTCAGCATTAAAGAGAAAATAAAATGTTAAATTACTCCAGGGCTTTTGATACCAAGTTGAGAGGAAAACCAAGTTGAAGCATTTTAATGTCCTAGAAAAATTTTGACCTTATAAGGGAAATCTCTTTTTGGCAGGATATGTTGCATTTAAGAGCATAATTAAATTAAAAAGAGCTTAAGCACGAGTCAAAATTGATATGAAAGATAATCCATTTAACATATACTTTGTTTCTTAAAACTACCATGTAAATGTTGTTTCAACAGCAAATATAATGTTGCAGTTAACATAAGGGTTTTAACTCTTTTATTATTTCAATTGGGGGGGAAAAAGAGCCTCTATTTAGCATGGTTAACTTTATCTGTAAGAAACCTTGTATTTAGACCATAGTATCACATCTTATCACTCAGGTCACACTCTTTACATGAAGGTGGTAATTTATTGACATCTCAGGTATAACGTCTAAAAACATGCAGCATGGCCTCTGGAAAACTAACCCTAAGTCAAATATATAGTGGCAAAGTGCTTGCGGAATTAAAAAATCTTACTGACTTGTCAGCTCTGCAAGATCATCACAGATTGTGGAAATGGTTCTTATTAGGGTAAGAAACTGCACAACTTCCATAATCTTCTAGGCCTCAGCAATTATTATGGGCATAACCATCCCTGCTCCCATAGATGGGATGGAAGGATTAAATGAAATCAAGTGGTAAATACCTTGCACTGTCCTAGTATAGAAAGTGTTCAATAAATGGCAATTTCTGTTTTCACCAGGTATCTACATGAGAGCTTTTGCACAAAAATGATCTGAATATTTAGATGGATAGAACCCACAATTTCAGAAGGAATCTGATATTTGCTATTTGTATGAATCTCTAGATTCTATTTATTCTTCCAAAGGAAAAGACTAACAAGTCAAATGAGTCCTGCCATGTCATCCTCTCAAGCAGGATCCCATTGAGGCATTTCCACATGGTGACTGGAAGCTGCTCTAGTAGACTCCATCACCTTCAAGACGTTTGGATATTTTAATTCTCACTTGTTAATTTGCTCTGTAGGCCCACCCATAAGAAAATTGAATTTCTATTGGCCCGACAGCTTTTTATACACTGTGAGACAAATTTTATTGTATTAAAACTGAAACAAGCAAGATCAATACTTGCCCACAAATACTTGGTCATTATTCCTGCTTCCTTGTCAACTTGGATATTTATATGCAATTCTGATACTTGCAACTTGATTTTTTTCTTCATTATACCAGGAAAAATGGTTCCCCCAAATAACTTTAATACATTTTTCCCTCTCCCTAACCCAAATTCTTGCTTCTGCCTCTCACCAAACTTTTCTGCTGTGCCCTCTGAAACCTTCATTCCAGGAAAAAAATTTTATACAGATGTATCCTTTTCATAACGTCTTTTCAGCAGGCCTTAAAAAGAACACAGATGTTCACCTGAGTATACCACGCTCCTTGTTCATCCCCTCATTTTCCTCATGTTTTCTTATATCTCATCTTTCTCTGGATTTCTATTGCTGCCTATATACAGTTAAGCTAAATTTTATTACTAATTCTTTCTAAAGACTGTCAGTTGGCTGTGACCATCTCGACCATCTCCATTATTTCTACACACCTGTCTGGGAGCTATAGTCTCCAGTTTCACTGCATATGTTGGAATTTGACTCACAGTTTTGCTTTTCAACCCAAACGCTATCACTGCCCTTGTTACTTTCTATGTCCTTTTCATCCTTCTGGATGGCATTCACAACTTGGCCATAACCACAGGACTCATTTTCTTAACATCCTTTCATCATCTGATTCACTGTCTCACTCTATTCTTTGTTTTTCCAAGCATGTGCCTACCACATAAGTTCCATCTTTCAGCTTCCATAGAACAGAGCATCTCAGTGAGAATATCAAATCCTTAATAGAGATAAGAGGATTGCCTCAATTTCGATCAGGGATCATCTTTTGTATACCAAATTACTGTGGAAGTGGCAGAGTTATGGAGTGCAAAAGGGGTGAATTTTTCTGGAAACAGAGATTGTCCTGAAGAGGAAAGATGGTTCAAACACTATCTGCTACAGTGTCACTTGTCTGGTTAAATCTTTCATTTTTCCCTATCCATGGCCTTTAGGAAATGTCTAAATTTCCTTGTGCAAAATCAAAAGGCTTTTGTAATCAGACCGCTGCTTCTGTCCAGCCTTATCACTTTCTCTTCTAGTGCCTCTTTCCTTCTCCTTGTCAGCATTATTAACTTCTTTTGGATTTTGAAA
Organism: Meles meles; assembly: GCF_922984935.1. Classification (NCBI taxonomy): domain Eukaryota; kingdom Metazoa; phylum Chordata; class Mammalia; order Carnivora; family Mustelidae; genus Meles; species Meles meles. The sequence goes on along the minus strand of NC_060067.1, from coordinate 109,109,850 downwards.
TACAATGGCATTTCTCTTGCTTTGTGGCCTTTGTCTTCGTTGAACTCTCTGTGGATAGTAATCATCCTCCCTTTCATTGTGAATCCCTTCCTTTCCTTCTGAAGAATACAGCTGGGGTCTTTCAAAAGCCTTTAATAAATACCTCTTCTACTCTCCTCTGACAGAAGCAACCTGCCCCTGGTACTCTCAGACTTTGTGCAACTCTCTGTCATATCCACTATCACACAGTATAGTAATTTCTGACTTTTAAGGTCTCTCTTGTGCCATTTCTTGTTCTTCACTTGACAGTAAGCTCCTTAAGGGTAGAGATTTTGTTTTTCCTAATTCTTTCTGCATCATAGTATCAAGCAAAGTGCCTGATATTTAGTATATACTCACTAAATGTTTATTGGAAGGAAAGAGAGAAGGAAGAAAATAAAATGACAGTATAGGCGTTTTATCAATTGATGGAAATTACCAATATCTGGTATAATTTTATGTGAATTGAAACATCTCTATAGTAGGAAACTATAATAGAAGCCTAACAAATAGATATGTGAATATGGTTCTCCTTAAACTGCTCACATGGGGTGAAAACAAAATCTACTGCTTTATTTTGTAGCTACAGTCTACCCTGCACTATCCTTCAATACACAACTTAACCCAACATCATTGTCAGGGAGATGAGGTCAATAAATTGAACATCTTCCCACCTAGAGGTTTGTTTATCATTGAAAATGTGATGATGCCTGCTAGATACCAAAATATAGTTGATGAAAATGTGTTTTGGTGGCTTATCATCACAACTGAATTTTTTTTTTGAAAATATAGTTTGTGATTACTAAAAACTGTACCAAGAGTACAGAGACATTTAAATATTTTAAGTAACTAAAAACACGTGAGTTTTGCTGGGTAATAAAAAAAGTAATTCAAATATAGTAATTCAAATGTTATATAATTTTTTTAAAATTGACAGATATAAATGTATACCAGTAGTTATTAAATCTATCTATGCAAAATTACCTCTTTGATTTTTTGGGGGGTAAGGGTTTTGCAGAAACACTTTCCCCAACACACTGAATCATCGTCTTGTTTACCACCGACCTAAATCCCTAACCTCCTCTCTAGAACCTGGCATGTCTTTCCTCTACATTCTATTCCAGTTGCATGATATTTCAAACACTAGCTCATTCTTATTTGGAATGCAAATCCTTGCTCTATCTCTACAGCTGTGTGATACTCAGAACTGTCTAGACTATAACTAGTCTAGCCTTGGTCCTTTGAGAATCATCATAACCTTCAGTTCAATACTCTAGTCTTAGTTCATTAACATTAAGCTTGTATCAACACCACTCAGAGGGCTGCTGATTGCAATTTTGATCACTTTATTTCAAGTGGACTTCTCAGCTGCTGTTTTGGTCATCTCATGCATCTTCTATACTAATTGACATACCCCATCTGCTATTATCGTTCATGGCTTGCTTATATTTTTCCTGTTCTCCTTTTATGTCATGCAAAATAGCATAACCTGTGGGATGTCTGCCAAAGAAGGGACTTGAGGAGCATTATGAGAATCCCGTAATTGCCCAGTGGGATTTTAACTTGGCAGGTCTAAGATGTAGCCATGGGGGCCAAGACACAATAACTCATTTATTCTCCAATGCTGACTCACTTGCAGAAAGACAGCATCATGAATAGATGTCACTATGGGAGTCCTGAACATTTGTGTAACCACATCCTCCACCCACTGATTTATACCCAGAGTGACAGTACCTTGGCAAAGGTAAAGCAAGTGTTCTAACCAAAGGCAAATGAGGCAGTAGAAAGCACAAAATGGAGAAAAAAGAAGCATCCTCAATTCAGAGCTGTCATGCTAGCCAGCAACCTTGAGTTCTGCTTGGCTTGACTGTCCTCTCCACAGCCACCAAAATTGAGTGATTTCTCTATATTTCTCTAGTACTCAAGAAACTAGCAAAACTAGTTGAAAGTTCAGTTGTGCCTTGGTCTTGGTAAGTTAATATGAAATAAACAACAAAAACAGAACAAATGATAGATTATGTGGCTATAATCTGCTCCTATTCTATGAATAGAAAATATTCAGTGAAGATAACACACAAAAAAAATTTGTAAACTCTCTTTTTTGGTATTTACATTAATGATGCCAATTTTTTTTAAAAAAAAAAAAGGGAAAATGAGAACTTTTAGGATTAGTATTCTATTAAAATATATCACCTGGTAGGAAAAGACAGAATTCTACATGTTTTAATGGAGATGTCATTTCTCAAGTGTTGCTGGCAATCTACTTTCTTTTCAACAGTTAATAATATGGTAAATTCGGCATCTTTACTATTTACCTGGATAGAATGTCCTATGATAAACATATGTGTCCTATGATACATACACACACACACACACACCACACATCTGTTCAGAAATATCTGATAAGTTGAAGATTTCTTTATTTAAAACTTTATATTCTTAAGATACTTCTTTCCATATAAAGTTTCATGTCTAAGAAGCATTCATTGAGGGCTTGACCATGCGCAAGGCATTATGTACAAACCATTTACCAATACCTATAGGGAATTTGTAATCTACTAATGAAAAATTGACATACATGCATTCTTCATTTAAAGTTATTTGATAAATACTATGGAATATAATCCCATCTGTTTCTGAAATACCTGTTAACTAAAATGTTAATAAATACATAAATAATCATAATGGTATACTGTCAATATGTGTGTGTATGCATGTGTGTATATATTTATCCTATGTTCCTAGTCCTATCTGACCCAATATGACTAATGTCCTTACACGAAGAGCAAAATTTAGACACAGATATACATAAAAGAAAGACACTCATATGGATACAAAGGCAAAGATTGGAATTATGCTGCCACAAAATAGAGAAAGCCTGGGACTACCAGAAGCTGGGGGAGGCAAGGAAGATTCCACTTCTACAAATTTTGGAGAGAATATGACCTTGCCTACATCTTGATTTCAGAATTCTGGACTCCAGCCATTCAGTTTGCGGTATGTTTCCTAGGCAGCTATAAAAAACTAATACAACGAGCTAAATGGTATATGCATTCACAAATAACCACTATAATGGCAAAAGATAGGTAGTCATGAGTACCAAAGAAATATACATAGAAAGTTCCTTGTGATTACAAGAAAGAGAGATGATTCCTGATGATAGCCTTAGAAAGTCTTCAAGGTAGATGTGGCATTTGAAGGGAGGATATCATTCTAAATGGAATGGAATATCAGCTCTTGCCCTATGTTAGCTATATGCAGTGATGCTTATTTCCAAAGGCTCCATACCATCTATTTCCAGAGATTATCCTAATTAAACGTGAAAAAATATTAAAAGTACTAATCCCAACAGAAGGTAAAGTAGAAAATTGATCTTGCTCCTCAAGCCGGGTTGCTTGGAATGAGCTGTGGGTTCCTGTGATATTATTACATTTTCTAGAGTAGCCTTCTCTTGTCTCTTTGACTTGATCCTATAACAGGACTTTTGTTTTGTTCCTCTGTTTTGTAATTCATCTTCATTGCCAAGTCTAGAATAATTCTCGGAATCCTGATAAACTTGACTAAAAATCAGACACCTTATATAATTCTTGCTGGACTTTCAACCAGGAATTGGACCCTTTTTCTTAAACCCCCATTGGCTGGAAGAATTCTACTCCAAACCATGCGGTGAGCATCACCATTGTGAAGATGCTTGTCCTGCCAGTGATAAGAAGAATAATGGTTCCTTAAACTTGTCTACATCCTCATCACTATAATCTGTAAGTATGTTTTGTTACATGGCAAGGGGGAATTCATATTGAAGATGACATTAAGATTTCTACTTATCTGGTCTTGAGATTGGAAGAGTTTCCTGGGTTATCCAGGTGGGCCCAATGTAATCAAAAAAGTCCTTATAAGCAATAGAAGAAGGAAGGAGAGTTGGTGTCAGAGTGATGAAGCATGAGAACAACTCGAATGGTCGTTGCTGGTTTTGAAGATGGAATGGAATGGATGCCAAGGAATGTAGGTATCTTCTAGAAGATGAGAAAGGTAAGGAGATAGGTGGTACCCTAGAGTCTTCAAAAGAAATGAAACTCTATTGTGACCTTGATTTTAGTCCAGGGAAATCCATTTCAGACTCCTGCACTCTAGAGCTGTAAAAACAAAACCAAATCAAAACTATATTTGTTTTAGCCATCATATTTGTAATAATTTGCTACAGCAGCAATAGAAAGCAAACACATTGCCTTTATGTAAAACAGACCTTATGATATCAAAGCTATCTTGCTTTGAGTCTGAGTTGCCATGTTCTTTTGTTTTCTGAAATAGTGGGGAAATGTAATTTGCAGTTAATATCATGGGCTTTGGAACCCAACAAAGTAAAGGGTAAAATTCTGCCTCATCAATTACTGGCCACATGGTCCTTAAGGAATGATTCAATTTCTCTGTGCTCAGTTTTAGTATCTGTTCACTGAGGATAATACTTTTCTCATCAGGTTGACTTGAGAATGAACTGAAAAAACGTATATAAAATGCTTTGCCTAGAGTACGGCAAATGTCATGAAATATTAGGACTCCTCCATGTCTTTCTTTCCAGAAGTGAGTTCTCCTGTCAGAGTTATGTAGTGATATTAGATAATCTGGGTAGGAAAGTAGCTTGAAGGCATGTCAGGAAGTATTCTTCACCACATACTGCTAAGGAGTAGTGATTTAACTTGGTAAGCAAGGGGGTAGTCATTTAAATTTAAAATACTTCCTGTTTAAAAAAAAATGTCTAACAGTGCCAGTATAACTTATAGACACTTACAGATATAAAGGAAAAAGTAAAAAGCCCTATCTATGCCAAAAACCAGGACCAAGAGTCAAAGTTTCATTTGGAATATGAGAAGAAGACTCATAGTGATAAAGCAAATGGATCTAAGTTCGAAAGCACAGTAATTGGAAGACCTATTACTTTCTGGAAACATCTGGTCTACCTACCTCATAGTAGCTATTTTTACCCCATCTGCCCTCATGTTTAGAAACATATTTTCAAAAACCTGGAAATAATTTTGTAGGTGTTACTTTTTCAAAGACTTTTTGAATGATTTCTTCTGGGTTTCATTCTCTTTCCCCTTTAATCCTATCTGCATCTATCAGGAAAACAACCCGCTTTCCAAGAAATAAAGGAAAGGGAAAGTGGTGGTATATGATTTCAGTATGGAAGGTATAGGCCTCCCAAATATATTGCGACAGGTGGAGACAGAAAGAGGATTAGCTTTTTAAAACAGCAAATATTGTATACACAATGAATTGCTGGTTTTTATTTCTTCACTCTTCTGAAGTGTCAGAGAGCTAATAGAGAAGAGACATGTACAGCAAAATAAAGTGGAGGAAGCAACCAGACAAAGGTGAGTTTAGACTAAGCTCAGTGTATCCTAGAAAGAACTTGGGAAGGTAAATGATATATATCCCATCTTAAGGCAAGGTGGCTGGCCTTTTGTATTCCCAAATAAAATTCTATGCTTTTCTAGGGAAAGCAATGGTGATCTGAGGAGGAAAAGTGGTTAACAATTAGCAACCAATACTCACTGCAGCTAGGAAATTGGTATATGGTCTAGTAAAAGGGACCTAGGAATGATACCAGTGGTGTCTACTACAATGGATATAGGGGTTGAGATCAGAAATTTAACCTAATGATTGTTAGCATTCTTTAAGAATATGCTAGGAACATTGGGACAGAAGCAGTAAGCAAAGATAAAATAAAGAAACAAAAACTATCCTGGCTTTTATTTTAAAAAGTAAAACCTGTCTAATATGCAATTTTAAAAGGCTAACTGAATTTTAAACAAAACATTTGGAAATAAAATGCAACTGAAATATTCCAGCAAAATTATATATATATATATATATATATATATATATATACACACATACACATACATATACATACATATATATATATAAACACACACACACACACACACACATACAAGACAGACACAATCCACAACCACTTAAAAGAAAATAAAGATAATATTTTTTCCCAAGTGAATAGAAACCAGGCTTATCTCACAATTCTTAGGAACATCACTTATTGGAGGACAATGGAATAGCACAGATAGATTCTAGGATTATTTTTAAAGTCCTCTTGTCTATTTAGCCTAACACAGTTATTTTCTTTATACTGGGGAAATATAAAAACATTCTAACATATTCAAGAGTTTATAAAATATAACATGTAAATCACATGTATTACTTGGATGCCTTTGGCTGCAAGTAACATCAATAACAACCACAGTAACAAAAACTCACTGTGGCTTGCACCATGTGAAAAATACCTGGAGGTATGTCACTAGATGCTTATTTAGTTGTTATTTTTTGTTCATCAAATGTATATTGAGCCTATGATATGCCAGACATGCTAGGTGCTAGGAACGAAGTGATAAGCCAACTAGACAGACACAAGTTTACTGTTTTGATCTCCTCTTCTTTATATTGGCGAAGAATGGATTCTTGCCCTAGGGTTATGGGTATGGCTTTATACATGGTATCTGGCAGCGGACAGATGAAATTAACAGTGGTTGATTGGTCCCATATACTCACAGCCCGGGAAAGAATACCACATACCATATGGAGCCCAACAGGGGTTGCCCTCAATAACAGAGTGAATGCAGAGGAATTGCGGAAGGCAGATTTTGTAGTAACAAAAGCATGAGATGTTCTTTGTTTCCTGTGGAAGGATGTAATTGGCTAATTTGAAGAATCTGATGGGCTGGCAGAGAACTGAAGCCCAATACTTAGGTGTAAGCAGGCACTGCACCTGGTTCTAGTGATAAGGAGGGTTGTTTGGCTAGTGGACCTTATCTGCAGAAGCACAATGAAAAGGTGAACTTGAGGTTAGGTCATTAGAGGCCCTCCTAGTTTCAGATGTCAAGGCAGCACATACTACTAATTTTAGGCCTTAAATGACAATTACCTTAATAAATAATTTTTTCCTCAACTGCATGTTTTACTGTATAATTGTATACAGTTACACTATGTTCAGATAGTGCTTTAATTAAGAATTTGCTTTGGTTTATCTTCCTTGAGGGTTTTCATGTTGATTGGTGGTGTCTATAACATATGGAAAATTCTCAGCTATTATTTTGTTAAAAAATGTTTCTGTCCTTTTCTTTCTCCTCTCTCTCCCTGGGATTACAATCAATTTATGTTACATTTTTCTTTTTCAACAATACCTTTTTAAATCTCTCTTCGTTTTTGCCTTTGGTAACCATATTCTAGGTAATTTGTCTGACTTTACTTCCAATTCCCTAATTATTTCTTCAACCATGTGTATCTAAATTTAGTTACTGTGAGATTCGCCCACTGAGTTTTTAAGTATCATCTTTTCCAATTTTATTTTTTTCAAATGTGTTATGTCACCTTTCATATTTTTTGTACTTTGCAGTCATTTTCAAGCTGTTTCACTTAAAAAAAAAATAAAAAACATTTTTGTTTTTATACTGTGTGTCAGTACCTGTCAGCGCCTGACACACAGTATAAAAGCTTGTGAGTTCATTTTATTTTTATTTTTTGGTTCTCATTCATAGTAGATGCCTTGTTTCCCTATGTGTTTTGTTATCCTTCACAGCAAATTATTTGGAAAATTATTTGAAGGAGTAATTTGAGGATCAGGAGGATTATACATTTCTCTAGAGAGGATCTTTGTGGCTTTTGCCAGGAGTTTGGGAGGGTACCAATTCAGGATCAACATATGTCTGAATTCCATTTTGTGGTCACCAAATGATCCCAGAGACCTGGGACAAAGCTAATTTACTTCTGGTTCACACTTCCTATGAGGGTATAGCCCTGTAGGTCTCATCTCAAAGTGGGTGCATAGGGGGTTTCAAAATACTTACCTTGGTGAACCCTGGCGTGACATGCACCTGCCTTTCTTCCTTCTTTCCCTTCCTTCTTTCCCTCTCTCCCTCCTTTCTCTCTCTCTCTTCCTTTTTTCCTTTCTCCCCTCCTTCCTTCTTTCTTTCTCTTTTCTTTCTTTTATTATTTCTTCCCCCAGAATCCTGTCAAGCTGCTAAAACCATAGCACAGTTTCACAGTGTTATTCCCAGTTGGATAAAAGACCTTTTGGGAAAAATGGATTTTTGCTTAGGCTTTCCCCTCCAGCATCTTGCTTTCTTCCAGATTTTGGTTAGGTAAATCATCTTTTAAGTTTTGGATGACCAATGTAACTATCTTGTTAGTTTTTCTTTGTTTGTTTTCGGGTTTTTTGTTTGTTTTTGTTTTCATATTAATATTTCCTCCAGCTCATTTAGTTGTCTAGTGGGAGGATTTAGTTCTAATTACTCAGTTTGCTATTACCAGGATAAAATCCCTTTCATCCCATAGTTGACAAAGAATTGCTACTGTATCTGAAGACATTTAAATAATTACTGGTTATATTCTAGTTCAGTCCTTCCCCACAAAGTCTCATTATTTATACTCTTGGGATATAATGTAGGGTATTATAACAAAAGGCTCCTTTCTTTTTCCTTGAAACTAAAGTTTGAAGGAAAAGCAGTGGTCTTTTTTTATGACTAAAAAAATTCAATAATTGTTTTCAGTACCTTTGAAAAATCATACTGAACTTCCCAAGTTATTTTTGTGCATGTGTTTTGCTATTTAATTGGTAGTTGCTGAAAAAAAAAAATCCAGTGGTAGCTATTTTGTCAATAAACCCTTCCTTGTTTTATTTTTGTCTATAAATGATGACTATTTTTATTTAATTCTAATTAAAATTATGTATGTGTGACCTCAAATAGATATATATGTCTGTATATATATATGTATATGTGAGATATATATATATAATCAGAGTGAAGCAGATAGGATTATACAAGCAGAAACACAGCTAGCTCAGACAAAAAGGGACAGACTTTGTCTACCACAGTAGATCTCCACTGTACAATTAGAGCAATAATCTACTTAAAATCTATATCACATGTTATAATTATATTTGAATTCTGATAGGCCACACAGGAGTATTGTCTCTATTCTATGCCATATTGATATTAAATTTCATTTGAATATCTGAATGCCAACTGACATGAATTCTAGATAATTACTTATCAGACATTTATATATGTGCTGCCAAAGTGAGCACCTCATCAGACATTTGAATCATTAAAGATGTGCATGTCATAATAGATTCTCTGTATGTCTTTTGTGAATCTACGATTACCTCAAAATTTAAAAAAAATAGTTTTAAGAAGTATGACATATTTTGTTTTTTTCTTTGTTACTCTTTTTAAGAAATATAATCTATTCTGATGGACCTTCCTCTGTATGTAAGGAATCTCTTCCCCCTAGGTGCTCTCAAGAACTCCTGTCTAAAATTATGATTCATCAGTTTCACAATCAGGTGTTTCAAAGTCTTTCTAGATTCTATGATCTTGGGGGTGGGGAAGATTCTCTTTCTGCCTCTAGGACATAAATGCTGGTTCCATTCCACAGATTAGGAAAATTTTCATGGAGAGTTTGTTCAACTATATCTTTTAGTCTACTTTCTTTCTCCTCCCCCTCAGGGATCCCAATAATTCTGACATTGGAATGTTTTGTGGCATCATTTATTCCCCTAATTCTGTTTTCATGGCTTCTAAGCTATTTGTTCCAGGCCTCCTCCTGATCCTTTTCCTCTATCAGTTTGTCCTCTAGATAACTAATTCTATCTTCTGCCTCAGTTACCCCAGCTGTTAGAGAATTTAGATTAGATTGGACCTCATTGATAACATTTTTAACTTCTTCCCAGGTGGCTTTCACTTCTGCCCTAATCGATTCAATGTTGTCATTAATGGTTTTCTCCAACCTAGTCATTTCCTGGATAATTGCTATATTGAATATTCAGGGCACTAAATGAGAAGAACATGCAGCCAAGAATACTTTAGCCATCAAGGCTGACATTCAAAATGGGTGGAGAGACAAAAAGCTTCTAAGACAGGCAAGGTTTAAAAGAGTATGTGACCACCAAGCCAGCATTACAAGAAAATTAAGGGGGGGTGGAGGGTTCCTATAAAAGAAGAAAGAAAGAACCCAAGAATGTCATAGAACAGAAATTTACAGAGATAATCTGTAGAAACAAGGACTTCACAGGCAACATGATGTTAATAAAAACCTATCTTTCAATAATCACTCTCAACATAAATGGCCTAAACACTCCCATAAAACAGCACAGATTGGATAAAATGACAGGACCCGTCTATATGTTGTCTACAAGAGACCCATTTTAAACCTAAGGATACACCCAGACAGAAAGTGAAGGGGTGGAGAAGCATCTTTCATGCCAATGGGCCTCAAAAGAAAGCTGGGGTAGTGATTCTTATATCAGATAAATTAGATTTTAAACTAAAGTCTATAGTCAGAGGTAAAGAAGGACTCTACATCATTCTTTTTTTTTTAAAGATTTTATTTATTTATTTGACAGACAGAGATCACAAGGAGGCAGAGAGGCAGGCAGAGAGAGAGAAGAGGAAGCAGGCTGTCCGCAGAGCAGAGAGCCCGATGCGGGGCTCGATCCCAGAACCCTGAGACCATGACCTGAGCCAAAAGCAGAGGCTTTAACCCACTGAGCCACCCAGGCGCCCCGACTCTACATCATTCTTAAAGGATCTATCCACCAAAAGATCTAATGATTATAAATGTTTATGCCCCCAATATGGGAGCAGCCAACTACATAAGACAACTGTTAATCAAGATAGAGAGTCATACTGATATGAATACATTAACAGCAGGGGATCTTAACATGACACTTTCAGTAATAGATGGATCATCCAAGCAGAAAATCAATAAAGAAACAAGAGCATTAAATGACACATTGGACCAGATGGACCTCACAAATGTATATAGAACATTCCACCCTAAAACAACACAATATTCATTCTTCTTGAGTGTACATGGAACTTTTTCCAGAATAGACCACATACTGTGTCACAAATCAGGGCTCAACCAATACCAAAAGACTGAGATTATTCCCTGCATATTCTCAGACCACAATGTTTTGGAATGAGAACTCAACCACAAGAAAAAGAGTTTGGAAGAATTCAAACACTTGAATGCTAAAGACCACCCTGCTTAAGAATGTTTGGATAAACCAGGAAATCAAAAAAGAACTTAAACAATTCATGGAAACCAATGAGAATGAAGACATTTCAGTCCAAAACCTATGGAATACAGCAAAGGTGGTCCTAAGGGGGAAATACATAGCCATCTAAGCCTCACTCAAAAAAATTGAAAAATCCAGAATACACCAGTTCTCTTTACACCTTAAAGAACTGGAGAATCAACATCAAATTAAGCCAACCCCCCACACAAGAAGGGAAATAATCAAGATTAGAGCAGAGATCAATGAGATCTAGAGACATAGTAGAACACATCAAGGAAACGAGAAGCTGGTTTTTTGAAAGAATCAATAAGATCAATAAACCATTGGCCAAACTAATCCAAAAGAAAAGAAAAAGGACCCAGATTAATAAAATTATGAACGAAAAGGGAGAGATCACGACTAACACCAAGGGAATAAAAATAATCATCATAAATTATTATCAACAACTATATGCCAATAAGTTAAGCAAACTAGATGAAATGAATGCATTCCTGGAAACATATAAACTTCCAAAACTGAATCATGGAGAAATTGACAACCTGAATAGACCAATATCTAGTAACAAGATTGAAGCAGTGATCAAAAACCTCCCAAAAAACAAGAGCCCAGGACCTGACGGTTTCCCTGGAGAATTCTACTAAACATTCAAAGAAGAAATAATACCTATTCTCCTGAAGCTCTTTCAAAAAATAGAAACAGAAGGAATACTTCCAGACTTGTTTTATGAAGCCAGCATTATCCTGATCCCCAAACCAGCAAAGACCCTACCAAAAAGGAGAATTTCAAACCAATATCCCTGATGAAAATGGATGCTAAGATTCTCAGTGAGATCCTAGTTAATAGAATCCAACAGTACATTAAAAAGATTATCCACCATGAATAGGTGGTATTTATTCATGGGATGCTCTGGTGGTTCAACATTCACAAATCAATCAAAGTGATAGAACAAATCAGTAAGAGGAAACCACATGGTCCTCTCAATTGATGCAGAAAAAGCATTTAACAAGATACAGCATCCATTCCTGATTAAAATGATTCAAAGTATAGGATTAGAGGGAACATTCCTCAACTTCATAAAATCTGTCTATGAAAAACCCACAGTGAATATCATCCTCATGGGGATAAGGTGACAGCTTTCCCTTTGATATAAGGAACACAACAAGCATGCCCACTCTCACCACTGTTGTTCAACATAGTACAAGAAGTCCTAAAAAAAGCAATCAGACAATAAAAAGACAAAAAAGGTATTCAAATTGGCAAAGAAGAAGGCAAAATCTCTCTCTTCGCAGATGACATGATACTTTATATGGAAAACCCAAAAGACTCCACCCCCAAACTATTAGAACTCATACAGCAATTCAGTAATGCGGCAGGATAGAAAATCAATGTGCAGAAATCAATTGCTTCCTTATACACTAACAATGAAAATATAGAAAGGGAAATTAGAGAATCAATTCCATTTACTATGGCACCAAAAACCATAAGACACCTGGGAATAAACTTAACCAAAGAGGTAAAGGAGCTGTACTCGAGGAACTACAGAAAACTCATGAAAGAAATTGAAGAAGACACAAAAAGATGGAAGACCATTCCATGTTCACGGATGAGAAGAATAAACATTGTTAAAATGTCTATACTGCCTAGAGCAATCTATACTTTCAACGCTATCCTGATCAAAATTCCATGAGCAAAGAGCTCGAACAAACAATCTTAAAATTTGTATGGAACCAGAGAGACCCTGAATTGCTAAGAAAATGTTGAAAAAGAAAAAACAAAACTGGGGACATCACATTGTCTGATTTCAAGCTTTACTACAAAGCTGTGATCACCAAGACAGCATGGTACTGGCACAAAAACAGACACATAGACCAGTGGAACAGAGTAGAGATCCCAATATGGACCCTCAACTCTATGGTCAAATAATCTTCGACAAAGCAGGAAAATATATACAATGGAAAAAAAAAAAAGTCTCTTCACTAAATGGTGCTGGGAAAATTGGACAGCTATGTGTAGAAGAATGAAACTCGACCATTATCTTACACCATACACAAAGATAAACTTGAAATGGATAAAAGACCTCAATGTGAGGCAGGAATCTATCAAAATCCTAAAGGAGAACACAGGCAGTAACCTCTTTGACATCGGCCACAGCAACTTCTTTCAAGATATGTCTCCAAAGGCAAAGGAAACAAAAGTGAAAATGAACTTTTGGGACTTCATCAAGATCAAAAGCTTCTGCACAGCAAAGGAAAGAGTCAACAAAACAAAGACACACCCCATGGAATGGGAGAAGACATTCGCAAATGACACTACAGACAAAGGGATGATATCCAAGATCTATAAAGAACTCCTCAAACTCAACACACACAAAACAGATAATCACATCAAAAAATGGGCAGAAGACATGAACAGACACTTCTCTAATGAAGACATACAAATGACTAACAGACACGTGAAAAAGTGTTCATCATCATTAGCCATCAGGGAGATTCGAATCAAAACCACATTGAGATACCACCTTACACCAGTTAGAATGGCCAAAATTAACAAAACAGTAAACAACAAATGTTGGAGAGGATGTGGAGAAAAGGGAACCCTCTTACACAGTTAGTGGGAATGCAAGTTGATGCAGCCACTTCGGAAAACAGTGTGGAGATTCCACAAAAAATTAAAAATAGAGCTACCCTATGTCCTGGTTATTTACCTAAAAGATACAGGTGTAGTGAAAGGAATGGCCTTCTGTACCCCAATGTTCATAGCAGCAATGGCCACAGTCGCCAAACTGTGGAAAGAACCAAGATATCCTTAAACAGATAAATGGATAAAGAAGATATGGTCCATATATACAATGGAGTATTATGCTTCCATCAGAAAGGATGAATATCCAACATTTATATCAACATGGACAGGACTGGAAGAGATTATGCTGAGTGAAATAAGTCAAGCAGAGAGAGTCAAGTATCATATGGTTTCACTTACTTGTGGAGCATAAGGAATAACGTGGAGGACACTAGGAGATGGAGAGGAGGAGTGAGTTGGGGGAAATCAGAGTGGTAGATGAACCATGAAAGACTATGGACTCTGAGAAACATACTGAAGGTTTTGTAGGGGAGGAGAGTTGGGGGAGGGTTGGGTGAGCCTGGTGGTGGGAATTATGGAGGGCACATATTACATGGAGCACTGGGCGTGGTGCATAAAAAATGAATTTTGGAACACTGAAAAAAATAAAATAAAATGGGGAAAAAATGAAGATGTGATAGTTTCTTTCATAATCCAACATATACCTCATTCTTTTGAAGAAGCATGTGTTTACTAGCAATAAGAAAATCAGTGTAAAATGTCTATATTGATAGTATTTTTCTTAACATAATGAGTATTTCCTGCAGGCATTCAGAAAACTGTGTGTTCTTAGAAGCATGATGTTTCGGTCTCTGTTTATTCTTTCATATCCATGGATATTTAAATTTTACCTTTTAGATACAAATGTCAAAATTTATACCCTTGGCAAATATCCATTCAACAGAATTCTAAGTTCAATTCATAACAAACTTATCATAAAATAGTGAAACAAAGCAGCAATACTTATGTTTGTAGGGGAAATATATTTGCATTTTTAATTTGGCATTTGGGTCATTCTCTCACTCTCTAAATTACATAAAGTGAATGTCTTCCAACCTTTTTTTTTTTTTTAGATTTTTTTTATTTATTTATTTGACAGATAGAGATCACAAGTAGGCAGAGAGGCAGGCAGAGAGAGAATGGAGGAAACAGACTTCCCGTTGAGCAGAGAGCCTGATGTGGGTGGGGCTCGATCCCAGGACCCTGGGATCATGACCTGAGCCGAAGGCAGAGGCTTTAACCCACTGAGCCACCCAGGCGCCCCGAATGTCTTCCAACCTTAAAGACATTAGGAAGTCTTTTGAGAATAGTTGTGATATAGTAGGAATGGAATATGACTTTAAATTTTTTTTTTTAATTTATTTGACAGAGAGAGAGATCACAAGTAGGCAGAGAGGTAGGCAGAGAGAGGAGGAAGCAGGCTCCCTGCGGAGCAGAGAGCCCGACGCGGGGCTCCATCCCAGGACCCTGAGATCATGACCTGAGCCAAAGGCAGCGGCTTAATCCACTGAGCCACCCAGGCACCCCTGGAATATGACTTTTAATGAAAAAATAAAAACCACAACAAAACCCTCAAAATTTTGTTCCTGCTTCTATTCTACTTCCTGTGAACTGTATGGCAATAAACAACTTTCTACCTCTAAAAAAAATTAATAATAAATAAATAAATAAAATAATAATCTAAAATTTTTATTTTATTTCCTATTTAATCAAAGTTAGGTTCCTCTCTCTGTAAGTGAATCAGAATGTCATGAAGGCAGAGTTTTAATGACTCATTGTGTACTTTTCCTTACAAGTTATGAACATTACCTTCAAGGCAAGTCTTTAAACTGCCTGAAACTTTCTGGACCAAATTTTGACTACTTTTTTCAAGTTTACAAGTATTCTCTTACAACTACTTTTAAAATCCATAGTAATAATAATCCATTTCTTACATTGTACTCATCAAATTTCTTTAGTCCCTTATTGTGGTGCTTTAGAAGAATTCCTTAGAATATCTAAATAAATTATATCTATTTATTTAACTATTAAATAAAGTTTTTCCTTTATTTTCTTAAAGGTATCCTCCCAAGTATCTGAACCGTTAAGTATGATTCATACTTATAAAACTATGAAAGCAGTATTCTCCTCAATGCATATAAAAATCTAATATCACTTTTAGTTATTTTCCTGAGTACTAAAGTAATTTCAGTGATTTAAAATCCCCATAACATCACAGTTTTAACAGGCTGTAAACTGGAATTTAGAAGGAAAACTTAAATTTCTCAGGTCTATTTATCCTATGAAGTGTTTATGAATACCAGCCAAAATAGTGGGCACCTTTTAAAAGTGCACTCTTTTAAAGGTCATATATGAGAGAAATGTCATAGATAACACAGTCCAGATATCCAAAGATCAGCTAATATCAGCATTCAGGAATAATGCAGATATCAAGCAGAAATGGACAGCTAATACAAAATATCAACAAAGCAAATAGGAAAATAGGAAATTTCAGTTCATTACAATTTTGAGAAACTAAACAATAAACCTCTGATTTTTTTTTAATTCCATTTCAAAATTTTGTGTCCTTCTTATTTCTCCCAAACAACTTTATGTTTAAAATCCAAAATAGAGGGGCGCCTGGGTGGCTCAGTGGGTTAAGCCGCTGCCTTCGGCTCAGGTCATGATCTCAGGATCCTGGGATCGAGTCCCACATCGGGCTCTCTGCTCAGCGGAGAGCCTGCTTCCCTTCCTCTCTCTCTGCCTGCCTCTCTTGTGATTTCTCTCTGTCAAATAAATAAAATCTTTAAAAAAAAAAAATCCAAAATAGACCTTAGGAGAAGTGGGAAAAGTTTTCATTTCAAGACACCAAGACGTCAGATCTATGGTTATATTATAATGATTTGCTTTCCTGTATCTGCTTCCAAACACATTATGAAGAGAATTGTAATGTGGTCAGTAAGAAACCTTGACTAATGGTGGTCTCCGTTCTGTCAAAAATTCACCTGAATCATGCTAGATCGGTTTTCCACACAAAAATAAGGAAAAGGTTCCTAAAATAAATGTTAATATTAGCACTAAAATGAATATTTCCTTATTGTCCATTGGATTCTTTATCTGTGTTGCTTAAATATAGACTTGTCATGCTGTATTCCATACTCCCTTAGCCCAGAGTTGACAGTTTGGCCAACATTTTTTTTTTTAAAGATTTTATTTATTTATTTGACAGAGAGAGAGATCACAAGTAGGCAGAGAGGTAGGCAGAGAGAGAGGAGGAAGCAGGCTCCCCGCGGAGCAGAGAGCCCGATGCGGGGCCCGATCCCAGGACCCTGAGATCATGACCTGAGCCGAAGGCAGCGGCTTAATCCACTGAGCCACCCAGGCGCCCCCAGTTTGGCCAACATTTATCAAAGGTAACATACTCATGAAATAATTATCAAAACATATCACTGTCCCATACCAGCGTCTAAAGTTCAGCAATTTTTCATTTCAAATCAAAGCCTTTTTCATTGATGTATATGAAAGGCCTGTAAATTCCCAAGAAAAGGCTTCCCACAGGGATGATTTCTGTGTCTAAGAGGTTAAACATAAAATGCTCTCTGTGATCTTCTAGGTTCCCATGGCTTCAATTATCACCTCTGTGAGGATGATTCCCAGATCTCTGTCTCCAAACCTGTGTCCCTAATCTTCAAGCTCATAATTTCAGCTGCACAGTGGACACCTCCACCTGGGGGTCCTGCTGAGCAGTCACACTCAATGTGTTCTGTGCTAAATGCATTTTCTCATCCAAACATGCCCCTTTATGATTCTCCAGTCTCCTTTAATGACATAATTATCTTTCCTGATACTCAAAGTTCAGGTCTCAAAGTCATTTTTTAAAAATTTATCTAACATATGCCCCCCCCCATATTAACTACCATTGCTGATGACAGTTGAATAAATAACTTCCCATTTATATTTTCCCCATCTTAGTTTATTTCAGGTCATTTCTGAATGAGTTGAATTCTAAATAGATATTGTAGACTCTTCTTAATTTTGAGTTGGATTCTAAGTGAGTATTACATGTTTTCTTTAATTTAGGCACAACTGCATTTATGAAATCTAAGCTTTATTCCCTGAATCTTTATTATTTTCCCAATCACTCACTTATTAGCTAATTTCATCAAAATCATGCTACGATGGTTCCATAGAACTAAAAATAAATGAATGAATGATTTTAGATATTCTCAAGTACTGTGAAGAATATTGTGATTTGATAGAGAATGACAAAGTGGTGCTACATCAGATAGGGTGTCCAGGGAAAACCTCTGTGAATGATCAGAACAGACACTCATGTGCAGATTATTAGAGGGATAAACATTTTCAGAAGAACAAAGTGAACTGTCTGGATGAAAAGAATCCTGGTATATTTAATAAACAGAAAAAGGACTAACAGAGTGGAAATGCATGAAGCCCAGAACATGGAGATAAGAGAAAGATTTAGGGAAAAGAGGCACGGGAACAATTTTTGTAGGATATTAAACTGTGAGTAAAAGGTAGAATATGTGGATCCATTGGAGAGTTTTTGTTATAAATGTGACATTATCTAAAAAGACAACACTAACTGTTGAGTGAAGAAGAGACTTCTGAGTCAAAATGGCAGAGTGAGTTGAAACTGAAACTCCTTGCTGTGCTCCAATTGTACGTAATTGATCAAAACAAAGGAAAACAATTTTTTTTCAAGATTTTATTTGTTTATTTGACAGACAGAGAGGCAGCGAGAGAGGAAACACAAGCAGGGGAAGTGGGAGAGGAAAAAGCAGGCTCTCCGCTGATCAGCGAGCCTGATGTGGGGCACAATCCCAGGACCCTGGGATCATGACCCGAGCCAAAGAGAGAGGCTTAACAACTGAGCCACCCAGGTGCCCTAAAGGAAAACAATTATTTCTGAATGAGTAAGGAATTAAAGTATGTAGGCATGAGATAGTGGGACCTGATATAGATTGTTTGTCGCCAGAGTATCAATGCCTGCGCTGGGACAGATCCTTTGGCACCAAGTTGGGGACTATGGGCCTATAAGATATTACAATCTCCTGCCATGACAAATGAGAATCTAGTCAATGTATTTCCTCCATTTCCATCAGCCTTTTGTACCACTACTCCTTCTGAAATTCACATATTATAAGACTGAGCAGACTATTCAGTTTTCCTAACATACTGTGCCTTTTTATTATTCACTTCTTTGTACTTGCCTTTCTTTTGAACTATCACATCTCTTATTCCAAAAACATAGATATATCTTCTCTTATTTATACATACAATTCTTGTGTGACTATTATGCTTATTGTTAAAGCATTACTAGAAGGTGGCTCAGTGATGGGATCAACAGCCTTCTTGTCTCATACAAGTACAGTAAAATTTCAACAACTACCATCAATTGTGATTGTATGTCAACAGCATAATCCTAATTACATCCTTCACATAAGAAATGGAATAAGCATACCGCATGGAGAGGTTTTAAAGAAACTTGGGGCAGAGTGTTTGAGAAGTGACAATATAGATAAATGTTTTATAGTGGACTGTGATTATTTTATAAAGTGAACTGTGGGTAGGATAGTGTCTATAAATCTTATAGGCATGTTGTGAGCTTGGTCATGTCAGAAATTTGTCATTTAAAAGCCTGATTTATGGGGCACCTGGGTGGCTCAGTGGGTTAAAGCCTCTGCCTTCGGCTCGGGTCATAATCCCAGGGTCCTGGGATTGAGCCCCACGTCGGGCTCTCTGCTCTGTGGGGAGCCTGCTTCCTCCTCTCTCTCTGCCTGCCTCTCTGCCTAGTTGTGATTTCTCTCTGTCAAATAAATAAAATATTTTAAAAAAATTTAAAAAAAATAAAAGCCTGATTTATATGTGTGTGTGTGTGTGAGTGTGTGTGTGTGTGTGTGTGTGTGTGTGTATATATTTGTTGTTGCTGTGGTGGTGGTGGTATGTGTGGTGAGGAATGATACGTTTTTAATTTCTCTTTCATTTTCCATTTGTACTGAAGTCTTTATTAAGTCTCAGCCAGTGGGGCAGTGGAAACAACCTCTGAGTAAAAGAAATCTTAAGAAAAGATGAAAATAAATTTTTTTCTTTATAGAAATATTATCTGGGACACCTGGTTGGCTCAGTTGGTTAAGCATCTGCCTTCAACTTAAGTCACGATCCTGGGATCTTGGGATCCAATTCTACATCAGGCTCCTTGCTCAGTGGGGAGGCTGTTTCTCCTTCTGCCTGCTTCTCCCCTAGCTTGTGTGCACACACACACACACTCTCTCTCTCTCTCTCTCTGACAAATAAATAAATAGAATATTTTTTAAAAATAGAGATACTATCTGTGGGCAGTAGCCAATTGTCATTTACTGAGTTTTGAAATATGTCTTCCTATTTCTAACATCCAAAAGTTATACATTTGAACACACATCTCTATTAGTAGAAAAAGCTGAGCAGACTTGTATAACCCCAATATATGTGCTCACATTTGTATTAAGTTAGGATTCTCCATAGAAACAGAACCAAAAGATGAGAGAGAGAATGAGAGAATGAGCCACCCAGGTACCTCATCCTTTATATTTCTAATCAAATTTAATTCCCTCCCATTTCCATCCTCCTATAACATTTATGTATCAGAATCTAGAATTCAATTCAGTTTGTCTCTTCGTAGAGATAGAGATATCTGTGTATTACCTATTTCTCCAGTAAGTTCCTTTGCTATTAGTACCAGAGTCCTTGATTTTTATCCCATTAAACAAAGTGGACTCTCTTGCTCCTGGTACAATGCTCAAAAAATGTTTGTTGAGGTAAATAAAATTGCTTAAATTAAAAGACCTAATTCCCTTTTAGACAACTATCATATGATCTCCCTGATATGAGGACATGGAGAAGCAACATGGGGGGGTAGGGGGATAGGAGAAGAATAAATGAAACAAGATGGGATTGGGAGGGAGACAAACCATAAATGACTCTTAATCCCTTTTAAAAAGTGAAGGGAATTTCCAAAATATATAGCAGACGAGATTTAAAACTCACCTAATTCAAATTTTGGACACATATTTTTCACATTAAAGGCTCAAGCCCAGTCCTACATTTCAATTTCACACACACAGAGCAATTTCCTGACTGAATATTCTACATTGAAATTCTCTGAAAGCTCAAGCAAAGAGATGCCCTCCCCTCACGCGGTGTAACAATGCCAGAAGACCCACACTGGAAACCTGAGTCAACCCTGTGGATCAAGAGAACTGATGTGGAGTGACAAAACTTTATTGCTATTCTTGATTGCATTCTGGTTAGGAGGAATAATGAACTTCACTAAATCCTTCAGAATAAACCACTTATTTCTCCTTGAGCACTTGCTTACAGAAGAGAATTGAATCTGTGATGAAAGGCTTGGCCAAGAGCAACCTGAAAAATGGCAGTGATAAGCATTTTAAGTGATGTAAAAGTCAAGGCGTTTTGAAATAGAAGTCATTACCATGAATGCATGATAATGGACACTAAAAAGTTGAGGGAATCCTAGCAAGAATAAGAATATAGAATTGGTAAATATTCATGTGACACAATTTTTGCCATCTGAAAGCTTTTCCTCCATTTCCCAAAGCTGTCACCAGCCTTCAACATTTCTTGGGGACAAATCTTAAAGTTCCTAAACCATGATAGATGTATTTTTAGGCTACCAGTATGCCGGATATGAAGTTGTACTTATCTACAGGACCCTAGAGAGAATGGAATGTTCCCTAGGACTTCAAAGCAACTAGATTTAGAATCTACACTGAAGATTTTAGAGATGGATTGGTTTGCCTTCTAGAGCAGAGAAAGATTGGCACCGTAGGGGGCACTTGCAGCATATGGTTTTGTCCATCTGGAAAGGGGGTTGTGTGCTGTTGTTGCCAACTGCTCGCTGCATGTTCTGGGTTTTGACGAGTCTAAGTAAAATAAAATAAAAATGATATTACACTAAGGCAGAGTGTTTAATGTTTTAAAGGCATACATAAAAGAAATTTAAAGGGGG
Organism: Meles meles; assembly: GCF_922984935.1. NCBI lineage: Eukaryota > Metazoa > Chordata > Mammalia > Carnivora > Mustelidae > Meles > Meles meles. The sequence goes on along the minus strand of NC_060067.1, from coordinate 109,088,113 downwards.
AATAGAGATGTCCTCTAGCCAATTCTATCCAGAAAAGATTTGTTTTGGGAAAGGCACTGTGAAGTCAGGTCAACACACCAGCATGCCTAAGGATTCTCTAGCTTTGCCACAACAATGGAAAATAGTTGGCAGAAGCAAAGCAGCCTGAAAGAGTTCCCAGATTATTATTTAGAGAGAAACCCTACCTCTGTCAAGGAGCTAAGATATTGTGGTACTGAAACACCATGAACACAGGGGCCTTATTTCTTTTGTGAACTGCAGTATGCTTAGAACCCAGGGCAGTATCTTGGATATAATAGCCACTCAAAATATCTGCTGCAAGTTTGGATGAGTAGTTCCAAGGTATGTATCTACCAGCACACTCAAAGCCTTGGCCCCTTACGCTGTGTAAACAAGGTTGAGTTTTCATCTTTTAATTTTACTCCTAGATATTTAAGTATTAAGGTAAATGACATAAATAGTGTAAAATAAAAGGTGTGGAAGGGAAAGTTAGGATCTCCCGTCACTGTCAATGTCATCCGTACTCTATATAATCTTAGGAAACCCCCTTGGTTTTCAGTTTCCACTATTCTAAAATTAATGGCTTAGATAAAATAATTTTTTAAAATTTCTGTATAAATTTCCAATATAACTCTGCTTTCTTTTCTTACAAGTATTATTTCTCTTTTCCTTCTTTTTTATTTAATTCCTTCTCTTCTCCTCTGAATTCCCTCTTTCTTTCCTTTTCAATTTTCTCTCCCCTTTTTCCTTTTCTCTCTGTGCTTCTGTCTTATTCTCTCTCTTTCTTAGACGATAAGTAAGAGCTAGTTCGTAGACAGATGATAGATAAAATGTAGCTAGATAGATAGACCTTGTTTTATTTGAAGACAGCTCTCAAATGTAATTATAACTGTGGGTATCTTAGTGGGGTCACAAGAATAGGGAAGCTTTACTTTCTGACTTAAGTAGCTGAGTCATGTCAGAAGTTGCTAAGTGCTTCCACACCAGAGAGGTCTATACCATTGTTGGATAAAATGATTCCTGGAAATATCTTGCAAATCTCAAGTCACTACTATAGGGCTTAGTGTAAATGTCTGATGTCGTGTTCATTAATAATAATTATCTTTTCCTAACAGAGGAGGGAGGGGAATGAGAGATTCCTATTTACTGAAAATGTTTACCCAATAATTATTTTTCCCCAGTAGCCAAATAACCAAAACCCATTAAAGTATTAAATCAAATTTATATGGGATTTTGTAAGTGTATATCATGGCTTTGGTTATGCAGTAAAGAAAACAGGTTTCCAGAATTTTATGATGTAGTATCTGGAAAGAAGTTTTTATAAGAAACCCAATTTTCTTTGGGGAGCTAGTTATGGGCAGGGCCCTGAGGCATCGGCAAAGTCATGTCTCCAGGAGCCTAATCATCTGGGCTGAAGTTTTGTTAGGAGCACTTTTTCATTATTTATTATAGTCACAAGAAAGTCTAGTGTAAATTTTTTCATATATTATAATCACAAGGTTATTAGTAAAAAATTTGATAGTTACTAAATTCAAAATCAAATTTTGAAAGTAAAGAAATATAGAAAAACAGGCTTGACCATAAGAAAAAGTTACTATTTCCTCGAATCTAATTTTTTTAATTTAAATACAAAGTACTCCTGATATTCATTCTCACTCCCTAGAGGCAACTACCATGAACATTTTCTTGTGTTTATATAGTTCTCATTATGTGTGTATATATATTTTGTTTTCACTTATTAAGAGTTGACATTTTTCTATAATGAAAACTGTAGGTCTATTACAATGAAATCTCCTGAGTGGTTATGCCATAATTTTTTCTAACTAGTCTCTTGATCAACAAAAAAGTTTTCTCCAACTAAAAAAATGCAATATAAAGTGTGCATATAGTTATATATTAATGCAGCATGAAAAATGTTGCATTAAACATCCTTGTGTGCATATCTTTGCCGGCTTGAATTAGTAGAGCTATCAGAAAAAGTCCTCAGAAATGGAACTGAGTCCAGGAGTAGTCAACTGAGTCCACTTGAAGTTTTAATAGATGGTGTCAAATTGTTATCCAAAGGAATGTGCTTATATACACTCCTCCATCCACCCAATACTGAGGAATATTGCGTATTTAATCTCTTCCTGTCCGAATGGTAAAAATTTGTATCACATTGTTCTAATTTCCATCTTATTATGAGTGAGGTAGAATTTCTTTTCATGTGACTGTTGGTATTTCTAGTTCTCTTCCTGTGGATTCATAATTCGAATACATTTTTAATTTGCAATCTCAGTGAGTCCTCTTAATTTCTGCCTTACTGGCAAGTTTCCTTACTGGCTACAAAGGATTCTTAAAATAAAGGCTATACCCCTTCACCACTCCTGACCAACAGTCCAAAATAGAACAACACGGTCTCAGAAAATGTTGGAGTAGAAGGGAGGAGGGGGAAGAAGAGGTGGAGGAGGGGAAAGGGCGGGGATATGGCGGGGTGGTTAGGAGGAGCTAGGAGAGGGGAGATGGGACTGAGGAAGAGGGGGAAGGGCGAGAGATGGGGGTGAGAATAATGGAGAGAGACTGGAGAGAGACACTTGGTGAAGTCTGAATTCCTGAGTGGTATAATTTTGAATTATACACATGCTCCAAAGAGGGATGCCCTGGCCCATCACTGTGAGAGGGGCACTGCTCAATCCCAGGAACTGTTGTGAGCCTTCCTCGTCCCAGCATTGGTAGAGGGGAGAGTTTGAGTGGAGAACCCACAGTACTATCATAATACTGCATTAGATTTGCAAACAAAGGTAAATTTATTACTCAATCTCCCCCTCCCCACACACACCCCTTAGGAACATTCTTGGCAATAAAGAAAATACGGGCGTTCATAAATCTCTCACTTACCGTCCACTGCTGTGGAGATTACACACCTAGGAGAATGACTTCAATCAGTAGACTCCCCCACCTCGCTGCTATAAACTGTGCATGAAACATGACCGTCAGGCAGAGGATTCTCGTAACATTTATTTTCATTTCTTAGCGTGAGTAACTCTGATGTGACACCACACATGAAATCGCACCCCCCCCCCCATTTATGTGTCAGGATTATGGAGTGACAAAATCAAGGAATTGTACATAAAAGTCCCATCTTCTAACTTTATTGCCACCCTTTAGAAAGAATCTTGCTATTGGCCTTTCTCCATTTCTAAAAATAAACGAAAAGTCACCAGAGAACAAGCCTGACTTTGGGATCCATTCTGATTTTTCAGTCGTTCTTGTTGTCACCACTCGCCTCACGCACTGCTCTCTGGCTGGCGCTGAAAATAAAAAATGGAAGGATGTGGGTTGGGTTCACAGAGGAGCAGTGATGATAATAGGAGAGGAGGGGGAATAGAGAGAATCCTAAAAATAAAATTAAAAAAATCAGTACTTGATCTTTTTTAAAATAGGGATTGGGATCAAATTTTCCTCTGTTGCTGTGCATGGATTATTTATAGATGGGTGTAAGGAAACAAATTCTGAAAGAGGGACCACTGCCAGCTCGAGGCTCTTGAAGCAAAGGCAAGGTCAGGTCCCCTGATCTGCAGAACAGCTTGCGAGTAACGAATAAAGAAGCAAGTTCTCCTTCAGTTTTCCTAGCGGCCTAGATGTGCTCAGCTTCTCTTTGCCATTAAGGGAACTTAGGCACCTGTAATAGACTGATGGGCTTAGGAATGTGCAAGAAAAGCTTCCACTTCATAGATGTGTACATTTAAAAAAAAGTTTTACTTTATTCTTTCTCCTCCATCATTAAACAAAAATAAAGCAGGCGTGTGTGTTTAAGGGGGTATGTGGGGTATGTGAGAAGTGGCACAAATCATATCTATGCATCCTCAGTTTGCCGTCCAAAACAATATTGATCTTTGATAACGTTTCAGAGCCATTGTTAGGAGAGGTCTATTTTTATTGATGGCAAACAGTAAATTACTCAGCAGCCAGGGAAATGAGTCAGCAGCATTTTAATAATTTTATTTACTCTAAGAAAACCAAATAACAGGTTTCCACTGAATAAATATAATTCAATATAATTCCATGTTTACTCAATGACAAATACAAACTAGAAAATAAAATTGTTTTTCAGAAACTCCAGAATCACGTAATTCATCTTGAAAATAGAATTCTTTCTTACAATGGTATTTGGGATTTTTTTTTTTTTTTTTTTTTTTTTAAGTATTGCGGAACCTAATCCTTGACTTGTTTGAGCAGTAAATTTCCTTTGGTCCCTATTTTAGTCATTTCCTACATTCCATGAACAGGATATGGGAGGAGTGGTTGTTTCCCATTTATCTAATCTTTCTCTGACCTTGGAAACTAAAGGTTAAATTCAACTCCATTCTTGCCCCTGGGCTAACAGAAGGGAATCATTCACTCATAGCAACCACCCTCCTAATTTTTTTTATGAGGCATTATCCTCTTCAGAGAGCAAGAGTAAGGGGGTGGAAGGAAAAAAAAATTAAAAACAACAATAAAAATCCCCCTGTGTTTTCCATTCAAAAATAGCTGAAAGTTCTTTAACTTTAGCAAAGATAAACCGTAATAGAATGTTCCTCAGTACAAATAGCTTCAGAGTAGCATTGTGCACATATGAATTTTTCTATCATAATAGTTATCTTCTTTTCTACGGTGAAATTTTAATTGCTAAATGTTTAATAGTGTGCTAAGAATAATTTCTTTTCATTCGTGTATGAAGATGATGTTATTGATCTTGCAAATTTGGTCTGTAACTCAGATTATTGTCTAGTAATGAGGAAAATGTAGAATTTTCTCTTCATTATAATAAAAGTGGGGAAGAAATTTTAAAAAATCTCCTTAAAAATAAAAATCTGGAAGGAAAGTATGAAAAGGAGCTTCTAATTTTACACTGATCATCTGTGTTCTGTACAGGAACAAGATGCAAATAGAATAATATAATAAAAATTGAAGGCATAACTATTTTCAGGGTCAGAAGACTTGAGAAAACATTGTTGCATTTGCCATTGGTCTGTGAATAGCTAAACTTCTCACTCCTTGTAAATGAGAGAAGCAGCAGCATTTTTACATCCCTCCCCAGTTGAATGACATCATCTCATCCCAGAAAAGCTGCCTCTCGAGAAAACCAGTGATTAATCTGGGATTCTGGGAGTTTGCTTTGCTTATTGGTAGAAATCATCTAGCTTTAGATATTTGTCCTAGGATATGAATGGGAAGAATGAGAAATTAGAAACAGACAGAGGACTCGAAATGTAACGACTATAAAAAAGAAAAAAATGCTGTTATGGGCAAATCCTTGCACTCATCAACTTTGTTAAAAGTTCTCTTTCATTTTGTATTACCTTAAGAAGTAATTGTCTTTCTTATTCTCTTATGGTTGAATTCTAGAATACCTAAGTATAACTTTGCAAAAAACTTGTATGATGACAAAAAGCACGCCCACACCCAAATTGAAATGTGGTTAATCAGTCTCAGAATTCATGGCCTTTGGATAGAAGTCAGTTTCAACTATAATCAGATAATTTTCTACCTTCTGCTCTGAGGTAAATCGAAATGAGCTTGTGTGTGTAAGTTTACTGGAAACAAGAGACATGCATATCAGATTCTATTCATAAACTTTTTAGAGTTCTTTGAATGAAATAGAAATATCATTAAATTTGCATTTAAAATTAAAATTCAAAAGGATATGGAGGATAGCTGTATAAGCAAGTGCAAAATGAATACTTTGCAAAACTATAGCATTCAGTTAATAGTTTTCAGTAGTATAGACATTTTAACAATATTTGTTCTTCCAATCTATGAGCATGGAATGTCATTCCATTTCTTTGTCTCATCTTCAATTTCTTTCATCAATGTTTTGTAGTTTTCAGAGTACAGGTCTCTCATCTTTTTGGTTAAGTTTAGAAAACCCAGAAATAAGCCCACAATTATTCTCCAATTAATCTTCAACAAAGGAGGAAAGAAGATACAATGAGAAAAAGACATATCAAGATGGGGGTGCCTGGGTGGCTCAGTGGGTTAAGCCTCTGCTTCTGGCTCAGGTCACGATCTCAGGGTCCTGGAATTGAGCCCTGCATCGGGGTGTCTGCTAAGTGGGAAGCCTACTTCCCCTTTTCTCTCTGCTTGCCTCTCTACCTACTTGTGATCTCTGTCAAATAGATAAATAAAATCTTTAAACAACAACAACAAAAGAACATATCCAGGTGGCCAACAGAAACATGAAAACATGCTAAACATCACTCATCATCAAGGAAGTACAAATCAAAACTAAAAGAAATACCATCTCACACATGTCAGAGTGGCTAATACCAAAAACATAAAACATGTTGGCGAAGATGTAGAGAAATAGAAACAGTTGTGCAATGTTGATGGGAATAAAAGGAAGTGCAGCCACTCTGGAAAACAATATGGAGATGCTCAAAAAGGTAAAAATAGGACTACCCTATGACCTGGTAATCATATTACTGGGTATTTATCCCCGAAATACAAAACAATAATTTGAAGGGATACATGTACTCTTATGTTTACAGCAGCATTATTTACAATATTCAAATTACAGAAGTAGCCCAAATGTCCATCAATAGGCAAATGGATAAAGAAGATGTGGTGTGTGTACACAATGGAATGTTATTCAGCCATAAAAATGAGTGAAATCTTGCCATTTGCAACAACATAGTTAGAGCTAGAGAGTGTAATGCTAAGTGAAATAAGGTAGTCAGAGAAGTACAAATACCATATGATTCCATTCATATGTGGAATTTAAGCAACAAAAAATGAACAAAGGAAAAAAGAGACGGAGAGAGAGAGAAAGAAACCCAGAAATAGATGCTTAACTCTAGAGAGCAAACTGGGAGGAGGTGGATGGGGAGATGAGTTGAAATAGATGATGGGATTAATACACTTAGGGTGATAAGCAGTGAGTAATGTAAAGAATTATTGAATCACTGTATTGCACATCTGAAACTAATATAACATTGTATGTTAACTATATTGGAATTAAAATTTTAAAAACAATAAAAAAGTAAAGCATTCAACAGTGAAATAATTTAAGGTTAGATATAATTCACATTCTAATAAAAGAATGACAGTAAAAGCTATCTTCTGAAATTCGGTTGCCTAAGCTCGGTCTTCGCCACCTGAAAAGACTATTTCACTGTAGGATACTCTTAGCAATTAGAAGTTGTGGATAAAAAGAAGCCAAGGCCAATTCTGCCTTCCTTTCCCCTGTGGTGACAAATATTCCCCCAGGAGAGTCACCTTGTCTTCATACAGAAAAGACTTTTAATAAGATCTTTTAAGAGTTGGAACAGTTCTTTAATGTCCAAATTTTTATTCAGAAGACCTCATCAGCATTCCATTAACAAGTTAGTAGTCTCTCATCCTACAGTCTCTATTTTCTTTTCCAATTAATTGTGGTTCTCTATTAAACACTGGAAGTATTAAATAAAAATAATATTGTAGGTTGTCATCATCCTTTAAGTAGCAATGTAATTACTTTTACAGTGATGGGGCACTCAACTCACAGTCTTCTGATCTTAACTTGTTTTTACAAAGAGCCTTTCCAACCAGACAGAATGCACAATCTAATCATGAAAGGGTGGCTGTTTATTTTGCCATGCAACAGAAAAAAAATGGTCTCACCCACCTCATGAAACCTGCAGGAATCATGAAATAGTCTATTGGGAAGTCTTGATTGTTTTTATTGTGCACTCGTCTCTCTTGAGAGTAAGCTACGCAGGGCTTGGTTGAATGGATTGATTGTATGGAAGGGATGAACAGAGTCTGTGTGGATCCCAGATGAAGCCAGAGCCACTAGAGCCATGGCGGTCTCATTGTTTTTGTCCTGAAGAGATACATTTAGAGGCTAGTTCTAATTCACTTCTGCCTTCAAGTGACTTCAACCAGAGTGTTGTGTTTGCAGAAGGTTTATTATCTGAACTTAATCCCAGTTAGTCAGAAATTGCAGTGTGAATATTCCCACAGCAACCTAAGTTCTGCCCTCCTAGGCAAAAGGATTATTTTGGAACAAGGGGTCTCTTGTGATTATGTAATAAGACCTTTCAACTACTCTGAAAATGCTCAGTTAAAATGGTTACCATTTTGAATCTGTGTAGTGGATGTTAACAGCACACTTCTATTTGAAAGGGGGGAAAATAGAAGTGCGATAAGAAAGTTGTTTTCAAATCTAGAAAAGCTTTTCAACATGCATAAAGAAGATTTATAGTCTTCCTTTTGCTTCAACTTAAATTTCTCTTCATTCTTCTCTATTAATATATCTTTTATACATTTGGTGGGAAAAGTCCAATGTAGCATAAATTAAATTAGGCCAAATAATTAGGGAAAGCTTGTATGTTAAATTCACATTTTTTTAAAGATTTTATTTATTTATTTGACAGACAAAGATCACAAGTAGGCAGAGAGGCAGGCAGAGAGAGAGGAGGAAGCAGGCTCCCCACTGAAGCAGAGAGCCCGATGTGGGACTCAATCCCAGGACCCTGAGATCATGACCTGAGCTGAAGGGAGAGGCTTTAACCCACTGAGCCACCCAGGGGCCCCTAAATTCACATTTTTAAATGATTTGAGTTGAAAACATATTGAAGAATAGCCATAAAATCAAGAGAAATGTTCAGTTCCTACATATCAGTGAAGACTGAATCAGGGATTAGAGAGAAACATAGAAAAGTAATTACTAAGGATTAGAATTTCATTTGTATTTTCAACCTGACCACTTCTCTGTGAGCCAGAACAAAGGTAGCTTTAATTCGATGAAAAGGATACATACTCTTTTTTAGGCATACTTGTTATTCAACACTTCTATCAGCTTTAGTGTGATGTAAGTGATGTGCATTTACAGCCAGGAAGATTTTAGTGTGAATTCCAGATAAGTCCCTTCAGTCCTGTTTATACTTATCTTCTGTCTAACTCAGTTTTCTCATCTGTAAAATGAGATAAGACATTCATCTCTCTATTTTGAGATAATATAATGAAAGTATTGAACACAGACTTGTGCATAATAATTACTTAATATGTTTCTTCTCCTAGCCTGTTCTCCATGTCTTAGTGTGTTAGTATGCATATGTGGGATATTTTTTAACCAAAAATACATATGATAGTTTGAGGAACTGACCAGTAGAGAGGAAAAAACACAGGCTTTGGAATTACAGAGATTTTTATTTAATTCTCAGCTTAACTATCTCTTTCCTAGATTTGTTCTGAAACCTCAAGCTTTGCACTGTTGAAATAGAGATAGAACTATCTACCTTGTAAGATTTGGGGTGATTAAATACCCTGCATAGTGCCTGTTATTAACCAGAGCCCCTGTGAATGGTCATTGATATTGTTAATATTCTAGTTTTGATTTAAAGAGCACAATGTCAGTATTATCAGAAGTCATGTTGACAAGAAGTTAGTCAGGAATGGAGTCTAAGAAATAATAGTAAGAATAGAAATTCAAAAATTTAATAAAAAATACAGATATAACTTTTGATAATAAATGATTATCATTTAGAATGAAAATAAGGACTTTATCATAATATAATAAAATCCTATACTAATTGGAATATAAAATATATTACATTGCTTGCTGTAACTTAACTTTTCTGTTTTCAAAACAATATATATATATATATATATATATATGTATGTATTATAGTCCCTATTTGTTATTTCTTACCTAAGGGGAATATTTTTTTCTCTTCCAACAGAGTATAAATATGACAATATTTCTTGGGAAGGTGAAAGTTTGAAGGAATTACATAGGGTGATTTCTGTCATCACTTCTCTGAGACTAACTTTGACAGTTTTTAATCACTCATTATGAAGTTGTACCATACCTTCTTTTTTATCATACTAGGCAGCATGTATTACAAATAAATAAGAATTAAAATTCTTTACTTTTTTCCCTATTGAATTTTTAATAAAAGTTCCCTATTGAACTTTTCATTTTTTCCCTTTTGATTTTATGGTAAATCAATTTGCCTATTATATATACAGAAGATAAATCAACTAATCAAATTATCCTTATTAATTTGGTATACTTTTAAAGGCCTACCAAATGCTTAGAATGAGATGAAAATTCATTTATTTTCATCTGCCTTCCTACCACACACATTGTCCAAATCCTCATCCATATAATACTTTCTTTCTTTTGTTATTTGTCTTATAGTCAAGGGAGGAAAACACTTACAAATGTCCATGTTGGAATTAAGAGATTGTCTGCAACCATCCCATTGGACTCTATGAGGGCTTCCACAAAAGCCACTTAGCTTCACTTCGGAATGTGTACATCTATCTCCTTCACAATCAGTGCCAGAGTCCCTCACAAGAATATTCCTTACAGCCAGTACAAAGTGGCCACTTTTAACGTTAGGAAAAAAATGTAATAATCCAGGAACACAGAGTTAGAACTAAAATGCCATTCCAAGGTGAACCATTAGTCTACAGCTGTATTCAGATTTCATTGGTTGGAGGGGAGGAGGCAGTAGAGACACTCTGACAAGACTTCAAGGTCACAGTTATTGTAAAGACTTCAAGGTTATTCTTAAGTCTATGATGGTTAGAAAGACTTTAATCTCCAGCACGATTCATTCATTCTACTTATTTAACAAATATATGTTGAGTGTCTGTGGGTCAGGCATTCTAGTTTCCAGAGTTAGCAGTGAATATATTGGGTAAAATTCCTCATCTTCATAGGGCTTATATTCTGACAGAGGGAGACAGATAATATAAATAAGTAAATTATGTAATAATGTCTGTTAGTGATACTGGAGAAAATAAATTACAAAAATGCAATGGGCTGTTAGAGCTGGGAAATTATATCATTCATGTAGTGTGGTCAAAGAAAGGCTCACTGAGGAGGTCCCATTTGAGCAAAGTCCTGAAAGAGGGGAGATGCAGACATGAGCATGTAGATATCTAGGGAAAGAGCATTCCCACAGACAGGACAGTATGTGGAAGGCCATGAATGGTGGCAGGGACCATGTTCAAAGCACAGCAAGAAGTCAGTGTTGTAGGAGTCAAGCAAGTGAGGGCAGAGTCAATAAGATGGAGAAGTAATGACAGAACTTACAGGCCATTGTCAAGATCTTGGCTTTCACTTGGAGTGGTGAGGAGAGCCACTAGGGCGGTTTTAGCTGAGGAGTGGCACAATTCTACTTGCATTTTAAAATAATTCATCTGTTCTAGGTGTGTAAAAAGACGGAACAGAGGGAGTGGGTAGGATTGTTGCAAGTGGTTCAGGAGAGATGACCATGATAAGGGTCAGAGCGGAAGTGGCGAGGGTGGTGAGATGGTTGGGATGCATCTGAAAATAAAAAGCCAAGCACATATTTTGGCAATATCTTAGATCAGCAGTATTAAGGAACTCCTCAATCTAAGGAAGTCCAGTTTCCTGGAAAATCTTTATTGCCTAATTAAGTAGAGAAACATACTTTTAAGTGGTCTCCTGAGTCTGTTGTCATTTCACCATCCTCGGACCTACTGGAATGCCAGAACTCAGCAACTTCTCTGGGTGGATAGGTGGACCATAAACAATGATCTCTCCTTCCATAGTCATTTAGGAATGTTGTACTTGGCACAGTGGATTTCCAGTAGCTAAAGGCTCATTTCCTTGGGTCAGCATACCATCTGGCAGTTAACAAAGACTTTCCTGATGATCTTAAGATATAAAGCAAGCCACTTTGATTAGGAGCAACATCCAGTTCTGAATTCCAATGGAAGTACTGAATCCATGCTCAATGTGGTAAGCCAGTACAATACCCTCTTCCCCACCATCTCACCATATAAAAGGAAAGATAGAAATTAAGTAGCAATCATAGTAATTATGAGTCTCACAATTCCTTCGCAGTCAGAACCACAGAGCTTTATTTTCCAATGCTACAGAAATCAGTTTTGCTTGACAGCAATAAAAGTTAGGACTTAACATCAAAGAATGAATCTGCAATGATATACTTACATAGTTGCTGTCCTAATTAATGTCCTGTGTGACGTCTGAAGTTTTGATAATAACGAATAGTATTTATATATTAACATCTTATATCCCCATCCTAATTTTAAAAACTATTAAAAGATACACTATATCTTGGGATGCCTCTACTCAAGAGGTGGTCCATGAACACTTTTTGACTGATATATATAGATACATATAAAGGAGAAGATATATAGAGATATATATATTTACAGATATATCTTCATTTTCCCAGAAGATATTTTATGGTTGAATATGATAGTGAACATTTGAAAATATTTTGAAACTTCAAAACACCATTTTCAGGATCACATTAGGAGTACAAGAACCTTCATTTGCAAATAATGTCCATTTCTTCAGAATGCTGAAGGCAGTGAAAGGGCATGGGCACTCCGTCCACTGAGGAAGGCCAGCACAAATGATACAAAGGCAACAAAAACTTTGTGTGTCCATTTGTTCTAATCATATCACATGTGTTAACCCACTTAATATCACAGTTAATTTCTAATGATGTTGACTAATATTTATGAATATTTACTATGTGCAAGCATGTTTTTAAGTGTTTACAACTATAAAGTCTTTCACTGATTTTACAAGTGAAAAACAATGGCTTAGAGGTTAAGTAATCTGACCATAAGCAAAGATTTCTATTCAGGCACAAGCCTTATACTCTGAACCATCAGACAATGAATTTACATTATGATTTAAACATAACTATAACTGTGGGTTTGTATGTATGTATATGGATTTGCACAGTTTCACGAAAACAGTTTTGTTGTGATTTATTTGTATCTCTTAATGTGGCACACCTAGAATCCATGAATTGTCCAGCTCTCTAACAGTATATTCTTCTGTTTGATACTAATGGATGTACAAAGGAAAAGGTCTAGACTTTGGAGCAAGGTCATTTTGCCTATATGTGGCCACAAGAAACAACCAAAAATAGCATGGGACTTCTAGAATGCAAGAATCTCTTTAAGAAATAAGTCTGGGGGCGCCTGGGTGGCTCAGCGGGTTAAAGCCTCTGCCTTCGGCTCAGTCATGATCCCAGGGTCCTGGGATCGAGCCCCGCGTCGGGCTCTCTGCTTGGCTGGGAGCCTGCTTACTCCTCTCTCTCTCTCTGCCTGCCTCTCTGCCTACTTGTAATCTCTATCTGTCAAAAAAATAAATCTTTAAAAAAAAAAAAAAAAAAAAAAAAGAAATAAGTCTGGAGTTTTCCCATCCTTCAATGCTTCACTCATGAGAGTTTGCAAACTCTCAGCTTAAGCTATTTTTGTTGTGAATAATATTTTCCATTATTGATATATTATAGCTTATTGATAACATATTTACAGCAATATATTTTTATGTATATAAGTTATAATTATTATAATATAATTATTTGTTTTATTTTTTCTTTTCCTTACAAGAAGTGTAATTTTTAGTCATGAGTCAATTCTATTTATGTTTGGAAAAATTTTTTTAAAGGTTTTATTTATTTATTTGACAGAGAGAGATCATAAGTAGACAGAGAGGCAGGCAGAGAGAGAGAGGGGGAAGCAGGCTCCCCGCTGAGTGGAGAACCCGATGTGGGGCTTGATCCCAGGACCCTGAGATCATGACCTGAGCTGAAGGCAGTGGCTTAACCCACTGAGCCACCCAGGTGCCCCTATGTTTGGAAATTTTAAATAAAGGCATGAAATAAAGCTTACAGATGAGACATAAGGGACATATTACATTATTTCAGAGTAAGTATATGCAGATATAATTATATCAGCAAAGCTATAGATTCAATGGAAAGGATAATTGCTATTGAAAAAAATTCTTTTTGACTATATAGACCTATAAAATTCTATAACAGTTTGCATGCCCACAGTTTGAGTGATTCAGTATATCTTGGTTTGTTATGATAAAGTGAGGAGCATATTAAATACAGTCCTGTCAGATTTTACACCACTAGTTACGAAATCTGAACCAGCTATTGGTTATATATTAAGTTTCTATCTATTTCAATTTATTTAATTTTATTCTTAATTGAAGTTTACTTGACATATTAGTTTCAAGTGTACAACACAGTGGTTCAACATTTATATCCCTTACAAAATGCTCACAACAATAAGTGTAATTACCATCTATCACTATACAAAGTTATTACAATATTATTGACAATATTCCCTATGCTGTACTTTTCAACCCCTTGAATTCTTATTTTACAAGTGGAGTTTTGTATCTCTTAATATCCTTCTCCTATTTCACCCATCCTCCCACCCACCTCCCCTCTGGCAACCACCTGTTCTCACCACTAGTTACAAAAGCTCCAACATTGGTTATATGTTAAATTTCTCTCTGTCTAAAAGTACCAAAACTGTATTCTTTAGCCTCATTTCTAACAACGCTACTTAGGAAAGTGAGTATTTTGGAACACCAAACAACCTCAACTTTCATAAACAAATGTGTGCAACTTCTTTGGGAAAGGTTTGTTGTTTAATTTGTTTTTGAAGGAAGCAATTGATTTTTCTTGGCAGATCTGATAAAAATAAGGAGGCCTTGATTGTCTAATCTGGAGGTCATGTCCTTCTTAGGAATCATCAGTGCATAACTCAGATAGAAGTAAAATTAAGTTCTCATAGGACTATCTTTTGGTATATGACTGCAACATGCAACTACACAGTCCTCTGCTATGAAATTACTAACATAAGCAGGTTGTAAGTAAAATATATATATAAAAACACATTCATATAAAATATATATATAGTTCTCGTTTGTTTTGTGAGTTATATCAATATATATAAGAATATATCAGATAGCAAGACAGTGATTAAGGATGCTTTTCTACTAAATTCCCATTAGTATTGAGCATTTCCCTCATAATCAGCTCCACTAACCCTGAATTTATGAAATTTTGGAAGCCTTATTCAAGTGTTTCTTTATATTATGTACAATGTGTAAAGATAGAATTTGAAAGCAAATTAAGAATGCAAATAAGATTTGTGAGGTTATTTTTCAGCATACAAAAATGAAAAACAATTTATAAGTTTTATATAATGTAATTAGAAATTATTCTTACATCTTTGTTGGAGGAATTATCAGTGGACTTTTACTCTGTAGCATTTTTTAGTAGTTTGTGGATTGGAAAGAAATAGAAAATGAGTTTAATTAAAATCATTTCCACAATTTACATTCTAAATTAAACGGTTTATATTATCACTATCATTAATTCATATTAATGTAATCTGAGGGTTGACGAATTAAAGACATACTGTAGGCAGAGTAAAGATGGATTTCAGTAAAACCTTATAAAGGAAATATTCTCAATATCCATAATTTCCATGTCGAATTTATGAAGAACCATTGAATAAATACACTTAAATAATATTGGCCAATGCCTAACAAATGGTTAATGTAGAAGGAGGATTTTAATGTTGGGCTTATAAACAATATTATTAGGTTGAGGACTTAGAGGGCATGCTGATAAGAATTTGAGATGACATGCAGATTATATAAAAGCAGAATTAATATAATGACTGAAAATTGAGGCTTTGAAAGATCTTAAAATGAGAAAAAAATGGCCAAAATGAAGCTATGAAACTTCATGGAGCTAAATGTGAAACTTAAATTTATGTTAAAAAGTCAATTGTTCACCAAAAATGAATTCAAAATGCATCAAAGACCTAAATGTAAGAGGTAAAACTATCAAATTAGGAGAAAACATAGGGGAAAAGCTTCCTGACAGTGGATTAAGAAGTGATTTCTTGGACATGGCAACCAAAGCACAATCAGGAAAAGTAAAAATAGATAAATTGGGCTACATCAACATTAAAAATGTTAGTGCATCAAAAGGACACAGTCAGAGTAAAAATGCAACTTCTGTAATGGGAAAATATTTATAAACCATGTCTTTGAAAAGAGATTAATATCTCAAATATAAAAACAACTCCTACAACACAACAACAAAAAATAAATGGCCCAATTTAAAAGTGGGAGAAGACTTGAATAGACGTTCCTCCAAAGAAGACATGTGAATAATCAATAAGCATAAGAAAAAATGTTTAACATTGGGGGAGGAGTCAAGATGACAGAGAAGTAGCAGGCTGAGACTACATCAGGTAGCAGGAGATCAGCTCGATAGCTTATCTAAACATTGCAAACACCTACAAATCCAACGGGACATTGAAGAGAAGAAGAACAGCAATTCTAGAAACAGACAATCAACCACTTTCTGAAAGGTAGGACTGGCAAAGAAGTGAATCTAAAATGAAGGGAAGATAGACGGCGGGGGAGCCGCTGGCTCCCGGCAAGCGGCAGAGCAACGGAGCACAAAATCAGGACTTTTAAAAGTCTGTTCCACTGAGGGACATTGCTCCAGAGGCTAAACCGGGGTGAAGCCCACGCGGGGTCAGTGTGGCCCCAGGTCCCGCAGGGTCACAGAAGGATCGGGGGTGTCGGAGTGTCACAGAGCTCGCAGGTGTTAGAAAGGAGAAGCCGGCTACAGAGACAGAGCCAAGGACTGAACTCTCAGCTCAGGGTTACCTTGAACTGGTCGCGGACTGGGTGAGCTCGGAGCGTGGCTAGAGGCTGGGGACACAGGAGTGATTGGATGCTGTCCTCTGGGGGCGCACTGAGGAGTGGGGCCCCGGGCTCTCGGATCCTCTGGGCCGGAGACTGGGAGGCCACCATTTTCATTCCTGTCCTCCAGAATTATATGGACAGCGTTCAGGGAACAAAAGCGAACACAAGCGGATTACTTAGTCCAGCCCCGGTAAGGGCGGTGCAATTCCGCCTCAGGCAAAGACACTTGAGAGTCACTACAACAAGCCCCTCCCACAGAAGATCAACAAAATATCCAGCCAGGACGAAGTTCATCTATCAAGGAAATCAGGTTCAATTCCTAAGACAGCAGAGCAATTCCAGAGGAGGAGAAAGCAAAGCACGGAACTCATGGCTTTCTCCCCATGATTCTTTAGTCTTGCGGCTACTTCAATTTTTTTTTTCAATTTTTTTTCTTTCTTTTTTCTTCCTCTGCTAAATTTTTTAAAACTTTTACCCTTTTCTTTTTTAACGTTTTTTGACTAGTTTCTCTAAATATATATTTTTTCTTTCTTTTTTATATTTTTTCTTTATTTGTTTAATTTTTTAAATTTTTTTCTTTTTTTTTATGAACCTCTTTTTATCCCCTTTCTCCCCCCCCCCACAATTTGGGGTCGCTTCTGATTTGGTTTTCTGGGGTCTTTGCCACCCTTTTAGTATTTTATTTGATCCTTCATATCCTCTTATCTGGACAAAATGACAAGGCGGAAAAAATCACCACAAATGAAAGAACAAGAGGCAGTACTGAAGGCTAGGGACCTAATCAACACAGACATTGGTAATATGTCAGATCAAGAGTTCAGAATGACGATTCTGAACATTCTAGCTGGGCTCGAAAAAGGCATGGAAGATATTAGAGAAACCCTCTAGGGAGATATAAAACCCCTTTCTGGTTAAATGAAAGAACTAAAACTAACCAAGTTGAAATCAAAAAAGCTACTAATGAGGTGCAATCAAAAATGGAGGCTCTCACTGCTAGGATAAATGAGGCAGAAGAAAGAATTAGTGATATAGAAGACCAAATGACAGAGAATAAAGAAGTGGAGCAAAAGAGGGACAAACGGCTACTGGACCACAAGGGGAGAATTTGAGGGATAAGTGAGACCATAAGATGAAACAACATTAGAATAATTGGGATTCCAGAAAAGGAAGAAAGAGAGAGGGGAGCAGACGGCATATTGGAGAGAATTATTGGAGAGAATTTCCCTAATATGGCAAAGGGAACAAGCATCAAAAACCAGGAGATGCAGAGAACCCCCCTCAAAGTCAACAAGAATAGGTCCACACCCCGTCACCTAATAGTAAAGTTTACAAGTCTTAGTGACAAAGAGAAAATCCTGAAAGCAGTCCGGGAAAAGAAGTCTGCAACATACAATGGTAAAAATATTAGATTGGCAGCAGACTTATCCACAGAGACCTGGCAGGCCAGGAAGAGCTGGCATGATATATTCAGAGCACTAAACGAGAAAAACATGCAGCCAAGAATATTCTATCCAGCTAGGCTATCACTGAAAATAGAAGGAGAGATAAAAAGCTTCCAGGAGAACAAAAACTGAAAGAATTTGCAAACACCAAATCAGCTCTACAGGAAATATTGAAAGGGGTCCTCTAAGCAAAGAGAGAGCCTAAAAGTAGTAGATCAGAAAGGATCAGAGACAATAAACAGTAACAGTCACCTTACAGGCAATACAATGGCACTGAATTCATATCTCTCAATAGTTACCCTGAATGTTAACTGGCTAAATGCCCCAATCAAAAGACACAGGGTATCAGAATGGATAAAAAAACAAAACCCATCTATATGTTGCCTACAAGAAACTCATTTTAGACGCGAAGACACCTCCAGATTTAAAGTGAGGGGGTGGAAAACAATTTACCATGCTAATGGGCATCAGAAGAAAGCTGGGGTGGCAATCCTTATATCAGATCAATTAGATTTTAAGCCAAAGACTATAATAAGAGATGAGGAAGGACACTATATCATACTCAAAGGGTCTGTCCAACAATAAGATCTAACAATTTTAAATATCTATGCCCCTAACGTGGGAGCAGCCAACTACATCAACCAATTAATAACAAAATCAAAGAAACACATCAATAATAATACAATAATAGTAGGGGACTTGAACACTCCCCTCACTGAAATGGACAGATCATCCAAGCAAAAGATCAACAAGGAAATAAAGGCCTTAAATGACACACTGGACCAGATGGACATCACAGATATATTCAGAACATTTCATCCCAAAGCAACAGAATACACATTCTTCTCTAGTGCACATGGAACATTCTCCAGAATAGATCACATCCTGGGTCACAAATCAGGTCTCAACCGGTATCAAAAGATTAGGATCATTCCCTGCATATTTTCAGACCACAATGCTCTGAAGCTAGAACTCAATCACAAGAGGAAAATTGGAAAGAACCCAAATACATGGAAACTAAATAGCATCCTTCTAAGGAATGAATGGGTCAACCAGGTAATTAAAGAAACATTGAAAAAATTCATGGAAACAAATGATAATGAAAACACAACGGTTCAAAATCTGTGGGACACAGCAAAGGCAGTCCTGAGAGGAAAATATATAGTGGTACAAGCCTTTCTCAAGAATCAAGAAAGGTCTCAAGTACAAAACCTAACCCTACACCTAAAGGAGCCGGAGAAAGAACAAGAAAGAAACCCTAAACCCAGCAGGAGAAGAGAAATCATAAAGATCAGAGCAGAAATCAATGAAATAGAAACCAAAAAAAAAACAATAGAACAAATCAATGAAACTAGGAGCTGGTTCTTTGAAAGAATCAATAAGATTGATAAACACCTGGCCAGACTCATCACAAAGAAAAGAGGAAGGACCCAAATGAATAAAATCATGAATGAAGGAGGAGAGATCACAACTAACAATAAGGAAATACAGACAGTTATAAGAACATACTATGAGCAGCTCTACGCCAACAAATCTGACAATCTGGAAGAAATGGATGCATTCCTAGAGACATATAAACTACCACAACTGAACCAGGAAGAAATAGAAAACCTGAACAGGCCCATAACCAGTAAGGAGATTGAAACAGTCATCAAAAATCTCCAAACAAAAGCCCAGGGCCAGACGGCTTCCCAGGGGAAATTCTACCAAACATTTAAAGAAGAACTAATTCCTATTCTCCTGAAACTGTTCCAAAAAATATAAATGGAAGGAAAACTTCCAAACTCATTTAATGAGGCCAGCATCACCTTGATCCCAAAACCAGACAAGGATCCCACCAAAAAAGAGAACTACAGACCAACATCCTTGATGAACACAGATGCAAAAATTCTCACCAAAATACTAGCCAATAGGATTCAACAGTACATTAAAAGGATTATTCACCACGACCAAGTGGGATTTATTCCAGGGCTGCAAGGTTGGTTCAACAACCGCATATCAATCAATGTGATACAACACATTAATAAAAGAAAGAACAAGAACCATATGATACTCTCAATAGATGCTGAAAAAGCATTTGACAAAGTACAGCATCCCTTCCTGATGAAAACTCTTCCAAGTGTAGGGATAGAGGGCACATACCTCAATATTATCAAAGCCATCTATGAAAAACCCACCACAAATATCATTCTCAATGGAGAAAAATTGAAACCTTTTCTGTTAAGGTCAGGAACACGGCAGGGATGTCCATTATCACCACTGCTATTCAACATAGTACTAGAAGTCCTAGCCTCAGCAATCAGACAACAAAAAAAATTAAAGGCATCCAAATTGGCAAAGAAGAAGTCAAACTATCACTCTTCGCAGATGATATGATACTATATGTGGAAAACCCAAAAGACTCCACTCCAAAACTGCTAGAACTTGTACAGGAATTCAGTAAAGTGTTAGGATATAAAATCAATGCACAGAAATCAGTTGCATTTCTGTACACCAACAACAAGACAGAAGAAAGAGAAATTAAGGAGTCAATCCCATTTACAATTGCACCCAAAACTATAAGATACCTAGGAATAAACCTAACCAAAGAGGCTAAGAATCTATACACAGAAAACTATAAAGTACTCATGAAAGAAATTGAGGAAGACACAAAGAAATGGAAAAATGTTCCATGCTCCTGGATTGGAAGAATAAATATTGTGAAAATGCCTATGCTACCTAAAGCAATCTACACATTTAATGCAATCCCTATCAAAATACCATCCACTTTTTTCAAAGAAATGGAACAAATAATCCTAAAATTTATATGGAACCAGAAAAGACCTCGAATAGCCAAAGGAATATTGAAAAAGAAAGCCAAAGTGGGTGGCATCACAGTTCCGGACTTCAAGCTCTATTACAAAGCTGTCATCATCAAGACAGCATGGTACTGGCACAAAAACAGACACATAGATCAGTGGAACAGAATAGAGAGCCCAGAAATAGACCCTCAACTCTATGATCAACTAATCTTCGACAAAGCAGGAAAGAATGTCCAGTGGAAAAAAGACAGCCTCTTCAATAAATGGTGCTGGGAAAATTGGACAGCCACATGCAGAAAAATGAAATTGGACCACTTCCTTACACCACACATGAAAATAGACTCAAAATGGATGAAGGACCTCAATGTGAGAAAGGAATCCATCAAAATCCTTGAGGAGAACCCAGGCAGTAACCTCTTCGACCTCGGCCGCAGCAACATCTTCCTAGGAACAACGGCAAAAGCAAGGGAAGAAGGGCAAAAATGAACTATTGGGATTTCATCAAGATCAAAAGCTTTTGCACAGCAAAGGAAACAGTTAACAAAACCAAAAGACAACTGACAGAATGGGAGAAGATATTTGCAAACGACACATCAGATAAAGGGCTAGTATCCAAAATCTATAAGGACCTTAGCAAACTCAACACCCAAAGAACAAACAATCCAATCAAGAAATGGGCAGAGGACATGAACAGACATTTCTGCAAAGAAGACATCCAGATGGCCAACAGAAACATGAAAAAGTGCTCCACATCACTCAACATCAGGGAAATACAAATCAAAACCACAATGAGATGGGGTGCCTGGGTGGCTCATTGGGTTAAGCCACTGCCTTCGGTTCAGGTCATGATCTCAGGGTCATGGGATCGAGCCCCGCATTGGGCTCTCTGCTCAGCAGGGAGACTGCTTCCCCCCCCACCTCTGCTTGCCTCTCTGCCTACTTGTGATTTCTCTCTCTGTCAAATAAATAAATAAAATCTTTTAAAAACAAACAAACAAAAAACAACAACAACAAAAAAAACCACAATGAGATATCACCTCACACCAGTCAGAATGGCTAAAATTAACAAGTCAGGAAATGACAGATGCTGGTGAGGATGCGGAGAAAGGTGAACCCTCCTACACTGTTGGTGGGAATGCAAGCTGGTGCAACCACTCTGGAAAACAGCATGGAGGTTCCTCAAAATGTTGAAAATAGAGCTACCCTATGACCCAGCAATTGCACTACTGGGTATTTACCCTAAAGATACAATTGCAGTGATCTGAAGTGGCACGTGTACCCGAATGTTTATAGCAGCAATGTCTACAATAGCCAAACTATGGAAAGAACCTAGATGTCCATCAACAGATGAATGGATAAAGAAGAGGTGGTATATATACACAATGGAATACTATGCAGCCATCAAAAAAATGAAATCTTGCCATTTGTGACGACGTGGATGGAACTAGAGGATATCCTGCTTAGTGAAATAAGTCAATCAGAGAGAGACAACTATCATATGGTCTCCCTGATATGAGGACATGGAGATTCAACTTGGTGGGTTATTGGGATAGGAGAAGAATAAATGAAGCAAGATGGGATTGGGAGGGAGACAAACCATAAATGACTCTTAACCTCATAAAACAAACTGGGGGTTGCTGGGGGGAGGTGGGGTTGGGAGAGGGGGAGGGGATTATGGACATTGGGGAGGGTATGTGCTATCGTGAGTCCTGTGAAGTGTGTAAACCTGGTGATTCACAGACCTGTACCCTTGGGGATAAAAATACATTATATGTTTATAAAAAAAAAAATTGGAAGGGGAGCCAAACCATAAGAGACTATGGACTCTGAAAAACAACCTGAGGTTTTGAAGGGTGGGGGTGGGAGGTTGGGGGAACCATGGTGGTGGGTAATAGGGAGGGCACGTATTGCATGGAGCACTGGGTGTTATGCAAAAACAATGAATACTGTTACACTGAAAAGAATAAATAAATTAAAAGTTTTAAAAAAATGTTTAACATTATCCATCATTAGGAAATTGCAAATCAAAACCACAATGAGATATCACCTTGCACCCATTAAGATGAGTATGATATCCAAAAAACCCCCACACAATGTAGTGAAGTGCTTAATATTAACTACTATTATTATATCTTTATACTATACTACCAAATAGCCTTTTCATAAAATGGAGTTATTATGAAATACAATAATTTCTAAGTATTTTTAGAGCTGTCTGTATGAAAGAGTTTTATTTATTTGGCAGCTGAAAGGCATAACTGGAAAGGTAGAGTAGAAAACTACAGGAAAAGAAGTAGTTTTGTCTTACTTTGAAGAAGCTTTCTGCAGAATGAAATGTTTGAGAATTAAATAAGCTGTCCTAAAAATGTCGTGAGCTCCCTGGCACTATTCTTCAAGTAGCAGCCAGAAGACTAAATGGTAGGGATGCTTTAAGATGAATTTCTGCTCTGATTAGAGTGTTGTGCTAGACAATATTTTCTTCTAATATTCCATGATTCTATAACTTAAACATTTTCCTTATCAATATTCACTCCAGTGCTCCTCACAAAATAGTTGCTTGATTCTGAAAGATTGGCCCAAGTAGAAAGCCTAGATCACACATAGCATAGGAAAGTGATCAAGCTATAGAGTAAAGTAATTGGGAAATACCTTGCGAGCACTCCATTTTGTGGCACACAGCAACATGTGGGTGCTGATTGTGAAGCTGATTGAGAAAATGGCCTTGGGTAAAAATGACAGATGTTTTATTGTGTCCTTTTGAATTGTTGCTAAAATATTTAGATCACAATTAAGGCTGACCTTTAAACAGAGTCAGATAAAACCAGAGGTAGGACAAGAATCTCAGGAAGGGAAGCTACCTTTACAGAGTTACTGAAGAGCTTTACCTTTCAAAGGAGACAAGAGTGGGGAAGAAGAGTTATTTTTAAGTTCTTCCACAAAATAAAAAGAAGCTGTCCTATTGGAAGCAAAACAAAGGAGTGGTTTAAAAGGTGGAATCTAACAGAAAAAGAGGGCTGCCATGGTTAGAGTCACCCTTGCCAGCTAACAGTGAAGTAGAGTGTGGGCCTAATGGCAACTTGGGCTGCCCTAAAAAAAAAGTTTAGAATCCAGATCTTGGGATAGAATCAACTACTGTATTCTGTAAAGGAAAGACCACATATGGGTATTATATTTAATTTGGGGCATGCTATTTTAAGACAGGCACTGACCTAGATTTAGTTTAGAAGAGAAGAAGCAGACCAGGAGATTGTTTGGAATCATATCATAGAAAGAATGACTAAAGAAACTAAAGAAGATGTAGTTTTGGAGAGGGACTATAATTCCCTTAAGATATTTGAAGGAATCTCATTTAAAAATACTATTACCTCAGGGGTTGAAGAGAGTCAGCAATGAGTGTTACCCAACAATGGCAAAAACTATATCATGATGTAGCTAGGTCCCTCACTGTCGGAGGTATCCGGGTAAACCCGGAAAGACGGACATTGCATTTGGTACCATAGATAGATCCAAACTCTCATTTTCTATTTTAACAGGATGGCTTGTCTCATGCAAGAGAGGTGGAAGATTAATTTTAGACAGTAACTCCAAATTGGTTAGTAGTGGCTCTCCAAATCTTTCTTGAAGCTTTCTGATATTTTTAGGGTAAGAGGAAGGGAGTAGCTATCATAAATCCATGGGTTTCAGAAGAGTGGTGAGAAGGAGAGTGAAGACTGAGGATGTATCTGGGGAGTCATCATCATTACCCATCAAGACACAGTAAATCAGGCTCCCTGGAAGAAAGGAGTCCCAAGGCGTTAGGAAGACGTTTAGGAAGTTAGAAAAATTCCATCCAACATTACTTAGTAAGGGACCACAGCATGCAACGGGGCTTTGCTCTAGGGCTATAATGGTGAAAGAAAACACCAACAGTTTTCCAATTTATTGTTTTGAGGATCCAGATCTGGAGAAAAGACTTGGACTTTGGTATCTTTGAAAAATCCATTGAAGAAAATTTCAAACAATTACTCAGAAACAACACTTAAGTGTATTATTATCTTTATTATCTGTAGTGGAAGAAGCAAACTGATTTAAAATAATGCTGTAGGGGGCGCCTGAGTGGCTCATTTGGTTAAGCATCTGCCTTCAGCTTAGGTCATGATCCCAGGGTTCTGGGATGAGCCCTGCATTGGGCTTCCTACTCAGCAGGGAGTATGCTTCTCCCTCTCCCTCTGCTTGTGCTCTCTCTCACTCTATCGCAAATAAACAAAATCCTTAAAAACAAAACAAAACAGGGGCTCCTGGGTGGCTCAGTGGGTTAAAGCCTCTGCCTTCGGCTCAGGTCATGATCCCAGGGTCCTGGGATTGAGCCCCGCATCGGGTTCTCTGCTCAGCAGGGAACCTGCTTCCTCCTCTCTCTCTCTGCCTGCCTCTCTGCCTACTTGAAATCTCTGTCTGTCAAATAAATAAATAAAATATTTTTAAAAAAATGTTGTATATGAAGAGTATAATATTGAATTATGAAATTTTAGAAAAAGGGAATTTTATTGGGGCACTTGGTGGCTCAGTGGGTTAAGCCTCTGCCTTTGGCCCAGGTCATGGTCTCAGGGTCCTAGGATCAAGTCTTGCATCAGGCTCTCTGTTCAGCAGGGAGCCTGCTTCCCCCTCTACCTCTACCTGCCTATCTGTCTACTTGTGATCTCTCTCTTTGTCAAATAAATAAATAAAATCTTTTTTTAAAAAAAAGAAAGAAGAATTTTATTAATTTGAATAAGATAGAAATCATATCATGGGCAAAAAATTACAATAAAAATATAATTGCATAAAAGTAAGAGGTATATATTGTAGTCTCTAGAGATGGCATATTTAACCAATTCAAAGTAAATGCATCATTTTAAATTCAAATATCTATAATATTTTTATTTTTTAAATTTTTACTCTAATTTAATTAATTACCATACAGTGTAGTAATAGTTTCAGAGGTAGATTTTAATGATTAATTAGTTATATATAACTCCCAGTTCTTATTTCATCAAGTGCCCTCCTTAATGCTCATCACCTGATTACCCCATTGGTCCACCCACCTTCCCTCCAGCAATCCTCAGTTTATTTCCTACAATTAAAAGTTTCTTATAATTTGTCCCCCTCTCTGATTTCATTAGATTTCATTCTTCCTTCCCTTCCCCTATGATCCTCTGTCTTGTTCCTTAATGTCCACATATGAGCAAAATCATATGGTAATTGTCTTTCTCTAGTGACTTATTTTGCTCAGCGTAATACCCTCTAGTTCTATGCACATTTTTGCAAATGGTAAGATTTCATTTCTTTTTTTTTTTTTTTGATGGCTGAGTAATGTTCCATTCTATATATATATATACATATCTGCTTAACCCATTCATCTGCTGAAAGACATCTGGGCTCTTTTCATATGTTGGCTATAGTGGACATGGCTACTATAAACATTGGGGTGCAGGTACCCCTTCAGGTCACTATGTTTGTATCCTGCAGGGGTAAATGCCTGGCTGTGTCATAGGGTATTGCTGGGTCATAGGGTAGCTCTATTTTTAACTTTTTGAGAAACCTCCACACTGTTTTCCAGAGTGGTTGTACCAGCCTGCATTCCCACCAACAGTATAAGAGGGTTCCCCTTTCACTATTATTATATTTTTATTCAATAAAGCATCCACAAAGTCCCCTTTGCCACAAAACTTTTTTTTTAAGATTTTATTTATTTATTTGACACACAGAGAGAGAGAGAGAGAGAAAGATCACAAGTAGGCAGAGCAGCAGGCAGAGGGGGGGGGGATGCAGGCCCCCTGTTGAGCAGAAAGCTTGATGCAGTGCTCAATCCCAGGACCCTGAGATCATGACCTGAGCCAAAGCCACCCAGGGGCCCCACCATATAAACTTTCTCTCTCTATATATATATATTTGGCAAAACCTAAATATATATATATATAAATATTCATATTTATATATATGTATAAATATATATATTTAGGTTTTGCCAAATTAATTTTAGATTATTAGCTACTCCAAAGTCCTTATTAACAATAATTTTTCAAATTCACAAAATCCAAAATATTTAGATTGGTCTTAAAACCTTAAGTGGGAGGACATAATGTCTTTCCCACAAAAGCATCTTTTAACTCTTGTTACTTCTTAGCACAGCTTCAAAATCTGCCTAGAATTTGTATGGAAATGTTTTTTTATTAGTTTTGATTCACCCAACAAGTTTTTTATTTTTTTAAATATTTATTTTAGAAAAGTTAATACTCAATTGACTTTGTGTTGTCACTTTGTCCAGGTGCTAAGGACTATGCCAACAATACTCTGGATAGGGATCTTTTGTTTTCTTTGTTTCATTTTGGGGATTTTGTTGTTGTTTTTAAAGATTTCATTCACTGATTTGAGAGAGCGAGCATGGGCGAGAGAGCACAAGCAGAGAGAAGAACAGAGAGGGAGAGAGAGGGGCTTGATCTCAGGACCCTGAGAGCATGACCTGAACTGAAAGCAGATTCCTAACCAACTGAGCCAACCGGTTGCCCCGGATCAATGTTATACAATATCATTGGCAGGTAATTCTCTCAGTGGCTTGTTAAAGCCTTGACAAATTGGTCATCCTTAGTTTTATTTTATGTAAACTTTTTATGCAAACAAATTGTGCACAGGTCATAAGTGGACAGCTTCATGAATTAACACAAATTGAATATACTATATTATGATCTTCACTAAGATTAAGAACAGATCATTAGTAGTGCTCTAAAACACTCCCTCTTGCCCACTCCCAGCCACAAGTTCTTCATAGGTAACTACTGTCCTGAATATTAACACCAAAGATTGGCTTTGCCTATTGCTGAGGCTTAAATAAACAAAATAATAAACCTGTACCCTCTTGTAGCTGACTTTTTGCACTCAAAATTCTGTTTATGAGATTTATCCACATTACAGCATTTTGCTTTAATTTATGTATTACCACTATTGTGTAATATTCCACACTATACCAATATTTATCCATTGTACTCTTTTTTTTTACTGTACTCTTTTTTTTAAAAGGTTTATTTATTTATTTGAGAGAAAGAGAGAGCGCACACACACGCATTAGGGGCAGAGGGATAAGGAGAGAGAATTTCAAGCAGTCTCTACACTTAGCATGGAGCCCAATGCCAGGCTCAGTCTCATTACCCTGAGATCATGATCTGAACCTAAGCTAAGAGTCAGAGGGTTAACTGACTATACCACCAGGGGACCCCATCCATTATCCACTTAATGGATATTTGGCTTGCCACTATTATGGCTATTAAGAATAATGTTTCTATGAGGATTTAAATATATTTCTTTTGAACATATAGTAACATATGTGTGCAATTTTGTTGGCTATATCCAGAAAAGCAAAATTGCTGGGTTATAGGTATATGTATATTTAACTTTAATAAATTTTGACAAAAAGTTTTCCAAAGCAGTTGTACCGATCTTGACTTCTACCATCGGTGTATGGTTGCCATATAGCTTTGCCAACAGTCAGCACGCTAAACCTAGTTCATTTTAACCATTCTTGTCAAGGGATAGTGATACCACACTGTAGTCCTAATTTGAATTTTCCTGGTGACTAATGAAGTTGATTATATTTTTATCTACTTATTAGCTACTTGGATAGCTCTTTGGTGAAATTTCTATGCAAACATTTCCTCTTTGTTCTACTAGTTTATATTTTCCATTCTGTGGTTTTTGTTTTAACTCTTTTATTAGTGTCTGTTGATTAATAGAAGATCTTAATTTTAGTGTAGTTCATTTTAGCAATATTTCCTTATAGACAGTGCTTTTTAAATTCTTTTCATGTTTTCCATAAAATGTTTGCCAGTAAAGTTGTTTAATTGCTCACATATTCTTGGTCAAAATATCTAAGGCTGAGAACCCAAAGAAATTTGAATATGTATCTTATACTAAGCCATTGCAACTTGACTTGCATTACATAATGTGAAAATAATTTCTGAGCACAGTAATTAAGAAATCATTTGTGAAATCATAAAATGTTCAGATTCTGGAAAAATTTTTTCCTTTCGTCACTTTTGTGTTACATTTCGTACAGGGAAAAAAATTATGTGTTGCTAGAATATCTTCAGTTTCATATTTTTTCTAAGGGTGAAAAATCAGAGAGTAGATAATCTCACTGTTTATTTAGTATCAGGAAAGTGTCTGCTCATCTTTGCAAACTGCATAACTTAAACATCATCAACATCCAGATATAACTTGAAACTCATAAATTCCTTGATTATTTCTACCTAGAATAATGGCTTCCATGAAAATGAACAGGCATACCAATTTTCTGCATTTCCATCTCTCTGTTCTTTCTTAAATGAAGATATTAGTCCAAAAAATTATGTCTTCTGCCACAATTACTCAGTGATTTGAAAGAAATTATCCTAGTTAGTGTTAAATAAATATTATTATTTATCAAGTTGGTATAAATTACTACAAATCAATATTGATATTAACTATATATTTCTCCATCTAAACTTTTATTTTTAAAAAGTTTTCTGCCATAAACTAGACAAACATTTTTTTTAAGTTTCTATTTTTTATTCCCCTGTTCATTACATACACAGTTAAGTGATAAAAAGTTTTTTCAGAAGATCTGATGTTTTTTCTGGAAGCCCTAACTGTGGGCAAACTATCCTTCAGGGGATTGAAAGGAAGTTTTGCCAGCTCTAAGCTTAATAACACCAATATTTCTTTAATGTTTAAATGTTAGTATTCTAAACCAATTCACAGACCAGAGATTTATCTTGATTATTAAAGAATGTCATAGGAGGTTTTTTTATTGCTATTTATTTTATTTCAGGGAAATGCTCTATACCTTTGAACTATTGTTGTACATATTATTTAAATATTTCAATTAATGTTTCTCTCATTTAGCTCACATTTGAAAGCTATTTCAGTCCACTTAACACACAGAACCAAAAAATGCGTAACCAGTCTTTACCACAAATCTGTGTCCTATGTTCCAATTCAATTATTCAGGGATACAAAACAGAAACTAGTGGACACATTTGGAGTGACACAAAGAAGTGCAAATGCCCTGAAGCTCATCAGTGCATCTGGGACCTCTCTGAAACCATGAAGAATCTGAAGAATAGGGATGAATTCTTGGAATCAAAACAGAATGGAAACTGAAGATAATGGAAGACAATCAGACCAGCCTCTAGAAGAGTGAATCACTGTCTGAAGAATAGGAAATCAGAATAGAGATAAAATTCTAGGTTCTTAAGTACAATACTCTTCCAGACTCACTAAAAATAACTTTTTTAAAAGTTTAATTTAATTTTTTTTCAGTGTTCCAAGATTCATTGTTTATGCACCACACCCAGTGCTCCATGCAATATGTGCCCTCCTTAATATCCACCACCAGGCTCACCCCTCCCTCCAAAACCCTCAGTTTGTTTCTCAAGAGTCCACAGTTTCTCATGGTTCATCTCCCCCTCTGCAAAAATAAAAATAACTTTTAAGAGCAATCTATGAGGGCAAAGCCATACTTAATACAATGGAATAAAGGAAGGGAATGTTACTAACTCCAAGTTACACCATTGTTCACTGGATGAAGTAGCTTACTTTATTAAGAGTGTGTATATGACATCATTTCCATTTAGTTCATCAATTATGTATTTGCTATTGCATGCAAGGCTCTAAAACTGATATACAGTTACCCACTATAGATCTTTCAGATTAATTTTAAAAAGGCAAGCAAGAAGAAGAAGAAAGAAAAAACCACTTTGTTAATTAAAAACCACTCTATTTCAGGAACTGTGCCTTTTTTTTTAGGATTTTATTTTTAAGTAATCTCTATATCCAACACGGGGCTTGAATTTACAATCCCGAGATCAGGAGTCATGTGTTCTACTGACTGAGCCAGCCAGGCCCCTTGTGCTGGGTTCTTTATGTACTTTCTGCCACTTAGTTATCATAAGCATGGGAAGGAGGAGGTCTTTTTCTCCCATGTTACATGTGAATGAGCCAAAGTTCCATGAATTTAACTGACATACCCTAAACCATAGAAATTAGAACCCAGTTCTGTCTGACTTCAAATAACGCTTCACTACACCAAGCCATACCTGTGAGTGGCTAAAAAGCCATGCCAATAGAGTGCTACAATGATACTACATAGCAAATAACACAAAATTATAAAGACTAGTAAGATACAGGTTTTCTAAAAAACAACTTTCCCATAGGCTGTTGGAAGATAAATAAAATTAAACAAAATGATAGAAGGAAAGTCTTTTAGAAAGGTCTTTTAGAAGAACAGTGGTGAGAAATTAAAGGAAATCTTAAGAATTAATTTTTTAAAATCTCAAAGAAACAAAAGATCAATTCACTGAAACTTATGACAACTGGTTCCCTCACACCCCTACTCCCTCTCTACATGTTTCCACACTGCTGCTAGAGTAGTAATCTTGAAAAATACAAATATGGCAGTTCACTCCTTGTTTTAAAATTCTTTCCTGACTGGTTTGGCTTTTGGGGCAAAGTCCTCACACTGTAAACATCTCCTAAGCCTGAAGGATATGGGCCTCGTTTGTCATCACTCCACATTTCTGCTATAGGACTCTTCTTTTTATTTCCTTAGAAGCACTACATTCTTCTCAGCCTCAGGTTCTAACACTGTTCCTCTGCCAGAATTTCTCTTTTTCCTCTCTTCTGTGCACTTGTTCAAACCTATTTTTCTCAGGCTCTATACCCCTTGAAGGCAGAGATCACACTTGCCATATCTGCTTTGGTCAGACCTAGCTGACTCTTATTTTAATCTTTCCACAGAATATATGTAATTACACATTATGAAAGACCCTTTGGAAAGTATCGTGCATGGGGCCTGAAAGCCCTGGCATGGCTTGCAACAATTTTTCTTTGTCTCAGAAAGAGAAGGAATTGAAGAACTACTGACTATTGTTCTCAACCAAGGTACAGTGATATTTATGGATTTCTGGGATCCTTCTAAAAGATAGAGCACAAAACTATAAAAGGGAAGTGTCTATGTACTGTACATAAAACCTCTGCATCCAGCCATTTTGTTGAGGAATTGTGATTGTTCGGATTGAAAGAAACAAGAACTAGATGAGGTGAGAATATTGTGAACCAAGATCACTGAGAACATGTTCATTTCTGCCAAGATGACAGAAGAAAAAAAGGGTCAGGACATTCCCAGAAAGAGTTGCTCAGGTGGACTGATAAATGTTTGATGATCTAAGTGGCCACTCCATCATCTTCTCCTCCATTGGCCAGGTAGGGAAACCAGCTCTGGGAGTCAGGTTAGGTGTCCAATTAAAGCACACCATATTGATGCAGGGAACAGACATGAAGATGGCAACAGTAATTATATTTGTATCATTTAAAATTGACCATAAAAAGACCATGAGCCCTATGGCCACATCTGTCTTTAAATGTAACATAACTTTTTGACAGATTGCAATACAAAAGAATCAAAGTAGTCTTACCCAGAGATGAGAAGCAGTCTTAATTTGGGTAAGCTGCAGAGTACTAGGTATTTAGCCTACAGTAATCCTTTCGTAAATATTTGTCAGATTAATAAATAAATGAATCAACAAAAGTGATGTCAACCTAATTGGGTATTTAAAAAATGGCTTACACATAGTAACTTGTTAAATCCATAAATATATTTAGTCATTCAAGAATAACCCTAAATACATTGTTGTCATAAAAGTATTGGCAATTTCAATGTGTTTTCAAGCATGATGTTTAATCGTTTCAACCAGATGAAATCTTAATTCATGGATGATCCATACCACTCCTTAGTATTATGGTTTTAATTTATTTTTATTTTATAGTCCAAGAAGAATTGGATTTGTTTGGATAATTTATTTTCTGAGCTATACATTTTTTTTTTTTTTTTTTTTGTAGGAGATGGGGTAGGTGTGAAGGACAAATGATCTACTGCAGAAAGCTTGGGGTATTTCTACAAACAAGTCAGTGACAGAGGTCTCAATTAATCCTGCTTCTTTGAACTCATATCTACATAGAATAGAGAGACATGATATGAAATTATGATGATTTACTTTCTAGAAAGAGGCCATTTATTTACTTATTTTTGTTGGTTTTGAGAAGCCTCAAATGTCACTAAAAAAAAAAGTCAGTAAAAATAACTGAGTTGTTATGCCATAACATAATCAGAGATACTATTATGTTTAATGGTATTGGGTTGCATCTGCAGATCAGAGACTCTTCCTTTATTAAAATTAGAAGTAATAAAAGCAACTGACGTTCATTGCATACTTATTATGTGCCAGCACTTTTCTAAAGGCTTTATTAGATGAATTCATCTAATCTTCATCTCAATTCTGAGAGAAAGGTACTTATATTATCCACCTTTTTTTATAGATGAAGAATCAAAGACACAGCAAATTTAAATAAGTTGGTTGAGGTTATTCAAAATCAAAAGTTGGGACCTGAAACTAGATCTGTCCTAGTATAAATGTTACTAACTCCAAATTATAAAAATTCCTCTTGCAAGAACAAATATAGATCTGAAGTTGACTAACACCTCCAATATTTTCTTCATCAGACCACTTAGAAAATAAACTTCGAATTTGGGGGGGGGAAATGGAAGGTTGTCTGGGTGGCTCAGTGGTTAAGCATCTGACTCTTGGTTTTGGCTCAGGTCTTGATCTCAGGGTCACAAGTTCAAGCTCTGTGTTGGGCTCCACACTGGGCATGGAGTCTACTTAAAAAAAGGAAAAAAATAATAATAAAAGAACAATGGAGAATGTCTTTTCTAGAGCATGTAGAATGAATTGTGAGCATGAGAATAACTATCCCCTAAGTTTAACGATTGTTTTTAGACCAAGAACCCATTTGATAGTTTAGCAACTCATCCAAGATCAAGACATTATCAGATTGAACCATAATAAACTGTTGCTGTTATAGGTCAAACCTGGTCAACTACTGATAACTTCATATGGTCCAACCTAGCTTTCACTTTCTCTCTCTGGCATTTCAACCCGGAGGGGTTACAGTCAACAATGCAAGTTAAAATTTCTATTTGCAAATCTAGAATTATTTAGGGACTAGCAAATCCTGGGGAAAACAAGAGACACAACCACTGTATTCAAGGAACTTAGAATAAAGTCAGACATGAAACAAACAGGGTCAAAGTAACAAACAAATAATTAATAAATCATCAATGGAGTTTTAGATGGAAAAAACTACAGAAATTTGAGCAAGTGCCAGGATGTGAATTTTGAGAAAAGATATTGGTGGAAAAGGGTTACACAGTTGTTCAAGTCAGGAAGAAAGCATGTCAGTTGGGGCCATCATGAAGTGTGAAATATGTGGAGTCCAGAGAGAAAAAGGACCAATTGGATCTGGATTCAAGGAATCCAAGAGGAGGTTGTGCTGGACAGTAGAGAAAGGAGGTGAAAGTGGGAGGAGAAACTTGGCCTTGATTTTTCCAGGATTGCTATTTGGTTTTTCTTTGAGAATCTGTGATTAAAACCACATGTTCTCAGAGGATTAAACTGATTAACAAGCACAGTATAAGAGACTGGGCAGAGTAATTGATGAGAAGTCCAGCTAAATGGTTCATAGCCAAGTGTGAGGACCAGGGTCAGGGCAGGGAAAATGAAAACAATATTTTGATTTCAACACATTGAATTGGAGACACAGTTTGAAGGAAGATGTACGTAATGGGATTTGATTTCTGATTTGACTTATTCATGGTGTTAAAAAATGGGTCGAAGATATTGGATTAAGAAATGGATTAAGAAAAATGGGATTTTACTGTTTAAAAGATAAGTAAAAAGGAGAAGGGTAAAAGATTGGGAAGATTATTTATTCTAATAAGTATATAAAGTAATAAAACTTATTATTGACTGCCCACTGTCTTAAGTATTGAGTACTGAGGAATGTAGAAATACACATGTATATGCAAACACACA
Organism: Meles meles; assembly: GCF_922984935.1. NCBI lineage: Eukaryota > Metazoa > Chordata > Mammalia > Carnivora > Mustelidae > Meles > Meles meles. Next base: position 109,053,456 of record NC_060067.1, on the reverse strand, counting down.
TTCATATGTATTACATTCACTTAACCCTTAAAATAATACTGCAAGACAAGTATTAATATTTCAATTTTATAAGTAAAGAAATGAAGATTTGGAGAGGTAAAATAATGTCACCTGATTTGTACATCATGAAATATTTATGACTTCTAAGAACAAACTTCTGCTCTTTCATCTTTCACCCAAATGGACTTTGAAATGACAGCTGAACCTTCAAGTGACCATATCTCAAATACAGCACGGAACAGAAGCTGTGCTAGAATGAGAAGTGAGAAGTAAAGACTGAAGCATTGACTTTGGAGGTCATCAGGATTAGGTGAGCTTTAGAAGAAGGTGATCACTCAGGATTTAGGAATATGAGAGGAAAAGAAAAGAAAACTAAAATCCCAGAAGTTACTTAGAACAATGGATAGGAAGTTTGGAAGGCAGGTCAAGAAAGGCAAGAGGACTAGTGCGTTAGAGTGTTGGAGAATCCATTATCATGTGTTCAGTTATTTATTCAACAGTAGGTGTTGAAAACTTACAAACCCCCAATTCATGACAACCACTGCAACTCTAGTAGTGAACAAGTCCAGACATGCCCTCTGCCTCCATGGAAGTAGGAGAGGGAGAAGACTGAGTTCATCTGGTAATACCTCCGGTTGTAAGTGTTTGTTGTTTTTTGTTTTGTTTTGGTTTGTTTTTTTGTTTTTAATTAAATACCGGCTGTTTTGACAGTTTGTGGTAAATGCTGCATCTGGGATGGAGTGGGAGGGGTCACAGAAGACTTCCTTGAGAAAGGGACAAGCGAGTTGAGATGTAAAGTCCAGTGGAAGTCAAACAGGTAGAAAGTGTTCTAGGCAAAGGCTGCTGCTGAGTAGAAAGGGAACATGCTCAAAAGATAATGTCAAGGAAGATAAACTGGTTTGCCTGGCTGGCTCAGTCAGTAGAGCATGTTGACTCTTGATCTCTGGATTTTGATTTCAAGCCTCACAATAGGTGTGGACCTACTTAAAAGAAAAAAGAAAAAAAGAACTGGAACTTGGCAGGTCAGGTAGAGGCAGGGGTTGGGGGTAGGGGATAAGCAATGCAAGGTCAGAATCCAGGAACCCTTAGGGTCTCAGGAGGAATCCCCTTTTTCTGGATCAAGTACCTTTGGAGCATGGGGTGATCAATCCTGGGCTTTCAGAGTCTTGGTTCTTTCAGACTCATAGCTGTAAGGTTTTACAGGTGAGATAAACACGACACCAGGTGAGGTAGGCGCAAGGCAAGATTTATTAAAGGCGCCCCTGGGCGAGGTTCCCAGAATCCAGAGAGGAGAGTCAGGTAAGTAGCGCCAGGAGGGGGTGGAGTGGGTCTTTTATCTGGGTTAAGACAGGGCATAGGTTCACAGCCATATGAGGTAAAGTATTCGGGGATTGGAAGGTTGGGGGTGTCCTGATGTTCCTGTTTCTTGCATAAGTATCGGCTTACTTATGGTGATGTGTCCCTAGCATAGTACTTCGGGTGGGAGAATCAGGGTTAAGGAGGAGGGCGGCCTGGAAGATGACAGCCCGGCGGCCATTTTTGTTGTTCCTCTTGCATTCCCGGAGCCGTCAACCCAACAATAGCCATGGGAGCCGAGTTTTTTCCCCCCTTCCTTTTTTTTTTTTTTTTTTTAATTTATTTATTTATCTTAGAGAGAGAGAAAACATGCATACTGCACGAAAGTGGGGAGTGCAGAGGAAGAGAGAATCTTATTCAGGCCTCACGCTTAGCCTGGAGCTTGATCTCATGACCCTGAGAGCCTGACCTAAGCCAAAATCAAGAGTCAGACTCTCAACTGACTGATGCACCCAGGAGTCACAGGCAGCTTCTATCTGTACCTGACTACAAAAGAATTTCTGCACTGGCACCTCACTGACCTTCCCCACAGTTTCATTGGATGATAAATAAGACCTATCACCAGAAACTACTACGATTTTTAACACCTAAAAATTATTACTATGAATTGTATTAATTAAATTCCCACTTTAAATTAAATTACAATGTCAGTAGAGAAACTTGGCCTACCATGGCTAATATAATGTACCTAAAAAGGGTCCTAAAAAAAACATGGGTGAATTTCAGAAAATGTTGAGAGAAATCTCTTTCTCAACAATCCCTGACTCTTGTGTTCTACTTTTTCCCTCTTGCCCGTAATTATAAAATGGAATAGAACTGCAGCAAAATGCAAAGTCTTTTTCCCAGGAAGAAATAAAACCCCAATGCCCTTTCTACCTCTGTATTCATAAAGTGGGGAGAAGAGCAAGATGGCGATGTTGCTCAGAACAGTACTGCACCCCTATGTCAGTGTGCTCAGCAAAATCCCCAGTGTTATATGTATTGTCATAAAAACCACAGTTTAAGGAAGCCACACTTGCAACAAGCAAATGGACTCGGTGGGAGGAGTGGCAAAAATCCACACGGTTGATACATTCCCTATCCTTTGTTAAAAAAATGTCTTGGTCTCCTAGCAACATTGTAGGGAAATCCATCAGGGGTATGAAATTAGATAGCCATGTAGGTGGGATACCTGTAGAGTGTTCAGTTTTATGAAAAGCTTTCACTAAAAATTATATACATTATGCAAAACTCTACAGTAATGTAAGTGAAATCAGAAACTGTTCAACTCCTCCACAAGCAAATTCAGGGTTCTAACAGTACCCAGTAGCTAAGGGTCTACAAAGTAACGGGGGGAAGAAAATGAAAGACATTATGTGGGATGCCAAATTGGTTAGCCATTCATGATAAGGGAGAATTTCCTCCTAAAAAAAAAAAAAAAAAAAAAAAAAAATTTCACAACATCCTGATACAGGCTCTTCTTTTGTAAAAACCTTCTCCCAACTTGGGAGGTGGAGGGAATGATACATTTTCTCCTGTAAATAAACAAACAAGTGAATAAGTAAGTTAGAACTACACAGTTCAAGAGTATAGATCACCAAGGCCTGCACTTTGTAATAGCAGACAAGTCAAATCCCAGCTTGTGCAGTCCTGCTTCCACTTACCTTCTTACTCATGGAGTGTTTGAGGACCAGCTACATATTATTTTCATGTGTTTTTTAATATCCTTGAATGTATTTATATGCTTTATACCAGTTCTTTTAAGACATTTGTCTGCCCTGATATCACTTCTGCCATTTGTGTTCTATCTTACTGGTATATTAATTCTTCTGGTTATAGGTTATTCTTTACTGCTCCTATGCATTACTGGTAGTTATTACTTGGGTTCCAGACATTGTGAATATTACATTGTTGAGTACTGGATTGTGTCAGGCACTCCCCCTGTCCCCTGCCCACCTTTAAAGAGTATTGGATTTTGTTCTGGCAAGTGATATATTGCCTGAGAAAACAGATCATTTTCAGATTTACTTAAAAGCTTTGTTCCAATGAACCCAGGACAGTCTTTCATTCTGGGCATAATTCTGCTCCATTATTAAAGTGTGACTTTTTTGAGGACTGTATATAATGACTTGTTATTAAGAGTTCTCTCTACTTTTGTTGGTGGGAACACAAACTACTCGCAGTGTAGACTCAAGATTATTCTACTTACTGGGGCACCTGAATGGCTCAGTTGGTTCAGCATCTGACTCTTAATCTCAGCTCAGGTTTTGATCTCAGGGTGGTGAATTCAAGCCTTGCACTGGGCTCCACTCTGGGCATGAAACTTACTTTAAAAAAAAAAAAAAAAAAAGATTGTTTTACTTACCACTTTTACGGCTTTCTGGTGTGTTTTTTCCTCAGGACTTGGAGAATTTTACCCCATGCATATTCAGATCTATGTAAAGCCTAAATGGGAGCTTTCTGTAGATTTTGGGAACTCTTCTCTGTAAGCAGCTTCGTACTCTGATATTCTGCATCACAAACTCCATCCACTTTTGTTTCCCGAAACCCTTATTTCTGTTTCTTCAATTCAGTGAGATCTCTAGTCTCAATTTCAGATCTCCCCGCTTGTTTCTGGATTGTATGCAGGCTCCAGGAAGTAAGCTTGTGTGGTCACAGAAATTACCTAGTTAGCTTCACCTCCCTCTTGAATCATGATCTGGACTGCCTGTCCTCCAAAGATTATGTGTTATCAATTTTGCTGGTTACTCTAGTTGTTTACATCAAGAAGGCAATTCTCACAGCAATTAATCCTTCTTAAGTAAGAGAAAAAAGAAGAAACATAAAATTATACTGCCTTTTGTATTTATATACCTGATGACTTTTACTGGTTCTCTTTGTATTTTCGTATAGATTAGAAGTATTATCTGGTATCACTACCTTTCTGCCTGAATCCTTTCCTTTAGTATTTCTTTTTTTGTTTTTTCAGCGTAACAGTGCTCATTATTTTTGCACCATCCTTTAGTATTTCTTTTTTTTTTATTTTAGATTTATTTATTTTTTTCAGCGTAACAGTATTCATTGTCCTTTAGTATTTCTTAAGGCAGGTTCTGCTAGCAAAAATTCTCTCCATTTTGTTTATCTGAGACTGTCTATTTTGCCTCCTTTTTTGAAAGATAGTTTTGCTGAATAAAAGATTCTTGGTTGACAGTTTACCTTCAGCACTTTGAATATGTCATACTACTGCTGTCTGGTCTTCATTGTTTCTGATGAGAAGGCAGCTATTAAACTTAGTGGGGTTTCCTTGCATGTGATGAATCATTTTTCTTTTACTGTTTTCAAGATTTCCTCTTTATTTTTGGCCTTCAATATTTTTACTAGGATGTATCTGACTGTAGATTTCTTTGAGTTTATTCTATTTGGCCCTTGTCAAGCTTCTGGGGTCTATAGGTTAATATTTACCATCAAATTTGGTAAGTCATTGCTATAATTTTTAGAATATTTTTTCCCTTTCTCTCCTCTCCTTCTGAACTCCAATTACGCATACGTTGGTGCACTTGACAGTGTCCCATGTCTCTGAATTTGTGTTAGATTTTTTCATCCTCTTTTTTCCCCGTTTTTCAGATTGTGTGATCTCTGTCGATCTGTCTTCAAAGTCACTGAATTTTTTTTAAAGATTTTATTTATTTATTTGACAGAGAGAAAGAGAGAGATCACAAATAGGCAGAAAGGCAGGCAGAGAGAGGGGGAAGCAGGCTCCCTGCTGAGCAGAGAGCCCGATGTGGGGCTCGATCCCAGGACTCTGAGATCATGACCTGAGCTGAAGGCAGAGGCTTAACCCACTGAGCCACTCAGGTGCCCCTCAAAGTCACTGAATTTTAATGATCTCAGTTCAAATTTATTGTCAATGCCCTCTAGTAGTTATACTTTTCATCTCCAGAAATTTCATTCGGTTCTTTTTAATGACTTTTACCTCTTTATTAGTATTTTATGTTTGAAACACCATCATTAAATCTTCCTTTAATACTTTAATTATGGTTTCTTTTAGTTCTTTCAGTGTAATTACCATAGCTGCTTTAAAGTCTTTATCTGCTAAGATGAGCATCTAGGCCCCTTAAAATTCATTTTCTATTGCTTAATTATTTTATTTTTCTTATATATAGGCCATACTTTCCTAAGGTTGTTTTGCATGTCTCATAAAATTTTTGTTGAAAAGTATACATTTTAGAAAATATATTGTAGCAAGGTCTAGGCACTGATTCCTCCCAAATTGAGCATTATTACTGTTGGCTTGATGGTTTGTTTATTTGTTTAGTGCCTTGGTTCAGCTGATTCTGAGCAATCTATTTTGCCCACAATACACACTATTCTATGTCCTTGCCCAGATTTTTTCCCCATTATTTCAATCTTTTACTATGGCTACTTAGGGATCACCCTTGGGTCAGCTAAAGCCTCTTACTGATCAAAGGTTGTACTTGAGCCCTCTTAATCAGTTGTATTTTTATCTTTTACTATTGAATATGTATGCATGGCTTGGAGGCTGCTATCATAGCTCAGAGATTTTACAGGTAATGCCCTATGTTTAGCCAGGGACCTGAGGGTTGGAAGCTCTCTCTCTGATCCTTTCTGAGAGGGTGCACCTGTGGGCATGCACATAGACTTCCACACCGCCAGGGATGGAAGTAATTTTATTTTTAAATTTGACTCTCTAGGAGTGGCTCTTACTAGAGTAGCTAATTATTTAGTTAGTGTTTAGTGTTCCAGGGAGGTATCTGTCCTGTGTTAATGGATCTGTGTATAGCAATTTTGTAAAAAAATAGTCCCATCTCTTTGAAATATCTTAAATCATACTGTAAAAGTTTTCAGGAAATTTTTCTTAACAAAGTTATAAAGATAGAAAAATGTCATGCCATCTAATATTCCCTCATAGATTAAAGTATGTTATTAATATTTTCTAAAAGGAAACACTCTTTCATCTTAATTAGTATATTTAAGTAGTTCTCATTTTTTTGTGCAATGAAGACTATTTATTCTCACACTGATTTTTCTCCTATTGTTTTTGAATGTATTTTATGCAAATAAAAATGGCTGACTCACAGCATCTTCTTATATGATATTTAAAAATTTTTCTTGACTACTTAAAGCATGGAAATGAGTTTTCCCGGTTTAATTATAGAAGGTTACATAGTCCTTTTAAAATATTTTAACAGGGGTGCCTGGGTGGCTCAGTGGGTTAAGCCACTGCCTTCAGCTCAGGTCATGATCTCAGGGTCCTGGGATCGAGCCCCACATTGGGCTTTCTGCTCAGCAGCGAGCCTGCTTTCCTCTCTCTCTGTGTGACTCTCTGCCTACTTGTGATCTCTGTCTGTCAAATAAATAAATTAAAAAAAATTTTTTTTAATTTTTAAAATATTTTAACAATGCAGAAAAGAAAAAAAAATCACTTGAAATATCACATTGAAGGAAAACCACAATTAACATTTTAAGAACATGTTTCCAGGTATTTCAGAGATCTGTAAATAACTTTTGATGTTCTTTTGTAACTTCTTTTTCACTCACCAGTACCTGTGCTAACATTTCCTTATCAATAAATATAGACACACAGCATCTATTGGGGAAAGTGTTTGGTTGATTTTTTACCACGAATGTAGAGTTGTAATAATACACTTCCACTCAAAGCACTCTGTCATCATTGGTGAATGCAACATCTGTTTTGGTTCTTTTTATTTTTACCTTCATTCTAAATCCCTTTTCTCTTCTACTCCCCTTACATACATACTGTTTATAATAAATTTGACATATATCCTCATATGTATGTGTCTCTATAAAACATATAATGTTGGTTTACAGGAAAATTTGTATACTATTTATAGGTATATATATATATGTTATACTCATATAATATTATTACAGATTACATTATAAATTATTATATATTATATATTTAAGTCAGTGTATGTTAAACATATAATATAATAAATATATATTATTAACATATATTTAAAAATATACTATAAATTATATATAGTATATACACAGACAAATAATTATACAAATGTACCTAGAAAGCAACATTATATTTTTTATAAAAATACATAAGTAGGGGCGCCTGGGTGGCTCAGTGGGTTAAGCCTCTGCCTTCAGCTCGGGTCATGATCTCAGGGTCTCTGGGATCGAGCCCCGTATCGGGCTCTCTGCTTGGCGGGGAGCCTGCTTCCTCCCCTCTCTGGCTGCTGCTCTGCCTACTTGTAATCTCTCTCTCTCTCTCTCTCTCTCTATCTGTAAAAAAGAAAAAAAAAATTAAAAAAAAAATAAAATAAAAAAATACATAAGTAACAAAGGATTTATGTCAAATATATCATAGATAGTGTATACGTATATATTTTATATATAAAATATATACAATAGGTGAACATGTGTTTCTATATTGCATCAACAAATAACAATATACACAGGCACAAAGTACACTAACACAGTTGAATGTAACAAGCCACACAGGAACACATTATTGTTCATCATCCCCATTCACACATTTTTCCTTTTGACCCATTTTGGTAACAAGTGCCATTCAAAAGTGCTTTTGTGTGATTCTGCCTCACCATTGTAGAAAAAAAGTAAACATGAGTCAGAGGACTGTTTCTTTGTTGTTTCTAATTTTGTTCAAAATCTGAAATGGTCTCTTTGTCTGCAATTTGTGAAGATGTCTCTCTGTCCTTGACTGTTTAACTTGGTTTCTCCACTTTTTCACACCTCTTTAAATCAGGCAACACTCTTCTGATTTCAACATAAGGATCTATATTTTACAATGGTATTTTAAAAAATGTATTAATTAGAAATTTAACTTGTCTTTTTTAAGTGTTGCCAGTATTTTTATTAGAAGTTTTGTTGTCTATGTTAGAGTTCTTTTTATAAAATTGCAAAGCTTTAGAGGGGACTATCTTAATCTTATTTCTCCCCTGAACTCTATTACTGTTAGGGCATGAATTAGCAGAGGTATTATTTATTTCAAAGCTCATATATTATATTCCCCCACAGATGGGCCGCAATATTACTTTCAATCTATGTTCACTTATGTGCCCCCTTGAAAACCTGTGGTATTTATAGGACTGAATTTGCAGAGTAACAGGTTAAATTAATATCCAAGTTTACCGTACACTGACAGATTTATCTTCAGAATCACTATACCGTTCATATTTCCACCAATGTTTTCATTTATCTTGGTTTTTAATAGCTAAATAATATTCATGGAAGGACTTAGTATAATTCAGTTACAATTCCTCTACTTTTGGATCTTTGTGTTATTTCTAATTTTTGATATATTAAACCTCATAGGTATTCATCTTTCTCTGTAAATCTTTGTCCAGTGTTGACTGTTTTTTAAAGATAATTTCTTGAAAGTGTGGAAATAGTGGAAGATAAAATAACAATTATATAATGCTTTTGATGCATATTGCCAAATTGCTTCCCAGAAAGCTTGTACCAGTTAGAGTTCCCATTAGAAGTCTCTCACATGTTCATTCACAAAATATTTATTAAGGGCCTCATATTTTCCAGGTACTGTTGGAGCCTCTGGGGATTAGACAAAGAATGATTTCTATTCTTCATGGGGGTGGGAGAAGAAGCTAAGGACGGATATAATTTCAGTTGGGAACTAACTTCAGGTGTTCCCCCAGGAAGCTCTGTACAAAAATTACAGGCATGAGGTTAGGCCATCCGTCATCCATGCCTGCTGAGGTGGAGAACGGGGTGTGGTTTGCTGGGCAAAGAAGTCCTCCATTGGTCAAAAACAATTCTTCATTAAAGGAAGCAGTTGTGTTTTATTAGCTGCCACCACTCACAGAGGTTAGGATTGAAGGCAGCTGACAGTGAAGGGGATCTGGGTGAAGTACTGCTTTTCTATGAGTAAGAACTTGGTCCAAGCTAAAACCTCAAATTTTCCTTAAGTTAAGAACTCTTGACACGCTCTCTTTCAACATGAAGGATGCTGAACAGACTCAATTTTCATTTCTTTATTATATTTAACTTCCAACAAATAAGAACACTGTAGGGTCTCCTGAAGCTACCCTCGCAACCATTTGTCAGTGCTCTGACCTACAGTGAAAATCTGAAACAACCAAGGGAAAATTTAGAAGTCCATCTACTCCATCTTTGTCTTTCAGAGTAGATAATCTTCACTCCATCATAGGTAGAGAGGAATTTGGGGCTGTCATACTTCTTCAGGCCAAAATCTAATTTTATTTCCACTGGGTATGTTCAGTAAGTACAGATGGGCAATAATATCTCTCCAATTCTAGGTAAGGAGATATAAATGAGATTCTGTTGGGAGCATTAGGAGACAGAAGACAGTATCATAGCTAGAGAGACCAACCAATTGGGTATCCTGGAACTGAAGGCTTTCCTTGGACAGGACCCAGAGATTTCATTGTTAAGACTGGAATCATCCCAGGAAAATCAGAATACTTGGTCACCTTAAGTCTCAAAAACTCACATTTTATTAATATTTGTTGTAACAAATTATAATTTTCCACTTTTCCCCAATGGTTTGTGATATATTTATTATAACTTTATTATTTATAGTCAAAAGAAATTTACCCAAAAGTTCATAGTTCTCACAACAATGTACCCTTAACCTACAAACTTATCTGTAACCCAGATTTTTTTTAGTTATTAGATCTACAAATATTGCCAAATGTAAAAGAAATCAAAGGTAAGGCAGGCTCGAACAGTATAAATGACTTAAAATTTGACAATTTCACTCTAAATAAGTGAGAGATGGTCAGACAGCTAGCTACTTTAGTTCTAGCCTTTTTTCAATACTACATTCTCCGACTAGCAGATTTTGTAAAGGTGTCTCCATCTATCCCTGAGTCAAATGTCAATGTACAGAACTTTTACTTGTTGGCTCCTATTGCCATACTGATTGCTAAAATATGAACAGGGAATTTGTGGATGCAGAAAAAGCTAGAAAGAGAAAATCAAGGAGAATAGAAACTAGAGAGAAGAGAAGGGCCCGTGGAGGTGGACCAACAGACACATTTTTAGGAAAAGAAGTGTCAAGCATGAATTCTCAGTTCACTTTAGTTTCTCTGTTTCCACCTCCAGTAAAGTCTTTCATGTGCACATATGTTGCCTGGGTTGTATCTTACGGAATCTAAAAAATAGGGCTCAGTTTCACTTTAAGATTGACACTGTTCAACAGAAGGACAACTGGAATAGTAGGAAAAACTGTTCCTGCAACTGGAGTACTTCAGTGGGCAAAGAAGCTCAGGGCCGGAGATAACCATGAAAACAACTCAAAGAAATGTTTGGAATATATTTTCCAGAACCTATGGAATGGGGTTTCCAAACACCTTTATCTGAGCATTAAGGGGTAGGGACATGAAGTTAGTTGGCATCCGGGTAACAAGTGTACATTTTTTGACTCCCTAACACTCAGGTATAATTTATCCTGAGTGCATTTTTCCATTCTGTCCGAGATTGACTATTTCTGCAGAAAGAAGTTTTTGCTGCAATCAGCACATCAGAAAAGCCAGGCTCTGCGTGCATGGGCATGCATGGGTTTCCTCACTCTGTTGCCCCCTGCTCATCTTCTGTTTCAAATATGGTACAGTCTCATTCTGTATCAACCCCATATTCCCACTACCCAATACCTCCATCTATATTTTTTAGAAACCGGGAAGATGAAATAAACTTAACATGGAAAAAAAATCTGCTACAAAGTCTGCTGTGAATAGAACCACTCTTTGTTGACGGGCTTAGCGACCTTACACAAACTGAGTGATGGCTCTGAGAAAATATGCAGCATGGAAAATGACCAGCAATGTTGTCAATCTGTTCTTCCCTGATAGATCAAGGACAGAATGTCAGCAATTCATTTTGGGGAGTCACAAAAATTATAGACGAGGAAGATTACTTGATACAGGAACCTTATCAGGAGATGCAGGTTGTTACCAGCAGCGGAGGGAAATAACTGGTATACTTGCAAATGACGGACTTTATCATATGCTTCACTGCATCACCATAAACACTCTCTGGGAGCCTTTCACCAAGGCCTATCTGTGCTTATGCATCCTTCTGGAAGCATTTATAAAGTAGAAAAGTTGAAATCAACTTCGACACTAATATCAATCTTGAACATCTTCCAAAACCGAAGCTGATTTATTTTCCTGGGAGAGAACCATGAGAAGGAAACTGATAGTTGCCATTAGGTCACCTACTCAAGTCTCTGGGGACAGCTCATTGCAATATGCTTGTTTTTCATTGTATATTATTAGAACATCATGAACAACAATGCTTCTACAACCTTCTAAAGAAAATTCATGCAAATGTATGTAAAGGAAAGTTTCTCAAATAGTATAACTTTCTTTTTCACCAATTTCCATAAAAATAATTTTCTTTTATTTTTTGTTAAACTCTATCATGCCCATTCCAAGTCTTACAGACATTTCAAAAGGCTTTTCCTTCTTCCAGACATTAAATTCACTCTAAAGAGAAAACAAGCACAACCTGTACAGTACATTGATTATTCTGGTATCAAGATGCTTATCTCTAGCTCTATAGGATGTGTAATGCTTAAAGTAGAGATATTACCCCTCCTCTCCATTGACACTGACTTCCTTGGATATAAAATGAAAATATGATTTTTCTTACTTTTTATTTAGTGAAAACATTCTAGAATCCAGACTTTCAAACTTCTTAATATTTTTAGTAATTGCAATCTAAGTCACTCTTCATCTCTCTCTGGACATCATCCTTACTCCTAGATACTAGAAGAACCAGGAGGAATAAAGAATAAAGAATTATTTTTATTAAGTAGTGCTGACTTCCAAAGGTTTGACAAATGGATGGTTGGAGATAAAGGTATTAGGGCATAAAGGGAGAGATCCGTGTATTCATTCATGAAATTGTATCAAGGGACTACAATGTGTCCCGTTCTGCAGCAGATGCTGAAGGTGGAAAAATAAACAAGACCCAGGAAACCATGAAAAGGACATGAGCTACAGTGCTGTCAATAGTTGACACTGTAGTATAGTCAGCGTGCAAAGGAGGGAGGTCTCAATCCTGGCTGAGGGTTTGGTGTGGAGGCCGAGAAAATTAAGGCCATCCCACCTCAGGTTTAGCTTTAGCATAAGTACAGCCATCTTGGCAAAGCAAAAGCTGGCACCTTGCACCCCCTCTCCACTCACTCCCCTCCCCTAGGTAGTATGTGTGACATTCCTCAGCCACCCCTCCCTGGCTGCCCTGGGGGAAAAGCAAATAGTTAACTTGCAAAGATCACAATCCTGCAAGGCAGGAGTCTCCCTTGGTTTACCAATGTCCTAGAGATTTACAACAAAGAAACTATCTTAACAATAGCACAATTTCCAGAGGCAAATAACTCAGTTCCTCAAGCCCTAAATAAAGTTAAATTTCTCCTAACCTGAATCTCACTAACAAGGACACTTGATAGGAGAAATGTGAAACTTTATCTCTAAACATCCAAGATAGTGTCAGCGATCATTCCCAAGAATATGACCCACTGATATATATCTAAAGGGTCTCAAGAGAAGATTTTTATTATTGGTAATGAATAACCTTTCTCCCACCAATAGTTAGCCCCTCAAAGTCCTGGAGACTTTGCTTCCAAAATTCCTTAGAGATTTACACCATCCCTAATCCCCTTTGTCCTTACCCACCTCCGAGTCCACCCCTACTCTGCCTTTAAAAACTCTAACTGTAATCTGGTTCAGGGCCCAAGTCCCTACTCCGCTGTGTCGGGTATACTTGGGCCCAAGCTTAAGTTTGTCAAATAAACCCTCGTGTGATTGCATCGGTGCTTGGCTCCTTGGTGGTCTCTCAGACGTGAAAACTCGGGCATAACATTTGGGATCCAAAAACTTTCCCTAGAAGTTTTCTAGGGTGAGATTGGAAGACAGTACATTTTTGCCAGAGAGACAGGGAGAGAGAAGTAGAAGAGGAAAACAGAAGTCGTTCCCCTTCAGGGACCATCACATGCAAGTGGGTCACTGACTACTCAGGGAATGATCACATAAGCATCACACACATGTTCTTCTTCAGCAGTGTTTGTCTTCAGAATTTAGGTCGCGAGCCTTAGTTCAATAGGAGTGTTATTTTTTTTAAGGACCGTGAAAATGTAGATACTTAATGACTGCTTAATAATGAAAAAAGAGGAGCGAGAGACTGTATTGTGATTGTCTTACAAAGCTTTGCCCTTCTTCCTCATTGCACATTAGATAATGGGAAAAACCCTGAGGCATTTTCTATCAAAGACAAAATCAGAAGTCACCTTTGCCCATTGTCCAGGCGAAGTTCATCCACCTCCAATGGGTTGCACTGGTCTGTATTCCTTCAATGTCCCAGGAATGAAGAACATGATGATGCTCTTTTCCTGATGCAAATTGTGCCTCTCCATTTCACTCCAACTTCCTCTGCACTTTAGTGGAAAAAAAGAGAAGACACCATGAAACAGGAGCTATTTGCTGCTAGGAGAATAATCTCCCACTCCCCGAAATGATCAGTCAAAAGAAGAAAATAGCTTTTTCCTGTTCCTGTTCTCCACATTCCCCCTACTTCCCTAGGACACTTCCTGTTTGATGGGTTCTTCGGACTTCTGTGATACTGTGGTAAAGAGAGAGAATCACAAAAGTAGTGAGTAGGAGAAGCAGAAGGAATTAGCCAAAGTTGGTAAATTATTTTACATGATCAAATGGTGAGGGAAGTCTGGGAAAAAGAGGGGGGAAAAGCCACATATAATAAGGGTGGATAAGAAAGTGTTTGAGAAGTTAGGGTCTGCAGGGAGGTGTTGGGAATACTGCAACATATAGTGGAAGCAGCTAGATGATGAAAGAGAATTTAACAGGTGTTCTATAATCTATGTATTTAGACTTGCTAAGTGGTTTCCATGAAATGCTAGTAAAAAGTTGGAAAATTTTAAGTCATTTTGATTTCCAAGGCTGTATTTCTTTAATCACAGCTGTGCTCTGAGATTGGATCCTATGGCTCTAGACTAATAATAATTATGCCTCCTTGACCTGTAAGCTTACTAATCAACAATAGTATTAATTCTACTGCAATACAGTAGTCACAAGCCACATGTGGCTATCAAGTGCTTGTAGCATGGCTAGTCAGGGATGAGATGCACTGTAACTGTAAAATACAACAGGATTTTGAAGACCTAGTGAAAAAAATATTAAGGGCAAGAAAGAAAGAAAAATACCATGAATAATTTATGTATGAATTACAAGCTGAAATGAGAATATATTGGCTATATTAAGTAAAATGTATTATTAATAATTTATCAGCAATTTACCTGTTTCTTTTTCCTTTTTCCTATTTTTTCCAGAGAGAATCTTAAGAAGGCTCCATGCCCAGTGCAAGCCCAACACAGGGCTTGCTTGATCTCCTGACCCTGAGGTAATGACCTGCGCCGAAATCAACAGTCAGACGCTTAACCAACTGAGCCACCCACACACCCCTCTTTTTCCTTTTTTTAACATGACTACTAGAAAGTTTTAAATTACATCTGGGCTCACAATGGCAAATTACATAGGTGGATTACATTATCACATTTTTATTGGATAGCAGTGTACTAATTTATCACAGAAACTAACCACAAATAGTAACTAAGCATTCTATAAAGGACACTGAGAGATTTTCTGTGGCTAGGAAACAGTAGAGCTTAGTAGTGAGGTTCATGAGCTCTGGGGTCCATGTTTCTGGGCTTACTCCTGGCACTCTTATCTGTGATGTGTGATTTTGGGTGAAACACTCAACATTTTTAACCTCTGTTTCCTAATCTAAAAAATGGAATTTATAATAGTACCTTCCTCACAGAGTGGTTATACAGGCAAAATATTTACAAAAGTGTTTTTACATGATTAGCATATTAGCTTGTATTCTAAATTACTCCCAGGGAGAGAAGGGTACTAAAATGTGCTGAGTGTTCTTTTCAGTTTTCTTTTATTTATTTTCTTTCTGAAAGTTCCATGGAGGCAAGGGCTGTTTCTGTTCTATTTTCTCATTTATATACAACAACTAATTCTTAATGATATTTACTAAATATTGAACAAATGAGTCTGGGATGGAAAATCAATTAGTGGGTAGTATTATTACCCCCATTTTAGAGAAGAGGAAATAGAAGTTCGCTGAAATTCAGAAGTTAAAATGTTAGATGAAGTTACAAAATTCATAGATGATAAAGTCGAGATTTAAATCCAAATTTGCAAGAACATTCAGTCTGTGAACTTGAGAAGCATTCCTTCTGGTTAAAGAAATAAAATGTGTTTCAAATAAAAAAGATTATAATACTATTAGCTTGAAGATGATACTATTTAAATAACTCAATCAATGATTACTAAAAATTCAGTGTAGGAAGACTTCATGTCCAGCAAGTGTGTGCAGGAAAGCATTGGAAAGGACGAGATGGAAACTGAACCTCTAGAGATTCATTAAGTTTGATTGGGTGAGCACTTTGTCTGGGAAAAGGGGTCAGTTGTGGCAAATGAACAGACTGAGCAGAGGTATGGAGGCTGAAATCCAAAGGCAGGTTTTGTTTTTTGTTGTTGTTGTTTGTTTTAGATTTTTTTTTAATTTATTTATTTGAGAGAAAGAACAAGCAGTGGGGAGGAGCAGACAGAGAAAGAGAGAGAAGCAGACTCCCTGCAAGCAGGAAGCCTGACTCAGACTCAGTCTCAGGACCTAGTAATCATGACCTGGGTTGAAGGCAGACACTTAACTGACTGAGCCACCCAGGCACCCCTAAAGGCATGTTTTGAAACTCTACAATGGATCTTTTTGTCTGGAGATGATAGTTCATGTAAATTTATTAATAGAATTTAGGCAGAAATAAAGGTGAGGTTAGATCTTAGGCTTTGAATGAAGATTCAGGTAAGAAGTTAGAAATTTGGCAAACAAATAGTAGGATATTACTTTGTCTTTCTTTTTAGCATAGTCAAGATGAGATAGCAGCAGTGAGCAAGAAGAAGCAGGAGAGGGATAGTCGAGATGGGGAAATAATTAAGGAGACTTGCAAAATCCAGCCATGTGGTAGTAAAGATAAGAATAAGAAATTTGGAAATAGGAATGGAAAGGAAAGGAACAATTTAAGAGATGTTAAAGACAGATATTCTAGCTTCAAAGACCCAATCTGGCGGGTTAGTCACTAAAAGTAGAATATATGACCTTTTATTTTCTTATTAAAAAAAATTCATTCTTGATTTCTCTTATCTTGCACATAGCCCACATTTACTTTGTTACAAGGTCTAGCCACACTACTCAAAATACCTAATAAATTGAATCCCTCCTTTTATTCCTATGCTGCAGCCCAAACTGTTGTGTTACTTTGTATTATTTTTTCTTACTGGAGTTATTTTAAGAGATTCTGTGTTAGATAAGAGCATTTGTTCACAATCTTTCTTTCTCTCTCCTTTTCTATCTTGGCTTCTTGTGGGCTGGATGCCTCTTGTTCTCTAGCCTCCAAATTTCTACCCTTAGATCTCACATTCATTTGTGTCCTAAAGGATGACTAGCTCCTAGTAACATTGCTCACAATTTTTAGAGGAATTTTAGTGAAAAGAATTCACCTTTTGCATCACGGCTCTGATATCAAATACCCTGTGAAGCCTGTTTGAATTTGCCAAAGCCACGTTCTTTTTTCCTATTTTACAATTAATCTTTTAAGAATTTATTATTGTAAATTGTCTATATTTGAATGTTTCCCTCGTTGATCTGCAACCTCTTTGAGACTTATGACTATTCTTTACTAATGTTTTGATACCCAGTCTTTAAAACAGTATTTGGTACTTTTAGGTCAGTAAATGTCAAAATAATGAATGGTTAAAACTGAGATACCTCTTCCTGTATTGTCTTGCTATTTATGTGGAAGTTTTGAATTTCCACAGAAATTTTAGCAGCATCTTCTCAATTTCTACCAAAAAAAAATTTTGTTGGACTCTGAGGGAGATTAGGTTGAATTCTGTACATCAAACTCAGGAAAAGTGACATATTATCCACATTGGGTCTTTCAATCTATAAACATATTCTATCTCTCCATTTTCTTCAGTAATGTCACATAATTTTCAATGTAGAGGCTTGGCATATGTTATGTGAAATTTACTCCTAAATGTTTTGGTTTTACTGTTTTTTAAAATAATTTTTAAATTTCATGTTTTGTTTGTGAAAATATACTAAAATGCAATGATTTTTTTTTTTTTTTTTTTTGCATTCCCTTGTATCTTGAAGTCTTGCTAAATTTATTTACTAGTTCTGGTGCTGTCTTCTATGTACACAGTCATGACAAATTCAGTTCTTTCTTTACATCTTTTTGTTAATTCTTTTTCTTGCCTCAGTACAATGACTAATACTTCCAGTACATTGTTGGATAGAAGGGGTGAGAGTGGCTATCCTTGCCTTGTCCAAGTCTAGAACAAGTAGCAGAACACGGTTAGGATGTAATTACCACTGAAATTTCAAATAGAAGCTTAATATAAACTGTAATAAATAAGCTATGGAAAAGGACAGAGGCCTTTCAATAAAGGAAGAAAGCTTTTTTTGAAAGAATAATTACTTAAAAATTCAGAAATCTAAAATAAGTTATTGAGAAGGTCATTAATTAGTACTTGAAAAAATATTTCTCTTAATCCTTTTAAATTCTAGAGGATTTCTGCTAAATGGCTTTTTTGCCATCTTGAATAATTTGTAGTAGCTTTTGCCAAATTTTCTTCCCCACTCACAAGTTTAACTATAAATGGGAACAAGGCTTATTTGAATGTTCTAGACAAAATGAATGAGAGATATTACAAAAGGTGCCAATCATTTTCATCCACTAGTGATCCAGCCCAGACTGCACGTCTGAGCAGAACATGTTTCCTTAGGGTAGCTGTGAGTGATGAAGTTCTAGAACCTAGGTGAAGTTTGGTGGGCTGAGGTCCAGAGCCGATGACCAAGAAAGAATTCTTGAGACATCTTTGGTGCAAAATGGTGGTTTATTAAAGCACGGGGACAGGACCTGTGGGCAGGAAGAGCTGCTGCCCCGGGTTGTGAGGGATGGCAGGTTATATACCCTGCAGTTGGGGGAAGATGAGGGAAAGGGAGGTTTCAATGGAGTTTTCATATGCTAAAGAGAGCCTACAAGGTGCCAGGAGTATCCCGGAGGTCTTTGGGGATACCTGGAGGTCTTCTGGCTTGATCACTGTTGTCTTTTGGCAAGCCATTAACATCAAGATAGTTGGGAGATTCCTGGTGGAATGTCACATTTCTGCTATCAAGCATCTTTGTTAGAGAGATTTAGGTTCAGAAGAGTTAACTATATTTACATTTGCTTCTACCTCAGCCTCCTTCAGTTTTGTGTATGGAGGGGAGGGCTTGAGGAACTGATTTATTTGCCTCTGGAAATTATCAATAGCACAAGGTAACTTCTTTGTTTGTAGATCTCTAGGACATTTGTAAACCAAGGGGAACTATTTGTTTCTCCTTTATGGTGGTCAGGGGTGCCTGAGGAATGTTACACACACTACCAAGGGGAGGGGGTGGAAAGAGGGTGCAAGGTGCCAGCTTTTGCTTTGTCCTTAGCCAGCCTCCTGCTCCCTCATCATGAGGATGGGGTGATGTTAACGATTCTTCTTGACCACAAATATGACTGTGTAGAACCTCCTTCTGTTTATTGGATTGTGCTTATGCTACCATCAAGGCAGGTTGATTTGGGTCTCTCAGCATCATTTAAGCAATGGAAGCCCATATCCTATAGCTTCTGCCTCTCTGCAACAGAGCTCCCCTACGGAGCCTTTGAAACAGAAATCACCCTGCTCTTGACTGATCAGTATACACTGAGGCTTTTATTTTAGAAGGCTGGGGTGAGGCAATTTTCTCTTATTTACCAGAATACCTAGTCAAAAGGGATGAAAAATTAATTGTAATTTGTTTAGTTGCTTTCACTTACTTGTGAAAAATAGTATTAAGGGAACAGGGTCCCTGTTCAGATACAGTATAAGTATGCAGTAAGTATAAGACAGCTGCAGAGGATGAGGTTAAGTCATTCTGCCTCCTCTGTGCCTCCCTGTGGGTTCACAAGTAACCGTGGGGCAAGTCTTCTTAGTTTAGAGAATAGTTATTTGAATGCCCTCCTTCCTTCCTTTGTAATTGTAAAGTGAGGGTCATTCATTATCTAAACTGGGAGTAAAGATATAATAGACTGGGAATTAACCAAAATCTCTAATCCCCACAATCCAAGTCAGGGAGTTGGTGAACTGATTTACCTCATAATGATGCATAGGAGAGGAGAAATCATCAACCTAGTGCCTTGAGAATAAAAATAAGTGAGAACAATTAGAGTGAATCAGAATGGTCCCAACAACTCCTAGATGAAGAAGATGTCAAAAAGCCCCTGAAATAAAAATTATTTCAGCTTAAAAAAAAATCTAGAGTGGATATTCCACTCTTAATGAAGGCTGATTGCTCCTGGTCATGCACAAGTGCTTATTCTATCACCACAAGAATGCAAATTCCACTCAGCCAAAGGGGTCTTGGTTTTGTTGATTTCTGTCCCTCCAGCACCTGAGAAGAGCCTTGTGTATTGTTGATTTGGGAAGCTACCTCAGTCCTACAGTAGCCTTCAAGTACACAGTGAGACAGATGATCTCAAGTGTTCATTATCTTCTCTTTTTGGTTTTATTTATTTATTTATTTATTTGAGAGTGAGAGAGCGACAGAGATAGCAAGAGAGCAGGAGCAGGAAGGAGAGGGAGAAGTGGGCTGCTCAGCAGGGAGCCTGATGCAGGGTTCCATCCCAGGACCCTGGGATCATGACCTGAGCCAAAGGCAGATGCTTGACCAACTGAGCCACCCACGGTCCCCAGTGTGTTCATTATCTGCATATGTCTTGTCTGTATCCGAGCTGCATCAGTCTGATGGTATGGTTATGAGAATTGGAGTTGAGGGAGATGAAAGCAGATGGGAGATACATGGAGTCTGCTTTATCAGAAAAGTAAGTCAATGTGCCTGAACACAGCGGTAAATCACCTGATGACCTGATGAACAGCAGTGAATTTTCCTACATATATCAAGTGGAGAAAAAAAGAGCAAAAAATTGATGCCAGCAATGGGTGGGCAACTTAATTCTGTATGAATATTTGATTGTTTAAGAGCATTGGGTGGTTCAAGTATATTTCATGGGCTGCTTGGTTTTACATCCTTTTAATGAATTATCAGTACACATAAGCTCCACTTTACCTACGTCTAACAATTCATATAAGATGCTTCTTTATTTAGTATCTTTCTGTCCTCCTTGTAGATCTGTGTCTCTTATTTTCCTTAGCAGAATGTAATATTCTTAAAGAACACAGTGAGCACATCACATACAGAATAAGCCCTTGATAAATATTTGTTGAAGGAATGAATACAGGAAGGAATGGTCTTAGCATAGCAAATGCATTTGATGGAAGATTCTTTGGGCCCAGTCCCTCTGGCAGTGATTAGTCTTGACTACAATGGCTGAACATGGAAACTGAAAAAAAGCTGAATCACACAATGCAAAATGTGATGGTCACCTGAGCCCATCAAAGCCTTCCCAAGTGCAGTTCACAAGCATTGTCTTATAAATCTGCAACATCACTTAAAAAGTAATGCTGTGAAAGAAGCACAGTATAGGTGGCCTGAGATTTCAATTATATTTCTAAAGGACTAGCAAAAGAAGATTAAATATTTGGAGTGTAAGTTGCTGAGGCTCAGACAACTGGGGTGGAAAAAGAAGGCCTTAAGCAGGCGGTGATGGACTTCCTGCAGTTATGGTGTGTGGCATTCAGGTAATTAATTAGACAAATACTAGACCTGTGTCTGTATTTGCACTCCAAGCTGGGGCACTGTATTAGAACAATACTAGTAAGAAATTTCTCTGGTCAGTTCTTACTGACCGGTAAATGCTATTTCTAATCCATTATGCATTTTAGACCTAACACATTCATTCTCAGAATGGATCAACAATTACTTTATTTAGTTTGTCCTTCTAAATTTAAATAAATTTGAATAAATTTAAATAAATAACTGCACTATTCAAAACTACCTCATGCAGATATCTTACTGTTTAGCTATGTATCTATTTGTCAGAGTAAATCTATACATGAACATGGGTGTGTGGAATAGTAATAAGTGTTACATTCATGTTATTTTCATGCATGTTTATGCTTGATGTGCCACTGGTAATGGTACTTGTGGTACCCTAATGTACCAACCTCCTGAGGCATGGGCATGATGACTTGGAACCCAGAAGACTTTTCTTGAACTTTGACAGTTTTTCACCAACATCACAACCCCACATTTGAAAAACTGTGAAGGATTATTTTAAATTCTTAAGCAACAGAGCTGCCTGATGAAAAAGTATCTGTAAAATTTGTAGAAAACATTTGTAGGACAGCCTATAACAAATGGTGTGAAGATGGGGAGATTTGGTTATAAGCAATATATTTATGGTTGCTGAAAACCAGAGGAAAGGCAACTGGTGAGAAGAGGGTAGGGAGGAGAGAGGAGGGGCCACTTGGACATTGTTTAAGGGTAGAATCTCGCAACTGGAGTCAGGTTGGATACAGAGAAAGTGAAGTGGACTTGCTAGTTGATGAAAGAAAGAACTTTTTTTTTTTTTAAAGATTTTATTTATTTATTTGACAGAGAGAGATCACAAGTAGGCAGAGAGGCAGGCAGAGAGAGTGAGAGGGAAGCAGGCTCCCTGCCAAACAGAGAGCCCGATGCGGGACTCGATCCCAGGACCCTGAGATCACGACCTGAGCCGAAGGCAGCAGCCTAAACCACTGAGCCACCCAGGCGCCCCGAAAGAAAGAACTTTTTGAGAAAAATGGGTAAACTGGGAAATGGGTTGCTTGGATAAAAAGGGAGTCAGGTTCAAATGATTTCATTTTTTTGTGAACTCTTGTCAGTTCTTTCCCTCTGCGTTTCATTGATAAACTTTAGCAAAGATGGGAGAGCTGAGAACTGAAGCAATGATTAGCAGACAAAGATGAGTGCTTTACTGCACCTATATGTTTAGTTCTTGGGTTTGTTGGTTTTAACCGGGTAGTATTGCTGATGTGTATGTTTATTTTTTTTAAGATTTTATTTATATATTTGAAAGAGAGAGACACAGTGAGAAGGGAACACAAGCAGGGGGAGTGGAAGAGGGAGAGACAGGCTTTCCTCTGAAGAGGGAGCCTGATGCAGGGCGTGATTCCAGGACCTTGGCATCATGACCTGAGCTGAAGGCAGATGCTTAACAACTGAGCCACCCAGGCACCCCTTATGTTTAACTTTTGTTTGTTCTATCAATTCTTGTCCATTCTGAAGAACTTCTCCATTTCCAGAGATTTTACTGTGCTAAAAAAGCAACTGGCAAACAACTAGTACATTGCACCCTGTGGGCACTCCATAAACACTTGTTTCCTAACTGCCTGGCTGAATGTGTCTTCAGGAACATAGGCAATAAACCCAACTGCCTTAAAAAAAAACAGATGGTGGTATCTGGTAGGCATTCCCCTGAGGCCTTGTTAAATACACAGCTCATGCCAGGAGATGCCTGACCATTCTCACCTGCTCAAAACAAGTGACTTAAGTCATTTGCCAACATATATGTGTATGTGTGAGAGAATGAACTAAAGTCACATTGGGTCCTAAGCATCTGATACTTGTATGAGGATAGAAGAAAAGAGCTGATTATTGAAAATTGATCAGGCCCCAGAGATAAGATGTTGTGTGGTATAAAAACCTGGACAGAGTTAGAACTGGGGAGTTAATCACTTTATCATTAGGAATGTATGGGAAGAAAGTGAGAAATCGGGGTGGGAGGGATGACGGGAGCAGGTATCATTGAAAAAACAACAGGGGCGACTGGGTGGCTCAGTGGGTTAAAGCCTCTGCCTTCGGCTCAGGTCATGATCCCAGAGTCCTGGGATCGAGCCCCGCATCTGGCTCTCTGCTCTGCAGGGAGCCTGCTTCCTCCTCTCTCTCTGCCTGCCTCTCTGCCTAGTTGTGATTTCTCTCTGTCAAATAAATAAAAAATATTAAAAAAAAAAAGAAAGAAAAAACAACAGAAAGAATAATAAATTTCACTATGCAAATCTTGAAAATTTTCTGCATGAAAATAAAGGTCAAGTAAAAAATGAGAAACATATTTTCAGGCACTCTGTTAAATTGTTAATATATAAAGTCGCCCTAGAAATATAAGAAAATCACTAAATGCAGACATAAAATGACCAAACAATATGAAGAAACACTCCTTTAAGTAGAAAATACTTTTAACTAAGAAACTTTTCTTTTTTAAAAAAAAGTTTGAGTATTTCTAATTAGAAAAATAAAAATTAAAACACTACCTGTCAGATTAGCAAAGATTTATTTAGTATAAAATATTAAACATACTTTTTCATATAGGCAAAAAATGAGAAAATATCATTTTTTAATTCATTTGATAGAAAGTGAGAGAAAGAGGAGGGGTAGGGAGAAGCAAAGGAAGAGGGAGAAAGAGTTTCTTTTTTTTTTTTTTTTAAGATTTTATTTATTTGACAGACAGAGATCACAAGCAGGCAGAGAGGCAGGGTGAGGAGGAAGCAGGCTCCCTGCTTGGAGGGAGTCTCCCTTGAAGCACGGAGCCTGATGTGGGGCTTGATCTCAGGACCTTAGGATCATGACCTGAGCTGAAAGCAGAGGCTTTAACCCACTGAGTCACCCAGGTACCCTGAGAAAGAGTTTCTTGAGCAGATTCCACACTGGGTGCAGAGCCTGAAATGCTTAATCTCAAAACCCGGAGATCATGACCTAAGCTGAAATCAAGAGTCCGTTGCTTAACTGACTGTGTTAGTCCCTGAGCATGGATCTTTAGAATTAGAATAACAATGTTTTAAAAATTCAGTTCTTCATGTGTCCCTCTTATAGGTCATACAGATTCTTCCATGATGCAGCCCCTGCCCATTATTCCAGACTTTTTCATAGCTACCTCCTTTCCAAGATATTGTCCAGTCAAACTAGTATTTACTGGTTTCCAAATATGCCATGTCTTTTCATGTCTATGTTTTGGGGTTTCCAGACTAGAATGTGTTCTACCCTTGTTCACCTGGCAATTCCCTGTTCACTCCCTAAGATTCATCCCCAACATGCCTCTTCTGTTAGATCTTCCCAGCCACACTCCTTTCATCCTCTTCTCACATCTCCACAAAGAAACTGTATCTTGACTACATTTACACTGTTCCATATTTTATACCACATGTTATTAATTTATTTGCATATCTATCTCTTCTGTTACTTATAGATTGCTTGAGAATAGCAAGTGGTTTTAATCTTCCCTGCATCCCAAGTTTCTGCCACCGAGCTTGACAGAAGAAATTAGGTGTTGGCTGATACGAATTGAATTAAAACTTTTAAGCCTCTGTTTGTTGCTTCAGCACATCCCTGCATGTGCAATGAAAGTATAACCTTAAACCAGATCATTGCACACCATGTACACACACACACACGGACAAATATCTTGACTGTAAGGGCCAAGTTTAGAGCTTTTGTTAAACTAGAGATTTTATATTTGCAATTTCCACCAAAGTATTTGAAAATGTAAAAATTATAATATTTAATTACTGAACATTCACAAAACTATACCCTCAGCGCTCAAGAAACCTAATGGTTTCATTTCTTTCACTCTGGAACTACCATCGGGGAAGCTTATTATAAACAGACTTAATGGCTTACTAAGTAGAGCTGTAATAAGAACCTAATACTTAATGCTCTAGTTTGCTTTCCTGGGCCCCCTGACTTGCTCAAATGTCAGAAAGGCATGCTCAGTTTATTTTCACCCACACTTACTTTCACTTATCTCAGAAAACCATTTTTGCTGCCATAAAAATAAATGCCAAAAGTAATTTTTAATAACAGATTTTATTTCATGTCGGCCACTAAAGGATTCTCACCGGTCTTAACATTGTTTTTAGATTTTCAGATCACTTATTCCACTATAGCCTAGCTGATACACATTTTAAGATGTGATTGAAAATATGTGTTACAACAACATCTCACTTATCAAGGATTCATGGTTAATGTGTCTACATTCTTTCAAATTCCGTTGGCGGAATGTGGTCCTGCAACTATTATGGCTTCTCAGATTTTTAACATTTTAGTGGAAAAAAACTTCCAAAAAACACCTTATGCTTTTTTGTATCCATAAAGAGGAATTCAGTTAATTGAAATTTTCTTGATGATTCAGTCATTGTTTTGTGTCCTCATCCCTTGAAGTTAGTCGTTGGGCATAAACCAGTCCATGAGCACTTTAGGATTTGCCCCTCCACTAACAGATTCCAGATGACTGCGCTTATAGGCCTCTTTAGCTTTCTTTGTTTTCAGTTGAAACTCATTTTTTGACTGTTAAGTAAGTTAGTCTCCAGCTCTCTCTACTCCAAGCTTACTACATTGCAATCAACTTTGGGAGGATTGAGAGTGGTTTAATATCTCTCTGGATACAATAGCTTACAGATTTTATAGCTGAGTTTAATTAAAAAAAGATTTTCAGGGTACCCTGAATTGGCTGAAGCAGTTCCACATGAGCTCAGTTGGGTCCAACAGGAAGCTAACAGATACAGAATTTAGAGCAAGAGGTTTACTTGGGGCTGACTCCTGGAAAAAGAAAGGAGGGAAGGAAGAAGGTTGGTCAAGAAGGGCCTCAGAGTGCAGTGCGGGTTTGACAAAGTCTTGGTCAACTCAACAGGGAGTCCAGGAGCACATAACACCCATTAGAGGAATTCCATGTTGGGCAGAAATGGCTAGGTCCTGGTAGCCCAGCCAATGAAGTTGGGGACTTTCTGGGAAGAGTGTGACCTCTGCTTGAATTCCAAGATGGGTTCTGAAGACAGGGACAGCTGAAGGCTATCAGCTGACTGCTTTCCCTGCAGATGAAAGAAAAGTTCTTCCTTGAATAAAAATCAAATAAGTGCACCTTTCTAGCTGCAAGGGTATATATACCATCTGGAAACATATTTGAAAAGAAATACAAGTTCGGAGGACAACAGGAAAAAGTAGTTGTTTTCTGCACCTTTATAAATTTATGGTTAACAGTAGAAAGCAGAGAGCCTTATGGGAAGCAATCAATGAGTCTGAGGATGAGGAGGGTAGTGATCAGGGAAGCAGAGGGTTCTGGCCAAGGAGGATAACGGTTAAATAACCACATGATCAAAATCTTAATTTCCTCAGCAGTAAATTGACCTTCCTTGGAAGGACCCAGTTTGGAAAGTACAGTCAGATATGATATCTAGGGTGGAAGGCAAGACCACTGAGAATATTACTGAGTAAGCACCCATGTTTGTTTTACTTGTTAAGCATTTTAATTATTTTGAAAGTTGTAAAAAAATTTCATGTAAAAGAATTTTTTTACATGAAATTTAGAATCGTCTTGATTTTCAGAAAAGCTGGTATTTTATTATAGTCACATTAAATACATGAATTAACTTAAGAACTGAAATCTTTGTAATATTGAATCTTAGCTGAGAATGTAATTTTTTTTTAATTTAGTTAGGAGAATGTATATATTTTAGGGATGTTTTAAATATTTTCTCATGTAACTTTTACATATTTATGATCAAGCTAATTACTAGGCATTTTTATTAGTGTCATACTTGTGGTTTTCTGATTCACCATATTTTATATTTGGTGGCCTTTAGAAATACAAAAGCTATGTATTTCTCAATATTAGTTTTAGCATCCACCACCTTATTGAATTCTCTTGTTTTTGGTTAGTTTTCCTGCATTTCTTGTTAGTTGTTTTTTAAAAGTAATAGTAATAATTTTGTCTCTTCCTTCCCAACTTCTATAGTTCTAATACCTTTTTCTTACCTAATTGCATTGACTTATAACTCCAATACAATGTTAATAGTACTGAAATATTGGTTACAGTAATTAGTTTTGGCTAATATCCTTGTGTTTTTCTAATAGGCATTCCTTCATTAAGTAAGATCCTGGCTTTAAGGTTAATTATACATTGATGCGCTTGAAACTGTTACATAAGTATCCTTCAATTCCTATTTAAGAAATGATAGTTCATACAATTGAGAAATGGATTAAGTTTTATCAAAGGTCATTGTAGCATCTACAAAGATGATCATATAATATAATTGCATTAATGGGTTTCTTAATATTAAAACATCTTTTTACTCTGTAAAGAACCCTAGTTCAAGTTTTTACTTCCTTTGTGAACTGCTGACTTCATTCTCTGATATTTTATGTTGAATTGTTTTTATTGATATGCATAAGAAATGTTTGTCTATAGTTTTCACATCTTTTCCATTTTGCTGTCAATATTACACTCACTTCTTAAAGAATGAGAAAGTTTTCTACATTTTCTATGTCTTGGAAAAATTCAATAATATTGGAATTAATTACTCATTAATGGCTGGTAGACTATCTTAATGAAACTGGATATGATGCTCTTGGAAGATTACTTCTTTGACAATTATATTTCTTTGTGGAAATGCATTTCTATTGTTTCTTCCTCTTCTGATTCAGTTTGTAAATTATATTTTTCTAGAAAATTATCCCTTTTATTTAAGTTCACATGTTATTTTTTTATCTCATAATTTTTTATTTCTTTGTGTGCTTATTACCCCTTGTTATTTCCTATTCTATATATTCATGCATTTTTATTTTGTGATGAGACTAGTTTATTTACTTACTATTAAGTGTTTAATAAATTAGCTTGTTCATGTATTTTTTAAATTTTCTAATTCATTAAAAGTTGTTTTGAAATTCTATTTTTCTGCTTTCATTCTTTGACTTTTATTTTTCTAAATTTTAGAATCAAATGCTCAGTTTATATTTCCACATTTTAATTTTTACTGATAAAAATTCATATCTATAAGCTTTACTTTGAGCAAGGTTTGCACTGTATCCTGTAGTTTCTGTTTTGCTTTGTATTTTCTTTTGGGCTGAAAGTTTTTAAAATAGACGTATTACAGTTCCAAGAGAAGAGCCTATTTTTCTGATATTGTAATTGACTGCTTATTTTATTCTGTGATATTCAAAGAATTTTCTCTATAATTTTTTTGGGGGGGAGGAATTTATGGAAGCTTTTTTTTTGTGGCCCCAAAGACAATTTTTGTGGAAGTTCCATATTCACATGAAAACAAATGTTCTCTGTTACTAGGGTATTGAATCTGATATGTGTTCATCAGCTTTACCCTCTTGGTTATGTCATTTAGGTTTTCTGAATCTTTTCTTTTATGAGAAGAACTTGCCTTGCACGATAGTATGGGTCTTTGAAAGTAACCATGCAGGGGCGCCTGGGTGGCTCAGTGGATTAAGGCTCTACCTTCAGCTCAGGTCATGGTCTCCGAGTCCTGGGATTGAGCCCCGCATCAGGTTCTCTGCTCAACGGGGAGCCTGCTTTCTCCTCTCTCTTTGCCTGCCTCTCTGCCTACTTGTGATCTCTCTCTCTGTGTCAAATAAATGAAATCTTAAAAAAAATAAAAATAGTAAGAATAATCATGCAAACTGAACTAAGCAAAGCATTTTGAATAAATAACTGGAAAAAATATACTGCTCTATAACTAGAAATTTTTGTCAAAATGTTAAAACCTTTTTATCAGTTATAAATTTATAGAGATGAAAAATTATGAAAAAATCATACAAGAATTACAAAAAATTTACATTTTTTACTATTTAACATATTATGAACATTGAGAATTAAAATATTTTATGACTTTGTAAAAAAGTTATCAAGAGCTGTTTGGTATGTGCATTATATGAATTACTGTACAGAGCAAGCATTTGATCTGTGCCTTGGCACTTTATCATACTCCTTTCTAAATTTAGGTCAGCTTCCAACATTTAATCCTTTACACTTTCAATGTTATAAAATGTCTCTGTAAGTTTCTTTAATGTGAAGTTTTTCACTGACGTCACTTCTTCTGGGACTTTTTCATGCTTTTCTTCACAGTCACTTTTCTCATGTGTGTTAATATTTGCTTTCCATGAGTTCCTCTGGCAATACATCTAAATTCTCTCAAACAACTACCGACATTCCATTGTCAACCCTGCCTTCTAGAACTGCATTGACATCAATTCAAATTTCACTTTGAGCATTATCACTGTCCTTTTCTTCCCTGCATTTTCATATTTGTTGGCCAGTTCTCTCTTTTAACTACTTACTTTCATAAAATACCCTGTGAGTTTGTCACTGAGAGACAAAGAGGCAACATGTTCGTACACTACACTTTGCTGTCTGTAAATGAAAGGAACAGATAGATACCCAGTGGCCAGTCACCACCAGTTGTGAAAGAAGTGACACAATTGATCACTGATCATGATGTGCCTCTGATAGTTACATAGCAACTTATGGAATAAAAGGCTGGAGCAAAATTTGTACTTTATAATTACTCAGAGTTACTACACCATGGTAAGACATGTAAAGTATATTGTTGGGGAACTGATGTTCTGAACTGAACCATGGTTATAGAAATGTATGTATGGTGGAACCATCCAAGGGGATGATTATCTAAATTTTATCCACTTGATATGTTTGGGACTCAGCGAAGTAAATTTAAGTGGTATTTTCTATTTTTCTTTCTTTTTTAAAAAATATTTTATTTATTTATTTGACAGAGAAAGAGAGCAGCGGTGGGGTAACAGAAGCAGGGGGAGCAGCAGAGGAAGAGGTAGAAGCAGGCTCCCCACTGAGCAGGGGTTCATGACTTGAAACAAAGGCAGACACTTTACTGACTGAGCCACCCAGGTACCCCTCTATTTTTCTAATATATCCTGAAATTTGTTTCATGAAAAATTTTGCTATGCTATCACTTAGTAGATATCCTAAAATTGTTATCTTTGTTTAAAATTGCCCTCTGGATATTCTTGTTTCAGCCAATGCTTTTTGGCCTGAATGTTACCTTGTTTGATATTAAGGTTGTGATATTTGTTTTCTTTCTGTTTGAATTTACCAGATAAACTTCTATCATTTTATTTTTAACATTTATAGATCTTTTGTTTTAAGTGACTCTCTTGTACATGGCCTAGAATTCCATTTTGTTTTGTTACCTAACTGGAAATAATTTTTCTACTTTTATTGAGATATGATTGACATATAACATCATATAAATTTAAGGTGTACAACATGATGGTTTGATATATTTATATAGTGTGAAAGGATTACCACAATAACTTTGATGAACATCCATAACATCACATAGTTACAACCTACCTTGTGATAAGAACTTTCAAGATCTACTCTCTAAGCTACTTTCAAATATAGAATACAATATTGTTAATGATAGTCATCACATTGCACAATGTAGTCCCAGAGCTTATTTGTCTTATAATTAGAAGTTTGTACCTTTTTCCTACCTTCGCTCAATTTCCCTAGGGCTTGTGCCTATGGAAAATCTATGAGTTTGGTTTTTTAGATTTCACATAGAAAAAGATTATACAGTATTCAGCTTTTCTGTCTGACTTGTTTCACTAGTATAATGCCTTCAAGATCCACCCATGTTGTCACAATGGGAGGATTTAATTTTTATGTCCGCATAGTATTCCTGTGTGTGTGTGCTCATGTGTGTTGTTTTCTTATCAATTTCTCTGTCAATGGACACTTATATTGTTTCCATATCTTGATATTCTAACTAATACTCAATGAAAAAGGGAGTACATCCCCATCAATAGTGCAAAAGAGATCTCTTATCTCCACATGCTCAACAAAACTTGTTATTTGTTATCTCTTTGGTTCTAGCCATTCTGCCAAGTGTGAGGTGAAATCTTGTTATGGTTTAGCTTTGCATGGAGTATTCTTACTAGAATATGTATCAGAAATATGATATAATCAGAAAACCTACTCTATAAATTCTATGAAAAATAAGTTGATATTTGAATTCAGTTTCTTTTAATATCCTTTTCCCTTTGCTTTTCTCTCTCCTTTTAGCATAAAGCATGAAAGCATGAAACACCAATCTTCTCTCTTGACCTCACTCTCCCAAGTCATTACACTGCTCCCAGGATGCTCACAATTTCCCACACTGATGGGTGATCCGTTTAGATTTTTGTTAAAATTTACCATTCCAGTAGTCCAGTCCTTGCTCTCTCGTTTAGGTGACAGTAGGCATTTGGGAATTGACTTTTTTCCTAGCAAATAATTAATTCGCCTTTAAAAAAAATTTTACTTATTTATTTGGCAGAGAGAGAGAGTGAGAGAGAGGGAACACAAGCAGGGGAAGTGGGAGAGGGAGAAGCAGACTCCTCTCTGAGCAGGGAGTCTGATGCAGGGCTCGATCCCAGGACCCTGGGACCATAACCTGAGCTGAAGGCAGCACTTAACAACTGAGCCACCCAGTCATCCCTTCATTTACCTTAAAAAAAATAGATTTATAGGATTAAAATTTAACCTAAAGAGCTCTCTGCCTCTTAATAATTGTTTTTCAGTGATTCACTTTTTAATATAATGTATGCACCTTATAAAACTTTCAGAAAGTTATGAATGCTGCAAAAGAAAAGCAAGAAAAAGATGACAGAAATTTCAGGCAGGCACATGAGGAGAGACCTCTCAATGAATAGGATTTTGGGCATCCCTGAAATCACACTATTCCAATCAAACAGAATCCAAACAAAATTGAAATTCTATCAAAATATTTATTCATCCATCTATCCAAAAATATTTACTGAGCCTCCACTTCATATAAGGTATTGTGATAAATGCAGACATTTTGACATCATATGACACAACCCCTATCTAGCCCAGAGTGCAGATGATGTTTATCCTACAGGTTGATACGTGTTTAAAGTGGAGGCACAGAGCATTACTGTAAAACCGCCTGGTGGGGCACCGCAGTCAGGAAGCAGGAACTGGGAAGCTTCAGCATCCTGAGAAAGCAGAAGAGGACAGAGAGTGTGCACAGCCATCCTGTGGAGTGAAAATGGAGATTTTAAAAGAGCTTACATTGAAAAGTTGAAGGAAGATATAACTTGTATGTCCTGTTGAGGAATTTGATTTCTATCCTTAAGACAATGGAAGGCTATTGATGGCTTATAAGCAGATTAATAGCATGCTTTTCTACAAAGACAGCAAAGCAAGGAAGAGCATTGAGGGATGGCATTTGACTGCCTTATTTTACTAAAGCTTTGTCATTACACAAACGCAAGTGAAGTTTTTACTACAGAATGGTTATGTTTTAATAGTTAGTTCAAAAGGTAATGGCGTTTTTAAGAACATGAAATTCTTCACGATGGTTCTTTAACCTTGCACTTGGCTGAAGTTAACATCATTCCGGCCCAGAAACGCTCCTTACTAGATATTTCTTACTCTTCATCCACAAACTTCTTCCCACCTCCTCTTGTCCAAACCATTTTTATTAGACTCAGCATCTAACATAAGCATTTTTCATTTCCTCCACAACGATGGTCCTTTATTTGTTACCTCCTGGCACCTTGAGTAGTTTGTAAGAGTAGTTTGCAACTGCTCAGTCTTATATGTCAGGTTCATTTTTGATCTTCCTCACTTGGTTTATGTGAATACAAATAGGCAAAATCTGGAAGTCAGTGAATCCAGCGATGCTGTTCTCTTACACTGTCACTTTCCCAAGTCACTGTGTCTCTCTTGATTTCACTTAGTTCTTTAATAAGCAAAACAAGGGGATTAGTCTAGGTAAATTGCAACCCTGAAACTTAGAGCTTTAAGATTCACCCAGGATACTTCAAGAGTCTCTAAAAAGATGGGCCCAGGGAAGCAGATCTCCCTTTTCAACTTCGATTTCAAATGAGGCAGTTGTTCCTTTATCTGTCTTATTTATTAGGTTTTTGTGTAAGGTTTGTTTGTTTTTCTTTCTTTCTTTTCTTTTCTTTTTCTTTCTTTTTCTTTTTTTTTTTAGGACAGGTCAATCAACTAAAAAGAATTTGACAATAGCTGGTCTATGTAATCCCTAAGGTCTGTTTCAGCTCTCACATCTCATCTTCCCTTTTCTTCCTTTTTATTTCCCTAACATACTTCGTAATGCCTATGTGTTAGCAGTCTGTATCAGAATGGTGTGTCAGAAATACAGAAAATGATTCAGCAAATGCCTTTTAAAGAAAAGAATGAATGAATGCATTAATTGGTTTGTTAATCCCCTCATCATTCATATTTATAGATAACCATTCAATTTAGCCACTCTTCAAGACAATGGAGATAGAATGTTAAAGATCAGATAAATACCTTTCTTCTCTCCCGCAGACAGTTGAATTAACCCATTAAGTAACAATTATTGGGCACCTAATATTACTGAAGCTGTTTTGTTAAGTTCTACTTATATAGAGACCTATAGAACCCTGTCTGTTCCTTGCCTCAAAGATGTTATAGTCTGCTAAAACAGAAACATGTAAATAGATTATTAGAATAAAAACTGATAAATACTATTATGTAATTATGATAAAAGTGCTCTGAGTGTTTGGAAAAAGAAGATACTGACTCTGGCTGAAGTAGTAAAAAAAGATTTCACAAAAAAGATTGTAAACTGAGTTCTGAAGAATGAAAAAGATCGTGCCGTGTGGAAGAAATCTCGATGTGTTGCAGTAGGAAAGTATGCAGATGGCACAGAGAGAAGAAAAACTAGGGAGTGCTGGGTAGCAGGAGTTTGGCATGGCTACACCCCTTGGTGACACATCAAGGAAGAAAGGCTGCAAAGTGTTTTTTTGCTTCAGATTATTAATGTTCTTTTATGCTATTAGAGAGCTTTAGAGCTGTATAATTTAGGAAATGTAGAGTTAACAGAGATTTTTCTAAAAAGAGATGTACTTATTTATTTGAGAGAGAGAGAATTCAGGGGAAGGGGCAGAAGGAGGGGGAAAATCTCCAGCAGACTCTACGCTGAGCATGGAGCCTGTTTTCCAGCAGACTCAACCGAATAAGCCACCCAGATGTCCTGAGAGTTAACAGAAATTTTTAAACAGTAATTTGGCAGGATAGATTTGTCTTTAAGAAAAAAATAACATAGATGTGGAATATGCAAGACAGACTGGAGTGAGGAGAGTCCAATGAGGAGGGAAGGAGTAAAAAGGCTGTTGCTGTAGGTTAAACAGAAGGGGAAGAGAGCCTGAGGGACAGAGAGAGTGATCTGACCAGAGAGAATACTTCAAATTGAGTTAAAAAGATGTGGTGACTGGAAACAATGTAGTATTCTAACACCAAACAGAGCTGGGAAAACTGGACAGCCACTATCCTACATCATAAATAAAAATAAAAATTAACTCAAAATTGATTAAATGGGATGCCTGGGTGGCTCAGTGGGTTAAGCCTTTGCCTTCAGCTCAGGTCATGATTCCAGGGTCCTGGGATCAAGCCCTAGGTCGGGCTTTCTGCTCAGTGGGAGCCTGCTTCCTCCTCTCTCTCTCTGCCTGCCTCTCTGCCTACTTGTGATCTCTGCCTGTCAAATAAATGAATAAAATCTTTAAAAAAATAGATTAAATAGATTAAAGACTTGAATGTAAGACCTGAAACCATAAAACTTCTAGATGGTAAGCTGCTAGACATCAATCTTGGTGATGAGTTTTTGGATTTGATGCCAAAAGAAAAGGCAAAAAAAAGCAAATATAAACAAGTGGGGTGACATCAAATTAAAAGGCTTCTGTGTAGCAAAGGAAGCTATCATTGAAAAAAAATCTATGGATTGGGAAAAAAATATTTGCAAATCATATATCTCAGAAGGAGCTAATATCCAAAATATGTAAGAACTCATGTGACTCAAAGGCAAAATTTTTTTAAAATTCTAATTAAAAAATGGATAGGGGATCTGAATAGACATTTTTGAAAGAAGACACACAGATAGCCAATAGGTACAGGAAAAGTTATTCAACAGCACTAATCATTAGGAAAATGCAAATTAAAACCACAGTGAGATATCACTTCACACCTGTTAGAATGGTTAGTATCAAAGAGAGGTAACAAATACTGGTGAAAATGTGAAGAAAAGTAAACACTTAACATGCTATTGGTGGGAATGTAAATTGGTAGAGCACCTGTGGAAAACACTATGAAATTTCCACAAAAATTAAAAATTAAAACTATATGATCTAGCAATTCCACTTCAGGATATTTACCTAAAATTAAAAAGCAAACAAACAAACAAACACAAACTTGAAAAAATATATGTGCTCCCATGTATATTGCAGCATTATTTACAATAGCCAAGATATGGAAACAACCTAAATGACCACTGATAGAGGAATGGATAAAGAAAATCCTATATAGGGCACTGGGTGGCTCAGCCGGCTCAGTGTCTGACTCTTGGTTTTGGCTCAGGTCTTGATTTCAGGGTTGTGAGATCGAGCCCTGAGGTGGCCTCTGTGCTCAATGCAGAGTCTGCTAGAGATTCTCTCTTTCTCCCTCTCCTCCTCCCTCCACTCATACTTCCATCCACTCTCTCTAAAATAAATGAATAAAATCTTTAAAAAATATAAAGAAAATATAATATATATAATTAATATGCATTAAAAAATAAAACCTAGTACACATATATAATATAATATTATATATGTACATA
This sequence comes from Meles meles, assembly GCF_922984935.1. Lineage (NCBI taxonomy): Eukaryota > Metazoa > Chordata > Mammalia > Carnivora > Mustelidae > Meles > Meles meles. The sequence goes on along the minus strand of NC_060067.1, from coordinate 109,017,646 downwards.
AATCAGATTTTCTTTATTTTATAATATCTGTAATAAAATAATATATATTATAAAATATAAATATACAATATAAAACATATTACACATTATAATTATACATCATTATATATACTATTCATATATTCTCTATTATGTATAATTATATTTTAATATATATTTTATATTATATATGTATATATATACCTGTATATAATAATGAAATATTATTTGGCCAGAAAAAAGAAAATACTGCCATTCGCAGCAACATCGATGGGCCCTGAGGGGGGGCCATCATGCTAAATGAAATAAGTCAGACAGAAAAGGACAAATGCTGTGTAACACTGCTTATGTGTGGAACCTAAAAAACAAGACAAACAAAAACAAAACTCATAGATACCGAGAACAGATTGGTGGTTGTCAGAGGCTAGGGATGGGGGTGGGGAAATAGGTTAAAAAGAGTGAAAAAGTATAAACTTCCAGTTATAAAATAGGTAAGTCTTGGAAATGGAATGAACAGCTTGGTGACTAGAGTTAGTAACACTGTGTAGCATATCTGAAAGTTGCTAAGAGAGCAGATCTTAAAAGTTCTCATTCCAAGAAAAAAATTCCATAACTATATATGGTGACAGATGTTAACTAGACTTATTGTGGTGATCAGTTTTGCAATGTATACAAACATTGAATTATTATGTTATACATTGAAACTAATAAAATGTTGCATTTCAATTATACCTCAATAAAAAATAATGTAGTACTCTGGACTAGAACAACATGAGGGCTTATTTTCTGTGCCATCCCAATAAAGACAAAAATCATTTTTTAAAAAACTCTTTCTTGGGACCCCTGTGTGGCTCAGTTGGTTAAGTATCTGCCTTCAGCTCAGGTCATGATCTCGGGGTCCTGGGATCCAGTTCCATATTGGGCTCCTTGCTTAGTGAGAAGCCTGCTTCTCCTTCTGCATGCTGCTGCTCTGCTTATACTCTCTCTCTCTCTGTGACAAATAAATAAAATCTTTAAATAAATTAATTAATAAAATGTTTAAAAAACCAAATCTTTCTCAGAAAATATGACTAGCAACTGTTACCTCTCAAGTGAAGATACAGTTAATCCATTTGTGGAGGTTAATCGATAACTTAATTAAGGCCTAACAATGTTCTCCAAGATAAGACATAAAGGGCAATTCCCATTTAACAGTCCCCCTCAGATGGGTTGTCACAGGCATTATTAATAATTTCTCCAGGACTTTCCTATCCTAATGAGGAATTAACACGGGGGTACTATCTGCAGAATCTATTTTTGTTCAGTCAAAACCCATGACAGTTAGCTATGGCAGGTTAGTTATCTTCACTTTGTAAGTAACAAGATCAGAGTTGTGACTTGGCTAGAAGCGTTGTCAGGACGGATTGTTTTCTGAAATAGCAGAAGGTTTGGAAATCATCTGCTGTCACAGACCGAACTGACTAGAATTTCAATTCTCCGTTCCTGGAGTGGTGATGAGAAGGGCACATACGGGAAATTAACTCTCCTGGTGTAACTGAAAATGACAGCACACGGCATGGTCGGAGCACAAACTGGTACTAAGAAGGAAGGATAAATGGGAGGCAAGTGGGAAGTTCCTAATTAACTTCAATGTATTTCAAGTAAATTTCCCTAACTCAATATTATGGCACATAGGAGGGAAGTTGATTTATGCATTTCAGGGCTTGATTTTATAATTTCACTCTTGAAGAATGCGATAATCAAACAACAGAAGGAGTATATTAACGAGGGACCTGGATTACAGTGATTCAGAGTGAGGTATCAGGTAATTGAATCTAGTAGGTTTATTCAGAACAGGATGCAAATAACTAATTTGGACATCTTGAATGAGCTCTGCCAAGTTAAAAGCCTCGTGAAAATTTTGTAATGCCATGCTCTTTAATGCAATCTGAGAGTAGAAAGTAGTTTACAATGATTTCAGACTTCTATTTGGCCATTATTATTATTATAGTTTTTAAAATGTTCCCCCTGACGTCTTTCCTGTGTAAATGAATATGTCCCAGAGACTCTCCAGTAAATGAGATAAAATAATGTAAAATATTAAATAATTCATGTGCTTGGAAGCCACTGAGATTTTGCTCATGTTTTTCTAGAAACCAAATCAATGTTGTGATGCAGGGGAAAAAAAGGCATCTGCATATGAAAATATCTTAAGCATTATCTTTTAAGTCTCAATGTGCTCAGTAGGAAAAAAGAGGAAAAGGGAGCAAGTTAAAAGAATACAACAAGTACCATTTTTATTCCATTTTTTATTCCAAAAAATTTCCATTTTTTATAATGGAAGAGATTACTAATGGGATTTTGATCTGCTTTGTTTTGTCTCATTAGGAAGTCATGTCACCGCCTTTTGTCATTGTTTCTGTGGTTCAAAGTTAGACTGGAGTGAGATTAACAGATGAGGAGGTCCAGTGGGACACACAGGGGCGACAGGGATAGAAGAGGCAGCACTGAGGAGCAGAAGGCAATATGAAATGGATGAAGACTTGGGGCACCTGGGTAACTCAGTTGGTTAAGTGTCCAACTCTTGACTCTTGATTTCCACTCAGGTCATGATCTCAAGGTCAAGAGATAAAGCCTTGCATAGGGCTCTGCACTCAGCACTACTCCGGGGTGGGCGGGGGGGAGTTTCTTGTGATTCTTTCCTTCTCTCTCTCTCTCTCCCTCTGTGAGCCCTTGCCCCACTTAAGTGAATGCACACTCTCGAAAGAAAGAAAAAAAAAAAAAGAAAAGAAAAGAAAGAAAGAAAGAAAAAGAAATGAAAAAAGACCTGGGATATTTGTGTTCCAAAGCCTACCTCTGTCTGGATCTGATCTGGGGTTTGTTGTGTAACCTCTCAGGGTGACTGTTTTCTTATCTATAAAAGTGTAGTAATAATATCAGCCTCACAGAACTATTATAAAATTAATGAGATAATAGTTTTAAGGAGATTAGAGTGTCTGATACAGAAAAGGCACATAAAATTTACCTGACCATTCTGTTGCAGGAAAAGATATCATAGCTGCTGCCTTCAGCTCAGGTCATGATCTCAGGGTCCTGGGATCGAGTCCCACATCGGGCTCTCTGCTCAGTGGGAAGCCTGCTTCCCCCTCTCTCTCTGCCTGCCTCTCTTGTGATTTCTCTCTGTCAAATAAATAAATAAAATCTTAAAAAAAAAATAACTTGCCAGCTTCCCCTGCAAGGAAACTTCCAGATATCCATTTAGTAGTAACAGGGAGACAATAAAATAATAAAACAGACCAAGTTCTTGTTCTTAAATTCTAACCTTATTACTTACTAGTAGTGTGTTTGTTTGTGTTTGTTATTTTGACTTCATCTTCTTCATCTATATATATATATGTATATATATAAAATGAATGTATATAATAAGGATAATATTACACATAATATAATGAGGATATAAACATATATATAATAAGGATATTATATATAATAAAGACATAATTTCCTTATTAATAAAGATAAGGATATAATATGCATAATAAGGATAATATTAGGACTTACCTTGTTGGAGGCTTGCAAGGTAAACCTTAAGTACTTATCTGCATTACGTACTTAGTACACTTCTAAGCACATGGCAAAGACTCTTTAAATGTTACCTTTGAGTACCCATTGATCCCCACATATCTATAACCATGAAAATGTTATTTTTAATAAGAAACAACAATAAAGGATATTTTTCTCTCTAGTGTAGCAGTTGCTATGAACATGTAACAAAACTAGAGTTTTCAATTTAAATGTTTCCTAAACATGGTTTGTTCAAAAGGAACTCTTGCCCTTTTAGCAAATAAGTCTGAGCTATTTCAATCACTGCTCCAAAGGAAAAGCTTAAAGCTATTCCACTTCCCAGTTATTTTAAACATTGGAGAGTGATGACAGGTGATCAAGAATTAAAGGATAATTGACTCTCAAAATAAGGAAACTATAGTGAGTCTGCATTTGTGCAGCTTTTCTCCCATGGGTACACTCCTGTCCAGTCCATGCAGCTTGGGGGGCCGAGGCTGAAACTCAAGGAGAAAGCATAGTCTTATGGACTTGATGAAGCAGAGGAGAGAATGTGGAAGTGCACAAGTGACTAGAAAGTAAGAGGAGAAATGAGGAAGGGCTTACAATACTGTGTAATTTCTGCCCCAGTCTTGGGCTGAATCTTGATATACAAATGTACAAAGGAGGCATCAAGAAGCTACGACTGTGGCTACAAGGCTGAGGGGCACCATCCAAAGATTTCAACCCTATTTACAGCATGGGATGCACAATTCAGTTTTGTTGCAGCTGAAGTTAACGGCTTGCTAAAAATGAAATCCAAGATTCTTCAGGGGAAGGTATCAGAATATAAGACACATTTAATGCATCATACACATTATTCGGTATATAACTAGAAACCATGAGTTACGGGAGAAGAAACCAGAAAATTGTGGTCTGTAGTAAAAAAAAAAAAAAAAAAGTCAGTAAATACTGATCTTGACAAGTTGGAATAAGTAAATGAGAACTTTAAAGCCTTAAGAAAAGGCTTGCAACCTGGAAAAGAAGCAGTGGAACTTTCTTCTTCATAGGTGACTTGACTGTTTGCAGTTAGAATCTTTAAGAATCTACAAAACAATGACTAGAACTACTCAGTGAAGGTTACAGAGCACAAAATTGACAAAAAATCCAGTTTTATTTCTATATTCTAATAAGAAACAATGGAAACAGGAAAATAAAAAATTACTCTCTTATAATTGCACCAAAAACTGGGATGTCTAGGTGGCTGAGTCAGTTAAAGTCATGATCTTGAGCTCAGGGCATGATCTCAGGGTCCTGGGATCAAGAGTCATATCTTGGTCTGTGTTCAGCGGGGAGTCTCCTTCTCCCTCTCCCTCTTCTCCCTACCCCCCCATGCTCCCTCTTTCTCTCAAATAATAATCTTAAAATATCTAAACATATAATCCCACCAAAAATTAAAGTGAGAAAAATATTAACAAAATATTAGAAGAACTCTGCACTAAAAACTACAAAATAGTGTTGAAGGAAATTAAAGAAGATCTAGATAAATAGATGCCATATTCCTAGAGTAGAAGGCTTGGGACTGTTCAGTTTTTGTAAATAAAGCTATAACAGCAGTTTTCAAACTTTTTGTTCTGGAACTCTAAAACAACTTTACTGCTATTGAGGATCTCAAAGGACTTTATTTTTTGAGAATTATATACATCAGTATTTACAATATTATAAATTAAAACTGAAAAAAAATTATTGCAGTAATTTATGATTTATTTAAAAATAACAGCAAATCCATTACATCATCATAAGTAAGTTTATTTTTAAAAACTACACTTTCCAAATCAAAACATAATTATTAGATGAATGGCACTGTTTCACATTTCTTGCAAGTTGATCTGGCTTAATAAAAGGCAGCAGATTCTCCTATTTCTGAGACAGCAGGTTTTACATTTAGTCTAGTGTGATAGGTTATTTTGCTTAAAGCATATGCAGAAATAATGGTCTCACACATATATGTAGGGAGAGGAGGGGGAATTATTTAAATAGCCTTTTAAAGTAACCGTGGATATTCTTTGATTCTATAGAAAAACCTGCTAAGAAAATAGGGGAAGGAATTACAGTGCATTCTGATGAAGGCTATGGTGAGGGAAACACATGGTCCTTTCTATAGAAGCACATAGTTAGGGCCACTAATGAGGACATGAATTTCAGAGAAGACTCTGCAGCAAATGATGGCTAAGCTGAGGGATAAAGAAATGTGGGTTAATGTAGGTTAAAGAGTGTTCTAGGAAGAGAAAATGGTCCAGAAAGGACAGGGTAAGTTCACAGAATCAAAAAGTGTCAATATGACCCTAGTTTAGTGGTTACATAGAGCATTGAGACTGGGATGTTAAATTGGCAAAATACGAAATTGAAGAGATAATCAAGAGCTTGAATATGAAGATTAGTAACCTTGGACTTTTTTATAAAGATAATGAAAATTGAATGAAGAATTGAAGCAGAAGAATGACAGCTCATGAAAGCCAAACATTTAAGGAGGGATGGACTGTTTAGTCATGTGAGATTCAGTAGACAGGTCCAATAATATCATCTTAAGTGCAGACATTGATTTTGGCCATGACATTCTTGTTTGTGACTTAATGAGAGAAAGTCAAAGGTGAAGCTATATTACAGGAATGGGTGGGGAGTGAAGATAATGAGGGAAGGCCTGGCTTTCAATAGATTTGTATATGTGCTGCCGAAGCGAGCACTTTTCAATAGATTTGTCTAAGAACAAAAAAGGTGATAATTAAAGGTGACAAGCAGTAACAATAGGCTGAAGGGAAGAAGACAAGGAGCCAAGAAACATCAAAACTATGGGTCTGGAAAGGACACATATGCATCTTGCTTGTAGAGGTATGCCAGACCTGCTCTACTAAAGGTAATGGGTAATTATAGTTTATGTATTAATTATTTTTAAAACCGTTTTACCAGTTTTTTAAAGCATCTCTGAACTATGTTGTCATGTTTTCCTTATTTTGTTTAGTCAATATTTATCTCCCAAAATATGAGAAAACAGACCATGGCTCAAATCCTAAATAAATCATTTAACAAGTCCAAATGAGTGGCGTCTGAATTACTGAGCTTTTATTTTATGCCAAAATTGGAGAGGATTACTTCACTATCAATTTATTTGAAGAATGAGCAAGAGGACTAAATTGAGGACAAGACTTACTAGCATACCCTCATCAGTCCCCCTGTAGTCCTTGTCTCATGCATGATGTATATACATTTTTTTTGTTTATTTCTTCTATTTAGGAGGCTTGGGCTTCTCATACCTATGGATTTGTGATATATAAACTCAGTTGGTTACAAACTCCAGAGTAGGAATTTTTAGAATATTTAAATGGATAAAAACATTTGGGTCCATCTTAACAAATAGAACCAATAGATTGTTGATACCATTAACTTGCCTGAAAGTGATGTGAAATTTGGTCCATGATCTGTTTCCCCACAGTCTGGGGCTGTTGTAAAGATGTCTGTCATTTAGACATCTTCCTGCTATGACAGTCAGGATAAGAATACAAGCTTACTGGGTGAATGATCCTTGATAACCGTGTGTGGCTGATGAAAGCCCCTTAGGTTTATCTGTTAGTAACTCAGGAGCCTGAAGATAGCTAGAATTTATGGCAGTCATTTCTCTTCTGCACTTCTCTGTGTGAACAGATAAATTTTTTCAGAAAGCTTGAAGCTGTAATAACACAAGGCATTGCTATAGAAATAAGGCAGGTCCATCAATAAATCAGGGGTGAGGAAAAACTCTCCAAATGTATAATTACTGGTGAAAACTTCCCAAATCTCATAAAATACTATATATTTTGATCCAGGTGCATGTGTGAGTATATAATGAGATATTAACAATGGAAAACTATTGAATTAACAACTGAATTCAAACGATTCAAATGTTAGAAAATTGCATTTGTTCTGTGTGTGGTTTTATTGGAAATGTGAATGGTAGCACAAGCACCATATTAATCTAGCAGTGTTAACTTATCATGTATAATGGGTTCTGTATTGAAGTCACTTGTTCTCAGCAACAAGTGATTGAGCATGTACTGAAAGTACCTCAACAAATGAAGACTTACAGTATAAAAATAATGCAGGAACCAAACGGCTGTTGTATGAGTTTTCTAGATTTGATAAAAATGAGTCATGATGTACATGGGTTAGTGGTTGTAAAACATATTTGGTAGGTAATTAATTTGGGTACCATTTCCATTTTTAATTATGTTTCAGACTACTTGTTTTAAAAAGACTTCAATATACTTAAGACACATCTAAGATAAAAGCAAACAGAATTAAAGTGATAAAATGAAAAGAAAATGTAATGTATACATCATACACAAAAATAGGCTCAATGTAAGTTAAAGACTTAAATGTAAGACTGAAAGCAATAAAACTCCTAAAATAAAACATAGGCACTAATCTCTTGGACACTGTCAATATTTTTCTGGATCTGTCTCTTCAGGCAAGGGAAACAAAAACAAAAATAAACTATTGGGACTACATCAAACTAAAAAGCTTTTGCACTTCAAAGGAAAACAAAAATACAACTTATTGAATGGAAGAAAATGTTTGCAAATGATGTATCTGAAGAGGGGCTAATAGCCAAAATATATGAAAAACTCACACAACTTAAAACAAAATGAACAAATAATCTAATTAAAAATAGGCAGAAGACCTGCACAGATATTTCTCAAGAAGACATACAGGTGGCCAACAGGAAAAGATGCTCAACATCACTAATCATCAGGGAAAGGTGAATCAAAACCTCAAAGAGATGTCCTCAGTCAGAAAGGCTAGAATCAAAAAGATAAGACATAACAAGTGTTGGCAAGATGTGGAGAAAAAAGGAACTCTCACGCATTGTTGGTAGGAACGTAAATTGGTGTAGCCGTCATATGTCCCAGTAATTCCACTTTTGGGTTTTACCTAAAGAAAATAAAAACACTAATTTGAGAAGATACATGTCTGTCTATCCTTATTGCAGCATTATTTACATTGGACAAGATATGGAAAAAACCCAAGTGTCCATCAATAGGTGAATGGAAAAAGATGTGATACACACACACACACACACACACACACACACACACACACAAAAACACACATGAACACAATGGAATATTAGCCATAAAAAAGAATGACATCTTGCCATTTACAATATGGATGAACTTAGAGGGTATTATACTAAGTAAAATAAGTCAGAGGATAAGACAAATATGAATAATTTCACTTATACGTGGAATCAAAAAAAACATAACAAACGAAAGACCAGAAACAGACTTATAAATACTGAGAACAAGCTGGTGGATGCCAGAAGGAAGAAGGTGTGGTGGAAGGGGTGAAATAGGTGAAGGGGATTAAGAGATAAGAACTTTCATCAATAAACCAAGTCTGGAGATGGAGAATACAACATAGGGGATGTATTCAATAATACTGTATAGTTTCCTATGGTGACAGATGGTAACTACATTTATCATGGTGAGCATTTTGTAATGTACATAACTATCATATTTTGTACACTGAAACTAATATAACATTATATGTCAACTGTGCTTCAATAAAAAATAACATGTAAAGTAGTTTGAAAAAGGATGAATGGTATAAAAATGAGAATAAAAGGGTGGAGAAAGAAGTAAACTAAGCACACCATCGCTTTACCTGGAATATCAAAAAATTAAAATAACCATTTAAAATTTTCAAATAATATAAATCTTAAGAATTAGACTCTGATAGTCTACCTAACTTAACTTTGTTGGTTCTGTGGGGCAATAGAGTGTCTTGCAGATTGTTATTCAGGGCTTGATCTGTAGGTAAGTAGTGAAGAGAAGTAATAAAATGAGGAGAGTTTATAGATCAGAAATGGTGCAGTATATCATTTATTTAATCTAATTTAGGCCTTGTTGATGTTGGAATAACTGGCTTCTTAATTATATTTTCCCCCTTTGTGCTCTCTTTCTCTTATCAATCCCTCTTCCTCTCTCTCTCCCCATCACTCCCCCCTCTCATGCTTACACAAACCACTGAAGACTGACACTGTACATCAATCAGGCTGAGGTCAGGATACTTCAAGCAAACAAGTGTTTGGAGGATGTGGAGAAAAAGGAACCCTTGCACACTATTGGTGGAAATGCAAGCTGGTACAGACACTGTGGAAAACAGTGTGGAGGTTTCTCAAAAAGACAGAAATAGAACTATCCTATGATCCACTAATTGCCCTACTGGGTAATGACCTCCAAAATATAATAACACTAATTCAAAGGGATACGTGAACCCTATGTTTATAGCAATATTATTTACAGTAGCCAAATTATGAATGTAGCCCAAGTATATATCAGTAGATGAGCGGATAAAGAAGATGTAGTGTGTCACAATAAATTAATATTCAACCATAAAAAAGAATGAAATCTTGCCATTTGCAACGACATGGTTGGAACTAGAGAGTATAATGCTAAGTGAAATAAGTCATTCAGAGAAAGACAAATATAGTATGATTTTACTCATATATGGAATTTAAGAAACCACACAAATTAGCAAAGGGAAAAAAGAGAGACAGAGACAAACCAAGAAAGAGGCTCTTAATCAAAGAGAACAAACAGACGGTTACCAGAAGGGTGGGGGTGGGGGAATGGGTGAAATAGGTGATGGGATTAAGGAGCACACTTGTCGTGAAGAGCACCTGGTGATGTTTGGAAGCACTGATTCACTATATTGTACACCTAAAATGAATAGAATACTGTATATTAACTATACTGAAATTTAAAAAATAATTAAAAAAACAGAAAATAAATTAAGAGTACTTTAAACACACATATAAAAGAATGTATTTTGACTCCTTAAAAAACAGTATTTCAAGTAAAATTTCACTTCAGCTGCACACAATTGTCTAGGAAGATGACGCAATCTTCTAAGTGACAATGGCAACAAAAATTGACAAATGGAAAGCAAATATATTGGAATGGCTCACAGAATTACAAAAAAAGTAAAGAACCAGACAATGGAATGACAGAAATCAGCTCTGGGGAATTTAGGTAGCAGGATCTGATGAACAGTCTTTTCAGATGTTTCCCTTGAGGGAAATGAGCTCTCTTTAACTTTCTGAAGTATTTTTGATGTTCTGCTCAAAAGTAAAAGTCCAAGAAACTGCATGGATTACATGCTATCTCAGCAGATCACAACCAATAGATAAAACAGAGTGGGTCCAAATGGAAGAAAATTAACCAGGAAAAGGTAGAATAAATGCTAAGTGACAAAAGCACCAAATGTCTACTGGGAATGTCATGATCTTTGTGCCCACAAGGTTAGGGGAAGAGAGGGACCGGAATAACTTATTCAGGTCTCAGAGATGCTAGGAAGCTAAGTAGAGAAGGGCTGAAGAAGGCACAACAATTAGAGTGGTTTTTGGGAGCACTTGTTGCTCATGTGTACCTCCCGCTCACCATCTCTTTCCCACCTGTATTATCTCATGGGACTTGTTCTGTATTCACATCCAGTCCTGTTTGTTCATACCTTTCTTCTCCACTATGGCATGGGCATGCATGGCTCCTGCCCAGAGATCCACAGTTTTCTAGGTGTTTCCAACTTTCTGGAATTCTGAGACGGCCCCTTTCAGAGAAAGTGCCTGAAGTTGCCCATCTTTCCCCCGTTACTGACTGAATTATTAGTAGATGTCTATTGAAACCATTCTGGGTGCCCCTCTGTGGTCCCTGGACCCACTTTGCTAAAGCTCTTGTGCCTTGGAGCTTTTAGACTTTCAGCTCAAAGGGAGGTTCTAAGCTTATGAAAATATGTTCAATCCTTAAGTCGGGTCTGTTCCAAACAACCACTGGTGGTTGGGAAGATGCTTGCCAAACCCAGAAATTGTTTGTCCATGCCAGTAAGCTGGCCACAGTTGTTTGTTTTTTTCATAAGTTTCACAATTCTGTACAGTTTTATTTTCTGATTTGAAATTGTAAAAATTCCACCTGACTTCACTTTGGGGCATTTTGGAAAGCACTAGAAAAAAATATAGGAAGTCCTCAAAACTTTCCTGGTTGGTTTTCATTTTTGCCATGGCACCATGTGGAATTAAGAAAAACAAAAACAGAAAAACAAAACAACAAAAAACCATGAGGGCCGCTATAAAGAGCCATCTGCTCCTGAAGGCTTTCGGCTACTCCTTTCCATACCTACTGCCAAGGGAGGTCCCCAAGACATTACAATTCCACTTTAGGGTTCCAAATCCCAGCCTTTTCAATAGCAGCAAAACAGTAGCACAGTGGAAACACAATAAGACACTTGTCGTTTTTACAGGTTTGAATATTTTTATTTTCATAGTAAGCTCATTTTGAAATAAACACATGAAGATGAAAGAGTCATGTGGCATTTTAATCATTCTTAAACAGGAAAAACGATAAGTATTTTTTGGTGTGGAAACTTTCCACTTTTAGTAAGAGAAGAGTGTGAGAAGGCTGAGTACACTGTCAGTTTCCAGCAGGTTCAATTAATTGCTGAAACCAAACAAAAATAGCCTCGCACGGTTCCCATTGTTCTGCAGCTGTTGGCTTCAGAATGCTTGTTGTCCCCTTCCTTGTGACTAATCATCATGGTTTCCCAGTTTCCTTTCTTGATTTCCCACCAGAAGTTGTGATGTTTCATAGGAAGAGAGGGCAACCTTCCCAGCATTTCTTTCCAGGCCTTTTGAACACATCCGTCCCGAAGCTCTCGTACTTGTCTTCAAATCTCTGAATTTCTTGACCTGTCTGGACTCAAAGGTTGTGTGTTCATGAACAGGCATGCTTTAACCATTTGATAAGGGGGCCTAAGTGGCTTCCTGTTTGAAAGAGGTCAAAAAGATATGAGTCCTAAATGGAATGTATGCACAAGTCTTATACATAAATGCTTTGGTTTGGTTTGGTTTTGAAAAATCTCACTTTGCTTCTTGCTGCTTTGTTGAAAGGAGTTTTAGATTGCTGAAAGTATAACTTGATTTCTGAGTTTAGCAATCACTACAAGGGTTATATCACGATACAGAGTCTCATTTAGTTGAATGTTGAACTTCTAGTAACCTAACTCCTCATAACACAGAACTGCACTTCAGTAGAACAGAAAGAAAACGAACACAGCTGCAAAAACTCCACGTGCTAAAACCCAAACACTTTTCACATAGAAAAGTTTTAAAACTTGGAACACTACCTGTCACATGTTAAACGCTCCATAAATGTTTGTGATCATCAAGACTTACTGGCTGTTCTTACATAGCAATCTAGCCAACTTAGTTATCATGTTTCTTTGAAAACAGCAAAAGAAAAAGATTACTGACAGCATTTTCGAATGATGGCAAAAGAGAACAACAATATGAGAACATTGTGAAAAACTGCTCCTGACATCCCCTATAATAACGGGACAGAAAATTTACAAAACCACAGTAGCAGTTGGTCCACTCAACCCGCCAAAGGATCTGAAATACATTAACTCATCCTTTAGAGACATGGCCCTGATGAGACTTGCAACCCCCTAAGTCATCAAGGAGAAATTGAATTAGGTTTCTTCTATTGTAAGAGTGCAAAAAAAGGTAATACATTTAAAAAAAAAAAAATGAAGTTTAAAAGGTGTCGACTGAAGCCCTAAACAGGATTGTCATCAAGTATGGGGGAGACTACTCAAATAGGCAAGCTCATCCATCTGTGACCTTGGTTCTTGGGGAGGCCTCGCTGGGTACACCAATGAGGGTCAGAGTTGAAGATAACCTACCGCCTCCTCTAATGCTGTGCACGGCATGGCTTAAAGACAGAGGTGAACTCCACACTCCTCTCCCCATGCTGGACCACGTCTGACTTCCTTTAGAAAACAGCTGTCTGTTAGGAAGCCTCCAGCCTGCCTTCCAAGAGAAGGCAGCTCCTTTGCTCAGAATGAGTCACCACATCTATTTGCAACCCGGCTAATTGGTGTGTTTGCTGGCATTGACTCCCCACAGTCAGTCGGGGCGGCACGGCCGAACTTATGATTCACTGTATCCTCTAGTTAGGTCTCTGGCTTGTTTGTGTTTGCTACAGGCTCGCTCCAGGTCACCACACATTTTTTTCCTCCTCCGTCATCATCGAAACCGCTAGCAGCCATATAGCGCCTCACACTTACCACGTCCTCCAGCTGTTTCCCAGCGTGTCCTTCCGACAGGTCTCTTTCTCTCTCTCCCCTCACCCCAGCCAGTTCCCATTGCTATTTCCTCCGAGCTCAGCCGTTGTTCATTTGGGGTGATTTGGTTCCCCCAGGGGAAATTTGGCAACCTCTCAACATATTTTTGAATTGTCCTAACCTGGGGAAAGGTCTTCCTGGGATGTAGTGGATGGGGGGCCAGGGATGCTACTGAACGTAGTATAGCGCACACGCCAGGCGTCCACAACAAAGGATTAGGCAGCCCCTGCTGGCGATATTGCCACGATTGGGAGACCCTCCATTCTCCCTGGTTCCCATTCTTTACATCTCAGTTCAAATCTCACCTCCTCTGGAAACTTCCCTGCCCCGTACTTCTCACTGTAGGAGCCAGGTGAACTCTCCCTACTCTTTTTCCTTTTAATTTTGATTTAATTTTAATTTTCCTTTTGATTTGTGTTCTTTCTTTGGCGTATCCATACTGTAGCAAATTGTCTTTGTGTTTATGTCCTTTTCCTCAATTAACTGGCAGCTCCTGCTGAGCTGGGGGCAGGGTCTTTCTCATCCCTCTATGGCTAGCTTTCACACTAGAGCTTAGCTTCTTGCAAGTGTTATTATTTTTTTTAATGTTGGAATTATTGGATGAAAAAGGAACAGTCTTGTTTTAAGCTTTATGCCTTTGCTCTTCTGCTAATTATTTGGCAGCATTAGAGACATCTTGCTGATCCTCTTGAGAATGTTTAGATACAAAGTAAGTGGTTTTCATCTTCTTACATTTCATTATGTCTGTGTTCTAGAGCGTCTCAGCAGTGATGGCATCTTTGATGATAAACTTTGGAATGTAATAACAGTACATTTGAAGCTAACAGCCAGCTCATCTTTCATTGCTAATAATCTACTGCATTGGAATTATTTTCTGTTTAAGACGAAAGTCACTGACATCAGATTGCCTGTGTTGAAATCTGGGATTGGCACCTATCCCCTGTGTGACCTCAAGTAAATTACTGAAACTCTCTGTGCCTCAATTTTCTGTCTGAAAAATGGGGGTGAGCATAGAACAGAGTTCATAGGTTCTTTTAATAAGTATTAACTGCATCAATACTTGTAAAATACTTAGGAGAATACCTGGAACCCTGTAAGTACTGTGGAAGTGTTTCTTACCGAGGATGGAAGAGCAATCTTGTATCAACCCCCTCTCCCCACTGCTTGTCATGAATACTTCAAGCTAGGTAAAGACAGCTCATTCTAACATGTTACTCTATTGCATTCCTGATGAGAAAGAATGGAACCATGTGGAAAGGTAAGAGTACTCACAATTTGCCGACTCTCTGTCCTGATCAAGACCAAAAATAACTCTCCAGAATGCATTGAACTCTTTGCAGGCAGGTGATAGAGTGTCGTCTAGTTTTAGCATAATACAAAAACCACTGATAATCTATGGTTGCCAGTGTTGCTGCATTTTAATTTTTCTGCTTCAAACAGTGGCATTTTAATCATTCTGCCCATGGCAACTAATGTCCTTTAAATTAGCATTAAAAATTCATTCTTTTGGTTTATCCTTCCTGAATCAAGCTAATTAGCTATCAGCTGAGAGCCCTTTAAATTATAACCTGAGTATGTTGCATTTTCCAATTTATAATGCCTCATTGAGGCAAATTGAAAATCCAAAAAAGAGTGAATTAATTAATGTTAATTAAAGAGTACAGCACAGAACGGATGCCAGGTCAGTCTTTGGAGTATGCTTGGAAAGCCATTGTCAGGACTAAGTCGACCCTTTGTGCAAAAGACTTGGCCATGGTGGCTTTGCAAAAAGGGGGAAAAGAAAGCTAGAGATAAGAGTAAAAGCAACACTGAACGAGATAGCATATATCTGTACATTACATACATTACACATGGGATATTACACATTCTCTGTAATAGGAGAACAAGCAATCCAATCAACTCTTGAAGTTTTTTACTTTTTTCTGAAATTTCCGTTTTATATTTTTCATCAGTGAATATTCTCTGATTCCTCTTGCATGCAAGGTTTTATTAGACACTGATGGAAATGGAAAAATAAGAGGGTCATCACCCAAAGAACTTAACGATATAGAGTAACACGGCCCAATCGAACTTTCCGTGATGATGAAAATATTCTCTCTCCGCACCAGCCAGTACAGTTGCTGCATGTAAATATTCAGCAATGCAAATGGGGCTTACGTGACTGGGGACCTGAATTCTGTTTTTTATTTAAATTTGTTTAGAAATACCACATGCAGTTGCTATATATATGTCAGATCTAAAAGATAAGACATCCTGCATACTGCTTATTTTTTTTTAAAGATTTTTATTTATTTATTTGACAGCGAGAGAGAGAGAGATCACAGGTAGGCAGAGAGGCAGGCAGAGAGAGAGAGAGGGAAGCAGGCTCCCTGCTGAGCAGAGAGCCCGACGCGGGACTCGATCCCAGGACCCCGAGACAATGACCCGAGCCGAAGGCAGCGGCCCAACCCACTGAGCCACCCAGGCGCCCCACTGCTTATTTTTATTACTTAAAGATTTCTGAAAGTTGTTAGTCAATGTTTCTTTCATGCCGTATCATAGTAGGTGTCTCTCTCTCTCTCTCTCTCTCTCTCGTCTTTGCTGACTCACTCACACACCCTACTCTGTTTTCTATTCAGTGTAATATTCATCAGCTTAAACTGATTTTCCTCAGGGCTGTGATGATCAACTTGGAGAGATGAAACACATCAGAATTTCTGGAGTGAGGAAAAGAAAACAGCCGCATAATAGCTATTACAATTTGTAATAAGAAAATTTTAAAAAATGCATCCAAATTATATGAAAGTAAAATGGAGGGGAATTTGGGGTACACAAATGGTTCTCAACAGAAATGTGTACCTCGTTCCTGAGGGGGAATATCAGAATCTTAGAAGGAGTAGGAGAGAGGCTAAGGCATTTTTCGGTTGAACTAACTGGTGCATAGGTTTACAAACTCTAAGAAATACTACTTTTACTGAAGAACAGTTAAAACACATTGGTTCTAAAGTGCTGAAAGTTCTTTTCACCACACCAACCAGGCAGGTAACCATTATATCAACAGATATCGGAAATTCACTGAGTGTTCCAGGGACAAACAGCTGGGTGCTTTGGTGTTCTCCACAGAACTACTGACACAATTACTAGTTGCATATGTTGGACCATATAATTTGGATTTTACCTTAATATTCTTAAATGAAAACAAAAACATTAGGAATATAGTTGAGAAAAGCTGGTTTTGTTCGTAACTTAACAAACTACTTTGAGTAGACAAAATACATTCAACGTACAATAACGGTAGGACTCATTATTCAGGACAAGTAATTTGGGTTTTTTTAAATTCAAATTTATGATTCAATAGGAGTATTTTATAAGTAAGGACTAATTTCATGAGTTTGGGCACATTTACTTCTTTTTCCAAGTTATTTTGTGTTCATCAAAGATGGATTTTAGATTCAGTTATTTTCCTTGTTGAGCCATTAAATTATGTTTCCTTATTCACCCCATCTTTTTGTGCTTGACTTGAATAATACCAATATTGCCACCTATAGGTCAAAGTGATTTTTTGGTTTGTTTCTCAAGAGCACAATGCGGAAGAACTAAAAACCTTTGGAGAATGGGTCATTCTGGATAGTTGAGTTTGATAGCTTCTTAGGGATGCATGTGTTCACCCACCTTTCTCTCTCTCTCTCTCTTTTGTACTTTTGGATGGTAAAGTTTTTCAGAGATACTATACAAGTCCCTGACTTCTCAGCTATTCCACCAAAAATAATTAACAATTTTTGATGACTAAAAAGGATCATCATCATTATGAATTATTGAGCTAGCTTCTTTGGCCCTTGGCAAAATCATCCCAGACGGTTGTATCCCCTGAGTATTTCACTCATTAGAATATTCCGTCACTTTTGTGAACTATCCATTCACTTCTCACTGTATATATTCCTCTTGAACAAGTTTTACCCTTTTATATGTTACTTTTAGTTTCTGTAATTAGAAACCAAATGACTACCCTAGTTAGAGTTGTTTGAAAAATAAAAGTAATTTGTAAGTAAGTTTGTGACCAAAGAATCCATAAATGTTATTGTAGGGATTTTTGTGACTCAGATGAATTTTTGTTACCTGCTTCCTGTTGCACAGCTGTATTTCTAGCAGATAAGAATACTGAATAAGAGTTCTAGAGAGGTGACCCGTTAATGACTTTCATATGTGATAATTCTTCACAGTTGAAATAAAGTGTCAACATTTAATAAAAAAATTTATAATATTAAAAATACTTGGAAATTTATTATCTTCCCCAAGTCTTCCAATTCCATTGCAATGTGCTATGTAGCAGTTACTAAAAATGTTATATTTTTACTCCAGATTGGCAGAATGTATTATTCTGAGCAAGAGTTAATGAACTTTAATCAAATGGGTAATATACAGAACATTATTTACTAACTTTTGACACATTGCATTCATACTTAAGTCATATAATTATATCTCATAGGCTTTTAAAAACTAAATTACTCCCAAACTGTTAACTTAGATGTATCATATTCAGATGATTTGTGTAAAGCCTTGGACAATACTTCAGAATTGTAAAGTGCTTCAGAAAAATGTAAAGTACCCCTTATAATCTATCTTTTACCCCAGACTTAAACATTCATCAATAACATTCTAGTTTATAACTTTTCCCAAGAGGGAAAAAAAACAGCTCCGGAGAGGCATCCATTATCCTTATTTGGAAAAGTTGTTTATTATCTCTCTATATATCAAATAATTGTTTTTATAATTTTAAAAATGAATATTAGAGAAGCCATTCACAAATAAAGAGAAATTAGATCAATTGGGGAAGGACTCAGAAAGTACACCATCTAGTTCATCTTGAAAAGACCACTGGACAGTGTTTCTCCAGATGTCCTGTGAAGAAAAATATCCCACAGTTCAGTGAATTTGAAAAATACCTCATATTCGCCCCTTCTTAGATAACACCATTCATTTTACAGTATTAAATACTAACTATCCCCAAATTAAGAAATGTATGCCACTTTGACCCAAATTTCCCAAACTTATTGGACCTTGGATTCCTTTCCTCCCAAAATACTTTTTTTTTTAAAGATTTTATTTATTTGACAGAGATCACAAGTAGGCAGAGAGGCAGGCAGAGAGAGAGTGGAAGGGAAGCAGGCTCCCCGCTGAGCAGAGAGCCCGATGCGGGGCTCGATCCCAGGACCCTGAGATCATGACCTGAGCTGAAGGCAGAGGCTTTAACCCACTGAGCCACCCAGGTGCCCCCAAAAATACTTTTTAATGTCCTAATGAGCTACTATATCCGGGCACACATTCTGGTGGCCCCTGGATGCTCACAGATATTTGCTTCTCCCCTCTTTCCAAGCCATGATAGAGCTGCACTTCTTTACATCATTGAAAGTTTAACATCATCAAATCACCTGCTATTGTCCAGATAAACGTAGCAGTCATCACTTAAATCGTAAGCATCTCAATGAAGGAAACGTGGATCCACTGAGAATGTCTACTTGGTACAATTACAATCTAGCCAGAGGACCTCAGTTCATGGTTGCACTGAAAGTCCTGAAACTCTTACAGACACACAAATACAGCAGACTTAGTAATTATCTACTGTCTTAGCTCACCTCCCCAGTAGCATTTCTTTCTGTACGCTGACCTCACCACACCACAGCATTTCAGATTCTTCTGCTACTCCCATAGGATGAAAAGTTTCTACAGTCTTAGTCAGTTTATGAATTTGATAAAATTAATGTTGTTAGTGTTTTTCCTGAAAGTAGTTCTCCCCATTTGCTTTCTGGACCTTAATAAAAAGACTAAATTAAAAAAAAAAATTGTGTTCCAGTCCCAGATAGGAGTTTAGCTTTCTCTATCGAATAAACTAGAATAAAATAGACTTCCTCAATTATAGACAGAAGGGACCATTGATGTTATGTGTGAGGGTATAAAACAGTTGGTCTTTCTTGCCAGAAACTAGATTTCTGAGTAAAGTAAACCTCACGTCAGTTTATACTTGTATTTGGTATTGACCTTTTCTAAAACCATAGTAAGAAAAACTTCAATGTGAAATAATCTCTCAGTTATCAGAACTACATTTCTGTGGATTTTTCAAGCTACCCTAGTCCTTTACCCCTGTATTTTTTTCTCTCTCTCAGAATCCTGGAAAAGCTGAACCAATGAAATAGCTTCAAACAAGTCAAAAAGAACAAAAGCTTATTTTCTGCTAAGGTAGTAGAGTGTTCCCTTGATTTGGTCAGCTCATCTGTAGAAACAATTCTTCAGTCTTCTAGAATTTACTCATTCCTTCATTTAACAATCATTGAGTACTGAGTGTCCACTATGGGCTAGTTTTGGGCAATAAAAAGACACAAATTTCACAAATTTATTGGATTCTGAAAGCTCTTCCTCTCAAAATGCTTTTTTATTGCCCTTTTGAATCATTATATCTGGACACACATTCTGGTGGACCCCCATCTTTTCTGCTTTTGAAACAATTCAGAATCTTGAACTTCATTTCTTATATAGTAGTCACTAACCATGTGTCACTATTTAAATTAAATCAATTTTTAAGAAAAGACTAGTTATTCAGTCACTCAACCTATTTGAAGTGTTCAATAGACAAGTGTAGCTACTGACTACCATCTCGTACATTATGTCTGGAACAGTTTTATCATCATACAAAGTTCTTTTCAACAATGCAGACACAGAACACTAATACCATCACAGAAAGTTTTACTAGATAATACAGGCTCTAAATAATAAAACTTACACATTTATAAGCAATAATATTGTGATGACAGTCTTCAGATAGGGGTACATAATGTCAGAGGTATATCACTTTCTTTGGGGAAATTAGAGGAATGCAAAGAAAATGAAGTAGAAGATGGCCAGAAGGACAAAAGAAGATCATTCTAGACAGAAATGTCAACAACTGCCAAGGCTCAGGTGCCTGACGTAATGGATATTTTGAAACTAGGACAAAACTCCAAGTCTGGACTAGAGCATGGATATGCAGGAAACAATATGAGATGAGGCTATAAGCTTAACCAGGGGTCAGATTTTGGAAAGTTTTTTGTGCCATATTAAAAGTTATAAACATGAATCTTAAGGAAAGCTAAAAACATTTTAAACAGAAGTGTAACATGGTCATACTTTTTAGAAATATAATTCAATATCTGCTAAAGATGGAGTGGTAAACGGAGACAAACTTCTAATTCAAGTATATGGGAATGATAGAAAAGAGAAGTCAAGCAAAACTAAGTGGAAATGTTGGATTTTAAAAGCATATGCGCAATTTTATGGGTAAAAATAGGAAAAAAACTGTAGAGCATGGCTAAAGCCATTGGTCTGTGAGTCTTCATATTAAATGCTCTAAGTCAGATGAGGACCAGATCTGGACTTACTACTTAAAGCCAAGACCAGTAAAAAAGTTAAACCCTTTCTTCCGTTCATAAGTGAATTTGAAATATCCCTAATATCATGCAAGAAATAAACAGCCAGAACAAACAGAGAAGTACTTTTGACTTTCTGGTGAAAAATAAGTATTAACCTAGAATTATAAGCCCAGTTAAACTGTTATTTAAAAATCAAGGCAATATGATTCAGCAATTGATCACTTAGCTCATGGGCAGAGGAAGAACACAGCTAGCTGTGAGAATTAATGTGAATTACAAGACACACTGATCATCAATGCTTCAAACAAACTTGCAGCCCTAAGTATTTTTTAGAGCTATGCCAAAACAAAACATACAAAAAAATCAAGGAAAATAAAGATATTTTTAGGTGTTAAAATAAATCAAGACATTTCACCACCCACAATCCCTTGTTAGAAAGTTAATTAAAGGATGTACTTAAGAAAAGTAAAAGTTGAACCCAGAGAGCAATCACGGTATATAAGAAAGAATGCTGTCCAAAAAAAATTAAAAATAAGTTAGTCATCTTAACTAACTACTAACTGGAAAAAATAACTGTAAGAAAGTTGTAATATTTATTTCATTAGCTGTAAAAATATCCAATATTTCATGTTAAAAATAACATTAAGAACTTCTAGTTTGTAGTCCAGCACATAAAGAGCACCAACAACAAATAAAAAATTGATCAAACTGAAAATCAACAACCCTTCTTAAACCCATCAAAAAGCTGAAGTCACTGGGCAGACCACTGGCCCCAAACTGAAGACACAGATAGATATGTGGAGAATTACAACTTACTGTTACCATGAGCAGGTAACAACTTATTGTTACTATAACTAGAACCAGTCATGTGGTAGAAAACCTTAATTGTATAATCGGGAATTCTACCAAATATTTAAGAAAGAAACCATACCAATTCCCTGTAATCTCTTCCAAAATACAGAAGAAGAGGGAATGTTTCCCAGGAGTCCAGCATGACCCTAATACCAAAACCAGACAAAGAAACTGTGAAGAAAGAAACCTACGTCATTATTGTTCTTGAACATAGATGCAAATATCCTTAACAAAATGTTATCAAAACAAATCTAACAATGTAAAAAAGAATTACACACGATGTACAAATGAGATTTATTTCAAGTATGCAACATTTATAATATGGTTCAACATTTGAAAATCAATGACTAATCTAGCATTTCAATAGACTAGAGAATAAAAATCCATGATCATTCCAATACATGCAGAAAAAGTATTTGATAAAACCCAATGCCTACTTATGATAAAAAAATTTCAGTAAACTAGGAATAGAGGCCTCCTTAATTTGATTTTTAAAAAACTTAAAAATACTTTGCAGTTAATTAAATAAGTTATATTTAATGTTGAGAAACTAGAAACTTTTCTACCAATTCAGGGACAAAAGCAAGGATGTCTTCTCTCACCACTCCTTTTCAACCACATATTGGATGTCCTGGCTAATGTAATAAAACAAGAAAAGGAAATTAAAAGTATACTAATTAGGAATGAAGAAATAAAACAATCTTTGTTTCCAGATGACATGATCATTTATGGAGAAAATCTCAAAACAAAAAATCAAAACCAAAAAAAAATCTCCTGGAACGAATACGTGATTACAATAAGGTTGCAGGATATAAGATTAATCTATAAAAATTAATCAACTTCCCATATGTGCCAGCAATTTGAAACTAAAAGCGCAATAACACTTACATTAGCACTCAAAAAATAGGATTTGATATATATTTAACAAAATATATACAAGATCTATATGAAGAAAACTATAAAATTCTGATAAAAAAAATCAGAGAAGGACTGAACAGAAATATACTCCATGTTCATGGATAGAGGGACTCAATATTGTCAAAATCTTAGTTTTTCCCAACTTAATCTATAAATGCAATGCAACTCTAATGAAAACCTCCACAAATTATTTTCTAGATATTTGAAAATGTGACTCTGAAGTTTATACAGAGAAGCAAAATACCAGAATAACTGGCACAATATTAAAGGAAAAGAACAAAGTTGAAGTACTAACATTACCTGACTTCAAGACTTACTATAAAGCTGCGGTAATCAAGACAGTGTATTGGTGAGAGAATATACAAATAGATCAATAGAACAAACTAGAAAGCTTAGAAGCAGAGACACACAAACATGGCCAACTGATCATTGACAAAGGAGCAAAAGCAGTATAATAGAGCAAAGACAGCCTTTTCAATAAATGCTTATGAAGGAAGAAGACACCCACAGGTTAAAAAGTGAATGTAAGGGCACCTGGGTGGCTCAGTTAAGTGTCCAACTTTTGATTTCAACTCAGGTCATAATCTCGAGGTCCTGGGTTTGAGCCCTGCATTGGGCTCTGTGCTGCGGGGATTCTGCTTCAGGATTCTCTCTCTCTCTCTCCCTGCCTCTCCCTCTGCTCTCTCTCTTGCTCTCTATCTCAAATAAATAAACAAAACTTTTAAAAAAAAAATGAGTATAGACACATACCTTACACCTTTCACAAAAATTAACTCAAAATGGATCATAGACCTAAATGTAAAATACAGCACTGTAAAACTCCTAAAAGAGAATAGAGAAGAAGAGCAAGATAATATTGGGTTTGACAATGACTTTAGATACAACACTAAGGACACAATCTCTGAAAGAAATAATTGATAAGCTGGACTTTGTTAAAATTAAAAAAAAAATTCTGTATGGAAGACACTGTCAAGAGAATGAAAAGACAAGCCAGCAAGTAGGAGGAACTATTTGGAAGAGACCTATCTGAGAAAGGACTTGTATCTAAAAGACAGGAAGAACTCCTAAACGCAACAATAAGAAAACAAACACCTTCCCTAAAGAATTAGCCGGAGACCTTAACAGACACCAAAGAAGACATACAGATGACAATAAATATATAAAAATATGCTCAACTTCGTATGCCATTAGGAAATTTCAAATTTAAATATTAATGAGCTATCACTACAAGCCTATTAGAATGACCAAAATCCAAAACCCTGGCAACATGAAATGCTAACAAGGATATGGAACAGTAGGAGCTCCTTCACTGCTGGGATGAATGTGACAAGGCGCAGCCACTTTAGAAGCTACCTCATAGACTATAATACTTAAGATACTGTGATCTTTGTATACTGTTAGACAAAGAAAGCTGATAACATACTATAGAAAACCCAGAAATAAACTGAAGTGAATAGGGAAATATGGCATATGTAAAATAAGCTATGAAACAAATAAGGGCTGGATAGGCTGCCTTATAAATGGTGCTAGGATAACTGATTGTCCATATGAAAAATATACATAAGTACAATTAGAATGTTACACTATATACTGAAATCAATTTTGGTAAATGTTAAATTAATAAATACTAAATACTTAAATTAACTCATACAGGTGCAAAAGACATATACACAGCAATGTCCATTATGAGATTATCTATAATAATAAATGTCTTAAGACAATTTAAATGTCTGCCATGATTGATACATGTAATATATTCATAGAATGATGTAGAATGGGTTTCTATGTGCCCAATGTGCAGAGTAAACATTAATAGTCATAAAGGATTGGTAAATCTGTTTCTTGGTAGCTAAAACGGAGATAGCAAATAACAAGATATTAATAGTAAATCAATAAAACTCTCAAACTTGCTGATCACGTCTGCACTTGTGATGTTTTAAATGTGCTCTTCCAAGGGCACCTGTCAACATGTCACAATGAATAAAGCAAATGTCAGGTCAGCACTTCTGGATCTTTAGTACAAATGCTGCAGTTTAAAGCATGCTTGCTAATTAAAGAGTTTGGTTCTTGCATCACCTTTAAACGTCATTGTTTCTTAAAGTTCCAACTTATTATGTTCTTTATGTCACAAGACGTTCTTTCTTAATACAATTAAGCATAGACAACACATCTCCTGTTTACCGAGTTACTGCCATTATAAGACTCTGTTGACCTTATTGTTGATTCTAATATTGGAATAAGGAAATGAACTCTTGGGGGAATATGAAAGACTTTATTCCACTTATAGCCACTTCTTTGCCTAGGAGAGGACTTACATCACACAACTGACTTGGATTCATTCCTAAATTTAGACACAGATAACCTTTTATCCTTTGTGACTAAAAGAAAATAGCTTGTTTTCTTTCCTTTGGGAATAAATCATCTTAAAATATATACCAAAGAAGAGCAATTAAAATTTTTTGGGGGGCACTTCATGGTTTCTTTTAATTTCTCTCCCTCCTTCTCTCCTTGCCTCTCTCTCTTTTCTTAGTACTGCTGACCCTCTGTTATGGCTTTGTAAATTAACATCTATTAAGTGGGGCACAGGGTGCTAGATGGTGAGCCAGGGTTCAACAACAGACCACAAGAGAAATTGAGATAATTGAAATAGAGAAGTTTGTTACTCATAGGTCCTGAAGGACGTACACTATATGTCACCGAGAGGGGTCAAGGTAGAGTGCAGAGAGAGGCAGGACCTGAGGCACAAGGCTAAATGGGGTCCATTGTTGGAGTGCTTTGGAGTTCCCAGGCTAGAACAGATTGCTCAATTTAAACTGAAGGAATGGGATTTGGGGAAGCCCCGCAGGGTCTTATCTAAGGTGCCGGGAGGCTGGGGAAACGGTTTAGCACAAGGGTAATGGGGGAGTCATGTCAGGAACTTTCATTTGCTTGTGACTCTGCAGCTGCTCTCTAGGGCGTGCACTCACATGAGGAGCTAATGTCCGTGTAAAGCCCCCACAGGCTACTGGGCCAAACAACATGGATGCTGAGCAAGGGATACCAGGAGTAGCTTTGCTAAACTCTTGACATTTTCAGATGTGAGAACAATCTGGGTGTGACACTTGCAATACTCTGAGGACCTGAGGATAGATTTGCTTCATTAGGCTGGACAGTTGGTTTTCTTTTCTTTTCTTTTTTTTCCTCGTAACAGTTTTATGGTCATCCCATCTAATTGCTAAACTTCCTGCAAACAACGTATTATTTCCCAGGGTATTCCATGCATATAGGAGAAGTTCTTGATGCCCCTCAGTCTCAGAACCAGAGTTTATATCTCTATCCATAAGACATTGTGACCAAGCCACTGGTTGCTGAGTTTGTTTGTTTAGGTCCAGTGACCTACAGCATAATGTACGTAATGCCTTGGGGTATAAAGAGCTTGCCACAAGTGTCCTTATTCAGCTCTTCTGCCATTGGTTATCCTGGGTCAGTTTGGTCTTCAAGCCTGATCAGTAAGAGATATAAGGCACACAACCAAGAAGCAGGGAGTTTTGATCCAACATCTGAACATGCCATAGCATTGCATGCAGTAAGAAGACATGTTCGGTCATAGGCTGAGCATGGTTATTTTCTTAATTCTGTTCAGAAATAATGCAGGGCAGAATAGGGACAGGACCCAATTCCTGGGAGATGGGCCTGGTGAGAACAAAGCAGAAAGTGGGTTCTCTGCTTAATTGTTTGGGTGTTAATATAGTAGCTTGCCTAGTTGTTTGGGTGTTAATACAGTAGCTTGCCTGTCCTCCCAGTGCCTCTCAAACCTTTAAGACCAGTGTGCCCAAGACCCAAGAACAAAGTGGTCAGATGGGGACAGGTTTCTACAAGGAGTTACACTGCTTCTTTGTATCAAGGTAATGCCTGACATCCATAAAGCAATTTAACATTAGCTATTGTAATGAATAAGCCTAATCTCAATGGCTTAACAATTGCAAAATAATTTTTTTTAAAGTTTGTTACTTGTTCTTGACACAGTTCCACAAAGGTCCAGCCCTGTCCTAAAAATCTCTCCTTGAGAGAATGACTCAGAAAATAACCTTCTTCCATTGTGTCTTTGGGTCATTTTAGAGTTCTTCTTTTCCAGTCATGTAAAAGAAGAGCGAGAGACCATGAATCAAGATCATGCAAGTTGTTTGAGAGACCAGACTTGTAGGCATTATACATTGCTTACATTCATTCACATTGGATGGTCCAGAACCCAGTCATGGAGCCCCAGCCTAACTATAATGGAGGGGTAAATTGTAGCCTATGTGTCCAAGAAGAGGAGTAGGATTGGTGAGTATCTAGCCAGCCTCGGATACACTATCTTCTGATGAACCAGTAAGGTTTTTTCCTACTTACATGCAGTAAAATTTCCTGTAAATCAACTGGAAACCTCATTGTTTCTAGTCAGCAAAAATCTGGAGGCTCAGCTGGGCTAAGTCTAAGGTTAACTATATCTAGCTGTCGCTTGAAGTTTTAGCATATCTAGAATTCTGAGACCAATCTTGTTTCCTCTAAGGTTAATTTCAGAAATCTAGGTCACTAAGTAAGTTATCAGCGTGAAGTTCAGTATTCTCTTGTTATAGCTTGATCCTGTGCCTGTTAAAAATTGTGAACCCTGGAGACAGACTGCCTGGTTTGCATCATCCCGAATTGCTACCTATTGACTTTAGGCAAGTTATCTCATTTCCCTTTTCTTTAAAATTGGAGTAATATGCTTAACACCCTGGGCGTTTGAGAGAAGTAAATTTGAAAAGCTATGAAAAGCACCTAGCACAGGGTCTATGTTCCTGGGTCACTGTTATTATCATCGACATTTACCATTGTTGGATTATATAATGATTGGGTCCTGGTCCTATTTCCCCAGAATATGAATGACAGGCAATTTTGATCTTTGGGTATATCCATGAAAAGGCACTCTTTAGCATTAGGAGAGGGGGTGTGTGGGGTGGGGGGTACAGTGGAGAGAGTAAGCCCATGAGAGAAATTGTGAATGTATAAAGCCCCCAAAATGAGAGATCTTGAGCTGCCTAAGCCAAAGCCAATAGACAAGAGGGAGTCAAGAGGAGATAATCCAGTGCCAAGTCCAGGATTCAGTTAGACTCCAGTCTTCAAAGAAACACCGTTGAGCTTGGATGGGCCAGGATTAAACGGAATCACAAGAAAGACAATCTGTGCAAAGTTGAGTCTAATACCCAAACAGGCACCATGACCCTGTCCCAGTAATGTGACTGGGTAGAACAAAGGAAAGAAGAAGAATGGCCCTTAGGAGGAACAAAAACAAGAGAAATAAAACAGCTGCATAGGATTGGAAATGGTGTTGCTCAAGTTGCCTTTTATTTACATTTAATGTGCTGCTCTGTCCTTCTGAAAATCCTTGCTTTAGTCTATCTTTTCATTTCTCTTCAAATGCAGCCTTGCCTTGTTCTGATCAGCAGTCTTGCCTCTCTACCTTAGCTAATGTCTGAAACTATTTTCCTCTAAAACTGCCACATCTCTCTCTCTCTCTAATGTCCAATAGCTTTGCAGACCTTGATTTGTCATTCTAGATCCTCCACCTCTGGTTCCAATCAACCACCGTCTCACCTATTTGATTATGTACCAAGATTTATTTTTTTATATCTACTTTTTGACCCTTAAAAATTCTATTGGCTTATCAGATCCTAGACTTTCAGAGTACAGCTAGTCCTTCTACAATTCCTGCCTCTGCTCATATTTGGGAAATCCTATCTCTAAGGAAGACACATCATGCTAAATTAAAGTTATGTCCAGAACTCAATCAATCAGTAGGAGAAGTTTTCCTTTATTGAAGTTTATTAAACTTCTTTTTGAAATTGGGATTGAAGTTTCTTTTCAGTTCTCTGACATTTCCAAAAATAAACATTGGCATTTCCTTATGCCGCAAGTCTTCACACTAAACACTTGTTTTCATAGTTGAATCATTTTCAAAAAAGTTCTGGGTTCTCTGTGTAACCATTTCCTATGTTCATTGCTTGTATCCCAAGCAAAGACTGCTTTCTTTCCTTAGGCAGCCTGGTGATATGCTGTTTGAAAGGGAATATTGCTATTCGGAGCATTGTGAGCAACTATGCTTGGTTTTAAAGGGCTCTCTCTCTACATTTCCAGCATGACTCACAGAGAGAAAAATATGTTTTCTCCTTTCTCCAATGCAAAAACAAAGTTTATTTCCTTTGGGGGGGTATGGAAACAAGGAAAGATACCATGATCAGCAAGTTTCTTCTTTGAGTAATAATTTCTTAATCAAGATTCTTAATCCTATTTCCTCTTTGAAATTGAATTAAATATTTTAATCTACCTAATTACGAACTAGACAAACTGCTTTGGTAAAAGATATGTCTCTACATATAACATATCTTGTCTTTTCCCTTCACATCATTGCTTATAAGATTTGAATCTTCCCTCTTGTTAATGGTTTAATGCTCTAACATTAGAGTAAACTGTATTTTCAGGATGATGAATAGAGATGAGGCCAAAAACATATCCCCAATTGAATTTGGATTATACTGCAATCTAAAGTTCTCCATAAATAGTGAAATGCAGAATAAAGTTGGAGATTTTACCTTTCTTTATTAATGATTATAATTAAAAACCAAAATGATTTTCCTTGGCTCAGATCTTCTAATATGATTTTACTGTTGAAAGGCCCACAGTGCATTTATTTTAATTTAGGAACTGAAGATGTAGATCTTAGATGACAATAAATTAACATTTATTTTAGACTTCTGTATGGAGTTACTATTCTCTAAAACTAAAGAATGAAATATTTAATTTGATATTAAAGCTAAGTTTTCAACTTACTTTCTTAATGGAGAAAAGCATCATGCATTTCCTTCAATTTCAATCAATATAAATTTCCCTTTAAAAAATTAGCACAACTTTAAAAAAAATTAGCACAACTTTACTTATGCATACATATATTATAGAAGTATTAATTATCATTACAGAGTAATTTGGCATTATCAATCAAAATTTAAAATTCCCAAATCCTTTGAGCCTGCAACTTTACTTTTAGGAATTTTTCCCCACACATACACTGACTCATGGGTTAACTGATATACAGAATGGAATTTTCTTGACAACAGAGCTTATAATAGTAAAAACTGGACACAAATTAAATGCTTATCAATAGGAGACTGGCTAAATAATTTTGTTAAATACATATAACAGAATAAAATATGCTGTATTTATTCATTAAACAAATTTAAATGCTCAAATTTATTTATTTATTTATTTATAGAGCAGGGAGAGAGGTTGGAAAGGAAGGAGAGAGAATCTTAAGCAGACTCTGCGCTGAGCAAGGAGCCAGACGTGGGCCTTGATCTCATGACCCTAAGATCATGGCCTGAGCCAAAATCAAGAGTTGGATGCTTAGACAACTGAGCCACCCAGGTACCCGTGCCCCTGAAATCCTAATATCAGAAGTCATTTTATAACCATAAGAACTGTGAATAGTTGGCAGTTTTGGTAAAGTGTTTCTAACTGTAAATACTTTAATAATATGAAGAGAATTTCTCACACTTTTTCTGAAAGTCTCTTCTCTAGAATGATATTATCTGACCAAACCCCTGTTCCAAAATGAGGAAGAATGAGGTAAAAACAAACAAACTAACAAGGATGAGGGTGTTTTAAGGATTTCTTTTACCCACAAACCCTTAGTTTAACACCCAAGGTGACTCAGCTCTGACATTGGCACTTTGAACATATATGCAGTATTTCAATGGCTCCAGTCCACCTGTATGATACATTTCAGCATTTGTGGAATTGATGCATAATATCAAAATTAATCTTTAAGGGCCACAATAGGGCACATGCTTCTTACAAACTGAATCTCAAGGAACTTTCAATTCCCTCAACATTCCCACAGTGATGGCAGGCTGGGAAAAATGACACTCCTAAGTCTTGAGGTGTTTCCTCTAAAATGAAACAATATTAGTTTTTTTTCTTATTGTTTCTTTCTCTTTTTTTCTGAGAGTAATGTTTTCCTTTTTATTGTGTCCCTGCTATTCTTCCCTTTGCAGTCTTCTAAGGCTCTAATCTGCAATAGAACCCTGGTCTTATTGTTAAGACCAATGCATGAAACTCTGCCACACTTCACCAGTGAGATAGCAGCTCTCTTTCTTCCTAGCCAATGAATACTGCACTCAATTCTTAGCAGGTTCACTGGCTGATGTTCGAACAAGTGCCCTTCCACACCCTCAGACAGAGGGAAGGATAGCTAACTAGTAACTAACAGATTTGTTTAAGCTTTTCAGCTTCTGAAGCTTCATATATGACTTTTTCTTAGGAGTCTGTTTATGATTGTATAAACAATATCAATCACAAAACTAAGATTAGAAGGAACTTAGTCATTCAGTGCAAGGGGAGGCCCATTCTGCATGTAAGAAGCTTAGAAGTCACTGCTTCATCCTAACAACAAGTGAAAAGTTGAACAGGGCAACTCTGCTTGGATCCATAAGAGAGGGGAGGTCACGGGGTAAACCATTATCCCCAAGACTGGAGAGACAAACAGATGACTATAGGGAGGCATAGCTTACTATCCCAGAAACTCACCAGTAGAAAATGACATAGGAGACAATGTCAGGTTTGCCAAGTCTAGGTATCAAGAGAAAAATTACAAGGCATACCAAAATGAAAAGAACACAGCTAGAAGAGATAGAGCAGGCATCAGATCCAGACTTAGCATGGATGTTGGTATTATCAAGTTGCTAATTTAAAACAATTAGATTAACATTTTAAAGAATAAGGTAGAAAGCATGCAAGAATAGACGGGCAATGTAAACAGAGATGGAAACCCTAAGAAAAATCCAAATATAAAGGCTAGAGTTAAAACACGCATGCACGCGGGCACGCGCGCACACACACACACACACACATAGAGTAAATGAAATAAAGAATGCTTGGAAAAGTTTATTAATTAAATTTGACATGGTTGAAGAAAGAATCTCTGAGCTATAGGATATATCAGTAGAATTCCTTAAAACCAAAGAGCGAATGAGAGCAAAGACTGAAAAATAAAACCGAACAGAATATCCAATAACAGTGAGGCAACTACAAAAGGTTTAACATATGTTTAATGAGAATACAAGAAAAAGAAGCAAGAGAGAAAGGAAAATAAATATTTGAAACAATAATGACTGAAAGTTTCCTCAAATTAATGTCAGACATCAAATCATAGATTAAGGAAGCTCAAATACCAAGCAGGATAAATGGGGGGGAAATTACACCCAGGCATATCGCTTTCAAACTTTAGAAAAATCAAAGGTAAAGAAAAAAAGGTAGTGAAAGAAGTCATAAGGAACATGTCCTATAGAGGAACAAAGATAAGAATTCCATCTGACTTCTCCTCAAAAACCAGGAAAGCACGAAGAGAGTGAAGTAAAATATTTGAAGTGTGGAAAGAAAACCAAAAAAACAAAAAACAACAAAAACAAAACAAAACAAAACAAACTGAAAAACAGCCCAACCTGGAATTCTATAAAAATTATTCTTTAAAAGTGGTGGAGAAAAGTAGACTTTCTCAGACAACCAAACGTGAGAGATTTTGTTGCCAGTAAATCTGTCTTCTGAGAAATGTTAAAAATTCTTTTGAGAGAAAGAAAATAATATAAGCCAGAAATTTGGATTTACAAAAAGTAATGAAGAGCATCAATGAAGGAGGAAGTGAAGGTAAGATTAGAATTTTTTCTTATTCTTAACTGATCTGGCATGTAACAGTTTGTGCAAAATAATAGCACCAACAGTTAAATTATGTATACTTATATATATATATATTGCATTACATATGTTTATGTATGCTTATATGCAAGTTAAAATGACAGCAATGATACAAGGGATGGGTGGGAGAAATTAGAGTGATTGTGCTATTTTTCACTGCTATACCAGTGAAGTGGCATAGGTTTATTTGAAAGGGGACTTGGATTAGCTGTAAATGTATATTGCAAACTCTAGGACAACTACTTAAAGTGAAAAAAGAAGAAAGGAAACAAATATAACAGATATGCTAGGAAAGGACAGAAAAGGAAATCATATAAAATGCTCAGTCAAAACCACACAAGGTAGTGCAAGACTAATAAACTGAGGTCTAGAGAAGGAGCATAATGGTTTCCTCAGAAATTCGAAGATGCTGATCCAGGACTAGAACCAAATGTCACCTCCAGTTCAATAACTTTCAGACATAAATAATATTCAGCCTCACTCAGCATCCACAACCAGTGCTACTGCATTCTCTCTTAGGAAACATAAGACCCCTGGCTAGTTCTTTTGGTCTTACATATCTATGAAGTACCCAATATTACCAAGTTGGTCACTGATGCTTCTATGGATTAATACAGCCACCAACATACTGGGATTTTTGTAATCAAAAGCAACTACCACTATTTCCCGTGGTTCCAGTTGGGGGAAAGTTAGCTTTGTTTATGCTTTCCAAGACATCAGCGATGATTCCCAGTCTCTGCTGGTGGATGGGGAGGAAATACCATCATTATTTTATCTTGAAATTAGCATGACATCCAAAATGTCTTAAACCTTCACATGCATGTGGACAGTTTTTTATCTCAATATTATTGGCATATTGTCTGGGGTCAACTTCTCCAGAAGACAGTGAGATGAGGTTTCAATACAGAAGACCTCCCGAGAGAAACCTGTAAAGAAAGGAGGTAAGGAGGGCAAGACAGAAGACAAGCGAGGACACAACTTCAGGCAAAATCCCAAACTCGGTTCCATCCTTCCAAAGTTCTGGAATCCAAATTCTACCCCAGTGCTTATCCCAACATGAAGCAAGTTTGTTGAGTTTTTAAAACCTGTGCCAGTCTGACCTTGGTGAGGGCCATGCTTTAGGACTTGCAGACCTTTAGGAAGGGATGCTGGCTGGCTATGCAGACAGTCACCGTGGCACCATAGTCCAAGGGCGGTCCTCCAAAGAGAATTGAAGCGCTAGTCTCCAAGGGCCAAGCCCACTGAAGCCAGGGAATGGGCACACAGAAACCATCAGAGGGATCTGAGGGAATCTGCTGAGTACTGACAACGTCTGCTCACTTATTATCACATTATCTGTCCTAAATAGAAAAGACAAAAATACGATTAATCTCTGACACATATTTTCAAAGGCCAGGTCTTTCCTTAGAAAAAAAAACCTTAAAACAGAGACTGATGATATGTGTTTTCTATTTAGGACAAAGGCCCAATTCAATATCACCATATACATGTTTTTTTCTAGAATATATGCATGTATTTTAGAATATATATATATATCTAGAATTATATACGATTTTAAAAGGATTTTGCATAAGTGAAACATTATTCTTATTCACAGTCATATTATTTCATATCCCCCTCCCCAAATTTTCCTGAGGGATTCATTTCCTTTAAATCCAGTCAACTCATTTGAGGTCCTGATGACTTTAGTAGAATATACTGGAACTCTAATTTTTCATATGTTCTAATTTATGAAAACGAAGCAAAGAAGATAACCAGTTTTTTTCCATTATCAGTCAATGAGAGTCAAGACTTACTTAACATCTGTCTACTCTTCAGCATATACTTAAAATGCTTTCTGTCAGGGAAAAAAAAAGAAAGTAAAATGGCAACTTTTGGGCAGAATCCTCTCATATCTTCAAACATTGGAAAATAAATTGAAGAGTTAGAAAGATTCTCACTTCTTAACTACTCTATTTCCAAAATTTTTCCCTTTTAGTTCTTCCTACATTATAGTTCAGGATTACCAATAATGAGAACAGAATAAATTTAAGAAGAAATATCACTCATGACACAATTTAGAGTAGTTCTACCTAATTTAGAGTTTCAAAACCTCAGAGTATGTAAATAAATATAAAAAGCATAAGTCATGTGAAAATCATGCATTTATGTGGGGCATGGATATGGATTAAATAAAAGGATGTTTATTTTGTCTAAACTAAAAATCATATCAAACCAATATGACAATATTCATCATATGCTCATCAGAAGCTCTGTTGGCAGTTATATCAGCTTGACTAAAAGATCAAAATATGCAAACAGACAGTCACTTAAGGAGTTCAATCATTTTGTTGAATTGAGGGTCTCAAAACTTAAACCTTATGAGTGAAGAACAATAGCAGGGATTCCTCTTTATCGAGAATATTGAGAACACCTTCCCTCTTCTCTTACCCATCTCCAGGGTGATTTGGGTATCTGAGACTGATCATCGATTTATCAAGAACACTGGTTGCTGGATAAAAATGCAAGCAAAATCTCTTGTAGCTTTATTCCAGTGCTAGCTGTTTAACATCTTAATATTCTGAGCTCTGGCATACTGTTGCACAGTTTGTGTATTGTACAACAGTGCCAGGCTGCAGGGGGGAGAGGGGGCTGAAATTCGCCCAGGCTTAGGAGCCAAGCTGTGACTTGCAGGCTATACCTACACTGAGGAGGTGTCTTTTCTTAATTAACAAATGGCACCACAGAGACTAGTGGCAAAGCTGTTTATCTTATTAAAGGAAACACATCTGACCAGATATTTCTCTCTCTGGATCTGAAAGGTTACCCGTCAGCCTAGAAACACTCAACGAGCTAGATATCAAATTATGAACCATTAGTTATGTAATTTCCAAAATATTCCAAACTTGGTTTCAAGCTGCCAAGGGAAAATTGGGTAACTTGACACACAGAGATACGATTATGTAGAGAGGAAAATATACTTAGCTAGAGAACTGGTTCACATACAGGAAAATATATCTTCTTCTTATATGGGTCATGTAATTGATCTGAACAGCCATGTTCCACAATAAAACATTTTATCATTTAAATGGGAATACACTCAGGGTCAGAGAAAAGATAGCCTCTGTAGATTCTGTGATTTTCTTAAATACCCTCTTAGAGACAACACTAGGAACTACCATTTGGATTTTATGACCCAAATAAAGTTATACCTTTAGGTCTGCAAATTAACCTGACTCTTTTCCCTGGTATTCATGACTAGTGTTTTGTATTCATTAAATTCAATGCCATAATGTATTTTTAATAAATAGCTATAAATAATCCAATCCTAAAAATATCCAGGCTATCTCTCTGTGTCCTCGGGGAGCTTACAGAGCTTCTGTTGTTATAAAATGTAGACAAGACAAGACTGTCAAGTATTTACCTTTTTATAGTCCATCTTCCTATTTCTTTCCATTGCTTCATTTACTAGATACAGTTTCAAAGCTCAAAAATGTAAAACTTAGTAAAAATGCCCCCATTTTGTTATCCAAAACTTGATTTTTCTTCTTTTATGAAAAAAAAAGCAGTTTTATCCCACTGATTTTTATGCTTTCTACTAATGGAGGATTCTCAAAGGTTTAACACTTTTCTGTCGGACTACTGTCCTTACCCTCATCCAGATATACCAGTCAGTCTTTCAGTCTCCAAAGTCTCTCTCTCTTTTCTGCATACCCCTGCTAAACACACACACACACACACACACACACACACACACACACACACCCGCACCTGCACTTGCACATGCACACAAAGGAGCTAGAGAAGAAATCTACTCCTCCATTTGCTCTTGTAAAAACAGGAACCAGGGAAATAGAAGGATTGGTTACTAGAGGAAGACTTAGGTAGAGAATAGGATAATGCTATGAAGAATAATATAGAACCATGTAGAATTTGGAAAAGAAGGTTTTATATACTCTGTGCCTTATACTGGGATTTCTCCCATAGTAGAGATGAAAATAGTATAGTTACATACCTAGATATCCTGAAGCTTGCTTTCTACTAAGGGAAATAATGTAATAACATCCGAAATTATTAGAGAATATTTTAGTACTAAGTAAAGGTCCAAAAAGAATTCAGAGATTCAGTGGTTTGCACCAGTCAGGAAAGTTGTTATGAATGTGAAGGGGCTTGAATTGAGTCTTTAAAGGAGTAAGTGGAAGAATGAGTGGAAGAATGCAGAAAGCCATTCCTGGTAAAGGATGCCGCAGAAGTAACGTCTAGGGTAGAGGAGTAGAACAGAACTTGTTGGGCAAAGACAGGGAGATGGAAGGAAGAGGCTCAACCAACAGAAATAGAGAGCACCTTCTGGAATATAAGGTTGGGCTCTTTCAGATAGGGGGATACCACTCTCCATAATTGCCTGCTTATCCATCTCAGAGTTGGAATTAGAATATCCTTATTTAAAACTACAGATTGACTTTTTTCCCTCAATTATTCTTTGATTGGCCCACTTCCAGAATACTCTGCTATTGACAATTGATCAGAAAGGCAGATAGATGACAGATAAAATATATCTAAAGAGTTCAGTCTCCATTTCAAAAGAGAATTTTCAAAATGCAGAAGCTATTTTAAAAAAATACCCAAAGGAATCATTCTTCTCCCTTTACTCAAAGGACAAGAGCCATCCTGTGTGAGAAAAGGAGCAAATGTACGTAGCATATTAACTCTGAAGACCACAAATATCACCACCTCTCTTGAGTCAGAAATCCCAAGCGTGTATCCTACAGAGCATGAGGCAAGTCATGAGATTCATGTACAGTAAGCTGAATGCCTCTCATCCCTGGGGAAAACCAGAGATTGACTCAATTGCAGAGTTTCAAAGGTCAACCTCTATAAAGTTTATTAAAAGTAAAGCCCCACCCTTCACTCTCTGAGAGTACAAATTCCATTTCTGTCTCTACACCTCAGTCCCCCCACCCCCCTCCAAAAGTGTACAACAAAGAAGTTACTTTTGTTGTGTATACCTTTCTGGAGCTGATCTAGGGACAAGGTGACATTTGTCCTCTATTAGTTTTTGGGTTATTGACAACGACTTCTCTATCTTGTGTGAGCTTGAATAAAACCACTCCACGTGAAATATTGATGTTAATGATAACTAGGAGGGCACCTGGCATTTGCTCTCTAGTCCTCTGACATTTCTGTCTCCACTTTGATTTTTTTTTTTTTCTCCTGCTCAAAGCTAGATTTTCTTCACGGCACCCTGCCTGGCAGGAGAATCTTGTTTGACCTGGTAAGAGTGACACTGTGTCCTGGAGAAACCTTTGCAGGGAGTTGAATCAAAGTAAGAGATAAATGCAGTTCTTTGCAAAACCTGACTTTGTTGGAGCCAGGGTTGCTCCCTGCAGGGACTTTCAGTAGAAGGGATCCCACACAGATGGGTGCCGTGCTGCACGGTATTTATGCATGCCACCTACTGGCGCACACAAAATGCATGACGTGAGATTTGACACATCGTCCCTGTTCCAGAATACATGTGCAACCTGACAAATTCATTATCTGATCACAGTAAACTGCACCCAGCTTTCCTATTTATATAACTATTTGAATTTTAAAATGTCACTTATTTCTCCCCCAATAGGGATGTGATTTTTTTTTTTTTTTTGATGTATTGGTTTTACAGAGGTTTTTTGTTTTTGTTTTTGTTTTTCTCTTTTTAGAAATGGTGCCTGGCTAATGAGCAGACTGGAATTTAAAAGGTATGTAAAAACCATGGCTTTGTGAACTAGATTAGAAGGGAAAAGACTTGACTAGTGAGCTAGATAACAGTAGGAACTAAATGAAATAATGTTAATAAAGAAGAAATTAAATAAACAGAATGGAATGATCCCTTCACAAGTACTTGTTTTTTGTTCTTGTTGTGTTTTTCAAGGAATGCAGTGGTCAACACCAAAGGAGATCCAAAAAAGCATGTCATTAAGATTGATTTGAATTGCCAGTAAAGAGAAGAAATTGATAATAAAAGCTTATTTGAGATCAGAATTTGTGCATGTCCTCTTCCCCACTACAGACACCCTTCTCCATCCTTCTCTGCCCTGGGCTTGCCCTGGTTGGCTGAGATCTGGGGACTGCATCACCAGGCTTCTTGCTTCCAAACAGCTTTGGCCACTGAGGGGCAGGATACTAGAAAGCACGAGGAAAGAAAGGTCCAGTTATTTCTTCCCTGACTCTTTCCTGTTTCGAGGCTATACCTCTGGCAGTAGCATACCCTCCATATCCAGCACCTAGAGTTTCTTCCTGGGGGCCACTCATCCAGAGTCCCAGGGCTCCTTAGGCTCTGGTTACTGTTTCTTCACCTCCTTCCTCCAAACATAGGGCTAATAAAAGCTTCCCATTATGACTAATGCCTGGGTACCCCCTCCTCATTTGTTTGCTCAAACTCTGAAAGTAGGCCTCTCATGGCAGGCTCCTTTTGAACCAACTGGTGGCCAATTCCTGTCAGAAGCTTGTCCAATAAGTGTTCAGAGAATGCTAGAGCTTGAAGGCATCCTGGGGAATGGAGTCCAATATCTCCATTTTAAAAACAAGGGAACCAAGTTTCAGAAAAGTGGCCCAAGTGGTCATAACCAGGGACTTAAAGAGCTAAGCTAGACCTACCAAGTCTCTTGATGTGTGATTTGGCTCTCCATTCCTTTCAGGTTACTATATCAGTTTCCATGCTATTAGCTTGTAGATAGGAGAGGAAACTAAAATATGTAAAGTAAATCCCAATGCCAATTGTATGTTAAATTAATTTTGTATTTATTGATATGTACCAAGAAGGATTTTTTTTTAAGATTTTTAAAATTTATTTGACAGAGAGAGACAGCAAGAGAGGGAACACAAGCTGGGGGAGTGGGAGAGGGAGAAGCAGACTCTCCACTGAGCAGGGAACCTGATGCGGGCTTGATCCCAGGACTCTGAGATCATGACCTGAGCCGAAGGCAGATGCTTAATGACTGAGCCACCCAGGTGCCCCATCAAAAAGGATTTTGACACATATTTTAGATTAGCTAGATAGCAGCTCATGACACAAGGCAGGTTTTGTTTTCACTGTGGTACTTTTCGTTGTACTAATAATACATCTTAGCATTCTAATTTTCCTACTGTGAATACAACACTTTTTTAAATGACTCAAGTGCCTAAATTATCACATTCTAATTTACTGATATGTTTATAAGATGTTTTGAAATGTGGTGATATACATTTGTGTCAAATTTGAAGGGAGGGAAAGGAAGTATTTTTCTTCAACTAGATTCCAGCATGACTGGAAGGGATCTGCAGGTCTGAGTTCTGGCCCCAGCCCCACACCAAAGCCATAGCTTCCTTGGCTGAGTATCAGTTTATATGTCTCTAAACAAAGTGGAGGCTCAGATGACTTCTTATATTCTCTTCCATCTCTGCTATTGCGTAATTCTACAAACCAGAACGTTGAATCAAGAGTCCTTCCTCCAGTTTTGTCATTAATGAAATAAAAGAACAAGAATTTTCTAATAGTTTTTGACTTGCTTTATATTTTTTTATCTTTTTATTTTACAAATACAAAAAGGAGAAAGAAGATATAATTACTATTTCCTCAATAATGCTGGAATTATTGGGAAATAAAATATTGAAAATGGAGTTCTGTCATCTCTTAGCTAGTCTAATAATCATATAATTGTAGAGCAAAATTTCTGAATGTTTTCTGAATTTTTTCAGGTTATTGACAACTTTCAAGATTTTCTAAGTGTCTACAATTTCAAACTAAGACATCCATATGCTTTCATTAAAAATTCCTTTTTTCAGCATACAGATAATTTATAATGGAAATTTCTAAGTAAATTTCCATTCTGAACCTTTCTCCAATAGTCTTTTCTTATAACTATTACATATTTAACGTGGACTTTGTGTGAAAATAGGGGTTAAATTCCAGTTATGGTCTATGAAACTGAGTGGACTTGATCAAGTTACTTGATTCCTTGTGTCTCAACCTTCATCTTCATCTTCAAAATAGAATGAACATTTGTTATTATGAGGTAAATGAGATAATATATGGAAAATGGCTCTGGACACTCTAAGGTTTTATCTAAGGTGGTTGCTGCTTGTTAGCACTTGACACAATGCCTGAATAAGTAGTTGCTCAATAAAGATTTGATCAAATAAATAGACGTTTGAATGAATAAATGATAACTATTGACTTTCACATTCTCTGTTGAGATTCAGATTGTGGCCATTTTAACCTTTGTTAAAATCTAGGTGTTCCACCAAAAGTTTTTTTTTTTTACCTTTTTAATTTTAGTTACCTGTGAGTTAAAAACCACTGTATTAAAAGATAATACTCCTCAGTACTACAATTCTTTAAAATAGTGAAGTAACTGCAGCTTGGATTCTTTGGGTCAGTGTAATAATTCAATGTGTTGTTATGAAAACACCATAATCTCAAAATAAAACAATTCCCTTCTCTTCTCTGGAAAAGTTCACTCTTTAGTGTATATATGAGTCAGGAAAGTCTAACTCACACTGTAGTTGAAAAAAAAAAATCTCCAAAATATGTCTTAAACAACTAACGTTGTCTTTCTTCCTTGTGATAGACAACAACCACAGGTCTCTTAGGAGCTCTGTTTCTTGTAATCATTCAGGGGCTCAGGCTGATAGTGTAGGTATTATCTCAAACATTCCCAGTTGCTATACCAGAAGGATACAGTTCTGGAGAGTCTCATATTAACAACTGGATGTGCCAGCCTGAAAAAAACATATATCTCGTCTGCTCACATTTCAATGGCCAGAACTAATCACATGGCCCCATCCAATCACAAGTGGCCTAGGAAGTAAGACTCTACCAAGTCTGCCAAAGGCAGACAACCAGAAATCCTTGGCAAGTTGCACTAAACCTGCCATAGAACAGACATAAACTACAATTGTTTTGGACCACCTCAACCTACCCTTAATTCATTCAATCACAGAAATCTTGCTTCAAGCTAATCAAAATCTTCCCCATGTTTATTCTGAGGAGAAAGAGAAGCAAGAAACTGGGAAGAGGAAGAGAGGAAAAATGGAGAAAGGGAGAGGAGAGAAAAGCAGGATAAACAGAAGCAGGAAGATAGGTAAAGAGCAAATCAAGGAAAATATATTTATTCCAGAATATTCATCATCAGTGAAAGGGTACATATAGCTATAGCGTTTTTAGACTCCAATTCTCTTAGAAAGTTCCAGAATTACTGAGGTTTTTAGATTTTCTTTTTGCTGTTTCGTTATCTAACAGCAAAAATTGATATTTGAACATTTAACCGTTTTCAAAGTGATTTCACTGACATCATCCCACAGGATAATTATTATCTTCATTTTACGAACACCAAGTCTGAAGCCCTGAAAGGTGAATGAGAAATTATTCCATTGGCAAATGATTTCATGTGAGGGGGACCTTGGAGTAGAGGAGCACAGACAGGAAAAGTGGAAGAAAGTAGAGTGAAAAGAAATAAAGGGGAAATGGTATGGTTCTAAGAAACTGACCAAAGAATGAGAAGGCCCTGACACCTCGGTTGGTATTATAAAGTGACAGAGGGGTTGTGAGTTCTTTGTTGTTGTTTTTTTTTTTAATGGCCTTTTGCACTTTGGATGACATTCTAGATCATTTCAAAATCATAACAATAATCAGAGCAAGTGGTCAAAGATGGTGAGGTATGAAGCAAATTCTCCGAGGACTTGTTCCGAATCCAGGGTACAAGATAGCAAGCTGTGACAGAGCCACCTGTGCAAATACCTAGTGGGGTAAGCCCTGGGAGCTGAAGTGTTGAAGGAGGACTTCCACCTGTGGCCTTGGTTACTGCCAGGAACAGCAGATGGCACTTGCTGGACATAGATGTTTAATAGCCTGGGATACCTACACACAAAGAACAACGTGGCATGTTCATTATTCCTCCCCGGATGCAGCCTCTCTGGGGAGGTCCCCAAAGCCCCCAAATCAGGAAAAAAAAATGATATGAGGTTTGGTACAGTGTTTCCAAGGGCTAGAAGGTTCTTAATTCCCCCATATGTTTTCTAAATCTGCATTTTATTTTAGTACCTCCACTTTTTCTGAAAGGATTTCCTTATAATCCTCAAATATTTAAGCATTTGAAGTAAAATAGCATTTTCCAGGTGAATTTTTTTTCCTAGAAGAAAATGGTCTCCTATCCTGTTTAGTAGTAAAAAGAAATAAGCTCTCAAATTATGAAAAGACACAGAAGAAACTTAAATGCATTTTATGAAATGAAAGAAGACAATCTGAAAAGGCTCTGTACTCTATAATTCCAGCTGTGTGACATTCTGGAAAAGGCGAAAGGATAGAGACAATGAAAAGATAATGGTTGTGAGGGGTTGGGTAGGGAGAGGAATAGGCAGAGCACAGAGGACTTTTAGGGCAGTGCATGGGGTATTTATGTCATTAGACCTAACGTATCTGTGTCAAACGTACAACACCAAGAGTGAACCCTAAGGTAAACTCTGAACTTTGGGCGCCTCCAATGTGTCAGTGCAGGTTCATCCTTGGTACCAAATATGTCACTCTGTGAGTGATGTTGACAGTAGAGGAGGCTATGTGTGGTTGGGCGGGAGTCTAGAGAAAATCTCTGTACCTTCCTCCCAATATTATTATAAACCTAAAACTGCTCTTAAAAAATATCTTAAAAAAAAAGAAAAGAAAAGAAAAGAAAAATGAAAACTTTTCCCTGGGAAGAAGTTTTAGGCAGTTGGTCCCCTGACAAACATCCAATGAGTCAGTTACTGTGTAGAACTTTAAAGGTTGAAAAACCCATGATTGTTTTATGGGTTTGTTAATTTGGTCACGTTTTCTATGTGTTTTCACAGAATTCTGGGAGGGATGGAGAGGATGGTAAGAGCCTTCCTGCAAGCCTCTTACAGGGAAAGGCTCTGTGAAGATTTCCCCTTGAACTGTGTTGTTCATTTGGTCCTGGGCCAAGCCCCAAAATGCTGGCATAGCCTATGGAAGGGGGTTCCTGTTCTGTCTCTCCTCCTGACCCCATCCCTTCTCCTGCTGCCACTACCGAGGGCCCTGCCTCCGGTTGGCAAAACCGGTGCTTAGCTGCCAGAAAATCACACTTTTCCCACCTGCCTAGGGTACCACCCACAGGCCTGCCATATGCCACAGCATCCAGGGAAGGGGCTCTGCCTAGAACTACGGAACACACATTCTCTGAAAGTTCCATTGTCAAATGTTCATGGAGCAAATCAAATTGGGTGGGGGAGGTTTTCGAAATTCTCTGCTCACCTCCTGGCCCCAGGACAGGAGCAGATGGGAAGTCATTTAAAATGTCAGTGTTGTATTCTGGTCATTTACCTCAAAGCAGAAGAGTTCTCTCGGCCACAATACTGTGAGGCACTTTATAGGGACCTGGGACCTGAAGTAAAGCACCTATTTTAAATTCTGCAGGTTATTTTTTTACATGGTAAAATATGCCAGGACATTGCTGGCTCTTGCTACTCAGAGTATGATCCTGGAACTAACACCTGAGGCATTACCCAGGACCTTAACGAAAATGCAGAATCTGAAGCCCTAGCCCAGATTTCCCGAATCAGAATCTATATTTTAGCAACTTCTCCAGGTGAGTTATGTTCACATAGAAATTTGAGAGTGCTCTGAGACATCTCTATATCCTTGGGAACATATGGGACAATAGAAAGAACAAAGGATTTGAAATCGAAAGATGCACTCACATGCTTGGTGAGGGTGACGGTATAGTCATAGACAACTTCCCCCTCTTGAGGGAGAGAAAAGAAAGCAAAGCAGGAGCAGCAGAAAGGAGGTCTCAGGTATATTACCCAGTCATTCTCAGAGCCGGTCCTGTTCACAGTGGTTCAGTGTCCTCAAGACTAACTGCTGTGGTTCCAACTCGATTTAATTGAATTCAATTAATGGACACTTACATAGCACTCACTATGTGTCAGGGATGGTTCCAAGCATTTTCCAAATATTTACTCATGCAATCCTTATAACAAACCTATGGGGCAGTATTACCGCCATTTTACAGAGGAGGCAACTGAGACCCAGTTTACATAATTTGCCCAAGGCCACACAGTCAGGAAATTTAAAAGCAAGATTGAAGTCCTAGTAGTCTGGTAGCCACTGGGTCTTTGTAAGGTCTGTTATTTTTCAAATGACAGAGAACTGAAACCT
The DNA here is from genome assembly GCF_922984935.1 of Meles meles. Lineage (NCBI taxonomy): Eukaryota > Metazoa > Chordata > Mammalia > Carnivora > Mustelidae > Meles > Meles meles. The sequence goes on along the minus strand of NC_060067.1, from coordinate 108,972,895 downwards.
GAATCCAGTCATTTCAACTTAACATATTTTGAAGCCCTGGGTTATGTATTTAAAATGAATGCCATTTTCACTTTCTATGCAGCCATATATCAATGTTTGTTTTAACATAAGGAAATATTCTTTGATTGACCTTCTGCTGAAGTTTCTAGCATGTACTCGATGACCATCCTTGAAAAACATTAAAAGCTTTCTGAGTGCTTCTCACAGCTAACTACAGCCACACAGCTGAGTTCTATTCTGAAGGTTCTCCCAGGCTGAACAAAAGATTCCGTTGGAAATCACAGGTCTTTATGTTAGAATGTAGCTAAGGTTAATTGCAGTCTGGTGGAGCTGGTTCTAACTGGGAAAAGGTTGCAAAAGAAATTTTTCTTAGTTGACATTGTTTCTATTATTCATACAATTCACAAACTGTTACTTTATACCTGCAGTATTCTTGCAAATCCCACTTAGCAGTTAATAGTTTTCAAAGATGAAGATTAACTTGAACCGTGATGACGTCACCCATTCAGATAAAAATTTAATTATCATTAATGAAAAACATTAAGTATTTTTCAAATTTTCAAATATCTGATACAAACCTCAGATAGAGGCAAAAAGAAAAAAAAATTGGCTATTGTCAAAGATTACAGACCTTTCCATGGGTCATTTCTTCAATAGAAAAATGTGCACATATTTTCCATGTACTTCATTATAAATACAGATATCATGAAACAGTTTATTTTGCTAATAGCATACTTCGCTTGTAAATACCAACCACAGCTAAGCATATAAAAATTTCTTAGTATCAGAAAAATAGTTGAAGGTTGGGAGGGTACTAACAGGAAGAGTAAGATTGCTGGATAAATTCATTTCCACAAGTTTGAATCCTTTGGTCTTGCAAACATTAGAGAAAAATCAAAATCCCACCCATAGATATCCAGGATTTATAAAGAACTTCTCAAACTCAATACACACAAAACAGATAATCATATCAAAAAATGGGCAGAAGATATGAACAGACACTTCTCCAACGAAGACATACAAGTGGCTATCAGACACATGAAAAAATGTTCATCATCACTAGCCATCAGGGAGATTCAAATTAAAACCACATTGAGATACCACCTGACACCAGTTAGAATGGCCAAAATTAGCAAGACAGGAAACAACGTGTGTTGGAGAGGATTGGAGAAAGGGGAACCCTCTTCCACTGTTGGTGAGAATGCAAGTTAGTGCAGCCACTTTGGAGAAAAGTGTGGAGATTCCTGAAGAAATTAAGAATAGAGCTTCCCTATGACCCTGCAATTGCACTGCTGGGTATTTACCCCAAAGATACAGATGTAGTGAAAAGAAGGGCCATCTGTACCCCAATGTTTATTGCAGCAATGGCTACGGTTGCCAAACTGTGGAAAGAACCAAGATGCCCTTCAACGGAGGAATGGATAAGGAAGATGTGGTCCATATACACGATGGAGTATTATGCCTCCATCAGAAAGGATGAATACCCAACTTTTGTAGCAACATGGACGGGACTGGAAGAAATTATGCTGAGCGAAATAAGTCAAGCAGAGAGAGTCAAGTATCATATGGTCTCACTTATTTGTGGACCATAACAAATAACATGGAGGACATGGGGAGATGGAGAGGAGAGGGAGTTGAGGGAAACTGGAAGGGGAGATGAACCATGAGAGACTATGGACTCTGAAAAACAACAAGAGGGTTATGAAGGGGCGGCAGGGGGGTGGGGGGGTGGGAGGTTGAGGAACCAGGTGGTGGGTAATAGGGAGGGCACGTACTGCATGGAGCACTGGGTGTGATGCCAAAACAATGAACACTGTTATGCTTTAAATAAACAAATTAAAAAAAAAATCCCACCCATATATATATAAAGTAATCCTACAACAGGGAGAAGGTGCTAGATGTGTAAATAAGTTTAAGAACAAAAATAAGAGGAAAATCTCCCTTTTCATCCAGGCGACCTAGAGCAGCTTTAGCCTGATGGTTGGAAGTATGAATTCATATTCACCTGACCCTGTTGGGTGACTGATTTTGCCATATACTAGTTGTGCCTTCATAGGGTTGCTTGAAGATTAAACAAGAGATGCTTGTAAAACAAGAAACACAATACTGACCTGTGGTAGGGGCTCAGTAAATGTTAAAAGGCTGTGTAATTTTTCCTGGATTTATAAAATGATACTCCCCGTTTCCCAGCCACTCAAACACAAAACGCTAACAAGATTTATTGACTCACAGTCATTAGTTTCACTGAGAAACCAGCTGGACAAGGAGCGCCTCAGGGAACAGTTTTGTGCCACATAATGTGCTATAGAACTTCTATGGAGAAAACATAGTAAGAAACTTTGGCTGGTGGTAGGGAAGGTGTCATTATCCTCTTCATTAAGCCAATAAAATATTTATGGTGCACGCATGTCCATACCAGCTCACTACTGTCTGTAGAGCATATACAGATTTATGGCTCCTGATTTCTAAGATTCAACATCTTTGGGAAGATAAACCATGTAAAAGAAAAATCTGCGATTCAGGACTTTATATGCCAGTTGTTAGAGGTGTATGTCTGTGAACGTTTTTAAGAAGGTGAGATTCCATTCAACGAGGCCAATGGGAACAGTTTCAAAGGGAGGGAGAACAGAGCTGGGCTGGGCTTCCTGAAAAAGGAATCCAAATCTCTCACCACAGCCCACGAGCCCCTACTATGCTTGGCTGCTACCCTTCTGCTCTTATCTGGAATCACTCTCCCTGAGCTCACACTGATCCTACACTCTGCCCTTTTTTCTATGCCTCATCTCTATCAAGTTTGTTCCAGCTTGGGACCTTTGAATTTGCGGTCATTCCTCCTGGAAGTTTGGCCCCAAGTTCTTGATATAGATATGTCCTTTAAGTCAGGTCTCAGGCCAAGTGGCTGCTCAATTCAATTCTCTCTACTCTTTACTACTTGGCTTTTTCTGCTTCCTCATTGTTTCTACTCATCAGGGTAATATCTAGCTTGTGGCTGGATTTGGTTTGATATGGTTCCAGCTTTGGCTTGACATGATCCTCATTTCTGTCACAAATTGACCTAGTCTCCATGTCTTTTGGTTTAAATTTTCAAAAGTAGGCCTTGCTATTTGACATCAGACTATGTGCTTCCTGGTCCAGTAGGGGCTATGGTTGGATAGATTATAAAAGAAGATATGAGAAAGGGAAGTGATAAATCTTGTCTGATACTCTTGTCTCCTGAAGTATTTTTCTGACTTTATTTTTAAACTATTTTATTAATTCTATTAGTTTTTGAAGTGTGTTATTTTGGGTGTCTAAATATTCAAATTTATCATCCAAAATAATTTGTTTTCTTTGTGTGTTTCTTTTGTTTAAAGATTTAAAAAAAATTATTTGAGAGAGAGAAAAGTGGGGTGAGGGGCAGAGAGAGAGGCAGAAGCAGGCTCCCTGCTCAGAGTTTGACGTGGGGTTCAATCCCAGGACCCTAGGATCATGACCTGAACCAAAGTCAGACACTTAACCAACTGAGTTACCCAGGTACCCAACTCTTTGTGTTTTTCTTAATCAACAAACTGAGGATAAATAATTTATTTATTAAATAAATAAATGAATTTATTAAATAATTGATTTGTTATGATGCTTAAATGAATTAATACATGTGAAACATTTAGGACAGTACTTGACACAGAACAAGCAATAAATATTGACTACTGCTGTTATTATTATTATTAATAATAATTTTCATGGCATACTCTTTTGCAGAACTTTAAAATTTGGAATAAAATGTGACAGGCTGATAGACTCAGGATAGCAAAGTATTTGAGAAGCTATCAGAAATGTGAAACTATAAGAGATGATAACATTTTTAAATGTTAAATTACAAGCAGGTGATTTGGTTAGAAAGACTGAAAGAAATATTAAATTTAAAAACTGACTGTATGTGTTTCCACTGGGCAATATTTTTCAGGAAGATATCTGCTTTCTTTCTTACTTCTTTTGACCATTATGATCAGCATTCACTAAAGACCTACTATTTGCCATGCCTTAATCCACACGATAAACATCTTAGATTGTGTTCTCCAGAAGTGGATCCTGAGACAAGGATATGAGTGTAAATACTTAGAGTTCATTTGAGTGATTCCAGAAAGCATCCCTAAGGGCATGGGAGAAACTGAGATAGGGAAGAAAGGAAGCCAATAAAAGGGGTTATTGTGTAGAGTAGCTCTGAGTATCAGAGAATCAGAGCCTAAGAATCAGAGCCCCGTCCTACCAGGAACTCTGGGAGCAAGTATGTCTTAGAGTCACTCCAGCTGGGGGGTCAGGGCAGGTAAGTTTACTGTTCCTGGAAGGTGCTACATCAGGGGCACTCGTAGCCTGTCTATCCTGTCTAGACTGGCAGACACTGGTCACCAGAGAAAGTCAAAGACCAAGAGTGAAACATGCTGGCGTTTGGAGGTGCTCAGAGGGGTATGCAGAGAAGATATGGACAGGAAAGGATAGCACTAGCTACAATAGAGATTCAAAGATAGCTTCTCTCTTCAAGACACTCTGAGCTCTGTAGAGAAAAAAAAGAAAAAAAAATCTATGAAGTACCTAATTGCATGTGACATTTTCCTGCAAAGTATTTATAAATTTCCTAGGCACTTTTATAAGCTTACTATTAAAAAGTAAACCTTTTATTAGGGGTGACTGGGTGCTCAGTCAGTTAAACATCCAACTCTTGATTTTGGCTCAGGTCATGACCTCAGGTTCAAGTGATCGAATCCTGCCTCAGGCTCTGTGTTGGACATAGAGACTGCTTAATATTCACTCTCTCTCCCTCTCCATCTGCCCCCTCCCCCATGCAAACACGCTCGCTCTCTTCCTCTCTCTCTCTCTCTCTCTCTCTCTCTCTCTCGCGCGCGCGCGCGCATGACAAAAAACAGTCCACTGTGAAAAACAGCTACATGAGCAGTTTACTGACAGTCTGTGGGCTAGGATTATATAAAATTTGTTACGATGAAACTGATTTTATTGCAAATTCATAACCATTGCAAATGTTAGCTCTGTCTTATTGTTGTCTTGATGGTTCAGTTAAAGAAGATAAACAAGATTTGAAATACTTAAAACAATGCCTAACACATGTAATCAGTCAATATATGTTTATAAAATATAAACTCCATATATATTCATAGTTAGAATAACAAAATAGTAAGAAGGAAATAATACATTTGAGCTGTATGATAAATGTATCATTACTCAAACATATTTGCTGACCTTTCCTCATAAGCGGATCAGACTTTAGACTTGACCACGCAATCATTTTGATCAATGAAATGTGAGTGGAACTAACATGAAACATTTTCAAAAAAATGGTTTTAAGAGTTATTATTTGGTCCAACATTGTTCTTTTCTAAGGCAAGACCAGCATATCCGAGGTTGATATTTCTCTTCTATCTTCAGTCTCCAAATGAAGACAAAACAGGGCATCAAGCTTACTCATAATGGTCATAACCTGAACAATAAATAATCCTGTTATTGAAAGCCACTAAGACTTAGGGGCTGTTTGTTATGGTTTATTATCACAACATAATGCAGCTTAAGCTGACTGGTAGAACACACAAAAAATCGATGTGCATTAAGTACATATTCTAAATTCTCTGAATGCAAAGGGAAGTTAGAAATCATCTAGTCAAACTAGGAGGTGGTAATTTGTAATGTCTCTGGAGAAGAAAAAGCAAGTAGCTAGAGGCATAAAACTTAAAGCAGTAGTTCTCAAAATTATCTGAACTAATGTCCTATATTTAGAAAAATTACTTCTTTAATACACTGAAATGAAATTCATATGTTATGTATTTATAGGTCTGATTCTGCTTTTTGTTTGTTTTTTCATCTATTTGTGTTTTTTAGATTCCACATAGGAATGAAACAAAAGCAGAACCAGACCTATAAATACAGAGAACAAAGTGATGATTGCCAGAGGGAAGGGGTTAGGGAATGGATAAAATGGGTAAAAGGAAGTGGGAGATACAGACTTCCATTTATGGAATGAATAAGTCTCAGGAATAAAAGACACAGCATTGAGAACACAGTCAATGATACATAATGGTGAGAGATGATAGCTATACTTGTGGTGAGCATTGTGTAACTATAGAGGTATTGAATCACTATGTTGTACACCTGAGACTAATGTAATATTGTATGTCAACTATACATGATATGAGGGAACTCGCTAAGCTTAGTCTATCAGCCTCTCACATTTTGTTCCAAACATATGACTCAATAACACACGTAACATTTAAAAAGCCTAAATAATACTCTATCATAAAAAGGAGAAATAAAAGGAAAGTGATTTATAAGGTAAAATATATTTCAGTGTTATTATAATTAAATAACATGTATTTTGGGGCACCTGTGTGGCTCAGTCACACATGAGAGATCAAAGGCATCTGCCTTTGACTCAGGCCATGATCCTGGAGTCCCAAGATCGAGTCCCACATTGGGCTGCCTGCACAGTGGGGAGTCTGCTTCTTCCTCTGACCCTCACTCCACTTGTGCTCCCTTTCTCTCTCACTCTCTCTCTCAAATAAATAAATAAAATCTTTTAAAAAATATATTTTAAGGGGCACCTGGGTGGCTCATTAGGTTAAAGCCTCTGCCTTCGGCTCAGGTCATGATCCCAGGGTCCTGGGATCCAGCCCCGCATCCGGCTCTCTGCTCCGCGGGGAGTCTGCTTCCTCCTCTCTCTCTGCCTGCCTCTCTGCCTACTTGTGATCTCTGTCTGTCAAATAAATAAATAAAATCTTTTAAAAAAATAAAGAAATGTATTTCAATGAGTAAGTGTAGAGACATGAGTATTCTTGAAGATACCTACATAATACAAAAGAAGTATAAGAAAATATGTGTAGAGATCCAGAAGCTACTGGGATTAAAAAAATTGGTGAAACATAACATAACAGAGCAAACTTGTTAATTTGATAAAGAGAAAAATAACCTTAACTGAGGTAGTAATAGCAAGATATGACAAGTTATAGACTGTGCAAAGGAGAAAATGCAGAAATATGATATTTTTTATAAATAAGCTGGGCCATAGTTATTATGGTTTTATAAAAGTTATAATTATAACTTTTATAGTTATAAAAGTTATACTTATAAAAGTTATAACATTTATGTAAAAATAATATACTTCTCATAACAAGTTATGGATATTTTAAAAAAGTATCACAGAAATGCATTTATTTTAAAATCCCAATACATATCAATGAATATATGGACATATTTCTTAGATGCAAAAAGACCTTAGGCTACTCAGCAATAAAAACGAACAGACTTTTGGTATATGCAACAACTTATTTGAAATTGTAAGGCATTATTCTAAGTGAAAGAAGCCACTATCAAAAAGTTATATACTGTGTGATTTTATTTATTTATTTATTTATTTATTTAGGAAGATTTTATTTATTTATTTGAGAGAAAGAGAAGTAGAGTGCAGAGGGAGAAGCAGACTCTCCACTAAGCAGAAAGCCTGATGCATGGCTCTATCCCAGGCCTCCGAGATGGAGACCTTCACCAAAGGTAGACCCTTAGCCCACTGAACCATCCAAGTGCCCCTGTGTGATTTCATTTATATAAAATTCTTTAAAAAGATCTTCATGGACACCAGATTTCTCATTGTTAGGGATTTGGAATGGGAGAAGAGTGTGAGCACAAAGGAGCAGGCTGGGGTAGTTTTTGGAAAACAAAACAAAACTATTCTTTGCCCTGATTGTGTTGGTGGTTCCATGGAATTTAATCATGTGCCAAAGCTCATATGTGCATGAGAGAGAGGGCTGTGGGCTGGCAGGGTAGAGACCCAAGAGAGTCAGTACAGTCAGTTCCTCTGTACAGTTTGTACAGAGGAAGTGTGAAGACAGTCTGCTGAAGAAGTCCCTCTTGCCCCAGGGAGGTTGGTCTTTGTTTTATTCAGGCCTTAAGCTGACTATATGAGGCCCACCCACATTATGGAGGGCAATCTGCTTTCCCCAGAGTGTGCCATTTAACAGGCAGACATTAATCTCTTTCAAAACCACAGTCCAAGTTGACACATAAAATTAACCATCACAACTATGGAAGCTATATCCTTCAATAAACAAGGGGAAATTGATGGTGGAAAAAAGAAAAAGAAAAAAGAAAAAGTAATAAAAGAAGTCATGGTCAAGAGGTCCTTTGGGCTCAGTCAGTTAAATGTCTGACTCTTAATTTCAGCTCATGTCATGGTCTCAGAGTCATGCGATTGAGCCCTATGACAGTCTCTGTGCTCAGCATGGAGCCTGCTTGGGATTCTCTCTCTCCTTCTCCCTCTTCCCTTCCCCCATGGGCACATTCTCTCTCTCTCTCTCTCTCTCTCTCAAAAAAAAAAAAAAAAATCATGGTCAAATCAAGAAGCACACCAACAATAAGCAAATAAGTTATTTTGATTTACTTTCACTTTTCTTTCTCATTTAACTTCAATATTTGAAGAGTATGTGATGGAAGAAAAACAATTTTAAAACAGACTTTATTAATGAAATTCAGTGATATTTCTATATTTTGCCTGTTCATGCATTTAATAATGCTAATTCTAAGTCAGTCTGTTAAGGAATTCTCATATTTTCAAATCTCTTTCATTCCAGGTAGTCCTTGCTTTATACAGTACTGTGCTAACTGAAACTCTGGATTCCAGAATTGTGTAAAGTGGGGCCTCAGTTCCAAGAAGCACAGGTTTCAATTAACATGGTGCTGTGCAAAGCGTATTACTGGTTACACTAATTCCTAAAGCTGACTTTGGTAAAATGGAAAAATCATCCATTCAAAATTACATATTTCTGTAGTTTCTTTGGTTCCTATTAGTTTTCTCATTGCTGCTTTATAAAAAAACTAATAACCCCTGTAAACCTGATTCTCAAGGTAATAGGAACAAGAGAATTATCAGGAGACACTATTGCCTTTAAAATAAGCTAGCTTGGGGCGCCCCGGGTGGTTCAGTCAGTTAAGTGTCTGCCTTCGGCTCAGGTCATGATCCCAGGGTCCTGGAAGCCAACCCCACATCAGGCTCCCTGCTCCGTGGACAGTCTGCTTCTCCCGTTCTCTCTCCCTCTGTCTCTCCCCCTGCTTGTGCTTGCTCTCCCTCTCTCAAAAAATAAAATAAAATCTTTTAAAAAAACAAAATAAATAAACTAAGCTAACTTGAGGACAGATAGAAGGTGAAAAAGACATCCTTGAAGTCAAACAGTAAGTGCGCTATGTGATTCAGCTACTGGGCGATAGATATGCTGATGTTTTATTTATTTTAAAATTTTGTGTCTAAACTAAACTTTCATAATACATCGCCAAGGCAGTGTGGTTGTGATTCATGTAAATGTTTTGGTATCCATGAAAATGACAATTTACTAGTTCAGTTATGCTTTTCATAACATCATTCATTTTGGATCATTCAATTAGTAAAGACAGTGGGGTCCTTGATTATAAGACACTGTCACTATTTCTGGAAAAACATAAAGGAATGTGCTTCTCAATGACTGTTTATCACTTGATAATTACAGAGCCCTTGCAACTATTCTCTATATTTCAAGAACTCCTATTTTTTTCTCAGGATCCAGCAGTTCTTTGTTTTAATTTATTTTCCTCTTAAATACCTCCTGCTATTTAAGCAATAATTCCTTCTAAATCAATTGTTAGCTGCAGTTAATGACCGGTTGGTTAATTAATAGCTCAAAGCAAAGCTGAGGGTGTTCCCTGTTCTAACAAACCACCAGACTCTAACTGGGGCATTATTGTTAACGTACCCTGTAATCACTGGCTTCTCACAGCCTCACTGCCACAGAGTATTTTATTTGAACTTAAAAGGATGAGGTGAATGGGAAATGGGTGACAGCATTATAAAATCAGTCATAAGGATATAATATTTTTAAAAATATCTGCACCTCCAATTCGACCTTTATTTCCGTAGGATTTGCCACCAGGCAGATGGTGAAGGATTGACTTGTGGCAATAAGGAAGCTCATGTAACCATAGCGGTTCCCTCCCCTCCACCTCCAGGGTTCTGAGCCTGGTGGAGCTGCAACAGCCTCATGGCATTCTGAATCTCTCCTGTTCCAAAACCATGATCTTAAGCATGCATCCACTGACAGTGAGAGGCGAGAGACCGTGCTGCACATTTTCTGCCTGATAAACATATGGTTTACCAGCGGCACCTTTTGTACAGCTAATAGAGAGGAAGGAGATGTGCTTAATAATTAGTGCAAGGAACGAAACATCAAGAGTCCTCAGTTCTATTCCTAACACCTTCTGCCTTGTTCTTTGTGATCGCAGGGAAGTAATTAGCAAGTTTGTGCTTCTCGTGCTAATAATTCTAACAATCAACCCAAATTAAGAGACGTTGAGTATACATCAAGACCAGAAAAGCATCGAGAGGTGCTCTAAGGCCCTAGAGTTTTGCCTTTTCTAGAAGTATGTTTATGAAAATGTTGCATGAAAATGAATGTCAGGCATATTTTGTGATTGACTAGAGTAATGCTTTTATTTTTCTAGATCCTCCTTTTTGCCATCAACTCCTTGAGAGGGTATTGGCAAGATGGCTTTGATTATGACATCCAATACTCTCTGTGTATTTCCAAGACCTTAAGAAAACTACCGGTAAATAATATTACAAAGTGTTAGGATGTGAATTTAGTCAATCTTTTCCTGTCTAGAGTTCCATGGAATAGGCAATTACTGGGTGAAACAGGATATTACCTTTGGAATCCTTAATCTCACATCCCGATTTAAAGGACTTGCTGACCACACCGTAACGTGGTCTTTCATAGATGACAAGTAGGAGAAGGGTTGGTGGAGCTAGATGCAGGAAGGAAAAGCCGGGCTCTTTGTGGGCATGGGAGACTCTGAAAGGGAAGAGCCATGGAAGACACGCCAACACTGAAGGAAAAAGAGGTGAACATGAAAGGTATTGTCAAACACGAAGCTAGTGGAGGTCACAGTGATGCACTTACATGAGAACCAAAAATAATGCTTTTGGCTGAATTACAGAGGAAATGAGAGCTGGGGCTCAAGTCCTCTGCTCTGTGACAGGATCTCAAGATTGGTTTGCAGGCTGTTGCTTGGGTTGTTATTAAAGTTTACTCACTGCAGCTCCAATTTATCTATATTTCATTATTTTCATGATTTCCAAAATTTCATTGTTCACTGAAACTGCCCTAGACTGCCAGGATAAGTAAAACACATCCATTATGATAATAAATTTCCAACAGTCTCCGAGTCTACCGAGGTGATTAACAACATAAAAGATTAAAATATCCACAGAAATAACTTGTTAGCTGAACTGAATCTCCAAGTGGATTGCCCTCCCATGAGACTCCCTATAATGTTCTAAACTTTGAAATATGATGTTCTCATCAGAGATATAATAGATATTTTTCACTCTGAATCAATATAAACAGGCTTCTCAGATTTAGGGAGAACAGATTCATTCAAATTTTGGTAGAGGTTTGTTTTCTTTATCACTACTGTTAATATAAATGGAAAAAAATAATTTTCTTACTGAGCAACTAGTCTATCCTAGGTACTGGGCCTTATTTCATTTAATCGTAACAATAAATCTGCCTGGTTAGTGTTATTAATCCATTTTATTATGCATACTGGAGACGCTAAGGTCAAGCACAGAGCCGGTTTCAAGCACAGGTCTGGCCTCCTCCATCACCATTCTATTGAAAACATAGCACCTATCTTTTGAATTTCACATCAATCTCTAAATCAGAGTATATTATTTCCGATGATAACATAATCATCCTTTTCACCTTTTAAGTTCCATTCTTATACTACATTTGCTTTATATTTTCCTAAAATGTATCTCTAACCATGTAATTATCTGAAGAAAAAAAAAAAAGTAATGTAAGGTCATTCTCGCCTTCTGAAGTCTCTTGATTAAAATTATATGGCTGACCCTGGAACAGAATTCTTTACCTCAAAGCTCATTTTCATGGCTGAATGAAAACCTGTGGACAAGTCAAGGGAAAGTGTGCAGGCTCAGGAGATGGACCATGGAAGCACTCAGAATTTTATTTTCACTATGTTGAAGAGATTTTTTTGAGAATCAACCATGGGCAAGTATACCTTACAGCTGCCCTGTAGAAGTGCTCAGTCTTGTAGTCCAGCCGAAGGAATATGAAACAGTTCATAAATGAGCACAATACAATAATAGGAGAGTCATCAGCAACTTCCGGGACTTGCAAAAATTAGGGATGGTTCTCAAATCAGCATTACTTCCACATTTGTCAAAGTAAGGGAAACAAAACCCCTATGTGTGCCCTGCTTGCACCAAATGCGGAGTTTCTCTTAAATTGATTTTTTTTTGTTCAGGTCCACCACCTAGAATTCTCAGCTTTAAGATTGGCTGCTATGGAAGTTTGTCACAGTTATTAATTAGTTATGGATTGAAAAGTGAAGCATAATCTGTGATCTTATGAATCTACAACCACCTCATGGTCGATCACACAGCAATATTTCCGTCAGTCGGGCTATGTTTAGTTTGTGTAAGAATGTAAGAAGAAATAAGCCATGCACCATAAATTTATTTCTTACATACAACCGAATGAACATATTTGGCTTTTAAACCAGACTAATTATTCACACAGTTTGGCAAATATTCAAAATACTGCTGGAGTGGGAACTAATGCAGTAAAACTAATTTTCACACATTTTCATTTTCTGTGAAAATTGTTCTTCCAATTCCTGTCCTAAGTGTTTACTTTACAGTTCATTAGAAAATGTTTAATCTCCACCAAACTGTATTCAAAATGGTGTATTTTCTGTCCCGTCATATTACATCATTGGCGAGTAATAATCCAAGGAGCTGTTATTGAAAAGTAATGGAAGTCGCTTGGGAACAACAGTTGGTTTTGAAAGTTTCCAGTTTGCAGAAGAGGAACCTCAGCTCTGACTCAGCTTCAGAAAAGGAACTGGGAAGTCAGGACTCCAGTTTGCGAGGGACTTCTGACTAAAGTAGTGGATTGTGTGGCCTGAGTGTGAGTCTTGAGGACAGTTTAAAGGACACATATCATTAAGGTGAGCCATCAAGTGGGAGAAATACACAGCTTTTTTTTCTTCTTTTATTTTCATAGGCTACATTTATATTTGACTAGCAGGAGTGCTCCAGTGAATGTGGGGGGAAATGGAGGGTGGAGTTCAAGGTAAAATACGTCGTAAACACCTCTAGGCATTTAGTTCAATCTACTTAGTTAGCGTAGAAAATCAGAGCTACTTCTTCACTCTTTATTTTGTTTTTCTTTTTAGAGAGAGTAAGACAGAGAGAGAGGGAAAGAGAGGGAGAGTGAGCAACAGGGAGGGGCAGAGGGAGAGAGAGAATCTTAAGCAGGCTCCATGTTCAGTGTGGAGCCAGATGTGAGGCTCAATCTTACAACCCTGAGATCATGACCTGAACTGAAATTAAGAGTTGGACACAACCAACTGAGTCACTCAAGCGCCCCAACTACCTCTTCATTTTTATGCATAAGCAGATAGAATCTACTCAATTCATCCTGCTTTTAAGTGATAGCAATCATAGATATCCAAGTTTATCTTAAAAAAAAAAAAAAAAAAAAACAAAACTGGGGCACCTGTGTGGCTCAGTAATTTAAGCCTCTGCCTTCAGCTCAGGTCATGATCTCAGGGTCCTGGGATAGAGTTCCACATCGGGCTCTCTGCTCAGCAGAGAGCCTGCTTCCTCTTCTCTATCTCTCTGCCTACTTGTGATCTCTCTGCCTACTTGTGATCTCTCTCTGTCAAATAAATAAATAAAATCTTAAAAAGAAAAAAAACCTGGCAAATATTCTCAGAGAAATCTTCATGATTTACAGTAATACAATTTTAACCACAAGAAATTGTTTCTTAATGGTTATTGTCCAAAGGTTATGCTGTCACAGCCAATAGAAAATACTCTACAGAATCAGAGACATAGTAGCATTCACAAGTTTCTCTTAAGTTCAAGTATGTCCAGTGTAAAGAATGACGTTTGTGCTAGGTTAATCTCCAGTTTTTTCCATCACCTTTGACCTACCAGAAGAAATAGAGAGAAAGGAGGTCACTTGTAATGACATGGCTTTAATAATCACAGTCTTTTCTTCTCTGTCATCTTGAGGATAGCTCATGTTGACAACCTTGGCACTGAGGTCTCACCTATCTCTTGCAGATCCTAGGACAAGAATACTGAGAAAGCTCAAATTATTTAAAACATATAAATAAAGCTTTCTTTTAAAACCCACTTATGAAAGCAAATATATTCTATCTTCTTACCTGGACAAACATCCTGTAAAACCACCTGGAATACCAGATTGGAATTTTGACTTAGTGTCTCAGAGTTGCAGGCTGGGAAGGCAACAGACTTGGGATCTGTGGCCTAGGCTGTAAAGCTTGTGGAATGTTATTTTCTAAATTGTCTCCAATTTTCCAATATTACTTTCAGGAATGTGCCGATCAGAATTGAATTGAACATGCTCTGCCTCCGAAAGAAAGGCAATGTATACATATTTCGGAAAGATATCCATCCAACATAGTTTCAGGACTTGAGAGAGTTTAAGAGAGTTTTATTTGTCTGAAAAGACACTTACAAGAATGAGCTCATGCCCGAAAGCAGCCTGGTAAACACAAGCTAATCAGACTTCAACAAGAGCGGGGTTAATAGCAAACATAACAGAGAGAGGATTTCTTGGCTCTCGTATGTCATATCACTGCCATTTGCATGTATCCCATTTCATGGCATTCTCACGGCTGGGTATAGCTGATGAAATGTTTTTGTTTTTTCTAAATAGCTTTCTTTTTTTTTGTATTAAATACAAGTTCTTTTATTATAACACTATGTTAATATAAAACTATCATGATATATAATGATATGATCACGTAATATATGCAATGATTTTTTTTCCCATTTTATTTATTTTTTCAGTGTAACAGTATTCATTCTTTTTGCACAACACCCAGTGCTCCATGCAAAACGTGCCCTCCCCATTACCCACCACCTGTTCCCCCAACCTCCCACCCCCGACCCTTCAAAACCCTCAGGTTGTTTTTCAGAGTCCATAGTCTCTTATGGTTCGCCTCCCCTTCCGAATTTTTTTTTTTAATAAACATATAATGTATTTTTATCCCCAGGGGTACAGGTCTGTGAATCGCCAGGTTTACACACTTCACAGCACTCACGATAGCACTTACCCTCCCCAATGTCCATAGCCCCCTCCCCCTCTCCCAATCCCACCTCCCCCCAGCAACCCCCAGTTTGTTTTGTGAGATTAAGAGTCATTTATGGTTTGTCTCCCTCCCAATCCCATCTTGTTTCATTTATTCTTCTCCTATCCCCCTACCCCCCCATGTTGCTTCTCCATGTCCTCATATCAGGGAGATCATATGATAGTTGTCTTTCTCCGATTGACTTATTTCACTAAGCATGATACGCTCTAGTTCCATCCATTTCGTCGCAAATGGCAAGATTTCATTTCTTTTGATGGCTGCATAGTATTCCATTGTGTATATATACCACCTCTTCTTTATCCATTCATCTGTTGATGGACATCTAGGTTCTTTCCATAGTTTGGCTATTGTAGACATTGCTGCTATAAACATTCGGGTACACGTGCCCCTTTGGATCACTATGTTTGTATCTTTAGGGTAAATACCCAGTAGTGCAATTGCTGGGTCATAGGGTAGTTCTATTTTCAACATTTTGAGGAACCTCCATGCTGTTTTCCAGAGTGGTTGCACCAGCTTGCATTCCCACCAACAGTGGAGGAGGGTTCCCCTTTCTCCACATCCTCTCCAGCATCTGTCATTTCCTGACTTGTTAATTTTAGCCATTCTGACTGGTGTGAGGTGATATCTCATTGTGGTTTTGATTTGTATTTCCCTGATGCCGAGTGACGTGGAGCACTTTTTCATGTGTCTGTTGGCCATCTGGATGTCTTCTTTGCAGAAATGTCTGTTCATGTCCTCTGCCCATTTCTTGATTGGATTATTTGTTCTTTGGGTGTTGAGTAAATATTGTGAAAATGTCTATGCTACCTAAAGCAATCTACACATTTAATGCAATCCCTATCAAAATACCATCCATTTTTTTCAAAGAAATGGAACAAATAATCCTAAAATTTATATGGAACCAGAAAAGACCTCGAATAGCCAAAGGAATATTGAAAAAGAAAGCCAAAGTTGGTGGCATCACAATTCCGGACTTCAAGCTCTATTACAAAGCTGTCATCATCAAGACAGCATGGTACTGGCACAAAAACAGACACATAGATCAGTGGAACAGAATAGAGAGCCCAGAAATAGACCCTCAACTCTATGGTCAACTCATCTTCGACAAAGCAGGAAAGAATGTCCAATGGAAAAAAGACAGCCTCTTCAATAAATGGTGCTGGGAAAATTGGACAGCCACATGCAGAAAAATGAAATTGGACCACTTCCTTACACCACACACGAAAATAGACTCCAAATGGATGAAGGACCTCAATGTGAGAAAGGAATCCATCAAAATCCTTGAGGAGAATGCAGGCAGCAACCTCTTCGACCTCAGCCATAGCAACATCTTCCTAGGAACAACGGCAAAGGCAAGGGAAGCAAGGGCAAAAATGAACTATTGGGATTTCATCAAGATCAAAAGCTTTTGCACAGCAAAGGAAACAGTTCACAAAATCTAAATAGCTTTCTGTGTGGAACACGTAGAACACACATTTTGAGTTCATTCTATTATTTCAAAATGTTTTCATTTATTTATTCCGAACTCACTCTATTAGCACCTATTATTTACCAGGGACTCTTCCAGGTAAAAGATCCACAGAAATTAAAAAAAAAAAAAAAAGAGAGAGAGAGAAAAAGAGAGAGAGAGAGAGAGAGAAATTTGGCCAAGTCAAGGAATTACCAAAATTACCTGACATACCTATGGTTAAATATTTACATTTGGTAATATTATTTGAGTGTTTTGAAAACTGCTTCACTGTTTTCTCAGGAAAAACTAGAACAGTATTTTGCAGGGCATTTCCATGAAAGGAAGGCACAGTTTGAAGAATTCAGCTTTCTATATGAGAAGGAGGCTGGCGGCTCCACTCAGAGACCTAATGCTGTTATGAATTATTAAGCCCGCCTTCACTCTGTATAACTAATCTGTACTGAGGGCTCACTAAAAGCTATTCTCATTTTTTACTTTTTTATCTCATTTATTTTCCTTATAAAAACTCAAGCCTCTAGTCCTCCTCATGGGAGAATATTGTCTGTGACTAGCAGCTTTGGAAGTACCGCAGAGCCTTTTAAATATCCTTTCCAGCTAGAAAAGGGTCTAATCCTATGTTCTGTACAGTGTGTAACTCCATGTTGGTGCTCAATAAATGTTAAATACCAATAATAACTATGGTGGTAATCAGAATTCCTTTTGATATAAACTACTTTGTCTCAACCTTGTTTTTACCCAGTGTCTCCTAGTAATTGCCTGGCATTTTCCCTGCTGTTCTTGTCTTTTTTAATTACATCCTACTGACATGACTGTTAAAGCATCTTAAAGCAAATGGGAGAGAGGCTTAATGCTTTCTACAGAAAAGGAGAGGCAGAAAGCAGGTGCCTAGCAGTCAGAATAATAAAACTCAAAAGAAATCAGTGGGGTCTTGCTTTCATTCTTCATAAATACAGAAGGGAGGATGGGGAGAGACACGATGTAGGGAAGAAAGGAGAGAGGTAATCCACTTGCATAAGTGCTAATGAGAACAAACAAAACCTTCACTCATTTTTTTACACTTTAACTGCCCTGGGGAGGGTTGGTTCTTTCTTTTTTTTTTTTTTTTTAAGGATTTTTTTATTTATTTGACAGACAGAGATCACAGGTAGGCAGAGAGGCAGCCAGAGGGAAAGGAAGGGAAGCAGGCTCCCTGCTGAGCAGAGAGCCCGATGCGATGCGGGGCTCCATCCCAGGACCCTGGGATCATGACCTGAGCGGAAGGCAGAGGCTTTAACCCACTGAGCCACCCAGGTGCCCTGGGTTGGTTCTTTATATCAATTACCAGCCATAGGCTAAGTCACCTGCTTAGGTTCAAAGAAGGAAGATGGGTATATAAAAGTTATTTATTGACAGGAATTAAGCATTTATTTCACATAAACCATATGTGTGCATCCCAGTGGAGGAACACAAAGTTGACTTCATGTCTTTACTTAGAGTTCATGTTCCTGATTGAAAAATCAGGTGGTTTCAGAGACCTTTTGATTATGATTGTTGGGCCACTACACCCTAGATCAGAGATCTGGTTGACATACGATTCCTGAAGTTATGTGAAGTGTTAAGGACCACTGAGACTATCTTAATCTAATGGGTGGTAGCAATATCTTTAGGATAGGATAGTTTATCATATGGATTACTCTGATTACAAAAGCATTACTATAAAAGTAAGGGGAAATACAAAAATAAGAAACGTGTATTGACTGTCTGCCCTATGCACTTTTGCTTATGCAGTTTCCTATGATCACGATGCCAACTGTGTAAGGAAATACTCCTATCTTCACTTTCTGGTTGAGGAAACCATCTAAAAGAAAGTCATAAGTAGCCCACCCAGGTTTTCTACTTGGGTCAGTCAGACTCCACAGTGTTTTTCCTGTGATTTGAGAAGAAAAGGAAACAAGATTAAAGTGTTTCCATATTATTCTGGCCTTAAATGGAGACTCGTAAGGCATGTCCCTGAAGAGGCTGAGGGGTGGGGAGTTGTCTTGCCAAAAGAAGGCAACTTGTGTTTAATGACCACAGATGGCATCCTCCTCCTGGCCAACCACACTAAAACTTTTATGGATTATCACAAAGAGTGTGGGGTCAGCAAGAATGGACAGAGGAACACAAAACTGTCCACACCAATGGTAACCTAACCTAAAGCACAAGACCAGTTGTCAGTAGAACATTCTCAGTAGGACTGTATCACAATATGGAATTTTCAAGCCATTCTCCTTCATCCAGCCTAAAGGAATATCTGCTTTTTAAAATTTTTTCCTTGTAATTGCCAGTCATTAACTAGGAGACACAATCATGTTTACTCAATGGAGCACTCATACTTGTACTCTTATCTTATCCTGTCTGAAATATTTTTTTTAAACAATTTTCCTAGTTTTTGATTATCCTTCAAGCTGAATCTTGTCTGGTCTTCATTCTGCCAGCAAAACTAATTACTCCATTACGAAGTCTTTTATTTACTCTTCACTAGAAATAGATTATTTATTAGATAATCCTATAAAGTGGTTGTTAAAGGTATTCCACTAGATCGTGAGCAGATTGGGATATCTAAATCACCTTTTCATCCCTAGCTTTCAACACAACAACTACATAATACATAGCAAACCCTCAACATGTAAAGGAAAAAAAGAATAAAATTGCAGGTAACTCTGGTTTAGGTAATCATGGAGGCGCATTCATGAATGAAGGCCATGTGCTGGTCCAACTAGAATGAATAACTTTTCTTCCCAGTTACTTCCTTGAGGATAGATGTTTATTAAAAATTATTATTAAATTAAGGATTTTGATGGATTCCTTTCTCACATTGAGGTCCTTCATCCATTTTGAGTCTATTTTCATGTGTGGTGTAAGGAAGTGGTCCAATTTCATTTTTCTGCATGTGGCTGTCCAATTTTCCCAGCACCATTTATTGAAGAGGCTGTCTTTTTTCCATTGGACATTCTTTCCTGCTTTGTCAAAGATGAGTTGACCATAGAGTTGAGGGTCTATTTCTGGGCTCTCTATTCTGTTCCACTGATCTATGTGTCTGTTTTTGTGCCAGTACCATGCTGTCTTGATGATGACAGCTTTGTAATAGAGCTTGAAGTCCGGAATTGTGATGCCACCAACTTTGGCTTTCTTTTTCAATATTCCTTTGGCTATTCAAGGTCTTTTCTGGTTCCATATAAATTTTAGGATTATTTGTTCCATTTCTTTGAAAAAAATGGATGGTATTTTGATAGGGATTGCATTAAATGTGTAGATTGCTTTAGGTAGCATAGACATTTTCACAATATTTATTCTTCCAATCCAGGAGCATGGAACATTTTTTCCATTTCTTTGTGTCTTCCTCAATTTCTTTCATGAGTACTTTATAATTTTCTGCGTATAGATTCTTAGCCTCTTTGGTTAGGTTTATTCCTAGGTATCTTATAGTTTTGGGTGCAATTGTAAATGGGATTGACTCCTTAATTTCTCTTTCTTCTGTCTTGTTGTTGGTGTAGAGAAATGCAACTGATTTCTGTGCCTTGATTTTATATCCGGACACTTTACTGAATTCCTGTACAAGTTCTAGCAGTTTTGGAGTGGAGTCTTTTGGGTTTTCCACATATAATATCATATCATCTGCGAAGAGTGATAGTTTGACTTCTTCTTTGCCGATTTGGATGCCTTTAATTTCCTTTTGTTGTCTGATTGCTGAGGCTAGGACTTCTAGTACTATGTTGAATAGCAGTGGTGATAATGGACATCCCTGCCGTGTTCCTGACCTTAGAGGAAAGGCTTTCAGTTTTTCTCCATTGAGAATGATATTTGCAGTGGGTTTTTCATAGATGGCTTTGATAATATTGAGGTATGTGCCCTCTATCCCTACACTTTGAAGAGTAAATAATTAAAAATTATTAAAAATAGTGTAATTTTCTCAAAGATCAAGCACTGCATAAAGATTTTTTAAGACCTTCCAAGACATGGAGAGAAAAGCCAGAAAAATTTCTGTAATCTCCCAAAATTAGCATGCAATGTTAACCTCATTCATACCTTTTAAACCATATTTATTAGACGTTGTGTTATACTTAAGCCAATCAATGAGCAATCACAGTGCCTGCTCTCAAGGAGCTTATAGTCTGGTGGGAAAGACAGACATTTTTTAACTTACAAAAATAATTATTAAATTACAAGTGTAGAAAAAATATAATTAAAGAAAGTACTATATGAAAAAATATGGGGACCAGGTAAGCATATAGCCAAAAGGACTCATTTCTTTGGTGAAAGTTTAATCTTAACTAATAAGATAAGGAAATGAAGGGAGATAATTAAGAAACTACTGCTGTAGTCTGAAAGAGCTAATGTTGACCTGGGCTAAGATTGTGACAGCTCAGATGGACAGAATTGGATACATTTGATACATTTTTCAAAATTTGAACCAGTAAGACTTTGTGACGGACAGAAGGGTGAGAAAGAGATAGCAAGGATGATTCAGTGAGTAATGACACCATCTGTGAGAGAAGGAGCAATGAAGATGGGGGACAGTGAATGAATGGCACGCAGGCAAGAATGAGAAATTCAGTTCTGGACATGTTTACATGAAGAGTGTTCACATGAGTCCTAAAAATAGAAATAAAACTATATAAATAAGAGGGTCTTTTTGGCTTTCAAATAGATTTTTAAAACCGTGTTCTCCACTGTTTTTAAGAAGACCAAGTAGAATACAGTGGACTAACATCATTCACTGCTCTCCCCAAAACTTTGAATATCTCTCCATATTTTTGTAGGTTTTCATATTTTGAATCCTACTCTATTAAGTTGAAATTTTGAGAAAGAATATTTTCTAGGTTCCTTTATACTGAGGGTTCACGCCTATACCTTAAATTCCATCAAACAGATGTACCTGCGGAGACTTTGATTTGGATGTGGGCTACTGATAGCAGGTGGCCAGGCATTAGTTTTTTCTGGAATAGTGCCATTGTTTTGAGCTTGGTAGTGGCAGCAACAATCACTTCTGAGCCAGTTCCAAGTGAGGTTCTATTGTTGTTCCTGAAAGCTTGGGGCCTATTTCCCCAGATCTCTCAATGTTCTCTGAGCTGCATAACAGTCTCTAGTAATTCCCATTTTTTTTAAGGTAGCAAGAGCTGGGGTGCCTGAATGGCTCAGGTGGTTACACATCTGCCTTTGGCTCAGGTCATGAACCCATGGCCCTGGGATCAAGCCCCTTTTCAGGCTTCCCACTCAGCGGGGAGTCTACTTCTCTCTCTACCTCTCCCTCTTTCCCTCTTCTCCTTTACCCCCTTCCTATCCCCTTTCCCTTTCCCCCTCTCCCCTACTGGTGCTCTGTCTTGCTGTCTCTCTCTCTCAAATAAATAAATAAATAATCTTTTAAAAGTAAAAAAAAAAAAGTAGCAAGAGTTATTATCTTCCACTAAAACAATTCAGAGTCTGATTCATACATGGTGACAATTAACATATTATATTAATATATAGACATAACATTTCTACTTACATACATTGTTATATATTGAACAACCTATCTGCTTCAAAGCAGGAAAATATCACACAGAGATACTTGGAAGTAAATAATCAAATAATTTTTAACATAGTAATTCAGTTCAAGGAATGTAAGAGAATGCCACAAAGGAAATAAACTTCAGGAACCGTAGGAAATGAGTATAGAAGTTAATCCTAATAAGCCTATTTATAGTCAGTGTCTAGGAGACAAAAAAAGAAAAATGGAAAGGAAATGTCTGTATATAATTCTAAGTTAACAGATGGAAAATTGTTGCATAAGAAGAATACTCACACTGGTCTTTCGAATTTTTAATTTACATTGAATTCAGAAAATGGCTTCCACAGCAAAGCCCATTATGTGAAGTGTGTGAAGAAAATTTGAAATACTGAAGTTGATATGCATAAATTAACACATTTTCCAGTAGGTGTACCTATCTAAAACAGGAAATCAGTCTTGTTCAAGCTATAATTAAGGACAAAAAAATTTAAAAAAATAAAAGCTTTTTAAAACCTAAATGTTCTTATTCCATCTAATGCCTTCTAGCTCCTCATAATACTCAGCTAGCCACTTGAAGTCTGCTCAAAAATGACATGTCGGTCTAAAAAAAATCTGAGGAACATTCATAAAACCAGAAAGTTGCTTGGAAATAATATTTTACTATCTTAATCCAGAAGCAGATTGTCTTAAAGAGAACTAATATTTATTTCCTGCAATCCACATGTCAGGCCCTACATTGGCTACTTTTTTCACAATATCCTACGGAGGAAGAGCAGGAAGTTTAGGGAAAATTGACATCGCACAGCTAATAAAGGAGAAATATGAGATTCAGACAAATTGCTTGGCTCCAGAGCACTACTCTCTCCCCTGTACCACACCATCTCTATCCAAACATGGAAGCGTCAAGTGGCAGCTTCCTACCATCAACTAAGGGGCTTCTGACCAAGTCTTACCCACCCAAGGTTTCCCTATAAAAATTCAATGTCCCAGAAAAACCTAGTTCTGTGATTCTTTGTTTTTTTTCCCTAGCTATGGCTGCCCCCCCCATCCTTTATTCCTGCCAGATTTGAGCTGTTTTCAGTTTTTCTGATGGCTCTCAGAATGATCCTCCTGAATTAGTCCAATGTCTCTACCCAACACTTAAATATGTCCTTTCCATATTTCTAGTGTAATATTTCTCATCTAGTCAGCCTAATCTAGACACACTATGTACTATCATGGACTTTGGGCTGGATTTTTCACTCTCTCTTAAGTCTATCTAAATCTTGAGGGGCAAGGAGAGAGTTCTTGATTTGACTGTGATTTTTTTAAATTTACCTTCAACAAGTTCCGTTCACTTGGGCTCTGGACCAAGTGTTGATAGAATGCCAATCAATGGGGCTAGCACTTCTCTTAACTCTATTCTAAAACTAGTTCTTAAAAAAACAGAACAAAACAAGACAAAAACCCACTGAAGGAAAGGATTCCCCAATGCTATGATAGCATCATGAACAACAATATGTGACATTTATATCATTTTACCCATTATGATATACTTCCACATTGTCTGTTTTAAAATAGTCAATGCATATGTTATCCTGTCATTACAGAAAAGTAAAGTACAGATCCTAAATATGAAATGATATAGCTAATGTCACAAAGCAGTTGATGGAGCTGGGTCTCAAATTTAGGCTTTTTAATTCTAAGCTCCATCTTTCTGGGAAATAACACTTTTTATGACAAGTATAATAAACCATCCAGTGAAACTCACTAAAACATATTAGTGAAATTTAACTTTAATGAGTTTTTAAAATCAGATATAAAGATTAAGGAAAAATTCATTGTAGGAAATAAAGTCATTAATTCTTCTCTGAGGGGCAAGTCAACAGTATCAGTATTTTTAAAAAGCTTTAAATATTTCTTGATAGTTTGGGGATTGGTTTGTCTAAACTGGCCATTACATGTAATTGAAGCTGAATTATTGACAGACGTAAGGGACTAGAAATATTTATACAAACGTGTATGTCTAACATATTCCATTTTACTGACATGCAATACGTTATTA
Organism: Meles meles; assembly: GCF_922984935.1. Classification (NCBI taxonomy): domain Eukaryota; kingdom Metazoa; phylum Chordata; class Mammalia; order Carnivora; family Mustelidae; genus Meles; species Meles meles. Next base: position 108,948,661 of record NC_060067.1, on the reverse strand, counting down.
ATTTCTTTTTTCAACAATAGGATCTGCACTGTTAAATTCATCTCTGGAAAAGCTTTTAGTAGAAAATGTAACTAAGAGTAAGGCTGTAAACTAGAACCAAATGGGGGGGTTAAAAAAATATCTGTTAATAGAGCTCAGAGAAAAGAAAAAGTTGTTATAATCTGGAGCCAAGGTCAACAAACCATGACCTGTGTGCCAAACCTGGCCTACCACTCAGTTTTGTAAATAAATTTTTTTGGAACACAGCCACCCTCATTCATTTGCATATTTTCTATGAATGCCTTTCTGCTAGAAGGGCAGAGGCGAGTAGTTGCTACAGAGACTTGTTTAGGCACCTAAACAAAGGACTAAAATATTGACTATTAGTCCCTTCAGAGTAAGTTTTACTGGTTTTTTGTTTGTTTGTTTGTTTTTTCCAGATTAAGACTACTGGCTTATAGTCACTGTGGAAGGTTTTATGGGCTTAGGAAAGTCGGGCCTCTGTCCTTGGGAAGAATGTGAAAAGCACTGAAAAGAAATAATTCGCACAGAAACTCTAGAAGGAGCAGAGGCACATCCTTAAAATATGCTTGAGGATGGTCAAGGGAGAGGAAAAGGTACAGCTTGGCTCCAACAGAGGATTGACTGTGGGAACTGAAGAGATACAAATATGAAAGTCTGACACAATTTGGAGGATTTTAAGGTCAGATCAATCAACTTGAATGTTCTCTGAAGACCTTCATTGACACTACACTAAAGGTATAGCCCTAATACATCTCACCCATCATCACCCAGTTTTGAATAGAGCCAGTGAAAGAAGAGCAGTCCAGAAATAAGCAAACTAAAATTCAAGAAATTCTTCTCTTATTTTTCTAGGAACATTAAAAGGGATCCCTCTGATAATAAAACCACTTCTAAAAATCTTCTTTCCTTCCCTCTCCAATTTTCTTAAATTCTATAACCTTCCATAACCCTCTCCCTCACTTTTCACCCTCCACTTCTCCACCCCAATACACACCACTTTGGATATTTTTCTGCCCCCCACCCCATTTCCTACTATCCTTCCCCTTCTCCCTCCTTCCCATTTCCTTTTTCTCCTCCTCCATCAGCACATCAATTCCTCTTGATGCTGTCTTGGAGACCCTAGAAAAGACTGGAGTTTCTTTATAGCAGGAGCTTATAACTGCTTTTGTGCAGTTGGACTCATGGCAATCCATGACATCAATAGACCTTATCTCAACAAATGTTTCTAAATGTCTAAAATCAAAAGTAAAGCAAATGTACTGAAACACTGTGAAAAATATTTTTTAAAAATATTACATTATAGTAAAATAAATCTTTTATCTATACATTAAATAATAAGATCTAGTGATAGGATTAATAACTGCTATATAAAACGTGGTGATTAGCATAAATGCTGTTTTGAGATATCGAAAACAACTAAAGTATGATAGACAATTATCTAATATTCTGTATAAATACCTGTATTTTCCATTGCTGAAAAGCCCCGGGTATTATTCAAGAAATTCTTTTTTTATTCTTTTATTCTTTTATTACTATGGTTTGTTGCAACTTAAGTTCATGATTCAAAACATTTAATTTTATTTAGAGGTTGGTGAAAACAATGAGGGTAACTTCACCATCATACATCGATGAGCCCCTGAATTGAGATGTTTCCTTAGAGAATGAAGGATGAGGAACTAAACAAGCAAAGATGAAAATCTTTTTAAGTAGGTAGGGAAATGGAGCAAGACAGGGACTCTCAAGCAGGAATTCTTTTTACCACTCAAATTTTTGAGTAAGGAGGAAAATTCTAATAACAGAGCTTTATAAATATTAATTTGGCATCATTCAAAACACATTGGGAAAAAAAGATGTAAATAAACGAGTCAGAAAGATTTTGAAATAGTACATAAGGTGAACTATATGGGTTACTTTCTATTTGGAAATAAAATGGGACATCTCACATGAATTTAGAGGGCATTTCATTTATCTAACTCCTACAAATCAGGGGTAGATGACAATTCTGGTGATCTTTTCAAAGAAGAGTGAATATTTTGTTTCATAAAACAGTGTATTCCCCAAACTCTGCAACACTGGGAAACAAACACACACAGGCACACACACACACACACACACACATGCATGCACAACTGGAAAACTAGTAAATCTATTAGAAATCTAGTACACTGGAATTATTCAATAGTTACTAGAAAATTCTCCCAAAACACAAGCATTTTGAACAATGACGTCTCTGTATGTCACAGAATAAACATCAGAGTTGGAGCTGGAATTCCCACTCTGCCACTTGTTAACTGTGAAAACTTCAGCAAATTTCCTTTAGGCATCGGTGTTTTTCATCTTTAAAATGAGCATGCTAACAGTGGTATCTATTCTCCAGGGCATGGAGAGAATAATTACTCTGTATATGCCAAAACACTAATCATGATATTGGATACATTGTAGGTACTCAATATGTGTTGATTGTATTTCAAAATAAGAGTGTACTAGATCCACAAAATAAGACGTTATCATTTAAAATCATCCTCAAATGAAATGTCTCATATGTTCCCCCTTTTTCCTTGGCTCAATCATGTGTGTGTTGTCCTAGAAAGAAAGCTATAATTTGGTTCCCCATAAAATGTCCTTGATCCAGAGGCAATACAAAGGCTGTAACACTTAAGCATTTAGAATATTAGAAAGTTGAGCATCTAAATGAGGAACTAGGAAAGAATTATTTTTTGTGTTTTTTTTTTGTTTTGATTTTTAAATTTATTTATTTTTTCAGTGTAACAGTATTCATTGTTTTTGCACAACACCCAGTGCTCCATGCAATACGTGCCCTCCCTATTACCCACCACCTGGTTCCCCCAACCTCCCACCCACGCCCCTTCAAAACCCTCAGCTTGCTTTCAGAGTCCATAGCCTCTTATGGTTCACCTCCCCTTCCAATTTCCCTCAACTCCCTTCTCCTCTCCATCTCCCAATGTCCTCCATATCATTTGTTATGCTCCACAAATAAGTGAAACCATATGATACTTGACTCTCTCTGCTTGACTTATTTCACTCAGCATAATCACTTCCAGTCCCGTCCATGTTGCTATAAAAGTTGGGTATTCATCCTTTCTTTTTTTTTTTTTAACATATGATGTATTTTTATCCCCAGGGATACATGTCCATAACCCTCTCCCCCTCTCCCAATCCCACCTCCCCCCAACAACCCCCAGTTTGTTTTGTGAGATTAAGAGTCATTTATGGTTTGTCTCCCTCCCAATCCCATCTTGTTTCATTTATTCTTCTCCTATCTCCCTAAACCCACAAGTTGCATCTCCACGTCCTCATATCAGGGAGATCATATGATAGTTGTCTTTCTCCGATTGACTTATTTCACTAAGCATGATAACCTCTACTTCCATCCATGTCATCGCAAATGGCAAGATTTCATTTCTTTTGATGGCTGCATAGTATTCCATTGTGTATATATACCACCTCTTCTTTATCCATTCATCTGTTGATGGACATATAGGTTCTTTCCATAGTTTGGCTGTTGTGGACATTGCGAATACAAACATTGGGGTGCACGTGCCCCTTCAGATCACTCCATTTGTATCTTTAGGATAAATACCCAGTAATGCGATTGCTGGGTCATAGGGTAGCCCTATTTTCAACTTTTTGAGGAACCTCCATGCTGTTTTCCAGAGCGGCTGCACCAGCTTGCATTCCCACCAACAGTGTAGGAGGGTTCCCCTTTCTCCGCATCCTCGCCAGCATCTGTCATCTCCTGACTAGTTAATTTTAGCCATTCTGACTGGTGTGAGGTGATATCTCATTGTGGTTCTGATTTGTATTTCCCTGATGCCGAGTGATGTGGAGCAATTTTTCATGTGTCTGTTGGCCATCTGGATGTCTTCTTTGCAGAAATGTCTGTTCATGTCCTCTGCCCATTTTTTTTTTTAAAGATTTTATTTATTTGACAGAGAGAAATCACAAGAGGCAGGCAGAGAGAGAGGAAGGGAAGCAGGCTCTCCGCTGAGCAGAGAGCCCGATGCGGGACTCGATCCCAGGATCCTGAGATCATGACCCGAGCCGAAGGCAGCGGCTTAACCCACTGAGCCACCCAGGCGCCCCCCTCTGCCCATTTCTTGATTGGATTGTTTGTTCTTTGGGTGTTGAGTTTGCTAAGTTCCTTATAGATTTTGGACACTAGCCCTTTATCTAATATGTCGTTTGCAAATATCTTCTCCCATTCTGTCAGTTGTCTTTTGGTTTTGTTAACTGTTTCCTTTGCTGTGCAAAAGCTTTTGATCCTGATGAAATCCCAATAGTTCATTTTTGCCCTTGCTTCCCTTGCCTTTGCCGTTGTTCCTAGGAAGATGTTGCTGCGGCTGAGGTCGAAGAGGTTGCTGCCTGCATTCTCCTCAAGGATTTTGATGGATTCCTTTCTCACATTGAGGTCCTTCATTCATTTTGAGTCTATTTTCGTGTGTGGTGTAAGGAAGTGGTCCAATTTCATTTTTCTGCATGTGGCTGTCCAATTTTCCCAGCACCATTTATTGAAGAGGCTGTCTTTTTTCCATTGGACACTCTTTCCTGCTTTGTCGAAGATGAGTTGACCATAGAGTTGAGGGTCGATTTCTGGGCTCTCTATTCTGTTCCACTGATCTATGTGTCTGTTTTTGTGCCAGTACCATGCTGTCTTGATGATGACAGCTTTGTAATAGAGCTTGAAGTCCGGAATTGTGATGCCACCAACTTTGGCTTTGTTCTTCAATATTCCTTTGGCTATTCGAGGTCTTTTCTGGTTCCATATAAATTTTAGGATTATTTGTTCCATTTCTTTGAAAAAAATGGATGGTATTTTGATAGGGATTGCATTAAATGTGTAGATTGCTTTAGGTAGCATAGACATTTTTACAATATTTATTCTTCCAATCCAGGAGCATGGAACATTTTTCCATTTCTTTTTGTCTTCCTCAATTTCTTTCATGAGTACTTTATAGTTTTCTGCATATAGATTCTTAGCCTCTTTGGTTAGGTTTATTCCTAGGTATCTTATAGTTTTGGGTGCAATTGTAAATGGGATTGACTCCTTAATTTCTCTTTCTTCTGTCTTGTTGTTGGTGTACAGAAATGCAACTGATTTCTGTGCATTGATTTTATATCCTGACACTTTACTGAATTCCTGTACAAGTTCTAGCAGTTTTGGAGTGGAGTCTTTTGGGTTTTCCACATATAGTATCATATCATCTGCGAAGAATGATAGTTTGACTTCTTCTTTGCCAATTTGAATGCCTTTGATTTCTTTTTGTTGTCTGATTGCTGAAGCTAGGACTTCTAGTACTATGTTGAATAGCAGTGGTGATAATGGACATCCCTGCCATGTTCCTGACCTTAACAGAAAAGCTTTCAGTTTTTCTCCATTGAGAATGATATTTGTGGTGGGTTTTTCATAGATGGCTTTGATAATATTGAGGTATGTGCCCTCTATCCCTACACTCTGAAGAATTTTGATCAGGAAGGGATGCTGTACTTTGTCAAATGCTTTTTCAGCATCTATTGAGAGTATCATATGGTTCTTGTTCTTTCTTTTATTAATGAGTTCTATCACATTGATTGATTTGCGGATGTTGAACCAACTCTGCAGCCCTGGAATAAATCCCACTTGGTCGTGGTGAATAATCCTTTTAATGTACTGTTGAATCCTATTGGCTAGTATTTTGGTGAGAATTTTTGCATCTGTATTCATCAAGGATATTGGTCTGTAGTTCTCTTTTTTGGTGGGATCCTTGTCTGGTTTTGGGATCAAGGTGATGCTGGCCTCATAAAATGAGTTTGGAAATTTTCCTTCCATTTCTATTTTTTGGAACAGTTTCAGGAGAATAGGAATTAGTTCTTCTTTAAATGTTTGGTAGAATTCCCCTGGGAAGCCGTCTGGCCCTGGGCTTTTGTTTGTTTGGAGATTTTTGATGACTGTTTCAATCTCCTTACTGGTTATGGGCCTGTTCAGGTTTTCTATTTCTTCCTGGTTCAGTTGTGGTAGTTTATATGTCTCTAGGAATGCATCCATTTCTTCCAGATTGTCAAATTTGCTGGCATAGAGCTGCTCATAGTATGTTCTTATAATTGTCTGTATTTCTTTGGTGTTAGTTGTGATATCTCCTCTTTCATTCATGATTTTATTGATTTGGGTCCTTTCTCTTTTCTTTTTGATGAGTCTGGCCAGGGGTTTATCAATCTTATTGATTCTTTCAAAGAACCAGCCCCTAGTTTCATTGATTTTTTTCTATTTTTTTTTTTTTTTTTTGGTTTCTATTTCATTGATTTCTGCTCTGATCTTTATGATTTCTCTTCTGCTGCTGGGTTTAGGGTATTTTTCTTGTTCTTTCTCCAGCTCCTTTCGGTGTAGGGTTAGGTTGTGGACTTGAGGCCTTTCTTGTTTCTTGAGAAAGGCTTATACCACTATATATTTTCCTCTCAGGACTGCCTTTGCTGTGTCCCACAGATTTTGAACTGTTGTGTTTTCATTATCGTTTGTTTCCATGAATTTTTTCAATTCTTTTTTAATTTCCTGGTTGACCCATTCATTCTTTAGAAGGATGCTGTTTAGTGTCCATGTATTTGGGTTCTTTCCAGCTTTTCTCTTGTGATTAAGTTCTAGCTTCAGATCATTGTAGTCTGAAAATATGCAGGGAATGATCCTAATCTTTTGATACTGGTTGAGACCTGATTTGTGACCCAGGTTGTGATCTATTCTGGAGAAGGTTCCATGTGCACTAGAGAAGAATGTGTATTCTGTTGCTTTGGGATGAAATGTTCTGAATATATCTGTCATGTCCATCTGGTCCAGTGTGTCATTTAAGGCCTTTATTTCCTTGTTGATCTTTTGCTTGGATGATCTGTCCATTTCAGTGAGGGGAGTGTTCAAGTCCCCTACTATTATTGTATTATTATTGATGTGTTTCTTTGATTTTGTTATTAATTGGTTGATATAGTTGGCTGCTCCCACATTAGGGGCATAGATATTTAAAATTGTTAGATCTTCTTGTTGGACAGACCCTTTGAGTATGATATAGTGTCCTTCTTCATCTTTTATTATAGTCTTTGGCTTAAAATCTAATTGATCTAAGGATTGCCACCCCAGCTTTCTTCTGATACCCGTTAGCATGGTAAATTGTTTTCCACCCCCTCACTTTAAATCTGGAGGTGTCTTCACGTCTAAAATGAGTTTCTTGTAGGCAATATATAGATGGGTTTTGTTTTTTTATCCATTCTGATACCCTGTGTCTTTTGATTGGGGCATTTAGCCCATTAACATTCAGGGTAACTATTGAGAGATATGAATTTAGTGCCATTGTATTGCCTGTAAGGTGACTGTTACTGTATATTGTCTCTGTACCTTTCTGATCTACTACTTTTAGGCTCTCTCTTTGCTTAAAGGACCCCTTTCAATATATCCTGTAGAGCTGGTTTGGTGTTTGCAAATCCTTTCAGTTTTTGTTTGTCCTGGAAGCTTTTGATCTCTCCTTCTATTTTCAATGATAGCCTAGTTGGATAGAGTATTCTTGGCTGCATGTTTTTCTCGTTTAGTGCTCTGAATATATCATGCCAGCTCTTTCTGGCATGCTAGGTCTCTGTGGATAAGTCTGCTGCCAATCTAATATTTTTACCATTGTATGTTACAGACTTCTTTTCTCGGGCTGCTTTCAGGATTTTCTCTTTGTCACTAAGACTTGTAAATTTTACTATTAGGTGACAGGGTGTGGACCTATTCTTGTTGACTTTGAGGGAGGTTCTCTGCACCTCCTGGATTTTGATGCTTGTTCCCTTTGCCATATTAGGGAAATTCTCTCCAATGATTCTCTCCAATAGACCTTCTGCTCCACTCTCTGTTTCTTCTTCTTCTGGAATCCCAATTATTCTTTTTTTTTTTTAATTTATTTTTTTTTTGTTTATTTGTTTATTTACAGCATAACAGTGTTCATTGTTTTGGCATCACACCCAGTGCTCCATGCAGTACGTGCCCTCCCTATTACCCACCACCTGGTTCCTCAACCTCCCACCCCCCCCCCCGCCCCTTCAAAACCCTCTGGTGGTTTTTCAGAATCCATAGTCTCTCATGGTTCATCTCCCCTTCCAGTTTCCCTCAACTCCCTCTCCTCTCCATCTCCCCATGTCCTCCATGTTATTTGTTATGCTCCACAAATAAGTGAGACCATATGATACTTGACTTTCTCTGCTTGACTTATTTCGCTCAGCATAATTTCTTCCAGTCCCGTCCATGTTGCTACAAAAGTTGGGTATTCGTCCTTTCTGATGGAGGCATAATACTCCATTGTGTATATGGACCACATCTTCCTTAACCATTCATCCGTTGAAGGGCATCTTGGTTCTTTCCACAGTTTGGCGACCGTAGCCATTGCTGCAATAAACATTGGGGTACAGATGGCCCTTCTTTTCACTACATCTGTATCTTTGGGGTAAATACCCAGCAGTGCAATTGCAGGGTCATAGGGAAGCTCTATTCTTAATTTCTTCAGGAATTTCCACACTGTTCTCCAAAGTGGCTGCACTAACTTGCATTCCCACCAACAGTGGAAGAGCGTTCCCCTTTCTCCACATCCTCTCCAACACACGTTGTTTCCTGTCTTGCTAATTTTGGCCATTCTAACTGGTGTCAGGTGGTATCTCAATGTGGTTTTAATTTGAATCTCCCTGATGGCTAGTGATGATGAACATTTTTTCATGTGTCTGATAGCCATTTGTATGTCTTCGTTGGAGAAGTGTCTGTTCATATCTTCTGCCCATTTTTGATATGATTATCTGTTTTGTGTGTGTTGAGTTTGAGAAGTTCTTTATAGATCCTGGATATCAACCTTTTGTCTGTACTGTCATTTGCAAATATCTTCTCCCATTCCGTGGGTTGCCTTTTTGTTTTGTTGACTGTTTCCTTTGCTGTGCAGAAGCTTTTGATCTTGATGAAGTCCCAAAAGTTCATTTTTGCTTTTGTTTCCTTGGCCTTTGGAGACAAATCTTGAAAGAAGTTGCTGTGGCTGATATCGAAGAGGTTACTGCCTATGTTCTCCTCTAGGATTCTGATAGATTCCTGTCTCACGTTGAGGTCTTTTATCCATTTCGAGTTTATCTTTGTGTACGGTGTAAGAGAATGGTCGAGTTTCATTCTTCTACATATCGCTGTCCAGTTTTCCCAGCACCATTTATTGAAGAGACTGTCTTTTTTCCATTGAATATTTTTTCCTGTTTTGTCAAAGATTATTTCACCATAGAGTTGAGGGTCCATATGGCTCATATGAGTGAGCCTCATTCCAAGAGTGAGGGCTCTCCACTCTTGGAATCCCAATTATTCTAATGTGGTTTCGTCTTATGGTGTCACTTATCTCTCAAATTCTCCCCTCATGGTCCAGTAGCCGTTTGTCCCTCTTTTGCATGGCTTCTTTATTCTCTGTCATTTGGTCTTCTATATCACTAATTCTTTCTTCTGCCTCATTGATCCTAGCAGTGAGAGCCTCCATTTTTTATTGCACCTCATTAATAGCTTTTTTTTTATTTCAACTTGGTTAGATTTTAATTCTTTTATTTCTCCAGAAAGGGCTTTTATATCTCCAGAGAGGGTTTCTCTAATGTCTTCCATGCCTTTTTCGAGCCCGGCTAGAACTTTCAGAATCATCATTCTGAACTCTAGATCTGACATATTACCAATGTCTGTGTTGATTATGTCCCTAGCCTTTGGTACTGCCACTTGTTCTTTTGTTTGTGGTGATTTTTTTCCGCCTTGTCATTTTGTCCAGATAAGAGGATATGGAGGATCAAATAAAATACTAAAAGGGTGGCAAAGACCCCAGAAAAATGCACTGTAACCAAATCAGAAGAGACCCCAAATTGTCGGGGGGGGGGGGAGAAAGGGGATAAAAAGAGGTCCATAAAAAAAAAAGGAAAAAATTTAAAAAATAAAACAAATAAAGAAAAATTATAAAAAAGAAAGAAAAAATATATATTTTAGATAAACTAGTCAAAAAACGTTAAAAAAGAAAAGGGTAAAGTTTTAAAAAATTTAGCAGAAGAAAAAAAAGAAAGAAAAAAAAATTGAAAAAAAAAAACTGAATTAGGAGGAGTCAAGATGGCGGAGAAGTAGCAGCCTGAGACTATATCAGGTAGCAGGAGATCAGCTCGATAGCTTATCTAAACATTGCAAACACCTACAAATCCAACGGGAGAGCGAAATGAAGAAGAACAGCAACTCTAGAAACAGAAAATCAACCACTTTCTGAAAGTTAGGACTGGCGGAGAAGTGAATCTAAAACGACGGGAAGATAGACCGCGGGGGGAGGGGCCGGCTCCCGGCAAGCGGCGGAGGAACGGAGCACAAAATCAGGACTTTTAAAAGTCTGTTCCACTGAGGGACATTGCTCCAGGGGCTAAACCGGGGTGAAGCCCACGCGGGGCCAGCGTGGCCCCAGGCCCCGCAGGGTCACAGAAGGATCGGGGGTGTCGGAGTGTCGGAGAGCTCACAGGTATTAGAACGGAGAAGCCGGCTGGAGAGACAGAGCCGAGGACTAAACTCTCAGGTCGGGGTTACCTTGAACTGGTCGCGGGCTGGGTGAGCTCGGAGCGCGGCTAGAGGCTGGGGATACGGGAGTGATTGGGTGCTGTCCTCTGGGGGTGCACTGAGGAGTGGGGCCCCAGGCTCTCGGCTCCTCCGGGCCGGAGACTAGGAGGCTGCCATTTTCGTTCCCGTCCTCCGGAACTCTACGGAAAGCGTTCAGGGAACAGAAGCTCCCAAAAGCGAACCCGAGCCGATTACTTAGTCCGGCCGCCGGTAAGGGCGGTGCAATCCGGCCTCGGGCAAAGACACTTGAGAGTCACTACAACAGGCCCCTCCCCCAGAAGATCAACAAAATATCCAACCAGGACGAAGTTCATCTATCAAGGAGAAAGCAGATTCAATTCCTAAGACAGCAGAGCAATTCCAGAGGAGGAGAAAGCAAAGCACGGAACTCATGGCTTTCTCCCCATGATTCTTTAGTCTTGCGGTTACTTCAATTTTTTTTTCTTTTTTCAATTTTTTTTTCTTTTTTCTTTTTTCTTCTTCTGCTAAATTTTTTTTCACAGTCTTTTCCATTTTATTTATTTTTTCAGCGTAACAGTATTCATTCTTTTTGCACAACACCCAGTGCTCCATGCAAAACGTGCCCTCCCCATTACCCACCACCTGTTCCCCCAACCTCCCACCCTTGACCCTTCAAAACCCTCAGGTTGTCCCAACCTCCCACCCCTGACCCTTCAAAACCCTCAGGTTGTTTTTCAGAGTCCATAGTCTCTTATAAATTTTTTTTTAAACTTTTACCCTTTTCTTTTTTAACATTTTTTGACTAGTTCATCTAAATATATATATTTTTTCTTTCTTTTTTATATTTTTTATTTGTTTTATTTTTTAAATTTTTTTCTTTCTTTTTTTTTTTCTTTTTTTTTTCAGAAGCTGTTTTTATCCCCTTTCTCCCCCCCACAATTTGGGGTCTCTTCTGATTTGGTTACAGCGCATTTTTCCGGGGTCTTTGCCACCCTTTTAGTAGTTTATTTGCTCCTTCATATTCTCTTATCTGGACAAAATGACAAGGCGGAAAAAATCACCACAAACAAAAGAACAAGAGACAGTACCGAAGGCTAGGGACCTAATCAACACAGACATGGGTAATATGTCAGATCAAGAGTTCAGAATGATGATTCTGAACATTCTAGCCGGGCTCGAAAAAGGCATGGAAGATATTAGAGAAACCCTCTCTGGAGATATTAAAGCCCTTTCTGGAGAAATTAAAGAACTAAAATCTAACCAAGTTGAAATCAAAAAAGCTATTAATGAGGTGCAATCAAAAATGGAGGCTCTCACTGCTAGGATAAATGAGGCAGAAGAAAGAATTAGTGATATAGAAGACCAAATGACAGAGAATAAGGAAGCCGAGCAAAAGAGGGACAAACAGCTACTGGACCATGAGGGGAGAATTTGAGAGATAAGTGACACCATAAGACGAAACAACATTAGAATAATTGGGATTCCAGAAGAAGAAGAAACAGAGAGGGGAGCAGAAGGTCTATTGGAGAGAATCATTGGAGAGAATTTCCCTAATATGGCAAAGGGAACAAGCATCAAAATCCAGGAGATGCAGAGAACCCCCCTCAAAGTCAACAAGAATAGGTCCACACCCCATCACCTAATAGTAAAATTTACAAGTCTTAGTGACAAAGAGAAAATCCTGAAAGCAGCCCGAGAAAAGAAGTCTGTAACATACAATGGTAAAAATATTAGATTGGCAGCAGACTTATCCACAGAGACCTGGCAGGCCAGAAAGAGCTGGCATGATATATTCAGAGCACTCAACGAGAAAAACATGCAGCCAAGAATACTCTATCCAGCTAGGCTATCATTGAAAATAGAAGGAGAGATCAAAAGCTTCCAGGACAAACAAAAACTGAAAGAATTTGCAAACACCAAACCAGCTCTACAGGAAATATTGAAAGGGGTCCTCTAAGCAAAGAGAGAGCCTAAAAGTAGTAGATCAGAAAGGTTCAGAGACAATATACAGTAACAGTCACCTTACAGGCTAATAATGGCACTAAATTCATATCTCTCAATAGTTACCCTGAATGTTAATGGGCTAAATGCCCCAACCAAAAGACACAGGGTATCAGAATGGATAAAAAAACAAAACCCATCAGTATGTTGCCTACAAGAAACTCATTTTAGACGCGAAGACACTTCCAGATTTAAAGTGAGGGGTGGAAAACAATTTACCATGCTAATGGGCATCAGAAGAAAGCTGGGGTGGCAATCCTTATATCAGATCAATTAGATTTTAAGCCAAAGACTATAATAAGAGATGAAGAAGGACACTATATCCTACTCAAAGGGTCTGTCCAACAAGAAGATCTAACAATTTTAAATATCTATGCCCCTAACGTGGGAGCAGCCAACTATATCAACCAATTAATAACAAAATCAAAGAAACACATCAATAATAATACAATAATAGTAGGGGACTTGAACACTCCCCTCACTGAAATGGACAGATCATCCAAGCAAAAGATCAACAAGGAAATAAAGGCCTTAAATGACACACTGGACCAGATGGACATGACAGATATATTCAGAACATTTCATCCCAAAGCAACAGAATACACATTCTTCTCTAGTGCACATGGAACCTTCTCCAGAATAGATCACATCCTGGGTCACAAATCAGGTCTCAACCGGTATCAAAAGATTAGGATTATTCCCTGCATATTTTCAGACCACAATGCTCTGAAGCTAGAACTCAATCACAAGAGGAAAGCTGGAAAGAACCCAAATACATGGAGACTAAACAGCATCCTTCTAAAGAATGAATGGGTTAACCAGGAAATTAAAGAAGAATTGAAAAAATTCATGGAAACAAATGATAATGAAAACACAACAGTTCAAAATCTGTGGGACACAGCAAAGGCAGTCCTGAGAGGAAAATATATAGTGGTACAAGCCTTTCTCAAGAAACAAGAAAGGTCTCAAGTACACAACCTAACCCTACACCGAAAGGAGCTGGAGAAAGAACAAGAAAAATACCCTAAACCCAGCAGCAGAAGAGAAATCATAAAGATCAGAGCAGAAATCAATGAAATAGAAACCAAAAAAACAATAGAAAAAATCAATGAAACTAGGAGCTGGTTCTTTGAAAGAATCAATAAGATTGATAAACCCCTGGCCAGACTCATCAAAAGAAAAGAGAAAGGACCCAAATCAATAAAATCATGAATGAAAGAGGAGAGATCACAACTAACACCAAAGAAATACAGACAATTATAAGAACATACTATGAGCAACTCTACGCCAACAAATTGGACAATCTGGAAGAAATGGATGCATTCCTAGAGACATATAAACTACCACAACTGAACCAGGAAGAAATAGAAAACCTGAACAGGCCCATAACCAGTAAGGAGATTGAAACAGTCATCAAAAATCTCCAAACAAACAAAAGCCCAGGGCCAGACGGCTTCCCAGGGGAATTCTACCAAACATTTAAAGAAGAACTAATTCCTATTCTCTTGAAACTGTTCCAAAAAATAGAAACGGAAGGAAAACTTCCAAACTCATTTTATGAGGCCAGCATCACCTTGATCCCAAAACCAGACAAGGATCCCACCAAAAAAGAGAACTACAGACCAATATCCTTGATGAATACAGATGCAAAAATTCTCACCAAAATACTAGCCAATAGGATTCAACAGTACATTAAAAGGATTATTCACCACGACCAAGTGGGATTTATTCCAGGGCTGCAGGGTTGGTTCAACATCCGCAAATCAATCAATGTGATAGAACACATTAATAAAAGAAAGAACAAGAACCATATGATACTCTCAATAGATGCTGAAAAAGCATTTGACAAAGTGCAGCATCCCTTCCTGATCAAAACTCTTCAAAGTGTGGGGATAGAGGGCACATACCTCAATATTATCAAAGCCATCTATGAAAAACCCACCGCAAATATCATTCTCAATGGAGAAAAACTGAAAGCTTTTCCGTTAAGGTCAGGAACACGGCAGGGATGTCCATTATCACCACTGCTATTCAACATAGTAGTAGAAGTCCTAGCCTCAGCAATCAGACAACAAAAAGAAATTAAAGGCATTCAAATTGGTAAAGAAGAAGTCAAACTATCACTCTTCGCAGATGATATGATACTATATGTGGAAAACCCAAAAGACTCCACTCCAAAACTGCTAGAACTTGTACAGGAATTCAGTAAAGTGTCAGGATATAAAATCAATGCACAGAAATCAGTTGCATTTCTGTACACCAACAACAAGACTGAAGAAAGAGAAATTAAGGAGTCAATCCCATTTACAATTGTACCCAAAACTATAAGATACCTAGGAATAAACCTAACCAAAGAGACTAAGAATCTGTACACAGAAAATTATAAAGTACTCATGAAAGAAATTGAGGAAGACACCAAAAAATGGAAAAATGTTCCATGCTCCTGGATTGGAAGAATAAATATTGTGAAAATGTCCATGCTACCTAAAGCAATCTACACATTTAATGCAATCCCTATCAAAATACCATCCATTTTTTTCAAAGAAATGGAACAAATAATCCTAAAATTTATATGGAACCAGAAAAGACCTCGAATAGCCAAAGGAATATTGAAGAACAAAGCCAAAGTTGGTGGCATCACAATTCCGGACTTCAAGCTCTATTACAAAGCTGTCATCATCAAGACAGCATGGTACTGGCACAAAAACAGACACATAGATCAGTGGAACAGAATAGAGAGCCCAGAAATAGACCCTCAACTCTATGGTCAACTCATCTTCGACAAAGCAGGAAAGAATGTCCAATGGAAAAAAGACAGCCTCTTCAATAAATGGTGCTGGGAAAATTGGACAGCCACATGCAGAAAAATGAAATTGGACCACTTCCTTACACCACACACGAAAATAGACTCCAAATGGATGAAGGACCTCAATGTGAGAAAGGAATCCATCAAAATCCTTGAGGAGAATGCAGGCAGCAACCTCTTCGACCTCAGCCGTAGCAACATCTTCCTAGGAACAACGGCAAAGGCAAGGGAAGCAAGGGCAAAAATGAACTATTGGGATTTCATCAAGATCAAAAGCTTTTGCACAGCAAAGGAAACAGTTAACAAAACCAAAAGACAACTGACAGAATGGGAGAAGATATTTGCAAACGACATATCAGATAAAGGGCTAGTATCCAAAATCTATAAGGAACTTAGCAAACTCAACACCCAAAGAACAAACAATCCAATCAAGAAATGGGCAGAGGACATGAACAGACATTTCTGCAAAGAAGACATCCAGATGGCCAACAGACACATGAAAAAGTGCTCCACGTCACTCGGCATCAGGGAAATACAAATCAAAACCACAATGAGATATCACCTCACACCAGTCAGAATGGCTAAAATTAACAAGTCAGGAAATGACAGATGCTGGAGAGGATGTGGAGAAAGGGGAACCCTCCTCCACTGTTGGTGGTAATGCAAGCTGGTGTAACCACTCTGGAAAACAGCATGGAGGTTCCTCAAAATGTTGAAAATAGAACTACCCTATGACCCAGCAATTGCACTACTGGGTATTTACCCTAAAGATACAAACATAGTGATCCGAAGGGGCACGTGTACCCGAATGTTTATAGCAGCAATGTCTACAATAGCCAGACTATGGAAAGAACCTAGATGTCCATCAACAGATGAATGGATAAAGAAGAGGTGGTATATATACACAATGGAATACTATGCAGCCATCAAAAGAAATGAAATCATGCCATTTGCGACGACATGGATGGAACTAGAGCGTATCATGCTTAGTGAAATAAGTCAATCGGAGAAAGACAACTATCATATGATCTCCCTGATATGAGGACATGGAGAAGCAACATGGGGGGGTAGGGGGATAGGAGAAGAGTAAATGAAACAAGATGGGATTGGGAGGGAGACAAACCATAAATGACTCTTAATCTCACAAAACAAACTGGGGGTTGTTGGGGGGAGGTGGGATTGGGAGAGGGGGAGCGGGCTATGGACATTGGGGAGGGGAGGCGAACCATAAGAGACTATGGACTCTGAAAAACAACCTGAGGGTTTTGAAGGGTCAGGGGTGGGAGGTTGGGGGAACAGGTGGTGGGTAATGGGGAGGGCACGTTTTGCATGGAGCACTGGGTGTTGTGCAAAAAGAATGAATACTGTTACACTGAAAAAATAAATAAAATGGAAAAAAAAAAAACTGAATTAACCACAAGACTAAAGAATCATGGGGAGAAAGCCATGAGTTCCGTGCTTTGCTTTCTCCTCCTCTGGAATTCCACTGCTGTCTTAGGTATTGAACCTGCTTTCCTTGATAGATGAACTTCATCCTGGCTGAATATTTTGTTGATCTTCTGGGGGAGGGGCCTGTTGTAGTGACTCTCAAGTGTCTTTGCCCGAGGTGGAACTGCACCGCCCTTACCAGGGACCAGATTAAGTAATCCGCTTGTGTTCGCTTTTGGGAGCTTCTGTTCCCTGAACACTTTCTGTAGAGTTCTGGAGGACGGGAATGAAAATGGCGGCCTCCTAGTCTCCGGCCCGGAGGAGCCAAGAGCCCGGGAATCCACTCCTCAGTGCGCCCCCAGAGAACAGCACCCAATCACTCCCATATCCCCAGCCTCCAGCCACGCTCCGAGCTCACCCAGCCCGTGACCAGTTCAAGGTAACCCTGAGCTGAGAGTTCAGTCCTTGGCTCTGTCTCTGTAGCCAGCTCTATGACACTCCGACACCCCCAATCCTTCTGTGACCCTGCGGGACCTGGGGCAACGCTGACCCCGCGTGGGCTTCACCCCGGTTCAGCCTCTGGAGCAATGTCCCTCAGTGGAACAGATTTTTAAAAGTCCTGATTTTGTGCTCCATTGCTCCGCCACTTGCCGGGAGCCGGCCCCTCCCCCCGTGGTCTATCTTCCCGTCGTTTTGGATTCACTTCTCTGCCAGTCCTACCTTTCAGAAAGTGGTTGATTTTCTATTTCTAGAATTGCTGTTCTTCTTCTCTCAACCTCCCGTTGGATTTGTAGCTGTTTGCAATGTTTAGATAAGCTATGGAGCTGATCTCCTACTACCTGATGTAGTCTCAGCCTGCTACTTCTCCGCCATCTTTACCGCACCTTCCATCTTCTGGTGGAGGTGCCTTCTGTCACTTCGCAGAGGCTTCATTTCAAGGCTTCAAGTGCTTTCAAGTGCTGCTTCTGAAGGTGCAGATGCTCCAGTCCCAAAAGCCTCTGTCTGGGGCAGGTTCACTGGTCTTTCTGGCGCCACCGCCGCTTGTGCCATCACTGCCGCCCTCGCTTGCGCCACCGACGCCGCTGTAGTCTTTGCGGGCTGCGAAGGCGCAGGTGGTTTCTGAGCCGCCGCAGCTTATGCCGCTGACGGAGACGCCTGCACAGTCGCTGACGATGACGTCTGCTTTGCTGCCGTCGCTTTCGCCGCCGACGCCACCGGAGTCTGCCGGAACTTGGAAAGAATTTTGATTACATTGTATACTCCCATCTTCTTCCTTCAGTACAAAATAATTATAATCTTTTGAACACAGGTTTGTTTGCACCAACCCTGATTTCTGAAGCTGTGGAGTCTCAGCGGATAGAGCTTGATGTTTTGAAGTGTGGTCTCACCTTGTTTTCTTGATAGCAGAAGCAATGGTTAAAATAAGGAATTCAAATCCTATGCAGTAGCCAGTATTGTGGTACAGAGGGAAGGCAGTACTTAGACCCTACAAAATCCACTCATGGGTGTGCTGGGTTTTATCTGAAAACAAGCAGTAGCTTTTGTACTTGTTTTCTTAGAAAAAAAAATTATGTGTTCTTCTTTTGGCTTATTAAGAAAGGATGCATACGCTACCCATTCAAGACTCTTTCCAGTGAAGATATATTTTAACAAATCAAGCCCTCTTAAGACTGCATTTTGTTTCAAGAGAAAATGTTTGTTTTTTTAAAAGATTTTATTTATTTATTTGACAGAGAGAGAGATTACAAGCAGGCAGAGCAGCAGGCAGAGAGAGAGGGAGAAGCAGGCTCCCTGCTGAGCAGAGAGCCTGGTGTGGGGCTTGATCCCAGTACCCTGAGATCATGACCTAAGCTGAAGGCAGAGGCTTAACCCACTGAGCCACCCAGGCGCCCCTCCAAGAGAAAATGTTAACCACGTGCCTTCGATTGGCCAGAACCATTTTTTGAGTCAGCTACACATTGGTTTTCTCTGTACCTTTCCTCAATCTGGCTGAAAATCTTCATAACTTCCAGATTTTAGAAGCCATTCAGCAACTTCCTGCCCATCATTTCAATTGAGCAAGACAGGACCATAAAATTGAAAGATTTAAGCCAAGATGAAAAAAACACGACAAACAAACAAACAACAACAAAAACTTGTGATTTGCCTTGGCTCTCTCCTGGACATTAGGTTTCTCCTCTGGCCATTTACTGAGTTTGCCCGAGAGACCTCTACCACCATTGCTCACTAAAACCCCTTGCTCACTAAAACCACATCAGATCCTGTCCTCTGATACTACCTTTTTTCACGCTGCTCTTGTTTACTGGTGCTGATTATCTTTAAAAATAGCTTTTGACAGGAGCACCTGGGTGGCTCAGTGGGATAAAGCCTCTGCCTTCCGCTCAGGTCATGATCCCAGGGTCCTGGGGTCGAGCCCCCATCGGGCTCTCTGCTCAGCAGGGAGCCTGCTTCCTCCTCTCTCTCTGCCTGCTTCTCTGCCTACTTGTGATCTCTGTCTCTCTAGTAAATAAATAAAATCTTAAAAAAAAAATAGCTTTTGACGAAGACCTCATGGCCAAAGATTTATTACTGTTGGCCTCTTCTTTTCTAGCATGCATTTCTAGGGACTCCTCATGTTCTTCTTGTAACCCACACACTGATAGAGAAACATTATTTTTGACTCCCCAAAGTTTGCATAATTGCGAGATCTGTGAGTGGGAGCCTTGTAACCGTGCTGCCACAGGATGAAAAGCAAAGGCAAGTTTTGTAATTCTGCTACCATTTGGAAGCACTGCATTGCAACACTGCAGAAACAGGACCTCAAAGAATAGACAAGACAGAGGTCACGACTGAAATGCGTTTTGAGTCCAGGAGGGTAAAGTTCTGCTGTTATATGGCTACACATAAGACAAGAGGAGTGGGGCCTCTGCTGAATTGACTTCAGTCACTGAATTTAATTAAACACTCTGCTATGCAAACAAAACCTGTACATGAGCCAGATTCCACCTTTTGGGCACATCAGTGTCATGATCCATCACCGGTCCAATGGCTCCCCTCCTACTCCTTTAACCCCCCTGAAGAGTATATTCTCTCCATCGCTTCTTAACAACAAAGTAATGATTTTACATGATGGCCGAGAAAGTTCTGTCTGCTTTTCACACCCAATAGCCAATCCAAGAAAGCTGTGTGCAGCTCGTTTTTGTTGTTGTTGTTTTTTTCCCCTGAAACACATCTCAGACATAATCATTTTAGTTTTAAAGACACAATGGCAGTGAAGATTGTAATCGTTTTGCTTTATGGTCTACCACAAAAACCTTCCGACTATTATCTCTACCTTCATCAATCTATGCAGCACGCAACCACAGAAGCCATCTTCCTTAAATATACTGTGGTGATATTGTTTCTCTACCTAAACACCTGCAAGGGACTTCAATTGTTCCTTATGCTTATTCTATATATTTTTTTTTTAAGATTTTGTTAATTTATTTGACAGAGAGAAATCACAAGTAGGCTGAGAGGCAGGCGGAGTGAGAGGGGGAAGCAGGCTCGTCGCTGTGCGGAGAGCCTGATGAGGGACTCAATCCCAGGACCCTGGGATCATGACCTGAGCTGAAGGCAGAGGCTTTAATCCACTGAGCCACCCAGGCGCCCCTTATTCCATATTCTTAATAATGATGAGAAAGTTTCCATTGAAACACATCCATTTTCATTTAGGTTTCCTTCTCTCTTATTCCCATCCGAACTCATCCTTCACATCAAGCAAACTTGCTTAGGACCTCTGATGCTAATCTGAGTGTCTGAATTTGGGCACATTCTCCTTTGTCTCTTCTCCCAGGGATATCTTTCCATTGTTTTCCATAAAACTGTGTCCCTTGTTCCCTCGAGTGATGATTACCATCACTCAATGCTAGTTGTTGATACAGCCGCTGCTGCTGTCACAAAGGAAAATTTGTGAAGTGTTGCCATCCTTAGTTTGGCATGGGAAAGTTTATTTTGCCTAGTCATTAATTTTGTCATTACAAGTGCTTTATGTTCCCGTAGAAAAGGAGGCCTGGTAGCACTTCTTCAGAAATACTAGGTCACTGGTCCTTTTGCTGTGGCCATCTTGGTTGCTGTGCCTATCCCCTAGTTACTCTTTTAACTTAATTATGTAATCAGAAAATTGTTAAATATTTTCAAGTGCCAGTGATTATTATCTATAGCAAGGTTTACCTTCCCTAAACCAAATGTGGCCAAATTTCTTGAACAAAGGGCTTCATGCCCAGAAATAGAGAAGGAGCAAGACAGAGGAAATTTGTTTCAGAGCTTCCAGAAACATCATTGATTGGCAATTTTGCCTAAATCTGATTTGAGTAAATCTGAATCATAAGAGAGTCTTGATACCAGGTAATTACTTCCTTTGAGATCAAGGTATCTAAGAGAAATAGCCTTGGCTTTGAGCTGTTCAGAAGAGTTGAAAGTGCACTTGTTTTACAGATAAATGGCCTAAAGGCAGAAGTAGGATTAGTCACTAATGGATCATTGTTGGACCAGGAAGACATACAATTGGTTCCCTTTAAGGCTTTTATGCTAAATACTGCTGGGCACCACTAGACAGGAGAGAAGCACTATATCTTGGGAGGGAGCTAAACTGCCTGAACATTATCTGAACAGAGATCAAATGGTGTTTTTAAAAAAAGCCTCTTCCAAACTATGTAAGAGGACCTGAAGTACAACGTGACTCATTCCTTTTCTGACTCACTTGACTCAGTTTTCACTCACCCATTAGAAACAACCTAATATATTCTCTCATTTGCTTTCCAGAAAAGGTCTCATTTTATCCATGAAGAAAATTAAGTTTGGGAAAACTACCAGGGCTGATGTTTTATTTTTGTTGTTCATTATGAACCCACTAACTACTGTGGTTTAGGGATTGGCTCACAAGAATGAGTGTGAGGACTTCTCCATCATGACCACCTCACTGGGTTTCCAAGGCTCTGTGTTCCTTTGCTTGAGTTTAAGGGTATCATAAGGTGCCTTAATGGTGTCTCTATAGGATATATCCTATGGGAATAGGGCAAAGGCTTAGGATTCTAATGACCTTGATCTCTGTGGGATGTCATTGGTCAAGGTGCTGACTGCTGACAAAGGGAAGAGTGAAACAAAGAGGAAGGTAATTTTCCTTGGACTTTTGAATGAGGTGATGGCTGGTACTTGCTCGGAAACATTTGAAGTCTGCAGAGGATAATTCAGTTCACACACGACTTCTGGGGTCTCCTTCCTGCCCATGTGGCCCATTCAAATCCAGCGATGCCCTATGCCATTGCTGTGCTAAGTGTGCAGCTTTGTAACACTTGGGAACTTGGTAGAAATGCAGGATCTCAGGCTCCATTTCAAATCTCCTAAACAAGAGTCTGTATTTTAGCCTGATCCTCAGGGGATCGTTGCGTTAGTTTGAAAAGTATTCCAGCATGTCATTTCTATACCAAGCTTGGGACAGAAGAAACCTGTGGGAAGCTATCTATAGCCTTATCTACCTGGACATCCTCACAATCTATCATTCTAGTTGCCTCCCTGGAGTCTGCCTGCAAACAGAATGCAAGGTTGCTTTCCTTGGGGACCATCAACACCTCTATCCTCATCATCTGCTCCCATCTCCTCTTTCAAATGCCAGGAGGTTTTTTTTGTTGTTGTTGTTTGTTTGTTTGTTTGTTTGTTTTTTTCTAGTCTGGATAGAACACTACCCTCTTCTTATTATTTGCCCTGGTCATTTTATGTATTATCATTTAGGTTCACTGAAACATTACCTGCTTCTGGGGAAGAAGAACCTAAGACACTATGTATCTATTTCTGATTTCTATCTTGCCTCAATGCTGAACTGAGGCAATTAAATAGAATCAACTGTCTGCTGAGATTAGGACAAAAGAAAGGAGTCAATGGGGGTAGAAACATAGATTAATTTACCAAAAATTATTCTTCCACGTTACATATGTTGCATTTGTTTGAAGTATATTCTCAATAGTGTATTTCTGACCACTATTGGTCATGGCTATTCATAGATTTCTAGAAACGAAAGCCTATAACTGCTTCTACTTTGAATCTGCATAAACATGAGAAATGTTTGTGGAAAATGATGATTGAGTTTATATATCCTTGGATTTGAGATGACTCAGTTATAAAATGAGCCTATTTCCTTATACTTCGAGCATAGGGAAGGCGGTCTAACCCAGCAGTGAGCAATGTGAGCACTCATATACAACTCTCACTCCCTAGCTGAGTGGCTCTAGTCTCTTAATCTCTCTAGTCTTCTTCTAATGAAAGAGCATAATCCTATCATGCCTACCTCAGAGAGTTTTTATAAGATTAAATGAGAAATGCATGTCAATGTTAACACACTATCTCGTATATAGTATGCCTAAAAATTCAAGCTTCTCTTATTACTTTAGAATTACTACCCATGAAGTGTTGTTGTTTGTTTTTTTTTAAAGATTTTATTTTTTATTTGACGGACAGAGATCACAAGTGGGCGAGAGACAGGCAGAGAGAGAAAGGGAAGAGGCTCCCCACCAAGCAGAGAGCCTAATGAGGGGCTCCATCCCAGGACCATGGGATCATGACCTGAACCAAAGGCAGAGGCTTTAACCCACTGAGCCACCCAGGTGCTCCTGAAGTGTTGTTAATATTCACCTATGGCAATCAGAAAAGTATGAGATTTGAATCTAGACTCCTGGTGTTTAAAATTATTATATAAAAATCAGAGTTGCAATTATCATAACACCAATAATATATTTATTAGGCATCAACTATGTACCATGTTCTCATATATTATCATATATAATCCCAGTAATTCTTGGGAAACAGTTCCTTTCTCTTCACCTAACCTATTTCCTCTCTTTCTGGGCACATAGCTAGAGACTAGACAGGTAACCACGCTTATACCCAAGGATGGCCATGTGGAATATAATGGATGAATCGCAGATTATGCTACTTCCAAGCTGGACCCACTAAAACCCAGTATATGCCATCCCTGTGCTTTTCCTGTGCGGTGGCAACCTCCAGAATTATCTGGAGGAGATGGGAGAATTGAAAGATGGAGGAAGACTGGGTTCTTCACTGCCTCTTAAGGAAAGACACCAGCAGGTTGGGAAAAACTTTTTTATTTTATGTAAGTGAGAAATAAACCCCTACTTGTTTGGTCTCTGGCATGTCTATTACAGCAGCCACTCTGACTTTAATTCACTTGGGAGATTAAGTGGTCTACCTAAGGACACAAAACTTATAATTGGGGACCAGAAATTCTAAGTCAGTTGAATCCCAAAGCCTGTGCTCTTGTTTATTAAACTAAGCTGTCATCAATCTTCCCCTGAAAGCCAAACAGGAATTTGATTCTAGCACCCTACAAATCATGCAAATAGTAAACACTAGAAGGGGATGAGACCAAAATCTAGAGAACACCTGAGCTGGGTTGTTGTCAGAAGCCAGAGCATGAATCAGCCAATTCATGCACCCTGGGAATTTCCCACAGCTGTCATCAGATGGTCTCAAGCAATGCTAATTTATTAGGAAAACAATTTTGCCTTAAGAACCTGTCATTGATTTTCTGAAATCTGTTGTCAGTTTCACTTCCATGGGGTACTGAACTGGTGACGTGTGTGTTTGGAGCCTCTAATGAGGTTAGTAATGGCCTTACAAACTCTCCATGGAGCTCTCACATCTCTAATTGAGAATCAGACTTGAAACTGGCCAGACCCCAGGGAATATTCTCAAAGTGCATGCTCATAGTGACAGCTATTTACTCAGAAGGCCCAGAGGGCCTTCTCCCTACCAGAGCCTTAAAGAATCAGAACAGGCCTAAGTCCACTTGGTGGAACAGAAGCTCTAGAGTCAAGCAGAAAACTAACATCTGTGATAACAGTAAACACTTACGCAGCATCCACAGATAACAAAGTTCTCCTGAGAGTCAAGAGGCATTGAGAAAAATCTCGATTTTATTCATGAGACTCCTATGAATCAATGAAATTGAGTGACTTGCCAAGAGCACAATAAAATAAGGTATAAACATTAGCCTCTTAACTCCAAATCCATCACAAACTATTGCAGCTCTGAATCTAAATTCTCAGACATCCCAGTTAGTGCAGCCCCAGCAATCAGAAACACTGATTCTCACCCTCTTTGAATGATGCAAGCTGACCCATACACAAGACAATATGGTCTGTGAGTGAGGGTCTGTTCTGGCATTATCCCTGCCATCCTGCCTGTCTGCTCAGCACTGTGAGACTTGTGCCCCTCATATCTGTCAGGAGCCACTGCTTTGTCTTACCATTTCCATGGCTTACGGAGCATTTAATATGGCTTGTGTAATTCATTTTTCTAGCTCCAAAATCAAGAAGCAGAATTCTCCCAAAGTCTGAGTGTCACCCTTCTACTCAGGCCTCAGCCTGGCAAGAACAAGTGAAAGAACTCTGGCAGAAGACAGGATGATTTTCTCTGCTCTGTAACCCTCCCCCAAGGCATAGCCCAAGAATATTTTCACACAATGCAAAGGGAAGCATCAGGTTTGTTTTTTCCAAAAGGCTCATTCTGAACTGTGAATCTGTTTTGTCACCTTACCACAGTAAACAGTTGGAAAAACATCCGAAAATAGGCTAAAAATACCTGAGCCAAATTTAGCACTTCTATGAGAAGACTGAGCACACGGATGACACCCATGGTCGAGACAGTTGCCAACATTCGAGGCAACAAGTCATGTCCTGATGAGTGAATTGCCCCCAGTGGAACATAAGTGCAGTGGAGGAAAGGGTTCATTAATGCATGAGACTTGACTTTTTCACACAGAAAATAAAATCACAAATGGAGATTGAACATCTTATGAAAACTTGTACAAGGGTAACTTTTAAGGAGGAAAAGAGTTGCTTATTGGTAAATGAGAGGATCTCACGAGTAAAAAATAATTATACTTCATCAGTTTTAAAAGAAAAAACAAGACTATTTAGCACACTTCTTTGTCCTTCCCACTCAGCATGGAAAGGGCAGGTGCTCTCAAATCCAGAAGACCTTAATTTCAAGTCTCCCTCCAAACATTGAGATGACCACATTTCTTAATTCCCCAATCTTGGCTCCCATCTTTGTAAATTAGGAAATAAACCTCATCTTTCTTAGGCTGTCTGGACATTAAAAAAAGTGCCACAAACATAGTACTTGGAATAACATCCAGTATATAACGGGAGTTCAACAAACATTGGTTCCCTCTTCACTCTGCACTCTAGTGGGTAGAAATGGCTAGAGTAAAGAAAAAGAAAGTAGAAATACCAGAATGCAGGACAGAAGGGCACTGTGAAATCTGGCCGAAGGTAAGCAAGAGGGTAACAGAAAAACTTTCCTGCTCCCCAAGGCTTCTCCAGATGAAAAAGGGAAAGATCGTGTAATTCATTATAGCTTCCTTTGCTTGGATTCTATAGAGGCCCTGGAAGTGACCGCAAGTTACAACTAAAGGCGGGAAAAGAGCAGGGGCTCTAACCCAGGTGATATTGATTACTATCACTAACCAAGAGTTCATGAGAAATTAGCAGATCTAGAATACTGAGATATAAATCATAAAACCCTGCTAAGAGAAGCACTATAAATCAGTGCAGTAGGAGAAATAAAATCCTGACTTCAACATCTGTTGTTTAGGAAAACCCCTCTCAGTTGGCTGTATTGGTGGAGTACCAGCATATGGCCAGGCCCTGTCCACAGGGACTAACATGTGGGGAGAAAGCTCCAGCACACTGCATACCTACTTAGAGACTGGAGGAAGAGGGGTGTTGCTGAAGGAGAAGGAGGCACAGGACGAGAGAATGCAAAGAGGAGGGGGGTAATACCTGTGAAGAACATTTGGCTCAGAGATTCTTAAGATCTGGGTTGTCTAACAGCACATGCGAAGTCGTGTGCTGGGGTGTCCAGTGTTAAAATCAAAAACAAATGGAGACCAGCCTTGAAAATTTCTTGAGCAGACAAAACCAGTTTAGTCATACAAACAAAGCTTAATTTAGCTTATTTTGCAACACTAACTTGACCTGGGTCATTTCTTGCTTATGCCTCTGGAAATCAAGGAAAACTTAAACTGTTTCATAAAGTTAACGTGAGGTAACCACTGTCCAAGTCCCTATCATTTAAGAAAATTATTTTATAACCAATCACTGTGAAGGATAAATAGTCTATGTTTTTCTGCTGTATAAGCTACATTGTAACAATATACCCTCCCACCCACCCCCAGCCTCATTTCATGTTTTGGTTTGAGTGGTGCCCATTTGCAAACTTGTTTTTTGGATTTATGCACAATACACTTTGACTAATTATTACTTCGGTGATTTCATTGGTCTTCTGTCTTTTTTTCCGATCTTTTGACAGTAGTACTCCTCCCTCATTGCCTCCACCATTTAGAAAAAAATCTGTTCCATCATTGCCTTCTGATAGTGGGTGCTGTATAAGAATAAGTAAGAGCACAGAGCTCCATTTTACAGCCGTGTTTCCTGTGGATAAAAAAATAAATAAACCAATAAATCAAGAAGAGGGCGTTCCAAGCAGAAAGATGCAAACTGAATTCTCACTAATTATGGGCTAGGTGCTAGTTTCAGGTTGCATAACACCATTGCCTAGATTCAGTGTTTTGCTAGAGGGTCCTTAGGGTTCAGCATCCTCAAGTTCTCAGACCCCCACTAGGCAGGATCCATGGGCTTTTCTAAGGACAATCAACTCAGGCCAACTATGCCAACTTTTTTTCTATACAGAACTCAAGACAGTTTCCAAATATTTTCAAAGAATGTCCCTCAAGTCCTGGAAGTCTAGCGATGTCAAATGTCTGACATTTAACCTTTCTTAGCACTTCATACTCTAATAGCCACGTTCCTATGTGTGTGAGTTTATCTTATCTTTGCATCAATGTTGATCAGTAATCACTATTACCTCACACCTGGGGAATCCGAGGCTCACTGGGGTTTGGAAACTTATGGGATCACATTCAGTGTGTTATGGAACTGTGCTTCAAACTCAGATCTTTGGACTCTAAATTCAGCACACTTTCCACCGATTCACACCCACACCATTTCTCAGCTTGTGACTTGCATTCCAGTCCTCACCTCTAATCCACTCCTTCAGGAGCTTTCTATTTTCACACCTGCCTCAATCCAATAATGAGGCTGTGGCAGATTAGATTTCTCAAAAATGATCACAATGATATTTCAAGTCACACTCACTCTTCCAGACACTTGCCACTCTCCCATGGAGATGTGAAGCCTATTCCCATCCCCTCCCCCGCTCTTGAACCTGGATCAACAGAGAGAATATGGCAGAAATGATGCCCTAAGGCCCAGGCTATGTAATAAATAGCCATATGACTTCCTCTGTCTCTTTCTCTGTCTGTCTCTTGTCTCTCTCTCCTTCTAGACACGCACCTGTTAGCCCAAGGTGACAAGACATTCAGTATGTAGACCATGCTGGAAAATTCCCGTGGAAAGACCACATTCACACAGTTGCCCAGGAAACCCTAGTTGTTCCAGCCCCCAGCTGTTTGAGGCTTCCTAACCCAGGCACCTGAAAAGCAAGTTAATCAAACTTCACGTGATTCCAAGCCCCAGCCTGCGAGCCACCCCTGCTGATGCCCAAGGCAACAGAAATAAACTGTCTCCGCCAAACCCTGTCCAAATTACAGATTCAGGCGCGAAGTAAATGTTGTTATTATTTTAAGTCACTTAAGTTGCTTCCATTTTAGTAGGATGGTTCGTTATGCACCAACAGGTAACGGAAACAGCGGCACTGGTAGAGCAGCAGAGAAAGCAGGTATTTAGATCTATTTTTAAAGGACCGAATTCAAGCAATATACATCTACTTAACAGTAGATACTGCTGTTAAGATATTTTACATTCACCTTGTCACTAATCATTTCGAGCTAAAATGCTCTTAAGAGAGCAGACAGTAATGCCAATCAACCATATAATAAATCTGAATTTTTAAAAATCTGTGTAAATCTTAAACTTTTTACATTTCTTAAGAGATACCCATTTCATATTTTCAGACACTGAAGTCGTACTTGAAGGAAGTCTTTTTAGCCCAATAATAATGAGTTTCACCACAAAACTGGACACATTACCTCATGTAATGAAAGAGCTTACTTCTTGGCAGACATCAGCTCCTGTATCTTCATCTGTTTTAATTTCGAGAACTGAGTTTCTTTGGAGGTGAATTTATTAGACCCTTTGGAAAGTGGAGTGTGACCCCTGGGGGCTGAGAAGTGCTAGGACACCTTTCGACGGGCAGGTAACATGAAAGTGACAGGCCAGGAATACCAGGGTTTGGAGCCAGCGCGTCATGGGGAGAGGAAAACCCATTTCTACCTAGGCTGGCAGAAACCACCGGGTGAACTAACTCAAGGGAAAATGAAAATAGGATGCTAATGAGATGGGGGACTCTGGAAATTAGGCATTTGTCGTCACTGGGAGAGAAAATAAAACAGGAACAGCCTACACACCTGAAGACGAACATAGCTGCTTCACCTATACTTTTCAGGGTCGGCCTCAGAGAAACAACTGCCAGAATTAGAAGTGGTTTCCCACTCTGCAGGGTGGCACTGTGAATAGTTATACTTTGGAACAAGTTTCCAGAAAGTGACCATGTTCCTCATCAACGGGACATACATAATTACACCTACTCCCCAGGAAGAGAGGGGGATTTTTCTTGCTCCATAGTCACATGAAACTGATCTTGTTACTTACTTGGACAGAAAGAATATAAGCTCCAGACAGTCAGAAGCATGCACTGGCAGAAAGGGGGCCAAGGGTAGCTCTGCTGACATGGCTTTTAGGCCACATCATTAGAGAAGGAGCCTGAATAGAATATTTCTTATCATGCCTCATTTCGCCATACTTCAACCAACTTTTTCTAATTAAAATTAAATTTCTACTGAAACTTTATTATTGGCAAAATCCAGGGCCAGCCCTGGAACAGTGGATGCAATGGGAAAATGTAAATTAGAACAGAAAAGGGAATTTTAATTATGCCAGTAACTACAACTGTTTTCATTTACCCCCTAACCGCAGTGACTCTCAACCCTCTCCTGTCACAGTACCATATACTCCTCTCACAATACCATATAGTTTCCAAGGATTTATGGTATTTATACCCCCTCCAAAATATTTTGGTGTATAGAGGGAGTTTAGAAAGCAATATCTCATCCTGTTTTGTTAACCTTTTAATGACATTTTAATATTTCCTTTTATAAGCTCTTAGGATATATAGAATTTTAAGTTGTCCCTCAATATTTCTACCACTGGTTGTATACACCATGTATAGCAACTGTTTCCCCTAACTGTGGGAAGAACCTATGGACATGATAGATAGTGACTCCCATGATTATGTTACGTTATTCCAGGACTTAGTCACAGCAGGCTAGAGAGATTTCTCTTACTACTTCGAAGATGTAAGCTACCATGTTTTGAAAAGGTCATGGCTAAGACCTGAGGGCAACTCTTGGAAACTGAGAACAATCCCTGCCAACAACCAGCAACAGAACAGAAACCTCAGTCCAACAACCACAAGGAATCGAATTCTGCCAACAATCCACATGACCTCAGAATAGACCCTGATCTCTGGATGAGACCACAACCCAACAGACATCTTGATTTCCCAGGCTGGTGACAGCCTGACCAAAAGACCCCAATCAGCACAGTGACAAATTTCCTGATCTACAGAAAATGTGAGATAATAAATGGGTATTATTTTAAGATATTAAATTTGTGATTATATGTTATACAGCAATAAATGTTCAAACTACTCTCTCCCCCACCCTTGCCAAGTCTTGTTTTCAGGATGGTATCACATAGCGCTTACCATAGTGTGTTTATATTTTATTATCACTATTTTGTAGTGATGTATTTTATTATCACTATTTCAAACTATAGAATTTCTAGAGGTTTGGCACTGCCTTTGAATATTCGATCTTGTGTTGTGTCTTATCCACTCTGTGCTAGGTGCCTATAACCTGATTCACCATGTTTTCAGCCCCTCCCTGCTTCTACTTTGTGTACCATGAAAAGAAAATCAATAGCAAGAATAATATTTATGTTACCCCTGGATCCCAGGCAGTGAAAAGTGATGTTCATGGTGAGCAAGGTTGGACACTCTTCCTACCCTATTTCCTGTGACCTGTAATCCTCCATTACACATACACAGCTGTTTGTTGGTACAAAGCCAACCAAGAGTACTACTCATCTTGGCTCTAGAAGTATTCCCTCTAACTCCATCTCCATGTCCTCTCTTCAGGGCTTGTCTACTTCCATCACTCCAGAAAACAAAGTGAAGTGAACTGTTGGTTAAATTTCCAGAAGCAGGAAACGTCTAAAGTTATTGCCATTTGCGGCAAGGGTTGATGTCATAAATCAGCATGGAAGATAAGAAGCTAAAATGACCAAAAAATACACATTATTTAGGGTAAGTAATGCAACACTTTATCTATCTATCTGTCAGTTTTAATTTATGACATATTTCTCCAGAACGCCACAGAATGTGACCTAATTTGGAGACAGGGTCTTTATAGAAGTGATCAAGTTAACATAAGATAATCAGGATAGGCTCCAAATCAAGATGACTGGTGCCCTAGAAAAATAGACATTTGGACAGAGAGATTAACAAGCATAGAGAGAAGACAATGTGAAGAGACACAGAGAGAAAACAACCATTTACAAGCCAAGGAGAGAGGCCTAGGACAGATCCTTCCCTCATGGGCCTCAGAAGGAACCAATTCTGCTGACAACTTGATATTGGGCTTTTAGCTTCTAGAACTATAAGGTAATGAATTTCTGTTGCTTAAGCCACTCAGTTTGTGGCATTTTGTTAAGACAGCCCTAGAAAGCTAATACAGCCCTATAGCCCCAAACTTTGCTCTGCATGTGTTTTGTCTGCTAAGTCATTGCATTCTTTCTGCTAGTTGGTCACCATTTCTTCCCTGAGTGGACCACAACTTTAGCCTCTCTGTACAGGAAATGTTGTTCCTTCTCCCTTTATGCCTTTGTTTTAAATCTCATTTACTCTCTGTGCTATCAGTAATGGTTCCATGGCCCCTCTAGGAAAAAGCTGCAGAACATTGTGATAACTATTTGATGCAACCAGAGGACAGACAGCAGGTAAAGATGTACACATTTTGATGTGCTAGACAAATTGAGGAATGAGTGAGCAAATCTGTCTGGATTGAGCAGAGAGTTCATACCCCAAAGAGACAAGCTATAAAAATTAATGTGGACATATTTTGAAGGAACTCTGGAGAAGTCTGACCTTTATCCCCCAGGCATAAAAAGTCACTGAAGAGAATTGGCTGTTGTCTTTTGTTTGCCAAGAGTGTTATAATGGATGCAGCCTTTCAGGAAGATGCATTTGGCTACATGTAATTTTTTTTTTAAAGATTTTATTTATTTATTTGACAGAGAGAGATCACAAGTAGGCAGAGAGGCAGACAGAGAGAGGAGGAAGCAGGCTCCCTGCGGAGCAGAGAGCCCGATGCGGGGCTCGATCCCAGGACCCTGAGATCATGACCTGAGCTGAAGGCAGCGGCTTAATCCACTGAGCCACCCAGGCGCCCCCTGGCTACACGTAATTTTGAAAATAGATTAGAAAAAGGGACAGAGTCATGGAGATCAGATGGGAGGTTATGAAACAGTCAGGGGTTGAGGTATTAAACACCTAGACAGTAATAGTACAGTAGAAATGGGAAGAAAAGAATTTATGTGGAAAATCTTGTAAAGAATCAACAAGTGTTACTGGACCATAAGATGACCTTGAGTCCTCCAGCTGGGAAAAGCAAAGCTGAATCAACCAATAATGATAAGAAAAAACAACAAATAGTAAGTAGCTTAATCTGAGTAACATGTTATGTCCGTAGGTCTTAATAGTGATTAACAAAGTATTAATAGTTACTAATAAAATATTTTTGTTTTCTGGGTATATTATAGAAATCTCTTCTTAAAAATAACACCTAGTGAGTCCAACTTGAGTTATTGAGTTGTTGCTACTTGTTTGATAAAATCATATGCAAAGAATTTAACCATTTTTTTGGGGAGGACATGGTCACTGTTACCTTCCCAAAGTGAAGGACAATGCTGTTTTTCCATATACGAGGAGAAGAACTGGGTTATGCTTACTTTATGTTGCCAGAATAAATACTCATATCCATACACACAGTCACATGCATACGTAATTATACAAGCCTTCTTAAAACTGTGTTATAAATTACTGCTTTCTTCATTAGTCTTCAGGAGTACCATGAGACTTAGTGAGTGTTAACTTATAACCCGAATAATAGCCACAAATCCATTTGCCTCCATTATTTCTAAAGAACCAAATTTAATATTAGCTAGACTGCCTTAATGTAGAAACACATGAACAACAAGGTCAGTTTTATAATGAGAACACAGGCTTTTCTTACTCTTTCATATTTAAATCAATATACCTTAACATTGTTAAGAACCATATAAGTCCTTATTCACTTTCTGTCACTTTCTTCCTTTGGATTCATTAATGCAAATAAAATGTGGAAGATGACAATTAAAGACAGCAAGAAAATGCTACACAAACATCAGGAGCAATTGGGATTTTTGAAAAAAAGCAGCAGACCTTATCCCTTGCAGACATTTACTCACGGAAATACAAACATTATGACTCTGGACACATTTTGAATGGTGTCACTAATTGAAGTGTGACAAAGCAATGTAAACCCCAAAACCAAAAAATCATGTCTGTTAGGATATGACATCCCTAAATCTCAAATCGTTTGGATATTACCTCCCCAGGTACAAAGTTCCAAGGTTTCTGCAAACTTTTTTTTTTTTTTAAGATTTTTATTTATTTATTTATTTGACAGAGAGAGAGATCACAAGTAGGCAGAGAGGCAGGCAGAGAGAGAGAGGAGGAAGCAGGCTTCCCGCGGAGCAGAGAGCCCGATGTGGGGCTCGATCCCAGGACCCTGAGATCATGACCTGAGCCGAAGGCAGCGGCTTAATCCACTGAGCCACCCAGGTGCCCCAGTTTCTGCAAACTTTTTTGCTCAACACCATATCTCAACCTAAGCCCAACCAGTGTACTATTTACCGTGGTCTAGAAATGAAGTTTTTTCACGTTAGTAGGAAAAAAAAAAAAAAACATGAAAAGAAACAACCTTTGAAAAATGCTGATGAAATGTAACTTTTCCCCATAATAATTTTCTGGCATTTAAGACAAAGATTCTCTGTTACTTACAACTTCCAGCAAATTTCATCTTGGCTTTGATGCAACCCAAATAACTGACAGGGGAAGGATATTAATATATCTCTGAGCAGTGAGGAAGCTGTTTTTCAAGTGAGACTGAAGCCATGAGTGTTTGAAACACCTCATACTTCAATAAAATCCAATTTTCTCTTACAAGTTTCACTCGGTAGCAAAAAGTCACTCTTACTGAAATGCTTAGATTCCAACACCATTTGTAAAAGAGAAGGGAAAAGACAAGACACTCTGCAATGATGTTTAGGAGTTTTTTGTTACTTGCAAATGTGCTTTCATCTTGTCTACTTCCGGTGAATTCTCATCACTGAGGCAAGACCTCAGACTTCTAATGATTTGCAAAAAATTATGTTACCAGTAGTTTTACATATCCTCATGTCTGAACCTTCCGGGTTTCATGGAAGCACAACAGCTGGGGATTTGCTGGCAGACTAGAATCATATTTTACAGCAAATGATTAAGTGGCAGAGAAGGGGAAATTCAACAGGGTCATACAGCATGAAGGGGGATTTCAGTTGGGTGATATGTCATGTGAGATTGGAAGTTTTTTAGAGGGAGACATTAAAAGGTTTGCAAAGATTCATGGATAACAAATATTTAATATGTACTTATTATGTGTCAGGCTTTCAAATCATGAAGTCATCCTGGACTATCTGGAGAAATGGAAGTTGGAAAACCTGCAAAAGACTCAACCTTGGGAAGAAAATCAAACACAAAGAAGGTGATTTATAGTCATTGAGGTAACTCGGTGGCTCATTCTGCAATGAGCTACCATAGCTGGAGCCATTGTCAGTGGTTTCCAAAGCAGGTCCACAGCTCACAAAGTCTGCTTCAATTCCTCAGACATATATGGAAGTTACTACTGTTGTTACTCTTTTTGCAGAATGTTTTTAGTAGAATGTCAACTACATTTTAAATATGGGAAGAGCTTGGGAGAACTTGAATCTCCTTCATAAAACAGGAATCTCTGTTAAGAAAGAGCAGCTTTGTAAGTTAGGGCACCGGGTTTTAGACCCCAGGCTTAGGAAAGATGTGAACATAGGTCTTAGAAGGAAATGGTTGGCTTTCCAGAAACTCCACAGTTAATTACTCACAGATACGTGCTGTATTCATCAAGGTTCTGCTATAGGATTCATCATGGGCTGACGGTTCATAAAATCTGAGTTTATTTAAGACCAAAGTGAAGTCTCAACTATGCTGTGTATTGTATCTAGAGTCCACTCATCCCAACTGGGAGTGAACCTCAGTTCCCTTGTTTGGCACTTAATCCACATCAGACACAATTTAACCACTTTATATAACCTCACTAAACTTCCACAATAACCCATGCATTAAATATTATTACTATCCCTGTTTTGAAGATATGAAAATTAAGGTCATGGTCAGATAGCTAGTTTGTGCCAAAGCTTGATTTTTGAACTCAGCAATGATCTTTTAACAACTGACTTTCCTGAACCTGACATTGAACACCTTGCTACTCTCCTAGTGGTAGTTTGTTGGATAAATCGTCCACCCCAAAAAGGGAAATTCTATAAGGACAGTAAAGGAATATTAATGGTAGCATCTTATCCTAGAAAATAAAGGCCACTGAGTTAGAATTAAGTCCAAGGAAGTTTTTCTAGGAATTCGTTAATAATCATATACCAGTAGTTCAATCAAAAACTAACCATTAAGCCATTTTTTGCCAGCAGTAAACTGGATGCACACCTCATAAAGAAGCAACTGACTCTTCATCTCGACTGTTGGGCATCAACACCAAAAATAAATCTGGGGGACTATTTTAGCCTATATTACTCTACTGAGAACAATAACAATTATTATTTTATTTTGAAAAAGGACTTAAATATCCTTTAAGAGAATGGAGCTTTTCACATTTTGTCTGTTGTTGTTGTTGTCTCTTTTGTTTTGATTTTGCTTGAGAAGTCATGTTGATAAAAGCAAATAAAATTAGAAGAAGCATGAAGTTTAATCAATAGTAAGATATACAGCTCTGTGTGTTACGTGCTTCTTTTTTTGTTTTGTTTTTCCTTTTGGCATATCAGCATTTTTGTCAACAGAAACTAAATAGAACTTTCCTCTCCCAACAGCCCATTCCTATTCCTTCTCTTTATTTCTTTCTCTCCCTCGCACCACTAAATTGCTGGAGGGTATGACTAGGCCACTGGATCTAAATATACTCAGCTCTAATCA
The DNA here is from genome assembly GCF_922984935.1 of Meles meles. Classification (NCBI taxonomy): domain Eukaryota; kingdom Metazoa; phylum Chordata; class Mammalia; order Carnivora; family Mustelidae; genus Meles; species Meles meles. Next base: position 108,912,434 of record NC_060067.1, on the reverse strand, counting down.
TATTCCATCAGAAACCGCTACTAAAATTGAGCTGTAACACATTAGAAACATCCAGAGATTGGCTCTCAAAGAAACCATGTTTTCTCTCTTCTGAGTCCCAAGATGCCTTCAGGAGAGAAAAAGAAATCCTGCAAATGCAGAGAACTGAAGGACCTAGTAGACATGGTAATGAACATGCTTTTCTCACTCCTTCCCCGGGGAAGAAAAATCCTTGTGAACTTTGTGCCTACTGAAGAGAATGGTGTGGCATTCAGGCTGTCCACTCTTTCTTTTTCCTTGACTTCTTCAGCAACTGTGTATCCCTACTAAAGTGGGTGTTACATAAATTGAGGTCAATTGGCTAGTCACTATTGGCTCCAGGAATTTGTAACTTTCTTTTACTAATCCGTGTCTGTACTCAGTTGAGAATTAGCAGAAGCAGCTTGCTTTATTATCTTTGGAGTTTCCACAGTCCCTAGGAAACTTAGCAAATCCATCCTCACAAAAATGCCTGATCCTCACCTCCACTTCTATTACACACACACACACATGCACACACACAATTTTCTACAACAGTATCCAACAGTATCCCACTTTGGAGACTAAGAGTTATCATGTCATTGAAAAGAGCCCCTGAAGACGAGAAGTGATATGAAGGTATAACTGCCCCACAGTTTCTGAAGGAATGACTCTGAAGAGAAGAGCTCTGCTCTAAGTCAATAAGTGGTTCCATGTTCTTTGGGCCACGACTCAGATTCCAAACCCTATGTCCTTCCTGCTTGGCCCAATAAAGCCACCATATGGCAGTATTCACCACTGCTGGAAAGCATTACATCTTCAAACTCTGGGTGCTAGGGGAGACTTCTTCTGGCTAAAAATGGCAGCAATATCGCATCACCAAAACTGGCTGGGATCACTTGCTCTGCCTTTCCATGAATGCCCAGAAAACTAGAGTCAAGGCGAGAAACTTGGAATGAGAAAAGAGATAAACTAAGGTTGTTAAGACCTCGATGAGAGCTGAGTAGATTGTCAGCTTTAGTACGGTCTGACAGATGGCGTGGAGATCCTGATGAGAGCTTCAGATGCAGAGATTGCATCACAGATGCAGTTCTAGCAAACATTGTCCTATCCCACCTTTATTTACATGGATTTTTTAAAATATTTTCATTGTAAACTATCAACTCTGATTTTTTGATAGTTTTGCAGTCTTATTTGTTATAACCAAATATTTGTATTTCAAATACCAATAGATAGATAGATGATAGATAAATAGATAAACACAGATGTTCTTAACTCCTTCTTTATGACATTTCCAGGTTTTTATAATGCAAATTTCTCATCTAGTCCTCCATGCTAGTCAGGAATGTTAGTGTTTCAAAATGATTCCAACTTGTGTGTGTGTGTGTGTGTGTGTGTGTGTAGAAGTTCATCTTATTCTATTCTCTTTGGAAATGGTGCTGACTTTCTTTTCCCCAAGGTTGTATTATATTCAGCTAAAGATGAGGAAATTTTAAAGCGAAACCCATTTGTAAATTGGGACTTGCCTGCCAATAAAAGCCATATGTAATCTCAAATCCTGATTTTAATCAAAAGTTTCAAATTTTTCACTAAGTAAATCTTTATGCCAGAATGCTCATGAGAGAATCCTGAAGTATCATTAGCATAATTGTGCAGCCTTAGGGATTACGAGTAGGACAGATCTGGGCTGAAGTCCAGCTCTGCCACTAACTAGCTGTGTGACCTTGAGCCAGTTGGTTCATTTATATTAACCTCAGGTAGTAGCTCTCTCATTTGACTTTTGTGAGGATTAAATAAGCTAAGGCATGAAGAATGCATTGTTTAATGTCTGAAACATGATGAGGACTCACTAAGTATTACCTAATGTTATATTTTCCCCTAAAGCTTTCAGAGAAACAGAATACACATCATTTACAAAAGAGCAAAAAGTTGACTAGCATCAGAATTTCCATCTGAAAGACTGAGGTTGATAGATAGTAAGCAATACTTTCAAAGTTTTAAGACAAAAAGATTTTTAATCTAAAATTCTATATTCAGCCAAATTATAAATAACCTAGATCAATGCCCACCAATCAAAAAACCACCAGGAACTCACCTGTAGCTGAAAAAGATTAGGTTTATTGATTCTTGCTGCAGGAAAGGCAGGCCTCAGCCCATGGGCAGGCATGGGCAGCTCTGTAAGTGGGTGTTGGGACGGTTTCATTATAGGTTTTAGGTTTGTGGTGAGTGGTGTTGGAAAGAATGAAAAGAAGTAGGATTTGTTCTGATTTAGGCACTGTCAGGAGATCCTATGATGAAGTACGTTAATAATTCTCATCTAGAAGTGAGGAGACATGAACCATTAAGTCTAAAACTTAATTGACATGAAAGTGACAGTCATTCATATGAGCTAGGAGAGAAGAGAAAAGAGGCTGGACATCTCTATGGTTGACTCCATGTTCTTGTTTTTGTATGTTTTCAGACATGATTACTGAGTGATCCTGTTTTTTTTTTAATTTTTTAAATTTAATATTTTATTTCATTGATTTTTTATTTGAATATACTTGACACACAGTGTTACATTAGGTTCAGTTATACAAGTTAATGGTTTGATCAGTTTATACATTATGCAATGTCCACCACAAGTACAGTTACCCTCTGTCTCATTAGATCTTGTGTTTTTGACTTGTTTCATCATGGTGATGGAGTACCTTAGTCTGCTATGGGTGTTCTGTAGAATTGTTTATGTTGCCAGAGAACCTCCCTGTTACCAGGTCTGCCACCAGCTAATGGGACTTGTTCCTTCTCAATAGAAGGGAAGAATAAGGACATTTCCAGACATGCAAAGACTCAGATATTTTACCTTGCATACGCATTTTCCTAAAAAGTTCCTTGAGGATACACTAGGGCAAAAAACTGAAATGAACCAAGATAAAGAAAACTTAGAACACCCAAGAAATATGGGCCTCAACCCAGGAGAGTGGGGCAGCTGTTCCAGGGACAAATCAGCCCAGACCAGAGAAAGGGTAAGAGAGACCTACCTACTGGAGAGAACAAGAAACAGATGTCAGTTAGTAGAATGCCTGGCTAAAATATAGAATTGAAGATACGGAGGCTGTGATAAATTCAAACAGTACAAGAACTAAAAAGAGACATTAGGTCTTACATATAGTAAAAGTAACTAAAGCACATCGTCTAGCTATATCTTACAATAGTTAAATAATGCAAACACTTTATATCCATTTCTATTAGGAATAATCTCTAGATAATGACTGGGAAACTTCCATGTGAATTATAGAATGTGGATATTTTCAACCTTGGCAAATAAAAATAAAAGTTCAGGAGTCTACATGCTGAAAAAAGAGAGACGAGCTGGAGGACATAGTAGGGACAAATATGTTAAGCTGCAAGGTGGAATTTAGGAAAATCTAAAATAATTTGGCAGAATAAGAGATAATGGTATTATTGCATTCCTCAAAGTTATGCAATAATCAATAAGAAAATCTAAAAACTGGTTTTTAACTCTGAGGAGAATGCAAGAAAGGGAGCTGAGATGGTGTTATAATAAAGGAGGCAACCTCATTACCAAAACAAGAAGTCTAAATCGTAGAATCAAACAACAGCAAGATGTGCATATTTATTGTAATGGTGGAAGAAACTATCTTAAAAAGCAGAACTGGGGCACCTGGGTGGCTCAGCTGTTTAAGAACCCAACATTTGGTTTGGCTCTGGCTGTGATCTCCGGTTGTGCGATCCAGCCTGCCATGGAGTCATATGTGGGGTTCCATGCTTGGCTTGGAGTCTGCTTGAGATTCTTTCTCTCCCTCCCCTTCTGCTCCTCCCCCATTCCTGCCCACACTGTCTCTATAAGTAAATAAATACATACATACATACAAACATACATACAATCAATCATAAAAAGGAAGAAGATGTAGAGTCAGAACCAGCCCAGACAGTTAAAATTGCTTCCTCTGAGCAGCAGATCCATCATGAAAAAAAAAAAAAAAGAGCAGCAGTTCTGTCTGGATCCTTTTTCCTGTTTGATTTTTTTCATATACATAAATTATTTTAATACAGCTAATTTATTTTTTGTTCTTCAATTATTCTTTTTTTTTTCTTTTCGGTATAACAGTATTCATTGTTTTTGCACCACACCCAGTGTTCCATGCAATATATGCTCTCCCTATTACCCACCACCTGGTTCCCCCAACCTCCCACCCCCCGCCCCTTCAAAACCCTCAAGTTGTTTTTCAGAGTCCATAGTCTCTCATGGTTCATCTCCCCTTCCAATTTCCCTCAACTCCCTCTCCTCTCCATCTCCCCATGTCCTCCATGTTATTTGTTATGCTCCACAAATAAGTGAAACCATATGATAATTGACTCTCTCTGCTTGACTTATTTCACTCAGCATAATCTCAGTCCCGTCCATGTTGCTACAAAAGTTGGGTATTCATCCTTTCTGATGGAGGCATAATACTCCATCGTGTATATGGACCACATCTTCCTTATCTATTTGTCTGTTGAAGGGCATCTTGGTTCTTTCTACAGTTTGGCGACCATGGCCATTGCTGCTATAAACATTGGGGTACAGATGGCCCTTCTTTTCACTACATCTGTATCTTTGGGGTAAATACCCAGCAGTGCAATTGCAGGGTCATAGGGAAGCTCTATTTTTAGTGTCTTGAGGAATCTCCAAAGTGTTCTCCAAAGTGGCTGCACCAACTTGCATTCCCACCAACAGTGGAAGAGGGTTCCCCTTTCTCCACATCCTCTCCAACACATGTTGTTTCCTGTCTTGCTAATTTTGGCCATTCTAACTGGTGTAAGGTGGTATTTCAATGTGGTTTTAATTTGAATCTCCCTGATGGCTAGTGATGATGAACATTTTTTCATGTGTCTGATAGCCATTTGTATGTCTTATTGGAGAAATGTCTGTTCATATCTTCTGCCCATTTTTTGATATGATTACCTGTTTTGTGTGTGTTGAGTTTGGGGAGTTCTTTATAGATCCTGGATATCAAACTTTAGTCTGTACTGTCATTTGCAAATATCTTCTCCCATTCCGTGGGTTGCCTCTTTGTTTTGTTGACTGTTTCCTTTGCTGTGCAGAAGCTGTTGATCTTGATGAAGTCCCAAAAGTTCATTTTTGCTTTTGTTTCCTTTTCCTTTGGAGACATATCTTGAAAGAAGTTGCTGTGACTGATGTCGAAGAGCTTACTGCCTATGTTCTCCTCTAGGATTCTCATGGATTCCTGTCTCATGTTGAGGTCTTTTATCCATTTCAAGTTTATCTTTGTGTACGGTGTAAGCGAATGGTCGAGTTTCATTCTTCTACATATAGCTGTCCAGTTTTCCCAGCACCATTTATTGAAGACTGTCTTTTTTCCACTGTATATTTTTTCCTGTTTTGTCATAGATTATTTGACCATAGAGTTGAGGGTCCATATCTGGGCTCTCCACTTTGTTCCACTGGTCTATGTGTCTGTTTTTATGCCAGTATCATGCTGTCTTGGTGATCACAGCTTTGTAGTAAAGCTTGAAATCAGGTAACATGATGCCGCCAGTTTTCTTTTTGTTTTTCAACATTTCCTTAGCAATTCAGGGTCTCTTCTGATTCCATACAAATTTTAGGATTATTTGCTCCAGCTCTTTGAAAAATACCGGTGGAATTTTGATCGGAATGGCATTGAAAGTATAGATTGCTCTAGGCAGTATAGACATTTTAACAATGTTTATTTTTCCAATCCAAGAGCATGGAACGGTCTTCCATCTTTTTGTGTCTTCTTTAATTTCTTTCATGAGTGTTCTGTAGTTCCTCGAGTACAGATCCTTTACCTCTTTGGTTAGGTTTATTCCCAGGTATCTTATGGTTCTTGGTGCTATAGTAAATGGAATCGATTCTCTAATTTCCCTTTCTGTATTTTCATTGTTAATGTATAAGAAAGCCACTGATTTCTGTACATTGACTTTGTATCCTGCCACATTACTGAATTGCTGTATGAGTTCTAGTAGTTTGGGGGTGGAGCTGATGGATTCCCTGGGGAATTCTACCAAACTTTCAAAGAAGAAATAACACCAATTCTCCTGAAGCTGTTTCAAAAAACTGAAGCAGAAGGAAACTTTCAGACTCTTTTTATGAAGCCAGCATTACCCTGATCCCCAAACCAGGCAAAGACCCTACCAAAAAGGAGAATTTCAGACCAATATCACTGATGAATATGGATGCTAAGATTCTCAACAAGATCCTAGCAAACAGGATCCAAGAGCACATTAAAAAGATTATCCACCATGACCAGGTGGGATTCATCCCTGGGTTACCAGGATGGTTCAACATTCACAAATCAATCAATGTGATAGAACAAATCAATAAGAGAAGAGAGAAGAACCACATGGTCCTCTCAATTGATACATAAAAAGCATTTGACAAAATCCAGCATCTGTTCCTGATTAAAACGCTTCAAATATAGGGATAGAGGGAACATTCCTGAACTCCATAAAATCTATCAATGAAAGACCCACAGCAAATAACATCCTCAATGGGAAAAAGCTTGCAGCCTTCCCGTTGAGACCAGGAACATGACAAGGATGCCCACTCTCACCACTCTTGTTCAACATAGTATTAGAAGTCCTAGCAACAGCAATCAGACAACAAAGATAAATAAAAGGTATCCAAATTGGCAATGAAGAAGTCAAACTCTCTCTCTATGCAGATGACATGATTCTTTATATGGAAAACCCAAAAACTCCACCCCCAAACTACTAGAACTAATACAGCTAATTTTTAAAACAAAAGAAGTATTTGTAAAATGAACTTGGCCATTGCTTAATGAATATTATTTAATGAATTATTTACTCTAGATTAAATATGAGAAAAATATAGCTTAGAATCAAAATTTTATCAGAATTTTTTTTGTTATTTCTTCATAGTGCAAAAAAAAAAAAAAAAGACAAAAACAATACAATACAGTAGTCCAGCATCCAGATCCTTCAGAATTAACTGGCTACCTTTTTATCATGGGAAGCTGTTTTCTAATCCTATAGCTTCTGAGTAACTAATACCATGGACAGAAAGTCAACTGACTTCTGCAAAAAATTGCAGTCCCTGTGCATTCACCTCACCAACCTAAAGAACAAGGAGTTTGGGACTTTGCTGAATCACACATGGCACCACATTGCTGTGTGACCCTGTGCAGAATCCAAGATTTGGTGAGAGAAGGCAGTCTCCACCTCACCTCGACTCACACAGGGCCCTTGGAGATCTGTACTGAGAACAGTGACTAGACACTTGGGCCTCTCCTTTTCACTCATGTCCCCCAAGAGCCCCCACCATTATTTGCTTAGATCTCAGGCCTTCCCTGAACATAAGGACACTATGCAGAATAATTCTGAATGATCCACATATGAGATGTCACAAATTTCCCCACAAATGAAAATGGGGCTTCTGCTCGGACATACTTAGTCCAGTGGTAGTTGTTTCTGACCACTTAGTATCAATTTTCACTCCTTAATAACATCCCTGTCAATGAGGAATTACCTCCTCATTATTTCAGTTTGATAAGACTATAATGGGAGGGGCTCACCATGTTAGCCAAGGGGCTCACCATGACCAAGGTCAGTCAACAGAGAGTTCTTTTCATGGAATCCAAATCTCTACTAGAGAGACAAGGTCACCCAGGTCAGAGGTCACCCAGGCCTTTCAAGAACAGGCTGTTCCTGCTAAGAGATTTGTCATGGCTCCTGACACCCAGGTCTTAGGGGTACTCAAGATCTACCTATTTCTAAGATTTGGTCTGTACCCATCAATTTTGTGACACCCTATGGTCTTAAATGAATTAACTTTTGCTACAGAGAAACAAAGAATCCTAACTAGGAGGGCACCTGGGTGGCTCAGTTAGTTAGGTGTCTGACTTCAGCACAGATCATGATCTCAGGATCCTAGGATAGAGTCCTACATCAGGCTCCCTGCTTAGCAGGGAGTCTGCTTCTCCCTCTGCCCTTCCCCCAACTCATTCTCTCTCTCTCTTTCTCTCTCTCTCTCTCTCAAATAAATAAATAAAATCTAAAAAAATAATCCTCACTAGGTTGATAGTGTAAATTGATACTTAAGTATTTACTGATAGAAACTTAAACCAGGTGAAGGATAATGACATCAATAAAGTGAAGATGATATTTAATATTTGAACAAAAAAAGAGGAAAAGGATGATTTATATTCTTCCCCCACAGGGAAGATGATATCCATATATTTGTTTTTAAGGACAGAAGTAGAAGTAGGAAGAACACAGAAGGGACTGCTGCTCCTGGGTATACCCAGGATTTTGTGCAACTCTCCATGTGCTAACCGTAATTCCAAAATGAAACTGGAATGCAGTATGTAGCATAAAGAGAAAGGAAAATTTAAATGTACTACATAGGGAAAGAGGATTAAGATTGCAATTATAAATGAAGACTAAATGAAGGGGCTGTGAAATCCTCTGATAAGGAAATATCATGCAGACATGAAAGAGGAGGTGACCATAGCTTGGGTGAAGCAGAGAACACTTTCCAAACTACCAGTACTTTTAAATTGTATTTCTAAGGTTTTGTATAATAAAAGAGAGAAAAATTGAACCCTAAATTAGATATTACAAAACTGGAGGAACTGTAATTCATCAAAAAGATATAAGAAATATTGTTTCCTGAAAAATAAAGTCAACCAAAATAAATTCTCATTGCAAATAAAACACGGGCTTAATATATAAAGGTAAAACACTGTCACTTTTACCATACTCTAAGTTTGAGAAATAGTTTCAAGGATTTATGAATAAAAATTTATGATTAACTCATTAAATATTTTTTACTTCCTGTCACCTTTGGGGACAGTCTCATAAAATAATACTTTAAGATTTTATTCAGTTGATCTGAATTGGCTTGAAAATCTGCTGGTAAGTTATTCAATGAATGGCAACAAACAGTGGTATTTTGGGTGCCTGATGAGGTTCCCTAAGAACCAATATTAATTCAGTCTCACTGAACAACACAAACAGAACAGTGTCCTCTTCCAGGTAATAACAGAACACAAATTACATTGTCAAAGTTCCCGGTAGTCTAGAGCATTAACCTAATGAGATTTATATCAATTGGGTTTTGGCTTTTGGTAACAACTTATCATTGACTAGGGTTAAAAAAAAATCTTTAAGTAGGTAGGCCTGCAGCAAAAAATAGCTAAATTTAACAAGTGAGTGAAATGTCCTTTGCTTGCCTTATTCGTTTCTGTTTACAGATGGAATGTACATAGGGGAGAAAGAAGGCAAAGAGCCTGTAACTCTAGCTTTGAGGGAAGTCTCAGAAGAGAAACACATGGATGATACCAGAGCGGCCACAGGCAGAATGAGTGATTGTTACTGAAATGAGTCCACACCAGCTTCCCAGTCTCAGCTCCACATTGTTAGGGAATGGGAAATTTACTCCCTCTGATGAATTATGTAGCCAATTAAATGTGAACATTCTTCACACCAGACCATGTTTCTAAGGCAATGGGATTTGACATAAATGAGAAATAAAATATAAATTCTAAGTTACACTGAGAAATTTATTATGTTTTTTAGTAAAGCCACACCCTTAATCACTCAGTGCCTCAACTGCCCCATTTGTAAACACAGAAAATCTTTGCTTATACAATCCTTACCAATATGGCAGAAGGATTCATAAAGTCTGAAAAATACTTCTTCTCAGAGAAAAAAATTGCACGAATTCAGGATTTTTCCTCATCTATTAATGAAAACTTGACTTTCCCATAAAACTATGTTCCACTTGCATTCAAAATAAAAATATGATAATCTTATCAATTTTGAAATTACTTGAAGGAGATCTGGCAATTTCCTTCAATAACTCAGTCCAATATAATTATGTCCCCAACATAATGTTCATTATTACAACAAAATGAAAGCTGGAGAAGTGAAAAATAATCAATAAAAGATTCAAGTGTCATATATGCCTAGGTAATTGTGAAGAGAGATAATTATCTAGTTTATATTACTCAGATGAAAAGCTTAAATATAAAAGAGTAAATAAAACAAATTTTACTCCCAAATGAGTAATGTTATCCTAAAACCCATCTTTGTTTCACTATCCTTACTCAGCTTTTGAAATCAAACATAATAGGTTTTGTTCTGTGTGGATTTTCCCACATGAGAGAAAGTTCTTTTGACACCAGCCACCGTCTCTGCTCCTGGCTTATCTCCCAGGGCTTTTCCTCCTTGGCCTGCACACTGCAATGGCCATGGCTATGTATTCCCAGCCCCCACCACTCCCATCTGGCACACATCTGGAGGGGAGCAGCAACAACAAGAGAAACTAATGAGACCTTATATTCAAAGGGAGGAGACATACTTCTGGATAAGCTTTTAAATGCTGCTCCAGTCCTCTTCTCTGCTCTTTGGCATGTATTCAAGCTTCCTCATCTCTAAAACCTTTCTCCGTCTACTTAGTTTCCTTCACACCCTCTCATCTGTCTCTGATAGGTCAACAACTAAATGAGGAACCTAGTGCCTGATCTCCTACATTTTTATCTCTTCCTCCTCCAGGCCATTCTATTCACTTCCCCAAACAAGTACACCAATGTAAAAACTTTTCCTGAATTTATAGCCTACATCAAAGACCCCACATTCTAATGTCTGTGTAGATTGGTGGTATTACCCTACATTGATCTTTTTGATTCTTATTCTTTAACATCAATTCCTTTGAAATCCTTAGGATCAATAAATTAGATCAGAATTTTCTCTTCCTCACAATAGTTTTTCTTCTTCTAAGATTTACCAATCCTTAAAGCCTGATCCAAGTGTCAATTTCTCCATGAAAAAGTTCAAGTATCTACCAGTAGAAATTCTCTGTTTCTCTTTCTCTTTCTGACCATCTATTTCTCTCCCTCTCTCCTTCTCTCTCATCACTATCATGACCACCACCATCCCATCTTCATTATCATCATGAACAACATCATCATCATCAACACCCTATCATCATCATCATCATGACTATCACTGTAATCACCACCATGATTATCACCATCACCATCATCACCATCACCATCACCACCATCACGATCATCATCACTATCATTGTCAGCATCACCACAATTATTATCATCACTGTCATCATCATCATCTTCACCACTATCATGAACACCTCCACCATCACCATCGTCACCATCACCAGCACCACCAGTGTTATCATCTTCAACACCACTGTCATCATCACCACCACCACTGTCACCGTCATCATCACTATCATTGTCACCATCACCACCATCATCATCATCATTATCATTGTAACTGTCATCATCATCATCATCACCACCACCACCACTATCATCATCATCTTTGGAATACTTTAATGGTCCCTGATTCAGGCTGGCATCATAATTATTATGTCTGCATTCAACATCTTCCACTAGATCCTAAACCCTTGAAGGCCACAGTGCCTCATCTAGAATATGCGCCTCGTCGTGCTTGCTTACTTGCTCATGTGTAAATAAACTTTCTCCTTTTCTATTCTCTCATTCACTTCCACAAATGGCAAAATGAGATGGAAGGATGAAGGGAGTACAGGTTAAGAAAAGCAGGGCATATCAAAGGGCTAAAGTCTATTTTCTCACCCTGCCCTTCATTTGCTAATTTATTCTGTATTTGTATAACATGTTGCTTTGTACAAAGAAGAAAGTAACTTTGAGGCAGCATTTTTTAAGGAGGAAAGTGAGATAGAAGTATGTAAGATTGTAAGAAAAGGGAAAATCACACTTTTTCCTTATTCCCTAATTCTTTTATTTTCCGTTTTCTATAGGAGCCACTAGAAAAAGGCAAAACTATTTCTATTTTAAAAGGCATATTGTATTTTGTCCTCTAGTTCCTGGATGAAACTAGTAGAGGATCAGTAACCAGCAGACAAGCAAGGAAGGAGATCCCCCTCCACCTCTTATCATATGCCTCTTTCCGTGAAGTTATTACTTGTCAAATGGGACAATGGGTCTGGAATCTTTCAGAGCACACTTTATCATGACCATTCGTTAGCACAGAGTAATGGGCCAATTAGTCCTTCACAAATAGTCACCCACTACTTGTAGTGCTTTGAGATTGCAAGGCCTTGGGAGCAGACAAAAACCTACAAACAGATGATGCACCTATGGGACTTTCACTCTTTTTTAAATTTAAATTTTAAGTAGTTAACATACACTGCAGTATTGGTTTCTGGAGTAGAATTCAGTGGTTCATCACTTACATACAATGTAACCCAGTCCTCATCATAAAAAGCACTCTCCTTAATCCCCAACACCCCTCTAGCCCATCCCCCACCCACCTCCCTCCATCACCCCTGTTTGTTCTCTTAACATTGCAAACAGACTTCACCCAAATAATTAAATAACTTGAAATGTACAGAGTGTTATTTAAGAAAAGCACCGAACACAAATGTTGTGGTTAATCTCTTCCGTGTATGTGTGAGTGACCATTCGCAAAGGCATCAGTACTGAACACACATTTATGAAGCTCTTATTAGTGATGTTACATTAAAAGTCCTTAGCAAAATGCTTGGTACCCACTATGTGTTCTATACATAACAAAGAGCACATAAATAGCCCCCTGTTACAGAACTGTATATTTCCACTTCTAAATTCCTCTTCTCATTTCACTCAAATTAGACAAGGAGTATTCCAAAAGGCACTCCAACTTTACAGTGCTGATCGGGTGCACTGTCCCCCAAAAGTTGGTGTGCAAAGAGCCCAGCTAGTGGAAGGAATCTCTCCTCTCATTTTCCTTACTACCTGCTCTATGTGAGGTCTCTGTAAGTTCATTTCCTGGTTTATGAAAGATGATATAGTAGAAAGGGCATGGGAGCTAGGCTTAACTAGATTTGGATGTAAGCTATGCTCTCCCAATAATAGAGTATATAAACTTAAATCATCTGTGAAATGGAAATAATCATATTGGCTGCATATCCCTTTGAGGACCCTGAGACCTGGATCCATACAAAAGGACTGATGAGGACCACTGGCAGGGAGGACTAGGATCCTTGAGCTGTTCTTAGAGGATAAACAAAATTCAACTGTATATTTAAGGGCCAGAGATAACAAACCAGCCTGCACTGATACCTTACAAGGATAACGGGGTATTCTTCCCATTTGTCGTAAGCACAGTCTAGGCCCAGCTACAAAGCAGTGATTAATTTTCTACAGAAAAGTGGCTCCTAGAAGAAGGCTGGGGCACCCTACCATAACACCTATTTAAATACAGAAATGGAGCCCACCTCCCCACTTGGGAGCCCAAGAAAAACTCAAAAGGCACCTCGAGAGTGAACCTACTGTCCCTGTTTCATAGAAGCCAAATGGCAGATCTTGTTATTTCCTTACAGTCTCATTCCAAACCATCAGCTTGGGCTCCTTTTATTATACCCTACAGCCTCTAAATCGCTGTGCAGGATTTTCTGAGGACTCGTCCATGAGCAGATCGTAGACTGCTGGATGTCCACATGCCCTTGCACAAATAAGCAATGGAGAGCTGGCTCAGGAAGGAGGACTTACATATTTTTTTTCCTCAAATGACATAGTTGAGCATTAAAAACAATGTATTCTGCTCTCCAGCTAGCAAGGAATACTGAAACTAGAGTGTTGCCTTCCCAGCAGCTCCTGCCTTTGAATTGTGGAAAACAGAAATGATCCTCAGTTTGTAGGCAGCAACAGCCTCCTGAAGCTACGGGAACATTGCCAAGAGCTCTGAAAAACCTCCACAGCTAATTGGGAACTGGCTTATTAGTGACACTTTTGAGAGTCAGGTTGTCATTGAGGAGAAACGAAGGAGAACACGGTGGGCGCTGTAGCCTGGAATTAGGCCGTGGGAGGGAGGACTGCTTCCTTCTCCTCACAGGAACATTGCTCTGTAATTTTCTCAAAAGCTGTGCTCAGCTGCTTGCAAAAGCCCTGGATCTTGGAAGGCTGCAGGCAACACCTTAGCCTCCACAGTTGCCTGAATACAGTCCCCCACCATCCACATTTGGAAAGCTCTGTGGCCATTTCAAAGATAGCCTGAATTAAGTAACACCACCAAGATAAATGTATCCTGCCCTCTGAGCGGTAGCCTCTTGATCACGTATCTCCATTTTTTGTGTAGCTAGCTCAAAGCATTTATTTTACAATCATAGACAATTCCAGTAGCAAATAATCCTCAAGGTATTGTGTAAATATTTAAAACTCAGTAAAGAAAGAAAAAAAAGCTGATGAATTTTTAAAAATGCTTAAATTAACTTGTCAAAATACTGGCCAGGTTATATTTAAAGTCAGGCTCTTGAAGCACCACAAGAAATGAATTATTGTTGGAGGAGGGAAGGTGATTGCCGGTGTCAGGCCAGCTCCGGCCAAGCACAATGCTATGTCCGGAGTGTTGCCTTTGAGTTTTGAGTGAGATGTTGCATTGACAACAAAATGGGTCTCTCAGCTCCCTTCATCTGCAAGGGTGGTTCCTGATCTGGATAATATTTTCTGAGTTCTCTGCTGGGATGCTAGTCCTCACCATTCCCCACTCCATTTCCTCTAGAAAAGATGAAGAAGCTGCATTAGCAATGAGAACGGTTTGAGCTGGGTAAGCCTACACTTCTTCCATCGGACATGCTCCTTGCTGGATGAACTAATGGAATCTTGTCACAACCCTGGTAGAAAGAAGGAAGCCTAGATCCTGAAATTAAACCCCTAGGATTCTCTACTGGCATGGGAACAACATCAAGGAACTTTATCTGGTGGTACCGGAAGTCCATCTGAGAACAAAGACTGGAACATGAAATATAGTTGACAGGCCTCTGTTTACTGCCTTATTCTATTCATTGCCTTTCTCTTCTCTTCCAGCAAATTCACTCTTCTCTTCTCATGAGAATGGTTTAGACTTTGTGCATTCCATAATTCGACCCAACTTGTAAGAAGATAAGTTCCCTGAATCTCAAGGTAACTCATGTTATCTCTCTAGCTCTTGCTCTTAATACACACACACACACACACACACACACACACATTCTACCCTGTACACACACACATTTAAGGGTACACAAAATCGGGCTGGTTGCCAACCCAATAATTGGCCATTTTTCTTTCTTTTTTTCTTTGCTAAGACAGATTGACTCCCACAAGAAAATCTAAAATGTCAGTTCACAGCAATACATTCTTACTATGAGACATGGTGATATGACATAGTATTTGGGTGGCCATGTGACAAAGTTCCAGAGTGGGCATGTGACACACTTATGGGATGCAATGTGATAGTCTTGCAGGAGCACTGTGATGATGTGACACATTTCTGGAGTGGCCACATGACAAAGTTCTTGGGTAGCAGAGTAACACATTTCTAGTATAGGCATGTGACACTCTTCTGGGGGTAGCCGTGTGGTATAGTACTTGGGTGGCAATGTGACACAGGTCTCTGTTGGCTATGGGATACAATGTTGGAGTAGTAGTGTGACATCATTCTGGAGAGGCCAGAACATGGAAATGTTCCTGGGATGGCCACATGACAGTTATTGGATGGCTCTGAGACAGGAGATGACCATGTGAAACATTTCTGGTCAATGAAGCCTACAGGATGCCTGCTGGAGAACTTCCTAGAAAGATTCTCCCTTTATATGAAGAGAGATATGGAAAAAGTCCTTTCTCATCCCTGGGACTTCTCCTTTCTTTTCTTACCTTAGAACAGATTTACATAAGGTTAAACAAATTCAATATGTAATATATTCTCAATAATTCGTACTTTGTTTTTTCATAATAAAAGTTTTCTCCAAGTCACATAGAGACCCCAAACTCCCTCACACTTTCCCAAGTATTTTGTACAGATAATACAATCATGCTTGTGTGTGTGTGTGTGTGTGTGTGTGTGTGTGTGTGTGATAGGATATGAACAAGGTTAGGAAGCACACAGAGAAAGCAGTTACCAATCAAGACCTGTCTTCCTCTATTTTCCAACTGCATCAACACAAAAGGAGGCTTCCACTAAAGATGGATTTGAGTAGAATCCTGCTTTGCTCCAAACCTCTCCATTTCAAGCCCTAGAACCACAAGTGCAGCCTGAGAGAAGACAGTGTGAGTAGGGGTAAAGTTTGAACTGAATAGGAGATTACAAGTTAAAAAGAATGTGTTTGGTTCTGAATAACTGAAATGAGACTTGATAAAATAAATAAGATTTTTATTAAGTCAAACTGAGATCCCAGTCATGCAACAGAGTACCAAGGAGAAAACAAAGTACCATCGAATGTAGAAAGTACCAACTATTGGAAAAACAAAAGCTGTTCATGTTTATACCCCTGACAAATTGAGACTATAGTAAACCAGTCAAATAGATTTAAAGTACCTCACAAATTTCTTTCAAATGTATTTTGGAAACTCACACTAGACACATTCTTTCAAACATTTTAAATAACATAAATCAAAACAAGCAGCCTATGAATATATGGGTTTAAACCCATCTTTCTTCCCCTCCCCTTCTCTCCCAAACAAAGTTATGTACAAAATAACAAAACCACTCTTGCTCCTGCCTTTTCTGCGGGAATACAAAACAAATTTTGCTTCCCATTTTAAGGGCATGATTTCAGGACCCAGTAATTTTACACACAGCTAAGATGAATGTCAAACAAAGAGGCAGTAGAACTATTTCCATAAATTGGGTGTGAGGATCAAAAAAATGTATTATTCATGAAACATTTTTGAAAACTTGTTTTAAAAACTATTCCAACAGACCAAGCTATATATTAATATTAAAAGCTGCAGAACGATGAAGTCATAAAGACTGCTGATGAGTGAAAATGCTATTGAATACAGGTTAATTTCTAAATAATCATAATAAATTTTATTATTTTTTAATTTAAAGAATTACATGTTAAAAATTGTTTCTAATTCACCTATTGATGTTCATTTGGGTTGTTTCTACTTCTTGGCTATTATAAATACAGCTACCATAAACATTTTTGTACATTTTGTGAACATACGCTTTCATTTCTCTTGGGTACATACCTAGGGTGAGAAAGGTTGGATCATGTGGGATGTGTACGTTTATGTTTTTACAAAACTGCCAAACTTTTTTCTGAAGTCGTTCTTCCATCCATTTACTTTACCAAAAGTAGGGCGTAAGATTTCCATTTCTTCACATGCTCACAAAACCAAGTGTGGTCATCTTTTTTTAATTTTCAGTCATTCTACTAGGTATGTAGTGATAGATATATCATTGTGGTTTTAATTTGCATTTCCCTGATGAATAATGATGACGAACTCCTTTCAAACAACTTATCTGACATCTATTTTTCCTCTGTTGTAAAGTGTCTATTCAAATCTTTTGAACATTTTATGAGTTTAATTTTATTATTGTGTTGTAAGAATTTTTAATGTTCAAGAAACAAATTCGGGACATCGGGGTGGCTCAGTCAGTTAAGCATCTGCCTTCAGATATATGAATAGAAGATGGTTTTGCTTTGAGCCTGACAACTTTATTTCACAAAATAACAAATTGGTCCACACAGAAATTTTCTCTGACAAGTTGTGAACAGGTCAACCAAATGTGAGTCTTTGAGTCAGTTCCTGGGCTACCAGACATTAGAAACTCTCTGCTTTCATTTTCTCAATCCAGAATGATACTCATCCCCAAACAGTAGGCTCCATGAAGGGAGGTACATGTTATTCTGATTCTCTGTTTTATACCTAGTTTTTAGCATAGTAACCAGCATGTACTTGGTCCTTAACCAATAGACACTAAATCTTCCATTCATTCATTTAACAAACATTGACTCCAACATAGTGAGAGAGCAGGGCAAAGGAGGAAAGACAAAAGTAAGCCATCAGGATGATCTTCCATAATGGAACTAGGTCTTGACTGCCATAGGAATGCTGAGAAATGAACCACCGCTTCTACCTAAAAGAACTGGAAAACATACCCAAGGAAGGTAAGAACTTGATTCTAAAGAATAACCAAAATTTATCAGTTAGGAAAGAATGAGAAGCGGGATATAAAAGACCAAGCAACGGCACACTCAATGATCCTAGTAAGGAGTTTCTCACTCTCAGGCATCACTGGAAGTTCCTTGTGCAGCATAGTGTATGTGGGAAAAATGACAGATCATTCCAGTAAGATGGCCCCAGGCCACTAAAACATTACAATTTAGAATGGGAATATCTGTGAAAATGCAGTGAATATTGATCAACCATGACCTCCTGAGCCTGCAGGGCCTGCAGCTGGTCCTGCTCACCTTTGTTGGCTACTTGCTTGGTGGTCCCTTCTTGCCTAAAGAACGTGCACAGGCTTCAGGTGACCCAGGTGACTTACAGAACAACCCTTCTTCTGCTCAGGATCAGCACTCCCTGCTGACAAGTAGACTAACTGGGGTCAAATCTGAACACATATGTGTTGCTCCTGCTAAGGGAGAAGAACTGCAAGAATCTAGGATTAATAATGCCATGAGCTGAAATAATATATCTCCCAAGGATTTTGGATGCTGTATATAAACTGTCCCCCTAGGATGCTTGGTACTGTACATTAACTGGATTCTACGGGTGCTGGACAAAAAGAAAACTACATAAGGGAGAATTTATGTGATGCAGGCACTCGCTAGGGATAACACCTTGGAGAGGACCTCAGGAGAAAATGTGAGGGTACTGCAAATAACACTAGGCAGTAATCATCACTTTTTCCAAACTTCTAAATAAAGGAGAAATTCCAGAATTGCTATGACAGTTCATGGAGCAAGGCATCCAAAGGCTCAGAAAAATGGCATGCTCAATTGGAAAACCTACCAGATGCCTCTATTTTTTAGAAGATCCTGAAGGACAGCAAGACATGCAAGGAATGTGCTGGTGAGACAGGCACCAGCATCCCTGAGAAGCTCACTGTGGCTGTTATGTTTAGGCCAATAGTTATAGGAGATGCTGGTGCAGGACAGGATTACCTAAAATCAAGGAGGGTCATAGGACCTGGAAAAATAGAGGCCAGCAGTGGCACTTAACAATCAGAAGCAATAGAATTGAATAGAAAGGTCAGAGTGGCCACCAGGAGCACTAACACACAAAAGTACTGTTGTGCTGGTGAGTGGACAACAGTAACGTTAGAGGCAAGATGTATGGACACCCAATAAAGAATTGCTCAATTTACATAATCAGAAAAGATCCAGATGGACGATCCCCAGCTTTTATGCCTGGCCCTTTTCCAGACCCTGAACCCTGAATGAGGGAGAAGTTAGGTCCCTCTGACAAAAGGACACCACAGAGACACCTCAGCAAGCATATTAATAATTCTCCTATTTTTGCTATCAATGGGACCTACAGCTATTTATTTGGGAAACCATGCACTAGGAAAAAACAAAAAAAGCAAAATTGATGAACACAGAGTCCAAACTGACATTAATACTTAGAGATATAAAATGGTACCATGGACTCCCTTTAGAGGAGTGGACAATGGAAGTTTATAGTAAACGGAGTCCTTGTTACTAGTAAATGGATGTGGCTCACAGTGGGTCCACGGGATCCACAGACAACCCCTGATGGTCATATCCCCGCTTCCTGATTGTGTAATTGGACTGCTTGATTTAGCTAGCAAAACTATCACATTGGATTGTGGTCCTATAGCAAGAGAGCTATTGTAATGAGGGAAGCCAAAATATAAGTCACAGTCCCTTTACCTCTCCCCCAGGCAAGATGGTAATTGGGAAATACTACCATACATGTGGGGAATGGCAAAGATTATTGGCACCCTGAAAACCCTAAAAGTAGGAGTGTTGTTCAGCATGGAGGCTGTTGGTTACACTGGAAAAGGCACTTTCAAAGGAATCATGAAAGGAAAACAGAGTGAGCATAAGCAACTTCTTGTAGGAGATTTGCTGTAATAGCAAGCAGGAAAATGGCTTTAAATGTGTATTGTATACAGAAATGCAACTGATTTCTGTGCATTGATTTTATATCCTGACACTTTACTGAATTCCTGTACAAGTTCTAGCAGTTTTGGAGTGGAGTCTTTTGGGTTTTCCACATATAGTATCATATCATCTGCGAAGAGTGATAGTTTGACTTCTTCTTTACCAATTTGGATGCCTTTAATTTCTTTTTGTTGTCCGATTGCTGAGGCTAGGACTTCTAGTACTATGTTGAATAGCAGTGGTGATAATGGACATCCCTGCCGTGTTCCTGACCTTAGCGGAAAAGCTTTCAGTTTTTCCTCCATTGAGAATGATATTTGCGGTGGGTTTTTCATAGATGGCTTTGATAATATTGAGGTATGTGCCCTCTATCCCTACACTTTGAAGAGTTTTGATCAGGAAGGGATGCTGTACTTTGTCAAATGCTTTTTCAGCATCTATTGAGAGTATCATATGGTTCTTGTTCTTTCTTTTATTAATGTGTTCTATCACATTGATTGATTTGCGGATGTTGAACCAACCCTGCAGCCCTGGAATAAATCCCACTTGATCGTGGTGAATAATCCTTTTAATGTACTGTTGAATCCTATTGGCTAGTATTTTGGCGAGAATTTTTGCGTCTATGTTCATCAAGGATATTGGTCTGTAGTTCTCTTTTTTGGTGGGATCCTTGTCTGGTTTTGGGATCAAGATGATGCTGGCCTCATAAAATGAGTTTGGAAGTTTTCCTTCCATTTCTATTTTTTGGAACAGTTTCAGGAGAATAGGAATTAGTTCTTCTTTAAATGTTTGGTAGAAAAAAAAAAATGTTTGGTAGAATTTCCCCTGGGAAGCCGTCTGGCCCTGGGCTTTTGTTTGGAGATTTTTGATGACTGTTTCAATCTCCTTACTGGTTATGGGCCTGTTCAGGTTTTCTATTTCTTCCTGGTTCAGTTGTGGTAGTTTATATGTCTCTAGGAATGCATCCATTTCTTCCAGATTGTCAGATTTGTTGGCGTAGAGTTGCTCATAGTATGTTCTTATAATTGTCTGTATTTCTTTGGTGTTAGTTGTGATCTCTCCTCTTTCATTCATGATTTTATTGATTTGGGTCCTTTCTCTTTTCTTTTTGATGAGTCTGGCCAAGGGTTTATCAATCTTATTGATTCTTTCAAAGAACCAGCTCCTAGTTTCATTGATTTTTTCTAAATGTGTATTGTAAGGGAAAAGAAAAGAAAAAAGATCAGTCTCCAACTTGTTGGATTAAATATGTTATCACCATTAACCAAGATTAAAGATAGACATGGAATAATGGCTTTGTAGATTTGGAAGTGGAAACTGATGGTTTACTTTGGAACCTAGTAGGTTTGAATACAGAATTACTTAACTCTGGCAAGCCAGAGTCAAGGACCATGGATCTCTAAACAGGGTTAATAGCTCAAGGGCTAAGGCAAGTATGAGAGAGAGCAGGCTTTCCCACAGCAGACAGTGGTGTCCAGAGGAATTGAGGAATGGGAAAAATAATATCAATATCTTGGGCCAAGCATATTTGGGGGAAAAAGAGAATTCCAGAAGGCTGAACAAGAAGAAATAGAGCAAACTGCAATCAGAAACAAGGTAAGAAACTCACATTGATTTGGGAGCCAGAGCAGTGATTATCTCTTAAAAAGTGGTCCCCAGAAAGGCCAGGGGCTGGACCATAGGAAGGATCAAAAGTTGTTAAGGGCAGAGACTTGGGAAAATATGATCATTTTGTGGTACACAAAAAAAAATTATTATCTTTACTTCCTATCAGCTTTTCATTCTTCTATTCTTATTAATTTTGGTCTGTTTAAAGTCCGACTTCATCCCTGGGTTTTTCCATCAGTCTAGTGAACCCCACAGAAATGAGATTAGGGTTAGAATTAGAAACACACTGCAGACACCTCGGCATCTAGAGGCAGTTCGAGTGAGGAGTGCCTGTCACCCACCTTGTCTGAGACTCACAGAGAATTTAGAATGTGCACAGATGTTCAGGAATATGACAGGTTCCATATTGAGTATAATGGCTAAATAGAGATATAGACTTAAAACTCAAAAGATGCGTTCAACAGAAGTAAAAGTTACTAATTCCTGAGTATTTCCTATTTTGCCCTTCCTCCCTTCTTTTCTTTTGTGCTTGCTCCGATTCTCCTTTGGGTAAAGAATCTAGATAATGAGCAAAGTCCAGAAAAGGCAATGTAAATCAAAGAAATGAAGTTAATCTACATCATAATGAACTTGGAAAGTAAAATAGAAAAATGAGGTGGGCTGAAGAGTGAGACAAATTTTGAAGGTTTAGAGTTAAGAATGGAAAATGCAGTGTTTCAGGGAGCAAGTGCTATGTGCTCCAGGATCCCCAAAGTTGCAAAACTGAGACAATAGTTTCACCTGTGTTGTGTAGAGGCAACACTCTCAGCTTATGCATTTATTAAGAGGCTATTTAAATAATTAAATAATTTTAATTTTCTTAGAGCTAATTGACAACATTTTTTAAAATGTCAACAACTTTGCTAAACAAGTCTACATGAGGTCTTTATTTTATTCTATTTTTATTTTAATGAATACATACTAAGTGTTTGCATAAATATATACTGGATTGTTTGTATGACCACCTTATGCTAGATGCTATTCATGTGATTTTAATGTTCATTTTCTTCTCGTTTAACCACTGAAGAGTGAGCTAATAAGGGAAGAACAAAAATAAATAAGTAAATAAAACAGAACTGGGGGCACCTGGGTGGCTCAGTGGATTAAGGCTCTGCCTTTGGCTCCAGTCATGATCCCAGGATTCTGGGATCGATCCCCACATCGGGGGTCTCGGCTCAGCGGGGAGCCTGCTCCCCACCCCCCCCCACCTGACTCTCTGCCTACTTGTGATCTCTCTCTGTCAAATAAATAAAAAAAACTTTAAAAAAAAGAACTGGACATCATATTTAATGTTGCATTTGTACCAGTTGCAGTACAAATGCAATTACAATGCCCTAAACAAATAGAAGTTTTACACTAGTTTGAAAAGAGAAAACTGGATAAAAAAATGAATTATCACACCTTCAACAATAGAATGACATCTGAATTAATGGGTTCGTGCCTTACCATCTTCATCATATCTCTCTTTCAAGTAGGGATACAACAGTGCCATCGAAACAATATACTCTACCACATTAATGGTGCTAATTTTAAATACATTATTTTAAAAGTTTGTTTATAAGTTAAAATTTTCTACTTTCCAAAGGTATCACTTCATGTCTGAGTATGTTTAAGGATCAGTTTCATTAAAATAATTTACATTGATATGGAAACAGAGAAAGAATTTTGCCTCTATAAGGGGTTCACTTTCACTAACTTTGAAAAGCACTTGAATGCAAATAGCCATATGCAAAGCTTGATGAACAAGTGCTTTAAGAAGGGCATAGGTCAGAGTGGGCAGCTGGCAAGAAGTAGAAAAGACATCAGAGTAGCTTTAAAGTGAAGTGGAATATTTGGGAACTTCCAATCAAATCTGTAGACAGTTTTCTTATATCTAGCTTTTTGAATTTCAGACATCTCAAAGTTTTAATTCAGTATCATTCATTTATGTTTATGTATTTTCCCCATATCAGAAATTTGTTTAGCTACTCCAAATCATAATTTTGTCTCCTCTATGAGTGAGTACTGCATTAATCAAATGTAAGAAGCATCTTGGTTCTCTCAGCAAGCATAGTTTAAAGTAATGTAGTCATATTTTTTTACAATGTGTTGAAAATGGTATTATAATGTTGTTTGGCTACTGGAACATTTCAATTTAAACATTCATGGATCCATAATTTTATTTTTTTAATTTTTTTATTTGTTTAAGATTTTATTTATTTGTTTGACACAGAGAGAGATCACAAGTAGGCAGAGAGGCAGGCAGAGAGAAAGGGGGAAGCAGGTTCCCTGCCAAGCAGAGAGCCTGATACAGGGCTGGATCTCAGGACTCTGAGATCATGACCTGAGCTGAAGGCAGAGGCTTAAACCACTGAGCCCTCAGGCACCCCCTGGGTCCATAATTTTAAATCAGACCAAGCAACAAAGATTGTATTTCTAAGTAATCAGTCCTTATTTGGTCCTTTCTATTTATTTTTGAAAACTATTTGCTTCCCTTTAACTCTTAATTTGTCATTTATCTGATGTGAATTTTTGAGTGATTACAGCATCCAAATCTTCAGTCTGGATGGAATTACAATAGGAGTTTTGTCCCTATCCATCCCAACTTATTTCTTGTGACTGTGCTTCCTCCTGTTCAAACCAAGTTCCAGCCAAATTGAAACTCTTCCATTTTCTGAATAGCATATGATCTCTCTAATTTTAAAAATGACTTTCAAATGTTCACACTATTGAGTCCATCAAATCCAGAACCTTTTTCTAAGACTTCAATAGGGTGCCAGACTCAGCAAATAGAAATACAAAACACTCCCTTAAATTTGAATTGCAGACAAGCAACAAATTGTTTTTTACTGTAAGTATAGCCCTTATATTGCAAAGGATATACTTACACTAAAAATTTTGTTGTTTATCTGTAATTCAGATTTTACTGGGTATCTGTATTTTATCTGAAAACCTTATGGCTGGTGAACTCCTAATGCTATAGCTTCTAATTTTTTTGTAAAGCATGCCCTTTCCCTCTGGCATGGCTGAAAAAACTAAATACAGAAAAGAAAGACAGTGTCCCTAGACCTGGTCTGGTATTCTTTGGTGTGACATCAACTTCTTTCTCTCTGTTGATATGCTGAATCCCTTTTCCACACTAATTTCAGAGGCTGCACTGGCATGTTGTCAGTATTGTTTCCGAGATTCAGTCTTCTAGTGCACTTTTAGGTTCTGATGGATGAGATCTGACTTTTATCTGACATTCCCTCTGGAGCAGGTGTGGAGGAAGAGGGGTCCATCTCAAACTCGGGTTCTTGGGGCCAGGACTAGCCATGGTAATGAGTAGGGCCAATCAGTATGGCACAATGGTAGCCAAAGTCCAAGTCCTGTGTTGTACTGAAACTGCCAAGTGCACATACGAAGCATAAAGTTCAAGAGAAGGAAGAGAAAATAATGGTGAGAAAAGTGAATCCATAAACAATAAGATCTACAAGATAACGCAGCATGGAAGAGGAGTGTCGATAGAGTATTCATAATGAAACTCATTGTCAAAGAGAAAGTTGTTAAGAAGGCCAAGCTTATTTAGATAATTCACTTTCCAGCTTTGGATGCCCAAAGACAAAGACTTCTGTCTTAGTCATGGCAGACTCTCTTTCCTGGGCAGTTCCTTGTTCTCAAAGCCCACACTCCATTGGGACTAATAAAATTTTAAGACCAGGTCTATCTGGATTCCTTACTTATTCCCTACCCAGTTGTCCTCATTGTGCTTGACTCTCCCAGACCTTCACCCATGCCACCAGTCCCCATGGACTTGATCCTTATGGTTTACTATAAGAATAGAAACGAGTCATGGCTTTGTGCTAGGCTAAAGATCACCACCATCTACTAAGTAACAGCTACCTATATTGAAATTATAATGCCTGAGAAATCACAACCAGATTCTAACATAGTGTGCTTTATAACTTTTATCCAATATCCCTGAAAATAAATTTACAAGCTGCGTACTTCCTCCCAACAATAAGGTATTTACGTAAGGATTCTAATCAACCAAATAGGGGGAAAAAATAGAGGAGAAAAGTCTTGGTGAAAGTGACTTCTGCTTCTTACAATGACTGACTGAAAATAACTAGGAGGAAACTTGCAAAGTATAGGAAATTTTCCAGAGCAAGATATGGGAGAAAATGAACTCCAGAGCCATGCACTAACATTTGGGCCTACTTTTGTACTTGTGGCACTTGCCAACTCTAGAGAACTAGCTGGGAAGCTGAGAAGCACTTTTAACAGCTCAAATGATGGGAAAGATAAAAAATTAGAGTCCCATATATTGGTTCGGGAAACCAAAGAATTGAGGGTGGAAGGCGAATTGGAATTAGTTAACCAAGCCTCAAAAAGACTGCAGTCCTATTATTATCTCATCTGAGTGGCCCAGAAAATCTCAGTTTCAGAAGCTAGATTAAAGTGACCCCAGATTGCTCACAACCTTGTGAGCTGTAGATATAAAAAAAAAGTTCTCTCTAATAAAAGATATCATCATCTGTGTTAGAATATTAGTGCTTCTCACTCATGTTTTTAATTCTCTTTTAGACACAGGAACATTTCCACCCACTGGAATTTGGGAGTAGACTTGTGATTTTCCTGGGCAATGAAGTATTTAAAACTCGGTACAAAATTCACCAGTATCTCTGGTCTTATAGAAATGGCCAAGAAGGATAGAATAAAGGCAAGAACCTCTCAGAGGACACAGCTAGGGATGGCAAGGAACAACGGATTGGGGAAGACTTCCCAGGGAGTAGAATTATTTAACTCCTCAAGAAAAGAGACTGTTGAAATAAATTCTCAGGATCATCAGCATCATGGGTGGCCCAGTAACCTCTTTAAGTCCCCCCATTGTTCCTCTTTCAGAATGAAAATGCTTGCTATAATCATTCTGTCCCAATTTCACCACTATATGCTGGTATGAAGCAGAAGATCAAGAGCTACCACATCTGGACATAATATAAAGACTACCACACATGACACTCTAAAGAGAAAACTACCATATGTCACCAAAAGGTCCTAGATTTTCAGCTCAATGATATTACTGGAAGGGGTCCTTGAATTAGCTACCTTGGGGATGGAGGGGTTATAGTTGATATTCAGGAAAGACAGTGAACCTAACATTTGGTGATAAGAAGAGCAGACTGTAGTGGAAATTGGTGCCTCTCTCCACTATTTCCATTTTCCCTCTCCTTCTGAGCACATGGAAAATTGTATTTCCCTGTCCCCTTGCTTTGACAAGTGAAATGTTAGTTAGTTAGAAGTCATATGTGCATTTGCAGGTAGATTTATTTAAAATATAACTCTTTAATTTTTCCCCTATCTTGACGAATTGCAGAAGCAGTTGTTAATATGAAAATACTGTAAGATTAAAGCAAGCTATGTGTAGAAGAATGAAACTCGACCATTCTCTTACACTACACACAAAGATAAACTCGAAATGGATTAAAGACCTCAACAAGAGTCAGGAATCCATCAGAATCCTAGAGGAGAACATAGGCAGTAAGCTCTTTGACATCGTCCACAGCAACTTCTTTCAAGTTATGTCTCCAAAGACAAAGGAAACAAAAGTGAAAATGAATTTTTGGGACTTCATCAAGATCAAAAGCTTCTGCACAGAAGAGGAAACAGTCGACAAAACAAAGACGCAACCCACAGAATGGGAGGAAATATTCGCAAATGACAATACAGACAAAGGAAGGGCTGATATCCAGGATCTATAAAGATCTCCTCAAACGCAACACACACAAAACAGATAATCATGTCAAAAAATGGGCAGAAGACATGAACAGACATGTCTCCAATGAAGACATACAAATGGCTAATAAACACATGAAAAAATGTTCATCATCACGAGCCATCAGGGAGATTCAAATTAAAACCACATTGAGATACCACCTTCACCAGTTAGAATGGCCAAAATTAACAAGACAGTAAACAAGTGTTGGAGAGGATGTAGAGAAAGGTGAACCCTCTTACACTGTTGGTGGGAATTCAAGTTGGCGCAGCCACTTTGGAAAACAGTGTGGAGATCCCTTAAGAAATTAAAAATAGAGCTTCCCTGTGACCCTGCAATTGCACTACTGGGTATTTACTCCAAAGATACAGATGTAGTGAAAAGAAGGGGTATCTGTACCCCAATGTTCATAACAGCAATGGCCACAGTCACCAAACTGTGGAAAGAACCAAGATGCCCTTCAATGGAGGAATGGATAAGGAAGATATAGTCCATATACACTATAGAGTATTATGCCTCCATCAGAAAGGATGAATACCCAACTTTTGTATCATCATGGACGGAACTGGAAGAAATTAATGCTGAGTGAAATGAGTCAAGCAGAGAGAGTCAAGTATCATATGGTTTCGCTTATTTGTGGAGCATAAGGAATAACACAGAGGACATGGGGAGATGGAGAGGAGAAGGCAGTTGGGGGAAACTGGAGGGGGAGGCAAACCATGAGAGACTGTGAACTCTGAAAAACAATCTGAGGGTTTTGGAGAGGCGGGGGGTGGGAGGTTGGGTGAGCCTGGTAGTGGGTATTATGGACGGCACGTATTGCATGGAGCACTGGGTGTGGTGCATAAACAATGAATTCTGGAACATTGAAAAGAAATTTAAAAAATAAATAAAAATTTTTAAAAAAGAATTATTTTTCAAAATATAAAATACGTCCCATTTTGTTTTGATAAAAAAAAAAGAAAAGAAATGCTCTTTGCAAATACCACCAACTTCAACTAAATA
This sequence comes from Meles meles, assembly GCF_922984935.1. Taxonomy (NCBI): domain Eukaryota; kingdom Metazoa; phylum Chordata; class Mammalia; order Carnivora; family Mustelidae; genus Meles; species Meles meles. Next base: position 108,884,178 of record NC_060067.1, on the reverse strand, counting down.
TTGGTATCTCAATCAATGTTAATCCTCTTCTTAGCTGGGTAACTTTTTGCTTATTTTTTTGCCTTTCATATATCACTCGTTTCTTTATTATCCATTATTTTATAATTTTTGTTAACAGGAGCATATAACTGGTAATGGAGCAAAAGTACCTATAACATTAAAGGAAGCCTGGAATGAGATCTGTACTTCCTTGTGGTAAAAGAGGTTTACCAGAAACAATCTGAATGTCATCCAAGAAAGGCAAAAGTACCTATGAAATAAAGAACACACATGGCAAATGTAAAAAAAAAAAAAAAAAAAAAAAAAAGAACAAAAACAAAAAACAAACAAACAAGAAGAACACAAAAACAAAAACAAACAAACCAAAAAAAAGAAAAATACAAACAAGATTAAAGCAAGCTGAAAAGCTAAACTGTTAAATATGAGTAATATTGGCACAGAGAATTACTTGGTCCCCCTTGTATGAGCAAAAAACAACTTCTTGTTAAGCCACTGAGATTCTGAAGTTGTTACCACAACGTAACAAATATTGACATTTTAACTTAGACTCTGAACTCAATTTCTCAGTTACCTTGCAAAGTAATATTTTTATAGCATCCAGTTTTGTTTTGGTTATAGAGCCACAAATAGGATAGGGATGCCTAGATGGTTCACTCAGTTAAGCATCTGCCTTTGGCTCAGGTCATGATCCAAGAATCTTGGGGTCAGGATCCCCACTTAGTGGGGAGCCTACTTCTCCCTCTTCTTCTGCCCCTCCCCACTGCCTGTGCTCTCTTTCACTATCTCTCTCTCTCAAAATAAATAAATACATAAATAAATAAATAAATAAATAAATAAATAAATAAAATCTATCTTTAAAAAAAGGAAAGATCAAGCGTCGTGTGTTCTACCGACCGAGCCAGCCAGGTGCCCCTGGGAAGCAAGGGCAAAAATGAACTATTGGGATTTCATCAAGATCAAAAGCTTTTGCACAGCAAAGGAAACAGTTAACAAAACCACAAGACAACTGACAGAATGGGAGAAGATATTTGCAAACGACATATCAGATAAAGGGCTAGTATCCAAAATCTATAAGGAACTTAGCAAACTCAACACCCAAAGAACAAGCAATCCAATCAAGAAATGGGCAGAGGACATGAACAGACATTTCTGCAAAGAAGACATCCAGATGGCCAACAGACACATGAAAAAGTGCTCCACGTCACTCGGCATCAGGGAAATACAAATCAAAACCACAATGACATATCACCTCACACCAGTCAGAATGGCTAAAATTAACAAGTCAGGAAATGACAGATGCTGGCGAGGATGCGGAGAAAGGGGAACCCTCCTCCACTGTTGGTGGGAATGCAAGCTGGTGCAACCACTCTGGAAAACAGCATGGAGGTTCCTCAAAATGTTGAAAATAGAACTACCCTATGACCCAGCAATTGCACTACTGGGTATTTACCCTAAAGATACAGACGTAGTGATCCGAAGGGGCACGTGTACCCGAATGTTTATAGCAGCAATGTCTACAATAGCCAAACTATGGAAAGAACCTAGATGTCCATCAACAGATGAATGGATAAAGAAGAGGTGGTATATATACATAATGGAATACTATGCAGCCATCAAAAGAAATGAAATCTTGCCATTTGCGACGACATGGATGGAACTAGAGCGTATCATGCTTAGTGAAATAAGTCAATCGGAGAAAGACAACTATCATATGATCTCCCTGATATGAGGACATGGAGAAGCAATGGGGGTTAGGGGGATAGGAGAAGAATAAATGAAACAAGATGGGATTGGGAGGGAGACAAACCATAAATGACTCTTAATCTCACAAAACAAACTGGGGGTTGCTGGGGGGAGGTGGGATTGGGAGAGGGGGAGGGGGCTATGGACATTGGGGAGGGGAGGCGAACCATAAGAGACTATGGACTCTGAAAAACAACCTGAGGGTTTTGAAGGGTCAGGGGTGGGAGGTTGGGGGAACAGGTGGTGGGTAATAGGGAGGGCACGTTTTGCATGGAGCACTGGGTGTTGTGCAAAAACAATGAATACTGTTATGCTGAAAAAAATAAATAAAATGGGGGGAAAAAAAAAGAAAGAAAAAAGAAAAAAAAAAAGGAAAGAAATCCAGGTAAGATAAAATGAAAAGATCCAGATTACCACAGTCATCACTAATGAGGCATTTTGTCATCTTGTTGACTTTTTTGGTCTGTAGCCTAAAGTAGGACAAGTCAGTATTTACAGATGACTACAAGGCATAAAAGAAAAACTCCCAGTAGCCAATGAGCTATTATTGCCAATTAATAGCCACCAATACAAAATAAAATCAGTTGTAGTAATTAACTATTCCTTCACAGATTTAGAGTATTATGAAACTCAAGGGCTACCCTTCAGCCTGTTTGCTTCTCTTTGAAGGTAGTTGGCTCAAGTTAACTTTCTGTTTACCAATAAACCACTTGGGTTGTAGTTCAAGTGACTTTTTTTTAAGATTCATAATTTATCTTATCAATATTTTCTCCAAGGGTGCTTTCCACATTAAATAATCAGCCTTGACAATATATTAGAACAGAGCAAATGTGTGGTGGTTTAACAGAACAAAATTCACCTGATTTTGCATCTTCCTAACACCGCAGGAAGAGCATGACATGCAGATTAGGACTTCAGCAGTTGCATTGCTTTAGTCAGTCAGTTCTTCCAGAGCCTCTCCATGGACTTACTATTAAACACCAGTCTTTGAAGGCCATTCTTCTAGTGTGTTAGGACAATGCCTTTCATGCTATTGCTTATGTTCCACATATGAGTAAAACCATATGATAATCATCTTTCTCTGCTTGACTTACTTCACTTCACATAATCCCCTCCAGTTCCATTCATGTCAATGCAAATGGTGGTTATTCATCTTGGCTATTGTGAACATTGCTGCTATGAACACTGGGGTGCATATGCTCCTTCTTTTCACTAAATCTGTATCTTTGGAGTAGATACTCAGGCTGGGTCCTAGGGAAGCTCTAATTTTAAACTCTTGAGGAACCCCCATTCTGTTTTCCAGAAAGAAAATTATGGTTTCATTCATATGTGGAACATAAGAAATAGCATGGAGGATTGTAGGGGAGAGGAGGGAAATCTGAAGGGGGAGAAATCAGAAAGGAAGACAAACCATGAAAGACTGTGGACCCTGGGAAATAAACAGGATTTCAGAGGGGAGGGGAGTGGGGGTGCGTAACAGGGTGATGCATACTAAGGAGGGCACTAAGGATGAGCACTGGTTGTTTTATGTACCTAATGAATCATTGAACATTACGTCAAAAACTAATGATGTACTTACTATACAGTGCCTAACTGAACATAATAAAATAAAAACAAAATATCATAATACCTGAGTTATGTGAGAGTGAGACATTTATTTTCAGTTGTGTATATATTTTATATGTGTGTGTGTTTACAAGTTTTTATTTATATAGAATAAGAATTTCTATATTTCTGTGATCTCTTGATCATAAAACCTCTTGTATCAACTATGCTAGAAAACTAAAGTTTCCTTATTTCATAAAATATTAACGGATAACATGTGATTACTTCAGACATTCTTTCAATTTATCTTTCATATCAAATCACGCTCAACTCATTCTTGATTCTAATTTTTCAGTCTTAAAACATTGCATATTTATCTGACAACTTGTTTTTCTGCCAGAAAATAATGTTCTTTTTCAACTTCTGATGAATAAAATTATGTCAATATGTTTATATTTTAAGGTTTAAATAATGACAATTTGATTAATCAAGTCATTCTGATAGAATATATCCCTCTGTTACTATATCCTTGCCATCAGTGTTGTTTTCAGCAACTCCATCATATTGCAAAGATTGAGAATTTTGGAATGAGACCCTTAATCCTGTACTTACTAACTCTGAATTAAGTTACCTACCTGGTACATAAAGTGACATAAGATCTAACTGGCAAGGAAAAAAAAAGACAAAGCCTTTCAGTTATAGATTCCAAATATGTATCTTTTGCAGCTAAACCTATTTCAAGGGGCTTTACTTAATCAGGGGACGTTCATCAGGGGATACTTATTGAGTAACAGTTTTGTATCTAACACTGCAGTAAGGACACTGGGGGGAAAAGATGTGTTGCTATGTTGTGCTGGAAGGGTTCTTAAGGAAAGATGACACCTCTGACCACATGTTCTTTCAGCCACATTTTACAAGAAGTTGCTTGTATACAAATTTCTAGAGAGGAATGAACAATTTATACATCCTGATGTGCTTTCAGCCAGCAGACATCTCATATGCTCACACGCCATGCACAGATTGAGGCATATAGGTGTGTATGAAAGTTCCAAGGGTACTCTTGAAAATTGCCCTCGTCCTTACATTTCTGACCTGTCCTTAATCTCTCTCCATCCCCATTTGACCCTAAGCTCTTGGCTCCACCAGCCGTGTCTGATCCCACCTCTGGCAATTTAGACTTGGTGTCTATAATTGGTCTCACTGGGGTTAGCTTCTCGGCTCTGTCTAAAAGATTTTGGTCTAAATTCTGATTCTCTCCTTGGCAGAATGCCTCATAGTATAGCCCATCCTAATCCTAGCCTCTCATGACTTGGCCGACACTGTGACCAAACTGGCCCTGGGTTATAATGGAACACTCCGCCTCTCTCAGAAATCATGATTGTACAATATTCATTTCTCTTTCTGCCCTTCTTTGTGTTTCATATAAGTAACAAAGCCTCATGTGGCTTGGGAAAATACAGTAAAAATAGTGTGTAATGGCTTTAATGAAAAGCGAGTTGGAAAAGTAAAATTTAGAACGTATTTGGCTATTGAAAACATAAAGCTCATAAATAGCAATTGAGATGACAGCCTTCCTGTTTCATGTTGCATTGCATTTGTTTGATGGTCCGGAGCAGAGTCTCACTTTTTCCAAACAAAGAAAATCATCAGGACTCTACGCACCTGGTACCGATTTCATTGAGCACATTCAGTTCCATTATTACAGGAAGAAAAGTGAGCCTACTGTTTCTGAGAGGGCCCTTTTTGGAGAACACAGGAGCATATTATGAGCCACCTGTTTCAAGAGCCAGCAAACTGGCCAGGAATTATTAACCTGCCCTTTTCTATCAAAGTGCTTAGAATAGGATCACCATTGTAAACAGAACAGTTAACAAATTTTTCATATCTGTTATTTAACACATGCAATATCACCAAATACATAAAATGGACCTTCAAAAACCATTTCTCCCCTCTCTTTGCATTAATAGACTTTAGTTTTAAGAGCTTCCAGTTTATTCCCTATAAGATATTTCTACATATATTGATTTTCACCATAACCTATAAATCTAGAGCAGTTGAACTTTTTATTCATTTAAAAGTGGGAACACAGAGGCATGGGAGTGTTCAACATCTTAGTTACCATCAGAAACGAGGCCAAAAAAATAAAGAAACAGACTGGCTCAGGGTGAAATGCTGTGCCTTTAGCATCAGTGAGATCTAGGTTTGTTACCTTATTTTGATCTGAACACATTGTGTGATGTCAGGCACCCAACTCAAGCTCACTAAATCATAGTTTTATCAGTTAAATGGGTTTTAAAAAACCCTGTATCATAAGATTGCTAGAAATACTGAATAAAAGCATGTAATTAGCACATGATAATTTTAAATAAACAGTAACTCTTCCTTTTGATTTTTTTTTACTAAATTTAGAGCCAATCCTAGAAACATCAGCCAGTAGACCTGTGTTGAAGTGGAAAGAGGATTTTTCCACCAGAAGGTGAGCAATTACAACATGGGGAATTACAATGCCATTGGAGCTGAGTTTAATGACTATAATTTGGAGAGAAGACTGGATGAAAGGTAAAGCATACAAAGTTGAGTACTAGAGGAAAATCTCTGAAAGGTGATTTTGTCATCATCAATGGAACCAAAGATTCTTCTCTGCAGGAGGCATGGCTCTTTCTGCAAATGTTGACATTGACCCAAAATCATCTGGCTCTGCAAAATTTACAAGTGATCATATAAACTCAAGTGTTGTCTGCTTTGTGCTAAGTGGTTCACGTTCACAAACTCATTTAATTTTGCCCCAGCTCTGTGAGGCTGTACCTTCCTAGATGTGGGAAGGGAGACTGTAGAGATTATGTGTCCTGTTTGTGGTTTTATGATTCATAAATTGAGACAAGGAAACTCAGATCCATCTGACTGAAACACTCAAGTTATCACCAGTCTTCTAGGTTTCCTCCCCAAGAACCAGAAGTTCACCAAAGACAAACAAACAACAACAACAAAACACCATAAGTGCATTCCGCTTAAGAAGAAAATGAAATATTTAAAAAATGAATGTGTTTCTTTATGGAATCATTACCACACACACACACACAGAGGAAGTCATGTCATAATACTTATTCAGAATGGGTTAAAAAAAGGAGAAGATGAAAAATTGACTGTAAGCTATGAGAAAACAAGAGACTGAGCAGGGGGGTGTCTAAGCTTTCAGCTCTTTTATTGGTTGTGATCTCATTGTCAGTTAAGATGATAGGAAGGGTCACAAACGTGTTTCTTATCAGATGTTTCTACTTCAGTAGAGTTATGTTTCTTGAATATTTTTCTCATAACACATTTTCTAATAGCATCATTTATCATGCAATTATGAAGTATGTGAACTATTCATAACATGTATTCATATTTTCTTTCCCAGAACAAGTCAAGGATTTAGATTCTCTCTGGTGAAAGAAAAATGAAAAATTGTTTATGCAGGTTTCTGTGTCTCTTCCTGAAATACTTTGACCTCTGTAGGAAGAAATGTAATTCACTGTGTAAGAAGGATTTATTGAGTAGCTACTGTTTTCAAGCCACTTTACTAAATCCTAAACTTAAAAAGGGGGGGGATAAGTTTTTGGCCTTTAGTAAATATATAATCTTGTTCAAATGTCAATACAAAGGAATCATCCAACTATCAAAACCATGAAGGAAACATTGCCTTTCGACTGGCCAGTGTTTCTGATCCTCTGCCCTGTCTTTCCTTCTTCCACTAAGCCTAATAATATCCTTTATCAAAAAAATGTGATATAATGTTCTTATATGTCAATACAGAGCATCTGGATAAATTCCATCCCTTCTGATGTTTGGAGAAATATATAGGCCCAATTTTCAGAAAACACTGATGTCTCCTTCACAATTCCATCCAACTTTTTGAGAGCATTTACTCTTTACCAAGTCTTTCTCTAGGCGTTCTCAAATCCATTATCCTATTTACTTCCACAGTGGCTTGATGTTAATATAGTCACTTCCATTTTACAAACGAGGAAATGAATAATCAAAAAGAAAAAATAAATTGCCCAAGATTGTGCCACTAGTTCATGACAAAAAGAAATTTATACCTAGGGTTATAAACAAAAATGAAAACAAAAACTAGGTTCAGTGTTCTTCTCACTGAACTGCTTTTTTGTAAGGACAGGTGATGAATCTCATGTCCACAGGTTGAGTACCCCAGGAAGCAGATTCCCAGATGGAAACTAGTGTCCACGAAGACACTGGGGAGTGCCCTCAGGATCAACATGATCATTAGAGGAGAAGAAAACTGAGGAGAGAGAGTTGATGAAATCAGAACTTGATGTCAGAAAACAGATGTTGAGCTTTGCACCCTGACAAGGTATTGGGTGTGCCCTGCCTCAGAAGGAGGGCTTAAATTTCGGGAAAGGGGCTCTCTGCAGTGAGGCAATTCCTGGAGAAGGCTAATGGTTGAGAGGCACCAGTAACATTCTCACCAGCTAGAGGAAGATCCCTCAGTCTTGAATAAGGGATTTGGGTGCTGCGAAACAGCATTTAAACCTTAAAGCTTTGTGGATCAGACTCCCACACTAGTTTTTTAGTGTATTTTAACTATGTTAATCCAGCCATTCAATGGATCAACTTAAAGAAAGATATTTTATTTGTATATTTTTCCAGAGAACAACGTCCAACTGAATAAACAAGAATAAAATTAAAGTGAGAAAATATGGTCAAGAATTTGGTTAGAGATACAGAGTGGCAGAGGCTCATCGACAGTTGACTCTATTTTTGAAACTTTATTTTCAGTCCTCCTTTATGACAGAAGCATTAGAGGAAGGGGAATTTCATTTAAGGTCACCTGTTACCTAGAATCTAGATTGTACCCCATACAAAAGATACCCACTGATTTTCAAGAGTTGCCTCCTCCAACAAATTTTACAATTCAAACGCAAAATAGTTTAATAAAAAGAAGTCCAAACTTGTAATCTGCATAATAGATCGAGCTAATATAGGACTCCTTCACTCAAATTTAACAGATGCTAGATAGTACCCAAAGAAAATGAAAACACTAATTCCAAAAGATATATGCAGCCTTCTTCATTGCAGAATTATTTACAATAGTCAAGATATGAAAGCAACCCAAGTGTCTTCTGGTAGATAGGTGGATAAAGAAGATATATATGCCATATCTTCTTTATCCACCTATCTATCTATCTATCTATCTATCTATCTATATATATATCTCTCTATTCATCCATCTATATATATATCACCCATCTATATATATATATAATATATATATATATCTCCTATGTCTGTGTGTGTATATATACACATACACATATATTACTACTCGACCATAAAAAGAATGAGATCTTACCATGTGCAACTGCATGGTTGAACCTAGAGTATATTATGCTAAGTGAAGTAAGTCAGTCAGAAAAGACAAATACCCTATGATTTCACTTGTATGTGGAATCTAGGAAACAAAAAAATGAATGTACAAAAAAACAGACATAAATACAAGAACAAATTGGTTGCCAGAGGGGCAGGGATGGGCAGAATAGATAAAAGAGATTAAGAGGTATAGACTTTCAGTTATAAAATAAGTCATGGGAATGAAGAGTACAGCATAGAGAATCTAGTCAATAATATTGTAATAAAGTATGGTGACTACACTTATTGTGGTGACCATTGAGTAATATACAGATTGGTCACAATGCTCTGTTGTACACCTGAAACTAATATAATATCGTATGTCAGTTATACTTAAATAAAAAAAAATAATGTCAGTCTTTTTTAACTGACATAAATGCTAGATAAATGATAATAAAACATTCTAAAATATATTCAAAGTTCATAAAACCTCTCAGTGCTAGAAATACAGAGCTCAAAACCAGACCAACAAGTGAGCATCATATCTCTCCTTTCCTGCATGTAGGCCTCAGAATCAGATGTGGGCCCAGCAGGCGAAAGGGCATGCTTTGTGGATACAGGAATTGTAGCCACAGTCCCAGTGCAAAGTGCTGTTTCTTAGCTCTTTACCTAAAGTCATGAACTGAGAAGGGTTGACCCATTATTGAAAAGGAAATTACAAAACCTCAGCTACTGCACTAAGGGACGGAGCCTAGAAGCCAGCTATTCCAGGTTATGGGTGGGAAAAGGGAGCTGAGAAATACAAAACTCAGTCCTTCAGTGTGTAAGGCTAAGAAATGCCAGCTGGAGAAATTAACACGAAACTATTTCAGTTCTGGCAAAACATGGAGCTCAGGCACAGGCGACCACGAAATCATCCCCCCGAGGTAGCCTCACATGATGCATGCAGGACTTCCAAAAAAGCAATTTCTTCAAAAAAAAAAGTTCACAAACTTACAAAAAACAAACCAAAACACACAAAACCTTGAAGGTACAAATTGCCACGAAGCATACTACAAATGCAATATCCTGGAGAATTTATACCACAGAAACAACAAATAATAGAAAAATATGGAAGAATCCTAAAATAAGTGTGTTTAAAGTGGTCCAGTAGTAATAACTGTAACAGAAATCTAAAGCAGGAGTAAGACAAAATGGGAAATGAGCAGGCAAGCTTCAGTTATGTAGACCTAAAAGGGAAGATTGAAATGAAAATATGGGAATCTAAATTAGGAAAAACAACTCAAATTTAGGTTGAAAGCTTACGAGGCACAGCAGAAGGAATTAGTGAATTGGAAGATAGATTTGTAGAAATCATTTTGAATGCAGCACAGAAGTATCAAGAGATAGAAGATATTAAAGGGGAGTTGATAGACAAAAAGAACAGCAGCAGAAGTCCCAACAGACATCCAACAGAAGTAAAAGAGAAATGGGGGAAAAGCAATGTCCAAAACATAACCTTTTTAGGTAGGAATGTTGAAGCCCTCATCAAGTCCTAAGCAGAATTTAATTTTTTTAAAAAAAAGACAAAATCCATATTTCGATTCGAGTGGATGAGAATCACAGAGGGACACGGATAACGATGGAGGTGGGGCATCACACACATCGTCGCTGGCATTAGAAGAGTCAGATGCAGGAAGAGAAAATGAATTTGCCTGGTCAGTGCTTCACACAAAATTGCCACCTTCTTAAAAGAAAACAAACAAACAAACAACAAAAAAAACCTACTCTTAAAACTTGCTTAAGTAAAGTCCCAAGAATGCAACAGTATTTGAATGTGAATTGTTGGTCTCTATCCCAAAGTATTTACCACAATGTCCTAGTTCACACATTACCCTCCTGATGGAGGACGGTGCTTTGGGGCTCCCTGGGGTTATCTGACCCACATGTGTATCACATGGGAACTTAAAAAAAAAAAAAAAAAAAAAGCGACCATTCTGGCTTTCTCGCTTTTTGCTGAAAGGCTTCCTTCATTTCATACAAAAATCAATTAATATATAACCAAATTAAGCTGTAATTCTCTAATGGGCAGTTCGATACATGACGTACATCTTACATTTCATTTGATGGCATGATATATTTTTTGCATGTCCATCATTTTAAAATTGTATTGACCTTCTTATATACAAACTGCAATCTCCAAGAGAAGCTAAAATATTCTCTTTGATCAAACTCCTGAAGACCCAACCTTTCAGTAGATGTAAAAGAGGAGGTGGTTGTTCCTCCCAATCTCCTCCATATTGTTTTATTCCTATTAGACCATTATCAACGCAATGCTAATATTCTTTTAGATGGAGGAATTTGACAGTTGAAAGCACTACTGCTTTTTAATTATTGGTGTGCAAATAAAGATTCTTTTAATTAAAAGCTTTTTCCCAGTAGAGGTCATGTATAAACAGCTCAGCAATTTCCTTAACTTTTCTTAAGTTGCCTAAATATGAAGTTTCAGCTTAGTTATCTCAGAGGTAAATGGATGAAGCTGAGTGAAAACCAGGGAGTTTCTAGAAATCCTTATAATCTATTGCCTACTCCAGAGGCACAAATTGCCCTTCAGTATCTCAACTTTTTTCTTAATTATCAGCGTGCAGTATTTCTCTTTACTTTAACACTTAAGGTGCATTCATTCATTCCAAAGGCCAGAAATCCTAACTTTTTACTCCAGTCTTCTTCAGACAATTGTTGCTCTGTGAGAACAGTCTCAGAAGTGATGTATACATAACAGATGTGGTACATAATGATGTTGAAAGAAATATATATATATATATGTATATATATGTAATTTTACTTATATTTAGTTTTATTGTAAAAAATGACATGTAATACACTTAGTGTTAGCATGCAGGTCCCTCATTTAGTGCAGAAGACAGTATAGAGAGTAGCAGTCCCATGAGGTGAGTATGGCCAGTGTGCTCCCTTGATTCCAATAGCACACACTCACATAGGTGCATTTATAGGTCACACCTACTTTCAGCTAAACAGTCCTCATGCAATAGATGGGTGCTGTAAAAATATCCTTGCAGAGAAATAGTTGATTGAATAAAATACTAGCAAAAACTCACCTGACAGGAAGAATATCTCCACCATTTTTTTAGCAATATTTGAAATCATGCAATATCCAATCCACTAATTTATAAACAACCACTCACTATATCATCTGGGCTTTCTCACTTATTATCAAAGCACAATAGTCATTATATCTCTAAGGAACATCTTTCTGCTATGGCAAAAATGACCCAAACAATAGAAATAAATCCATATGATGATAAATCAAAGTTCATCTCACTGTTAGCATATATTGTTTGAAGATACAGAGAAACAATGTTAAAGACTTAAAGAAACAGACATTTCTACTAGGCTCAGCTTAGTTGCTAGATTCTCCTTCAGTGACAAAATCTACCTAAAACTACAATTTATGAGTCATTGAAGGACAGATGTACTACAGAGGTTATTTTCTCAATAGTAGATGTCTTATATCACCAAATTTGTGAAGTCCTTGAGATTAACCCCATGTCAGGCTCCCTGCTCAGTAGGGAGTCTGCTTCTCCCTCTCCTCCTGTGGGCTCATTCACTCTCTTACTCTTTCTCTTTCAAATAAATCTTTGGGGAAAAAAAAAGTAAATGGGTTTTAGGAACAGAGTTTTCACTGGACTGCAAGAGATGTTAAGGGAAAGTGGACTCTAAAACACCTTACCATGAAACCCCCTGATTCCTGAGGTGGGCTTGGGACAGTAACAGGAGTATGTCCTATAGAGCAAGACATAATCTGGTTTCCAATCCTCTTAGATCTTGCGTTCACTCCCTCAGGCAACCAATCTAAAAAATATGCACAAATATGCCCAAATCACAGGATTATTACCATGATTACACAGAACGATATAAAGAAAGTATCCATCATTCTGAGGTCCTTTACATACTGAATTTACCAAAGTAAAAGCAGCATCAAAATAAAGATTGATGAACAGAGGGGGTATTTCGGGAACAAAGGGTACTTCCAAAATGAAAATTAATTACTTCAATAAGAATGTATTCTGTAGCTCTGCATTTCTATCTCCCTCTTTCTGTCTCTCTTTCCCATCTACCTCTCCCTGCACACATATAGCCCTTCTGAGATACAAGCAACAAGCAATAGACAGCATGTATTGAAAGTGTACGACCTGATAACTCTTGAAAGTAAACACTCACAAAACCATCACTGCAATAAAGTCATGAGCATATTTACCCCCCGCCCAAGCTTCCTCATGTGCATTTATGAGGCACCTGCGTGGCTCAGTGGGTTAAGCCTCTGCCTTCAGCTCAGGTCGTGATCTTTTTCTTTTTTTTTAAAAAAAAAAAAGCTTCCTCATACCCATTTGTAACACCTCTTACTGTCCCCTCCATTTCACTGGACAACAATTGACTTGCTCTCTGTCACTCGAGATTATTTTGTATTTTTAGAATTTTGTGTAAATGGCCTATAGCATATGTATCCTTTCCTGTTGGTTATTTCACTTAGAGAAATTGCTTTGAGATTCTCAAATGCTGTGGTTCATGCCTTTTCATGGCGGAGCAGTATTCAGTCGTTCGGTTATACCACAGTTTGTTTGTTTACCCATGATGTTCATTTGGACTGTTTTCAAATTTGGGCTATTACAATAAAGCTGTTATGAACAGATGTATTCAAGTATTTGTGGGGATGTGTTTCTTCATGTCACTTGGAGCGAAACGGAGAGGAGTGAAATGGCTGGGTCAGATGGTAGGTGTATGTTTATCTCTTTAAGGAACTACAAACTGTTTTCCAAAGTGACTGTGCCATTTTACAATTCTACCATCAGTGCATGGCCTGTCCACCTGCTCCAACTCCTGCTCAACAAGACTTGGTACATTCCAATTTTTCAGTTTTAGACATTTTAGATTTTTTTTTAAAGATTTTATTTATTTATTTGACAGACAGAGATCACAAGTAGACAGAGAGGCAGGCAGAGAGAGAGTGGGGAGAAGCAGGCTTCCTGCTGAGCAGGGAGCCCGATGTGGGGCTTGATCCCAGGATACTGGGATCATGACCTGAGCCGAAGGCAGAGGCTTTAACCCACTGAGCCACCCAGGAGCCCCAGACATTTTAGATTTTTAATTTTAATTTTTTAAGATTTTATTTATTTATTTGACAGAGAGACAGTAAGAGAGCAGGCAAGCCAGGGGAGGGGGCAGAGGCAGAGGGAGAAGCAGACTTCCCACTGAGTAGAGAGCCCAATGTGGTACTCTATCCCAGCACCCTGGGATCATGACCTGTGCTGAAGCAGACACCCAACCAACTGATTCACCCAGGCATCCCTGGGATTTTTAATTTTTGCCACTGTCCCTTTAATTTGTTTGCATTTCTCTACTGATTACTCATGTTAAGCATATTATGTAATATGTAATTGTAAATAAAGCATATTATGTAATATGCAATATGTAAATAAATATGTAATATGTAATTGTAAATAAAGAATATTATGTAATATGTAATATGTAAATAAGTATTTACATATTTATTTGCTATCGATATATCTTCTTGGATAAAGTATCTATTCAAATCTTCCACTAGCCCTTTATTGGGTTGTTGGATTTCTTATTGTGAGCTTTACATGTTCTAAATGTATTCTGGGTGAAATCTTTTCTTATATATGTGATTTACAAATATTTTCTTGAAGTCAGTGAATTTTTTTCTTCACCCACTTAATGGAGTCTTTCTAAAATAATGGTTCTTAATTTTGATGAAGACTGATTTGTTCTTTCTTTTCAAGAATCATGATTTGGGCATTGTATCTAAGAAACCTGTGCCAAACCCAAAGATTGTTCTCCTATGTTTTCCACTGGATATTTTTTAGTTTTAGGATTTATATTTAAGTTAATGATCCATTTTTTACTTAATTTTTATATATTATGTGAGGGATGAATTGAACCTTTGTTTCTTGTTTGGCATATGAATATCCAATTTTTCCAGCATCATTTGTTGAAAAGATTAACTTTTCCCTATAGACCTGTCTTTGTACCTTTGTTGAAATCAATTGCTGCATATGTGTGTGTCTATTTCTAGACTTTGTTCCAATGACCTATCTGTCTATCTTCACACAAATGGCATATTGTCTTGATTACTACAGCATTATAATAAGTCTTGGAATACAGCATTGTAAGTCTTCCAACTTTATTCTTTTTCATTGTTCAGCTATTCTAGTTCTTTGCATTTCTATATGAATTTTAGAATCAGCTTATGGACCAAAATGATACAATATTGTTCTGGTATTTTTATTGATTGTACTGAATCTATAGATTGCTTTGAGGGGGGTTGACATTTTAATATTGAGTCTTGGGATCCAGGAACACAGAACATCTCTCTCTCTCTCTTTCCTTTTTTAAGACTGCATTCATTTCTCTCAATGATGTTCTAATAGTTTTTGTTGTATAGAGCTTGCACACTTTTTGTCACATTCATGCCCAGGTATTTCATATTTTAATGCTACTATAAATTATATGTTTTAAATTTTGATTTTTCTTTTTTTTTTTTTTTTTTAAAGAGAGAGAGAGAAAGCGAGCACACCAGCATGTCCACAAGGTAGATGGAGGGCAAAAAGAGGGAGAGAGAGAATCCCAAGCAGGCTCCGCCCCTAGCTCAGAGCCCAGCGTGGGGCTCTATCTCACAACCCTGAGATCAGGACCTGAGCTGAAATCAAGAGTCTGCCGCTTAACTGACTGAGCCACTCAGGTGCCCCTAAAGTTTGAATTTCTGATAATTTTTGGCTAACATATACAGAAATACAATTGACTTTTGAATATTCATTTTGTATCATGGAAGATTACTAAATTTATTTTTTGACTCTAGTAAATTTTTTTGTAGATTTCATTGGATTTCCTACATTGAGGATTATAAGTCTGTAACAAAAACTAATTTTGTTACCTCCTGTTTAATATAAATGTCTTTTACCTGCCTTATTGGCTTGAACCTCTAGTGCAATGTTGTATATAAGGAATGAGAGCAGACACCCTTAGAAAGAAATACTCAGTAGCAGTCTTTTCAGAAGTAGGATGTTAGAGGTAGGTTTTTCTTAAACTATCCTTTATAAGATGGAGAAGTTTCCTTTCTATTATTAATTTGATGAGATTTTCAATTCTAGCAACTGTTTTTCCTACATCTATTGAGATGTTTGTTTGTGTATGCATCTGTTAGTATGGTGAATTGCATTGATTTTCAAGTATTAAACTAACCTTGCATTTCTGGGATAAACTTCTCTTAATTATAATGGATTACCATTTTTATATATTATTGGATTTGATTTACTAAATTTTTTGTTAAGAATTTTTGTGTCTTTTGAAATATAGTGTTTTACTTTTCTTGCAACGCATTTTTCAGGTCTGATTATCAAAATAATTCAGGCTCCATTGAAAGAGTTAGAAAACATTTTGTCTTTACTTTTCTTTTTTTTTTTAATTTTATTTATTTGACACAGAGAGAGATCACAAATAGGCAGAGAAGCAGGCAGAGAGAGAGGGGGAAACAGGCTCCCCACTGAGCAGAGAGCCCGATGCAGGGCTGGATCCCAGGACCCTGAGATCATGACCTAAGCTGAAGACAAAGGCTCTACCCACTGAGCCACCCAGGCATCCCGCTCTTTACTTTTCTAAAAGAAGGTAATCAGTATTATTTTCCTTAAATGTTTGGAAGAATTCATCATTGAAGACATCTTGGTCTGGAATTTTCTTTATGCAAAAGTTTTTAACTTAAATTTAAAATTATTAAATAGACACCAGGACATTTGTATTGCACAATTATTTTTCAGTAAGTCTTGGTAGTTCACAACTTTCAAGGAAGTTATCCATTTTTTTATAAGTTGTAGAATATATTGACATAAAGTTGTTCATTTGATTCCCTATCATCCACCAAGTATCTGTAAAAGCAGTATTATGTCACATCTCTCATTCATGATACTGGTGAATCTCATATTCTTTTATTTTCTTTTGCCTGATTAGTGGCTAGAGATTTATCAATTTTACGGATCTTCTCAAAGAGCCAGATTTCGGTTTCATTGATTTTCTCTGTTGTCTTTCTGTTTTCTATTTCATTGGTTTCTACCCTGATTTTTACTACTTCCTTTCTTCAATTTACTTTGGATTTCATTTGCTCTTTTCTTCTCTTACTGCTTTCTTAACATGGTAACAAGGTTATTTGAGAACTTTTTCCCTTACAACACAGGCATTTTATTCTTTAAAATTCCCACTGAGTAATGCAACATTGCAAATATATTGATATCTTCTGTTTCAATTTTCATCATTTCACTCAAAATGCTTTAATTTCCACTTTGATTTTTCTTTGACCCACAGTTTATTTAGAACTGTCTTATTTAATTTTTTGATATTTGGGGGACTTTGGTATACCTTTCTATTACTGATTTCATTTTTTTTTCCTCAGTGCAAAAAAAGGTGCTTTTATTATAGCATGAGGACAGGACCTGTGGGCAGGAAGAGCCACATTGGGACTGTGAGGATTGTTTTAAGTCTTTAATGAAATACCAGTGATAAGGCAGCCATGAGTTCCTTGAGGAATGCCATGTTCTGCAGATCACAAGGATTTGCCAGTGGGCTGCAAGTTGTAAGGAGAGGTAATTTTAGTCAAATAAGATATTTTGTATGACTTGAGTCCCTTTAACTTTATTAAGACTAGTTTATGAACCAAATATGATCTATCTTGTACACTTGGAAAGAATGAAAATTCTGTCATTGTTGAGTGGAATGTTCCATATATATCAGATAGGAAAAGTAGGTTGACAATGTTGGTTAAGCCTTCCATATCCTTACTGATTTTATGCCTAATTGTTCTATCAATTATTGAGAGAGGAATATAAAAATCTCTGATTATCATTGTGAAAATGTCGATTATTTCTCTTTGCAATTCTGCCAGATGCTGCTTGATAGATTTAATTTTTTTTAAAGTAAGTAAATGAAAAAAAAAAATTTTTTTTAAGTAGGCTCCATGCCCAGCATGGGGCTTGAACTCACAACCTTGAGATCAAAAAATGACCTGAGTTCAAGATACTTAACCAACTGAGCCACCCAGGCAAATCTTAAAACTCTTCTATTAGATGTATGAACACTTAAGATTGTTAGTTCTTCTTGATGAATTGACCCTTTTATCATTATGAAATAAGCTTCTTTATCAAAGGTTATGTAGTTTTCTCTGAAATCTACTTTGATATTAATGCCCACCTGTTGGTGGTGAATTCTTTCAAATTTGTAGGTCTAAAATGTCTTTATTTTACTTTCATTTTTGAGAGAGATTATTTCTGGGTACAGAATTCTAGGTTAATGGCTCTTTTCTTTCATTATTTTAAAGATCTTGCTACACTGTCTCCTGGTTCAAATTGTTTTTGATGAGAAATCTACTGTCATGCTTCTTGTTGTTGTCGTTATTGTTTTTCCCCTCTGTGCGTGATTTAACACAGCCCCCACAACTCTGGCCACATTTAAGATTTTATCTTTATCATTGGTTTTGAGCAATTTGAGTATGATGTGCCCTCGTGATTTTTATCCATATTTCTTCTTCGGGATTTTTTTTTCTTTTTTAGCTTCATGTACCTGTGGGCTTGTAGTTTTCATCAAATATTGAAGTTTTCAGTCATTATTTTCTCAAATACTTTTTCTACTCCCCACTTTTGAGAAATCCAATTATGTGTATACTACTCTACTTAAAGCTGTTCATCTTCTTTTTAGTGCTTTATTTTAGATGATTTCTACTTCTGTTTCTTCAAGTTTACTAATCTTTTCTTCACTAAAGCCTAATCTTCCATTAATACCAGCAAAGTACAGTCAAATCTTATTATCCATGGATTCTATATTTGCAAATTCACTAGTCACTATACTTTATTTATAATTTCAAAATCAATTCTCTTTGCACTTTCATGGTCATTCTTGGACCGAGCAGAATTAACAACAAGAAAAAAAAAATCGTTTGCCAATGAATGCATATACTCACACAACGGGGGTGGAAAAATGCCAAACTGTGTGTTCCTGTTTTGGTTCCCATACTTTAAAACAAGTATTTTTTTCCAGTTCATTTAATGCCATACTCCTTATATTTTTTTACTTTTTGTTGATGACTCCAGCATTTAAGATACCCCCAAGAGTAGTCCTGAAGTGCTGTCCAGTGTTCCCAAGCACAAAAACAATGTACTGTGCCTTATAGAGAAAATATATGTGATAGATGAGCTTCATTCAAGCATGACATACGGTGAATTCATTGTGACTGGTCAATGAAAGTTTTATGATCATAAACTCATGGGAACTCAATCCCATGTTTTCCCTGGGAGCAATTGTTAATTATTTACTTGTGTTTATAACAACTCTATAGATCCTAAATCCCAAAATAATACAATTCAACTGTATTCATCTCAGACATAATTTCATCTACTTGAAGTTTCCATCTCTGAAGTTTGATTTGGGAATTTTTTATGTCTTTCATTTCTTTATTTAACATGTTCAATCATCCTCCTAGCTTTCTGAACATAGATAATGTACTTATAATAACAGCTTTCATATTTTTTTCTAATTCTATCATCAGTATCAGTTCTGAGTCAGTTACAATTGATTAATTTTTATCCACATATGGGTTGCATTTTCCTGCTTCTTTGCATATCTGAAACATTTTTATTAGATGTAAGACTGTGAATTTTACATTTTCAGATGATTCATCTATTTGTGTCCCCCTAGATATCCTTGAGGTCTGTTCTGAGATAGAGTTAAGTTACAAATGTTATCAGCCAGTTTGATCCTTCAGAGTCTTGCTTTAAAGATTTGCAAAACATAGCTTAAAAGCTTAAAAGCAAGACTTGAAAGGATCAAACTGTTTCGAAGTAACTTAATATACTCAGAATACTCAGAATAATAATATTTTTCATCAAGTTCTCCATGTACTTAAAGTTCTGAGTTAAATATTGTGAGGAACACAATAATCTCTGCTTTCTATGGCTTTAGATTAAAGATTCGTTTTTGCAACATCACTATATAAACTTAGATTATTGAAAGTTGAACATTAAACTAGCATAATCCTTTGTTCTACAAATAAGGAAAGTGACTCATAAAAGTTAAATGACACTCCCAAAGTACCGTAGCTGGTTATTGGCAGGGCTGAGAAAGAGTTCTGGGACTAATCTCCGGTGCTATTTTTCCTCTTTTCGTTCTTTTCACTCTAATTTTGTCGTGTTATATTATTAGTGGGCTGTACATCTATCTGGGTAAAATGCCAAGTATATTATGTCAGGGTCCCAACATGAAGCAGAGAGAACTAAAAGTTTACAGAGCTGAAAGAATTTTATTAAAGAAAGTCTAGTAAAGAGAACATTCTCAGAGATGTACACAAGGTCAAGAAAACTGATTGAATGTAGTGACTACAGATGCAGGGATCTCATAGCACTTCTAGGGCTATGGGGCTAAAACAGCAGTACAGACCTGTACAGCTATAGCCATAGAAGAAAAGCCCACCAACAACATCTGGGACGCCACTTTGTCCGGGAGAAAGCAGGAGAATGAACATCCACCCTCTCTCCTCCCAATCTCTAACTTTCTACTGGGTCTTCTCACTGGCCAAATCCAACAGAAACCATATAGAAGCAAGCCTCCTGGGGCAGAAAGAGAAGAAAATTAGTAAGTCCGAAGGAGAAAGGAGAAGAAATATTATACCAAATTTCCTTTTACATAAGCATGTAAAAAAAAAAAAAAATTTGTGGTCCCAGAAATGTCAAGGAGATTGAAAATGTCAATCAATCATTTGAAGACAGTCAAAACCATTTTGGAAACCATCTCTACTTCTAATGTTTTCATAAGCCCCTTACCTTAATTGTTCTTTTTCATTTTTTTATTACAAAAGAAATGTCTAGTCATTTTTCATTAAGAAGATATAGCTAATGAAGTACAATGACAATAGGATTCAATAGGTATTTGTATTCCCAGGAGACCTAACATTTTTTCACATTCACCAGGAAGGATCTTTTAATTTATTAAAAGAGTGTCTTTCTTGATATGATGAAAAATCAATTCAAAGTGTCATCATTGAGCATTCAGAACAATTTACCAAGGTTTTGTCATTCAGATTTTAAAATGTCATGGTCCTACTTGTGTGAAATCTCAGAGTGATGGAAATATAAACTGCACAAAGGCATACTAAGCCTATATACTGTTGTCCAGATCCTAGTGAACTCATACATTATACCTCATAAGCTAATTGTTTTATTTCACATGTCACTTGGTATACTCTGATCAAAAACAACTTGTGCCATCAAGAAGGTTGTAGGTTGGAACAATTTACTTTTCCTACCTGTTCTCAGAAACACTTAAAACTTAATATTGATCTAGGACACCTACCTGGCTCAGTTGGTGGAGCATGCAAGCAACTCTTGATCTTAGGGTCAGAATTTATGCCCCGTGTTAAGCATAGAGCCTACTTAAAAAAATAAAAATCTGGAAAACTTGATGTCAAACCTTTATAGTTTCAGACTGCAGAGTAATACACTCAGGTTTTTCAAAATAAAATTGTTGCCAAATTATCACAAAAACATGTCCCAGGTTAATTGCTTATCCCTTAGAGGCTTTTTAAATGGCTATATCATGGTGAATTATGCTGGCAAAAGAAAGATGGTTCATTTATAAAGTTCATATAAATGATGCATTGGGAAAGGGCTTTTTGTTCTGGTTGATAAAAGTTAATCAAATGCAAGATGGCATAGAACAATTCAGCATAAATCTTCCACAGAGCACTGCTTACATCTCCCAACTCCCAGGTAGAGAGAACATTTATTTGATGCTTTTTAAACTGTCCCAATAAATCTTTGATTAGGAGAATCCTATCAAAGTAGGTACGAATGACTTGTTTTCCAGAACTCTTCTGGTAAATATATTATAAATGGCATTTGAACTCTTTAATAGCCTGAAAACAGAGACATTTAAAACCTAAGTGAGAATTACAAATGAATCAAATCTCGGAAGGATTTCCTCAAATGCAGTTTCCTCTTCATACCAGAGAACCTGCCACAAGGCAAAGGGAAAGAAACATAGCAAGTTCAGGTTTTACAATGCTCTCAAACTACGAGATTTCAGTTGCTTTAAGACCTAGGTTGGGTAACAGATGTTTTAGTGGTAGGGCCTATAAGATCAGTGACAAAAATTTTACTACTTTTAATTTCAGGTACTGTCCAAAGTCTGAGATGAAGCACTAATTTCAAATGTAACTTTCTCTTCCTCGATTGATAATCCTCAAAAGGAAACTGAAGCTTTCTTAATTAAGTGGGAGCCAATGGCTGGTAGTTGAGGGCAGTCATGTGTACCTCTGTACACCAGTTCGTGCCTAGGACAAGCAGGCTGTGACCATATTTTACTGCATGACCACATGATGTCAAATTATTCCTGTTTTAAAAGTTGTCCAGTGGGTATTTTGACATAATATGTGCATTTTCACATAGGACCATATGGATTGAAATAGGTGCGTGAGGCCAAAAGATATTTTGATATCTATTTCTTGGGATTTTGGTTTTTTTGGAATAGAAACCTATAGGACTGTTGCTTGTCACATGCCTGGCAATGAAGACCTGTGTGTCTACTTCCTTGTGTGCTCCTTCATGATTCCAATGCTGGGTCCAAATATTTCAAATGTGTCTATTATTATTATTATTATTATTATTATTATTATTATTATTATAGTAGCTACCACTTACCAGAGGTTTTCTGTGTGCTTAGGATACATTTCTCATCTATTATATTGAAGTCATACAACAAGTCCTTGGAGTGGGTCATGCTATTGGTGAGTAAACCAAGATTTAGAGGACTTAAGGAACCTAACAGAGGTTACATTATCGTAAATGACCTGCACGGAATCTGAATCAGTTTTGTCTAACTTTGAAACACATGTTCTTTCCGTTGCTTATTTCTTATTAAACTGATAAAGGTACTAGGTGTTAAGATTTCTGATTTCAGATATAACAAAGCACAGTAATATAAACATTCTCACCTACAAGACTGAAATTTAAAGAAATCAACCAAATGCCTATTTTAAAGACCTGAAAATTTCAGAAACATTGTAATATTCCCTTAGATTTACTTTTTTCCTTAGGTCTGATGGAAATAGACTATGTCCAAATATAATCCTTAATCTGTGGATTCAAACAAGATGGTCCCAATATGCAACTCTGGATGGCACAAAGATGTTCCTACCCGGAGCATGATCTCACCTAACCATTACAATTGTTTGTTATTTGTTTAAAGTGTAAGAAAAAATTAACAAGACATTAAATCTTCTTAGCAACTATACTTTACATAAAGCCCCTTTCTTTGCATGTAATTTATTTAATTAAAAAAAAAACAGTGCTTGCATTTTGAGGACTAACTACAAAGGAAAAGAGCTAACAGGTCATGATAAATAAAATAAAAACACCCTTATGTTTGTATTGTACAGTTTGACTGCAGAATTAAAAAAACAAAACAAAACAAATAACATTACTTACTGACAGTATTTACAGAGGTTCTATATATCTTTAAAAAGGAGAGTAACAATTCTCTACTTTTCTCTCTCCCATTTCATTTAATTAAAATGTGATCTTTTCTAAACTGACTGAGTCACTTGGCCCTGCTCTGTATATTTCAGGCTCCATGCATAAATTCTTGACCAGATTTCCATTTGGGGAGGAGTAACCATTTTGCAATCTAATTTCCTTCCAGCAGAATGCCTCTGGTCCTTTGTCAATACTCAGGCGGAAAAAAAAATGAGATCTCCAAGGGTCTAGTACTGTCCATACAGATGAACTCTCGGGTTAATCTTCTTGATTACTTTCTCTCCCCCACCTTCACCCCCTCTACCAGGAGACTTTGCATATGGACAATTTCTCCTCAGAGGGATAAGGATTACATACTATCATCCCCTGTGAGTCCAGCCTTTGCCACACATGGCTAATGCCAAATTTCATCAGACAAATTCAAATCTCTTAGCCAGAATTATAGTCCAAGGGATTTTTCTGTTGGACAAGAATCTGGGCTAGTGATTTCAAATTTCAGTCTCATTGCTTTCAGGTGCCATGACTATTAGTGTTGGAAAACTTATAGAGATCATTTAGGTCACTGCCCTCATTTTTCAAGCAATGACACTGAAATCCAGACAGGTGAAATTTAAATGTCATAAATGATTTAGGGATAAAACCTGGACCACAGGGGTGCCTGGGTGGCTCAGTGGGTTAAGCCACTGCCTTCAGCTCAGGTCATGATCTCAAGGTCCTGGGATCAAGCCCCACATCGGGCTCTCTGCTCAGCGGAGGGCCTGCCTCCCCCTCTCTCTCTGCCGGGCTCTCTGCCTACTTGTGATCTCTCTCTCTGTCAAATAAATAAATAAAATCTTAAAAAAACAAAAAACAAAAAAACCTGGACCACAGTCCTGATAGTACGTGTCCAACCATTTCTCTACATAACTGTCCTGTCTCATACACATGACTCTTCTCGTTAAAAACAAACAAAAAAGAAAACTATATTCACTTTTAATCCACTGAGATGAGTGAACTGAACAATTACTCTTATATTTCATCTATACTAAAATACATGTTTCCACTTTTTAATATCTCTAAACTAGTGAGAAGTCTCACAGGCACTGGTATCTCAAAGCTGCTCTTAGCCTGGTGTCAGTAAAAATATGTGTCGTTACCCATTCATACACACATTTGGCTGATATTCTAATAGCATAACTGGACAACCACAACCCTGTGACCCTTGGCTGAACTTTTGAGGAATCAATACAATACTTAGTTGTTGAGTTTTATTGACTTTCTCTGATAATATCAAGAAATATACAGCATCAAAACTTGAAAGATGGGTATGTGCAGCTTAGATGAAAATCCCCCAAACGACAGTGGAGTATACTTGAAAGAATCACTGCATCAACATTGCTCTTAGCAGCATGGAGAACCACACTGTGGGAAACCACAGGCCTCAACAGGCGAGCTAAAGTATGATTCAAAACAGTCAGAATCTGCAAAGCCTTAGAAGGAGCTTAACGAATATATTCAGCATATATATTCCATTTTATACACGTATAAGAGTGCTGTATAACCAGAATCTTCTAAAAGAAATTTAAAAATTATTTTCAGTAAATTTAAAATAGAAATGTAAATCACAGTTCACTTTTTCAGTGTTTTTTTTTTTTTTACTGTTAAATAGAATAAGGATGTATCTTATAACTAATGGGAATTTGGATTTCATAAAAACAATGTGTATATTTACTTTATAAGAAAGATTTATTTATTTATTTGAGAGAGAGAGAGAGCACTCACCAGAGGTGGGGGGGGAGGGCAATGATGTAATAAAAATAATGCCTATAGGAAAAGCATATCACAGCATGGAGGTGGGGCATAGTGAAGGAAGGAGCAAACTGGAGTCTGGAAGATTGAAAAGAAGGTGGTTCTGAGTACGTGACTAGGGCACAGGCAGCAGCAATAGAGGAGAAAGAAGATACATGATGATTCCCATGTCTGCATTCTGGGTGACTAAAAAAATCTTAGCATCACTGATACAGAAATGAGAGAAGTAAGGCAGGTTGCTGAGAAATTAAGAAAGACTATTTACTAAAATCGGAAAGCCTCATGAGTAGGAGTTTCAAAAATCTCTGAAAAAAAATCCTTCAATCTCTAGATAAGTAACTTTATTTATTTATTTATTTATTTATTTATTTATTTTGAGAGAGAGAGAGAGAGAGAGCCCCTGCATGGAGAGAGAGGGGCAGAGGGAGTGGGAGAGAGAGAATCCATGCTGGGCATGGAGCCTGATGTGGGCCTTCATCTCATGACCCCGAGATCATGACCTGAGCTGAAATCAGGAGTCAGACACTTAACGGATTGAGCCACTACAGGTGTCCCTCTAGATAATTAATTCTTATAACAAAAAGCAGTATTCTATTTTATAAAAGAAACCAACAAGCTCAGGATGGCCAGAGGAAATGTTGATGATTAGTCCAAACAGAATAACCATTTCACAAATGTTAAAGAAATGAGAAATAAAAATGTAAAGCACTGGTTCACTCTATCTGCTCTACTTTATGCCAAAGGCTTGACTGTATACCTGTTATTCTCTCAATGGAATATACTGTGATCTCATCTCATGTTAAGTGTGAATTTAGTATTCTCTTAAGTGATGACAAGTTGCATTTCATCTCAACATAGGGCAGGCAGGAGTTAGGTCAGATCAAGTGTGCTGCCGGGGACCTGGAATGGGACCACCCCATGATGGAGGACAGGTATTGGGGCCTGAGAGAGAGGTAAGAAAAGGAGATGCAGCTGCACCACTGGCAGGAAGCCCAGTCTGACAGCCCAGTAGATGGCAGGAAAGACGACAATCACGTAGGTAGTGCCAGTCAATGTTAAGCCCAAAAAGTGTCCCATCAGCAGGTCAGGAACAAAGGGAATTCCCCCAGGCAAGCAGGAGGCCTCAGGAAGGCTGCCAGCAGATGGAAGGTGTTCAAATTCCTTGGTGGAGAATGCACTACCTAGATGAGCCATAGTAAAAGTACAGCCTGACTCAAATTACAGGATTTAGGTAGACTGAGACTCAGGCACACAGAGAGAAATAAGGATCCAGCTTCAAGAACAGGAACAGAAGAGAAATACCAAACTTCTGGAATAAGATGGCTACAAATACTGCAATACAAAGCATCAGAACTCTGCATAAAACAGAAACATTATATTGTTTTCAAGGAACCTATCATGTAATGGAAACTCCTACCTAATAGGATCCAGCTGTTTAATCTCCCCAAACCTCCGTTTCCTTGCCTATAACATGGGGACAGTTATAGTCCCTACTGTTAGTTCTAAGATATATTGTTCAGTGAAAAAGAAAATCACAAAATTATATTTATTCTATGATTCTATTTATATTAAAAATCTGCATCCAAGCTTTTTTGTGAACATATGTACACACACATACACACAGTCACACGCACACCGGATCTGGAAGGAAACACATTCCAGTACTGTTAATGGTAACCATGGAGAAGAGAATGGGAGGGGTACCTTCAGTTTTATTATAAACAGTTCTGTTTCTTTAAATATTTTGCAATATGCATACATTAGTATATGACTTCTCAAAGAAAACACAGCTTAAAATATCTAGGAGTATCACGAGGTTTCAACAAAATTGTGTGTGTTCCTGAGGTGTGAAACCCAGGGACAGTCACAGAGGTAGATCTCTACAAATGACAGTACTTTTGCCATTGTCACTGTTGTTGCTGTCCTTAGAGGGGGAAGTGGAAAAGGTCCACAAAATCTTTAAGAACACAGCGAAGGAAAATGAAGGCAGAAACACAGTCAGGAGCATAAACAAGCTATATTTAGACATCCTCACGGAGAGGACTGTGAAGTGCCTGATGTTTGGTAAGCAGGACAGAGTCCACCTGGGCAAGTTCCATGGCAATGAAGCTGATGGAGCAGAATTCCAAGGGCAGGAAGAGGTGTGCTTTGCCAGCACCGTGCGGCGTGAGAATTATCAAAGCGGGTTGGAGGAGCTGAAGACCTCAGGCTGCCAACACATGCAAGTCCACTTTCACGTTCAGATCCTGTCAGAGCCTTTCTTTTCTGAGATGAAAAAATCCAGCAGGCAGTGAGAAGGTTGGATAGAGGCCTTCTGTGTGGCAGGGATAAGGAAGAGAGAGAAATGTGGGTGGATTTATAGAGGTTGTCATCTTTCCCCAGGTGCTCTGAGAAGAACTGAGCCAGCGTTCCAAGAGGTTAGCCAACAGGAGAGGAGAGGAGAGCCACAGCTGCTATAGCACCTTGTACAAGAGATCCAGTCACCGGGGCTTTGTTTATGTGAGGTCGAATACGTCATCCAAGTCCACCACACTACCATTTCTTTCTTGGGGGGTGGTAGCAATCTGGGACCATGCTGCCCCCAACCACCTGCCCAGCAGGGAGCTTCGTGTGTCCACTAGTGCGCTTCATTGTCAATTCTTTCTGCTTTCTCAGAGCAGCTCTATTGGGAAAGCCTACTGTGGTGTTGTGGACCACCTGTTAGTGTCCCCCACAAATTCACCTGTTGAATCCCCAACCTCCAACGGGAAGGTAATAGGAGATGTGGCCTTTGGGAGGTAATCAAGTTATGTATTAGTCAGAATTTTCTAAAGAAACAGCACAGAAATATTAGAGAGAGAGAGAGATGGAAAGAGAGAGAGGGCACCTGGGTGGCTCAGTGGGTTAAAGCCTCTGCCTTCAGCTAAGGTCATGATCCCAGGGTTCTGGGATTGAGCCCCGCATCAGGCTCTCTGCTCAGCAGGGAGCCTGCTTCCCTTCCTCTCTCTCTGACTACTTGTGATCTCTGTCTGTCAAATAAAGAAATAAAATCTTTAAAAAGAAAAGAGAGAGAGAGAGATTTATTATAGGAAATGGCTTACATGATTGTGGAAACCAAGTCCATAATCTGCTGTCTGGAATTCAGTCTGAGTTCAAAGGCCTAAGAACCAGGAGCACCAATGTCTGAGGGCAGAAGATGGACATCTTGGTTCAGGCAGAGAGTGAATTTGCCCTTTCTTTTCCTTTTTGCTCTATTGAGGCCCTCAAGAGATCTGATGACATTCACTGGCATCAGTGAGACTACCCGTCTTTAGTCAGTCTATCAATTCAAATGCTGGTCTCTTCCAGAAACATCCTCACAGACACACTGAGAAATAATGTTTTACCAGCTATCTGGAGCATCACTTAACCCAATTGGGCTGACACATCATTGGTCACTAGGGTGGAGCTCTCCTGTTAAGATCAGTGCTCTTAGAAGAAGAGTCATGAGAGTACTTCCTTTCTCTCGGCCATGTGAGGACACAGCAAGAGCCAGTCATCTGCAAACCAGGATGTGGGTTCTTACCAGACACGGAATCTGCTTGCAACTTGATCATGAACTTCTCAGAACTGTACAAAATGGCTTTTTGTTGTTTAATTCACCTAGTCCCTGGTAATCTGTTATTGTAGCCCCAGCATTCTAGGATGTGGGGAGTATGGGTTTCTGTTCCTGATCATCCACAAGGGTCTCTGAGTTTGTACTACTATCCTTAGAACCCTTAATCAAGCTTTTGTGACCTACCACCTATGACACCAGCACAACTGCTAGTGAACTGCTAGTCAAGGCTCCCTAGTTCTCCTAAGCCAGAAAAGTTGGCCCTTTTCTTGGTCATCAGAGTCCCTACTGAAAAGGAGCTCATTCAGCTTTTTATTCACTTGGATCACAGGCTATTCCATGGCTTTCTTTCCCCCAGACTCTCCCATCTTACCCTCATGACTTCTCGCTCTGCAGCTTCCAGGTCACTGGAAGCTTCTCCCTGTGTCAGCATACTGAGCTTCTCATGCAATGTGCATCTCAGGGGTGCCCATTCATCCAAAGGGTCCACATGGGGTCATTCACTGGCTGGTGGTAGGTGCATTCCTCAGAACACTGAGCTCCTCTTGGACAAAAGCAGAATAGTCATTGAGAACCCCTCTCAGCACACTGCCCAGCACTCTTTGAAGATAGGCTTTGACTTTTTCTACCTCACTATACCAACGCACATCAAGCCCTCATGCAGATGATCAGAAAGGTGGAAAAATGCCTGTGGGAGCGGGATTCTGAAGTCCCAATTTTAAGTCATGTAAACCAAGACTGAGCACAATCTGTGAGGCAGGAAACAATCAATATGAGGATACAAAGCTGAGGCCAGCCAGATAGGCCACGGAATAATAACATGGGAAGGAAGCAAGTATGCACCAAGCAGTGACTTGCAGAGAAGCTTAGGGCATGAGAATGGGACCTCAGGGGCAGGGCTTAGGTGAGAAGGAAGGTGATTTGGGCTTCTGTACTATTACATCCTAATTAAGGGAAGTTAGTCAGCTTTCTCAAGCCTGACACTGAGGAATACCGAACCCTGTAGTGGTTTGTTTGGGCTGTCATAACAAAATACCACAAGTGACTGAAACAATAGAAATTTACCTTCTCACAGTTCTGGAGGCTGGAAGTCCAAAATCAAGATGCCAGCAACATGGGTTTCTGTGTGTGTGTGTGTGTGTGTGTGTGTGTGTGTGTGTGTGTGTGTGCGTAAACCTTGTATTCTTCATGGTTCAAGCCTGTTTTGAGGTGTAACATTTTTATTTATGCTTGGATTAGCCTTTGTGCTGTATTAAAAGAGGGAGGTATGAACTTGTTACTTTACCAAAGTTCAATGAAGCAGATTCAAGTCAAAAGTTAAATCGTAGGTATTTTCCACCACACCAAAAACTGACTTCCAGTACTAGGCACTGGAGGCAGAACTCCAACAGGAAACTGCCTCAGGTCAGGAAGAGGGCAGAGTCTACCTGGAGGACAAAGGGCCTGGAAGTTTCCACAGCCTGATTTTACCCATTTGCTAAGGTCCCCTAGAAAACAGGGTTGATGAATTACAATATTGCACAGGTCTCCTACTTGTGTATCCCTAACCAATTCACACAGTAAATTACTACCCTGAATATGGAGTATGCAGTTTGGGGTCAGACAAGCAAATTCTAGATCAGTCAGGGTTTCAGACGGCTCCCATCTGAAGAATCTAAGATTTCAATCTCCATCTGGAAAATTCCTTGTGATCCCTACAGAACAAGAGCCCAGAATCATGATCTGGAGGGATAAAACAAAACAAAAAGCCCATAAAGGGAAAAGGCATAAAGGGAAACCACTGCAGACCATATGGTAAGCATGCTGCCAAGGGCTGAGTCAACATCCTCAATGAGAAGGTCCTACCCCTCTCTCCACTAGTAAGCAGTGGGAGCACTGGAGGCTGGAGTCCTAGGCCACATCTGCCCCTCTCAAGGTTCGGGAATGTTTCAGTCTTGGTTGGCAGCCAACAACTGTTGCATGTTGTAAGTATCCAGGAGATCTAAATAATAAATAAGACTGCATGGTTTTGAAGGTAGATGGAACGTACTTCCTGGTTTGCAGTATGGAGAAAAGGACACCCATCCCTGAGTGCCAGAAACTGCTGTCATCAGCACAGTGCTATGGCATGCAACATCATCTCAGAAAGCACCTCCCTCTCTCTTACACAGGCAGACAAGTAATGGTAGCACAAGTGTTGATTAAGTGTGCCTTAGTACAAGTGTTAGGGCTTGCCCGTGGTGCTTTTAATGTTAAAGCCCAGACATTCTCCCAGTTCTTCTTGAGCAATGTGACACCAGGAAAGTGACAGCTAAGTGGATGTCATATGCAAGCTCATCATCTGTCATCTCCACAAGGCCAGCAACCGCTGCCAGACACCGCACCTTCCTCATCTGGAATCTTATCGTGGACTTCACTTCATCTACTTTGGCCATCACGTTCTCATTGTGGGTGGGCAAGGAAGGGAAGTTGCCAGCCTTATTCAGGTCTAGGCCCAGGATTCATGGGATCTGCTTAATCAGAAATTCCAAAGGCAAAACAGGCATCATACTTCTCAGCCAACTTCTTGACTAAATTTTCATTCTTGTTGAGTTTTTTCAGCACCTCAATGTCCAAGTAGGCAATATCCACAGCCTTGGCCTCATCGCAGTGCTGCTGGTCTCCCAAAACACATACGGAGAACTTGGGGTGGGGATGCACTTAAGTCTGATGGTGTCCAAGAAGCATTTGTCCTTCTGAGTATCCTAGTTCTTCAAGATGATCTACAGCCCCACTGTCTTCAAAACCTTCTGGCTTTTGCACTGATTGCTGTATAGGACTTCCCACATTGCCTTGTACACCATGTCATAGGAGACTTTCCTGCTCATGATGCCACATGACATAATGACAGAAAAGAAAACAACATAAGTTTCATTCTGAGACCTCTTCTCTTGGATCATTCAAAACCATCATCTAGCTACATACTCTCATGCCCTTTCCTTTGTGTGTACACAGAAAGAGGGAACGAGGGAACAAAGACACAGGTGTCTTTTCTCATAAAGGCACTAATCCTGTTGGATCAGGGCCTAACCTTATAACCCCATTTAACCTTTATTACTTCCTTATATGCACCATCTCCAAATACAGCCACACT
The DNA here is from genome assembly GCF_922984935.1 of Meles meles. Classification (NCBI taxonomy): domain Eukaryota; kingdom Metazoa; phylum Chordata; class Mammalia; order Carnivora; family Mustelidae; genus Meles; species Meles meles. The sequence goes on along the minus strand of NC_060067.1, from coordinate 108,852,485 downwards.
GGGCTTTTGGACTTCAAGATAGGAATTTGGGGAGGATCCCAGGGGACACAAACAATCAGTTCATAATAGGCCCCTAAACAGGGTGGGCTTTCCCAAGAACTTATTAGTAATATTTGAGAATGCTTACAGGAAATTCAGAACCATAATTTGATTATTAGCATAATATATATTATTTGCTTTAATACTACAAGAATAAGGCTTTCTAAAGAATATCAGGGAAGAGAAGACAGACCATTCACATGGGGCCACTTTCCTAAGAAAAAGAATTAGCATGAGAGGGACTGGATAATGCTTCCTGTAGAACAGAAGTCAGAAAAGGGATCAAGTGTTGGAAGGGTGAACTTTGAGGGGGAAATGGAGAGGTGTCGCCAGAGAACTGGGAGAAGTATGTGCAATGTGTGGTGTTCTACTCCCCAGCTCTTTCTTTATAAGATCACAAGTCTATCTGAATTCCTTATGAAACACAAAGAAAGGGCCAAGCCAGCAATTATTTGCAACCAGGAAAGTACCACACTTTTGGAAGTAGGGAGTAATGTGTGGCTAGCAGTGTTTTAGAGTGTTATGACAACCACAAAGCACCATTTAAAAAGACTTAATGTCCACAGTGCAAGGGGTGGTCCCATGGATTGAAGAACAGTGTTTTCCAAATTTCAATCAGTTTAGTCTAAACTTTCCTGTCTCTGAGGAGTACCTGAGCCCCTGGGTCACCGTTATTTGTCTATTCATTGACTCATACATACATTCATTAAATTCCTACTAAGTATAGAAAAGCTGGGATAAACCAACATGAGTAATACACGGAGCTTGCTTTCAGGAACTCATACTCTAAACGCACAATTAAATATGATGCTCTATGATATGCTCTGTAGTAGTTGTATAAATAGAGCAATAAGACAATGATTAATTCACACTGTGTAAGAATAGAGAGTTGTGCATCAGAGAAAATACATTCTAGCTGGTCTAGAAAGGATGATTCGAATACCAGCAAGTTTTCATTGCAGAAGTGAGGGAGAAGGCAATTTGGTTGGAAGGAGCAAGCAGCACAAAGGCATGGAGGCATGAAAGGATGGATATGGTGTGCATCACGTAGCAGAAGATATGAAGTATGATTTTGGTAGGTGAGACAAGAAAGACAGGTTGTGATGGGATTGTGAAAATCCTTGTAAGTCATTCTAAGAAGCTGGATTTCAATCTGTAGGAAATGGAGACCTATCAGAGAATCCAATCCAGATAAATGCCATAATTATTTGTAACTTAACAAACAGCTCACAGCAAGGAAGGGGATAAAAGGAGGAAGACTATTTGAGTGCACTGCATAGTGCAGAGGAGAAAAGATCAAGAGAGTGGGAAAGGAGAAAGTAGAATCAGAAGAATAGAGATAGGTATTTCAGAGCTGGAGTCGACATACTCCATGTACTGTGGGGAAGTTAATTAAAAACAGTCTGGGGCGGGAGGGCTTACCAGGTTTCTGTGACACCAGTTAAAAGTAAAATTTAGCGATATAACTCTTTCCAATATTGGCATTTTATGGACTTATAGAAGACCAAATGAGGAAAGAAAAACAGAAAGCAATTTATTGTAACAAAAGCTACATGAACTTGTGTTAATTATGGATAAATATTTACTTCATCAACTATGAGTTTACCCTTCTACGGTTCCCTGAAGAACTGGCTGGGTAAAATCTACTGTGTTCCCGACATGCCATTGGGCTTTAAAGATAATCTCTTTCAAGGTAAGGATATTTCAACATACAGCGATACCTCTGAAATTTCTTTCTCTACAAATTTGGTCTCACACTTAACTTGTTATTATGTTTTCCTATAATCAGGACGTGGCCCATCTGTTTAATAATGCATTAGCCTGAACAATGTGGATGGGATTGATGACAAAGAAAAAAGCCAGCAATAGGATATTGCTGCTGTTTTAATCTTTACAAAGCTTAAAAATGAGGGTCTAAATGTCTCCAGTAAGCCTAACTCACGGAATGGACTATCTGTCTTTTCCCAGACAGGAAGTCACTTTGCTTTTCCTCATTTCAATGCACCACCATTCACTTGAAGATTTGGGAAAGGTCATTGAACAGGGTTCTAGCATTGGCTCTGTGTACACTAATTTCCAAGAAGGCTGACCAGATTCTCAAAATCTACTCAGCTTATTAGAGATGCTGCCCTTTGGGGTCAGCTAATTCAGCATGTCACACTGAGGCAAAGGATTTCCAAACTTGTTGGATTATGGCTTCTGGCAATAGAAAGGCTTATCCTCTCTGTTTCTGTTTTGATTCCCTGTTGTTTCTGAACTTTCAGAAAGAAAGTCAGTAGCTATCAAACATACTTGATTTTTATTACACCATTTCTGTGTAATCACACTCTATAATTGTTTAAGTGCAATGCTCATGTTATTAGAGAAGAAAATAAATACAAGTCAATTGTGGTTGTACAGTTATACTTAGAGTCTGAACTGATAACACAGAAGAGGTTCAACCTTAATACTTTCCAGTTAGGCAAAAGGCAAAGTAATTCTATTAATGTTTTATTGTGTAATTCTAGAATTTCGCAACTAGCATTTTACTTCCTTTGGTCCAGGAATGTTTCTTACTTATCCAAATATTTCACACATGCCATTAAACACATGCTAGTGTCCTTATATACTTACCTAGTCCACAGTTCCAAAAGGTAAGCCATCATTTACAATGGCTAGACTTTATTGAGAATTTATTGTGTGCTAGTTATCGTGTTAAGTGCTTCAACTGTATTAACTCAGGTAATCTTGTGGAACTTGGGTGGCTCAGTGGGTTAAGTCTCTGCCTTCAGCTCAGGTCATAGTCTCAGTGACCTGGGATCAAGCCCCGCATCAGGCTCTCTGCTCAGCAGGGACCCTGCTTCCCTGTCTCCCTCTGCCTACCTCTCTGCCTACTTGTGGTCTCTCTCTCTCTGTCAAATAAATAAATAAAATCTTGTAAAAAACAAAAAACAAAACTCATGTAATCTTCACAGTGTCCTGCAAGAGTGCTACTATCATCACTCTTCCTAGTGTTCCAATAAGCTACAGGTGCAAGGTAAGTTTTCTAAGGTAACAAAGCTCGTAGGTAGGCGAACTGGGGTTCTTATTCCAGAGTCTGTACTCTCAACCACCAAGGAATAACTTTTGTTGTTTAAAATATGTACACACATAGGAACAAGTCATGAAGGGTCTAATTAGCCTTTTCCAGTGATGGGACTTCACATAGTCTTAATTGTATTTTTATTTTTATTTTGAGATAAATCTAAATTTACAGAAGTGTTGTAGAAAGACTACTACTATGTAGGCTTCCTATATAGTCTTTGCCATGCTTCCCCTAATGTTAATATCCTACATGATCAGAGTATAATTTTTGAAACCAGGAAATTAATACTGGTACATTAATTGTACCAGTATTAATTACTGTACAGTATTAATGACTGGTACAGGTAACTAATACTGGTACTGGATGAGCTAAAGTACAGACCTTATTCAAATTTCACCAATTTTTCCACCGATGTCCTTTTTCTGTTCCAGGACCAAAACAAGGATCCCATTGAATTTAATAGTCATGTTTTCATAGTTTTCTCTAATCTGTGACAGTTCCCCAGTCTTATCTTTCCTGACCTTGACACTTTTGAAGACTGCTGGTCAATGGTTCAGCAGAGTGTTTGTCAATTTGGGTTTAACGAATATCTTCTCATAATTAAATTGAAGTTACACATTTTGGGCAAGATTATCACAAATTGGTATCCTCTGCATCATAACACAGTATACCTGATGTTGATAGATCTTAATTATGATGATATTAAGATTAATAATTTTAATTTGGTGTTTGCTAAGTTTCTCCCTGTTTTCCCTTTGTATATAATAAATACATTGTGTAAGACCTTTTGAGATTATGCATATGCCTGTTTCTCCTAAAACTTTTACCCACTAATTTAGCAACCATCCATCAACTGTGTCTACAATTATTACAGGGCGGTTTACCTAATAAAGTTTGTATTTCCTTTGCGTCTTCTACATTGATGAATTGGAATTCGTCTGTAAGAAAGAGTTACTTCTCTTCTCCCCCATTTTCCTATTTGTCTGATTTACTTATTTATATTTACATGGGTTATAGATAATTCATCTTAGTCTATCCATTATAATTCAATACTGTCATCTATTTTTTTTCCAGGTTTGGTCACTGGTGGCTCCTTTAGTGTGGCTCCTGTATCCTTTCAATACAATCCATTCTTTTTCAATCACTTCCTTATTTTCTGGTACAAAAATATATTCTAAGGTCTTGTATTTTCCCTAACCCACTATGGGAATCAGCGATTTCTCCAGAGACCTGATTTCTTTTATTGGAGAATGGTAGTTAGAAACCAAGGTCTGGCAATAGGCATGCCCATTGCTGCTGGAGTCATCTTTTTTCTAGGCACATTCAGTGGACTGAGTAAAAAATATGTGTATGTAATATCAATCACATATACATATGCACATCTATGTTTATCTTTGTAACTATCTGTAAAAATATATGAAAAACCCCAGATTCATATTGGCAGCTCCAATTTCAATTCAACACCACAGGGTTCATTTTAGCCTATTCTTATTCCTTATTTGTAACATTTTTCTCCAACCAGAAGAAATGTGGCTTTAATAATCTACAATATGTTTCACTTATTTGTGCAATCCTAGTATACCCAAAATGCAGCCTCAGAATTGCTAATCCATATTGCTATAAGAAAATAATAATTACCAATGAGAAGACAGCATGCACATACAATTCTTTTGGTCTTTTTTTTAAATATTATTTTCCAAAATAGGTTAGTTCTTTCCTTCCCCACCCCACCATTTTTTAATATTTATCAATAAACATATATTATTTTGTACATTTTTAAGACAATATTCTCTGTTGTCTGTATATTGGCTAGAGGATAGAAACTGTTGTGAACAAAATAAAGTATGAAGGTGAAAACAAAGACAAGTTTCCTAAGTGATACTATTATCTTTACCACCATGGTAACACGGGTTTACAAACACTCTTGTTGGGTTTGTGGAACTTGGTCTCAAGATGGTCTGAAGCTCCAGCCTCAGCCCATCCCAAGGCTGCTCAGCTGTTGCATTGCGTGTGTCATCCCTCTTCACCTGCCCTGAAGACAGTCTCATCATTCCAACTCCCCAGAAAGGGGAGTTCAGGACCTTTAAGAACCCTTAAAAAAGAAAGCAAGAGAGTACAATCACTGATATTATTTGTAAAGAAATCAAGTCAACAACATCTTTTGTGTCCTTCATCAAAGTACATTCCAGAATGCTTTGGCAAACATCGTGAACCATTAGGTTTACGCTGATAAATTTACACTCTTGGAAACATAGTATTATATATATATATTTGATTACTCATAATGCAGATGTGACATTGTCGTAGCAAAGAAATTAGGAAACTTCAAATAAACTGACCATTTCCTTTGCATGGAGATGAATCACACTTCGACACTCATTCAGGCAGTAAAACACAGCAATTCTAGGCTTGCAGCACAAAACCGCCTTTCCAGTAAAAGCAATCACTCATTAAAATGTGAAAATAACAAGTCTTCCTCCGGAGTTGTTGGTAATTAATAATAGCAATTAATTTCACAAGGCCAATAGGATTTGTAGATTAGAAAGCCATTAATGGAGAGAGATATCATTTTGTTTTAATCACTACTCACTTGCCTCCAAACCAAAAAAAAAAAAAAAAAAACCTGTCCACCTCATGACAAGCTCATTCTTTCTCCTGCCACCCAACTGCTCAGAGAGGTAACCCCTGCACTTCCAGCATCAACACATGGGTGCCCAGAGTCTCTCCTTCTGGAATTCCCTGAATCTAAAAGCAGTGGCCTGCCTTTCCTTCAATTTATTCCAATTTCATGTTCATTTCATTAGCATCTTAATTCCTTCCGAAGCATTCTTGGAAATCAGGGTAAAAGCAAATCACATTTTGCTTTAGTTGTCTGAGGCTTTATTTCTTGTGTGGAATCCAAGGAAATCATATATATGCCCAATAGTGTGTCACAGAAGCAAAAATATTGTAAGAATAAAACTTTTATCAAAATATACTTGTCAATAACATTCAAAGTCTTAAAAAATAGTCTTGTGTGTTACACAATGTTTACACATAGGCCCAGTGTACTAAAAATGCACATGGACAATGAAAACCTCACGTGTACTGTTAAAAAGGAATAAAACGAAAATCAGTATGTTGACTTTAACACTGGTCATATTTATAATTAATACACCTCTGGTTGATTTATAATTTAGAACATCTGGAATTAGAAGAAAGTAGATGGGAGACAATTTGGATTATTCACTTTATTTTAAATATCTGTTCAGAAAGTTTGAGGTTTTTCTCTCCTCTTTCTCTCTCCCCTCTCTCATCACTCTCTTTTCGTCTCCTCCCCTCCCCTGTCCCCTTTCCCTTTTCCTCTGGCATCTTACCCTCTCCATTAATGTGTCCATAACACACAGAAGCAACCAGTCTTTTGCACTAACTTCTTTCCTTCGGGAGAAATGAGGATGATATTTACTGTCATTTTTTTTTTTTGACATTTCAATAAGGGGTTTTCCCCAGTTTTATTAAGCTATAATTGACATGTAAAAGTGTAAGATTTTTAAAGCAGACATTGTGGTGTTTTGCTCTATGTTTACATTTTGAAAGTATTCACCTCATCTGGTTAATTTTAACACATTTACCAACTCATCTGTCTCTTTCTTAAATGAATACACGTACCACACTTTAGTTTTACTGTCTTAGCACATTTCAGCTCTATATAATACAGTGTTATCAGCTATTGTAACCATGTTGTACATCAGGTCCTTAGATCTTATTCTTCTTACAGCTGAAAGTTTGTATCATTTTACCACCCTCCTTCTAGTTCCCCTGTCCCCTAGTCCCTGACAACACTTTTTTATTCTCTGTTTCTATAACTTAGACCTTTTTAGATTCCACATATAAGTGATACCACACAGTATTTGTCCTTCTCTGCGGGCTTACATCACTTAGCACAATGCCCACATTTTCACAAATGGCAGGATTTTCTTCTTTTTCATGGCTGAATAATATTTTGTTTTATGCATTATATTTATAATATTATATATTATACATATATTATATTATATATATGCATATTGTACACACATACACACATAAACATTACATCTTTTTTATCCATTCAACTCCATGGACACTGTTCAGGAACACTTAGTTGTTTCCAGGAAAAAATCTTTATATCTGATTTTGTGTTTTGAATTTCCTCCTTCACCATCCAAGAACAAAATGAAAACTTTGTCAATAGAACACACTACTTATTATAATTTTTAAAATTTTACATATTTCTTCATACAAGAAAATCTGTAGGATTCAAATTGCTGATATTTGATTCTTATACTTCATATTTTTAACACAGGTTATTTCAACACAGAATATTTGAAACTGGTAGTTTCTTATGAGATTTTGATGATTAATTTCAAATTGACTCATTATTTTATAGTGAGAAAACTAGAGCCTATAAAGATTGAAGAACTAATCCAAAGTCTATTTGGATCTATTTCTAGACAGTAATATATATATAGAGAGAGAGCTTTTTTTAAAGTTCATCCGTGCTGTAACATTCACCAGATTTTTTCCACATTTTTAAAAAAGATTTCATTTATTTACTAGAGAGAGAGAGAGCGATCACAAGAAGGGGGAGCGTCAGAAAGAGAAGGATACACCCCACTATTCAGGGAGCCCAATGCAGGGCTCGATCCCAGAACCCTGGGATCATGACCTGAGCCTAAGGCAGACGCATAACTGACTGAGCCCTCAGGTGCCCCTTTTGGTCCATTTATATGACTGAATAATATTCTATTGCATAGATATACCATTTTTTTATTCATTCATCAATTGATGGTCATTTGGTTTATACTTTTGGCTATTACGAATATTGCTGCTATGAATATCCTGTATAAGTTTTTTTGTTTTTTTTTCCATTTTAATTTATTTATTTTTTCAGCGTAACAGTATTCATTGTTTTTGCACAACACCCAGTGCTCCATGCAAAACGTGCCCTCCCTATTACTCACCACCTGTTCCCCCAACCTCCCACCCCTGACCCTTCAAAACCCTCAGGTTGTTTTTCAGAGTCCACAGTCTCTTATGGTTAGCCTCCCCTTCCAATTTTTTTTTTTATAAACATATAATGTATTTTTCTGTATAAGTTTTTGTATGGATAGATGTTCAGTTGTCTTGGGTATATACCTAGGAATGAAATTGCTGGGTCATATAGAAACTCTGCATTTAACTTTTTTTTTTTCTAAGCAGCTATATGATTTTATATTCTCATCAGTAATGTGTGAAAGGGTCCTTGTTTCTCTACCTTCTTCCCAATGGTTGCTATTATTAGATTTTTTAGTTCTAGCCATTGTAATAGGTATGAAATAGAATCTCACTTTGATTTTGATTTGTAGTTCTTTAATAACTAATAATATTGATCATACTTTCATGTGCTCGTTGACCATCTGTATATCTTCTTTGGAAAATGTCTATTCAAATCCTTTGCCAATTTTTAAAAATTAGGTTATCTGTTTTAGTCATTAGCTGAGTCATTATACATTTTGGATCCTAGCCCCTTACATATATGTTTGCAAATATTTTTTCCCATTCTGTGGGCTGTCTTCCACTTTTTTATAGAGTGCTTTGAAGAAAAGTTTCCAAGTTTGATGAAGTCCAATTTATCTATTTTTATTTTGGTCACTTGTGCTTTTGTGTCAAATCTAAGAAATCATTGTGCAAATCAGAGTCACAGAAACTTAGGGCTCTGTTTTATTCTAAGAGCTTTATAATTTTAGCTCTTACACTTAGGTCTTTGATCCTTTTTCAGTTCATTTTCTAATATGTTGAGAAGTGAGAGTCCAGCAGCATTCTCTTGCATGTGTATACCCCGTTGTCCACACTTACTGAAAAGACTATGGCACATGACAGTTCATTAAATGGCTTCAGAGGTAGGGGCTAGAGGAGAGACAAAAATAAACTGGGGTGGGAGAAAAACATCAACCAGGAGGAGGCAGGAGCTGGCTGGTTCCTTCGCAGCCTGATTTAAGGGAGGGACGTGGTGCCTCTGAACAGCAGGATGGCTCCCTTCTTTCAGCCCTTGGTAGGGCAGAGAAAAAGCAAAAGGCTGTTGCTTCGGCCCTCCTGAGTCTCAAGGGAAAGGGGAAAGCTGGTGTTTTGCTGTCATGAGTTCTGGGAAGGGGGCAGGGGGTGCTGGGTGGGGTACAGGGCGGCTGGAAACACTAGCAGATAACCTGCGTGAGAGAGAGACGGCGACAAGTCGTGACCGGGGACCCCTCCTCAGGCCCGGCGCCCTGTCTCCGGGCCTGCCCCCTGGGCGCAGCCGCGCACCAGATGGTAGCTCTGGGGGTCCTTCATGTTGGAGTCACTCCAGGATGGTGGGTGGGGGGTCCCCACTGTTGATGGGGGCTGAGGTCTCCGGGGCTGTCGGCTGCCTGGGTCCGGGGGGCTGCTGCCGCTGCCGCTGGAAATGGGGGCGGTTTCGTGGGCGCTGGGGCTCAGGCCGGGAACCATCAGCGAGGCCTTGGTTGGGCTTGGTCTCGCCATCCCCACCTTCTGTGCTCGGCTGCTGGGGTGGCCTGGGGCGGAAAGGCCTTCGGTGCCGAGGCCGGAATCTGGGAGGGGGCACGCGCTCATCTCCCTGCTGGCCCCGCTCCAATGGGCCGTCTCTTTGGGCTCTACCCCGTCCGTGCCCTCTATAGGCTGCTGCTGGCTGGGGGGCCGAGGGCCTCGCACAAAGCGCCGTTGGTAGAAGAAGGGCGGTGGGCGCCGCCGCCTGGGCCTCTGCCCCAGTCCTCAACTCGCTCGTCTTCACTGCCCGGGTCCGCCCCGCGGGACGGAGCCTCTGCCGCCATGCGCGGGGGTCGGCTGGGCGAGGCCGGGGGATGAACCGCGGAACCTGCGCCGATTGGGGGCGTAGCGGCTGCCCTTCACGGGCGCGCCCCCGGGCCGGGTCGCGCCGGCAGCTTCGGCACCCTTCTCTCCCTCCACGACATCAAACTCCACTGTCTCCCGGTCTCCAGCGCTGCGTAGGAACTTCCTGGGGTTGTTCCTTTTAATCGCCGTCTGGTGAACAAAGACATCCTCCTTGGTGTCATCCTGTGGATGAATCCGTAACCATTCCGGACGTTGAACCATTTCACAGTGCCCAGGACTTGGATTGCTGGCAGGCAGAGACTCGGCGGGGCAGGAGGGTGGGGGAAGAGACGAGCTGGGCTCAGTTTGGCGATTCTGCAAATTTACCGATTACGGGGCACCTGGGTGGCTCAGTGGGTTAGGCCGCTGCCTTCGGCTCAGGTCATGATCTCAGGGTCCTGGGATCAAGTCCTGCATCGGGCTCTCTGCTCAGCGGGGAGCCTGCTTCCCCCTCTCTCTCTCTGCCTGCTTCTCTGCCTACTTGTGATCTCTCTCTGTCAAATAAATAAATAAAATCTTTAAAAAAAAAAAAAAATTTACCGATTACGGATAACTTCAAGCCACGGGTTTCTCCCAGGAGCTCCGAGGCTTGCTTTCTGATCCCACGCCCGCCAAATGGACGCGCCCACACAGCGGGGCCCGGGCTTCCAAGACCTTCCAACTCTAAGTCAGGCTCCTCGTGGAGCCTGCAGCATCTCCATCTTCTTTCCCCATTGAATTGCCTTGGTACTTATTAACTATATTACACTGCTGTGTTGGACCTCAACACCACATACTGCTAAAGCAGTTTTCTCTTATGTGTCTGTATTCCCCTTTCTTTTCTGGCCTCCGCATTTGGGTTCCGGTTCAGCCGCAAACAGAAGTCATACTGAGGATTGTTAAGGATGTTTTAAAAGCCACTTGAAAGTATCCATTGTTTTTCCACTCATTGCCCCATTGCTCTTCCCTACTCAGTATTTGTTCATCAAAAGAAGTTGTCAAAAGGCTTGAACAAAGAAACTGCAGAACTGCCTCAACTGAGATGTGGTCCTCTTCCTTCAAGTTTTATTTGCCTCTAATCAAACCCGGAAATCTTGATTTCCAAACACCACTCATTGAAAGTGAGATTGCTGTGTCTCAGGACTGGTCAGCCCATACTCTGACACCCAGGAAAAGGATAAGTTGGAAAAGGCTCCAAAAAATACCCAGTGGAGAATAAAGAACAGCCTTTTCCCAAAAGCAGTTAATACAGAAAAACACCTCCTTGTTTCACTTTCCCATTATGGCACAAAGACAAATTTTCTAAATGAAATTACTTGAAAAAAGTTAATGACTCAAGAGTATACGATCACCAAAAATTATACCAAAATACTGATAGCAGCTTCTCAGAAAAAAATGATCTTGTTTAGTTTGTATGTTCTGTTCTCAGAGTAACTCCTTGGGCCTCTAAAAACTGTGGGGTTCATTAAAGAAGTATACTTAGATCAGGTGAGGACATCTGGATTACATTAGTGGCTGAAAGCACCCCAAACTGTGGTGTGTTTAGAAACAATGATACTACTGTATCACAGTCACAACAATAAATACTTCAGCAAATTATTTGTTACCTAGCACACATTTAATAATTATTATTTCTTGTGTGAATCTCAGCTCACCAGTTGTCACTGAACTGACTGGTTAATAACTGTGTAGATGTTTCTCACAGCTTTAAAATATTGAAAGCTGATTAAACTGACATTTTCTAAACAATCTTAAGAATTCTTTTTCATTTAATCTAGAAGTTTCATTAATTAATTAAAACAAAAAACTAAGTTGACGGGGGGGAGGAGTCAAGATGGCGGAGAAGTAGCAGCCTGAGACTACATCAGGTAGCAGGAGATCAGCTCGATAGCTTATCTAAACATTGCAAACACCTACAAATCCAACGGGAGAGCGAAGAGAAGAAGAACAGCAACTCTAGAAACAGAAAATCAACCACTTTCTGAAAGGTAGGACTGGCGGAGAAGTGAATCTAAAACGACGGGAAGATAGACCGCGGGGGGAGGGGCCGGCTCCCGGCAAGCGGCGGAGCAACGGAGCACAAAATCAGGACTTTTAAAAGTCTGTTCCACTGAGGGACATTGCTCCAGGGGCTAAACCGTGGCCCCAGGCCCCGCAGGGTCACAGAAGGATCGGGGGTGTCAGAGTGTTGGAGAGCTCGCAGGTATTAGAACGGAGAAGCCGGCTGGAGAGACAGAGCCGAGCACTGAACTCTCAGCTCGGGGTTACCTTGAACTGGTCGCGGGCTGGGTGAGCTCGGAGCGCGGCTAGAGGCTGGGGATATGGGAGTGATTGGGTGCTGTCCTCTGGGGGCGCACTGAGGAGTGGGGCCCCAGGCTCTCGGCTCCTCCGGGCCGGAGACTGGGAGGCCACCATTTTCATTCCCGTCCTCCGGAACTCTACAGAAAGCGTTCAGGGAACAGAAGCTCCCAAAAGCGAACCCGAGCCGATTACTTAGTCCGGCCGCCGGTAAGGGTGGTGCAATCCGGCCTCGGGCAAAGACACTTGAGAGTCACTACAACAGGGCCCTCCCCCAGAAGATCAACAAAATATCCAGCCAGGACGAAGTTCATCTATCAAGGAGAAAGCAGATTCAATTCCTAAGACAGCAGAGCAATTCCAGAGGAGGAGAAAGCAAAGCACGGAACTCATGGCTTTCTCCCCATGATTCTTTAGTCTTGCGGCTACTTCAATTTTTTTTTTCTTTTTTCAATTTTTTTTCTTTTTTCTTTTTTCTTCTTCTGCTAAATTTTTTTTAAACTTTTACCCTTTTCTTTTTTAACATTTTTTGACTAGTTCATCTAAATATATATATTTTTTCTTTCTTTTTTATATTTTTTATTTGTTGTATTTTTTAAATTTTTTTCTTTCTTTCTTTTTTTTTTTTTCAGAAGCTGTTTTTATCCCCTTTCTCCCCCCCACAATTTGGGGTCTCTTCTGATTTGGTTACAGCGCATTTTTCCGGGGTCTTTGCCACCCTTTTAGTAGTTTATTTGCTCCTTCATATTCTCTTATCTGGACAAAATGACAAGGCGGAAAAAATCACCACAAACAAAAGAACAAGAGACAGTACCGAAGGCTAGGGACCTAATCAACACAGACATGGGTAATATGTCAGATCAAGAGTTCAGAATGACGATTCTGAACATTCTAGCCGGGCTCGAAAAGGCATGGAAGATATTAGAGAAACCCTCTCTGGAGATATTAAAGCCCTTTCTGGAGAAATTAAAGAACTAAAATCTAACCAAGTTGAAATCAAAAAAGCTATTAATGAGGTGCAATCAAAAATGGAGGCTCTCACTGCTAGGATAAATGAGGCAGAAGAAAGAATTAGTGATATAGAAGACCAAATGACAGAGAATAAGGAAGCCGAGCAAAAGAGGGACAAACAGCTACTGGACCATGAGGGGAGAATTCGAGAGATAAGTGACACCATAAGATGAAACAACATTAGAATAATTGGGATTCCAGAAGAAGAAGAAACAGAGAGGGGAGCAGAAGGTCTATTGGAGAGAATCATTGGAGAGAATTTCCCTAATATGGCAAAGGGAACAAGCATCAAAATCCAGGAGATGCAGAGAACCCCCCTCAAAGTCAACAAGAATAGGTCCACACCCCGTCACCTAATAGTAAAATTTACACGTCTTAGCGACAAAGAGAAAATCCTGAAAGCAGCCCGAGAAAAGAAGTCTGTAACATACAATGGTAAAAATATTAGATTGGCGGCAGACTTATCCACAGAGACCTGGCAGGCCAGAAAGAGCTGGCATGATATATTCAGAGCACTCAACGAGAAAAACATGCAGCCAAGAATACTCTATCCAGCTAGGCTATCATTGAAAATAGAAGGAGAGATCAAAATCTTCCAGGACAAACAAAAACTGAAAGAATTTGCAAACACCAAACCAGCTCTACAGGAAATATTGAAAGGGGTCCTCTAAGCAAAGAGAGAGCCTAAAAGTAGTAGATCAGAAAGGTACAGAGACAATATACAGTAACAGTCACCTTATAGGCTAATAATGGCACTAAATTCATATCTCTCAATAGTTACCCTGAATGTTAATGGGCTAAATGCCCCAATCAAAAGACACAGGGTATCAGAATGGATAAAAAAACAAAACCCATCAGTATGTTGCCTACAAGAAACTCATTTTAGACGCGAAGACACCTCCAGATTTAAAGTGAGGGGGTGGAAAATAATTTACCATGCTAATGGGCATCAGAAGAAAGCTGGGGTGGCAATCCTTATATCAGATCAATTAGATTTTAAGCCAAAGACTATAATAAGAGATGAGGAAGGACACTATATCCTACTCAAAGGGTCTGTCCAACAAGAAGATCTAACAATTTTAAATATCTATGCCCCTAACGTGGGAGCAGCCAACTATATAAACCAATTAATAACAAAATTAAAGAAACACATCAATAATAATACAATAATAGTAGGGGACTTGAACACTCCCCTCACTGAAATGGACAGATCATCCAAGCAAAAGATCAACAAGGAAATAAAGGCCTTAAATGACACACTGGACCAGATGGACATCACAGATATATTCAGAACATTTCATCCCAAAGCAACAGAATACACATTCTTCTCTAGTGCACATGGAACCTTCTCCAGAATAGATCACATCCTGGGTCACAAATCAGGTCTCAACCGGTATCAAAAGATTAGGATTATTCCCTGCATATTTTCAGACCACAATGCTCTGAAGCTAGAACTCAATCACAAGAGGAAAGCTGGAAAGAACCCAAATACATGGAGACTAAACAGCATCCTTCTAAAGAATGAATGGGTTAACCAGGAAATTAAAGAAGAATTGAAAAAATTCATGGAAACAAATGATAATGAAAACACAACAGTTCAAAATCTGTGGGACACAGCAAAGGCAGTCCTGAGAGGAAAATATATAGCAGTACAAGCCTTTCTCAAGAAACAAGAAAGGTCTCAAGTACACAACCTAACCCTACACGTAAGGAGCTGGAGAAAGAACAAGAAAGAAACCCTAAACCCAGCAGGAGAAGAGAAATCATAAAGATCAGAGCAGAAATCAATGAAATAGAAACCAAAAAAAACAATAGAAAAAATCAATGAAACTAGGAGCTGGTTCTTTGAAAGAATCAATAAGATTGATAAACCCCTGGCCAGACTCATCAAAAAGAAAAGAGAAAGGACCCAAATCAATAAAATCATCAATGAAAGAGGAGAGATCACAACTAACACCAAAGAAATACAGACAATTATAAGAACATACTATGAGCAACTCTACGCCAAGAAATTGGACAATCTGGAAGAAATGGATGCATTCCTAGAGACATATAAACTACCACAACTGAACCAGGAAGAAATAGAAAACCTGAACAGGCCCATAACCAGTAAGGAGATTGAAACAGTCATCAAAAATCTCCAAACAAACAAAAGCCCAGGGCCAGACGGCTTCCCAGGGGAATTCTACCAAACATTTAAAGAAGAACTCATTCCTATTCTCTTGAAACTGTTCCAAAAAATAGAAACGGAAGGAAAACTTCCAAACTCATTTTATGAGGCCAGCATCACCTTGATCCCAAAACCAGACAAGGATCCCACCAAAAAAGAGAACTACAGACCAATATCCTTGATGAACACAGGCGCAAAAATTCTCGCCAAAATACTAGCCAATAGGATTCAACAGTACATTAAAAGGATTATTCACCACGATCAAGTGGGATTTATTCCAGGGCTGCAGGGTTGGTTCAACATCCGCAAATCAATCAATGTGATAGAACACATTAATAAAAGAAAGAACAAGAACCATATGATACTCTCAATAGATGCTGAAAAAGCATTTGACAAAGTACAGCATCCCTTCCTGATCAAAACTCTTCAAAGTGTAGGGATAGAGGGCACATACCTCAATATTATCAAAGCCATCTATGAAAAACCCACCGCAAATATCATTCTCAATGGAGAAAAACTGAAAGCTTTTCCGTTAAGGTCAGGAACACGGCAGGGATGTCCATTATCACCACTGCTATTCAACATAGTACTAGAAGTCCTAGCCTCAGCAATCAGACAACAAAAAGAAATTAAAGGCATCCAAATTGGTAAAGAAGAAGTCAAACTATCACTCTTCGCAGATGATATGATACTATATGTGGAAAACCCAAAAGACTCCACTCCAAAACTGCTAGAACTTGTACAGGAATTCAGTAAAGTGTCAGGATATAAAATCAATGCACAGAAATCAGTTGCATTTCTGTACACCACCAACAAGACTGAAGAAAGAGAAATTAAGGAGTCAATCCCATTTACAATTGTACCCAAAACTATAAGATACCTAGGAATAAACCTAACCAAAGAGACTAAGAATCTATACACAGGAAATTATAAAGTACTCATGAAAGAAATTGAGGAAGACACAAAAACATGGAAAAATGTTCCATGCTCCTGGATTGGAAGAATAAATATTGTGAAAATGTCTATGCCTCCTAAAACAATCTACACATTTAATGCAATCCCTATCAAAATACCATCCATTTTTTTCAAAGAAATGGAACAAATAATCCTAAAATTTATATGGAACCAGAAAAGACCTCGAATAGCCAAAGGAATATTGAAGAACAAAGCCAAAGTTGGTGGCATCACAATTCCGGACTTCAAGCTCTATTACAAAGCTGTCATCATCAAGACAGCATGGTACTGGCACAAAAACAGACACATAGATCAGTGGAACAGAATAGAGAGCCCAGAAATCGACCCTCAACTCTATGGTCAACTAATCTTCGACAAAGCAGGAAAGAATGTCCAATGGAAAAAAGACAGCCTCTTCAATAAATGGTGCTGGGAAAATTGGAGAGCCACATGCAGAAAAATGAAATTGGACCACTTCCTTACACCACACATGAAAATAGACTCCAAATGGATGAAGGACCTCAATGTGAGAAAGGAATCCATCAAAATCCTTGAGGAGAATGCAGGCAGCAACCTCTTCGACCTCAACCGTAGCAACATCTTCCTAGGAACAACGGCAAAGGCAAGGGAAGCAAGGGCAAAAATGAACTATTGGGATTTCATCAAGATCAAAAGCTTTTGCACAGCAAAGGAAACAGTTAACAAAACCAAAAGACAACTGACAGAATGGGAGAAGATATTTGCAAACGACATATCAGATAAAGGGCTAGTATCCAAAATCTATAAGGAACTTAGCAAACTCAACACCCAAAGAACAAACAATCCAATCAAGAAATGGGCAGAGGACATGAACAGACATTTCTGCAAAGAAGACATCCAGATGGCCAACAGACACATGAAAAAGTGCTCCACGTCACTCGGCATCAGGGAAATACAAATCAAAACCACAATGAGATATCACCTCACACCAGTCAGAATGGCTAAAATTAACAAGTCAGGAAATGACAGATGCTGGAGAGGATGTGGAGAAAGGGGAACCCTCCTCCACTGTTGGTGGGAATGCAAGCTGGTGCAACCACTCTGGAAAACAGCATGGAGGTTCCTCAAAATGTTGAAAATAGAACTACCCTATGACCTAGCAATTGCACTACTGGGTATTTACCCTAAAGATACAAACATAGTGATCCGAAGGGGCACGTGTACCCGAATGTTTATAGCAGCAATGTCTACAATAGCCAGACTATGGAAAGAACCTAGATGTCCATCAACAGATGAATGGATAAAGAAGATGTGGTATATATACACAATGGAATACTATGCAGCCATCAAAAGAAATGAAATCTTGCCATTTGCGACGACGTGGATGGAACTAGAGCGTATCATGCTTAGTGAAATAAGTCAATCGGAGAAAGACAACTATCATATGATCTCCCTGATATGAGGACATGGAGAAGCAACATGGGGGGGTAGGGGGATAGGAGAAGAGTAAATGAAACAAGATGGGATTGGGAGGGAGACAAACCATAAATGACTCTTAATCTCACAAAACAAACTGGGGGTTGCTGGGGGGAGGTGGGATTGGGAGAGGGGGAGCGGGCTATGGACATTGGGGAGGGGAGGCGAACCATAAGAGACTATGTACTCTGAAAAACAACCTGAGGGTTTTGAAGGGTCAGGGGTGGGAGGTTGGGGTAACCTGAGGGTTTTGAAGGGTCAGGGGTGGGAGGTTGGGGGAACAGGTGGTGGGTAATGGGGAGGGCACGTTTTGCATGGAGCACTGGGTGTTGTGCAAAAAGAATGAATACTGTTACACTGAAAAAATAAATAAAATGAAAAAAAAATGAAAAAAAAAAAAGAAATTCAAAAACTAAGTTGACAATGAGATACTAATACATGCCCACAAGAATAGCTAACACTTTGAAAACTTATAATACCAAACATTGAGGAGAATGTGAAGCAACTGAAATTGTGAAACATTGCTGGAGGAAGCATAAATTAGTAAAATAATTCAGAATATGGCCATTACAAATTAGAGCTAATCATATGCTGATTCCATGATTCAAGAATAATTAGTTCATATGACCACCAAAAACATGTATAAAAATATTGATAGCAACTTTCGTCATAATATCCCAAACTGGAAACAACCCACATCCAATAGTAAGAAAATGGGTAAATGAATTACGTGTATTCATAAAATAAAGAATAGATTACAACCACAGACAGTCAACCACATACTCTCCCAGACATTATAGTGATCAGAAGAAACAGAGACTTAAAAAATACACTATATGATGCTATTTATGTTAAGTTCAAGAACGTGTAGATCTAATTCAAGATGTTAGAACACAGAAATCAGAGTAGTGCTTACTTTTGGGGGAGGTACTGACTGAAAAATGAGGAAAATTCTTTGGTATGAGAATATTCTGTCTTGAGCTGGGTATTACACAGGTGTATAGACAGGAAAAATAGATCAGCGCATGCATTTCTAATCAATGCACTTTATGTACCTCTTTCACATATAATAAACTTCAGTAAAAAATAAAGAAACAAACAAACAAACAAGGTGGGAGAAGTGGCCCAGGAAAGTAGAGAAACTTTCAAACCTGTTTTAACATGAAATAAAACGCTACCTCTCATGCACCTGTAACAGACAAACAGAATGAAGAATTTAAACCTAAGAAGCCTGAACACATTTGGTCCGAAAAAAAGGTGTGATGAGGATATCAGACATCATTCCCACTCCCTACTCCCAATTTGAGTCCCTGCCTAACTACTATTTCAACTCCAAGAAATAAAATGATAAACACAAACTATCTGGTGCAGATGTAATTGAGTTCTTACTTAAAATCATGGGATATGACAGAAAACTAGAGCCTAAAATTTCTAGAGTTCTTTTCTTTTGCTCTCCCACACTCACTTTTCATCCAAAGAATCAATCAATATTCAAGTTCAGCCACTCTAAACTAAGTCATATGTTAATTCAATTCTAGTTGAATGGCTTTTACATAATCCCTAGGCAGGGACCTTGTCAAAATCTTTGCTCAGTACAATTCCTGGGACACCGCTGACACTCAGTTGAGTGTATAGTATAATTAATATCATAATAACAATAAGACACAAGGAAAATGCACACCTCTTGCAGTTTGCAGAAATACCAGGCTGCAGCTAACACAGAATTTTAATTCAGAAGCAACAAAGAGAGATCAGAAGGCAGCAAGAGCAATTGGATTCAATAAATTCACAGACTCAGCCTAAACTGCAGGAAAAACCATACTTATTAGGCAAGCTATCCTATAGGAGACAAGTAAATTAAGCAAGATAATTTCCTGTTCCTAATGCATTTACTTGGCTACAGTGGAAGTTGATGTCTTAGTAGCTACATGAAGTCAAACCTTCTGAAGGTAGAAGGGACTTAGAGTGTGTGTGTGTGTGTGTGTGTGTGCGCACACGCGCGCACGTGCTCGCGTGTGCCTGTGTGTGTGTTTACATCCATGTACCTATGTCTGTGTATATTTGAAAATGATCAGCCTTACTGACAGGTAGGGTGAGAAAGGAAGAAAGTAGTAAAATACTTCTGTGACTGAAAAAGATTGTCTAATGAAATGAGTTACACCTTTAGCTCCTTATTCCCACTACAAGAACTGCTGGTATAATGAGGATTAATAAACGTTCCCTCAAGGTGCAAAGTTGTTGTTTTTTCCTCTGGAGAACAGCCAACATCTCTTCTCCAACCCTTAAGTTTGGGAGCACACCTCTGACTTTGCCAACAAAAAGAAAACTACTCTGGCCTGCATTTCACATATACACCTGTCAAAAAGCCCCAGGGCAAGGAGGATTTTCCCCAAATCCGGGTTTCAGCTGAAAGGCTCCTTTTATAATCCTTAATGGGTGAGGCTCCCTGAATAGCAACAGCAGCATCACCAGAGAACTTAGAAAATGCCAAGTCCCCTGTTCTACCCCAGACTTACGAATCAGAAACTCCAGGGCTGGGGCCTGGGAATCTGTCTTTCAAGAAGGCCTTTCAACGAGCTTGACACATGCTCATCTTTTTTTTTTTTTTTTAATATTTTATTTATTTGACAGAGAGAAATCACAACTAGGCAGAGAGGCAGGCAGAGAGAGAGGAGGAAGCAGGCTCCCCGCGGAGCAGAGAACCCAATGCGGGGCTCGATCCCAGGACCCTGAGATCATGACCTGAGCCGAAGGCAGCGGCTTTAACCCACTGAGCCACCCAGGCGCCCTGACACATGCTCATCTTTAACTTGTTTTCCTCAGTTCCACGTCCTCTTCCACCCCCTCAAAAAAAAAACATAAACAAAAACAAAAACAACTGGCCTGGTCTCTTCTTCAGCAGCTGCAAGTCTCTCTTCTTGCCCCATTGCTTTTTAAAAAATTATTCTTCAGGGTGGAACCATCGTTCCCACTTGCCACTTCTTTACACAACGTTATTCAAACAAGATATACTCTCCCACTAGTGATCATCAGTATGAAAAAAACGTTTTTCTGTCCCCAAATCTTGCCATTATCTACTGAATTGTATTAGGGTTATCACACAGCATTACAGATCTTCTGGAACCAGTCCTCAGTATCACGTTTCAGATCGTCCCTCCGCAGCCGTACCTCAGCCCCCAAAGCCCAAATCTCCTATATAGCGTGTGAGTTTGCATCGACGACTCCATAGAAGAGATTCTGTGGCTACAACATTTGTATTTCTAGACAATAAAATGTGGAGGAAGTAACTCATATGTGACATTTCTGGGTCGAGACTTTTATGAAGCCGGTGTTCCTTTTTCCCCTCCACCTACTAGATGGACACAGTGTGGGGCTCCACACCAGGGGCGGTGGTTCTCAAACTTTACCATGGATCAGAATCATCCAGAGGGCTTTTAAAAGTGCTAATCACTAGACCTCACCCCTATAGTTTGTATTCAATAAGACTAGGATGATGTCTGAGAATTTTCATTACTAACAAGGTCCTAGATGATGCCAGTCTCACTGGTCCTGGCATCACACTTGGAGAGCCACTGGTCTGAACTATTGTTCTAAAGAATGGTGGAGCCAGGGGGCGCCTGGGTGGCTCATTGCGTTGAAGCCTCTGCATTCGGCTCAGGTCATGACCCCAGGGTCCTGGGATCGAGCCCTGCATTGGGCTCTCTGTTCGGTGGGAAGCCTGCTTCCCCCTCTCTCTTTGCCGGCCTCTCTGCCTACTTGTGATTTCTGTCTGTCAAATAAATAAATAAAATCTTTAAAAAAAAAATAAAAAAAAGAATGGTGGAGCCAAAAGAAGAAAGCTGCTTCCCTGGGAGACCTTGGAGAAGAGAAATATTAGCTGATCAAGAACATCAACCTCATTCCATCTTTGTGCAAGACATGAACTTCTATTAGTTTTGAGCCTATGTGCCCTTACCTTCTATTTTTAGCCATCATTCATTCTACTCTTAAATAATAAAATTGCCTAGAAAAGTGAATTTTGACTCTTTGAGATCTTATACAACAGTATATTTATAATATCCATTAATAATAAAACAAAAGGCACTAAACAAAACACAAAACATCGGCAAAAATGAAATGGTACGTGTCTTAAATTAGAAATAATCAACGTAGTCTCTTTTTTGTTATAGATTTTTTTTTCAGTGTTTATCTTCCCCAGGATTTCAACAAGATTCTTATGAACTGCTTTTCATTAGTGCAATATAACATCTTTTTCTGTCTAGTTTTCTGTCAATCAATGTCTTTTGGGGAGGCCACCATGACAAAGCTGTGGCTAATTTCTCTTTATTTTCCTGGCACCTAACACAGGGCCCGGAATGTAGCCAAGATTCAAAAAATACATTTGTGAGATGAACAAAATAATAATAGTAAAGTATGGCAAATGGACAAATGCATATTTTTAAAAGTTGGTTTTGTCAGTTGCCAGATCCTAGGTTATATTTAATTCCACAGATGTATTCAACAGGCACTACTGAGATGCTAGGTAAAAAACAGGAGACAGAGTCGAAGTCCCTCCTCTTAGAGTCTATCCCTATGAAAAGAGACATAAATAAGAAAATATTTTTTAAAATGCAATACAACCAAATAGAAACAAAACTAAAGTGAGACAACTAACAGTGAGGGTAGATTCATTAGGAAAATTAAAATAGGCTGTTATTCTCTAAGATGCTTGACATAGACAAAAGTATTTGGCAAATTTTATCAGCATTAAAAAAAGGGAAAATCTCCATTGTGCCAGTAACACTTATTAATAGGTCCCTATATCAATAGTTTTCATATCACCGATGGTTAATTTGACAAAGCACATGGGATGCAGCAGACACACTGACTTGACTTTTCTGCCTCCTGTATGAGCGCTCACCTCCCAGAACTACCAGAGATGGAGTAAGAAGGTTGTAAATCCAGTTAATATCGTCAGAGCTTTTTTTTTTTTTTTAATCTCAGAAGGCTAAGGGTACCTGGGTAGCTCAGTCAATGAAGCTGCCAGCTCTTGATTTTTGGCTCAGGTCATGATCTCAGGGTTCTGGGACCAAGCCGCACTTCAGGGCTCTGCACTCAGCAGGGAGTCTGCTTGAGCTTCTCTCTCCCTCTCCCTCTGCCCCAACCCCAAAATAATTTTAAAAATTACCAAATCTTAAGATGCTACACCGTGAATATATTGCCCCTATTTTGCAATCTGTTATACTTCATCCTCATTGGTTTATTCTATAAATACCCAAACTGAAATGATAGTTGATTTAGATTGTCATATGAGCTACAAGCCCTAGCCTGCAGATCAAATAGACCTATTTCAAGACACTCGATGATCCAGATGGCCTTGGATAAGTCTAAACTCTCTAACATTTCTATATTCATTGAATGAGATGACAGTAGTGACTCTTTCTTAGGATTTGGGGGGAGATTGTATGAGACAATTGCATGTAGAACACTTACATTCTAAATAATCATTCAAGTTGTGCAATGCTAGCAAGGATAAGAGTATGTTCAGTAGGGATGAGAAAAGGAGGCAGTCATCATGAAAGAGTATCAGACTTGAAAACATAGTGGTAAAACCATTCTGGATTTTGGAGTTTTACAACAAGGCTATTGTGATGAGTTGCTGAAAATAAGTTTGATGGAATAAAGAAGAGTAGAAATCAAAAAACTGTGAGTCAGGGTTTTAGGCGTTGAACACAGCAAGGATAATGATAGAGGGTAGGAGTCAAGTGCTAAAGTTATTAAAAATGTGGAAAAGGGAAGTCAGCAGATGACTGTCAAAGAAGTGTTCTTCAGTTAGATTTCTCTACTATATGCTCTTTTATTATCTACTATTTTTCCTTTGTGTCACTCATCTAAGCTATAATTAATTAATGTATTTATTAATACCCATGTGTAAGATAATAAGATTCTTAAAGGTTAAGACCAGGTATATCTTGTTCCCAAGCAATTACATTTGCTTGTAAAATACAGAGCCAAACAAAAAGCCTAATTGATGCTGGATGGGTGGATGGATGCATGGATGGATGGATGGATGGACTGATGGACTACTTGTCAGATAAACCAATAAGAGGTACTACTAAAAATGCAAGGCATTGAGATCAAAAGAAGAGAATTTTCAGAGTGAAGTCAACAGGATGATTATCTGTAAAGCAAAATTATACCTAAGAATCCAGGACGTCTTGGTGAGGGTTTGCTTATTTTCCACCTCCTTATTTAATCTCTTCCTTTGTCCCAGATTAATAAACCACATCTTTAGAAACTTATTTGGTAATTAATAATTAAAATAAGCATCCTGAATGCTCCATCAAGCATACCACTAGAATCTCTCGGCATCATTTATCACCTTGGCAATACACATAACATTTTAAAATGTGCGTGACTTTGAGCCAACAATTCCATTTCTAGAAATTTATCTTACAGATACACTAATTCAAGTATGTGTGCTATGCATACAAAGATTCTCTTTGCATCATTATTTAGTATACTAAAAAATATGACACTAAATATCCAAAATAGGAGATTTGTTAAATAAAAAAGTGGTAACATTCATACAGTTGAATTTTATAAACCATCAAAAATATCCTGACCTTTAAATATTCTCCATGATATACTGTTAAATAAAAAATATGGATAAAACATGGAATAATCTATATAGGATGATTCCATTTTTTAAATACATTAATGTGTGGTGGGGGGCAGGGGACAACTATTTCTGGATAGCACTCGGGAGACTCTTCTTTCTTTTCCTCTCCTGACACTCCCTGCTCTTGCCATGTCTTATTAAGGGAGAGTGGTCCTTGGTGAGACATAATAAAAAGATTTTGGGGCATAACATACAAATATTTGCCAGGAGAAACCATCACTACCAGCCAGCAAAGTACTGGTTTGGTTTGTGGGTATTTCACTCTGAAGACTGGAAGGCTCTCCAGGTTTCTCCAGCTCTGTAGAGCTCAGGAAAAAAGGAGCAGGCCCTGTCCTCTGTCTCTAGGTGACATCTAAGCACTTGAGCATCAAAGTTTTCAATAAGAGTTATAGGTATGACCAGGAGCTTGTAGAGGAGGAGAAGGAGCAAACCAGAGTGAGAGGGATGGGATCTCTGTGATTATGTCCCAACTGGGATCTGTCTGAACTGACAGGTGGCATGAAT
The DNA here is from genome assembly GCF_922984935.1 of Meles meles. Taxonomy (NCBI): domain Eukaryota; kingdom Metazoa; phylum Chordata; class Mammalia; order Carnivora; family Mustelidae; genus Meles; species Meles meles. Next base: position 108,827,465 of record NC_060067.1, on the reverse strand, counting down.
TAAAGGAAACGCTTTGCTCCATCCTCGGGACTCCAGAGGTAAGTGTGTCAGTACTGGTCCTCCTGGTATAATGAAGTGGTAAAATATGTATGTTTACATATGTAATTGCATATGCAAAAAAAAAAAAATCTTAAGATACAAACCAAGGTGTTAACAGTGATTGTTCTTGTTGAGTAGACGGTTCCATGTGGTGGGAGAGAGGTGCTAGTGAAATGAAGATCAGAACGAAATGGAGATACAAAGGGAGGGAAAGGTTTATGGCAATTATGTCCCATCATTTAAAAATGAAGAGGGATTTTTAAAAAGAGCTCAACCAAACCATAGCTTGCTCATACATTAATTGAGCCCGAGCAGGGGAAAGTCAGTTGGACTTTCCCAAGGATGGTGAATCTGTCATTAGCGTTGCCCCCGAATTTGGAATAAAACAATTCTGGAATCTTCCCAGAAAAGCAATTGTTCCACCTTCTTGGAAATGACTATTTAGCTGTGCGAACAAATGAAACAGGCATATCGTAAGTTTTCACAATCACTTACACAAAGAGAAAAAGGAAATCACACAGCACACCTCCCACATCCAACACTCTATAGATTAGCTCTATTCAGCCACACAGCACAAGAACTCATACTATTACCACCTAATTTAAATAATTTGAGTACTTTTAGAATGAATTCTGTGATTATCTGTGGTATTCAAAGACTCCCAGCTTATAGTCTTATAAGCACAAATTACTCCTTTTACATAAGTGGACTCCCAAGGCTGTAGACATTAAAGTCACAAAGATTACCACTTAATAACTAGCTACAAAACTCTATATACCTATTTCTACACTAGATTGCAAGTGCTCAGAAGGCCAGATGGAGTCTTTTTTTTTTTTTAATCTAATTTCCTATAGCACTAAGTAGAGTGCATTACCAAGAACAGACACTTACTTCAGTCAATGAAGACTATATCCATCACACAGAAGCGTCAGGTAACTGCTCTTCCTTGGGCTTTCTGGCCATAATTTTTTTTCACTTCTTCACTGATAAAGTGTAATATCTCAATTCTCTGTTCATCCAGTACCTGTTTTTTGGAAGCTTAATTTATCAGGATATCTACTACAATGTGGAAAAAGGAGAAGAGGTAAAAACTCAGCTAATAAATTTGGTTCTTCTAAATAACTTTATAAGAAGGTTGGCTGGACATTATGTGTTTAATTCATGGTCCACGTGATTCCTTCCCCCAGATCATGGGGCCAAGACTTGGTTAACTAAGACTTGGCTCTTGTCACGGACTCACTAGGCCTCTTAACCTTCTATCATAGTTTCTCCTGGAATTGTCCCTACCACTGATCAGACAGAACAGCAAGTGCCTAACTACAAAATCACCCAAAAAAATGGGTATAATTTGCTCTTATAAATATTGAAAGAGCTCTTATCAGCATTAAGTTTTTAGAACATAATTTTTAAACGATTGGAATTTATATATTCTTGTTTATTTCAACATGCACTCATGTTCCATTTTTTTCTATAAAACAGCTTCCCCATACTTCAGCCAGAGAGCATGACTCTAAAATGAAGAACTCGTGACTGGGTGTGGGAGGGAAAAGACTAAAATTAGAGAGACCAACAAGCTCTAATATTAGGGATTTATTTCGAAAATGCCACCTCTAATGAGAACTAACAAAGAATTCTCTAAAAATGAACTGACTTGCTTAGCAGGTTGGAGCTCTGTCCTGTCCTAACAGGAGAAATGGCTAGCCTTTCTGGATTCTTTTTGAAGTTGTACAGCTAGGTTCACAAGAAAAAAGAAGTATTCACCCACAATCATGTACAGAAGAAAACTTCATATTTTATCTGAAGACAGAAGAGATTGACCAGGACAGAGACAGGGCAAAAATAAGGAAACCTAGAGAGGTGTTCTTGATCAGTCTGTTGGGCTTCTAAGCTGGTCTCCAGTTTTCAGCTAAATAGTTAACACACAAACGGAATTAGATGTCACACACTGCATTTAGATGGGATACTGTGTCACCATGGTAACTGGTTTTGCTTAAACATAGCTCTGCATGTACGCAGTCCAAATTAGCTACAGAAGAGACACACACACACACAATATTCCTGGAGCTTATGTAACGTCCGCCTATCTGTTATATTTTTCTGAAATGGGGTATTTGAGTTCATGTTTGTAAATGCTCTTTCTTTCAAACTTTCCTTTCTAGGTAGTGTGCCTCTGATCCCTCAGCTGTTAGGATCCTGGAAGTGATAAGACAAACAGGATTTCAGGTAGTAATCAACATGTGAAAAGAAGAATTTGCGCATGCCTTCAGTCAGGAAGTTCTGGGTGCTTGGAATATGGATTGTAAAACCTACCACTCAAGCTTCTTACCTTTCAAATGCTATTTTATTTGGCTCATCCCTGTGGAGTATTTCAGATCATTTTTCTTGAAAGATGATCCCCAAATAGCATTCCCACCCCCGCCCCCAACTCCTCCTTGTGAAAAAATTGCTAAGAAAACAACTTAAAGCAAATTGAAAGAACTTTTAAAAAGAAAGGAAGTTGCCACAACTGGTATCCAATCCAAGAAATATCCCCAGCATTCTTCTCATGAGTTTTCCTTGAAGATTTATCTAAAAGAAAGGAAAAATAATTTATTGGTTGAACTCCATTACATGGCACTGTTAAAAGCATGTGATTCCTTTTACTTGTCAAGTCTCTATTTCTGTTTTCTTCTTCTTCTCTCTCTCTGTTTTTTTCTGAGAAGAGAACTAAATATGATCCACTTTGGGGGAAATTACATCATTGGCTGTTTTATAGTTTTCAAGACCACTCTGATTTCTGTACTAAAATGGCATAATGTCTGCAGTGTTAGTGAATATTTGTCTGAGAAGAGGGGAAATTAATCATATTTCCCCTACTGAACACCAGTGAAATTATCTTTCTGCTTTTGGCTTCAGGATGTATTCAGTTTGTCCAGTCTCCCTTTCATTTAAAGGAAAATAACTACCATTTAATTGAGCCCCAAGTACATACCAGGCACTTGGTGAGAAATCTAGTACACCATGTCATTTAATTCTCACAAAGACTTGCAAGGTGGGTGTCGTCATCTCTACTGAAGAAAAGGAAATTAATGCTCAGAGGGGGTCTGAAAATGTTTCCCTATTTTACACAGCTTATAATTTGGCAAAGCTGTTATACAAATGCGGATTCCAGAATACATTTGCTCAGAAGATACTCATCCCATTTCTAATAGTGCTACTACTCAAAAAACAGCAGGTAAGGGCTCTTCAGCTTTGGATTATTAAATTGGATCTGCTGAATTTTTTCATTAGAACGCTCTTCCCTCCGTTGGAGCATCAGTACTGCGATACCCCGGGGGACCACTGGGAGGCAGTAGTAGTCTGATCCCAGCATCCCACCTTCAAGTCCTCACCATTGGCTTGCTTTCTTTACAAAGGGTCTCTACCTCTACAAGGAACTGAATATGTAACACTTTTTTTCCTTTCCAAGATATCCAGATTCGAATGTGCTGAAATGTTTCTTGAAAATTGTTTGAGAACGTGAAATGTCCTGACTCTCGTATATAAGGAGAAGCAGCAAGATAGCTGTTCGGCGCGAGTTTCTGACAGCGAGTCTGCAATAACAGTGCTTGGGTCTGGAAGTGGAGGCAGTGGGACAGGCCCAGGCCCTGAACTCACAGGGTCCAGAGGCGCGGGAGTAGGGGAGAAGCCAACATCAACCTTCCAGAATCGCAGGAGCATCGCTAGTGTGGGCTGAGAGGGATCAACGGCTACAGGAGGGGACAAGAACACATGTCCATGCCACTGATGTGACAGACGCGTGGAGAAAGGGAACCCACAGATCCTTGAATGCTAGAGCTGGGGAGGAGCCTCAAGAAAATCTCATCCAGTCATTGTCACTCCGTGTCTTGGAGAGCTTCTTAGGCAAGTGTCCCAAAGGCAGCTAAGGGGGTGGAATAGGGAAGACTCCAGGTGAGGCTCCTGGCAGCGCTTTCCAGCCCTGCGTTTTAGCCACAGTGTTTCCAGTTCTATCAGTTTCGGGGTTTCTGCATAAGATTTTCTTTTGTAAAAGAAACCTATAGCTTTAGAAATTTTGCAAACTGCTTTGTAAGTGAGGAAACCGAGACAGAGAGGTGATCCCTTATATGATACCTCTTTCTGCAATGAACGAGCAGATTGTTGGGGCATATTCCTTTCAATAGTGCAGATAGTCCATGATGCCCTGCAGCATCCCAGCCCAGTTCTGCGAAAAGGTGTGGACATCAGAAGAAATAACAATCAATGCAGTAGCCCAAGGTCTAAGAATCACCTCTACCAAGATGTCTTGCTGTCACATGCTTTGAGACAAATCAATGACAGGCAACCCGCCTTTATTTTCCTCTTTAAAATAAAAGCTGCAATATCAGCTTCCTTTATTAGAAACAGATTCAAAGGCCCAATTGGCTGGGTATTCTGTCAAGAAAGGGGCACAAGCTAAGGGCTAAAGGAAACAAAATTATAAGTTAAGTAGAGTAGTTTTTATACTATTAACTCAAAGCAGGAAGACTTAATTCAGCAGGGGATTGAAAAGATACTCGACTGAGGCCTGAACCAACCTCACGGTTCTTTATATGGGCAGCAATTAAAACCAGAATAACCTCTCTGTGGCAAACTCATGTGCAAAGTTTTCTTAGGACGTGTTTCCATAATTGGGGGCAACAGAATATTTTAGAAGGAGAAGCATCGGCTTTGGACATAGACGTTGCCCAGTAGGAATCTAGCACTGCCAGTTCCTGATTGTGTATGCCCTTGACCAAGTCGTTCAGTCTTTGTGGACCTCGTGTTCCTATTTGGAAATGCTTGCGGGGCTGTTTTGAGCATTAGAGAGAATACGTGGGAGGCATCTCACACGTGTCTGATGTTATTATTCTTGCGTGTTCTTGTTGTTTTCTTTGTTAATGGACCTGAAAATCAGAATTCGGAGTTAGAGTGAAGCGACTTGTGTGATCTCTCCACAGATTGGAATCTTCTGGTTCTGTAGCCAGTTTCATCTAGCCGGGAAATTGTTTTGACTACATGAGGAGAAAACTGCAGAAGCTTCTCAGCAGGAAAAAAGTTTCATGAGTGTAGGGATGAAGATGTGGTTAGAGTGGGCACACAACTGTCAGGTATAAACGGTCTTTGCTCTGGGCTGTTAAGGAAAGGGAAACTATGGGGGCGCTGGGCTGTTAAGGAAAGGGAAACTATGGGGGCGCCTGTGTGGCTCAGTCGGTTGGTGCATCTGCTTTCGGCTTAGGTCATGATCTCAGGGTCCTGGGATCCAGTCCCACATCAGGCTCCTTGCTCAGTGGGGAGCCTGCTTCTCCCTCTGCTTCTACCTGCGAATCCACCTCCTTGTGCTCGCTCTCTCTCTCTCTCTCTCTCTCTAATAAATAAATAAAAATTCTTTTAAAAAAAGAAAAGAAAAGAAAAAGAAAGAAAGAAAAGGGAAACCATGATCTGAGCTCCAGTTTTGTGCCTGATGTTTGAGCCATCATGGGTGATTTTTTTTCACTGCAGGGTTTACTTGGTACAGGGCTGACTATTTGTAGAGCCCCCACAGCTACTGCAACAGGCTGAGGAAAGTGTTAGTTTAGAAGACGAAAAAGCAGGAGAGAAAGTTCACAGAGAGGTTGGAGAGGGAACCGTCTAGGTTGGCGATGTTGGGCAAGTGCCACCTGTCATCGCTAGCAGTCATTCAACCATGCAGCTTTCATGCAGCAGCTTGGAGCCTTCCTAGGGCCATTGCGAACTCCTGGAATAACCTTTGTGTTGGACAAAGTTCTTTTGAAATTAAGCTATCTAGGAAAATATGATCTGAGGCAATTTTGTCAAGAAACCCCAGAGGCCTAGAGTTAGTGGATTCAGAGTAGCCAGGAGCCTACCTGATCAGCACTAAGGTTTAGAAGCTCCAGAATTATTTCTGGGTCAAGGAAGCCAATTACAAGATGGTCTCTTACAGAAAAAGAACAAGAAAGAGAAAAGACTTAGAAAACCTTCCTAAATTGACTGTGGTCATAAAAGCATGGAATTAGAGATTTCGCACACTTTGAGATTCTTCTAGAGTGACAGGCGTGATAATACAGAAAAATAATATCTCCTATGAATGTAACTTTTTCAATAGAGATTGTTGGAGGGCAGTTCCTTCACTCCCCATGTTAGAAATCTATCATCCATTCCCCCACGAGCAGAAATTACAGTTTTGAAAATCTAAGCCATGTGGGTCTCAGGGTGTGGGCAGGCAGTGTGGGCCATACAGATTGAGGGCTACAGCTGGTCACCTTGCTCAAAACGTGTCAGCCAGACCCTTGAATTCTCCCAGGACTGGTTGCTAATAGAATCTTCAGTGTTTCCTTTATAAAGCCTTGTTTCCTAGTTGTGGCTTTTTGGGCTATAATTACTTGCTAAAGATGACATTTTTCTTTTACAAGTAAGAGGCCTAAGATGGGTATATGAAACCACCCTATTTGAATAAGTGCATCAATTTAGTATCTTGAAGTAAACAATGTTAATGAATTGATGCATTCTGTGTAGTCCCTGAACATAATTAAATTCAAACATTACCAGGAGGGAGTCGTGTTGCTGACCGGCTTCCACAAGGACAGCACCAGGGAAAACAGCAGCCTACAGACTAATTATTAATTCTTACCTCTTCATGAGGGAGAAACAATGGATTAACCATTTTAAATCACATTGGAACTCAGGGTTGCTATGCAGTTCTGTCATAAATATTTACCCAACACTCTGATTTTACCATGCTCTTTACAGAGTTAGAGTTTGTCCTGGGTCTTGCATACCTATGTTTCCTCAGGCTACATCATTGCCCAGGGATTTTTTTTTTTTTTAATTTATAAACGGTGTGTTCTCTTATCTTGGGCTCCTGAATTGATTGGGGAATCTCCATTCCTTTTCCATCTCTCAATCTTGGGAGCTTCTAGGAAGTGTCTCATCAATGGCATGTTGAGCTATCTGACAAATGCCACCATCTTTCTACTCCTTGGCTCTGTTCTGAGATCCCTATCTACATATCTGCTGCTTCGGCCATTAAAATCTTAAAGGCCCCATAAAGACAACTCACCATTGCTCCTACAGGCTTGGGCACTGTCTGTAGCAGTTGTCCACCAAAGTCAGGCTGTACCAATCCCATTGAGAGTGCAAGCTCCATTTCCACTCATCCTCTAAGACTAGGGTTGTCAGATTAGCAAATAAAAATACATAGAAGCAACCAATAAATTTTCCTGGAAATATGTCCTAAATATTGCATATAATATACCTTAAAAAATTGTTCATTTGAAATTCAGATTTAATTCAGTGTTGCATAATTTCCCTGGCCACTCTATCTAAGACATATAGAAAATGTCTGTTTCATTCACACCACAGTATCATAGAGGAGTTTTTATTATTTTTATTAGCCCACTTTATTAAAGAGGATACTGAAACTTCTAGTCTCAATGCACGAGTTGTACCTGAATGTCTGGTTTCAGTCCTGGGCTCCTAAATCCTCCCTGTGCTGCTCAGTCTCTCTTCTGTACTGCTGCATGTATCATACCTCTACTAACTAAAGATCATCCACACTGTCAAATAGGGGATATTAAAAATACAACACATTGATGAGTGGAATTTTGAGTTAAGAGTGATGAGACCTTGGTATAATCCGAGAGTAGCCTACATTTGCTATAGATGGAGCACCTAAATGAGGTGGGCTCCTGTTGTCAAGGAAACCAGCTGACCTGAGTATCAAAAAAGTGATAAGGCCTTCATATTTTTTAAAAAATATGCATTCATTTTGGAACCATTCTTCCCTTACTCTTTTGATCAATGTGCCACTCATCCTAAAGCCCAAATCCCATGCCCTTCCTATATTGTTACACAGGGCTGGGAAATTGCTTAATCAATAAAGCACGCCATCTGCTATTTCCACCTACTTCCTGGATGCCTGCTCTCTTTGTACACTTGTAATGCTATCCAAACAGAATTTTCTACCCTGTCTTTTTCAATAACTAATAGATAAATGAGTCCAGTATCTCTCCTGACCAACCATTGGTTGCAGCCTCTTTAAATAAACCAATAGAAATCATCCTCCACACTAAATGGGTTATTAAAATAACCTCTACTTTAAAGTCATTTACTTGAAAAAAGAAGTTTATATGCCCCTCAGTGAACAGGGATCCACTTCTTTTCATCTGGTTGTATTCTACGACATACACATATGTATGTTGGATCCAGGAATGGAGCCTTCTTCTAAGAAGAATCAAAGAAGGCAAGAGCAGAAAAGTCTTACATTTATATCTTTACTGTGTTCAACATATTTTATTGTACCGAATTTGGTTTTTGAAAACCAAAGGTGAGCTGACATACCTACTCGGCAACCACAGACTGAAGAATCTTTCAGCATTTCAAATGCTTCAAAATATAATCTGAACACTCAGCCTAGGACCTTTCAGTTTTCTTAGATGGGGACTTCTGGCTCAGGAAAGCCTGTTCCTCTTTTAAGGATTCCCTGTTTGTCAATAGTAACTACCTTAAACATGTCATTTGCATGAATAGAGCCTACCCTGGGACTTTCCTTCCCAATAAAGAAGCTTAGGATCAAAGGAGTTCACCATGTTTTTGTTCCAAAACATATTGCAACAGGGGTTGTAAATTAGTTTCTGGCCACTTCCTGGAGTACTGTGTTGAGGATACTACTCGGGCCACATTTGGGCTCTAGAAAATAGTTTTATAGTCAATCAGTCATGTTTCTCATGGTTGCATGCTTGGAGAAAAAAAGCACACATGCCTTGCACTTAATATGCCTTTATTAAAAGCATTAATTGACTACATGGGACTGGAAAACAATTTCAGATTCCTGGGATGAGACAGCAGTATTTTTAACTAACAAAGGCAGCTTCATCTTTTCCTCAACTAACTGACCAGGATGCCTGCCAAACAGAGAAGCACTGATGCCTGTCTCTAATACCTTACTATCTTAATCTAAAAGGACTTATTAAGCACTTAATTGTGCATATGGGTGCTCACGGTTCTGAAAAGAAGCACAACCTCATCTTCAAGCTGCATCTTAGCCTAGAGAAACATTATGATAGAGTATTAAACCATGGGAGGATGCAATTCTTTTTCTCCTCCATATCATATTTTATCAAAAGAAGTTCTCTTTTAAGTTGCTTGAACCAACACCTCAAAAGTATAAGGTTCTTAGTGGAATATTCTTTTAACTGTACTTGCCATTCCATTTCCGCCTGGGATTCAGACACTTTTTCAGAACTAGCTCAAGACTGATTCAGCTGACAGCCAGCAAATCAAATTCAGATCACCATCACCATCCAGGTGAGCCCTTCTTTCTTGCTTTTCTTCCCTTGAGATGAATTTTCCTGAGAAGTTCCTTTGTCCTTATGCAGACAAACTTCTCATAGCTGTTCAGAGAAACCCAGACAGGTATTAATTTCATACAAATCCATACTGGGATCTCTGGGCAGAATTTCCATAATCAATGGAGTGAGGCTCAATTGAGGTAATCAGCTGATTATCTGTGAATCCCTTAGGCATCCAGAAAACAGCAGTATAATTATAATAGACAGGTAGCTTCTAAGCCATTTATTTAATATCCATGAAGTTTCCTAAAAACGGACCTGGGTAGCTTCTAGTTCACATGACGCCATGGATAGGACAGCTCCCGCACTTCAGCAATGGTGTATATGATGAAAATATTAAGTCTACTGTTGAGCGACCCTCTGGGATCTAATAGCACTAAATTCTCAGGGAGCAACCTAGCCTGATAAGTGCACGTGTCCCCTCTTTAAACTTTCCTAAAGGTAGACCCAGTATTTCTGAGCTTAATTGGAACAAGCCTGTACAATGGCATTGAGAGAGAGGGTGGGTTGGGGCTGATCACATCCCAGACCTTACTTACCAAGCCCTGTTCCACCCAATTCTTTATTAGTCCAGAAGAAAAGTAGGGATGGGCTAGAGATAGCTCAGCTTAATCATTAGTTCTGTGAGCCCTCTGGGTAGATAAGGATCTTTTGAGTAGACCCATGCCAGATGAAAAAAAAAAAAAAAAAAAAAACCTAACTTTTTTCTGAACAGCTTCACCAAGTTGGAAACCAAAGGGAAATGAGATGGAAAATTAGACCCATATATTTGAAAATCTCTTTAAAATATATAATATTTAAAATATATATGGTAGGTTAAAATTTTTCAGTAATGTTTATTTTATTTCAAATAAGGAAAGTGACAACTTTTAAAGAGGACTGTTTCCAAATTTTTAATCATCAGGTGACACCATGGGGAGAGGTATTGTCTCACTCTAACCCCATCAGCAAACACAATAGCTCATCTCCTGTTTCTTAGGATGATCCAATTGTAAAAATGCGTGCAGGATACCATGTCATACCAAAGTGAGATCTGTTGGGTTTAAAACTGAGGAACAATGAACAATAAAGCAGAGGACAATATGTTCAATTCATAGAGTAAAAAAGAATTTTCTCAATCATGGGCCATAATGAAAGTGAACACTCACATAAGAGAAAAGCTCTTTAAAAGTCAAGCAGAGAGAGTCAATTATCATATGGTCTCACTTATTTGTGGAGCATAACAAATAACATGGAGGATATGGGGAGATGGAGAGGAGAAGGAAGTTGAGGGAAATTGGAAGGGGAGATGAACCATAAGAGACCATGGACTCTGAAAAACAACCTGGGGGTTTTGAAGGGGCGGGGGTGGGAGTTTGGGGGAACCAGGTGGTGGGTAATAGGGAGGGCACGTATTGCATGGAGCACTGGGTGTTGTGCAAAAACAATGAATACTATTATGCTGAAAATAAATAAATTAATTAATTAATATTAGAAAAAATTACAGTACAACTAATCAAGGATACTCAACAAATTGTCTTTCTCTGCAATGTGCACTATTGCTGTAGATCTTGTTAGTATGTTTTAAGAAATGACATGATACAATTATAAGCTTGAGTGTCTTTCTCAAGATTATATAAACCATATCATAACCCTAGCCTCATTTTTGTTTCTTTTAATTATTTAAAATTATTTAATGTTAATTAATGTTAGTCATCAGTATAATGAGACAAATTCATTATTAATAACATTCACACTTATATTATCCAGGCAGAGAGGGTAAGACTAAAAATGAAGGGTGGGAGGGGCTTAAAGCTGAGAGGGTTTCATTTTCTTTTCAAAGGAATGGAAGGCCACTGATGAGATGTGACTTGAGATATGTTTTAATAACCTTAATTTGGAAATGGTGTAAGGGAGACTGAAGGAAGAGAAATTGGAGATAGTTAATTATTACAAAGTAGCTTACCAATGTGATGGCAAGCCAATAAACAAAAAAGAGACATTACTACAATGGTCCAGAGGCTCATTTATTTATCTGTCAAATATTTTGGTTTCTTGAATGTAGAGGTTATGAGCTAAACACAGATGACACCATAATGTTGACCAAAACTACTAGTGAGGGTGGTGGTAAAATAATCATATATACAATTACATGTATGATAACATACATAAGAGTTCTATAAATGAAAGGGAAAATAGTTTTATAAATCATAAAGGTTACTGACAAGAGTTATGAATCAGACAAGGCATCCCTGATGAAGTGGCATCCAAAGTAAAATAAAAATAGTTGAAGGAATTAACTAGGTAAAATGGCAGGGGAAGATGTTGAAAAACGTATTTCAAGTAGAGCAGATATTATGTGCGAATGCCCTGTGGCAAAAGCAAGTGATTGAATAACGAAGTGTGGCTGAATTTAGAGTACAAGAGAGAGAAAAGGAGACAAATAGATATTAAATACATCAGATAGTGGTTAGGTATTTAGAAGAAAAATAAAGAATAAGAGGAACAGAGGCAGATCAGGGAATAGAGTAACTTTGAGCAGAAACTGAGGGATGGAAGTATGTGGGTAGCTGAGTTCAGAGCTTCCAACTAGTGAATCAGCTAGTTACCTGAAGTGAGAGTATTCTTGCTGTATGTGAGGAGAGACAAGATACCATTCTAGCTTCTGTGGAATGACAAGCGGAGAATATTGAAAATGAAGTCAGAGACCACTGCTTTGCATGACACTGAAAGATACTGGAAGATTTTTGCAGAAGAATTTCATAATCTGGCTTATCTAAATCATTCTGGCCACTGTATGAGGAACACACTATGGGGGCAGGAGCAGATACTGTCATGACATGGGTAAAAGGAGAGATCAAGGATGACTCCTCATCACCTGACCCCCACACCTGGGGAGGAATGGTACCATTTGTGTAGATCAGCAATACTGGAAGAGAACTGAGCTTTCTGGCCAGAAAGCAGAGGAATCCTGAGGGGGAGGAGAGCATGAAACACATCTTGGGCATTTGAATTTCAGGTGCTCTGTGACGTCCAAGTAGAGATGTAATGGTGAGAGTCATAGTGAACAGAGGATAACTGAAATTTTGTGTATATAATAGATTGCCTGAGGGGTGCCTGGGGGCTCAGTCGTTAAGCTTCTGCCTTCTGCTCAGGTCATGATCCCAGGGTCTTGGGATCAAGCCTCGCATGGGGCTTCCTACTCAGCAGGAAGCCTGCTTCTCCCTCTTCCACTTCTCCTGCTTGTGTCCCCTCTCTTGCTGTGTCTCTCTCTGTCAAATGAATAAATAAGATCTTTAAAAAAGAAAAAAAAAATAGATTGTCTGAGAAGAGAGAATACACTGATAAAACAGAGGGGTCTAAGACCCAGTCTTAAACAATATCAATATTCAGTATAAAATAGGTAAGAATTAATAATCACACTAATAATAATAATAATGCATGAATGTAGGACAAGAAAGAGGGAAACTAGAGCTGCAGCTATATTTGTTGAGTGATTAATATGTTCCAGGCACATATCTTTATGCTTCACAAAATTTATCTTCACAACAACCCTATCTGACTCTCTCACTCTTCTTATTTCAACAATTTCTATTATTTGATGAGGATATCAATTTTGGACTTTATTTCAGGAAATTATTTATTATTCATTTTTTAGACATTTTTGCTGTTAGTCCATATGTGCTGAGCTCTTTTGCTCTCTGTATGTTCTATCTCTCTATGTCACCCACATCTATTTCTTTCTCTAAAATTATTGCAATATCTTTATGGCCTTTTCTCTTTCATTATGTGTGATTTCTTTAAGCCTACCCACAGACTCTCCCATTCACATTTTCTTTTGTTTTAGTTGTTGAAATATGGCTTTCAACTCTATAAATTTTTTCCTTTTCCATTTCCTCCTTGAAATTTTTCCTCCTTGAAGCATTCTCTTCTCTTGGTTTTCGTGCTGCATCTCACTGCTGGCTGTTTGTTTTCTTCCTGCATCATCTTTCCTTCTTGCTATTCTTTAAAAAAAAAAAAAAAAGATTTATTTATTTTTTAGATAGAGAGAAAAGGTGTGGGAGGGGAGGAGCAGAGAGAGGGGGAGAATCGCAAGCAGACTCCCCACTGACTATGGAGCCTGATGCAGGGCTCTATCTCATGACCCTGAGGTCACGACCTGAGCTGAAATCAAGATTTGGACACTTAACTGACTGAGTTACCCACACACCCCCTCGCTGTTCTTTTCTAGTGCTTTCCCTTTCCCCTGACCTCTAAACCTTCACCCACTGGTTCTCAGCCTTATGTCTTATTTTCTCTTCCCGGCATTCTTGCCTTCAGTTCCATAGACTTAAAGAATATCTACTCCTGTGATTTTCGAACCTTAATTTCCAACTCAGCCCTCACTACAGAAACATCTATTCAGGTTCTTAACAAACCCATTTCAATATCCACTGGCCCCCAAAGTTGGGAAAATGAAAACACAGCTTTACATTTTCTCCCTAAAATGTGCTTTTCTTCTGTCTTTCTTAGTTTTGAAATGGTATCACTCTCTGCCCTACTGCTCACACCAAAAACTTCATATTTATTATTGCTATCAATTCCCAAATCTAATCTACCATTTGGAGGGCCTAGACCTGTCTCTCATGATCATGAGAAAAATCTCCTAATGTCAGGTGCTGCAGATCTCACTTCCTAGCCAAATTCTTCACTTTTTGAAAAGGTAACACCAATTTACTTGGGATGAAAAACAAATTGCTTGGAGATGGAAAAATTATTTAATCAGTGGGTAAAAATGTCCAACTCTGGGAAGATTGAGGATTAAGGTTAGAAATAATGAAGTAAATTAAAGTTTTAATATTTTTGCTTTGAACTAAGAAATAACCTTTGTACATTTTTTTTAAGATTTTATTTATTTATTTGACAGACAGAGATCACAAGTAGGCAGAGAGAGAGGGAGGAGGAAGCAGGCTCCCCACTGAGCAGAGAGCCCGATGCAGGGCTCGATCCCAGGACCCTGAGATCATGACCTGAGCCGAAGGCAGAGGCTTTAACCCACTGAGCCACCCAGGTGCCCCTGTACATTATTTATTTGACATATTTATAATCTTTAAGAGAACTTGGCATATTAGAGCTGTGACTATAATTTGAAATGTCTAATTACTAATTTACACTTGTGATTTTAAAATCAAAAATATAAAAATGTTTTATCACATACTTATGACAAACTATTTGTAACATTACTAAGTTGCAGTAAAGAACTTCATAGGTCCTTTGTAAGTTTCAGTTGGTCATATTATTGAAATAGTTAAAAGAGTTAAATATCTTCAAAGTATAAATGATAAAAATATTAAAGCTCCTTAAAAGTGATTGCTTCAATTTACCAGACATTGAATAGAAAAATGATATTTTCATGAAAGAAATTAATATTTTCAGTCCGATTTATTTGAACAGGGAAAAGGCATGCACGCACGCATGCACGCACACAAACCCTTGGGAAGTAACTAACATGTGCCTGCAATAAAGAAATTTTTCAACAAATATGTGTTGAGTGAAAGAATGAGACCAGATCTATCTTAAATTTTTAATCCACTGGAGATCTAGGTGCAAAATGTGGCCATTTACTTAATGAAGAAGGGAACAAAGCTTTTGGGGAGAAACCATAAAGGATTTGATGTATACTATTAGCCTTATCAGGAACCATATACCTAATAACTTCCTGATATTGCTAGACTCATTCCACCAGTCCCTGCCCACAATCACAGGTGTTTGCTGGACTTCCCTCTTCTCAGAAGGCAAATAGATAAGAACCTTATTTAAAGTAATTAAATACTGCTAGTAGAGCTGGTAAACACTGTCAGTCATACGGCTGCTCTAAGAAAGAAACTCATTCACCTAGATACCTCAGTCCACAGGCCAAAACCGAGACCTCACTTCAGTAACCATACCATAGAGAGAGACTGTGGTTTGCATAATAAATTCTGGACTCCCGAAACCATTTTTAAAAGTCTCATTTTCATTTTAGCAGCCAATTCAGATTACCATATTGTTGATTTGATCAACTGCCAGAAAAATTCAACTTTTAAACTTGGTGTAATTTCAAACAAGACCATGCTACCACTATTTAGAAAATCTTCCAGAAACAACCTTTGAGTTCTCTCCCGGTCAATTTAAAAATAAACATAGTTGTGCTTAAGATTGTAGGCCTAAAGCTGAAATGTTCTGTAGTCAGATGCTCATCTTGTGCTATTTTACAGAAATCTTCCCAGAACCCAGCCATTGGAACCAAGTACCTAGTACCAATTTTATACATTGGAAACACTCGTAGGGTAAAAATACCAAAATCTTCTCCTAGCCAGACCTGACTCTTTTTCTTCAGTAATCTCTGCTTCTATGTGTAAACTTTGTAGATGCATCTGTTTTGAGTTACATAAATACACCAAAACCGTATTTTATACTAAGAAAATTTATGCATTCCATATTCTTACAGTTTGAAAATGGCCAAATTTATTCTCTTGAATAAATGCTCTGGGGATAAAATCAAAAGAACAACTCAAAAGCAATATTTTGAGAGTTTTTTCCAGAATCAGAGAAAAAGAAGGTACATAAAAGTAGACACATATTTATAATACATATATCCAAATATCTATTTATCCTGAGAAAAGGGATATACTGCAGACAATTCAAAGTGATTTGGCTGTTCAGAATTTCTTTATTTTTGGCTTGAAATATGTTTCCATGCACATATTTCTATTTGATTATAGGTGTGTTTAATATTCTTATATTCAGTTCAAAGCAAATAAGCAAGTTAAGAGGGTACGTTTAGGACCATATAGAAGAAAGGATTTTATGCAGCTCTTGTACGACTCCTAGTAGCTTTTCACCATCAAGATAGTATCAACATTGAAACTGCCACCTCCCAGAGCCTCTGGCAGGAAAAGAGAAATGGATCTCTATGCCACTACTCTTCCTTACCTTCTCCTGTAGGAAAATGTCTGTTTGGGGTGGAACCTCATCATACGTGCTCTATTTCTCCACTCCACTCCAGATGACTGCAGCAGAAAAAGAATTCTAATCAAGGCTCAAGAATAGGAACAAGCAAGTAGTGGATGTGGTAGTGTGGGATTCTTGGAGCATATAGTGGAAGTGGTTTGACAAGTACCTCATATAGAGCTACTGTGTGCTTCAGGGACAAGAAATCCCTGACAATTTCCCAACCCAAGCTCATAATCCTAGCATTAACTAGTTTCCACTCAGGCTTCATAATGCTTGGTACTCTCTCTTAGCTCCAGCCCCATGACCATATATATTATAATCTGTAGGATAGGGTCAACTCTGCCCATCCCTACCCTTCATCACTATGGATATGACCCACCGAGTGTCAATTATTATTACACTATAAATAATAGTGTAAAGAATCTGGAAAGCTGTTCAATTTCCTGATTTTGTCTTTTGAGAAGGTAACCTAATGCAAGGTAATAATTTACTTACTTAGAGCTATTATGGATTTGTATCTTAAACTTAAAGGAAAAAAAAAAAAACAGTCCAAAGAAAGAGAAGTGTTTCAAAGATTTTCTCTACATAACACATAAAAAAACTTTAAATTTCAGTGAAGGGGGAAAAAATTACAGGCTGCATCAATATAGACATTTATCATCAAGCAGCTGGGCAGAAAAGGTAAGGGTAATACATTTAAAATCAAGATTTGCCAGGAGCTGATCACAACTGAGATACTCTTTTTGACAATAACAAAGAGAATATTCTATAGATGGCCATTTACTTTATGGATTATAAGCATGAAATTTTCATGGACACAGCTCCTTTCCGTCTCCATTTCTGGTAAGATTTTGCACATTCTGGACTTCTAGTCCTATCTGTATATCCTATGTTGACTAATTCTCCACTAATCTCTTTATGAAATGTTTTGTCATTTTGTATGCTGGCTACTTTTGAAAATTTTACTTTTCTTATTTCTTTTTATTTCTTTTCTATTAAGGAACCAAATATCAACCCAAATATCGGCTCTGTCTGGTATAAACATGGAGCAGAGATGGATCTAATTTTAATGTAAGGCAAAGATGGTTCAAGCAATCTTCCTAGAAGAGGCAGCACTTGAACTAGTTCTTGAATGACAACAAGGGATTTTCCAGAGAGAAAAGTGGAGAAGGATACTCCAGAAACAATATATATGTGAATTGACAGTGAGTATGATTTTATGAAAATGAGAAGAAAGGAAAGCAATTTGGGGAAGCAGAGTATAGAGTATAAGGGAGCAGTAAGATGTGAAGACACAGTCTGGAAATCTGGACCTAAGAGATGCTATCCTTGAAAAAGTGTCCTTTGAGTCCCCTAGTCTCAGAGTAAACACTCATATATAACCATTTAAACTGATTATAGACGCATTATTTTACATTTTTGCAAATCCCTTTAAAGCTTTGTGTAATAGAAAACAGCTAGCTCCTCAGATCTACTTCTGCATTCGATTTGATGTATTATCACGTATAAACTACCTCTGGAAAACTCCGCTGTTCACTCATAAAAGAATGAGAGTAAAAAAGGGTCACCTGAATGGAATTTAGGAATCCCCAGGGCCACACCTGGAAAACTACTACTTTAGAGATTTGATTTTTTTATGCTATTATGAATAGTATTATTTTCTAAAATTTCATTTTCTAATTATTTTCTATGTGGATATGGAAATACAGTGGATCTATGCATATTAACTTTGTATTCTGTGACTTTGCTAAATTTGCTTAATTATAGTTTATTTGTAGATAACTTTGTATTTTCTACATATACAATAGTATCAGGATGAAAAATGATAATTTTATTTCTTTATTTTCAAAACTGTTCCTGCTTTGTTTATTTTTCTTCCTTTCTTGCAAACTTGGGACCTCCAACTCCAAGTTCCAAGGTTCTGGAAATGTTCTATTTCTTTTCTGGGTGGCATCCACATGTATCTTCATTTTATGGTAATTCGCCAAGCAGTAAACTTTGTGTGAAGTCACTGATTAAAGTTTTTCTACTGGCCAAAGAAAACTCAGTGTTGCAGGGGGCGGGGAGCAAAAATCAGCATATGAAAATATTCATACTGCATTCAATTTTCCTTTGAGATTTTCTGAGTCAATCTACCTCTGGAGATGCATGTTAAAGGGTTAAAATTTGGATAATAAAATAATCATTGCTTCCAGAGAAAGCATTAGGCATGCTCATGAATTATTTACTTTTATAATTTCAGCTTACTTCGCCTGTACATACGTGCCAGAAAAAACACCCATTTAGGCTGATGCCAACTTGATTTCTTTTTTAATTCCCTTTTGGGAATGCTGACTACTTCAACAGGGTTTAGATCAATTTACTTTGCCATGTAATTCGAGTGGTGCTGCTGACTAGTCCATTAACCTGGTTGGGCAAGGTTAAAGATAAAGGAGAGTTAAGGTAACAGATTTCCTCTTGCTGGGTCCCAGGGCCCTCTCCTTATTCTCTTTTGCCAGTCCCTAGAATTGCTTCTGATGCCATAAGAAGAATATCTGGACCTTCCCTGCTATAATGGAGGTTAGAAGGTTTTATGGAGTTCATCACTACCTAATCGAAAAAAAAATTGCAACTATATCATCAAAACAGTAAGAACACATAAAAGAGGAAGAGAGAGAAAGTATGGAGATTGTCAGATATGCTGCTTATTATTATTTGGCTTGGAAATATTTCTAAACATATTCATTCAAAATGTATCCAAGACATTTTTCTGTTCATGTGGCCTAAATTACCTGTACTAACATAAATATTTATTTTATTTTATTTTATTTTGACCCAAACATTTCCTTAGACAACAGAGTTATTCAGGGGAAATTTGTATTGTGGAGGGCAATTTAGAAGTGACCTCCCAGGCCTCTCAACATAAGGGAGTTTGTGGGAGAGAGACTGCAAAGTAGAGCTGCCTGGCCCTTTTGGGATGGGGACAGTGTTTTTTCTCACTACTCTTTAGAGTTCTCTCCATTACCTTTGTCTCAATTCCTCAGAGAAATTAAGATGAAAGAAGGCTTAATTTCCTCTCTGAGAATAGTATTTGTAAATTTTGAAGTGTATTTCTTACGTAATACATCTAGTTTCTTCCTTCGATTTAACGTCTATGTTCAAGAACACTCTAGGTCTGCTAAAGGTAAATAAGGAAGCTCTGTTCTTTATCTATCGTCAACACTGGCAAGGCCAAAATAAATCCCAGCAGGGGTGATGAAGGTAAAGAGGAGATACCAAATTCTGGAAAATGGGATCTCCTTTCCCCTTTCTGGGCTCTGTCAGGAAACATTATACCTCTTTTCCAGCAGCTGGCTACAACCAGGTGATGACTGGCATGAAGGACAGGAGACAACACCTAATGGATCCAGCACACCAGAGGCCCAGGCTGCTTTCCTCTCTATTGACAATCCTCACATCCTCCTTGCGAATTATAAAGTGTCATTAAAATCTGGAACATCTGATTCCCTCTCTAAGGGTCTCACTGGCACATAGGATTAAGGTCAGATACATCAGGGGATCTCTTTTTTTTTTTTTTTTAATTTGTTTATTTGACAGAGAGAGATCACAAGCAGGCAGAGAGGCAGGCAGAGAGAGCAAGAAGGAAGCAGGCTCCCCACCGAGCAGAGAGCCCGATGCGGGACCCGATCCCAGGACCCCGAGATCATGACCCGAGCCGAAGGCAGCAGCCTAAACCACTGAGCCACCCAGGTGCCCCAGGGGACCTCTTTTTGTAAAGATAAAATGACTTTTTGAACTGAAATAATGGATTTAAGGCACTGAGGCTGAACACAGCTCCATCCAAACCCCCAGTGACATATTTACTGAACCAGGTCTGGCTGGGAACAGGTGAAAGAAACAGTAATTCTAATTGCAGCCAGCAAAATGAATGAGCTGATTGGCTGAACGCTGGCCAAGCTCTTACCATTAAAAATACCGCAGCGTTGCTGCCAAAAGGGGTGTTGGGACAAATTGCCAGAGGTAACCATTACATAAGCCAGAGCTCACCCTGCCAATTAGCCAGAAACCACTGCTACATCTCTTCTGGCCACAATGATTCTGATAGGGCACTTGCAAGCTCTTCAGCTGCTCAAAGACCGTATCAGAAGAAAGCAGTTGCAGGGAACCAGAGAAATCACCTCTAGGCTGAAGTAGCTGGTGGGGTACGGGTAAACCACCCTATCAGTTGTAGTATTTTCAGCAAGAAAGTCAGACAATCTCAGCGAACTCAGGCAAATGACCTTTTGAAAATTGCTGCAGCTTTTTTGGAGGAGTGAGGATAGTAAAAGCAAAGAAACGTGCCTTAGCTTGCGAAAAAGGAAGGAAAGAAAAGCCTGTGGAATTACCTCGTTTTCTTTATTAAAAGATGCTTCCCATTCTGATTAGCTTTGAGCTCAGCAGCAGTCCCTGAGGGCTGTTCTCCACAAGCAAAATGGAGGCAAGCACAGAGGACAGTTTTCCCAGGAACCAGAAAAAAATTCCTTTTATCTTGAAGTCCTGGAAAATGTGGGTGTACACATGGAATTCCCCAGGTAAGAATTCCCGTGCTCATGTGTCACTGCTCCATTGGGCTGCATTGGTTGTGGGGCCCTGGAACCACCTTAGTGCCAGCTGTCATCAAGTCCTTCCTGACTCCCAGCCACAGACTCCCTCTGAGGAATCGATTTATCCACCGCCTAGGCTTATTCCTTTTCCCACCCCACCCATAATATACTCACAATGTCACGTCCACAGTCCATTCAACTCCCCCCCTGCCTATGGTCTCGGTCTAATCCACAAACTTGATTTTGCTATTCACCTGCATAACATCCCTGAGGACTACTCTATGACCTTTATTTTAAATCTGAGCTTCCTACAGTGAACCCCATCTACTTTATAAGTCTCTGCTCCACTCATTCCCCACAAGCTCTACAATCCAGATAGAGGATAATCTCCAACAGTGGTTCTCAACATGAGAAGCACATTCTAATACCCAATGGAGCTTCTCAAAGCTCAGTCCCAATGCCCGGACAGAATCCTGTACCAATTCAATTGGAATTTCTAAGGATGAAACTCAAACATAAGTATCTTTTTTTTTAGATTTTATTTATTTATTTGACAGACAGAGATTACAAGTAGGCAGAGAGGCAGGCAGAGAGAAAGAGAGGGAGAAGCAGGCTCCCTGCTGAGCAGAGAGCCCGATGCGGGGCTCGATCCCAGGACCCTGAGATCATGACCTGAGCCGAAGGCACAGGCTTAACCCACTGAGCCACCCAGGTGCCCAAAACATAAGTATCTTTTTAAAATTTTTCCTGTGGTTACAAGTTTGATAACCAGTGCATTCTTACCACAGTTATGGACTGAATGCTTGAATTCATGTATTGAAATCCTAACCCCTCATGTGATGGTACTAGGAGGTAGGGCCTATGGGAGGTGACTAGTTGATGAGGGTAGAGACCTCATGGATGGGATTAGTATCTTGTAAGAGACCCCAGAGAGCTCTCTAGCTCTCTTTCCATCACATTAGGTCACAGTGAGAAGTCAGCAGTCTACAGCCCAGGAGAGGGCTCTCACCAGGTGCCGACAGTGCTGATACCCTGATCTCAGACTTCCAGCCTCACAAACTGTGAAAAATACATTTCTGGTGCTTGCCAGCCACCCCATTTATGGGATTTTCTTATAGCAGCCTGAACTAAAACACCCACTGCTTATGTCTTTACATCCGCTTTTTCCTAGACTAGAAATACATTATTTTACATCTTTATTTTTTTCCCCCTGCTGTTCTTGTGGGACACAGGTAACATATCTTCTCCTCCAACCCTTCAGCCACCTCCCTTAGTTTTCTCCATGGCAACCCTCACATGCCTGCATCCTGATCTTTGATGTCTCTCATTTCCTCACTAACTGGATGACAAATCCTTCCGGACAGGAAGAGCATTTCATTTGTCTTTGTATCCTCAGCGTCTACTGAGGAAGGAGAACAGATGCACACCAATACCAAGCTTGGACTCAATTCTCCAAGCTCTTCTTCCAACTGCCAGCAAGCAAGCAATCTTCTGTTTACAAGAATTTCACAGGCATCCTAATTTTAGGACACAACAAACTGAATGAAGAGGAAAGACATCTGGAAGAGCAGGGCATCACAACTACTTCAGGACATCGGTAACACTTGGATTTTGTTACTCTCTGGTGCTTGAGACTGGGTGAGAGTCTCTTAATGGCTTCCATATTGAAAGATTTAAAAAAATGGAATGCCGAAGCATTCAATCAAGAACATGAAGGCTCATAAACAGTTTGATTTCATGGCCTTTCCTCAAATGGATTCGCTTTTTAATACTTTTTGGCAAAGCATGCTCCACAGTGTAGGAGGCAGGAAGGACATTTCCATCAGTGCAAACTGGGGCGTTGGTTTCCATGAAGAGAAAACTCAGAATCCTTCCAAACAAAAAAGGGCTCCTGGACACAATGCAAGAAGGATGCTGTGAGAAGAGGTCCAGATTTAGCAAGGAGGATACAAACATGAAAGCAGTTCTGTGCTGGAAAGAAGTTTAAAAATCCTGAGATCTGCAGGCCAGAGCCTGCCACTGGAATTGGCAAAAGAAGAAGAAACAACAGACTTTCATTTTGGCTTTTGCCGCAAGTTCGATTGCTTTGTGATTCTTGCCCAAAGTCTCTAAATAAAAATGCTTGGTGTGTATTCCAAAGTTCTTGCCTTCTGACGCTAACATGGGAGACACACCACACTCTTTTTCCTTTCTTCCCAGTGGAAATAGTTTGAGAAAATAAGCTGCTGAACAATATGTTGAAAATAAAGCTATTTTCCGATATAGGTGGTGACCTGATCATTCCTGCTTAGGAAAACCACAGAGACATATAAAGGCAAATCAAAACACAAGTAAAGAGCAACATTTTTCCTTTCCTTTCCCTTTGTCCTTTCAGAATTCTCTTAAGAATTCTCCTGAGAGGGCGCCTGGGTGGCTCAGTGGGTTAAGCCTCTGCCTTCGACTCTGGTCATGATCCCAGGGTCCTGAGATTAAGGCCAGCATCGGGTTTTCTGCACAGCAGCGAGCCTGCTTTCCCCTCTCTCAGCCTGCCTCTCTGCCTATTTGTGATCTCTCTCTGTCAAATAAACAAAATCTTTAAAAAAAGAATTCTCCTGAGAGAAGTTTTATACTTTATATGATTTTGAGCTTTTTAATGGTAAGGAGGCTTCATTTCCAGGAGCAAATACAGAGAGGCACAGGAACTTTCTTGAAAAGAACTTATTCTAGTGCAGACATAGCTTTCAGGAATCATCTCCATCTCAAGCCAGGTATAGAAGCAATTGAGAGATAAGGGGTGAGGGAACATAGTAAACATTCTTCACAGAATCACCTTCCTGCAAAATTCTTTTTTTTTTTAAGATTTTATTTATTTATTAGACACAGAGAGAGAGATCACAAGCAGGCAGAGAGGCAGACAGAGGAGTGGGGGGGAAGCAGGCCCCCGCTGAGCAGAGAGCCCGATGCGAGGCTCAATCTCAGGACCCTGAGATCATGACCTGAGTCCAAGGGAGAGGCTTAACCCACTGAGCCACCCAGGAGCCCCACCTTCCTGCAAAATTCTTAATCATCACATTTATCCTTTGTACTTCCTCTTTGGACAAAATGACATTAGATTAAGCATCTACAACAGCCATTTCGATAGGTCAAAACCTGTCAGAGACCAATGATTACACTGAATTCACTCCAACACCAAATTGATTTCAGAGCAATAGAGAACATGGGGCCCTGAGATGAATGAGGTCCCTTGGTAATTTCATTTTGAAGTTTCAAGCCCCCCTTTTTTCAAAATGTTGAGAAGGGGCTTGAAACTTCAAGACTGAAGTGGAAACTATAATGTTAGTTAACATTTGTAGAGTGCTTCTCACGTATTAAGCTGTGTGTGAAATGACTTGCACAAGAAATCTCGCTTATACTATACAACAATTTATTAGGTGGTATAATGACTAGCCTCGATTTACAGAAAAGAAAACTGAGGCTGGTAAAAGTTATGTGAATTGTTCAATGGCACGTAACTTGTAAGCAGCAGAGAGCTGAGACTCAGAACTGTGCGTTTCGACAGACACCCAGGTTCAAACCCCACGCAAAGGCCAGTTGGGCCCCTTCCAAGGGCCTGTGTGTCGCAGGCATTCGACATTCCGGCAAATATAAGAAACTGAAATAAATGACTATAATTCTTCTCAGGATGAGTGCTGTGTGTCAGTGGGGAGAAATGCTCTTATAGGCTGCTTGGCTGGGGTAGGGGTGGAGGGTGGGTAGGGGTGGAAAGTGACAGCCCCCGAGAGCCGCTGTGCTCACATGGCTCACATAGCCACTCTGTCGTCACTCACACAGTGTGACTGTTTCAGGATACCATGTGCTGGTCACTGTGGTTATGGATTCAGAGGGTTTGAAGTGACTGGGGTGGCACTAGGTTATTGCCCTGAATTCCCAAGTTTGCACAAGTGTCCCCAAATGGATCTCTCAATTCCTGGTCTCACCAAAGGCTTTTGAATCAATATTAAAACTTGGAGTGTGACAAATGGCCTGGTCACTTCCCCGCTCGGTGTGTTCACAGTTCACTACTCCCTGCTTTTTCTTTTTTTTTTTTTTTTTAAATTAAACTCTTTAATAATAAGGCGATAAATTTAAATGATAACAAGATCCCACACCTCACGTATTGAGAAAAAGTGAACTCCGTTTTAGTGCTGAGATGGTCTCCCTGCTTTTTCTATACTGCAGACTCTCCCACTCATCAGTCCAGTCAAACAGATACTTGAGGCAAATCTTTCAACGGAAAAAAAAAAAAAAAGCACATTTTGGAAGGGTTCACATTTGGTGATCAAGTAACAGAGCATATCGTGGCAAAAGATCCAAAAGCATTAAAAAATCCCCAAACATTTCTCAGCCAGTTTTATTTTTCCACTGCTTGTAAGCCACTAACTCTGCCTTTCAGTTGCGTGAGGGCTTAAGCAACTTTCCAACTCAGAACTACCACTGTTCCATGGAGCAAAAACATCCAGACTTTTAACAGGAAGTTGCACGCAAGAAGACAGCCTTGTCTTTAAAATCATCCATTATGGACAATCCTCAAAACCTTTGATCTTAATTAGCTGAACAAGCTCCTAGGGCTTCATTGCCAGCTCAGTTAATTTGATTTAATCACATTTTACCTTGTCAGTATGCAGTCTGGATCATAGTAACTTAAGATTGGCCAAGACACGCAAAGATACTTTATCAGAGGGGAAATAATACTATAAGATATAAACATCATTTCCTGTGACCAGTAACATGAAGTACCCAATATATTGTACATACATCAACTTCTGCATCTCATCTGGTTTCTACGAATACAATAACCACACATAAGCACCAGTCAATCAAAACAGACTTTGTAATGACTGGTCTCTGCTTACCTCTTTGTACCACCTAAAGAATAGTTTGGATATTTAAGGATTGACTTAATGCTGAGTCAGAAACTTGTAAGCCCTATAAATAAGAGAACTTTAGAATGTACTTTTATTCTGTTAGTAACAACCAGGGATTTGATAGGTAACTTCAAAAAAACAAAACAAAACAAAAAACGGATCGAAAGCCCAGACATCTGCATCCTGCTCTTCTTCTCTTCTTGCCTTTGTTTAAATTCTGGATTTGCAAAGAAATTGCTGTATAGGTTTGTGTGCGTAGAACCATGTACACTCAATGTACTCCATATGTTGATTTAAGAGATTTACAATGGTAACTATTTCCATACTTTGTTTTCACTTTCTACATTGATTTTAGACATTGGTCCCTGTGATTCCTCTAAAGAAATGAGCTAATGGGTCCTCGAGGGAATTAGAGAGCATCAGACTGAACCATGGTGCTAGGCCATGAGCAACTTTTCTTCGTAATTAGTCTTTGTTTACAAGGCGATGCTCTAGCTTCAGATATTTCTATGACAACCACTTGGAGTATTTATTCCTCTGAATACAGGGAGGAAAATTATGGGTTTGTTTTTATTTTTGCAGCAACTCCTACCCAGCCCAATATCTCTTGATCTTGTGATAGCCTTTACATGGTGGGCAACAGAGAAGGTTCTAAGATTTCTCAGCCCATCTTGAGTCAGGAGGCTGGGGCTTCCTCCTTTTCTCTTTTACCTAAGTGTGGATCAAATAAGGCCAACTGATCCCTGAGGACAAGATAAACCAGCAGGCTCCTCATTCTCTTTTTCTTCCTCAGTCATGTACCTAGCCCAGTTTGAGTAGTATGTACACATGTTAACTACTAGACTGGTGGAAAAGATGGCCATCAACTTCAAGGGAAAGTCAGCTCAGTGATGAACAATGCTCCTCTAACTTTTCCATTAAGTGCCCTTGGGAAGAGGAGAATGAGCTGATACCCTCGAAGTCTAGGGATGTCACTTCTACATGGGATGCTACAGACTGGAGAAGTTTTCAATGTTCTACACTTTATCATTAAAAATGTCAAAAAATAAAAAATAAAAATGTCACAGGGCTTTTTTTTTATCCTACTCCAATTATATGTTTAAATACAAAAGTATTGGGGCACCTGGGTGATTCAGTCAGTTAAGCGTCTGCTTCTGGTTCAGGTCAAGATGCTAGCATCCTGGGATTGACCCCCATGTCGGGTTCCCTGATCAGTGGGGCACCTGCTTCTCCCTCTCCCCACTGTTCATGCTCTCTCTCTCACCCTCTCTCAAGTAAATAAATAAAATCTTTCTAAAAAATAAATACAAAAATATTTTACATTACTTACCATGGAATAAAATTGACTTACCATGGAATCGAATTATTTATTAGAATCAAATTCCAAAAAGATACACCATGTTTTTCTCATGGAATCGTGTGTCTCTTGACATACTAGTTTGAGAATCTCAGATATAGATGAGTCTCGAGCCCATACAGTGAAGCCTGGATTCTAATCCTGCTTCTACCACTAATATACCCTTTAGTCTTATTTTGTTTAATATCTATACTCCTCCACTTTTAATAAAGGAAAATATTTTTAATGTCAATTCTAACTTAAAAATTGTATAAAGCTTATATTTCTGTGTTATGATGTTATACACACTTTTAGGATAAGTTAAGTCATGTTAAAAATTCTTGAAAACATTCGATGCTTCTAGAAAAGAAAATGGAGTTGTCATGAAAAACGAATAAAGGGAATATTTCTTAGAGCAGTACCAAGAGTTTACTGAAGTCAGGGAGACTGACTTAAAACTCAGAAACCAGTACCAGTGATCAGTGAATCTGAGTTTCAAGATTTTTACTATTATTTGCCTTTTGCACTTAAAGGTGGTCAATAATTGAGAAAAAAATACTTAGCAAAATTACGTGCACATTTTTCTTCACCTAGAAAGCCACTTCAAAGAATCTGTCCCCAAGATATGATGACAAAAATACAGACATAACAAGGTGCTTCAGTCCATTAAGTGTCTGACTTTTGATTTCAGCTCAGGTTTTGATCGCAGGGTTATGAGTTTAAGCCCTGCATTGGACTCCATGCTGGGCATGGAACTTACTTTAAAAATGAAAAGAAAAGAAAATACAGACATCGTACCTGTAATAAAAAGACTAGAAGCAATCTAAAACTTCCTCACCGAGGCACTGGCCGAATAAACAATAGTCTGTCTATATAATGGAGTATTATAAAGTTGTAAGCAAAGCATGAGAAGTATTTCCACGTAGTGCAATGGATTGATCTCCATAACATAAAGTCTAAAAAATATGGAGAAAAAAATGAGCATAGTAAATTTCATGTAAGAAGGGGATGAGTGTATACACATATTCATATTTTTAAGTGGACGGATAAACCAAAACATTTTATTAAAAATGCCATCTGTAGTGGGAGAGAGGAAGTAGGGTGGAGGAACTGATAGGAATCGTCTAGATAGATCTAGACGTCTTTGAATATATTTTGCTTTCTAAATTTGACTTTGGAATTTTTACATAATTGTAACATAAAATTAAATTTTAGAAAAGCAATGCCCAAAAGTCAAAAACAATATTGAAACAAACTTAAGTATTTATCAAATGGGTAAAATAACTGCATGGAAGGAATTAGTTCAATCAATTTTACAACAGAGCAAAATGTTCATATGCTCCTAATGGAATATGTCATAACACAAAATGAACTATAGGGAAAAAATGACAAATTTCAAAATATTTTCAGTAACCACATTGTTGGAGATAGTATTGATATTGTTATCTTAAAATGATTGTACATGAATTGTAGGATAAATCCAACGAGCAATTCTGTTGGTTCATTGGGAACTGGGATTTTTTGTGTGGGAGAAAAGAGAAACAGATAACATAACTTTTAGTAAAAACACTGCAGTCCTGAAGTTAAATGGCAATTATTAGTAGAAAACTATAAATAGGTTATCTTTTGAAAAGAAGCAATTTTTCTAGCCATATTCAGGGAGTAGGTCTAAACAGTGGCTTATTCCATGTTGCCAATATTCCCTTATCCCACTTAAAAGGAAACAGGGCTGCTTAGAGAAAAGGCCTATTCCAGGCCTGGGGCAGGACACATACAAGACAAACCTGAAGTAGCTTGTCATATAGGTCGCAAAGATGCATTCCCAGGCTTTGGTGGTTATATCAATGGGTATCCAGAGCGGGGGTAGGCTGGAGCGAGGATATGTAAGATCATTAGAGTTGATTATTAAATATCCAGAATTTTCTGACTGTGTTGTTAAAATAGTGGTAGCTTACAATCAGTCATGTTGAGAGAATTTATACCAAAGAAATTGTACCATGCTACATACTATAGCTTTTTTTTTCTTTGAGGTCCTCTTAGCCGACACAACACTATATAGGAGTCAACTCAAGGAGGCTACTTTGGACAAGGGAAGAACATCTGAGCATTGCTAAGAAAAATAACTGCAATGGAGTGAAATATATTAAATATAATTAAATCTATGTGTTTATAATGGTATTGACCCCAGACACACACATGAAAGTTTAGTTCATCACTTCAAAGCAATAGGTAATCAAACTTCTTTTTTGAAAACTGGTCAAGAAGGAGAAAGTACAAAGCAATCATCTTGTCTTTTTTAATACAAAATATATAGGGTAAACACAGTTGATAGGGAAAGATTTTTTTCTGTATATCTATGCCAAATGATAGATGATAGAAGAATGATAGACCATCACCATTTATAATCCCTAATTAATGAATCAATAGTGGAAATGAACAATAATGTGTACTAACATGACCAAATGGGAGAGAGCCACACATTTGCTTGGATACAAAAACATCCATGAGATAGTCTTGCCTCCTTCACTCCCATGCCCTCACCCCCCAAATTAATCTCTATAGCCATAACTACCCTTTTACCAGGAAAAACAAGGTAAAAAGGAATCCAGTAATCCCTGCTTATCCTCAGGAATACATTCCAGAAGATGTGTGAAATGGCAGATAGTACACTACCGATATGTTTTTTCCTATACATACATATGTACATACCCCTGATAAAGTTTATAAATTACGCGCAGTAAGAGATTAACAATAATAACTGAAAATAAAATAGAACGGTTACAACAAAAGGCTGTAATAAAAGTAATGTGAGTATGGTTTTTCTCTCTCAAAATATCTTATTGTGGGGCTCCTGGGTGGCTCAGTGGGTTAAAGCCTCTGCCTTCGGCTCAGGTCATGATCCCAGAGTCCTGGGATCGAGCCCCGCATCGGGCTCTCTGCTCGGCAGGGATCCTGCTTCCTCCTCTCTCTCTGCCTGCTTCTCTGCCTACTTGTGGTTTCTGTCTTTCAAATAAATAAATAAAATCTTTAAAAAAAAAATATCTTATTGTATTGTACTCGCCTTTTTTCTTGTGATGATGTGAGACGATAGGATGCCTACATGATGAGGTGAAGGAAGCTGAATGACGGTGAAATGATGACGAAGCGTTAGGCTACTACTGACCTTCTGAAGATATGTCAGAAGGAAGATCTGCTCCCAGCCTGCGGTTAACCACAGCATAAACGAAACTGTGGAACGTGAAACCATGAATTGGGGGGGGGGGGGCGTTGTTACTGAATGTTAATGAAAACCATGCTATCAGCAAAATGGGCCATTGGAAACTCCACAGAACAAACTCTGCAATTTCTTCAAAAATTGTTGCAAAGAAATATAAGTGGTGGGTGGGAAAATGGAAAGTAAAAAGGGAGAGAAAAAAACATCTATAGATTAAAGAAAAATCAATAGGCATGCCTAGGTGACTCCGTCAGTTGGGCCTCTGGTTCTTGATGTCGGCTCAGGTTGTGGTCTCAGGGCTGTTGGGTTGAGCTCTGCATCAGGCTCTGCATCAGGCTCTGCACTGAGAGATTCCCTCTCTCCCTCTCTCCCTGCCCCTCTCCTTCCCCAGCACCCTTCATGTGCCTGCACTCTCTTTCAAAAAAAAAAAAGGGGGGGGGGAGACAAAATAGAAAATTCAATCAATTGTGATGTACAGACTTTATTTCAATTCTGAGTCTAACAAACTGTGAAGGAAAAAAAATAAAACAACTATTAGACAACCAGAGAAATTTGAATAGTGATTGAACATTTAGTGTTATTGAGGAATTACTAAATTTTAAGGTAGAGTAATGGTATCATGGCTATGGTTTTAAAATGAACTCCTTTTTTCAGGATATTTGCTGAAATGACAGGGTATCTGGAATATAAGTAGATAGGACGAAGGTAGTTAGGGGGATAGAACTCTGCAATTCCAAGAGTAATTCACTGGCTAACAAAATTCACATCATCTAGGAACTTATTAGAAATGAACAATCTCAGGCCCAAGTACAACACAATAAAAAACTACATTGTAACATTCAGGTTAATTTTTATATTCATTGAATTTTGAGAAGCTCCGGTTTAATAAAACACGATTGGCTGTCGTTTAAGCTGGGAGTGAGTTAACTTAAGGTACTATCCTCTCCATATTGGTATGTATCTGAAATGTTCCATTATGAAAATTTCTCTCAACAAGAAAGCCAAATCAGAGAGAAGGGTGACTAGTGTGTGAATACCCAAAAGCAGACCTTTCGTTTCTTTTCCTCCTCACCTCACTTTCCCTCATGTAGCCCCCCAGGGTCTGGGATTTGATCGGTAGCACATTCCCGATCTGACCCTGAAGGTCCTCACCAGGAACACTTTAAACCTCCTGGATTATAGAGCCATTTCTCCTGTGTTTCCAGTCTTAAACCCCAAGGTCTGCAAGTAGTTTTCACAGACGGAACAATTTCTCTGCTCCCAAAGCCCTAATAGTTTCTCGGCAAACTGCATGGTGAGGCTTTCCAGAGGAGTCGAGCAGACGGTGATACCTCCTGCCAGGAATGATTGGCAAACTCTTGAGGAGAGGACATTTTCCAGCTGGTTCCACGCCATGGCCCAGCTGCACTTGCTACAAAGGTCATTGTTCTTTCTTCAGTGATTATCAAAAATATTTTAGCACTCTTACAAATGCCATAAAGAAGAGGTCAAGGGAGATCTCTGTACACATGGATGGAGGATTGTATTTTCTGTGGTTCAAGTATGATATAGGAGCGGAGTTCAGAGGACAGACCAGACTAGAGGAGAAGTAGGAATACAAGGGTCACATTATTCGTGTTTTCCCTCTCCCGTTAGGGAAGGTCCTTTTAATATACAAAAGCATTGACACAGTGACTTCAAAACAAAATCTGCTCAGCTTGCATTGATACATTGTCCAATATCACTCAGTCTTTCTTTCTTCCCCTCCCCCCCGCAATTTACACAAAGATTTGCCAAATAATTCAGAATCCAAGGTCTTCTGGGAATCAGAAATGTAGTGACTAAAGCCAGCTAGCACTGGGCAATTCCATCCTATTTGAAGGCAACAATACCATTCTTTTAAATATTTGAAAAAGAACTAACTAGTAATCAAATAAATGCAAAGGAAAATAATGAAGTGTCCCTTCACCTCTCAAGTAGGCAAGAACTATGCAGTGATGAGGGAAAGCCAGTCCTCTTCCATGGTAGGAAAGCAATGCGGGGGAGCCTTGCTAGACAATAAATAAATAAACTAATTGATTAATTAATTAATTAGCATTTTGTATCCATGTGCTTTTAAAAACCGCTTTATTGAAATATAACTGACATACAATGAACTACCCATATTAAGGTGTGCAATAAGTTGGGTTTTTTTTAAGATTTTATTTATTTATTTGACAGACAGAGATCACAAGAAGGCAGAGAGGCAGGAAGAGAGAGAGAGGAGGAAGCAGGCTCCCTGCTGAGCAGAGAGCCTGATGCGGGGCTCGATCCCAGGGTCCTGGGATCATGACCTGAGCTGAAGGCAGAGGCTTTAACCCACTGAGCCACCCAGGCGCCCCTAAGGTGTGCAGTAAGTTGTTTTTTTTTTTTTTTTTTTTTTAGTAAGTTTTAACGTATGTTGACACTGCTGAACCCATCACCATTAGCAAAATAATGAGCATATTCTTCGACCCCCAAGTTTCCTCTTAGTCATCTCACTCTGACGATCATCCCTGACATTTACTCTTGTCCACAAATATGACCGAGATGAAATCATACAGAATCTGTCCTGTTGTCTGGCCTCCTTCACTCAGCATAATGACTTCTATATTTACGCGGTAGCACATATCGGCAGTGTATTCTGTTGTAATGATGACTAGTTGCTATGGACTGAATGTGTGTGCCCCCTTCTCCTTCCACCTCTCCAAGTTTTAATGAGATGACCTTTGAAGGTGGGGCATTTAGAAAGTAATTAGGTCATGTGGGTGGAGCCTCCATGATGGGATTAGTGTCTTTTTAAGAGCCCCAGCTCGCTCGCTGTCTTCACTGTGTGTGGATGCAACAGCAAGCTGACTCTCTGTAAGCCAGGAACTGGACGTCCACCAAAAAGCCGACTCTGCTGGTACCCTAAAGCTTCCAGAACTGTGCAATATAAGTGTTGTTTAAGTCACCCAGTCTATGGTGTTCTGCCCTAGTGCCCCTAACTCAGATACTAGTATTCTATTGTACGGACATGGCACAGTGCATTTACCCATTTACCTGTAGATAGAAATTTGGGTGGTTCCCATTGTTTCATTACTACAAACACAGCTGTGTGAACATGTGATTTCTTCAACACATGGGACGTGATGGGTATAGGCACCGGCGCAAACGTAAAGCTCATGCGGCTCGCGTTATTAGTGATAAAGTTATTTTTCTTTGATGCAGGAGTCTCGTCGCTCCTGCCAGCACTCGTGACATTGTGGAAGGCTAACTTACTAGCTTGCAGATAGGGTAGAATTTCACAGCAGTTACAGTTCTTGGTAATTCTATTTCTGGGGCTCTTCGTTGCTTTATGGAAATCCAGATTTTCATCTGGTATCATTTTTCTTCTGCTTGAAGGATTTCCTCTAATATTTCTTGGAGTGTGGGGCTACACGTAATGAATTCTTCCAGGTTTTTTTATGTTTGGCAAACTATTAATTCTGCCTTCATTTCTGAAATATATATTGGCCAATTATAGGATTCAAGGGAGATAATTTTCTTTCCTTAAATGTCAGCACTTTAAAAACATTCTTCTACGCTCTTTGTGCCTGTGTTGTTTCCTATGAGACCTTTATTGTCATCTTTTTCTCTATGCATCACGTGTGTTTTGTGCCTCTGGCTGCTTTTAAGATTTTCATTTTATCAT
This sequence comes from Meles meles, assembly GCF_922984935.1. Taxonomy (NCBI): domain Eukaryota; kingdom Metazoa; phylum Chordata; class Mammalia; order Carnivora; family Mustelidae; genus Meles; species Meles meles. Next base: position 108,793,463 of record NC_060067.1, on the reverse strand, counting down.
TGGTTATGAACAATTTGCTTATGATACCTCCGTGTAGTTTTCTTTATGATTTTTATGTTTTGGATTAAGCTCCCTACATATACAGTTTTCTAAATGCCATCAGATTTTGAGTTTTTTAGACCATTCTTTTTCGAATATTTTTGCTGTTCTCCTTTCCTTTGTAAACTGTAATTACATATATGTTGAGTCTCTTGAGTTATCAAACTCTTGAGTTCACAGATTATTTTTGCATTTTCCTTTCCAACTTATTTAATTTGGGGTAGTTTCTATTATGATGACTTCAATATGACTAATTTTTTCTTCTGTAATATGTCATCTGCTATTAATCCTGTTCAATATATTTTTTCATCTCATGCATTGTCGTTGCCATTCCTAGAGCTCTCGTTTGAGACTTTTTTTTTTAATGTCTTCAATGTCTCAACTTCATTTTCAAACATCTGGAACCAAGACCAGGACTAGAGTCAGGTGTGAGACATGTCTGGGCACAGAGTCTGAGAAGGCATTCACTTTCAAGGATGCACACGGACTGACCTCGTTGTTTGAAATACAGTTAAAACAATTCTGTTAATGACTTCATGGGCTAATACTAATAGCTGTGACAGTTCTGTATTTGTTTCATTGATTGCCTCTTCGTGGGTCATAAAAAATCTTGAAGATTATATAGCAAAACTTGCTTTTCTCTTTTAGGCTTTAATATTTATTTTAAATTTTAAATCACACTTATTTACACTTTCAAACCTATTTCATCAATCTCAGGTCATGATCTCAGGGTCCTGGGATCGAGCCCCGCATGAGGCTCTCTGCTCAGCAGGGAGCCTGCTTCCTCCTCTCTCTCTCTAACTGCCTCTCTGCCTACTTGTTATCTCTGTCTATCAAATAAATAAATAAATAATCTTAACAAAAAATTAAAATAAATAAATAAATTCAGAAAAAAGTATCTTAAACTTAACAGAAAAATTATAAAAATAACAGACTCCCAAATAGCCTCCACCTTAATTTACAAATTCATAACATTCTGTTAAGTTGCAAACATTCTTGTGAAATACTTTAATCACACTGGTACTTATAAATAATGTATCATACATCTATGAACTTGGTCCCAGATGTATGAAGGTGAATACCACCCGCAGCTACACCACTCAATGACAAATACTTGCTCCTGGCTAGAAAGCATCCAGGGTAACTGTGGAGTGATGAAAGTAAACCCACCAGTATTATTCAGGGGGAAAACAGCATTATACCATGCCAGTGATGAGTTGGAAGGCACTGCTTAAATACAAATGACAGCATGACTCCTATAGATAAAAAATAGTCCCTGCATATTCCTTTGGCAAAGCCAGTCTGTTTGCTTCTACCTGAAGATCATGTCTATGTGTTTTCTTTATCATAGTGTCAATTCCTCTTCAAACAACGTAAGCCGTGGGACTGTGGGGCTGAAGCAGGGAGAGAAGAAAGATGTAAGGACCAGAATATTTCATTTGGATGTTGCCAGGGTATTTCCCAAGTTGGGAATGACTAATGGAGAGAATGATTTGGCGGTTGGAACTCATCCCTGGACCAATTTTATAAGATCAGTTGAGCAGATTTACATTCTGCTGATTTTTTCTCTCTTAGAGACTTGAATCCTGATGCTTTTGCTCAGCATCGAGGTGGGAAGTCTTAGAATGCCCTTTGTAGATGATGCCTGGTCCTCAGTCACAGCCTCTCAGACCACTTCTCTGCTTCCAGCCGATGCAGTTTGCTCACCTGAGTGTCAGCCCCCAAGCAAACATGCCTCCACATCCCATCCTGTGTCCTTAGACACGGCAGGAGCTTCTTTGGCCTACATGCAAACCCTCAACAAGTACACAGGAGAGTTCATGCCCCTGGGAGCAGCCCTCACCCGATAGGAGTGGTGGATAAGTACTCCCATCTCTGGGCTTCCAGTGAGGCAGCTCTTGGAGACATTGTGCACTTCTCAATGTGGGCCCTTGTGGAATCAAGCCAGCATGCCCATGATAATGACCTTCCAGTCTTAGCCTCTCTGTTCCTTCATTCCTGCATCCTAGCTAAACCACTACCACCTGGAGCTTTGCCTCTGTCTCTACTTTTGGGAAACCCAAACTAAAACCCCATTTACTCCTTTGAAAATTTATTGAAGGCAACTAGATTTAACCCTGCCTGTTTTACTAAATACCCTTAAGAGCAAAGACAATGCCTATTTTACCCATCATTTTATTCCTAGAGCCCAGCATAATCACTTGAGTTCAAGAAATCCCTGGCTAAAAAAAATTAATTAGTTAAAATAAGGCAGAAGAACATTCATTTCTTATTCATCATTTTGGAAAATAACATACACTGCTTTTGGAATTGCACAAATACCACTCAAGAATCCTTTATTCTCCTGGTTTGGTTTTATAGTAACTGTCCATAAGGCTAAAAAAATAAAATAAAATCAACAGCCGGAACAATTTGTCAAATTATCTACTAAATATCCATTCAAACTCACTAAAATCTAATAGTTCCTTTATACTTAGAGTCTTCTAAGAAATTTAGTAAGAAGATCATGTTCCCTTATGTCTGTATAGAAATAACATGGAGACACCGTAAAGGGTTCTTACTCTGGGATCCTTAATGGCTTGTCTTATCAGAATACCAACCACAACATGCAACACACATTTTGTCTCACTTGGTTGTCTGCATCCCTGTTAAATGATATGCCCTCTGAGGGTGGGCACTATGGTTAAATTCTTTACTCTATAATCAAGAGAACTTAGATCCAGTCCTGGAATTTGGTGGATCCCAATAGTTATTCACTAAATGAATAAAGGCATTTTTTTTTTTCTTTCTTCTACTTTGTTTTTTCCTTCTCTGCTCCTCATAGAGGACAGGATGAGACAGGAGAATGGGGTGGGAGAAGACCAGAGAGGAAGGGAGGGGATAAAAGGGAAAGAGAAGTTCATAAAAGTGTGGGAGAGGAGAGGAGTGGAAGTAAAGGAGGGGACTGGAGGTCAAGGAAGGAGATAGGTGGGGAGAGAAAGGGAGACAAGAGAGTGAAGGAAGACAAAGGGAGAGTAGCCTGTCATTGAGCAACATCTGCCCATTACTCCTGAACACAAACGTGGCATAGAATGATTTTCTGAGCTAAGGAAATTGTTCTCGAAACTGAACAAAATAATTATTTTTAAGAATAGGTAGACTAATATGTATGAAGATCTGTTAATAAACCTTTAACTGCCTCCTCATTTTTCCTACAGCCTGAATATTTAGCTAGTATGCTTAGTATGTTTACATAGACATCTCACTTATATTTATAAATATATCTGTAGAAATATTTCTGTTCTGTTCTCCGTTTCACACCACAAGAATGTAAAACAGTGTATTTCCATTTCGGTTCAGAGAAGATATTTTTTGCTAAACCAATTAGTTGGTGAGTTCATTAAGCGATTCCCAAACCTAACCCAGAAATCACTGTGAGCTAGTTAATGCCTAGACCACATCATCTTCCACGTCTAACCTAGTTCCTTTGTAACCTCTGATGAAGACAATCTCTCCTCCATCATTTCCCATTCCTTTCCATTTAAAATGTCTTCAGGACTCCTGCTTATTGCTTCAGGTTTGGTCTAAGAACAATAGATGATCAAATTATTTTCTCAAGTATCAGCAGGCTAGAGATTCATGTGGCCTTATTTTTCATTGAACTCAGAAGGTTAAAACCTCTGGATAACTTGTCTTGTAAAATGACAGGGACCTTCCTAACTGGGCCAAATCTCAACAAGTAATTTAAATTCAGCCTCTCTGGTTCAAGTACTTCTTCTCCAACCTTATCAGGTGACTTGACAAATGATTATTACTTTTCTTTGCCCATGAAATGTATTATATATAGCTTTCTTAAGTATAGACATTGTATATTCTTTTCCTTTTTGGCTGACTCATACTATGCACACCTATGTGTGTGCAGCTGTGTGTGTGTGTGTATGTGTGTGTGTTTGGGTGGGGGATATGAGGTTAGAGGAGTACTAGCCTCCACATTAAGGATGTCTTTCAGAGTCCAACACTCCATCCCTTACTTTGCTACCGATGCCCTTTGATGACTTCCAGAAACTGATCATTGCTTTCCAAGTTGTACATTTAGTTTACAATAGAAACTTCTAGTGATCTGGGTTTTTCAGTTACTCACAGGTAACTGGTTGCCATTCTGATCTCCAGGTAAACTCAGTATATTTTGGGTTATTATCTGTTCTTATGCCTTCTTTTTTATTTTATTTTATTTATTTTTTTGACAGAGATCACAAGTAGACAGAGAGGCAGACAGAGAGAGAGGAGGAAGCAGGCTCCCCACTGAGCAGGGAGACCAATGTGGGGCTCGATCCCAGGACCCTGAGATCATTTCCTGAGCTGAAGGCAGAGGCTTTAACCCACTGAGCCACCCAGGTGCCTCAATGCCTTCTTTTTTAAAAAATTCAGATTCCACATTCCTCCCATAATTCCCAGCCTGCTATTAACTTTGGACAGTATTTCTCTTGAGTGTTACTATTTCTTACAGTTTTTAATAAGCAAGGCACAAGATACCACCATCGCCTTCTTTCAAAGAGACCACTCATCCTCTAGAAAAGTCCCTTTCATTTATTACATTATGGATTCCATCACTCACTACAGGCTATATCCAAACTCAGATCTCTAAGGAATAAATTAAAAGTTGTTTTAGTATGCAGTATATCTCCCAGATGATAGTAAAGATTATTTGTCATTCATTATTTCATTTACTCAAACAGTATATATTGAGCGCCTCTTCCAGGAATAGCTGGGTATTTTTTAATGAGTTTGGATGTCAACATGCATATTGAACTGTGGCAACCACTTCAATGTTGTATGATACCAGACTGATTAAAGTGAAATTTGATTTGGAAACACAGGGGTCTTATAGGAGAACAGTTGACAACTAAATTTTAAAAATCACTTTTTAAACACATTGGGCCAATTGAATAAAGGCACTTAAAGGGACTGACATTGCACAATCATGAGAAGGCTATAAGAAGGACTATGATGTAGGATTAAGGTCAGGGTGAGAGAAGATTGTGGAGCGCTCTAATAACAATGGCCAAAAGGTCATGTTTGAATAGGATGGAGCCGTGAGGGGATTGACAAATGTTGAAGGGGCAGCCAAGATAAATGCTCCAAACTAGTTGTGTTTGGAAAGTGCAATGACCTGTTCCTCCTAGGTTCAGATTAAACCATATTCATCTAAGAAAAAGAACTGCGTGGTGCCTGGGTGGCTGAGTCAGTTAAGCAACGGATTTTTGGTTTCGCCTCAGGTCATGATCTCAGGGTCATGAGATCCAGGCCCAGGTTCAGCTCCATGCTCAGCACAGAGTCTGCTTCAGATTCTGCCTTTCCCTCAACCCACTTGGGTGCACAGAGGCGTGCGCGGATGCGTGCGCGCGCACACACACGCACACACTCTGTCTCTCTCTCTCAAATAAATAAGTAAATAAAATCTTTAAGAGAAAGTACTGTGGCTTCTGACTTTGCTAGAAATCTGCTAAGAATTCACCACTCTTCTTGCGTTTCTAAGGAAGCACTCTATTTTGCTTCCAGAATCTCCTTACACCTATCTTTTCCTCACGGCCTTGAGATTAAAAGACAAAGTCTTTGACCTGAGTCCCATTTTCATTATTGCTTTGAGCATCTTCAGATAACAGAGGGAGCAAATTTTCTTATAATTAGAATGGGACCCAGTCATAGTAACACTTTCAGAACCAACACCCTCTTTTTATAAGTATTCTTTGTTGGAATATATAAATATTATAAAGAACCCCAAAAATGGGATGACAAAAAACCATAATATTACGTCCCCTTAAGGCTACAAACAGGTAACGTACAGAAAGTATGAGTTTGGAAGGTACCTGACCTGTAAAGACTAAATGTGGCAGAGTTGTGGGAAGGATCATTTAGAAGCAGCCCAAGGAAGCTGATCTCAGTGAAGAAAAGTGGAAAATAAAAAAATAAAAAAATAAATGTTAGATCTGGAAGTAGCATCTAGGAATAAGAACAATTAACACTGTTTTCAAGTGACTTCCCAAGTACAATAAGGGAATTAATTTTTTTCATCCCTTCTGTTAAGAACCAACGAGCTTCAGGAAATAGCTCTAATCTTTGATTGTAATACAGGCTACAGATGAGAAGTTAGATTTATGTGCTAAATTAAACACAGCAACATCCCACCATTTTTTTTTTCCAGTTGACCTAAGTGGTTTAATTTACGCCTAATATCCACTCCTTGGAAAAAGTCTTGGTAATAGGAGGTTGAAAACATTTGTTTTGAATACAATTAACTACCTCCTAACCAGGTTTCCCAAAGCATCAGTTTTGCCGTAGGGTCTGAGAGGGTTTAAAATGGTAATGTTCCTTACAAGAGAAAAAGAATATTTGAAGGGGGGGGGAGGTTGGGGGAACAAGGTGGTGGGTGTTAAGGAGGGCACGAATTGCATGGAGCACTGGGTGTGGTGCAAAAACAATGAATACTGTTATGCTGAAAAGAAATTAAAAAAAAAAGTTGGAAAAGGAATTAAGATGGAGGGAAAAGAAGAGTTTCAGCACAGATGGCCTGGTTTGTAATGGAAAAAGAGGTCAGGAGTAATATAGCATTCCATTTCATTTCTAAGATGAAAAATACCTACATATTGGCAGAAAAAGTCTGTGCTTCTGATGCAGACAAGGAGGTCAGGTCAAAACTTTATCTTTTAAAGAAATAGATCATGTAATTGGTTGTTGAAAGTAATTGAAAGTTGGCACAATTGGAGAACCTTTTCCCCGGAAGACTCACTCTTTTTAAATTGAGCAAATGTCAGAACCAGACATTAAAAAGCTAATGTTTGTCTTCTAATTCTCCAAGACTTTATTGTGTGTACTTCCTGTGGACTTGTGTACACGAACTTTCCTAGGTTTATGTAAACGGTTCATACCAGGCTGCCTCTGACCACTGATCCCTTAAATGGAAGCAGCATTTCAGAAATTATTAGTGGACTTGAAATAGGAGGAATGGTTAGAAAAGTGATTTGCAACTCTTTCAGAGCCAGCGCCCTCTTTTTATAATAAGTATTCTTTGTGTATTCATATTTGACTTTTGTGTATTTCTTTTCAAAAACAAAATATAATGCAAATAAGGGCATTAATCTTTTCTAGTCCCACTTTTTCCCTTAGGTGAAAAAAAATTATATCTACTTGTAGGTGATTGAATAAATCAAATTTCTTTTTTTAAGAATATTTACATAGATACCATTTTGAGAAAAATATCTCTCATTGTGACATTACCAATATTTGGGGGGAATAAAAGTGTTTTTTTGTTATTTTGGGGTTTGGATCATTCTCTTTTAAATATCCAATTAAACCATGTATAGGGCTTTAAAAATTCAAGTACTGCTAAAAGGCTTTCAACTTAAGCAACATCGCCATTCAGTATATCTTACTGCCCTTGATACCTTCTCCTTACAGATAATTATTTTCAACTCATAGCTATTTATTCTGGTATATACCTCCATATTAATAAATAATATGTTTGTATTATTATTTCCTTTTCAGCTTTATTGAGGTATAATTGATAAATAAAATTATAGAATATTTAAAGTGTATATCATGATGAATATATATATATATAATGAAATGTTTCCTCATCTAGTTAATTAACACAACCATCATCTCACATGTTTATTTTTTCTTGTGTGTGTGTGAGAATATTTAAGTCCTACTCTCTTAAAAATTTCAATTTTATAATACTGTTACCAACTACAGTCACCATGTTGCACATTAAATCCTCAGATTTTATTCATCTTAAAATATTATTCATCTTACTTATCAAAAAAAAGTATAACTACGTGTGGGGATGGATGTTAACTTGTTGTGGTGATCATTTTGCATATATACCTATGTCGAATCATTATGTTGTACACTTAAAAGTAATGCAATGTTATATGTCAATTATATCTCAATAAAAAAGATGAAGAAGGTCTTGTTAATTAAAAACATACATACATACAGTAAAATTAGCTTGTTTTGGTGTGCAGGTCTGAGTAGATGTGTAGATTCACATAAGTACCAACACAATCAAGTCAAAGAACAACTCTATCACACCAAACAATCTCATCTTGAGCCTGTCCCTACCCCAACCCTAACCTCTGAGAACCACTGTTCTAGCTGTAACCCATCACAGCAGCTTTGCTTTTCCAGAATGTCACATGAATAGAAGCACACAGCGTGTAATCTTTTGAGACTGGGTTCTGTGGGGAGTTAATTCTTCCCTGTATTTTTACACATTTTGTGACAGCCTTTATTCCAGATTATCTCTGAGGCCCTTTGCTATGAAAATTTCAAGGCCATTTGCTAAAATGGAGGTAGCTACTCCCTCTGAGGTAGAGGACAGGTTCATTTACTGACCAGTCTTGTAACGATTATAAGGCAAACTTGGGTAGGATTGCTTGAGCCTCCTTTATAAGACTGGGGTCTTCTAAGGTGGTGTTCCTCAGCTGCAAAAAAATTCCACAGTCTTTGTTTTTTGGGTTTTTTTTTTTTTTTTTTTTTTTAATCTGGATATGCCTGTGTATCCATGGATTAAGGCTTAGGGGAACTGACTTGAACATGCAGCCTATGTTGGCTGCTGCTCCATGGGTAATAAAGACCTTTTTTCTTTCACATAGGAGTCTCCTGTGTTCTGTCCCCATGTATGATGCTGTGGCAGCTTCAGTTAGCTTGCATGTAGGGTAAGACCTCCGGCCCTTTTTTTGATGCTCCTTCCATTAGGCATGATGCATTTTGGATCGTTGGGTTTTCATGTGTACCAGTAGCACTTTGGCTTCCTAGGGCTACCATAACAAAGTACCACACACTGGGTGGCTTGAAACAATAGAAATGTATTGTCTCCCAGTTCTCAAGGCTCGAAGTCTCAAGTCAGGGTGTCAGCAAGGCCATGCTCCCTCTGAAAGTTGGAGAGGAATTCTTTCTTGCTTCTTCCAGCTGCTGGTGGTTTGCCAGCAATTCATAGAGTTCTTGGCTTGCAGCTTCATACTTCCAATCTCTGCCTTTGGCATCATGCGGCCTCCTCCCCATCTGTTTCTGTCTTCACGTGGCCGTCCTCCTACATGGGCTCCAGTCATACTGGGTTAGGGGTCCAACCTACTTTAACAGAACTTCCTCTTAATTAATTAATTACATCCACAACACTCCAGTTTCTAAATAGGGTCACATTCTTAGGCACTAGAGATGAGGACTTCAACATATCCTTTGGGTGAGGGGACACAATTCAGCCCATAACAAATAGTTCATCTCTTTTTATTGCTAAGTACTACTCTGTTAAAATTGGATGTATCACAGTTTGTTTATCTATTTGCCTGCTGCAGGACATTTGTGTTGTTTCTAGGTTTTGGTAGTTAATGAGTGATGCTATTACAAACCTCTGTGTACAGAGCTTTGTATGAACATAGCCTTTGTTTCTTTAAGGTAAATATCTAGGAGTGGAATTGCTGGACCAAATGGTAACTGTATCTGAAACTGTTTAACTTTTTAAGAAACTGTTTTCCAAAGTGGCTGTAGCTTTTTAGCATTTAGATGTCCCCTGGCAGTGTCTGAGAGTTCCAGTTGCTCCTCATCCTCACAAGAAGTTGATATTATCATTTTAAAAAACTTTTGCTCTGTGTGTGTGCATATGTGTGTGTGTGTGTGACCAAATACCTATGTAGTGTTATTTTGTTGTGACTTTATTTTTCCCTAGTGACTAATGATGTCGAGCAGCTTTCATGTGTGTATTTGCCACCTGTATATCTCATTTGTTGTGATTGTTCACATCTTTTGTTCATCCTTTAGTTTGTTTATTTGTTATTGAATTTGGGGAGATTTGTGTATATTCTGTATGTAAGTCACTTGATAGAGATGTGATTTGAACACACTTTCTCCCAGACTATAGGTTACATTGTGTTTCATTTTATTAACAATGCCTTTTGCAAAGCAAAAACACTATAATTTTGATGAAGCTCGATTTGTCATTTTTTCTTTTTTTGTATAACTTCTGCTTTTTGTTGCTATACGTGTGAAATCTTTTCCAAACCCAATGTCACAAAAATATTCTCCTTCCATGTAAAGATTTTATATCTTGTGTTTTAAATTTGATTCTATGATCCACTTTGAGTTAACTTTGCATAAGGTATGAAGTTGAATTTACTTATTTATTTTACCAGTGGAACTCCAATTATTCCAGTATCATTGCTGAAAACTTACCCTTTCTCCATTGAATTGTCTTTGTACATTTCTCAATTGACTATTTGCATGGGTCTATTTCTGGACTCTATTTTGTTTCATAGACTTATGTTTCTTTGATTCATCAATACCATATTATTTTGAGGTTTAGAGTATATTTAAGAATTGAGTAAGGTAAGCCCTCCAACTTTGACTTTGCCAAAACTGTTTTGGCTATTCTAGGTCATTCTCTTTTCAATATAGATTTTAAAATCAACTTGTCTATAAAACCTTGCTATGGTTTGATTTGGATTGCATTAAATCTATAGATTCATTTGAGAAGAACTGACAACTTCAATGTACTGAGTTTTCTGATCTATGAATGCAGCACGTCTCTCCATTTATTTAGATCTTCTTTGATTTATTTCATCAGCATCTTGTAGTTTTATAATTTTTGCTTTCAATTGTCTTGCATACCTTAAATAAGTTACAATATCAAACAAAGTCTATTACTTTAGCCCAAATATTTATTGTTACTCTTTAAAATTCCCTTAATAACTTTCCCTTTGCTGCTTCTTCCAATGTTAAAATATTATATCTTACACTTTGCCCAATCCTTATTATGTTCCTGCATAGAAAGATACACCATAGCCAAAAAAACCCTTCATAAATAGTACATCTTGTCCTTGCTCCTTTAGATTTACTATAGCTCTGCAAATGTAGGGGTTACAGGACCATGATGAGAAAGAAATTCATCTTTGCTTTATTTATATTATTTTGGTGGTATTTTCCAGTAGCCAGGTGGTGGTGTGTTAGGAAGTCTCTCCAGGAGTTGTGACAATCCTTTTCAACCATGAAGACTGAAGCCAAAGAATAGTGTGAGAAGGAGTGTGGAAAGAACCTAGGTCATTGATGATAATGGTAAGTCACCAAATGAATCCTAGGACCATATAGTCCCAGATGTCCCTGTCAGTAACTGTACAAGTCATTATGGTTTGAGCTCAGTTAATCAGGTATTTGGTTACTTGCAGCTGAAAGACCTCCTGCTATGAGAGTAACTGTTGTAGCCTACCATTCTCCTTGGACATCCCACACTTCTTATGCTTTAACCACAGTAGTTGACATATTCCTCTTTTCCTGGATCTTCTCCTTTGTTCTTACTTTTTCTCCCAGGCTGGAGTGCCTTCCACTCCCCTCCCCAACTTCCTTCCTTTACCAATCCATCCTCACAGGAAGGTTCCAACCAAATGCCATTTCTTCCAGGAGAATTTTCTACACTTATCTGTCCAACCCCAACCACATTCACACAGACATGTTTATACACACATGTCTCATCTCCAGAATATTGGTTTTAAGCACTCATGCAGTGCAGCATGGTGCCCGATGCCAAAGCCAAATCTGAAGCTCATTGAGTGCTTATGTTGTGCCAGCCACCATGATAAATATATTACTTGCTCTGCCCTTTTTACTCGCTATGGAAAGTTAACGAATTAAGTACTCTTATCGCCTTCTTGTTGCCAAAGAAAAAATCAGGTTTAAAGAAGCTTAGTCAGTGTCTCAGGGTCACACAGACAGCACAGCCAGTAAGTAGTGGAGCTATAAAAATTCCAATGTAGGTCTGACTCTAGACTGGAACTGGTGTAGAGAACAGTACATAGAAGTGCGTGGATGTGGCACAAAACATTGCTTTATTCTCACTGTTTCTGCATATCACGAAAGAGAGACTGTGTTGGATTTCACTGTTCGCCCCTATGCTGGCACGCACGCAGCAGAGAGACATGATGAACACACCCATTGATCAACAGGCAGTCATCCTCTCTGAGGGCCAGAGCTCCTACCTGCTTACTGCCAGCACTACCCCAGGCTCCAGCTGTGGCCAGCTGAGCCCTTCTCTTCTCTACAAACACATCTATCCTTATGAGCCTTTAACCAGCCCTGGCAGAGCTGTGATTAAGTTAATTCTCACTAAGATGTTAGCAACTGACAATGGTTGTGGTTTCCCTTCTCCACTGTGTATTTCTTAATAATGGACTTTTGGAAAAAGTGCTCTTGAACCTGAAGAAATGTCTCTTTCGTGGTAGAATCTCAAGTACATTATGAGATTCTTGAAGGTAAACTGTTGAATACACACTCAGGAAATATTTTTTAAACAAATTTTGATAAGATAGTTGTTATAGTGGGAGGGATAGTGCAAAAAAAGCAGTCTTTTCAATGTGAAAGCTTTTCATTCTCTTCAAGACACATGAGGCTTTTTTGGTTGATTCTTCTAGGAGAAGCATCCAGATACTCTACCAACCCTTATCTCCTGACTGAAGTATTATAGATTTAAAAATGCCGCTATCTTCTCCCATAGTGGTAGTAGTAGTTAATGCTAGTAGTAACAGTTAATGATAGCATTAAATATTAAGGTTTACATAAATAACTAAATAATGCCCACATTTTCATTTAAATTCCTATTTATTAAGCAACTATAAATGAAAATCAAATTCATTAGGCACAGTTCTGTGTAACAACAATGATAAGCAGTAAAATGTTTGTCCATGCAGGATCATCCATCGAATTCCATTGAATTGGAAATATAGGACTGGATTTTAAATTTGCTATAGAAATAAACTAGGATATGGCTTCTTAAACCTTTTTGATCATAAAAATTTTGATACTTATTGAAATACAGACTTCACTCCAGACCTTAAGTCTCCAGAAGATACTTATTGAGAATGAGTGGAACATACTGAACTAGGACAAGAGTTTTAGCTATTCTTCAATAAAAATTTGACACTTGGGCTCTGAGATAACCCATTTTGTGAGATCACGCTGGAAAACATTTTTCTTCTCTTTTCCAATCTGCCCTTTTCTCAAAGAATATTATGCCAGGCACTCTTAAATGCTTATTATATATATACATATATATATATATATACATATATATATACACACACACACACACAAATATGCACAACAATTCTCACTGAAGAGACAAAGGCAATAAACAATTTTACATGGTGTGTTAAGTGCTAAAATAGAGATAGTGCAGGATACTGTGTATTTAGAGAGGGGGAATGCCTTGCCTGAACATTTAAGGCAAACTTGACCTCTACAAAGTTGAGGTAATTTGACATAGAAGACATATGAATAAAGACTCAGGAACTTAAAGAAACCTAGTGTTTTCTGAGCACTGTGAAATGTCTTACACGACTGAAGCCCAGGGTCAAGTTGGGGAAAGTGAGGGTACATGAGGGTGGCGAGCGGTGGATTGTGAACAGCCTTACACACCACCTTGAAGAGGTTGGACTCAGTCTTGTAGACAAGAAGGTGGTGTCGGGAAGAAACTCAGATATCCTCAGCACTGGGTATAGAATGACTTCAAAATATAACTCGACAAGAATGACTTAGGGCTGGAGTTTAAGGGGACTTTGCTCTGAGCTAATTTCTACAACAGTTAGTTTTAAGCTTTGCTAATCTAGGGTATACACTTGTCAGCTGACAGTTTATATAGAAGCTCAGTATGCAAAAAAGATAAAAGGGCTGCTTTGGTTGATTCAGGACGCTCAATCCCATGGCAGTATTCCTGTAAATGGGATCCCAGGGAACAGTCTGCAAATCAGAGTTCTATGCCTTCAGAAAACTGAATGATTGAATGGATATTTAGGATCCTACTGTTGAAGGGTACTTTGATGTTTTCTTTGAGGAGAACCTGTTCAGCTATGTCTAGTATAGCTCCCTCCAGGTAGCATCCTTCAGGAGATGCTTAGGGCACTGAATCAACTCTGATTAGATTTTAACATTTCCAGGGAAGGGGGAGCACCCACATTCTCCCGTAGTTTACTCTCTGTTAAACAGGGTCATTTATTAACTACCTCTACTTTACAACAAGCTGGCATTTTTCTGATTTAAGCAAGGTTTTTTGGAATAACCAACTCAATAATATAGCTACCATGTCAACTTCTGTTCATTTTTTAGGTTTCTTCAATCTTTGTTTAAAACAACTCTCCTTCCCTGCTGGGTTTCCACTCTCCTACTTGCATTCCAATTTGTCAGTGTTGCCTCTTGAAAATGTGTTCATGGTCCAACATTTCTTTCCCTACTTCTTGCCTCCCATTACTACATATGCATTTATTAAAAAGTGAATTTATCATGAAAGGTCCCGATGGGGCTTTTCTGGTTAACATTACCATAAAATATACTGAAAAGAAATATCCACGAAACAGAGTACAAATGGCATTAAAAATCAATGTTAAGCCAGACATTAACTCACTACGTAAACATTTAACATCATAGCGAAAACCTTTGTTGTTATGATTGCCACCTTTTGTGTGTGTGTGTGTGTGGGTGTGTGTGTGTGTGTGTGTGTAAAATAAGAACCTAGAAGAAGAGCGAGAGAACATAGCAGAGGCTCAATGTTTGTTGAATGGATTAAGTGGAAAGCCACATACCAAGGTAAATGGACATATCTTTAATTTGGGGATTTCAGATTTGTCCAACTCAAGGGGTTTCCAGTCTTGAACAACACAGGCACTCAACCAGGGCAAACTGAAAGGTTCCTGCTTCTTAACTGAATGTGACAAGTGGCATCCAGTGACTGGGACATGAAGTAGTCATGGAAATGTCAGACATTTTAGGAAGGCCATTCCCACAGTTCCACCTATGATGCTGACTTCATGTCGGGGCCCTGGTTTTCAGGCAGAAAGATGGACGTGTACTTTTAAGTTAATACTTCACATGAACAGGGTGAGGTAGGAGGAAAAAAATGTTTCAGGAAAAGAGCACTCTGGGGGGGCTTTAGCACCACCATGATGCATTCTGGCCTGACATAACAAGATGCTTCCACTTGGATGCTCTAGGCTAAGGCATGACATTGTCAATGTGCAGAGATGTCCCCTACCACTCCACTTTGCTTCCCTCATCATACAAGTTTAGTGTCTGAAGATTTTCTTTCTTTTCTTCAAAAATATTTTTAGAGTAGAAGCAGAGGGTACTTTGGATAAGAAAGATACTATTGCTAACTGAGGGTTGACCAAATCTAGCTCTGATTTCTTAAAAAGCTAGATGACCACTCAGCATGGACTCTGACCTCTCAGGAGGTAAATCAGTTTAAGGGTGGGTGAAGGAGGGGACAGAAGGCTGTTTCTGTGTGTCTGTGCGTGTGTCTGTGCGTGTGTGCATGCAGGCATGTGGGTGTTTGTGTGTACAGCCAAAGGTTCACTGGCATAAATAATTCAAGAATTCAACAGGTTCTTTAAAAGTGAAGGAGAAAGATCTAGTAACTGGTGATCTGGTGGTATTATCCCTTCTGGAGAAATAACTCCAGTTCTACGTTGATTTCCTTGATAGATCGAATAATCATGCAAAAACATACAGTATTACTTTCCTAACTACTGACCGGACAGACCAAACCATACTCACATCAATTGCTTATTTTAATGTCAAATGTTTATTTCTAAGCCACAGTTGCCTCAGCACAATTTGTAAAAGAAAGGAATCCCCAAAAATGAAAATTTTTTGGTTAGGATATTTTCTCCGCAGTTATAAGAATGAAAAGAAACACCTTGGTATCAAGAATTACCATTTCTTCCACATCATTCTAATAAGTTGCATCTAAATATTTTCCTTGGACATCATTTTTTTGAGGGTGGAAAAATATCCATGGGGGGGGAAAATGTTTGTATTCATGAAAATAAATTTGGGATAGTCTTTGCCAGGGAATATATCTAGAACATCTTTGTTTTGGTATACTATATCACTAATTGCCATATTCTTATTATTTGATATAACAGGCATACTTTATTACATAAAACAAAGTGACTGAAAATGAACAATGTTAGAAACAAACTGCAATTTGGTGTATCTTAAATCTTCAGGTGATTAGATATGAGCCGGAGCGCCATATACAAATTTCATATCAGTACAAATGCAACTCTCTTCCGTGATGAAAATGCACTTAGTAGCTTAGTTCTTTTTGCTTGAGCAGATAGGGTATCCAATACAACTGAAACAACCTGATAACAATTTTTTTTTCAATAAAAAGGAATGCTCTGGTTTCTTAACTGACTCCCACATTTGAGGGAGCCAGAAGATGGCATTTGCTCTTTAAATGTATTTCTCTTGCTGATTTGAGACAAAGCCACCAAGATTCTTCCAGCGGAAGTAGGCACCACACCTCAGATCACCAGGCCCTCGGGGAAGGAAGCCTGTTAAATAAGTAAATCTGTGATGTGCGGTGGTGGGCCCAGCACCTTGAAGACAGCATGGTGGTTGTGCACAGAAATCCCTTCAGCAGACTCAGTGAAAGGATGAGAGTTCTTTAAGTTCATGCACATTTTATTGAGTAGTAATATAAAATGCTTTTTTTTTGTCATTGTTACAAGTGCATGCTTTGATTGCCAACATTTCAGAAGTCAAATTACAAAGGCAAGGCTTTAGGCTGTAGTGAATTACTTGGGCACTTATACAATTGTTAAAAAATATGAATGGACTTTTGTTGTTGTTTCAGAATGAACCAGTTGTAACCCGTAACTGATATACAAAGGGAAAAAAGTGAAAAAAGTACATATTTTGTGGCACATGACAGAACAGAACAAAATAACTAAACCGTTATGACATTAACAGTTACCATGCATTTAGAGTTTCACATGTAACTACAAACTTATTTAAATTTCACAAGGTTTGCTAAACATGCTAATCGTCTATATGTGCACTGACAAGCTTATGTTAAAAACTTTTAAGAATACTCTCCCCTTTAGATTTTTTCAAAGCTTTTTTGATTACAAAATTTCAAAGGCATTAAGCATTTTAGAGAATATAAAGTACGCCAGTATACATACATTTCCAGTATATGTCAGACCACTAAGCGCGTTACAGTCTCATACAGGCCGATACAGCCATTTTTTTTTTTCTTAAAAAACATGCATAGGCAGATTTTTTTTTTTTACAGAATATAGATGCTTTATCACTGTACTTAATATGGTGTCTTGTTCACTATACTTAAAAATGCACCACTCATAAATATTTAATTCAGCAAGCCACAACCAAGACTTGATTTATCAACAAAAAAAACCCTAAATATAAACAGCAAAAAAAGATAGATGTAATTATTCCAGTTTTTTTAAAACTTAAAGAAAAGAAAAGATACTCATTGCTAAATTAATAAGATAAGTGTTATATGGAAAGAAGGGCATTCAAGCACACTAAAGAAACCTGAGGTAAGCATAATCTGTACAAAATTAAACTGTCCTTTTTGGCATTTTAACAAATTTGCAACATTCTTTTTTTTTTTCTTTTTCTGGTTTTTTTTTTTTTTTTAAGACTGCCTAATTCATTTTATAGCCATTGTCTGACAAGAGTAGCAAAACATTATCAATAAATAGTCCTTATTTAGTTTGTACATCATTTTGTTAAAAATGTTTGATGTCATCCATTTTTAGTGCTGCGACTGTAAACGTACAATAGAGTAAGAAATTAGACAAAGTTTTCGTGTCCAGTAACATAATAAAAGACCTTTCATTAACCTATCTAGAAGTCCCCAATGCAGTAGGAAAACATGTTCATTCCCCTAACATTGCAGTATATACTAGCATTAGCTTTCTTTCTAATATTTTTTCTATAAGCATTTTTAAAAGGCATACCCAAAAGAGGTGTTTAATCACCACCCCCACCAAAATATAGGTTATTATCTCTATCCCTCTTTTTTAATGATAGTGTAAACTGAATCCAATTCTGGCCCCCAGAGCAAATAAGCTACCATAAGAGGCAAGAACATCCAACTGCTGATATGCAGCAATCCCCATCATGCCCTGCAGCTCAAAAAAAAAAAAAAAAAGGTGAACAGGAAGTGGTCACTGGATATTGCTGCTATTACTGCCATTGCTGTCCGTGCCGTTAGTCTCTGAGGCGAGAGCCTTGTTGATGGAGTTAAGGTTGGCGTCAGAGGGCATGGCATCTCTGCGAGGTGGCATCCTCTCATTAATTCGGTCTAAGCCCTTGGCCTCCTCGAAGCTAGTGATCTTATGTTGTGGTGAAAATCCTTTGATAGCTAAACAGAAAATCATTAAAAAAAAAAAAAAAGAAGGAAAAATCGGGTTAGCTAGAGGAAAACAAAGGGCACAGCTGTTGTATCAGGTGAGGTTAGAGATTTCGCAGTGAGTGAGGGAATCCTTTAGTAGAGAACAGAATGACGGGACCTGAACACAACACAACAGACTCCTTACCATACCCGAAGATAACCAAAAAGTTTGAAAACAGCCAATGTCTCTTGCCAACCAAAATGTCCTCTTCAAGTTAGTAAGATGTAAACATTGCTCTGGTTCTTCATAAGAGTTTATATCAATGAAATCCAAAGTGGATATGTCAAGAGGAAAGTTGCTACCAGGGACAGGTATCCAGACTTAGCATCAACCGGCCACATCATTAGCATGGTTACTGCGTCAGACACCCTAACCTAGACAGACCATAACATAGGCTTCCTTTGGCTCTTCCACTGTACTAGTAATGGCAAATTCAGTAGAGTCAGGCAAACTATGCCTAGAAGTCTAGTAGGAGCTTTACAGAGGAAGCTAAAAGGAGCTCTAAAAGGAATTAACTTTAGGGGCATTTCCATGCCATCTCAGAATCCCAGAAAGGCTTTCTTGGCAAACAACTCAACGACTGCATGAAGAAAAAAGAGAAATTACAAACTCCCGTTTCTCTAACTCAACTTTGGAAGCATGTGGAGTGGGTGACAAGGTAAGAGAAACTCAGAAAAATAAAGATCAGATCACTAAGTAGAAAAACATTGTCCACCCTTCAGCGCAAAACAGGTCAAACTGATGTTCATCTGGTATCCATTACTGCCTAAATCAAAGAAAAAACCCTTTCCTAGTAGATCAAGGCAGATGTAAGTGATGCTTTACGAATAAGGAGAAAATGCCTTTCACAACTTTCAGCAAAAATTACAGGATTCGTTTGGGCCCTATTCAGTAAAAACATGGCATTCTCAAGGGGACATACGGATATTTGACTTTTTTCATTAACCCTTAGTATGCTGTAGAGATAGATCAGACATTTGTCCAAGAAGCTTAATGACTTCTTCAGTGGGCGCACCAACCCGTGAGCTGAAAACAAGGTACATACAGGGAACCAATGACATCAGTTTGCTTTATTTCCTGTGATGTGCAAGCCAGATACTGAAGGGCCAATCATCAGAGCTGAATTGGGTTACATCTCCTTGGCTGATTGGGGACACTTTTGCAGTACCTTTATCCTCCCCACCTTATTTGGGGGGGTAAAAAAAAAGGAAAGCAGTTTCAAGCTGAAACGTTGCCAGCCAGTCCTACACAAATGTGTAGTGCCTTTTACTAGCATGGATGAAATTCTTAAAAGAGCTATACCATTGCTTCCAAACTCATGAAAGGATGAGAAATAGTTTGTTACCCCTCTGCATTTTAAAGGTTAGCAAAATGGTGATTAGTCAACCGTGAGAGGAAGAAGGTGGGAAATGAGGAAAGACCAAGGCCCAAAGCAAAGCTTCTTAATTCTTCTCTAATTTGGTAATAAATTGCAAAATAACAGAACTGTCTAATGAGCACCCACCCTGAACACTCAATTATTTTGAGGGACAAAATAATGGCACAAAGTGGTATTCTATTCTTTTTCTAAACCACTGTGAATATCATTTCATCATAATGAATAAATACAGAAGTTTGTCAACATGATAATTTGTGAGGCGATTTTATGATTTAAACGGTAAAAGAGGCATCTCAGGGTTTTAAAAGCCAATAGGGTGAGAGCGCAGAAATTCAAACTCGCTGGAACAATGGGTATGTCCCGAATGGGGCTCCATCTCTAATCAAATCTCTAACCCTGGTCTGGAAGAATGTGCTCGGCTGTAGTTGCTGGTCAGACAATGGGTATTAGCAATTTACATTGGTAGTATACTGAACACAACACAGAGTCACAGAAACCACAGAAAACAGCCAAACTATCAACAAGAATGCACACTGCAGATTAGAATTTGCCAAGAGGAATAGAGAATTCCCACATAAATAGCAGTTTATTCACTGCTATTTAGGAAGCAGTTGTATTTTCTCTTACAGTGCTATCATTTCCCCTACCATAACCAAATCATATGCAAATTCGACAGTCTAAAGTGGCACTTTTTACATCGTATCGAAGGACCATATGCACACAATTTTGGGAAAAAATTAAAAAAAAGTGATCTTGCAAGAACAAAATACAACTGAAGAATTTTGTTTTAAAGGGGAACTTCAAATTATTCTTTTTACAATTTCCAGAGGGTGTGGTATGGATAATATTAAAAACTATTTTGATAGGCAGTCCTCTCTTGACTATATTGTTCAAGCACTTGATTTGAAAGTAATTTTTAGAGGACCAACGCTAGAGTCCTTTCGCCACGCTAGGCCACAGTGGGGAAGGTACAATTCTTGATTTTCTGTACTGCACCTTAGCACAGTGCCTGGCGCCAAACAGACACTCAGTGAACCATCAATTGAGGTAGGACTGGATAGTCACTGTTCTTGTCACGGCCACTGGGGATTTTTGAACTCTTTATAATACCGTAATGGTGCTAACTGTCCTACAAATACCAAGAGGTTAAAATTTGTAAGACTAGCAGAACTGTTTATCTCATACACAGCTGTCTCACACTGGAATATTTTTTAGAGACATAAATTAATGTTGAACTACAACAAAGCACTACTCAAACGAACACTGATTTTTGGCTAGAAACTTCTGAAGACTAGATTTAATAAAGCTATTTTTCTTCTCTTCTCTTCAGTGCTGACTGAAAATGATTTGAGGGAGGGACATGGTTCAGCTCCAAGAATATTATTTTATGCGATATTCGTCAAAACAGCTGCCATAACGCCCACCCCACATTGTTCAAGATTTCAAGATATATAATCCTTTGGTTTTCTGTGACTATACTAGGTTCGTTGTATACAAAGTCAAACATAGCTTTAAGGGAAAAAAAACAAACAAACAAACCATAAAAGGACATTTTCCCCTTTAAAGCAAGAACATTTTGGTTAATACTGAGCCACAACTGTTAGCCCAACACCCACACACTCTGTACAAGCTACAGCAAAAAAATAAAAAATAAAAAAATAAAAAAATGAATACACCCAGCAGAGCCCTTATCTGTTGCAGGTACAACAGAAAGGGGACTGGCCAATTTACCTTCATCAGCCTCAATAGCCTCAACAGTAGCTGAAGAGAAGAAAGGGGGTGCAAAATGAATGAGAAAAATGAGCAGAGGATTTTTAACTCTAAGAACAAATCAGTGACGATCAAGGGAGCTCAGAGAATTAATGTTCCTGTAAGTGCTGGATTCTGGTACAGACAACAAAACAGAAATGGTAAAAAGAAAGGAAAAAAAACACAACAAAAATGAGAAGTTTATTTTATGAGCTGGATACACCTATCTGAGTGAACTGGTTTTCGTTCATGCAATAAATGACAAAATGGTCAACCCTTTTGAAAAACAAGACATTTTTCTTTTATTTAGATTGAATCAGTAAGAGACTAGGTCATTCTTAGTCGGACACAGAAAGTATACAAAATCTACTTCTATGCTTGGCAACTTAAGATTTGAAAATGCCAGACAAAATGGCAGACCTCGAAGGAGTGTCATAATATCAGTGGGATAATTCACACTATTTAACATTAAATGGCGCGATTCCTAGCACAGTGGAAAAGTGGAGTGTGTGTGTGTGTGTGTGTGTGTGTGTGCGAATCTGGAGGAAGAATAAAATCAATGTGTCTGAGTTGCTCGTCCTTTAAAGACAAACACAGAGCTTGTCCGGAGTGGTGAGAGAGAGGGAGAAAGGTGGGCAATGGTATGCGTAGTCTGGACTTCCTCTGCCAGGCAACCCAACTGAAAGTCAGTTTTCCTTACTGGAATACCATCCATGGAAAAGAAATTCTTGAAATGCTACCATCAAGTGGTAACATGTCAGTTGCAGTAATAATTCTATCAGCATTTTAAAGAAGAGACAGTCCAAATACTGAAACCTCAGCGTATTTCCGAGGCAACACTTGAAAAGCCCACTGCTTTCTCAGCAATTTTTATAATAAGGTTAGGGTCTATATTCTCACTAATATAGGTGTATGAGTCTTTCCACGTTATTAAGGCCAGCTGCTATCTCCCTAATTAAGGGCTAAAATGTAAAACTTCTCGGTAACTCCAAAATGTTTAATATTAAAATTCTACCCCTTCACTTGAATTTGCATATTTCTTATAATTTAAGGTTTTAAAACTAGAGCAACTGCCAAACGTACACGATAATTTCGTTATAGTGCATTCTAAATGTCTTCTGATAAAAATGTAAAATATTTACATTTTTAATGTAATGCTAAATGCTAAATGGGGAAAAGCTAAACAGTAAAGCTTTAAGCAGTTTCTTCTTTTTGATAATTTGAAATGCAGTGGATTTTGAAATTATTTCAATGGATGTGGTTTAAAATATATATGGGGTTTTCAAGTTCTCAGGACTAACGAGGTTCTAGCCCTAATGTCTGTTATATGTGGATGTGTTTGCACGTGTGAGAGTTCAACACAGAAAAACACAAACCAATGGATTCAACATAAAGTAATAGAAAAGGAAACTGAATAACCTAAGTTAAAATACAGGTGAAAATCTAGTAACAAAACGTTTTAAGAACGTTTAAGAGTTTTAAGAACTTAAAAAACTTAAGTTCAAAGGTAAACCAAAAATCTGGAACCACACCAGCACCAACGTATCAGAAATATGCACTGCCCACTATTAAATGTCTTCTTCCAAAGTAAATGTGGCCCATAGTCTCCGATAATACACCCACTATACCTTAAAATGTGCTTATCAGAAACTATGCAGATTTCAGTCATTTAGATAGTTGTGTATTTTGTGCATATAAATGATCCATTTATGCTAATTTTTTTAGAGAACATGTTTATTTTGGTGGGAGAAATTTTTGTTTTTTTAAAGTTATTAGGATAAGCTTTAGTTACAAATTCAAGGGTAAATTTACTTTTATCCCTTTTCCTATCTTCTTTACAAATTTGTGTCTTTTTCTGGAAACCACAGACACTGATTTCGGAATAAGCTCACATGAAACTAAAGAAAATTATCGTGATGCTGAGCATGATTCTCTACGTATAAGAGGTGTGTCTAAATCATGTAACTATAGGAATACTTGAATCTTCCAGATTGAAGGATAGAGATAGGGAAAAGAAAAACCCCACAAAAAAAGATTCACGGAAAGATAAGGGAAAATAATCAAGAGGCTGAGATTAGTTTTTAAAATGTTATAGTGGATTTTTGTTTTATTGATTTTTATTCATTCACTTAAAGTATAATTTAATAGCAAATTTTCATCATGTATTATTAAAATTGGACTCTAATTATAATGATCATACGTAATGATAGTTAAAACAGCAAGACAAAATTCAGACGTAAACGAGTATGCAGTGCTGTTTTGTCTGGTGTGGCCATTAGTCACATGTGGCTATTTAAAGCAAATTAATACAAATCAGCTAAAATTAAAAAATCCCGTTTTGGTGTCTCAGTTGTAGGAGCTGTACTTCAAGTGCTCCATAGACAGTGGCCTCTGGACCAACACAGAAATTTCCATCATCACAAAAAGTTCTCTAGACAGCACTCGTCCAGAAAGCTACACATTTTAATTGGCAAAAAACAAAACTTTATCTCTATCTTAAAAGAAATGTTTTCATTCTTTTTCAGAAAGAAAATGTGCTTCTTCTCAGTCTCCGTCTTGGATGGAGAAATCAAAGACACCTATGACTCCCAACTTCTATTCAAGGAGATAATGAAGTCACCCTTTTGAGGTCCTTCCATTCTCCACTATAATCTAGGCCTCCGGACGTGTATTTATGCGTGTGTTTATTTTTTCAGTCAAATAGACAGCCAGAACATTTAGCAGAAACGTAATTTATAAAAAGTTATTTTTAGCAGTGGAATGACTCAAAGCTGTCAATGCCGTCCTGCGTGTGGCCAACCTAAGTGGGTTGTCCCCAGCCTGCGGGGGTGGTGACTGCTGTGTGTACGTGGCGGGTGGCGGGGTGGGAGGTGGTGGGTGAAGACCGCGGTCCAGGGACCACGAGGGAGCTATTCTGCCGGACAGGACTGGTCCGACTGCTATGGGGTTTCAGCCCTTCTTCCCGCTGAGAAGGTCTGAAGACCAAGGCCGCGCTCACAGGGGTGAATAATTCGGGGCTCTCATGACCCCGCGCGCGGCCTGAGCTGTCCCCGACACACCTGCACAACTGGGCCTGCTTACCGCTTTGCAGTGTCTGCTTCCCTCCAGAAAGCACTCCGCTGGGGAGCATGCCCGTGGGGGTCAAGCCTTTCAGCGTCAGCACACTCTCGCTCTCTTCTCTGCAAAGGCACAAGGGAAGAGAGGGCATTAACTTCGATTTTCTTTCAAAAGAAAGGGGGAAAATGCATAGTAGAACTCACATTTCCCTCCACCTAGGCCCTCTGGATTTTTATTTCAAACATACTGTGTTTTTATACATTCCTACTGAAGTCATGCCCCGTCAATGGACAGCTGCCGTGCTAGTTCACGATTATACACCGGCGCAGGCTCAGCCTCTTCCAAGTCCCGAAGATACAGAAAACAATTCACATTTTGTAAGCAGGCATTGCCACACGGTGTTTGCTGGGCAGCCACCGTGACACCCATAAATATGTTGAAAATGAGCCCTGGAGAGTGCTGATGTTAAGTTTTCCAGCCAAGGCTCAGCAGAAATGAGTGGAACTTACTTCCCTCGGGAGAGAAAACCAAAGAGTATATATGAGAGATTAAAAACAAAACAAAACAAAACACCACCCCCCCCCCCCCCCGCAAACTCTCTGGTTTATAGATCAGGGAACTAGAAATTACATTCAAGGTGCTATTTAAGTAATTGACATCACATGTTAAGTAGACAAATAATGACAACCAGCCAGGAAAGCCACTGGTAACATTTCCCACCTTTCAGCAGAGTTTCCCCCCACTGATTTGCTAATAGAACTTTATTGTGTTACTCATTGTGGTGATTGTTTTACATCTTCTGCACATCATCATTTCAATGCTATTTATTAGTCACAGAACTATTAATCATTTTGATTAATTAATAAATCATCATGATTAAATAACCATGAAATAGGAATACTCTCATCTCTTTCCATGTAGCTAACGCTGTAATTCTACATAATCAGAAAGTGTTTATAATACAAATATATAGATATATAACATCTACTATATGTAGAACTATCAAAGCCACGTTTTTATGAAGCTATCTAACATGACCCAAACAGAATTCCTAAACGATCCCCCAAAACCAGCTACTTCCACAAACTTTCAACTTCATCTTTTCGTTAAGCCTCAAGAATTGACCCCTTCACTCCTGTCCTCTCTCTCTCTCCACCTCCTCGCTTCTCCACTCAGCTGGCAAACCTTGAGGGCTCTACCATCAAAATATTTCCAGTATCTTGCCACTCTCACACTCCTACCACTTCCCTTTTTAAAACAGTTTTGTGAAGTAGAAGCAATATCCCATAAAATTCATCCATTTAAAGTATGTGATTTAATCAATTTTTTTTAGTGCATTCACAAAATTGTGAAACAATCACTTTAATCCATTTTGAAGTATTTTCATTGCCCCCAAAAGAAAATCTGTGTCCATTAGAGTGGCTCTCCATTTCTTTCACCCTTATATAACCACTAATCTATTTTCTGTACATTTGCTTCTTCTAGATGTTTCATAGAGGCGGAATCATACAACACATAGCTTTTAGCGGCTGACTTCTTTTGCTTCCCAACAGCATCTCTTGTCTGGATTTTTCCAGCAGCTTCTTTACTGGCCCTCCTGCTCCATCCTCACCACACTCTCTGACTCCATCCCTGTCTATTCTCAGGGGAGCCAACAGGCTGGGCCTTTTAATACATATGCAGATCCTACCACTTCCCTATACAAAGCTCTCCTAAGGCTTCTCCTCTCATTAAGGGTGAAAAGCAAAATCTTGGGGCACCTGGGTGGCTCAGTCATTAAGTGTCTGCCTTAGGCCCAGGTCATGATCCCAGAGTCCTGGGATTGAGCCCTGCATCGGGCTCCCTGTGTGGCGGGAAGCCTGCTTCTCCCTCTCCCACTCCCTCTGCTTGTGTCCCCTTTCTCGCTGTGTGTCTCTCTCAAATAAACACATAAAATCTTAAAAAAAAAAAAAAAAAAAAAGCCAAATCTTTAGGTTTGACCACAGCCTTTGAAAACCAGCTCCCAACCCACGCTCTCCTAACCTCACCCATCTGTCGTACTCCATTTCCTACCAGCCTGCACTCCTCTTAGTGTCCCTCCAACACATCTGGCACACCTCACCTCAGGGCTCTACACTTCTTGGGCACACTCTCCCTCCAGTATCTGCATGGCTTACTACCTCTCTGCCTTCGAATTTCTGCTCAAGTATAGCCCTCTAAGTGAGGACTTCCTTTAGAAGGCTGTTTATATACTGTCCATCTCCCTTGCTGATTTTATTTTTACCTAAAGCACTTATTACCCCTGAAAAACTATACCGTTTATTTATTGTTGTTGTTGTTTTAAGTATCCAGATAGGAGTGCACCTGGTATAGTCCACATTCAAAACACATTTACTAAAGGAATGAGTAAAAGGAAAAAAGAATGGCGCTGTTATCCACATTTGAGATTTCTATATCCTTTACTATAGTTGACTTAAAAATGTTAGGTTTGAGATGGTCATGAATCATTGTTTGCCCTCATACAGTACTGTAACCTTTCCAGGTTTCTGCTGTCATACCAGCAGAGGTCACACAAAGAAGAAATCATCTTAAGTGTTAATATGTGGATTTGGAATTGGGAATCCCTCTAAAGAAAGGAACATATCTTCTTTTTTGCATTCATATTTGAAATCAGGCTTCCTTCCTTCTTTTCCCTTTTGCACTCAATGATATTCCTCATCTCCCTATATTCTGATTGTTGCTCCTGCTGCACACAAAACCTAAGCACTCATGGTTTCTGGCAGCTTCCCCATTCCTCAATTCCAACCACATCCACTGAGTCCTCCCTCACACACCTTCGCTCTACTGCCCACTTATGACCATGCCCGCTTCTGGAAAGACTCTTTGCAGAGGTCTCAATCACTTTCTTCCCTAGTTCTCCTCCTCCTCTGGCCTCCCCTTCTCAGTCCCTTGGATGATCTTTTTCCTCTGGCTCCACACCTGTGCTTTCTAAAATGGAAGCTTCCAGCCACGTGTGGCTCTTACCCACTTGCAACCTGACTTGAGATGTGTTGTCAGTATGAAATGCTCACCAGGTTTCATACACTTAACACAAAAATAAGAATGTAAGACATCTCCTTCAGAAGTTTTATACTGACTACACACTGAAGGGATAAAATTCTCAACATATGTGTTAAATAAAAGACAGTCTTAAAATTAATTTCACCCATTTCTTTCTACTCCTTTACTGTGACTTCTAGAAAATGTCAACCTACAGATGTGGCTCACATCATATTTCTACTACAAAGCACTGTTCTAGAGGATTCTTTTCTTTTTCTCCTATGTCTACTTTCTTTCATAGCGAGACCGTCCACTTGGGCTACTTTAGTCTTGTGTCCTGTCTCATGACAACATTTCCTACCCTAGTCTCTCTCTAAAGCTCCAGGGTAGAATTCCTGTCCGTCTCTGAATGAATATTCCACCAGCATCCCAGAGGAAAAACAATTTATCATAATCCTCCCCCAAAATACCTGTTAGGTATTTAAATGGAGAAATACTTCCTCTTCCTTAGATAAGAGCACTATCACCCTACACATTGCAGAGGCTAGAATCTCTATGGAATATTCTTAGAATATTCCCTCTCCCTCATCGCCCCTTGCATAGGTCAGAATTCTTGGAGCAAACGACAGAACCTGCTCTGGCTGATTCTGACAGCAGAGAGATGCTCTAAAGGATCTGAGAAAGCTCACAGACCCAGAGAGTCTGCAGCCCAGAAGAGCACAGGTGTCCATCCATGCTGTGGAATCTGGTGCCGCCACTGTTCAGAGCCAACACCTAAGCTCATGCTAATGCTGTCAACATTCTGAGAAAGTACTTCTTTTGCTGTCCTCTCAGGTTTCACAGCTGAGAGAGAAATCACCTTCCCTGCTTCCTGCCTCCTCACGATGTGCATTTCAAAACACAAGTTTTCCGTGCATTCATTTGATTGGTGGATCGTAGGCAACATGCCTGCACCTTCCCTGCCAAGGCTGCTCAAAGACAGCGATCTGATTCCCTTATAATGTGGCAAATTATCACAACGTAAGGGATATGCCGGATAGTTATACCTGACAAATGTATACCACCATTCACATTCATCCATTACGTTTAAAAATTTTCAGCTTCACAAATTCTTCTCATCTCTTCCTTTGTATGTTTCCCTCTATAGCCTAATTTACTTAGATAAATTCAATCGTTTCTAAAATGTCCTCCCTGACGTCAGTAAGTCATCTTGTTTTCCAGTCTTCACACTGCCACTAACATATAATATCTAAACATGGGTTAGAGCATGCCTTTTATCCTATTAAAAACATCCTATGTCTGTCCCTGCCTCCATGCAAAAATTCGATATTTTTACCGTGACGGTGCTATTCAAGGCTGTCAAGGATCTGGGCTTAAATACATCTTCAGCTTCACTTTTCCCTAGATTCCTCACTTACCCTCATGTCTTAAGACTCCATTCTTTTGAATACTTAGAATTCGTCGACCACACTGTTCCAGACACTCACTAGTGCTGCACGCTGAGTTTGGACACAGTGCTTCCCTTCCAAGTCTGCTGTGCGGTTACTGTCAAATGCATACACCATGCGACAGGGCACCTGGCACTTAGCAAGAGGGCTCTTAAAGCACTGTCCTTAGGACCATGTGACTGTGTGCTTGATGACTTCTCAGCTCCCAAACCTGCCTGTTCCACAATTCACCACCTAAAGGAATCCTATGTATCCTTCACAGCGTTCCTCCTATGTCAACCTCTTGAGGAACATTGTTTCTTGTTTTCTGTTTTGCAGGAAACAGAACTCCGTGGAGCCCCGTCCTCGTCCGCAGCAGAGCATCTCTTCATGTATTTAGCACACATTTCATTGTCTTGTATTAGTTTCGTGTCCACATGTCTGTCATTACAATTTGGTATTCATTGTACCTGACTCAGTATCCTGTACACATCTAACATTCAGTCATTCCTTGCTAACCTTCACCTGCTTTTCTCAGGCTACACACCCCCTGCATTCTGCAATACAATGTATCTTGTTTTTCTTTTCCATCAATGAATGCAATCTCCGTCAAGTCACTGACCATCGCTGGGTGTGAAGAGACCATTTCTCAGCTGGGAATAATTCCACCTTATGTACCTGTGGGCAGGGGACTGACTAGAAGGACTTTCTAATTTTGAGACCTACCTATGACTCTAAAGCATTGCCTTTAACCACCTTCATATGCTTTGAAAACTAACATGGATGGAAACAAGTTTTTATACTAAGAAAGGCTTTCCTTTTTTCCTTAAATACACTTTCACTTGGAAATTTTGGAGCTGTTTTTACTTCTTCCCACAGAGACGTCAGATAGTCTGAAAGTCTAGAAAAGTCAAGAAAACAAAGTCAGTAAATGTGAGGTATGATAAACAAGCAAGTGACTCTGCAGAAGTCCTGGTGGACTTCCAATCTTCACATGGTCTTTTGCGCCACAAGACATCCTTCTAGCCACGCAGACCTTCCTGGGCCTCAAAACTGATGACCTGGTTTCCATCCAAGAATCTTTGCACCTGCTATCCTCTTTGTCTTAAACACTCTTAACTCTGCGTTTTCGTGAAGGTCACCCCCACACTTCCTACTCAAGTGCTATTATTCAGAAAGTTCTCTGTTGGCCACCCACTAAAATAAGTGCCTCATGTCCCACTTGCTATCCGCCTTTTTCTCTTCATGGTATGTAATCAATGCTTTACGTGTATAGTTATTACTGAATGAGTGAGTGAGTGCTGGGAATTCAGTCAGGAATGGAAAGCATTAGCACACAGGCAGCCTCGTTCATTAGGCTGTAAGGAGCAACAGTGCCCTATTTTCAGCCTTAACATGACTCTTCAGGATCCGGCTGGTCAGCACGGAGCTATTATTGACTTTGATTTGGTGTCGTTAAGAAAGGATGATATTGCCTTTCATCTTTTTCACAGCTCCCTGCTTTTGGCAACAAGCTATCTGGTTATTCTTTAGTGACTCTACCAGGAATAGACTAGCAATAGCAAGAGGAGAAATCAGAAGAGCCCACGCAGCTACTCTAGGAGGAAGAGTTGAGATAAAAATTTGGCAAGAATTTGGTTATGAATCATACAACATGGGAATGGTCTTTTTTGCAAGGCATACCTATTTATCCTTGTTAATGAGGAATTGTGAGTTGACCATATACTCCTCACATATAAATAATGCCATATTTCAAGGCAATTTTTTGAGGAGAAATATATTACTTTGTCTTACCAAATAGTAGATAAAAGAATTTAAATAAAGTGCAGTTAGTTCTCTTCAAGAAAACATTTTTTTTTCACAACGTAGGATTAATAATAACAGGTTCATGATCTATTTAAAAAAATAACCACTGCATGGGAATTGAAACATTAAATAACTATAAAATAACTATTTTTCTCTCAGTGACTTATTAGAATAATAGAGTCACATGAACAAGCTCAATGGTTAATATTCATTTCCTAGAAATCTAGTGAAATGCACCTGATAAATTCATCTTTTACCACAGAACCAAAATGAAACATAAAATGAATTATAACAGCTTTCCTATTTCACAAGTTCAACCTATCGTGAAATAAATTTTCTAAAGTCCAGTAGGAAATAGTGATAAAATGTGAAATAGCCTAATTAAAGGCTTTCTCTAAGGAAATAAGTTAGAATATTTCAATTTGAGTAAGAAAGTGAAGAACAAACAATCCCATTTAAAAGAAAAAAAAAACAACTAAGAAAAAGCAAATATTTTCTAGTAAAATACTTAAATTACCAGATTACAGTATTAAAATGTTTATCGAAAGACCCATAATCACATTCAAAACAGAAACACCAGAACAATGATCCCACCTGAGAACTGAGAACACTCGGGCCATTTTGCCTATTGCTCTGATCTTGTTTCTTATCACCTCCTTCCGGGCCGCAGCTGTTGCTCCTATATTTTAAAAGAGAGGGTTAAGTAGTCAGTGACCTTTTATCTAACTGTAATTATTTTACAAGTTTAGATACATAACCGACTACAGTAAGCAAAACCACCTCCCTCCCCCAACAGTGGATTTATCTCAGAATTAATTTAAAAAACCTATACATCTGGCTATTAATACTTGGATGTGGCTCTTGAGAGGTCCCCAAAATGCCAAAGCGCAACTTTCAAGATTTCCAAGGAGAGGTGGGTAAAGAGAAAAATCATGGAGCTGATCAGGTTGGTTCCTATGCTTCTCTTTTGTTTTTACAGAGAGAGTACGTATTGGCAAAAAGAATCAAGTGAGTCACCAGGATTTTCTACTCATTTCTGGACTTCATGCTGAGAAGACTACTTTATTAGGAAACTGCTTTTTCGAAAGTTCTCCCTTGAAGTGAAGGGAGTGTCAACTCCCTAAGTTCCCTGAAACCTCATGCATGTCATTTAGTGGCCATAAAAACATTTCTTTTAGGACTTGATACTCTTCCATCTTCTGCTGGTTCCCATGTACTAGAGTAAATGGAGAACTACTGCATTGGGTTTAGTGAGAGATGGTGGCACGGTCTGTATTTTAGTACTTATGTAAAAGTTACACACAGGTCCGTCTGAGTAACTTCTACCACTTACTGTATTTTCTAAATGAAAAAAAAAAATCAATCCATGCAGGTTATTGTTACTTGTAAACATTTTTATCATGTTTTAAAAATAATACTAAAAGATCTTTAGTGAACCTATTTCATTTTTTATTAAATTCCCAAAGCATGTCTGGAGAAGTGCAAATCACAGAAAAACATCTGTCTTTCTAAGATTTTTATAATACAAGGTAAAGGGGCTAAGATAGCCTTGTTATACATTATATGGGTCTTTGTAGGAAGTGTTAACACAAGATTGTTTTTCTAGTTCTACTGCCACCAATAGAAATACAACAAAATATTCCTTTTAGATAATATCAGAAATGTCCTTAATCCAAATGAACAACTTATTAAGTCTGCTAATTTTTTTAGAGATTGCAGCCCACCAGTGCTAATTGGTACAAGGTTTGGTCTTTTAATCTGAGATAAGGACAAGCTTTCTGACCTTTTTAGATGGAAAGAGTTCTGCTTTTTCTCTTAGTAAGTTTTTTTTTTTTTGAAAGACTTTTTATTTACTTATTTGAGAGAGAGAGAATGAGAGAGAGCACATAGAGAGGAGTGGATCACAGGGAGAAGCAGACTCCCCACTGAGTGGGGAGCCCATTACGGGGCTCGATCCTAGGAATCCAGGATCATGACCTGAGCCAAAGGCAGTTGCCCAACCAACTGAGCCACCCAGGCACCTCGGGTTCTTCACAGGCTTTTAAGAATGTGATATAGAATCCTTTTCATTGTTTGATGAGAGTCAAATAATTAATCACCACCCTAACATTTGTGTAAGAAAGAAAACTCACATCAACACACATAATTTTGAACTGTCTGAAAGGGGGTAAAATAAAACAAACAAAAACAAAACCCAAACCTTTGTTCTCTCCCATAAGGAAAAGGAAAACATAATGGGCCACTTCCTTCTCCTGAGGGGGTGAATGGGCCAGAAGAGCTATGAGGGCACGCCCTCAAGGGTGTTCCCCAGAAGGTGCGCACCAGCGAGCTGGCTTCTGCCCTTTGTCTTTCTAACCTGAACACAGCCCATATTTTTGACCATTTCTTTCTCCCTTGTGGCAATCCCAGCACGGTGGGTACCGACTGGCCGGACTTACTACTAGGAACTATTCCGCCTACAGACGAGTAGAGGAAGTTTCAGTGCACGAGAGAAAATCACTCTCCAATCCAGTTTTTCTAATGGATATGTGGAACCATGGATTCTCATTTGCTAGGTTCCTTGAATTACATACTGTTGGCCAGAACAGTTGAGAAGAAAATAGTGTGTGGGCCGGATCCCTGCCTTGAAATTTATCCTGGGTTTCTAACAATATTTACTACCCATGATTTGTAATTATGATTCTTTATACAATAAATCCTGTCCTAGAGACCATTTAAAAGTCTGACGTTCCTGTGCATGCATTTTAGGTAATTTATGATCAAGAGACTACTAAGAAACAATTGTTAAGAAAAGAAAAAAGTGGCATCGCAATTAGTCTCCTTAAGGTGGCTTTCTTTCTTATCTATATATTTTCTATTATTCCATTAAATTCTGTTTTGGGTCCAACACCATGCTATTCCTACTCTATAGTTAATATTTCCAGTGTGTTTGACCCAGTCTCTGAGTCTCTGACTCTGAGATCATGGGGTGCTAGGTCAGGGAAAAGATTCTGACCCTCTCCAAACACACAGTATGGCCAGATCATAAACCCATCCAAAAGACACAAGATTGTAAAATGTGGGTGAGGTCCAAAAGTGGTGACTATATTTAGAAGCACGGTAAAGAAAGCAGCAAGAAGGAGCAGCTAGAAATAAAACTGTATATTTTTAAGAGAAATGAGAAAGGCAAAACATAAAATAAATGAGAAATGTATAAGAAGGATAATCTCCTAGAAATTTTTTAGTAAAGGCCTTGTAAAAACCACAACCAGAGCAAAGAAAAGTAAGAAACTAGTCAGAAAGGGAGGGAAAGAAATTGTATAGAACTGTCCTTTTCAGCTCAGTATCAACTGACTCTCAGAAAAATGCTCAAATGAATTCTGAATTTGAAATGTAAAATCAACATTCTGATAGAGCCAGTCTGTCCTTCCTTATTTTTTTTTCAGATCAAATGACCTAATGAAGAGCATGTAACAGATTATTCTACTTTATGTACTCATAGGTGCACTCCCAAAAAAATGATGATTCACAGCATGTTACAACATTTTTTTTTTTTTTTTTTAATCAGGCAGAGCACAAACAGCAGGTGCAGCAGGCAGGGGAGAAGCAGGCTCCCCGCTGAGCAAGGAGCCCTAAGCAGGGTCGATCCCAGGACCCTGGGATCATGACTTGAGCTGAAGGCAGATGCTGAACTAACTGAGCCACCCAGGCAACCTGACAACACTTTTCTTAATGAAGAACGGTTGTCTCTTTTTAAATGTCTCAATAACACAGGTAAAAAGGTTTAATACTCCTTTTATAAAATTAGAATACATTTACTCAAAAAAATAAAAAATAACCTAATCACAGACAGTGTGAAGAGACATTCAAAATGAGTATCTCTTAAGTTAGAAATTGCCTTCAAAATTTTCCAAATATTCAAAATCAAAATGAAACTAATGCCACTTGGATAACCTCACCAAAATTTGAAATACTCAAATAATGTTTGTTCCATTGCAATCCCTCACAGTCTGTATTCTATAGAGGGATCAAAGAAAAAGCACGTTTTTCACAATTTTATTAGTTGCAACATGAAAATACCATGTCACATTCAA
Source organism: Meles meles (assembly GCF_922984935.1). Classification (NCBI taxonomy): domain Eukaryota; kingdom Metazoa; phylum Chordata; class Mammalia; order Carnivora; family Mustelidae; genus Meles; species Meles meles. The sequence continues at coordinate 108,758,692 of NC_060067.1, read as the reverse complement.
CACACTTGCTCTCTTTAAGTCCTGGAAATGACCACAGTAGCTCAAATTAAAATTGAGCAAATAAAATAATGCAGGAACATAAAATTCCTTTTACATTAAAACTGAAGTGACTATTTTTCACTGAAAAGAACAGAACATTTTAACCTATAAGTCCATAATGGAAAGGAAACATTTCATATGTTAAAAAAAAAATAGTCATTTTAAGTAAATTTCATTTTGTGTTTCCATTCGGGTAATTATCACCTTTTTTGAGCCCGTCTCTCTCTCTCTCTTCAACTTTTAAGTTCTAATCTTCTTTTATACCTGGGGTCTGATGCTACTCTATCCAGAATCCAGGCAAACCTGCACACTCAGTTGTCCTCAAAGTGGAAGAGGCTAATGTAGAGACCAAGGAAATCTTTAAAGATCTGCTTTTAACATGTGTCCTTGCTGACCTTAACTTAGCCCCTCGCTGACTTCTCATGACTTTGAAAGGCATCCATGCCAAATGGCTTGCTGAGTGAGTGCTGCATCCCTGCAGGGTGGATTTCAGCCTCTAAGGGGACCAGGAAAGTGCAGCAGCCTCACTGCAGGGAGGAGCCAACTGCTAGGGGGATGAGAGATCCTCAGCACTTGGGCTTTCTGCCACACATCACACGTGCTCTGTCATCCAGCTCACAGCTCCAACCTGCTGAGGTACTGCTGCAAACCCCTCCGTGTTAACTGAATTAGACTATGTAGGGAGTGCTAGATAGAATACGATACCACCCAAATCACTTCTTCATTAAGTGTGCTTGTGAATCTTATCTGGTATCACCTGCCATGTGCTGACTGCCAGCAACAGAAATATGAAGGACACGGGATCTCCGCTGTAGGAAATCACAGGAATGACAACAAGAGAGTGGGACAAATAGAGTGATAGTAGCAGTGGTGTGCCCAAGCTGGCTCGAGTCCATTAGTGAGAGTAAGAGTAGACTGAGCGCATCTCTCTCTTTTTGTTTTTAAGATTTTATTTATTTAAGAGAGACAGCACGAGCAAGGGGAGGTCTAAAGGGAGAGGCAGAGAGAGAATCTCAAACAGCCCTCCCTCTGAGCATGGATCCCAATATGGGCTCCATCCCAGGACCCTGAGATCATGACCAGAGCTGAAATCAAGAATCAGACACTTAACTGACTGAGCCACCAGGTGACCCTGGGCATATCTCTTCTCAGCTTCATGCTGGCAGCCTGACATCAGTAGCAGGGAAGAGAATATATACTATGGAAATCTGCAAATGCCACAGACTAGGGCCATTTTCCCCTGGAGGATGAGCTGTTAAAGGCATACCAGTACGCCACTGATAGCAGGTACTAACTGCCTTGAGGCATGAGAAAAAAACTTCACTGAAATCATAGTAGTTAAAGGATCTTGAAGGATAAGTAAGAGCAAAAGAACAAGGAGAATGAGTATTCTCTGTAGAAGGAAGAAAATTTGCAAACTTTTGGAGGCCACAACAATCCATGTTATATTCAGTGGTGGGTGAGAAGTCTTATGTGGATGGAGATATGCTGGGGTGAGGACAGGTGAGAGAAGCAGGAGCTGCCTGGACCAACCTGTAAAGGCGTGAGCATGTAAGTACATTCAGGCAAAAAGTTTACTTACTAGCATTCTTGTAAGAGCATACTTACGTACTAGCATAGTAGATTAACAGAACATACACTGTCATGTATCTACCAAAGAAAGAAAGAGATGGATTGATGGATAGATGGATGGATAGAACCGATGGATAGTAGAGAGGTAGATATGTGACAAAGTAAATATAATCAAATGTTAATTGTAGACTATAAGGGATGAGTACATGGATATTGACCATTCAATTGTTTCAACATTCTTGTATATTTAAAATATTTTAAAAATAAAATGTCAAAAAAGCAAAACTGTATTTGCAAGAAACTTGATTTTGAGGGAAAGGAGAACAGCTTTTGAGAAGAGAGGTGTCTCCATCCCACCCTTTGTGTTATAAGGAGGATGCATGAGCTGGCCAAAGGAAGCCATAAAGGAAAGTTCTCAGTGTGGCTACCTACACAGCATCCTTCCTCAGCTCCCAGAGGAACATTGACCTGGTAAGGTTTTGTTTTATATGTCCAATTCAATGGATTCTAATTGCTCTCAATGCCTTTTGGTAATTGTAAGGAATGAAGATGAGGAGCTACTTAAAACTTTTATACTCAGATGTCTTGTGAAATAGGAACATTTTCAGATTATTAGAATGTGAAAAATCTCCTTTTCCAAAAAAGCAGAGAAAAGTGAGGTGTTTACTTTTTAATGTGAATGGTAGCAGAAATTATCCACCTCATTATTTTAAGTGGCCTCAATTTTTGCTATTATTTAGGCTTCTTTCTTTAAAGGCCTTTTAATACAAGTATATTCATAGCATATATTATTAAATAAAATACATTCTATACAAAAGTATGCATATACACTAACATTTTGCACTTTTTTTTTTCCAAAGGAAAGATATTTTAAGAACTATATATTGCTGGTAAGCTTCAAATCTTTAGCTTTTTCATTAGAATCTAAGAAACTAATAAAGAAAACTTACCACTTTTCCAAATTTGTTAACAAAATTGATCTCTGTATGAAACTGATTCTCTTTGAAAGTAAAATTTTATCCTAGTTCATTATTATTAAGCAGAGTTTAGATGTACCCCCAGATTGTATTTTTCATCAAAAAGAGCAACTATTGAATTTGAATGAAGGCTATTGATGGAATTAAGCATAAGATGTTGAGGTAAAAAATATCTTTTGTTGTGTTATACTAAAGACAAAAATTAGTTAGGTTTCCATCCAAAATTAGCACCTTTGAAATACAAGATATCATACAAAGAAGAGTCTTCAGATGCCCCTTAAAAACCTTGCATAATTGTACTTTTTACAGATGATAATGATGACATCATAAGTATACAGGCTATCTTATTTAGGAGAACACATGTCCTCATAAGGCTATGAATCCAAATCATGTGCTATAATCCCTAAACCTTACTCTTTGTCTTTTGTTTCCCTGGCCTACTTTAGTAATAAATCTTGAGCTTCTATATGCCAACAAAGTGATGCTACCTATAAGTTACGTAGACATACACCTGGTTTCGCCCTTGGCTATGAGTTTGTCAAGTGCTTTGCTACATCTGCCCATACCGTCAGGCATTTGAGTCCTTGAATTTAGGGATAGCACCATCAACACTGAGTAACTGTGTTCACTCTGACAGACTGACTTTAAAACTGTAGCTTTTACATTTTTTACTCATGCATCTACTAAAGATTATCCTCCAAAGTATACTATCCCCACCTCTAAATTTAAATAGTTGTAAAGAACAGTCACTGCCATTTTTAAAATGACTGTATTACATTTTTTTTTTTACTAATGGCATATAAATGTCACAACAATTTCATCCCACCATCAACCATTTAAAGAAAAAAAAGTCCACGAATAAGATACTCATTGACGCTTAGAAATCTTACATGAGTCCTATTTCTCTTTGAAATTGTATTCCCATTTCCATTTCTCTGATTTTACTCTAGTGAATTATATATTTATACTTTAAAATGGTTTTACAACTACACTGTACTTTATTATCAAAAATGTGTTTCAAAATCTAAGTTAACTGTATTTTTTAATTTTATTTTTAAAAAAGATTTTATTTATTTATTTTTGAGAGAGAGAGCACACAAACAGTGGGGAGAGGCAGGCAGAGGGAGAAGGAGAAGCAGGCTCCCTGCCGAGCTAGGAGCCCAACATGGGACTCAAACCCAGGACCCCAAGTTCATGACCTGAGCTGAAGGCAAATGCTTAACTGACTGAGCCACCCAGGTGCCCCTGAGTTAAATGTATTTTTAAAAAATTTCCTGACACAATGAATCCCTCAGTGTTCAAAAATTCCTTTGTAATCAAGATCACAATTAGTAGTACATAAATGAGCTAGATAGCACAAATCTATGATAAATATTTAAAAATATGTTAAAAGCATAGAAATAAAGTTTTATTGGAATGCATCCCTTAGTGACAAAGATGGGGGGGTCATGTCACCTTGCTTAAGGAGACTTTCTAGACACTGAGTCTTCAGCATCTCTCTGTTGGTACCCAGTACTAATCCTGTCAAGGCAAGGTTCACAGTGGTGATGTCTCTGGAGACCTATGCCTTTCTGTTAAAGTGGGAGGAGGACAACTGAGAAAGAAGAGGTGGAAGAGGAGAAGCTACAATGAGGCCTTCCTGTCAAGGCAAGGTTCACAGTGGTGATGTCTCTGGACATCTATGCTTTTCTGTTAAAGTGGGAGGAGGACAATTGAGAAAGAAGAGGTGGAAGAGGAGAAGCTACAATGAGGCCTGTACTCTCCAGCTCAGGAGAGTTTTCGGAAGGAGGACATCTGGAAGCTGAGGATGAGAAAACGGATTCCCCTGGAACTCCCCTTGAGATGTCTGTGGGTAACCCCAGTAGTAGAAATGTTCTAGCATGAAAGCTGCTGCTCTATCGAGAAAGCAATCGCTCAGTTTCTAGGGTGAATGGCTGCCGGAAGAGCTCCTTGACTAGCCATACCTGGAGATCTGTACTGCTCAAGCACTTGACGAAAGTTCCAGTTAAATCTGGTCCAAAGAGATTGGTAGGTGCTAGCTCTCACCAAATAGCTCTCCCTCTGCTTACGGAGGTTACTCACTCCATGAGGTAGGAAAACACCCTCTGGATCACAGATTTCAATAAATCCTGTAAAAATTCATCTTTTTGAAGATCATAACCTAAAATGTTTGGAATACTTTTTTGATTTTGGTTTTCATTCTACTCTATGACATGTACATAGGTGATAAAATTGGAATATAATGGCTAGTCACTCTGTATTCACTCCAAACCACATATTCTCAATTTTTTCCCATATGTTTTTTTAGTTCAACTAAAATCTCAGCACATAGAGACCCTGCAATAGTGTGATATTTGGCATAAGACGATTCTGTCTCATATCCTATTTTGAAAGGAACAGAAGATCCTTTAAAATATATATATTTTTTACAATAAAAAGCCTCTCTTGTGTAATGGATTCCAAGAAAGGCCAGTACAGCCTACACTGTTTTTTCCCCACTTTTCTTGTCATAAAACATAAATGAATTATTTGGATAGGAAATCTTGAAAATGTACAGACTACTCCCAAATGTCAAATAACTGTCATTATTTGGTTATCCTGCATAATTAAAAGTTACTTCTGTTTACAAGTTTTAATTTGATTCCACGGACTTTTGTTCTCTGAGATATTTTGTCCCATCTGTTCAGGGACTCCTCAGAAGGATCGCAGAAATTGGCTATACACATAAATCTAACTTAGGTAAAAATTAAAAGATCTCAAAGTATATTGGAGAACTTGCGTTGATTTTTCGAGAAACCATCACATAGTCAAACTATGCCTTACAAAGAACATTTGAGTTGATTTCTATTTACCAAAGTAGAAACTAATGGGATTTCACATGCCAGGTCAGACTGACCTCTTTATTATGACAGAAACACATCAATTTTGTAAACTGACAAGTGAAAATCAAAGCAAAACAAGATGAAATAATAAATGCCAAGTTAATAATTTAGACTTCTTGGCTATAGGAGAAACAGTCATAATGCCTGGATGCCCAAGCTATCCAGGATTGTTCTATGTATAGGGGAGGATGTAACGGTTCAAAAAGGTATTTATTAAGGACTTCATTACGCATGTATGCTAAATGCCAAAAGGATGCATGCACTAGAACTGAATTCTGGACCCTTATGGATTTATGCGTTCATCAAATGTTAGAACTACATTTAAACTATCCAAACTAAATTTATCTCTGAAATGATACAAATTAAGGGGGGAAATGGACAGAGTAAAATATGTTTCATGGTCCTACATGTCATATGCCAGATAGAAAATGAACTGAGCACCATCTGACAGCACAATAAAAAAACAGACCGAGAGAAGTAAGGCAACTCATTGGTCTGACAGTGGAGACAGCCCCCCTCGTCCCGTCCCACCTGGAGGCATGGGCCTGTATTGAGCTTATCTGAAACAAAGCCACTCAAGGTCTTCTGGTGCTCTTCAAGACCTAGGTGGGTGTTTTGCCAGCGCATGTGGGATGCAGTGATGTTTTGCCCAAGAATGAGAATAAAGAAATGAGCATTAGGTTGTGGCCTATGATCAGCACACAGGCATGTACAGGAGACTTAAGTGAGACTTAAACAACACCTACAGATATTATTATCCTATCAGAGGAAGGGGATACGCCAATCAAAAATGTGCTGGTGGGCCACAGAGGCAGAGTACAGAAGATAAGCTGAGGCAAACATCTGAAATGTCTAGGGAAGTTCTGTCCAGGGAGCAAAGGCTTCAAGGGTTCTGGCCCTAGTGCAAGGCTTCGGATCATGACTAGCAGGCTTGTTCACTTCTCTGAAGACCTGAAGATACTGGCAAGTGGGAGGTAGAAGGGAACCATGGAGAAGAATTTTGGTTGGGAATAAAAGACCTAGGTTGGAGCTTCAGCAATTCCATTCACTAGTTGTGCTGTCCTGGACAGGTGACTAGGTTTCTAGTCTAGGTTGTGTAAAGTCAAGAAGGTTCAAAGTGCTTTATTTGAATTATTTCACATAACCTTCACAACAACCACTAGAGGAAGTACTATTAGTCTCTACCGTCCTTAGCATGATTCTAGGGAATAGAGATGGTAATTTGTTTGCCTAAAGTCAACAACTGAAAAGTGCTGACCCAGAGCCAAAATCCATTATAGTAGCAGGTTGACTGATCCATTTCATAGGTGGGTGGAAGAATTAAATAAGTAATGTGTTCATTCACTCTCAACATTTAACAAACGTGTGCCCAATACCGTGTTACCTGCTAGAGCACTTAGCACAGAGCTTTGGTCCATGAGAAGTACTCAGTAATGTTTGCAATCATTATTAAGAAGAAGGAAATGCTTGTGGGGAGGTGGACATTCCAATTCCTCTAACACTCATACTTCTCAAGGTAGATTAAAAGATTGGTTGTGTGATCTTTGTTAATATCAAGCTCCCCAAGTTGGGACCTCAGTTGTATTTTGTGCCAACCAGGCTAAAGGCTGGGCCCCAGATGATGGCACATTTACTAGGGGAAAATTCTGGCAGCTAGGATGCTGCTGGTTTCACTTTTCAGGAAAAAAAAGAAAGAAAAAGAAAGAAGGAAGGAAGGAAGGAAAGAGAGAAGGGAAAGGGATAGGGGAAGGGAAGGGAAAAGAAACACTTCCAAAAGGTGGGCTGACAAAATATAATCAAGATTTCTATTTCTGTGCTGAGAAAAAGTGGAAGAAAAGTTTTATAGCTTCTCATATAAGTAAAGAGGAAGAGCAAAAACAGACTACACTCAAAGAAAAATATTTTTAAAATCTAGATTTTCTGAGCGCTTATTTCGCTTTTTCATAGAGTCCTTAGACTCATTATCAGAGATCAAATGATTATCATCAAGAGAATGTTTTACAAACGCTGGCCTCACAACAACTCTGTCTGCGGTTGTTAATTAACTAATAATTATTCTCATATAAGTACTTCAGGTAGACAACTTGGACCCATAAAATGGTTTAGTACAAAGAGAATCATGAAAGCTCTGCCAAAAATACAAGACGAATGATCTTCTCTTATGGTATCACTTTCCAGCAAGCTTCCATTACCACGCTAGTCCCTTTTGTGAAGAATGCCTCTCTCACATGCAAATTGCCTTAACCTTGTTTGTGAGAAGTGATGTTTTTCTAAAGTATAGACATATACACAAAATCTTTGCCTTCATTGAGGAAAAAGAGCTCTCTACTTCAATTCCTTTCAAATAAAGAATGTATTCAGGTTTATGGACACACGCTTTTTCTCCCTTCTTATGATGCAACCTGGATTTCTTTCTCAAATACATTCAGTTGAAATGTATGCTTAGATATGCAATAGCCAATGTTTAGTGTAAGTTGGTCAGTGTCACCACTAGTTGGAGGAAGGCTGAAATACTACAAAATTAATGATTTTTAAACCTGTGTATAAATACTATACATGTGTAAAATACATGTGTCTCTGAAAATGCAACATAAAATTCTAGAGTATTATCTTACTGTGAGCATGATATTCTAGCCAATGGTGGACATGATTCAATCAAATACCTACAACAAGGATATGGCTTTTTTTTTTCATGTTTAGTTTGTTCTGCAAAGTCTGGCTTCCACGTAATGTGAAAATCCGGCTAGGTAATAAGGAAACACATTTGTGCAAAATCATGGTAGCACAATATGAAGGGAAAGCAGTACTTTCAATGTCTGTGTTGTTGTATCATTTTAGTTAGCAACTTAAAAGGACTTTAATTGTTGCAACTAAATATGATAAGCTAGACTTGATGATACCGATTACAATATGATGGCTACCCAGGCACCTTGTATGATAGTCAAGGCCCCAAAAGACCAATAGCCATAAATATGATGGGAATTTCTAGCCTACTATGTAAGAAATCCCTGTGCATTTTTTACACATGTTTCAATTTTAATGATATACTGGATATAAACTATTTGCTTCCTTTTTATGGTATAAGCATGATAAAAAAACAAAAGTAGTTACCTTACTATAAATGGTACCGAGTACAAAGGATACATTTATTATGACAAAAATGGCTTACATTCTACATTATAGACCAAAATATTAAGTAATTGAAAAAAACAACACTAAACTCGATGGTAACTCACAAAATCCTGAGGAAAAAATAACAAAACCTTTTATAAAATACTGAATATTTTTTCTTTCTATGTATGTCTTTCTCCAATTACCTCACTCAAACCCAAATATTATAAAAAAGGTAAGAGAGCTTAACACTGGTTAACAGTCAACTAAAACCTGTCTTTTCATATCATTTCCTGGAAAACTTACATGGATTTCTCACATGGCTGTATATCCAAATGCAGTAATATACATAAGGTGTTTTTCTTTTCCTTGTCAGAAGTAAAAGACAAGAAAGACTCCTCTAAATTTTCTCCTTGAGTTATCAAATATTTTGTCCCAATTCATGCTCCTTCCCTCAACCCTTTCAAGCCTCTGTAAGACAACATACTTAAAATCCATTTCTTGCTGCCCGAGCCTCTCAGCTCAACGAAGGCAGAAACCATGTGTTCGGCTGCATATACAGAAAAAGATATTCTATGAAGAAATATTTTTACAGAGAACTAAAAATATATAAAATAAAATAAAAATATGATAGGAAAATTGAGGTACTCTGAATTTTATTTTTTGGCTCTTTGCCAATGATTTCTATGTTCTTTTTTAACTAGTATAAATATCACAGCTACCATAAACATCTCTTTTCAATAATCTGATATCTGACAAGCATAGTGATGCCCTAATATTTCATTTTTTGGCCAGACTTACATCTCATAGTAATTTTTCTGCACTTGGCGCAAATATTTTTAATAGCTGCTGCCTGAACCGGTATATAATCCTGGTCCTTTCTACTTGATCGCTCATTCTTTCTCCTTCTCTCCTTTATCTTTTTTCCCCAGCTTCAACAAGGGTTAGTCTGCAATTTTCTGATATTACCTTTTTATGTCAGCAACTTTAGAGGCCAATAGAGTCGATTGTGACATTTAATTCCAAGCCTCTATCACCAGTCCAGATTTTGTTCCCAATTCCCAGGACTCCACTTCCAAACCTCACTTAGACATTTCCAGAGCTATGTGTGTCCCTTTTACTCAAACTCATTTCTCCTGAAACTTGTGTGTTTTTCCAAAAACGTTCTCATCCTCCTAGACCCCTAGGACTGAACCACTCAAATCAACTTTTCTTTCCTTTGCCCCATTGATTTATAGCTCTAAGTCCTTGGACAGCTCTTTGGAATAGCTCACTTTGTTTTATTCTGAACACTATCATTGTTTTGATTTGGTCACCTCAACTTTTAGATACATTATCAAGTTCCTAATTTATATTCCTACTCATCCTTGTTCATTTTGCAAGCATTTTTCCAAGCTTACCAACTTCAGGTTATGTGTCAATGTTGACAGAACAAGAATCATATCACCCTGTGTTCCTTGAAGCTAGCTATTTATTTATTTATTTATTTATTATATCTAAATGTTTCTATTTTGGGGCCTCCTGGGTGGTGCAAGCTGGATAAGTGGCTTGATTTCAGCTCAGGTCATGAACTCAGGTTCCTGGGATCAAGCTCCATGTCAGACTCCATACTCAGCTGGGAGTCTACCTGAAGATTCTCTCTCTCCCTTTCCTTCTGCCCTCTGCCCTACTCTCTCTCTTTCTCTCTCTCTCAAATAAATAAATCTTTAAATGTTTCTATTTTTTTTTTAATGCTTCTAGGTAAATTTTGGGGTCTTTAGAATTTTTTTTAAGATTTTTATTTCTTTATCTGAGAGAGAGAGACAGAGACAGATACAGTAGGAGCAGGGGGAGAAAGCAGAGAGAGAGGGAGAAAGCAGAGAGAGAGGGAGAAGCAGATTCCCTGCTGAGCAGGGAGCCAGATGTGGGGCTCGATCCCAGGACCCTGAGATCATGACCCCAGCTAAAGTTAGACAATTGACTGATTAAGCTTTCCAGGCACCCCTAAATGTTTCTAATTTTTATATTAAAACTTAATATTCCCCTTACCCCAAACTGTCAATTTTTATAGGACATATATATATATATTTTTTCAAAATCAGGAACCTGAAATATAGAAGGATATGATGTGATGCACAGAAATGACAATAACTGCAGCCACAAGAGAAACTCGAGGCTAATGGCTCTTGGTATATGTGTTGCTGCCAGATGCCAAAGGCAGAAGAAGGGAGTTTTTAAGATGAAATTTTGTCTCAAACATTCATCATGGCAACTAAATAAAGTTTTGATAGAGAATAATATAACCAAACCTTTATAGAGGTATTCTTCAGGGACCAATCAAATGCCATGTTAGTGCCACTAATTCCCCATTTCACCCTTCAAAATGTTGGAAATGGCTTTTTTAAGTTAGACAAAAAGAAGCGGGGAGACACTCTGGAACCTATGATATTTCATATCAAGAATTACCTAATAATTCAAAGCAGACGATGAGAGATAATTTTCTTGTATAAATTTAGATGGTTTCGTAGAGGCCTGCAAAAAACTGCTCTGATCCCGTATTCAGTGACTGGTCTGTGGTTAATATTAGGATAAGGCAAAAATGTGGATAAAGGATAAGAGTTCCACCATGTGGTTTGCTCGTTAGATGAAAGCAGAGGAATAAATTCTAATTTAATATTAAGTCTTTCCAGTGCAGCCTGAAACTATATCTGGCTTGAAATGTCTTCATTTTATTATTCTTTTCTTTCCTTTCTTATTCTACATGATTTCAGTTTCACCTTCACAATTCTGTGGTAGCCGGACTTGCCACATAACGTAGTCTCAAACACAACTTGTGTATGTGTGTATATATGTGTGTACACACACACACACCCAAACACATATATGTGATCTCAGAGTCTACGATTTTAGGACTTAAAAGAAAGTTCCAAATAAATAAATATTTCTAACTCATGAAACCGTTATTAGGTTTCTAACGCTTATCACTGTTCTAGATGTTCTTGTTGTAATAATGAATAATAAAGAAACCTTTGAAATGATGCAGTTTGCTTGACTTCTGTCAGCTCCCCCCCATCCTAATTTTGGGATAACTTTCTAATCTTTGGTCTGAAATGAGTCTTTTTCATTAATGAGAACTAACTACCCAAATGAAATACATCTATTTGGATTTCTTCTTTCTCTAAAATGGTCTGGTGAATAACAACCCCAAATTGAAACCAGACTATATATAATTTTATCATCCAAAATCAGAAGTAGAAACAGGAAACAAAGACCCCAATATATATAAATTAGATCCTCAAACGACAAGCATTTGTATTAAACAGTTTCAAAACTTTATAAGATAATACAAGTTTTTATTTTCAACATAAAGAACCACAGACCAATTTAAAATAGCAACCTTGTTCTAGATAGGCTATCAAATTCCTTTACTTGTAAGGCAGACGCTAAGGAGGAGAAATTCATGGCGTGTTTCTACTTAGCAAAGACTAGAGGAGCCAGGAGTTAATCGTCTGCTCAACTACAACAAAATCCTTAATACAATGAATCACATAACTTCTTGGAGGAAACTAAAATTAAAGGGATAGAATGAAACTGTTTTATTTGCCATTTATTTGACTTTCATGGCTAAATAGGGCAAAAAATAATCTACTTTCTTATTTTATAGTATATTTAAACAGAACAAACTATATTATGTTTAACTGTTGTTTCTTCACAACAACAAGAAGACATCACACTGTTTCAAAGAAAAAGATTTCAAGCATTGTAATCACAGTTTGTAGAAAGTTCAAGAGTCTGAGAACAAGGCAGACATTACTTTGAATGCAGGCTCTACTACTTCACTAGCTCTGTGACCCTACTCTTTACCTTCACCTCATCCAGTCTCAATCACTTCAAATGTAAAAAAGGGATAATCACAGCATCTACATCAACAGGTTGTTTTGAGGAGGAGATAATATAAATCACTTAGTAAATGTAGTTAAAAATAACGACCATTAATAATTATGAATTTTTGTTGGTCAGAAGGGTAAAATTAGTAAGGAGTGAATATATATAAAGGACTTGGAATAATGCCTGACACATAGTGTCAGATGCTGTCATCGCCATAGTTAAATGGTAAAGGGTTGCTGATGGAATGTGAAGGAAAACCAAAACTCATCCCGTAACTTCCATTCCTCTAGGAAATGAAAAGAATTCCTATTTGCTATAGACTTTATCGACACTAAGAAGTCAACCTGATAAGACAAAAAGATAGTCATGGATTGTAGAGGTTACCATTACTACTTGACTTTGCAGCTGACAGTGAATATGGAACAAAATATTAAGAAGAACTTGAGAAATAACTCATGAAGAAATTCTACATCTCTCCACCCCCACCCTTAGAATTAGCAGTCCTTTAAGGAAGAGGCTTAGTTAAGTGCTTTGCGGTCTTCTGATTCCTGCTTTCCACCTCTGTAGCCAACAAGCTTGGGAGCCTGGTAGGCAGAGCAGAGGGCTCCTGGGTTACCTAGGAGACACCACGTGATTACCTGGCAGGCTGCATGTGGGAGGGACTGGGAGGAATGGGATACTTTCTCCTAAGGTTGAAAATAATAGTGCACCCCTCAGTCCAAAAGAAGAAACTTCAATATACGTTCTCAATAAACTATAATCTCAGAGAGTCAAAAAGTTCTGTAAAGTTTTCCAACTCGTTCTTTGAGTACCTTTGAAGAAATTCATAGTTTTTGCATCATGTTACACAAGACACTAAGGAACATTTCTGAGTATTTACTTCAAAATGCATAATGTCCTAAGTTCAACATACTTTTAATTAAAATTTTTATTTCTATTTTCTTTTTGTTTTCCTTAGAGGGCCTAATTATAAGATGTGAGCTTAAAGATCAGCTAGTGGTCATAGCTCTTTCTCTACAGGACCGACTAAAGATTTAAGCATGGTAGAATGAAATTTCAGTGGTCTGCTTAGAAACAAACAAAAACATTTCCAAATCTCTTGAAAGACATGCACTCCATAATTGGAATTAACAGGCTTAAAAGCAATTGCTGATGAGTAACTGGATGATGACTGGAAGTAATTATTCTAAAGCAGAGTAAGTCACAAAATATACCCTTTCATGTAAGTGACCGAGAGGGTGGCTAAAGAGAACTATTGCTGACCTAAGTACTGAGTTAGTCTTGGTAATGTTTAACAGCAGGAAACACCTGTACTGTTGAAATGTACAGGCATTTTGGCTGCAGTGCCTAGCACACACTAGGTGCTTATTAGATATTTGCTGAGTGAATGGATTAATGTATAATTATAGTCTACTTATTATAAACATCTTATTACAGGTCTACTATGCAGTACTATTTATTTATTCTTTATACTACATTTTTATCATATTGTCTGTTTAATAAATATTAGCCAATGAACCTGACTGCAATAGAGATTTGTTAACAGAGGCACATGACTGTATTAATGTGAATTAATCTTTCTTTTGAGGAATAAAAGAACCATAGGGAAAGAAGAAAAATCTGTCATGATGAAAATATTATCTCTTGAATGATATCACTGTCCCTGGAAGAGTTATCAGTAGTGAACTGTGGCTATAGCATATGAAACATCTAAACCTGGATCAAGCATAAAATATCCATTGAACTCTTGGATATTTCAAAATATATGAATATATGAATACAGTTACTTAAGTAAGTTCTTACAACTACTTGTTAGCTAATTCTAACCTAGTAAATATTCACGTATATATACATGTGCATATATATGTGTATATATATATTACTTTCTCTCCTTCCTTATAATATACATACCCTTGCAATGTGATCTATGACTAAAGGATAGGATATGGAGACAAACAAGCAATGAAGCTGGGAGAAATTATAGAAAGGAGAAAAACCAGAAAAGGATAGGCACAACTCAACACTCCACATTTACCTAAGTATATAGACTCAATTCATATGAGCATAGGAGTACTTTTATTTTACTTTCGCCTGAAGCATTAGTATCTTGCACTTATAGATGTGACCTGCATTAAATCCAAGTAAACATTACATCATGCTGTTTAGATTCTAACTTTCAGAAAGGGCCACATTCAGTTTTCATTTGACTTAAGTGCAGTTTTAAAAGGGAAACATGTTGGGGTGCCTGGGTGGCTCAGCTGTTAAGCGTCTGCCTTCAACTCAGGTCAGGCTCCCTGCTCTGCCCAAAGCCTGCTTCTCCCTCTCCCCTCCCTCTGCTTGTATTTCCTCTCTCACTCTCTCTCTCTCTGTCAAATAAATAAATAAAATCTTAAAAAAAAAAACATGTTATCAGTTTAAATTTCCACAATATCTAATTTCTGCTGCCACATTCACTCTTCAATTTATAATCTGTCTTATTCCATTGATATTTTCTGTTTATGCATCAGTCTCTCTATCCAGACTGCAACTTGATGAAGTCTCTGGCATCTTGTCATCCTAAGTGCCCTACAAAGAGTAGGTCCTTATTCATGTTTATGGAAATACGGTTTGCTCTCGCACTGTCTTCCTCCAACTACATTTTGGTTAGCTTCCACTGATTTTGGGGTGCCGTGGTAAGAGCCGCAGCAATTTTTTCTCTCCATCTTTCACCTGATGGGTCTTCATCTTTTACAGAGGTAGCGTATTCTTCAAGGGTAACTGAATACCAAATAGTATCTTAAACAACAATACAAAAGCGACATAGCTTATTCGTTACTTATTACAGGTAGAAAAAAAATATTGGTATTGACATGAATACCAACATATCAATGTGTAAATATCTTCTTTTACCATAAACATCAAAATATGAATAGCTGACAGGAACAACTTCACTAAAGGCACTCTTCGAAAGTTACGAAGTAAATGGCAACGTCTGCTACCGGGTTGAATTTTTTTTTTTTTTTTTTTAAGGAGCCAAAAAAGTCACTTAGCAATGTGAGCTATTGAAAGATGGTTCTTAAAATAGTTCATTGTTTTCAGGGTAATGGGAAAATTCTTTCATGGTATATGTGTGTGTGTGTGTGTTTGCGTGTGTGTGTGTGTACTTCTTTAAAGCAAATGGAAAATATAGTATCTTCCATTCTAAGTACTATGTTATAATTTAACATAAGCTTAATCTTAGAGACTTGCTCTTTGGGTTACCTAGGAGACACCACGTGATTACCTGGCAAACAGCATTAGCACATAGGCTCAAGTCTCTTACCATCAAATCCATCTTCTTCTGACCCCAGTTCATCATCTGAGCAGATGTTGAGGACATTTACCAGCATCTCGGTCACTAAAAAGGAAAAAAGTAAAAGCAAAAACATTCAGATTTTTTATTATAACCTTAATGTTTACTCTGGCATTATCAATGAGCAAGCTTAGCAATAACATTTCTTACCTGTATTGTAGAGAATCTCCTGCAAGATAGTTTCTATAAAATTCAGATCATTAAAGATAACCGCCTTTGTGATTCTACACAGACTTTTTGTTTATAAAAGTATTAGCTCGTGTCTATGAAATCGTGTAACATTTAACTAGCCATAGGTCAACAGACAATGGACAACCAAATATGTGGCTGTGGATATACCATATGTCTATGAAAGAGGAAAGGGCTACTTCTGAATTTTTACTTGTTGTACAATGAGGCTACTAGATGTAGACCACATTGCGACCTTCTGTTTTGCAGGGACTCAATGAATGCTAGATCTCTTCTTAAATCTTTTTAATCCCCCAGAGAACCCAGCACAGTGATAGGCATGGAGTTCTGTGTTTAATAAAAAATGTTGATTGAGGGACTAATATATTGGAAGTAGTTTCGAGAATACTAATTTAAAAAATAAATGAATTGATACATGTATCATGAAATTTTATTTTCAGAAAGCCTTTAACAGGGGCGCCTGGGTGGCTCAGTGGATTAAGCCGCTGCCTTCGGCTCAGGTCATGATCTCAGGGTCCTGGGATCGAGCCCCGCATCGGGCTCTCTGCTCCTCAGGGAGCCTGCTTCCTCCTCTCTCTCTGCCTGCCTCTCTGCCTACTTGTGATCTCTCTCTCTGTCAAATAAATAAAATAAAATCTTAAAAAAAAAAAAAAAAAGCTTTAACAATAAAACTTAGGTAAGTTTAACAAGAGATCCAGTCGGGTAAATTGATGACAATAAAACTGCCTGAGTGTTGTCACAGAAATTAGTACTGCATCAGTTTTACACTACAAGGTGCATGTTATTTACATTTTTTTATTTTTTATTTTATTTTATTTTATTTTACGTTATTTATATTTAACTGTTTCTAAATTAGGTTGGTTTCTATCATGAAGGTGAAAAGAAACTTGCTCACTATTTCCTCAAGAGCTACTCTTTGAATCCATGTTCTCCTAGAGTGGAAGACACAGGATAAAGAGTAAAACATCAGTGTAGTCAACACTCACCCATAGCTTCAGTTTAATTATCAAAAGTGAATTACGTACTCAAATATATGAATAGGTTCTTTTATAACAGATGTTCAAAATCTGAATATTTAATGGAAACAACCCAACTGTAGGGTGTTCAAAGGGTGCCCAGCAGTTATCAGGATTCACACCGCTTCTGTTTCCTGAAAAGCCAACAGAGGACAGTAACACATGCCGTGTTCTGATCAGGGTGGGACGTGGTGACATGGGTAGTGTTGGGAATACTTATCAGAGACTCTCAAAATTGATTCTTGACTTATTTTGGTGTCCAAAAGAAAGATTTATTCACTTACCAATCATAACTTCTGGGTTTAATCATTGTAGGGCATTTAAAGGAACCCCTCCCAACAAGTATTATCAGAAAATAAATATTACATTAATATAATACACATACTTATTAATATAAATAAATATTTTTTTAAATGTGTAGTTTTTCTCTACAACCCTCCAAGGGGATGCTGAAACATGTGCAAACTCTTACCTTTATTCTGATGTCTATTTACCTGCTCTAGTGCTGTATGCCAAGATGCATAAGAATGACCTGGTCTGTCCCAAGGCCTCCTGACCTAAACACTCAGGCTCAATGGGTGCCAGCCTGTCCTTGAAATTTTTGTTGAGGTTTAGGTCAAAAGAGAAAACAAAACAAAGGGAGTAGGAAGGAAGGAAGGAAAGGCAAGCCAATTCCTTTGAAAAACTGGGACAAGTTAATAGTTATAACTTTTTTCAATTTTTTTTTTAAATTTATTTGACAGACAGAGATCTCAAGTAGTTGGAGAGGCAGGCAGAGAGAGAGAGAGAGAGAGGAGGAAGCAGGCTTCCCGCTGAGCTGAGAGCCCAATGCGGAGCTCGATCCCAGGACCCTGGGACCATGACCTGAGCCGAAGGCAGAGGTTTAACCCATAGAGCCACCCAGGTGCCCCAATAGTTATAACTTTTTGAAATGAAAATTTGTCTCCCTTGGTAAACACTGATGGTCGCTCTATTTGTCATGAACCATTTTTTTGTTGTATATATTGTCTTTCAAATTATTATAGCCATTGATCACTATCATACTATGATTATTATCAACATCAGAAGTGTGAGATAGGGCGCCTGGGTGACTCAGTGGGTTAAGCCGCTGCCTTCGGCTCAGGTCATGATCTCGGGGTCCTGGGATCGAGTCCCGCATCGGGCTCTCTGCTCAGCAGGGAGCCTGCTTCCCTCTCTCTCTCTCTGCCTGCCTCTCTATCTACTTGTGATCTTGCTCTGTCAAATAAATAAATAAAATCTTAAAAAAAAAAGAAGTGTGAGATAGGCATAGCTATTTTAACCTTTTAATTTGAGTTTGTAAAATAAAATAGCACTTTTGAATTAATACAAAGGGAAAAGGAGAAAAAGTAGCCATTATTACATCTTGAAGCCAGTTAAACTACATATCTGTTACTCTTAAGAGTTAAATTGTTGCAATGAGATGATACAAATACTCCTAGTATTCCTCATTGCTTTTGCTTCCCCTTATTTCAGTCATTGCATTTTGTTAACAGGGTATACAGTGACATACTTTCAAATCACTTCTCTCATGTTGCAACTCATGAATTTTTTTGGTTAGAATAGTCCCCATCTCCTCCCATTCCTTCTTGTATGATTACAATAAGAACATCTCAAGATTTCCCAACACACCTTTTTCCCCAACAAATGGCAGGGACCAAGTGAAAACATCCATGAAATTTGGAAGCCAGTATGGGTGAGGAGAACAGTTGAATTGCCTGATATTCATGACGTTGTTCTCATACTTCAATACTGCAGCTGGAAACAACAAACACAAGGGCATTAGATTCACATGCACATATTTCTGCTTCCCCATGTGGCTTTAGTTGAGCCAGAGAATTCAACTATGTGACTTAAGTCACATATCAAGACAAGTAGCTTCATCAGTCACAAATGTTTATACTATTGGGAATTAAACTATACTCAGTATAATATGTAACTGCACGATATATGAACGCTAATATGAAATGGCATTATAATTTGGCAAATATTTATATAATATGGTTAATCAAAAGTCTGTCAGGAATTGGTCAAGCTCCTCTCACAGCCAAGAACATTGTAGTCTTACTTAACATCTAATGAGCCTAACAAAAGTGGTATAGCTAAATTAGTTTGACAATTTAATAATCTCCACAAATATTTGAACAGAATTTACTTCTATGCTTAAAGAAAAAAAGAAAACCACATATTGCCCAGTAGAACTCACAATGGTTGTACACAGTAGTCTAAATTAGATTGCATTCTTGACTTAATAAAGTGTCTGGATTGAATCCTGCACAAAAATTTTTTTTTTAAAGATTTTGTTTATTTATTTGACAGCAAGAGAGAGATCACAAGTAGGCAGAGGGAGAGAGAGAGGGAAGCAGGCTCCCTGCTGAGCAGAGATCCCGATATGGGACTCGATTCCAGGACTCTGAGATCATGACCTGAGCCGAAGGCAGCGGCTTAACCCACTGAGCCACCCAGGCGCCCCGAATCCTGCACAAAATTTTATACTGGTATCTGACTTCACCCTTGACTTCTGAAAAGAATGAACCACCCATGACTTAGGAAAATGAATCTGTCCCTTTCACTCTGCTTTGCATGGTGTCTGTAGTTTAGATACACAGTTACATAGGAAGTTATGCAGAGATCCTAAGAACATCGCTAGTCTCATTTGTAACCAGATTCAGAAATTCATTCTATAACAATGCTGATACAAGTTTAGTAGGTCTCTGTGAGTTCTTTCTCTTTCTTCCTTCTTTCTTCCTACTTTCCTTCCTTCCTCCCTACCTCTCCCCCCTCTCTCTCTTTCTCCCTTTCTTATTTCATTTTTAAGTAATCTCTGCAGCAAACACGGAGCTCGAACTTACAACCCCAAGATCAGGAGTTGCGTGCTCTGTTGACTGAGCCAGCAAGGAGCCCCTCTGTGAGTACTTTCAATTTAGGAAAAGCTACCTGCTTTAACGGCATCATCTGTTCTATGGATAGACAGTTTTAAATTGTGGGAAGTTCTCAAGTTGAGTTGAAAACTTCCTTACCATGTACTGATCCAAATCTACCCTCTGGAAAAATACAGAACAAGTATGCTTCTGATTCTAAATGACAATCCTTTAAATACGAAGAACAAAACTCTCACATCATACATTCTTGAGCTTTGGAAAGATTTTTACTTTTATTATCCTCTCATGGCCTGATTAGCATTACATTAGTGGAAACTACTGAAGAGATCCTAGATGATATCAAATGGGTTTTGTCTTGTTTTGTTTAGGGGTTTAAAACAGAGAAATCAACCCTTTCATTATTTTTTTATATTGTAGCACTTGATTACAGATAATAGCATAAAGACATCCCTTCAAAATCTATTTTTTGAAAAGCTACCAAAAGTTTACTGTGTTTGAAGCCCTTGCATTAACTTCTTACTTAAAAACATCTTTCACATAGCATTGCTTTCATAACTGTATTTGCTCCTCCACCTGGAATGTACATATATACATATAAATATGTATATGTACATGTGTGTATATATACATACATATATGTATATATATATATACATGTATGTATATGTAGGTGCCTAGGCTCCATGCCCAGAGTGGAGCCCACTGCTGAACTCATGACCCTGTGATCAAGACCTGAGCTGTGATAAGACTTGGACACTTAACCAACTGAGCCACACAGGTGCCCTCACCTGGGACATTTTCTTAGAAATTGCTAAGTACCCCGATTTTTCCATCCTGTGGTGTCCAGTCCAGACTCTACCCCTCCAGTGAAATCTTTTCTGATTTCTTCTAGTGGATATAATCTCAAACTTCTTCTGGATTCCAAAAGTCATTGACTTATACCTCTATATTGCATTTATTAATCAATTTTGATCACAGCCATTCTATGTCTTTAAGACATAACTTCCATAACTTTAAAGACAAGTGTCATGCAATAAGCTTCACATTTGTGTTTCACATACCACCTTTTTAAAATTTTTGTAAAGATTTTCTTTATTTATTTGTCAGAGAAAGAAAGAGATAGCACAAAGTGGGGGGGTGGGGTGCAGGAGGCAGAGGGAGAAGCAGGCTCTTCATGCAGGACTTGATCCCAGGACCCTGGGATCATGACTTGAGCCAAAGGTAGATGCTAACCAACTGACCCACCCAGGCGTCCCTACATACCACCTTTTATTTTATTTTTATTTATTTATTTTATTTTTTAAGAGATTTTATTTATTTATTTGACAGACAGAGACCACAACTAGACAGAGAGGCAGAGAGAGAGAAAGAGGGAGAAGCAGGCTCCCCACTGAGCAGAGAGCCCAATGCAGGGCTGGATCCCAGGACCCTGAGATCATGACCTGAGCTGAAGGCAAAGGCTTAACCCACTGAGCCACCCAGGTGTCCCCATACCACCTTTTAAATACAGATGCTCAGAAGCTAAGGACTGATCTTGGTATTTCTCTTAAATTTTTTTTTTCAGGAAAATTCTTCCTATTCCCTTTGGCTTTACTTCAGATGGTATGGCTTTTAGGGCCTTTTCCTCATCCTGCTCATCCTTATTCTGGGAACACGCCACATTGGCAATACCCCTATAAAAGTGTGGCCCAGAACGAATAGAATCTTTTTGGTGGGTTTAATCAATGCAGAATATGAGGAGGCTCTGTTGTTTCTCCTGTAATTTGGATACTATATATATCATATTGTAGCCTAATAATATGTTGATGTTTTCAGCAGCTTGCGGTTCACTAAAATCATAATTGAGGACAGTATGGTCTTTGCTTTGAATCATATTTCTGGCTCACCAGCCTGGTTCCAGAGAACAGAATCACGACACTTTGGGGACAAGAAATGCAGATAGTGCAGTCAACACTGATATGAAGAGAATTATTCTCTTCTTCCCACAGAACGCTGAAGCCCGCACATGTTTCCATACACCCCTTCTTAAGTTACCCTATCATTTACGCCACATGATACTCGGCCTAAGGATACACTCGTACAGTATTAAAGGCATGGAAAATGAAAGAATCAAGGCAAATTACCATATCCATACTTCTGATCCACCAGATGGAAAAGGTGAAGTATTTCCCACCTTTGCTAAGTACTGCCTGAATACCGGCTCCATTGAAAAGGTCTTTACTATTTTTGGATACAGCATATTCGTAGCAGGAGTGTATCCTCACAAATTCCAAAGGATCTTTAAGGTTCTAAGTTTGTCTTTTTTTTTTTTTTCCGACAAAGAAAGAGAGAGAGCAAGCACAAGCAGGGGGAGGGGCAGAGGGAGAGGCAGAAGCAGGCTCCCCGTGAAGCAGGGAACGCAATGTAAGGCTCAATCCCAGGACCCTGGGATCACGACTTGAGCTGAAGGCAGATGCTTAACTGACTGAGCCACCGCTGAAGGCAGATGCTTAACTGACTGAGCCACCCAGGCATCCCTAAGTTGTCTTTTTGAAGAATAATTTCTTCTCTAAGTGCCCCCCCCTTTTATTGGCATGAGGTTGGCACAGCAGGAAGAAGGAAAATAGATATTATAACTAACAGTGCCCTGGAGGATGGGGAGAGGCTCTACAGAATATCTCACTTAATCCTTACTACAAATCTGAGAGGCGGGTGTGACCGCCTTTATGTTATAATCTAAGGAATCGAGGTTGAGAAGTAAAGTGGCTTGCTCACGATCATGCAACCAGTAACTGGATGAACGGACTCCTATTTAAACTCAGCGTTCACTGACATCAAATCCATCACCCTCCCATCATTCCCTTCTGTCTCTTACAAATTATAAATGGATGAATGAATTCTAGCCCTAGTGGTCATAGTAATTTAACTTTGAATATCACATTCATAATTAAAGATGTTTTAGCTTTTGCCAAAATACATATTTGAGAAAATGAAATATGATGCACATTTACAACTGAGGGTACGGGTTGCTCTATAGATAAAACGTAAGTTCTGTTTTGTAGCTGTGAGAGAAAGCATTTCTTCTTTCAACATTGACTCAACACAATGTACTGGAGTGCCTGATAAAACAAACATTTTTTTCAGATTCCATTTTTGTTTATTAACACCAGAAATAATAGCATTTTAACAGTGGCTACATTTACTAAGCATCTGCGATATGCCAGGAACTGTATTTGGTCCTTCACAAAACAGAATCACGAATCTTCACAATATCCCTCGAAGGTCATTCTTAATCATTTGCATTTTGAAAATAAGCAAACAGAGACATTATTTGCCCAAGGTCATACTTGAGAAACAGTTAAATTCAGTTTTGGCCTGAATCTAAAGTCCTTGCTCTTTCTAGAGTTCCATGATATTCTCAACCTAACTGCACAAATCATTCAATGTCTGACAAGTTTTGGACAGATTCTCCTTCCACATTTATTCTTTGTAAAAAAAAAAAAAAAGACACTGAATTAGGGGCTAGGAACCCCAACTGCTAGATGGGTTCTCTCATTTAATACTCACAAGACACGAGGCGACTTAATATTTTGAGGTCTCAATTACCTCCCATAACTTTATCTAGAAACTTTATATGACCACTTCCAGATCTGAATAACCACAAACTTCTGGGACAAAGACCTCATCATTAATGCAATTATTGATTAATATTCTCAGTAATTCTAGAAGCTATTTATAGAACATTTTCCTACTTTTCTGTAGGTTAAAAAAAGAATAACTAACATAAAAATGCCAATGCACCAATATGTATTCTTTTTCTTCAGTGACATAAAATATTCATGCATAAATACTTCCAAAATAACCTCACATTAATAGGTTACTCATGAATTTTTATTATTTTGTATTATATATATATATATGTATATGTATGTGTGTGTGTGTGTGTGTGTGTGTGTGTGTGTGTATATATATAACAAAAATACACGGAAAAAAAAAAACCCTTTAAACCAAAACAGTCCCAAATATCTATAGTCACGAAATTCACAGTTAACATTTCATTTCCACCTCCCACGTCCGCCCCTGCCACCTGCCTCTAACTGTCACTGGGATTACAAAACTCAACTAGAGCCCTAACAGTGTGCTGTTCTCTGAAGTACTTGAAAGGCATTTATCTCCAGTGCAGTATAAATAATACAAATGGTTGTACTTCAAGAATCACTCGAGACCAACTCCTGAGACCTTGTCTGAGAAACAGAGAAAGAACAAAGTCTACCATCAAGAAATCTCACTATTTCACAGGCAATTATACATGACCTCCTGTCATTGAACAGTTACATCAGAGGCCTGGAGAGGGATGATGATATATATACAGACCTTGTGTTATTAGCCAAATTTAGAGCGGACCAGATTGCATAGAAAAAAGTGCTTGTCTGTTGCACATGCACTTGTGAAGAATAGCCAGAACAACATAATGGAAAGAATACTAATCCCCATGAGTCTGGAGGTCTGACTGCCAGTTCTTTCTCTGATGTCAAAGTTATGGTCTAAAAGTTATGCAATTACTTGGTCTAATTGTTTTTACTGCACCTATAGAACCCAGCGTAAACATGGAAGCCATGCCATGCACAAGATACAAAATCAGTAATCAAGGGACAGCTCCTACTTGAAAATAGAGAAGAGCCACTGGACCTCTATTATTTTTAATGCTACAACTAGGTGCCCTGAATAGACTGAAACCCAAGAATAAAATTCATTCCTCTGTTTACCACACTATGCACTAAAATGTTAGGCCATATCCAAATTTGTAAATTTTTTTTAGTATTTTATTTATTTATTTGACAGAGAGAGAGGTCACAAGTAGGCAGAGAGGCAGGCAGAGAGAGAGGGAGAAACAGGCTCCTCACTGAGCAGAGAGCCCGATGCGGGGCTCGATCCCAGGACCCTGAGATCATGACCTGAGCCAAAGGCGGAGGCTTAAACCACTGAGCCACCCAGGCGCCCCCAAATTTGTAAATTAAAGGGGTTTCCCCTACTTTAAAATTTGAGATTCTGATGAGACACAAAAACCAGTATTTTGTAATTGTCAGCATCAGGGAGGATGATGATAGGGCAATTTGTGAAAAAACAAAACAAAGCAAAACAGAAATACCCAAACAGACCTTCTAGTTTCAGAGAAGTTAGCAACATATTGCTAGCAAGAGTTATTAACTGGTTCACCAAACCATGCGTTCAACACATCTCAAGTGGATTTCAAGAGGAATACAAAGCGTCTTTCTGAAAGCCTTTAGATTAGTAATGTAATGCTCCCAGCATACTTCTCAGGCTTTCTCAGCACCGCTGGTGCTATTTTCAATAGAGGAGAGGAGAGGTCAAAAGAATAGAAATAATGAATTCTAATAATATTTTTCTTCTCCTTAACTCTAAATGACCATCCATGCCCATCTTCAAAAGATGGGACAGAGGGACAGAAAAGAAACAAAGATGAGAAGAAAGCAAATGGCGGTACTCTAGAATCATGAAAAAACAACCAGAAAAAGAAGAGGAAAAAGCATAATAGACCCAAGAATTAATTAATTAATTAATTAATTTTTAAAAAATTCAGTTCTGCCACCTGTAGACTATAGATACCCCAGGAGGAAAACTAGCATCGGTGAGTTCTTTTGGCAAAGTCCTACCATCACAGAAGGAGACATGATGGCTTGATGGATAAAATTCCTTTTTTTTTTTAAGATTTTATTTATTTATTTGACAGAGATCACAAGTAGGCAGAGAGGCAGGCAGAGAGAGAGGAGGAAGCAGGCTCCCTGCGGAGCCGAGAGCCTGATGCAGGGCTCGATCCCAGGACCTTGGGACCATGACCTGAACCGAAGGCAGAGGCTTTAACCCACTGAGCCACCCAGGCACCCCAGATGGATAAAATTGTTGAGACAGGACCTATATACTTGCAATGTTCTTTGCTAATATTTTAAGATTTTGCTGTATGCTGCATGAAAGTGTTTCTTTGATTCTGGGAGAGATACTATACATTTTTAAAAATCTGTATTTTCCCATGGAGATTACTTTTTTCTTTTATTAACATATAATGTATTATTTGCTTCAGGGGTACAGGTCTGTGAATCATCAGTGTTACACAATTCACAGCACTCACCATAGCACATACGGTCACCAATGTCCATAACCCAGCCACTCTATCCATCCCCCACCCCCAACCTCTAAGCAACGCTCAGTTTGTTTCCTGAGATTAAGAGTCTCTTACAGTTGGTCTCCTTTCCTGGCCTTGTCTTGTTTCATTTATTCCCTCCTGATACTATTTTTTCAAGGTACAATTTTCCTTAAGGATTTTGTGAAAACATATATGTATAGTTTTTGTAGTACATATTATAGCTTCTATAAACACAATCTCTATGATTCCTTACATTTTGAAACCTGACTTCTAACTCTCATTTCCTTTTTGTTTTGCCCTCAACGTCCTGTACTTGCCTGGTGTGTTTTGTTTTAAAAAGATTCTTTTCATTATTACTAGTGACCTAGGCTAAG
The DNA here is from genome assembly GCF_922984935.1 of Meles meles. NCBI lineage: Eukaryota > Metazoa > Chordata > Mammalia > Carnivora > Mustelidae > Meles > Meles meles. The sequence goes on along the minus strand of NC_060067.1, from coordinate 108,732,292 downwards.
GGAAATTTATTAATTCATGAGGGTTGCTGTATTTGGTGAGCAAGGACTACAACTTATAATTCACTTTTACTCTATAGTTCGTAAGACTGATGACAAGAGTGAGTGTTCAGTCATTTGTGGAGGCAGATTTCAAGTCTTCATTTTTAGGTAATTTTGTCTTAATGATGTTCTTTAGTCTGGGTTTCTTGAGAAATTTAGTGTTTAAATTGCTTGATTTACTGCATAGGGTCTCTCACTGGCAAGTTCTCAATAACTTCCATGTAGTGACTGAATTTCAATCTGAAATATTTTATCATTAATAAATATGAACAGTAGGTATATATAATTTCTTTGAAGCTGTGAGCTAATGATTTTGTATTTTTCAAAATTCACATGTGTGTGTTACTATATATAATCCTCTTATGAACATATCTAGTCCTTGCCTGCTCCTCCTACCTTGTACACTCATCCTTCATGGCACCTTGTTACTTTGCTGTAAGTGTCCTACACAGAACTTGGCTGATGGTACCCTACGTACGTGAAGGAAAGAGACTGTACCAGATATATCTATGAAATAGTATGCGCCAATTTTATGATTGTGTGTGTACTTGTGTGTGTGTGTATTATGTGTTTCTCTTTTTAATATTATGTTAGTAAATTTTGAAGAAGCTCATTATTCAAATACAGAATTTGGGTAAGTCAATAAAAGGAAAATGATGGAAGGGATGAAGAAGGCAATGATCAGTTTTTTCCTTTCACAGTGCTTTGCACCATACCTGGCACATGGTTGGTGTTCAATAATGTTGGTCGAAGAAAAGGTCTAAGGAAAGGAAAGAGAGAAAGGAAGGACAAGATGGAGAAAGACAAGAATGACAGAAAGAAGGCAGGCAGGCAAAGAAAAAGTAAAAACAAAATTTTCCAGAACATAAAACATGTAACTTCTCATGAGGCTAAAAATATAACCAACCACATATGAACAGTATGAAGGGTACATGTTGGAATTCAGGAGAAAGACAGTATGTCACTTCAGAGGATAAGCCCTGTTTTAAAATTGCCAAAGTGTCTCTGAATTAGACAAGAGTGGAAACAATATTGGCTCTGTCACAAAGTAACTGTGTGAACTTGGACGAATATTTCTCCTTATTTGAGCTTTACCTTCTAAACTTATAAAATAGGAAAAATTATGACCTGTTCTGTTGTTTTCAAAGTATGAAGGTCAAATAAAATGATATATGTGATTAATATCCATGATAATATATATGATCAGATAAAATATCTGGCACCTGAAAAACACAAAGTATTATGATGCAGTTTCAAATCCTTCAAAGAAGGGATAGCTATCTATGTTTTAACACATTGCCATTTTATAATTCCCACCTGAAGTGTCACATCGAAATACTAACATCTGGAGAGTCTGGGCCAAAAACTGATCCTTGCAATCAGTTCAAGTCCAGTGAAACAGTGTGAGTTTTTTCTACGTTACAATTTCACATAGAGAACTTTAGGTATTTTTTTGCTAAGTCAAGAGGAAAGAATGAGTTATGAGTTCTTTACCAGTTTTACCTTTAAGTTCTTAATCTGTATTGTTAAAATGCTAGAAATAAGGCTTAAGCCACTGTAGTAAATGAGAGAAAAATGTTTAGCTGAAGTTTTAAACTGCTAGAGAAGTGGGCATGGCCTTAGAAGACACTGTGCCCATGCCTTGCTCTCATTCAATGTGGTCGATACTCATAAGCTCCAAGTGCACTAGGATACCTGGGCAGGAGGTACCTGGAATACTGGTGGTATCTGTATGCAATCACAGAACACCCTTTTCACCTTCAAGGTTGTACTTGGTATCAAGCCCTAAGCTTGCTATGGTTCTAGGTTGCTATCTCTAAGATACCCTTGGCACTGAGTTAATATTAAGCCCATATCTTTGATATTTTCTGTGGAAAGTAAGATCACTGCAGACTTTTCAATATTGGCAGGGTCAAGTTTCTTGCAGATTTAGAATTTCCAGACAATGAACAGCAAGTGATAAGCCAATGATTTGGGTCTTTAACATTACATAGATTTTCCCTGTTTTTCCTTCTATTAAATGCTTTACAGAGAATTCGATTTCTAGAGAAATAGGTTTCAGTTCAGTCTAAGAATCTTCTAACCATCTGTCAGAAGACGGAATGCAACACCTCAGGACACATCCCTCAGCTGATCCCCTTCAACTGGCAGCAGGACTTGCCAATGAACCTGCAGGGAGGATTTCTCATTGCTCCAGATCCTGTCTTCATCTTTGTTTAAGGTCTTGTATAACTTAGAGAGCTCGATCCTCTAATTCTATGGGCGACACTCTGTGAGAAGCAGGGATTACCTCACTCACTGAGTTACTACTTACTTAGGGGAGTTGCACAATTGCTTCACTGCCCAAATCCGTAATTATGTAGCAGTGATGGCAAGGCAACCAAGAAGTTCATTTGTCATTGCAACGATACTGAGGATGCATTCGATTAAAACATATACTCAGAGTAATTCTTAACTATTAAATCTTGATGGGTTTCCTGTTTTATCCTCTGTCCCATTAATGCTTCAATGTAAGCAAGTGGACGACTGGACAAAAGTATCTATTTAGAAATGGCCTCCAGCAATGACACTTTCGCAGTGGAGCTAAATGAACAAAAGCAAGAGTCTAAGTACCTACGGGACACTTTTTAAAGAGAGAAATTATTTATTTGAGAAGAACATAAGAGACACCCCATTCTTTTAGTAATGTATATATTTGAATGTATATCACTCATGTAATTTTAAAGGGATAACAAATGACTTCATTTCAAAAGCTGTTCTTTTCTTATTGAAGAACAGTTAGTCATCTCAACATAAGGGAGCCATGAGCTGAACAGGGGATCAGGACAAACACTGCCCCAAAAACTTGCAGATAACAAAGCTGACCTAAAAGAACACAGACAGAGGTTAACTTGCGAGCCCTGGCGTGAGGCTGCCAAGTTTCAATCTCAATCTTTTTGCAGGTTGTGTGAACCTTGGCAAAAGTGTGCAACCTCTCTGTGCCCTAGTTTTTCATCAGTAAAATCATGATTAGAATGTAATTCATGGAGTGTTGAAAGATTAAATGTATTTACACACAGAAACTTAGAGCAGTGTCTGGCACAAAGTAAATGTTCTATTATTACATTATTATTATTATATGCAACTTGCATGAATAAAGCAAATAACATTTGTGCACATGCTATCCCAACTGAAGGGAAACATTTACATTTACTAAATATATTATTACCAACCTAAGACTTAAAAGAAAATATACCAAGTTGTAGCAGTCAAGGTGACGATAATGATAATAGTATAAGAAATTATAATCACAGTTAGATTAATTTCATATACTAAAGAGTCGTGGATTAATTTCATATACTAAAGAGTCGTGGATATAACAGGCAGTGAAAGGGGACATTCTGCCAAAACCCCTCACTCCCATCATCTCAGAGGGGCGATTTCTCTGAAAACCAATCAAAACTTCCCAACTGAAAGTTCTCTTCAGCCTTAAATGTCCACATAAATTTCTTTTCTACCACCTCATACTGATAATACAAAAAGGTAATGCTAAGAGTTTTCTTCATGTTTTCCACGTTGCTCCTCCGTGAGCTTGCAGATTCCGTGTCATTTGTCCACAGACTGTCCTAGGTTTAATAATCATTATAAAGAAAGTTTTTCCAATGTGTGTAAAACAATACTCATTTGGGTAAAGAATAAACATTTTTTTTTAGAATAAAAATGCTTACTAAATAAAGGGAGGAATTACTATTTTCTGATGGGACTTATTTTACTTATTGTTTTGCGTTAGTAACAACAAGAAAAACACATAGCCTACATCTTGTTAGCAAATATCGAATAACAAAATGCTACCGTGAATATATGTTTACATTTCTTATATTGAGAAAAGTGATCTCGGCAAACAGTTGCTCAAGACCAATTAAGAGGATCCTTAGATTTGATATGGTGGCAAGAGAAAAGTAAAAGCTGAGAAAATTGTGGCCATTAGACAAAATCTCTGGATTAATTTTACCTAATTTGTAAAGCACTAATGATCATATTTATGCCTGTGGTTGCAAAGGCCTAAAACATGCTTTAAAAATGTTGATGTCAAGCTAAAGCTTATTCCCATGGTTAAGACAGGCCTCGGGTTCTACAGAAATGGTTTCCTGCTTATAAAATACGGTCAGTTTTGTAGGGAAATAAGATTTTGGCACGCTATAGAGGAAGACGCTAAGATTCTAACTTAGGGTTGCCTGGGCATGAATTCTACTCCTTTCCAGAGACAGCCCCCCTCCCCTGCCCCTAACCATCTCCCTTTTTTGCCCTGGATAAGGATCTAGTTGGTTCTGTGTTTGGCTCCTGAACCAGGCAGGTGCCACATAGCACTAAGTTTGTGAACACAATTCCTAAAAGCTGAAACAAGGTCTTGGTATGAATGAACTACGCTAGGATAAGAAATGAGGTTCTCGGGGCACCTTGAGGGCTTAGGTCATGAGCCTGGGATCCCAGGATCCTGGTTTGAGTCCTGCTTCTCCCTCTGCCTGCCACTCCCCCTGCTTGTGCTCTCTCTCTGTGTCAAATAAATTAAATCTTAAAAAGAAAAAAGAAAGAAAGAAATGAGGTTCTCAGGGCTGGCAGCCCACGGCATTGACGGTGTCACTGAGGTTTGAGTGCTCACCCCAGACAGCAGGGGACCAAGCTGAGCTGACCTCAGATATGCTGCATTTGCTCCTGTGTGTCCACATCACGACTGCCAGTGAGATGCTTCCCTTGGTTTCTTACAGGAGAAATTCAATCCTCCCTTTATGACAGTATGCCAAGCCACAAATTATCTCTTTATTTATAAATGGTACTTCTGAAGATCATGACTACTATTTGAAGGAAAATATTTGAGGATGTTGACTGTGTCAAGCTTTGGTAGGGCTAAAATGCTTTTTAAAAGTAATTCTATCAATTTTCCTAGTTTAAAAGTCCAAACCATCATAACACATTTTTTTTCCCCATTAAAAAGGGTAGGATTTTAGCATACGATGCTTTTCTTGTCTTATCCTTGAAACCCAATTTTGCACCTCTCTCTTCCTTAACCTACTTTAATACTGAATTAATTTTCTTCCCCGTCATTTTTAATCTTTGGTCTTAATTACTAAGTTAGTGTGGTTGCCATTTAGGTTTTTCTTCTCAAATCCGAAATACATTTCATTTAATAAATTTTATTTAATTACTTAGTTTTACTGTCAGTAGCTCTTCCTGGAACTGAGTGTATACCCCTGGTATGTATATTTGTATTTCTCTATATCCATATTGTATACCATCCACCCATTCACCCCCCCCCCATATGACAACTCATCTAAACTACAGGGAACTGGCACCACACCGCAACCTTGTGTGATTTCCTTTAGATTACTCTGAAGCACAGGTGTATCGCTAGAGAGATGAAGGTTGAAAACACATTTTTCCAGAGGTTCGTTATAATTTTCGGCCATGCTAAGGCAGAGTTCACATATGCCCCCATTTCTCAATACGGAGAGATTTTACTCTAAGATTGCTTTCATGTCACTTCGTCAGTTAAGCTTATTATTATTATCATTTGGTCTCCACGGACTAGTTTCCACTCTCACTTAAGACCACTCCTTTCTTTGTAGTATTTTCCAAGTATGTCTGAATCATTATTGATGGAATTCATTATTTAACATCTATTTCACCACCAAGTTAAAAACCAAGTAGGATGAAGGAAAATGCCTATCTTGTTCATTTTATACCTGCAGCAACTAGCACAGTGCTCAGTACACGTTAAGTTCTCAGTAATGGTTTGTTGCAGTGGTGAGTGGATGAAGTTGAAGTCATTTTTATAGGTGGCATATTATTATTATTATTTTTAAAGATGTTATTTATTTATATGACAGAGAGAGAGCACAAGCAGGGGGAGCAGCAGAGGAGAAGCAGACTCCCTGCTAAGCCGGGAGCCTGATGTGGGGTTCAATCTCAGGACCCTGGGATCATGACCTGAGCCAAAGGCAGATGCTTAGCTGAGTGAGCCACCCAGGCGCCCTGGCATATCATTATTATTACTATTATTATTATTATTATTATTATTAGCAGAAGCAGTGTGCATGTATCATTCCTGTAGTTTTCTTCTGTTCAGTGGGTTTGGATAATTATGGAAATTGTTTTACCCTTAGGGCTACAGATTCAAAGGAGGAAAACAATTCAAACGGGAAAAGTGCTTGGCAAATGTTTAACTCCAAGTTGGAAAGGGTATCAGAACTGGGTACAACAGTAACTTAAAGTGAGGTAGAGCTCTGTGGATCTGGTAGGGCCCTTTGGGGCACTGTCTTGCTATTTGATTTCCAGAAAGAAAATGCTTCAATCAATGAATGTGTTGATGGCCTACCATGTATAATGCATGCTACTTGGCTTTATCATGTGCTCCAAAAAGCCCCCACTTCAAACTAATTATAATCCATCGGGAAGATATAGCAATGCTAACTATAGGAAGAGCTAACAAGAAAAAAAAATTAAGTGATAAGTACGAGGGCAAATGATTGGTATTCCAGGAATTTAGGGAAGGCCTACCAACAGAAGTCTTTAGAAATTGTGTCAGACTGATGATTTACAGACCTTGTACCCCTGAAACAAATAATACTTTATATGTTAATAAAATCAATACATAAATAAAAGAATACAAAAAGAGAGAGAGAAATCTTTAGAAACTGACTGGAGTCTGAGAACAGGCCATTTAGATGGGCAGAGAAGAGGGAGACAAGTATTCAAGATAGAAAAAAAGTTATGTGGGCAACGACGTGGTGAAAGGGAATAATTTGTAGAGGGCCATGAGCGGAATAATGCAGCTCGCTAAAAGCAAAGGGTTCACCGAGGAAGAAGCAGCGAGGTGGCTTATAAAGGTAGATCGAGTCACAAAGTGAAACTGTAAGTAAGAGGCTGAGGAGAACGGGGTATTTTCTGTCAGTTTCCCTGAAGCCACTGACAGGTGGCATAATGATAGCAACATAAAATATTCAAAGATGATAATATCTTAATACTGTGCAGCATTTTGTTGCAAGGTAATTTCATCTATTATTCACAGAAGAAATTTTTTTTCTCCTTTTGCAGAGATGTCACTGCATGTCAATACATGTAAATGAGCTGGCTGTTTCCTTGGAGAGCTGTGATTGCAAGCTCGCTCCATCTTCTGCCCAGACAGGTTGCAGGAGTCCTCAGAGTGAGGAGACAGAGGCCGGAGGAGGGGTGAGGGGTTGGCCTGTGCTCCTGTGAGAGGGCAAGGCTAAGCACCACGTGAATCAGTGTGGGCTACAGTAAGGAAGGACCACTTACAGTCCTCATTACTTTTAGAAAGCCTCTTTTCATTGCAGGCAAGCATGGAACTACTAATCACAACCTACAGACATTTAAACATGAAGCTGATCACACACCTAGGATTGGTTTTAAGATGGCAGAATACACCCATTTTTTTCTCACTACTTCATGTAGTCGAAGAGCTCTTGCTGCTGCCTTAATTTGCAGGCGCTTAAAAATCGCATCATATTTTAATTCTTGGGTTATACACAACTCCAAAGCCTTATATGGTCATCTGTTTCTAAGAATCAGACGGTTAATTTAGAGATTCTTCACTGCTGTCTTTCCATTGATGATATTTTGAAGGAGTTTGCAACCCGGCTTTCTGGCACTGCCTTTTACAATTCTCGTTAACATTTATTTTATTCAAATACAGTAATAGCCTCACTTCAGCCGTGAATAACTGACTCCCACTCCCACATACTGTACACAGTGTTAGTATAATAGCTTTAAAGTGCTTCAGAGGCTTTACACAAAAGTCTTTTGAAATTATGCTCAAACTGAAGAATATATCTTTCTTCTTCCTATCAGTTTATCTTTTTCTCTCAGGAGAATTTTTTCTTTTATGAAAAGGTTCCCAAAATGAAATGCTTCTCTCCCCTTCCCGAGAGATTGTGATCTACCCTAAACACAACAGAACACAGCGAGAGAACTACAAGCCTCCAAGATTGCAATCCACTCATGTCTATTGTTTTTTTTTTTTTTTTTAAGTTCGTGCCTTGTTAAATCAGAACCATAGAAAAAGAAGCAATGCATACCCTATGGGAGAAATCGCCATTGGTCTCAAGGAAAACCACTACCCAGCCTTATAATGAGAGGAAAAACTTAAGTCTGTTTTTATGGAGTGAAATCCCAATCTTCTTTTTCCCTTACTGTTTTGACTTTTGTTCAATCATTAAAAAAAAATTGTATGTATAGTCCATGCTACTTAGTAATTGGTCTCTGTCAAGAAAATTACTTTTTTGGGTGCTCCTTTCACTAGGTGAAATAGAAAAAAAATTGTTTTAATGCCATAAAGAAATAGGAAACTAAGTGTTCAGACTGTATATACTTTTGGGGAATAGTAGGATCAGGATGGGACAGGCAGGATGACCTGCTGGGTTCCTGTATTCCTTCCAGGTACCACTGGGGAATTCTCTGGTATGAGAACCCACATCCAATCCAAGGGAATTCAATCTTACTGCTTTTATACAAAAGGGTTCAAGATTGAGATTTTGTTTGGCAAAAAAAAAAAAAAAAGAAAAAAGAAAGAAAGAAAAAGAAAAAAATTAATTCAAAAACACTGGTGTTGACTTTATTTTATTCTATTTTTCTTTTTCTAATCAAACAGTCACCATTCTTTAATGTCCAGATCACGTTTTACCTTAAACAAGGCCTTCTCCAACCATTCTAGAAAAATGATTCCTTGTCCAACCGACTCAATGTTGGTTAAGCTAAGCTAACTCTCTTAGCTTCACTTAATGACACTGTGTCTTATATTTGTATTAAATCACCCAAAGGTGTTAATTCATCAACTGGCTTATAAGCCCTGGGCACACCAAGAACATGGTTTGTTTTACTTTATATGCTTCTTGCCACAGAGTACTAAAGACAGCTCCTCTTCTAGAAATCAGGCAACTAGGAAACAGGGCACAACTCTCCTGTGCTCCCTGCCATCCATCGCTGTGACAGAAATGTCACAGTGCCTTCTGATAACTTCACTGCAAAGCAACAGAGGAGGGCCCACAACAGTCAAAGTGGCGGTGTAAGAGACTGCGGTGTGACCATCCCACCCCACCCAGCAGGTGTGTCTCTCTGGGCTATAGGGTCAGGACAGCCACGTGAGGTATCTATAGGACAACACAATGTGTTGGGGGGGGTGTTGGGGCGGGGAGGCAAGGATCTCAGCAAGCCCCCCTCACCCTCAGATATGCTGCAAGGATGTTATCTAGACCAGTGCCAACCAGAGTTAAGGGCGTTTTCACATTTTAGCCCCCATTCCGTCACACCTGTAACACTCTGTGTCATCTGAATATAGAAATTACCTTGATAAAAGAGGATAATGTGACCCTTGCTCCTCCCCTCTTCCCTAGAGTCAGTAAAGAATGCCCTCTTGTTTCCTGGTCTTTTTTAGGCACACAAGTATGGAGTTTCATAAAGGAAGGACAGGATGCTAAACCAGAAGGCGTGGGTTTGATTTTGGTTCTTTATTACCTAACTGAGTGACCTGGGGCAAAGCAATTAGCCACAGAGACCCATTCTGCATACTAAAAGGGATGGGGGCTAAGGATATTTATTTTGAAGTTTAATTCAATTTTTTTTTAAATAAATGAATATGCTCTGGCTCACAGTAGGTACTTGAATAAATGCAATTTAAACTTGAATTTGAAACAAAAGCTTTTGCTCATTTCTCCTAAGCTCTTACATGCACAATCACCCTGTTCTCATTGAAAGACACATCCTTTTTAAGAAGCGTGATTTTGGATTACTTTCAATTATTATTCATTTTAAAACCTCTATCTACCAGAGTAGTTCAGCACAGACCCTGCCATACATTAGAATCTCCTGCAGAACAGTTAAAAAATAACAATGCCTGGGCTCCGCGTCTGACCAACTGAATCTGTAACTCTGAACACAATCACAAATTTGCATTCAGCAATATGTGAAAAAGCCAGGGGGAAAAAAAGGATGACTAAAAATCCTTCAAACCAAGCCATTCAACCATTCAAACCAAACCCAAATGAAACATTGCACAGGGTAGGCAAGACTGCAAGAGGGATCTAAAACCACTTACCTTTGTTATTGTATACATCTAAGTAATTTGGTGCTGAGAAAATTGTAATTAGAGAAGGGAAGCCTGTCGTTTGGCTTTTCCTGTACATGCGATACCTAAACACAATAAAGACGAGTTACAACAGGATATTATGGAGGGGGAAGATGGTATCAAATTACAGATTCAAAATAAAATATTCAAGTTACGTTTTATCACTCCGAGACAACTCAATTACTTAACATTAAACAAAATTTTCTCTCTAAAGTCTGTTACACACAGACATGATTCCTCCCAAGGTCAACCATGAAAACATACAATCAGGTGGATAATACCCAAAGAGGCCTTTCCTAAGTTTAACAGGCCTGGGGGAGGGTGGAATTCAAGGCAAAATAATTCATATCCACATGTGCAATGGAGAACAAGAAGGTCCCTTTTTGTATGAAGATATCCTTGTACCTACCATGTTTGACATAAGACTAAGTAAGCAGAGCAACATATAAATCTTTCGAACTAATAACTGGGCTGATTATTCAATTTATCTATAATACTTATAATATTCTGTTACGGTCTTGACTAAGCAATTTGCTTTTCAAAAGATGTGCAGTTAAATCGATGGGTTTTACATGTTCAAAGTGTTTCTATTTTAGAACTTTATTTATTACCAATCTCTTCTGGCATCTGCAGGTCGAAGATTACTGTCTGAGCAGGGTAAGATTTAATCAATCAGTAATGAAACAGAACATCTGTGAGATCTTTGGAAATAAATAAGCCAGTTACTTTTCTTATACTTAGATAAAAATAGGACTCTAGTCCTCAAATAATGAAAAAATACAGGAAACTCTGGCTCTTTTCCATTAAGGTGAAAACATATCTCATGACTTCTATGTAAGAGATTTTAGGAATATTGGTTTAGAAAATTTCCTATAAAGTACAAAACAAAATTTTATCATTTCTTGGGTATTCTGGGTCATGTTATTTCTGGCTGACTAACCATACCAACTTCAGTTGGGTTTTAAAGTACCTCAAATATCCGCCTTTAGGTAGATAAATCATCACGTTAAGATTTATAATTTCACAAATATTTTGATAGTACTTTCCCTAGGAGAAAATATACGCTCAAGAATCTTTTGAAATATTCTAGAAGTATTTATTTTGCTTATCGGACTAAACTCTGCTGGTAGAAAAAAATAAGAATGTAAAAGATAATTAACTCCCCCAATCTTAGTATCTTGGCATTACAAACGGTGACTGGTTAGGTAGGCCTACTTGACAACAAATGAAAACAAAGAAACTAGATGACATGATCTCAGTTTAATCAATCAAATGCTCATTTCAAACAAATATGCTAATTGATTTTAACCGATGAACTTAAAATATTTTCAAATAAGCAGATGACTACAGGTCTATAGTGGGATTAACAGAAAGCTGCTTAAAATGTTCAGTTGGGACAGTCAGTCAAAAAAGCATGGTGACACCACTGCCTTGAAAATTGGGGGGGAGAAAAAAGAAAAAAAATTATTTGAGGACCTGACTGGTTGGCATATCGACAGCTTATATCAAAGCTCAGCTACAGCACACTGAGTACACAGAACTGGATCAGTTCATACCTGTTGATTAGTGCTTGAAATAAGCTGATTTTGAAAGAAACCTAAGCTCTGCCTTGACGTAGGCTCATCTTCAGAATGGGCTAACTTCAGAATGCGGTCATCGCTATTCCTAATTTCAGCACACAGGTTATGTGATATGAAGTGTTCCTCCCTTTCAGAAAACTCAGAATATGGAGGAACGAGTTTAAGCATCTGAAGGCCAACAATACCTTTCAGCAGCGCCTACTGAGAATGGCAGTGGACTTCAAATCCTAGAACGCATTACGCCTCTTTCTCCTTAATGCAGATTTAATGCTCTATCAAATGGAATATCTGATGTTTCTTAGTTTTCTAAGCCCTTACAATTGGCCTACCAATTATATTAAATATTATACTAACCCTAGACCCTAAATTTTAAAATTTACCATGTATTACAAAATCCTCTTGTGCATTTGTTAGTTAGAATATAGAATTTTCTCCCTCATTTAAATGCCTCTGCTTTTGTCCTTTAAAACTTCACAGGGGTCAGGAGTGATATTCTTTCAACAAGAGTACACCGTGCAGTATCTGTTAAATATTTATGTGTAGTTCTCGCTCACATTGCCAACCGAGACCGAAAAGCCGCTGGTAATGTACTCACTTATTGGACAGTGGGAAGAGCAGGAATGGAAAGAAATCACATGGACCATAGAAGTTAAGAAAGCCAGCTGAAAATCTTACCTGTTCAAGCTAAAAATAGAGGTACTTTCAAGGGAACTTTACCACACATTTATGAGCACTCATTCCCCAGGACCCTGCCATATCTGTGTCATCAGAAGACAATTTTAGGATCTGATTTCTTCAGGGAGAGAGCCTAGCAAAAGGAATCCTCCACAGCCTGAATGAAGCAAGGAAGCTGTGACCCAGGGGCAATGCACGGTTTCCATAAACCCACAAAACTGCTCACCCTGCATCTTGGGCTTCATGGGCTCGGAGTATAGATAACAAATTATTGTGCTGTAAGAATTCACATACAGCCGGGTAACTGCCAGAGACAAAAAGAAAAGAGAAAGAAGCATCTGTTATGAAATTGTCAAGAGTAGCACATTTGTCTGTAACATCCCACCCTATGTGATTCGATCAGACATAATCAAATATACATCATTCATGAAACAAGCCTCACGGCTCTCAGGACAGGTTTTTTTACCCTGTGGCACAGAAAGCACCTGCAGCTCTACATTTTACGTAACCAGAAAGGGCTGAAGATGCGTGAATTGGACAAAGAACACAGGCCATTATATAACAGCACTAGAGGAATGTCCACTCATAGGAAACATCAATATTATCAAGTATACATTTAAGTACAAGTGAACAGGAGCATCAATATAACATGAGAATGGAATTGAAAATATAAACCTCGATCTCGATTTTCTCCAAGAGAGCACTATTTGTATTTGGATGCCTGTGCGTGCCTGAGTGCTCTACAGAGTGGACTGAGTTAGGGAGTGGGCGAGAATACAGTAACTGATATATCACTCAAAATCTAAACAGAATTATTGAATTCACAGGTTTTAAACTGTGTACTTTAAATTTGATCAACAGAACTGTATCTTAAGACTGCTGCCTTACCTTGACTTAATAAAAATATTAAATATATAATCAAGATGATTTTGTCTGTTAAGGAAGTCTCAAAACCAAAGAGGAGATCATTATTCAAAATGAAATTCAAATTACAAACTGAACTTGTGGAACCCTGGGCAATCACATTGTTTCTGCTCTACAAATTTTTCATGAGATAAATGTATGTCATAAAAATGAATAAATTTTAGGTGTTTCAAATAAAGGGACAGCAAACTTATGCTCATTTTAATATAAACAAGCTGCAGAAGCTCAATAGAACCTAAACTACATGCACTATAAGAAATAATTCAGCAATGACTAAAAATAGCACTTTGAAGAAATACTAGTGTATGTCACTCATATAATTTATTATAAGAGAGAGGATGAAAATAGTTTTAGGGGTGCCTGGGTGGCTCAGTTGGTTAAGCGTCTGCCTTCAGCCCAGGTCATGATCTCGTGGGGCTCCCTGTTCAGTGGGGAGCCTGCTTGTCCCTCTCCTCTTCATTCCTGCTCTCTCTCTTGCTATCTCTTTCAAATAAATAAAACCTTTAAAAAAAAAAAAAGAATAGTTTCTATGTTACAGATTTTGTAAGAATTCCCTGATCAAAAGGAAAAAAATATATATCATTAATATGGCACACCATACTAGAGATGTTGATTATAAAAAGGATTCAGTTTTTTGCAAAACTGGAATCTGAAATCAAAAATAGTCTTTGTGCCTGTGCACACATTTATGTGCATTTGTATGCATATGCATATGTGTTCTAGAATATTCTATTAATCTGCTAAGGAGAGAAAAAAAGGAGACCTTCATCAGGCCTTTACTTCCTAGTTGTCCCAGGTCAGTCCAGAAATATACCATGTTACTGATAAACATTAGTGTAACCTACAGACTGGAGAAGATGGCCCAGCCTATGCACATGGAAACATGTCCATAACGGTACCTAGACCAAGGGCTGACCAACATGCATCTTCAAAGACTTGTCTTCCACCCTAGGAAAAGGTGAGTATATCACCTTTGAGATCAACATGTGAACAAAAAAAAGCTTAATTGCTGAGACACGGGTTGGTCTTTAAAAAATAGCACATTTGGACATACTTAGCCATAAAGTGCCCAGCCAATGAATGACAGCATAGGATGACCCAGTAAATGTTCCTTCCCTATCTCTTTCAGCCATTGATTTCTTGTGACCTTGAAATACTTCCTTAAAAAGATAGTTTATTGCCTTGTTGTACCACTGAAAGACAGAGGTTGTTTGTCTAGGTTTGTCACTTTTTGTCCTTGGGCAAAAGGGTTGGCAGCACTTTTTAAATTTATTTTTTCCTTTTGTTAGAACCTATACTAGATTTATGAAAGCATAATTTTAATATATTTTCTTCATGCTGAGTTTGACACACTTATGTGTTTAAAGTTTCCCTCATGGAAATATATATCTGATTTTTTAACGGTAATCTGAAGAAAATAAAATTAACCTTGCAGCAATCTGCTAGGTTAATAGCATTAAGTGACGAACACTTGTATTATTACTTGGAAGGAACTCATTTTGATGAAAATCTTTAGAAATTTAAAGGCATACATAATCAAATCCTCAAACTCTCTAAGAATTACAAACATTTTCCTAAATAAATTTAGAAAACACTTGAATATCATCTGGATTCACATTATTGGTCAACTGCCTGCCTGGAATACATTAAAGTCTTTGATAATATATAGTAACAAACAAACAACTTCACAAGACTTTTATGCTTTTCAGTGGAAATGATGATATAAAAAGCATTCAAGCTAAAAAGCACTACAGAAGATATGTGTAGAATGATAGAGAAAGTAGGGTTCTGAACCCCTAATATCACGGAGGAAGCTGGAAAATCATTGATTCCCCAATAATCTGTCAAAGACTGACTGGTGACTTTGTTCTATTTGTTAGAAGATTGTATTAGGCACAGGGAGGGATGGTATGGTAAGTGTAAGGTGTAGTTTCTGTCTTGAGGATATTTATTACCTAGGTAGGAAAGTAAAGCATTTATTGAGACGTTATAGAATAAATAATGTACACTGGTCTGAGGAAATTTTCTGAGAAGTTTCTATCACATGTTAGATCTTTTGTTTTCTTTTTTCATTTTCTTCGCATTAATGAGGTGAAGCTTCTGAGATATTATAACCACCAACAAGAAAGAGAAAGAAAGCCCAAGCATGGGCCCACGGCCTCCTTTTGAACACAGGGCTTGCTGGATCTCAGTCCTACTCATAAACCTATCCATGGGCACCCTTGTCAAGCAAACGTGGTATGATTTCATTTAACCCAGTGTCCTGGACATGTCTTGAAAGAAGACTTAATGCAAAGATCGGTGAAGGCCAGCTTCTAGTTTTGTGACACTCACTTACCAGCATGCAAAAAAAACTGTTTGGGGAAAAAGCTAGACTCTCTGAAAATGTTGTTTTTTTTTTTTTTTTTTTTTTTTCCTCTTGGAACATGATTATTCCTTAAGCACTAGAGAATGCTTTCCTCTGAGTAGAAAAGGAGGTGGAAATTTCCATGGAATAGTGGGAATCCTTAGATCTGGGTTCTTATTCCAATTTCCTGTGTAAACTCTGGAAAATGGCTTACCTCTTTGAGCCCGAATTACCTCACTGGTAAAAATGCAGGTGGTAGGACTTATATCATAGACTCGAGATAAAGACTAAAGGAGTTAGCAATATATGTAAATTCCCTAGTCCAGGGCCCGACTGAGAGTGGCAGACATTTAACAACTCCTAATTTTCTCTCTGCTACCATGTTGTGGAAGAAAGAACGCAGCACAGAAGTGAGTCAGCAACCCCAAAGTCTAGTTAGTAGCTGTTGCGAAAAAGGACCTATAGCCCTACAACGGCATCACTTAGGCCAAGTCACCATCTGGGGCTTATACCTAACCTAATGGAAGTTTCAAGTTTCCCCAGAAAAGTAAATCTTAGCGGGTCAAACAGGAATGTTCTGACGTGCTTCGGTGAGGTAATCTGTCATATGGGCCCTCTGCCTCCACCACAGGCAGATGAGGTAATCTGTGTGAGACCCCCCTTTCCCCCCCAAAGCAATGTGACTGGCCTGAAACAAGACTTTATTTATTTATTTTTTTTTGCTAATAACCCCTCAACCCACCCTCCTTCCTATAAAAACCTTCCATTTTGCCCAGCCCTTCAGAGCCCCTCAGCGCTGCCCAGGTCATGAATTGTTTAATAAAGCCAATTAGATCTTAAAATTTAATCCATGGATTTTTTTTTTTTTAGCACTGTTAAATTTATTAGTTGTGACTCATGTTAGATCACAAAGGCAATGACATATGGGGAATACTAGATAGGAAAGGAGTTAGAATGAGAGCGAGAGAGGGACGGATGCAGACTGAGCATGAACAAAGGTAAAGAAGGTAGAAAAGGGAAACATGAGAAATTTGAGAGAAACTGTTTTGGTATTAGATAAAATAGATATTATTAGACTCACTCTGTTTATTCTCTTATTTTTGTTCCTTCCTATATGAAACTATGTTTCAGACCTTGAATTAAACCTCCCAGGTTTCTGTCTCTTTAAGATATAGCCAGCCAGCATCATTAAAATGCTTTCTTTATAGCTTTTATGTCTTTATTTCTACTGAGTATTTTTTCTTCTGGAAAAGCCTACTCTTCCACCAAGTCTTGGCTAAGTTATCCCCTATAAACCCTTCCTCTCAAACCTACCTCACTCTGAGGTGTGGAGAACTGCTGCATCCACCATGATCCCATAACATATTTGTCTAAGATATCATTCATCATGTTGTAGTGTAAATTATGTGTATATATCTGCGCTCCAGCAATACTGAATGCCTTAAGAGACGGACATTATTGTATTTGTCTTCATATCCTAAATGCTTAGCAGCAATCTGTCAGCTTATCAGAGCTTACACTCAGTCGCGGGAGTAGTCTCAATGGGGCAGTCTAGCAGGTGATAGATGGAGAGGTTTCTTTCCCTCACGGGGTTCAGCAAAGCATAGGCAGGCAGCTCACAACCCCTGCTGAGGGGCCAGGAGGAAGCCTCTCGTGCCTCCATGGTGTCCTTACTTTCTCCCAGCCCAGCAGTAAGGGAGGACTCTGACTGACTGCCAAGCTCCTCCTCTGCTTCTGGGGGCTGGGCAATAGGTCCTAAGCCCTGGGGTGTCCCAGCGTCACCTGGATGCTCTCAGGCATACCTGTTCCCAGGGCTTCCTCTGTTTTGTTTTGTTTTTCCTTTGCCCCAGGGTTCTCCAACTAATTTCATTTTACCCACTAGGTATCAAGCCTGGAAGGGCTCCAACTCTTCCTGCCAGAGCTTAAGTTCTCACTTGCACCTGACCGCAGACTATCTCAGGAGCAAATGAGCAATTTTTATTTAAGGAAAACATTTTATTGAAGTATAACATCTACACAGAAAACTGCCCAAACCAGAAGAGGGCCAATGGATAGATCTATCTTCCCCTTGTAACTAACACTCAGATCAAGTTCACAGAATGTGCATGGCCTGAACCCCAGCCACCCTCCATAGCTCCTTCTAGTCACCATCACCTCCTCACTAAGGGTCATGGCCACTCTGGCTTTGAACACTATAGATTAGCTTTCTGTCATGTTAAACTCTTATTTCAATGCTATTATCAACATGAGCTCTAGTATCAGGCTTCCTCCACTCATCACTATCCTTGTGGCATTCACCCATATCATTATGTGCAGCTTTGGTGAACCCCTTCTCATTCGCTGTACTTAGGGATGTAGATATACAATTATTATTCATTCTATTAAATAGATATCTGGGTTGTTTCCATTTCTTGGCTATTACGAATATGGCTGCTATACACAATCTTTTGGGTACAAACATGTGCACATTTCTAGTGAATATAAAAATACAAGTAGAATGGCTTAGTTAGATGTATATTCAGCTCTATTGGGGATGAGAGGTAGAAGGGGACAGATGGTCGTTTTTCTAGATGTGTTCTTTTCCACCATATTTTCATGAACACCACTTTCCCTGCCTGCAAAGAGCCTTCCCAGATGACTCTGGTTGGATGTGTTCTGTTCATCCTTTAGAGCTCAGATCTAATAACACTTCTACCATGACTTGTCCCTTAAATTCCAATCCACATGTGTTTGGGTTCAGCCCCCCAACTCTGTATAGCTGTGTACATGTGTGTCTGTGATAATCTCCACATTTCTCATAGCATTTCTCACCTTGAATTTTATTTGTCATAGTGTATGGGTCTTTGCCACTCAAAGGCACTCACCCTCAAAGGCAGGCACTCTGAGTATCTATAAAGCCTCACAGAAGGCATACATAACAGGGGCTCAACTAATGTTTGTTAAATAATTGAATGAGTGAATGAATTCTAAAAAGGATATCCATTAAGGAAGCCATATGACTTGGAGGAGGGAGTGAGAAGGGCATTGTGAAACTTAGAAGTGATTTCAATGAACTAAAAATGAAAATCTTGGACTCAGAGTGGGAATAAGAGAAGACAGTGTGATTTAGGTGCTGGTGATATTTTTAAGAAAGGGTCAATAAGATATGATTCCTGATTGGTAGTGATTTCCATGCAAAAAGAACAAGCAAAAATATCTGCTAGTCTCCATGACTCTTAATAGAAACTGTTAATAGAAATGGTGAAACTAGGAGGAATCCCCAGTGGGGAAGTAAACCATAGCCCTTTCAGGCAAGGTGAGTTGAGGTTAAGGTGACCATGGGACATCTAAGACAAAACTTCAAGCAGTCACCTAGAAATAGAAGTCCAGCTCAGGGAAGATAAACAGATGAAGAGGCTAGTTCTGGTAATCAAACCACAGAGTCTATACAGTTTACAGGGAAGCTAAGGGAAGAGGAGGCTCCAGGGAAAAGTGAAGAAAAAAAATGTTAGAAGCAGGAGGATGACCAAGAAAGGACAGCAGAAGCGGCAGGGATCTGCTGGACAAGTTAGAGGAGAATCAGGATGCAGGAGGAGGAACCAGAGGATCTCCAGGTAGAAGGGGTTGGCAGGAGCGTCAGCTGCAGAAGGGAAGGCGGGCTCCATGTGATGAGCAGACACATGGCTGATGGGTGATTAAGAGACTGGCAGTGATTTGAGTGAGCCTCGATTTGCAGCTTCAAACGAGCTTTTAAAATGACTGTCAAGCTGTTCTTTAAGGCTCAGAGTTTAGAGGAACTTCAGAAGGTCTGATGTAACTCACTCCTTTTGAAGTAAGCTAAACCTAGAACACAAAGCTTACGTGATTCATCCAAGGCAGACACAGAAACTGCCAACCCAAGCACCAAATCCAGCTAACAGCTTTGTTTGGTCTACATGAAAATGAAACTTTTACCTTCAATTTGTCAGGAGCCTCATGAATTTTTATAGTGTAAGGCTTGGCCTGTTTCAAGTATCTCAAGTACCTGTCAGGAGGTCATAGGCATGTGAGTTTGCAAACTGTGATCTTAGGTTACAAAGATGGCGGCACTGGGGCCAGGGCAGAGGATTCCTTCCCCGGTCATGCTCTCTTCTCTAACTCATGGCGGTGTCCATGCATTCTTACCGATACCATTTTCTGCAGAATCTCATTTTATTTATATCATGGCCCAGACACCATGTTAGATGAGGCTAGGGTGGCATAGCAAATTAAGTATGCAGACTCTATATAAATGCATCAAATAGAACTGGGAGATGTCAATCAACCTAACTGCTGACACCTCAAACAGGCGCAAGGTCATCAAGTTTCTCGACCAATTTTATCGCTCTCCCTTGTGCCCCTAGGTCCCTGCGCTTGATAGCGCAGCCACAAGAGGATGCCTTGACCCCTCCAAGGGAACTAAAGACAAGAATCAAAAAGCTCTAAGAGAAGGAAACAGTCGTTTTTTCTTCTCCTTAGATAAAACAAAATCCAGACTGCTTTGCTATTCATCAGAGTCTATAGGCTATGGATTTAAATATTCAGCATTTGTCATGGCCAGCGATACTAAAGAAACTCTAATGAGAGGAGTTAAGCAACCACTTTGTTGAGAACAAAAGTGTGAAAACATGAATAATCTTCTAATTATCTAGTTGATGGACTTTATCTCTAATGTAAACACATCTGTGTCTATATTGACAAAACAAAAATACCATAACTTTATATAAGTTCAGTACAGAACATCATTTAGAATATGATTTCCTTGGGCGCGTGGGTGGCTCAGTGGGTTAAAGCCTCTGTTTTCGGCTCAGGTCATGATCTCAGAGTCCTGGGCTCCAGCCCCACATCGGGCTCTCTGCTCAGCGTGGAGCCTGCTTCCCTTCCTCTCTCTCTCTGCCTGCCTCTCTGCCTACTTGTGATCGTTGTCAAATAAATAAAATCTTAAAAAAAAAATATATGATTTCCTTGAACAGCTGACTCAGAAAACTAATAGAAGAATGTTATATATACTATGAATGAAAGGAAAGGTCAGGGCAATGTGCCTCAACATCAAAGTCAAGAGGTTTGGCTTTTGTTTGCTGTCATAGTATTGAAGCACAGCTCAGCGGTATCAAGTAAGTAATTTAAACACTCACTGTATGATGAGGGATTCAACACCAGATTTTAAAAATCAAAAACTTTGCTTTTATATATGTCCACGACATTTATCTTTTCCTTAAAACTTTTAGCATATTTAATAAAAGATTTCTTCTACATTAATTACTGAAAAGAAACCTTAGGCTTTGCAGAAATGATTTTACAATGCTTCTTCATTCTACCCAAAATAGACTCATTTGACCTGGAGCCCAAATTTCCAAAACACAGAAATGATTTGTAACCTTTCTGATGAATAGGCTCAGAGCAAACCGCTTTATTAATATTTATAATAAAAAGTATTCTCTGAAAGACGCTTGACAGTATACAAGACTTTCTGTTCACAAACTTATTTTTCAATCACTTCAACAGATATATAAAAGGCAACTTTTTCCCCCTGTAAGGAAAACTTAAGATATGGAACAAAATGTTCCACCACTGAACCAGCTCTGATCAACGTTATATTGACGCTGATGGCTGCTGGCTCTCCAGACAGAAGACAATCGCCTGTGTCAGAGTCGAAACATTGAGAATGGGCAGATTCCCCTACACTGGCAAGTGTAAAAATTACTGTCACAATATTGCAAAGTGGCTCGTCAAAGGGCTAAAAATAAATTTACTATGGTCCTTATGTACTGATTGCTATGTTAATTTTAATTTACCCAGGAAGTCTAATAAACTTAAGAAAATTTAAGAGTAACTTCAATATCATTTCATTAACAGATTTAAAATTATTTTCTTGATTTAAGTTAAGAAAACAGGTAAAAAATGTTTTAAGTGATTATATAATTGAATGAAAAATCAAGGCTGGCATTGGATTTTTTCCTACAGTTCTTGAAACAACACATCTTCTACTAAATTCTACCATCTTCTTCAGCTGCCTCGCCACTCATACCACATGCCTCTTTTATGCCTTTTCTATTCTGCACAGTTATTATATCTGTGTATTTATACAAATGTTTTATTTATCTTTTCCTTTTGCAAGTGCTAAGAACCCACCTGAACAAGGCTTGCAAAGTGAACCCTTCATTTAGCCTTGTTTCTTAGAGAAGTTGTATAAACATCATGAACACATCGAACAACCCATGAACTGATAACTTAGAACACTGATGAACCAAGTGTGCTCCCGAAGGCGAGCCGTCCGTCCTCACCTGTAGAAGTACGAACACCCCCTGACTGTGTTGTGAGTGAAATGTTCCTGAGTCTTCTCATTTCCAAAATCCTCCAGGGGGTCTGACCACAGGATATCACACATAGGTCCATAAGCAGGTGGTTCTTTGAATCGGTCTAACTAAGAAAAATAGAAGATAGAGAGCAAAATACTAATCTTTGGAAGCTTGGAATTCAGAAAGTAGAAGCGTTGTTGAAGTCCCTGACTGCCTCCCCAGCTCTGTGTCCTGTTGAGGGCAGCCCTCTTCCTCTCTTCCTGTTTGCTCTCCTGCCTTCCTTCCTCCCCATTCATCCACACTTCCTCTCTCTCCCGCTTTCCCTCCTTCCTCTTCATTACCTGTCTTCATCTCACTCTTCACCTCCTTCGTGTTTCCTTAATCCTACTCCTTGCTTCTCTTTTCGTCTCCTAGTTTACTTTTTATCTTTTCTTTTGCTCCTCCTTACTTACTTGATCTAAATATTGTAGTCATTACCAGTTGATGTCACCCTGTGTTTCACTTCTGAGGAGGAGCTTTTATGTTGTCTTATCTGTGGGGAAATTTCTGTCACTGCCTCCATTAAACTGAGGCTTAGAAATCTGGATGCCCAACAACGTATCGGGTTTATACTGAACGATACGACTTTGAGAACAAACGGCTTTCATTTTAAGAGCAGCCACTTGTTACACTGCATTCTGGATATTCATTATTGGGGCCTATCTAGTTTCGAATTAGAGTACAAGTCTGTTGTAGTTTATCTTAGTAGTTACAAACCAAGAGGAATGATAAGCAGTAAAATAAACCCCAATTTTGCTGGTCATTCTTCAGCTCACAATTCTAAGCTTTATAGATTTACCAGAACCCTCATATGAAATCCATTTTCGAGCTATAAATGTTTAGCAAGGTCATATTTCAATTTTAAAAGGTGTATTTATTTAGAAAGCAAGAGCAATATAATAACTGGAAATGACATTTCACCAACAATTTTATAACACTATCACTTTCCGGTAGTTTATCCTGATTGAATTGCAATTAAAGAATCTTGGGTGAAGTTAGCAGACATTATAGTCTCTTAAAAAAAAGCATAAAACAGCTGTGAAAACCTATTAAGAACTGATATTCTTCATATTCAATACTTTAATATTTTTCAAAAACCCGTAGGGAAAGGTGGATATATAAGCCTGGCAGCTGGTCAAATTCTTTTTCCTGATACATAAAAGGTGACATAAATAATGGTTTTGCTACACACCATTTTTTACTAATATCTAAAAGGAATGAGGCAATATCTCACATTTTCAACACTCAATGAAAAACTTCAATAAGCAAAGACCCTCTATATTTCAACCATTATGTTACCCATAAAATATTCATTGCAAACTTAGACTTGTTTAAGAGACTTAAATAATATATGCTTTTGGAATAGTTCATCCAAGAAAAATAATGCTTGTTCATAAAAATACAGAATTTCTTCCTAAGAAAGAAGAATTTATTATTAGGGATAGAACAGCAAAGGAGGGGAGTCCTTCTGACTACTCGGAATTCCCAGCTAAACGTCTGGTACAGCAACCAGAATACAGGACTCACTCTCAAAATGTTACAAAGTGCATTCTAAAATTAATACCACCAACAGGAAGAAAAAAACAACTACAAAATTAATTAAATAAAGTAAGGGTGGCAGAAACTCTGACACAGGGCAAAATGCAAAGCTAAAAATCGTTTTATGGCTAAGAGTAGAGCTTAATGACATATGTGAAAATTGAATGGAATAGCTGAAACATGTCAAAAAGCAAATACTGGGGACAGTGGGTGATAGTTTTAAAATTTACTTAATTTATGATAAGAGTTTATGTAACATAATAAAAGTCCATCTGATTATAGAACTCATACAGAAAGTGAACCACTCTCTCCTTCAACTCCATAACTACAGTTCAGTGTCATGTTTTTCTCATACTTTCAACAGAGAGCAAATACCAATGCTTCGTGTGCTACAGAATTCTAGAAGCAGATGGATAGTGGTGTCTTACAAAAAAAGACACAGAGAAGGAAGCAAAGGTTTATTTAATGTACTTCTGTTTGATTTTAAAAATAAAAATCATGCATTTCCTTTCTGATGGGAAACTAAATACTGTATTATTTTTACACTTGAAAACTTGGACCTTAATGAGAGTATTAAGATAGAATTTGAATGTTTCATTTCCTTAAATATAGTTTTTCCTTTAAAAGTCAGGGAACTTTTCAAAGAATATTGGCAAACCAATAATAATAATAATAATATATAAAAGATTTTCTCTCCTGCTACATAAAACTATCTCATATTATCACATATTCTCAAGAAAAAGATAATTCCATACTCAAACTAACTCATCTTTCTGCTGACTAAAACAACTGTTAATAGCCAATGTTAAATTAAGTAAAAAATACCTAAAAAAAAAAATCAGCTTTCACTTATCCACTCATTACAGTCAACAGGATATCACAATTGCTTTGGTCAGAATGTTGCTTTAAAGTGTTAAGCGTGAAAATAATAATTTTAAAAAAATGATAATATGGATATATTTAAAGGTCGACTTGTGATATTTTCTCAAGAGTGAAGCAACATTTTCTAGCTCTAATAGACTATGAATGTACAATGGGTTGCTTAACACCAGCCAAAGGGGGAAAAAGGCATCTATTTTTCAGCAATCAAACATTATACATTTCAGTGACACATATCACATGGTAAAAGGAACCCTGAGGTTTTCGAGATTAAAAATCCTTTCAAGTATAAATATATTTTTCTTCCTGAAGAAAAATGAATACAAAGAAGAGAGCATGACAACTTTAAATTACTTCAATTCAAAAGGATAAAGTTCTTGAAAAAGACACTGTTTTCAGTTTATTAATGAAGCACTCAGAATGACGAGGCTTCAAAACAACAGAACTTACTTTTCTGATATCGTCTAAGGTGTTAATCTCGGGAGACAAACCACCGTGGACACACAGGAACTGCTGGTTCATCAGGGCAGCCAGGGGCAGGCAGTCAAAGGCATCCATACAGGCGTCATAGACACGTTCTGAATACTTTATTTTACCTTTTAAAACATGATTCAAAAAACAAATAATTGACTCATGATTTCACAGCTAGGATAATTTCCATGAAACAGTTTTTTTTTTTTTTTTAATGTTTCCTTCCCAGCATCAAACCACTAGCATAGAACTACACATTGCCAAGTCTCAAAGCATAATCAAATAAGTTGCACGTTTCGAAGAGGTAGAGTACATGTTTCAGCCACTATCTGGAAGTGCAGTGTTCCTATGAAGCCATCTTAAGCCGAAGCAATTATCACTCACTGATATGGAAAAACTGGGGGGCGTTCCCAGATCCAAAAAAATAACCTCTTAGGCTTTTCTGATATCCTAAGACACTACTTGTAACGGATGCACAAAATAAATGGAGATAAAGCACAGATGCTCACACACCCAGTTCAAAGCCCTGGCGGCTAGATGGTAAGGTGCAGAGTGTAATTCCCAGGGAAGGGGCGTGGTGACCGACTCATTGCTCAGGCCTGAGCGCTGTCTCCAGAAGTGCTCGCTGCAATTGTAACACTGACCACTCGCTATTTTTGTTTTTCACCTTTCTTCCTAAAAGCAAAATTCTCTTTGGATTTCTTTTGGTTAGCAATAACAGGTACTAATGTAGGTTTTCATAAAAGCAAAGTGACATAAGACAAACTTTCAAAAGGCGGGGAATACCTGCATTATTAATCCTTAGATCTACTGTTTTACATTTTTGTTGTTCATCCCTATTTTACAGTTTTTAGTAACTTTTTATATGGCAGAGGCGAGAACTTTCGTATATATCCTTGCTATCGATCTGCAGCTGTATCTCAAAAATTATATATACAAACAACTAGGAGACCAACAGAAACATGGGCGTAAAGCTGGCTAATTTTCCTAAAGGAGATGGCAAGAAATTTTCTAAAGTTGTTTCCATATCACTGCACATTGCTTTTCCCTTACTGACTTATAGCTAATATTCTGAGAAAAGTCTCTGTACTCCACTGAATAGAGGGCTAAATGACAGAGAGAAATTTGTTTCACTGGACAATAGGGAAAATTAAGAGATGAGGAAAATGAAATTTATATGAAGTACTCCTCACTTCTAGTATTTATGTCTGAAGGAAGACGTCATCTCTAATTTTGTAAAATCCACTAGAGGCTAGTAAATCTATTGAGTCCCAAAGAGGCACAGTTGAATTTGCCCTCCATCTGCTTTTCTTGAGTGATTTGAGATGAAAGGGTAAAATTATTCCCCTGAATAGTAGTATTCTGGCTATTTTTAGAAACTAAGTTAATCATTGGTTCTTAGCACAAATTACATCAAAAATTAATTTGAATTTTCAGATCGCTATATAGAAAATTTATAATTTAAAAAGAAATTCTGAATTCTCTTCATTGCCTAGAAATGCGTAGAAAGAAATATGGAATGACATAGAATAAAATGGTATCATTTTTTAAGTTTTTGACTTTTAGGCAATGGATATCATCATGTGCTCTTGGTATGAATTAAAATGACTAGCACATATGGCATTAAGGGAAGAAGCTTGAAGTATACTTACATTCTTGTTTAAATGTGAAATACTCTGTTAGATGTCTACATTCATGATTTCCACGAAGTAAAAACAGTGTTTTGGGGTAAAGAATTTTCAAGGCCCACAAATACAGCACACACTGAAAAAAATAAGAATAACATAAAAATAAACATTTTCCTATTATACTTAAGGGTCCCATTGCTCACACATGAGGAAGATATGAACTAATGTGCACATATGACCAAAAGTCCCCAAAAGGCTAGGCCTTATTGAGGATATTAAAAATTAAACAGAAAATATTAGTACAAAGCCATGGTTTATATGCATACACTGATTTTCTATGCACCACAAGAAAACAAGGTCTATTGGAAGAAGTCTGAATGAAGATATACTCAAAATATACTGGTGTACAAGTATGAAAAGAAACGTGATTAGCAATTAATGAATAAAGACACCTCTCTTTATAAAACAAATTTAAAAAACCCCCAGTAACAGAAACAGGAGAGGGTGCCTGGGTGGCTAAGTGGGTTAAGCCTTTGCCTTCAGCTCAGGTCACTGTCTCAGGTACCTGTGATCAAGGCCCACATCTTGCTCTCTGCTCAGCAGGGAGCCAGCTTCCTCCTGTCTCTCTGCCTGCCTCTCTGCCTACTTGTGATCTCTCTCTCTGTCAAATAAATAAATAACTGTTTAAAAAAAAAAAAAGAAACAGGAGAATTGGGAAGGAAAGGTAAGACAAAATTTGGAAGTAAACAATGCCACCAGGCTCAGGCTGACTGATTTCTTCTTCTTCTTCTTCTTCTTTTTTTTTAAGATTTTATTTTTTAAGTAATCTCTACACCCACTGTTTGGCTTGAACTTACAACCTTGAGATCAAGAGTGACATGCTGCACAACTGAGCCAGCCAGGTGCTCAGCGTCTATTATGTTCTCTCCTTCACTAGCCTTCTTCTCCCTCATCACATTGTCTTTTATTTCAGTGCCTTAGGTATATAAATCCTTAAGGGTTTTTGTTGCTGTTGTTGTTGGTGGTGGTGGTTGGTTTGTTTTTGGTTTTGGTTTGGTTTACATCCAAATATAATTAAACTGAAGGCCAGGGAATCTCACTACACATTCTGCAAGTAACTACAGGAAGAATTTCATATACCTTAAAACTCTCAAATTAATTACTTGGGTATTACTGTTTGTGTAAAAGTGAAGGTCTCCTTTGAATTCACCGGGTTTGGAATAAGTCTCCACTGACACAGTCATCCTGGAGTGTGAATGAAGATAAGCAGGATACTAGAGTACTACCATCAATTTCATTATCCTTCACCGGCATTCATCAAGAACCCACAGGGAAGAGAAAACCACTCTTTGAAAACAAGTATGCTCTTTTTTCCTCATTAAGTTTATCTTCCAAAAGTGAGGCTAAGAAGATAAGAGGACCACAAAAATATTGAGACAAGTCTGATTCTGGTTACTAAAATCTGAAACCAAAAAACATTTAAAACATTTACATTTTTATAAAGAGCTTTCCAACATAAAGGAAATATGCTGCATAATGTCCACTGAGAAAAGCTACTAGTGATTCATTTGTTGTGATACCTGTGAAGACTAATCACCTCTGTCAGCTTATATACCAATTTATTAAATGAGTAGAAATAATTACATTTGAATATACAGCTCAAGTCTTGGGGAAAATACTAATTATCAAAGCAAGTACGTATTAAGCAAGTATGTATTAAGATATTGTTTCCAACTATGTAATTATAATTGGAGTAAACAGAAATAATGGATTGACATCAAATTATATATATATATATATATATATATAGACATGCACACATATATATATATATATATATATGTCACTTCAATTAATTTTCTAATTATAATTTTCTGGTTATACTTATTAGCTACAGTTCACATGACAAATAATATTACTACTATTTCTGAACAGTTGACCAAATGGTCTACACAAATGATCCTTAAGGCATTATGATCCGTCGTCCATGGTGCACATTCCCTGTTATCCCAGTGGGTAGTATGGTAGCTTGATGAGTCTCTGACTGTTACACATCTGGTTTTCAGGGTACATTGACATGCTTTCACAAAAGGAGTGTTACTCAAACTCGTCTCGCACTTCAGAGAAGATATTTATAAATGATTATTAAGGTCAATGAGAAAACTATTCCCAATTTAAACTTTACAAAGTTGTACCTTAATACTAAAGAAATACACACACACATATTTCCATACTGGTTGTTAACTTTGGATGTCTAGTTTGGAATAAGATGAGAATGTAAAGTCTTTTAAAAATTATATTTATTGGGGTGCCTGGGTGGCTTAGTAGGTTAAAGCTTCTGCCATCGGCTCAGGTCATGATCCCAGGGTCATGGGATCGAGTCCCGCATCTGGCTCTCTGCTCAGCAGGGAGCCTGCTTCCTCCTCTCTCTCTGCCTGCCTCTCTGACTACTTGTGATCTCTATCAAATAAATAAATAAAATCTTTTTAAAAATTATATTTATTTATTAAAATTGCTACATCTAATATTTT
The DNA here is from genome assembly GCF_922984935.1 of Meles meles. Lineage (NCBI taxonomy): Eukaryota > Metazoa > Chordata > Mammalia > Carnivora > Mustelidae > Meles > Meles meles. Next base: position 108,703,227 of record NC_060067.1, on the reverse strand, counting down.
TTGTTTTTATATTGAGAAAGAGTATATGTTTTGGCCATACTGTATCTGCTTTTAAAAAAGTTTTTCTTGTTGTTGTTTTTATTAGTCTAATTTACATAGGAAGAAGTGCGCATATTTTCAATATGCCTGTCAATGAGTCTGTATATGTGTATATCTCCATGAAAGGACTAGCCAAATCTACTTACACTTCAGCACCCAGAAGGCTGTGCCCCTTCCCAATCAATATCCTTTTGGAAATGTAACCACAATTCTGAATTCTTCAGATTAGTTTTGTCTGCAAGAATCTTAAGCAAAGCTATTATCTCTCCAACTAAAATCTAAAACACGATTTTCTAACCCCTGTTAAGTGCTACAGGAATCGCTTTTTAGGTCCCATATTTTCTCTCTTGCCGTCTGTTAAACACCCGGTTTTGACATTAGCACATGGCTTTATCGCCTTTAGTTTTAATTTCTGTAGCTTTTTCCTAACTGAAATCTCACAGAGTGATACAGAAATATTTTATGATATGCTTTTCATACTTCTTTACCTTTTTAATGATTCATGGCACATTTAATATCCTTGTTATTTAATGGATATAAAGCACCTAGTATATAGTGGGAGTTTAAGAAATATTAGTTCCTTTTTCCTGTAAATGAGAAGGAAGACAGGAACACCGAGAAGGACTGAGGGAAAGCAAGAAAAGAGAAAAGAAAAGGAGAAGGAAAAAGAAAGGGAGAAAGAAAACATAACTTAATTTCCAAATTCTTGGCTCAGCATACCCTCAAAATAAGAATCCTGTTTTCACATTTTATTTCCTTCTCCCCTGTGGCAAGAACAAAATATCTTCCCAAACGCTGACTAAAACCACAAATGCAGCCAATATGGAAGAAGTGGCATGGTAAATGAAAGGGCAAGAGTGGACTGGAGAGTGGAGCCCTGCCAGTCTTCACCCTCAACATCTGGTGGGCGAGTGCCGCCAAGTACAACACTGTCTTGCTGGCAACTTTCTGCCATCTAAAGTTCTAATATTCCGGGACCTGTCGATCTCAAGCGAAATCCTGATTGGGCATTATTTTTAAAAAAGGAAAGTTTCTTCTAAAAAAAAGCATCACAATCACTAAGCAATGAAACACAAATTAGTTAAAATAAGTGGTTATTTTCTTTGATGTGGTAGGAGATGGCTAATGTGAACAAAATGTCCACTGAATTAATTGGTTAAGGTGGAAGCAGAGAGGCAAGTTATGTTGGCCTTTTTGCACGGCTAGATGTCAATTCCTTGTGCTAATGACTTTCAACCAGACCTTGACGGTCTTTCCAGGGCTACTTGAAATAATTAAACAGTTACGACTTACAATTAGTTTTAAAGTATGAACAACTGAGCACCCTCTATATTTTTAATAATTTCTGTCACAGACATGGTTTCCTCCTATTTAATTTATCAATCTTCCCCAATGAAGCAGCACTAAGGATATCGTTTTGCCAAGGATACCGTTTTCTTCATTAGTTTAATTGGTTCACTGATAAGAGTAGTGCAATGATTTATTTTTGTAATTTATGCCTTTTGATGATGAGTATTCTTGAAAACTTGCATAGGGGAGTAAAGAGAGAGGCGAAAGAGGGAGGAAGTGAAAAAGCGAATAGACAGCTTCAGATATACATCAAGCAGCCTTCCAAAATAACTCTCCAAGCTGTGATACGTTCCAATCAAAAGGGATGCCTCTCAGTCACGGGACAGTTAAGTGAGGGATGTACACTGGCTGGGGAAAGATCCAAACTCCCGAAATGTCAAGCGCGGCTCCTCTCAGACATTCCCTGCCTGGTCTGACAAGCACGCCAACAGGCAGCAGACCACTAGTCCTGCACTAACAGAGACCATTGGCGGCGGGGAGACAGCCGACGATTCCTTCCTCGTGTCTGTGGCATCACTCTGTCACCTAACACGGCTTGCTGCACTGACTGCTTGTTATTCTCATGCAGAAGCACGCGATGTTGCCTGACTTGCCGTGGTTCATTTCGTCTCTGAGTTCACAGCGAATAAACACAACATCTCTTCCTGCTTAACCGAGTTTGAGGCTTGGGCTGAGACCTGTATGTAAGTAGCGCCGGAGGGGGTGCTCGCTGCTAAGCTCACAGCCCTGCAGCGTGGAGCCCCACAGACTGGCTAGGAAAAGCACGCGAGCAAGCAAACAGAAGGAAACACTGAGGCATGCCTCGTCTGCAGTTCGGGTTTTCTCTGCATTCTCAGAGGAACACACTCAGACACGGACCTCCGCAGACACTATGCTTGATCAAAGAGATTAGGTAGCCTAATGCCATCATCAGAAAGAGGATGGTATTTGGTGTGAGACAAATTATTACTCCAAACAAAATTACCTCTTTCATCACTACTCAAAAGCCCGCTTGTTTTAGTTGGGCTAACATTGTGGGGAGTGATTTCTAATCTTGGCAGAAAGAGAAGGTGGTGGGAAGGGGTGGGGCGGGGTGCAGAAAACAAACTCCATGTCCTGCCCACAGCACATTACCTACTGCCTGGAAATACTACCCGGCAGAGACTGTATGAACCTACTCTTCAAAGCTGATTTGGTAAAATTAAACATAAGTGGCTCCTCTTTGCCCAGAGGAGAGCCAAAGAATACCTGCCGGGGAGCCCTGAATTATTGAGAGGAATCAAGAACCTTTTGAAAGCTGTTAGGATAGTCCACGCCAGAAAGGGGAGCTCTGATTTTAGGAACTCTCGTAAACTGACAGTGTCTTACTCAAACAGAATACTCTGTATTCCATGCTGGACCTTCAGACTGAAGAGGTGGAGGAGAGGGCCACGTGTGCATGTTTGCACATGTGTGAGTGGATATAAAAGTGTGGATCAGTTTCTGCAACACTGATGTGTACATTTTTAGTGGCTCGCCTCGTGAATGTGGCCAAGGCATGGGATGGAGTGGGAAAAGCACAGACTTCGAAGCCCAGCACTGTCATTTACCGTGCATGCAACTCTCTCTGAGCTCTGGTTTTCACCCGCACAGAACGAAGACATTTGCACGTTCCTTGCAGAACTGTGAGGAATAAAGGAGATCATGTATCCCAGCCCAACGATAGCATTTCGGCATGCAAACAATGTCAGCTTCCTTAATCCACCATTAAGAGCCCCAAAGTATCCTCGGTAAATATATTTTATAGAAATATCTGTTCTATTTTAAACATGATGATATCACTGAGCCATCCCAAAGCCCCTCAAAGGTCACAGTCTAATCAAAATGGATCCTTTTCATGGAGGAGGCCTTCACATTTTTGTTATTTCTGTATGCGTGTGGCAAGTCCCTGGAGCTATACTCTCAGATACTTAGAGTTTAATTAAAGAGCTGTTTGTGAAGATGGGAACTCTGGAATATGCATCTCAGAACTTCCAAATGTCCTGATACATTTGCTATGTCACCAACATCGGGGTTCAATCTCTGATCCTTTGAATTCCAAAAGGTGCCCACGACACACGAAATTGCAAATTCTATAGTTCAAGTGTCTAAATAAATTGTAGACTCAAAAGAAATCTGCTGAAGAGTAAGTTAGTGATTATTGCTTCTTGAGTTCTTTAATTTAAGGAAACAGAGCTCTAAAAAGCTCCTAATTAGGGAGAGTTAAGGAAATTTCAAGTAATTTGAGGCTAGAGCATCAGAAGCCTCAACTCTCAGACTAAAATTTCAAAGGTAAAGGGGCACCTGGGTGGCTCAGTGGGTTAAGCCTCTGCCTTCGGCTCAGGTCATGATCTCAGGGTCCTGGGATCGAGCCCCGCATCGGGCTCTCTGCTCAGCAGGGAGCCTGCTTCCCCCTGTCTCTCTGCCTACTTGTGATCTCTCTCTCTCTCTGTAGCAAATAAATTTAAAAAAAAATTCAAAGGTAAATAAACACCAACCAGATTAAGAAATAATATTATCCAAAGAAGGAGCTGGTGAGACAAAGACGGGGTCCAAATGTGTCAACTGTTCCTCAAGGGACACATGATTTAGTAGTTCCTTTTTACTAGTAAACTAATAGGGAACGGTGTTATTTCTTTGATTAGATTGAGAAGATGGCAATTAAGTAGTTCAAAATCGCAAATATGCTATTAAAAAGATTTTCCAACATAGCACTCCATCGTTTGGCCAATAAAGATAATCATTCTCAACAGGATAATCTTGGGCTTTCCCTAAGAAGGTGAGCTTCAAGGAAAGTAGAATATTTATTTCGTTCACTCTTGGAACCTTACAATAGGAGAACTTTGCATGTTAAAAGAATAAGATGAATTTAAGAGTCACTCAAATAATTTTTGAAAGTATTTACGCAGATTCCACAGAGTTGTAACTTAAGAGAAGTAGTAGAAACATTTTACACCCATTTCTGTTTTCTGCTTATTGTAGTCTCTTACCAACCTGGCCGCATATTGAAAATCACCTCTGGCCATAGCAACAAGTTCTGGTCTATGGGATGCAAGGTGAAGTAATGGTACCACTTCTAAGAAATATGCATAAATGAGAAGACATGTCCTTCTCTTTTTCCTTTTCCTTCTAGCTGAATGCAACATGGGACATGATGGCTGAAGCTGGTGTAGTTGTCTTGGGTCACAAGGCAGTCTTTGGAATGAGCCCATGCATCCCATGCCTATCAGAGCAACAAGGCAGAAAGAACCTGGACCCTGGCACCATGCTGGGACATACCACATGGGCAGTCCCATCTGTGAGCTTCTACTGGAGAGAGAAATAAACTTCTATCTTGTTCAAACCACCATTTCTCAGGTCGTTATTTTCTCTTGGCAGATTCCAGTCCTAATGTGATATAAAGGTCTTAGAAAATTTCTATTCAATCGTCCTTCCCTACTAAGTTGGTCGAGTTAGCACATGAATGACATCTGGGGAATTTACTAATTTTTTCCCCTGTACTTTTCTTATTTCAGTTTCCTTCCTAGCTGGTCTCCCTCTTTTGATTTAGTCTTCCTCAGTCATGTCTGCTCTCAGAATTGTTCCACTTTCCTATACTGTAATGGCAATCATTTTCCGTACTTCTTTTATCACAAGGTTTTAATAATTCAAATCATTGAATCCTGGACGACCACCTAGTCTAGGCTTTTTTTTTTTTTTTTTTTTTTAAAGACTCTACCTATTCATTTGACAGAGAGAGAGATCACAAGTAGACAGGCAGGCAGAGAGAGAGAGAGAGAAGCAGGCTCGTCGCCGAGCAGAGAGCCCGACGCAGGGCCCGATCCCAGGACCCTGAGATCATGACCCGAGCCGAAGGCAGCGGCTCAACCCACTGAGCCACCCAGGCGCCCCCTAGTCTAGGCTTTTGATTCTATATAACTTTTTATAGTCATATTTTCCCACATAGATTTAGTTTTCTAGAGAGCAAGGCTACCCATTTCTTCAAATTCTCTATAGTGCTGATCATAGTGCATATACATTTCATGTGTTTAATAATACAGTACATGTTTACCAAATGGAAGAAATATCAAAGATTTACTTTCTCCTTTTGTTTTTATATACCGAAACCATCCCTCCTTCCCTCATCATCATGAGTAATTAAGAAGTGTATGGTTCTCAAATACACAAAGGCTTAATATTTGGTGAAACTATTAAATATATTTTAATATATATAGCCAATGACTATAGCTTCTCTCTCTATGTATATAGACTCAATTACTGAAGGTAAATTGAACAACCAAAAATATAAAATTGGTATGATAGTTTTAAAAACAAAAGCTGTTTAAGAGAGGTATGTTCTTCAACATAAAATATTCCTATAGTAAATAAAATATTATGATGAAAATTTAAAAACCTAGTCTCTTTTTTACATGATTATTATGAATATATGATGTTGGTGTGAGACTTTTATAAAGTTGATTTCTCTCTTAATTAAGAATATATGGAGGGCACATACTGCATGGAGCACTGGATGTGGTACATAAACAATGAATTCTAGAACACTGAAAACAATTTAAAAAAATAAATAATTTAAAAAAGAATATTTTTTTCCTTTTAAATGCTTTTTTTTCTGAGAGTGCATATAATAATGTCAGGTACTATAGCATGAGCTCTGCTTCTTTAACAATCATTCTTATTCAAATCATTTCTTTTTTTTTTTAAGATTTATTTATTAAAGAGAGAGAGACACAGAGAGCGCATGCATGTACACAAGTGGGGAGTGGAGGGTGGAGCAGAGGGAGAAAGAGAATCCTCAAGCAAGCTCCCTGTACAGAGCCTGATGCAGGCCTTCATCCCGGAACCCTGAGATCATGGCCCGAGCTGAAATCTAGAGTCAGAAACCCAACCAACTGAACCACCCAGGCATCCCATCCAATCATTTCTTTCAATAAATATCTAATGAACCCTTTCTATGTTTGAGATACCATGGTAAGCACCAGGAAAAACAAACAAGTGAATAAAGTGAGATCTTTGCCTTTATTTTGAATGTAATTTCTATTTACCTGAAGCAGATGCAGGTGGGAGGTTGAGGAAGAACCTCTACTTAAAAATTATCTGTTTTGTTTTAATTAATGAGTTTGACAAATTACCCTAGTTAGATGACAGATGCCAAAAAGGACAAAATATAGCAGCTGTAAGTGTACTCATACATACTCACATACAAAAACATGGACACAGACATAGACACACATGTACATGGTTATCAAATTACAAAGATAAGTTATTGTCTCACAATTATAAGGTATAATCATACAAACACATTCCTGCTTATTTAATAAACGTAGTTTAGTTCTGTCAATAGGAAAAAGTATTATCTAATGTAAAATATGATGCAATTTTTGCAAAGTTGCAAATATAGAAAAGGTATAAAAGGCAAAGTCTTAATAATAGCCATTTCCTTGGGATCTCTATGCATTAAAAAGCATATGGGAATCAACCGAATATAGAATACATAGCATCTCAATAACTGAGTGTATTAAATTTCTATTATAGACTAGGAATTTCCTTAAGACAATAACATTTACCTCCTGTGGTTTGCCAAGATATTGTTGATTCATTCCCAAATAGCTAAGAAATGATACAGACTTACTTCGATACTGAAGTACCCTCTGTCAACATAGTCCCCTAAGAAGAGGTAGCGAGTGTTGGCAGGAGATCCCCCCACTTCAAAAAGCTTCATCAAGTCAAAGAATTGTCCATGGATGTCCCCACAAACTGAAAGAAACAAAGAAAATTCATTTTATGGTCACATTATGATTCTCAATTAGATTTAAAAATTACAAAATCTTAAAGAGGCAGAAGGAATGTAGAGTTCATCTTAGCTGAAACACTCTTTTGCAAAATAGGATAAGGGAGACAGAGATTTCAATGTTAATTAATGGCAGACCTGGCCATAGGATCCAAATCCACCAATTCACAGATTAACTGTGAAAGTAAATATAATAATAATAATGAATAGTATTGCTGCATTCGATAACGCATCACCATACCCCGTCCTAAGAAATTTATGCATAATTTCTGATTTAATACCACAAGGTCATGGGATGAATTTTCCCTTTGCAGAGAAGAGATAAGGCAAAGAGAGGTTCAGAAATTTGGAATTATCTCTATATAACTGAGGTCTGAATAAATACTACATTTTATTACCTCCTGGAGAAAAAGAAAGTTAATATGTATCATAAAAACTGTATTTCATTGACTCTAAAATGCCATCAATTATAAAACAAATCATTAGTTTATGTACCACCAAGAAAAAAAAACCCTCCAATTTAAATTTAAATGATAAAAGAACATTTTTATAAGATGTACTCTAATATCAGATGTTAAAATGACCAAAAAAATCATCATTTTAAAATTAAGTCATCATTTTTTTAAATTAAAAAAAAATCAAAACTTGTAAAGTACCAAATATCAGTGGGAAATAGTATTTCCTAACTTTCTCACCTTCTCTTTTAAAACCAAAATTCTTGAGAGAATGACATAGCCTCTCTTTTTAGAAACCACTTATTCAGTACTTAACATTTCCTTTACTACTTTCAAAGCCTTAAGTATATATATATATATATACTTATATACAAAGCCTTAAGTATATATATATATATATATATATATATATATATATAATCTCCATTATACAGATGAGGAAATGGTGTAGCTAAGACAGGTTATGGGGCTAAGCAAGATCACTCTTCTCTATGGATGATCCAGGATTTAAATTCAGATTTACCTAATTCAAAGCTTTTGCTGCCAACCATCATTTATAATATCTTTGCTATTTTATATGTTTTACCTATGTATATGTATTTAATATTTTAAAATAATTTTATGTTTAAATGATGAACATGATATGGTTTTTTCTTGAACACTAAGAGGTTCATGGAATGAATATATCAACAAATAGGAGGCTAAAGCGTGCCATCTTAACCCATTCTATTCTGCAATCAATTTAAGATAAAACCATTTTAGTCCACCTCCATCTCCTTCCCCTTCTCCTCCTCTTGTTCGCTAGATGTGGGTCTTCGATATCTTAAATAATCCAAGTTTCTTTCTTCCTTGGATTTCCACAGGTTGACGCCTTTTCACCCACCAGTCACAGGTCAGAGGGTTCTTTCTTGAGCACTCTTTGTAAAGGAGTTGCCTCTCTCCAAAATCATTCCTCATCCCATTAATTTACTTTCTTCAAAATCCTTAACACTATCAGGAATTGTCTAGCTTATTAATTTGCATGCCATTTCTTCCCTGATCTTTCCCATTGAAATATAACCTCTGTGAGGTTGTATAACTGGTCAGTCTTGGTTGCTGTATCCCCAATACTAAGAACACCACCTCCCAACCAATAGGTTCATGAAAAATCTGTGCTACCTGAGGATTCTTCTGCGGGCCCTGCACTCTGCTTAATTTGGAAAACCGTTAACTAAGAAGTCAGGGATTTTGAGATGCCTTTGGGATTGATAGAGTTGGATGACAAGTCTGTAGGGCGTGCTCTGGTGCAAGCCAAAAGCCTTCAACTTGTCTGAGATGCTTGTTTTAAGCCTTTGAGTCACAACTTCCCACACTGTCTGCAGCAAGACTGGGTCAGAAGGTGGGACCTCCAAGCATCCGAGGGTGGTTCCCTTGCCTGGTTCTACACCAGAAACACAGGGGGAAGGATTGGAAACTAGATCCCTGGACTTTGAACTGGAATCTCCAGAGATGCAGATTTACAACCAGCTCTTCGATAAGTCTTATCTAGTCAGTAAGACTAAACAGACCTGCAGTTTTCAGCCTCTGTGGGCCCACCGCAGTCCCCATCCTGCAAGCTTGTGTGGTTCTCTCCGCTCATAGGGATTGTATGTGCAGGAGACACACGTTTGAAAGGCAACTTCTTTCAAAGTTAATTCCAGGTTGGTGTGAAAGTAGGAGTTCCTATTTGTGAAAGGATAATATTGAAGGGATTGTTTAATCAAATCTAGGAGAAAGAGATGAAGCTAAGAAAACTGATAACAAAGAACAAAACTACTTCTTTAGGCTTTTGAATGTAGCTATTGCTTATGCCTTGTGCACTTCGGTTTTAAGATAAATGATTTATCCCAAATAGCTGGGAACATTCACTATTTTGATACCAAACTTCAGGATGAAAGAGATTGCCACACCCAAGAGGATAGTGGGTGGGGACCATGGCACCACACAGAGGGAAAGTTACCTCTTTGTGATGGTAAGTGAGAGGTATAGCCAGGTAGCTTTCCCTCTCTCTGTTGCTGTGGCTCCCACCTTCCAACCTCTTGCGCATATCTGAGCAGTATAAAATGCAAGCGAACAAGGCAAGCTGTCTTCTTATTTGCTCAGTCTCCAATTCTCAACCAGGCTAGGTCCTTTCATCTTCAAAATCATTTGGTTTTAACAGCACTGCCAAACAACCAGGCTTTGACAATTCTGTTAAACCTTCAAGGCAAGCTCTTTCTTCAGCGACATAGCCCTGTTTCCCATATTTCCCTAGCTCTCATTATTTGCTTCTCATCCCCAACTGAACATTGCTATTGGATGGATTACTCAACTAAGGGCCGGCACTGAAAGGCCTGTCAGATTGAAAAGGCTCCAAAACTAAAGAAACAATACTGTTAATAAAAGCATTCCCACTTTCTATGAAAATATCCTTACACTTGGCTAAACATTTCCCCAAAAATATATATTATGTCTTCAGTAGATTATTAGGAGAATTGTACATATTTCCACCAGAAATGTAGAGAGTTATGGCACTAATAAGATGAACATATCAAAGATAATGAAATAAAACATAAGGATTTGTTTTTCTGGACCACCGATACCTATATCCATGAGTAACCTGTGTGCCACAACCTGATAGTTATTTTCCTTATGAGCTGTGGTCCTACTTTTGTTTTTATACTGGAGAAGTAAGAACTCCATTAGTTTTTATACCTCTCAGTAATACTAAGCAGTTCAGTCTGTTTGGTGAGAAGGTGTCATTATTTTCTTGGTTCTTTCCCTAAGTGGGCTGACTAAGTGAGTTTGAATGCGGCTATTCTAATATTCTCAGTACAACAAAATGGTACAAGAGTGACCAACATCCTGTCATGCTACCATATTTATTACTTTTTTCTCTTCTGCTATCAGAAAATACACAGATTATGCCAAAAACAATCACATGCTAAGTAATACCTAAATGAACAATTACTTTTAAGTAACTGCCTTTTAATATTGCTTCCCTGCCCACAATGATTCTCAGTCCACCACACATAAAACTTCATTGGAAATGATTCTCACACATGAGTGGTACCAACTTCTGATCTAAATCTCCTGAAGGAGAGTACGGAATTTTGAAGTGGGAAACTGAAAAAAAAAAAAAAAAAAAAAAAAATACAGAAAGGATATGTCTTTATTTCTTAAGGAAAGGAATAGCTTTTATTTCTAATATCATTACTGGATTAGTTATTAAGCTTTAGAATCACAGCCTCAGAGGGAGGTTCAAGTACATATAAACATAAATATCAATGTGTGTCTGTGTGTGTTATGTGTGTGTGTATGTACATGTGTAAAACCACCCACCACAAAGGAGGAATCATTTGGAGATTAGTGGTCAGCGTAGCAGTTAGGAAGTCATTAAAGAAGTTCAAGACTTTGCTCACTGTATATTACAGCAAAGTAGTGCTAAAGTGAAAGAAGAATAAACAGCTTGGGCAGTAACAAGGGACTCTTTGTAGTCAGCCGGATATGTTCTTGTAATCTACAAACTGGACAATGAGTCAGTCACAGCGCAAGTCTAAGAGTTCCTAAAACCAGCACACTGCTAAGGAGAAGAGATAATGGCCAGCATATGGAGGACAAACAGGCTCTTGAGAAAATAATCTCAGGCAGAGGAAGGACAAGCTGGAAAGATAATCACAATCATGACCAAGCCCCTGCCTTGCATCTCCCAACTAGAGACAAGCTGGTAACTCTATTTAAAAGAGATGAGTGTTCAGTACAAGAACCACATGCATATTAATCATACAATTAGGTATGCATGTCATAATTAATTTAGTGAATCAGCAAATAAGTATGGCCATATTATAATTTAATTATTTTTCCAAAGAATTCCATTGTTTCTAAGTTCACATTGGCAATTAAATTACGACATTAACAAATGTAAACAAAAAATAAATAAATAATGTAAATAGCAGACAGTACTGAATATAGAAGGATGAGGGCCCACTGTAACTGCTATACAGTTGATAGTCTGAAAAGGACTTTGACAAAAACTATCACCCTGAATAGGAGTCATATTAACAAATATAATATAAAACATATACTTTCATGTAAAACTACTTAAAATAGTTTTGAATTAGTGCTAACACTCACACATTTGGTCCTGTTTTCTTGCTTACACACACAAAAAAATAAAAAACATCATTAGGTCAATTTCCTACTAACACTAAGCAAAACCTCTATAATGTCATAGCATTCTAGGTTAAAGAAAGCTTAACAAATTAGAAGGCTTGTAGACAGAGCAGTGAGTTGCTAAAGACAGACAAACAGATCAAACAAAATAAAACAAAACTTCAAACGATAAATTACAGGGGAAAAGTAGATTTTTAATGGACCAGCATTTCAAAATGGCATCGATACCATGATTTAGAAGTCAAGTGCTTTGGATTCTTGAGTCGCTATTTTTCTATAAAGACCTTTTAGCTTCTCCAAAATGCTGGCTTTTATCATCTTGGAAGACCTGCATGAAGTAGAATATACAAGTTTTTCTAGTTCATACTGAACTAACAGTTTGTAATTTTTCTTTTAGAAAAGATGTTACTGAATCGCCCAGCGATTTTCACCATTAGATTTCCACTGTCCTTTTTGCTTCATTGACCTCAACCCAGTATTTTTTTCTGTAAGAGCCACATTCTCCCAAGACAATAACATTTCTAATGTTAAAGAACTAACATGCTGAATTCTCAGCATGAGGGGATTAATCTTTGAAACTTATTGGCTTGATTTTTGAATCTTCTGTCAGCTACAACTTATTCTTTTCCAAAATTTATAATTTTGCAGAGAAAGGTCTTACTTGTAGAGATTGCGCTCTAGGTTAAAGACAGTGGATACCACTAGTACATATTTGCTTCCTCCTGCTGATAATCCAGCTTTAGGTAAACCTTCCTGAATGGTAAATTCCAGTACAAATCAGCCGGCATGAATATGTGTAGTTTATTAGCAGAATGTTAAACTTCTGAAATCGGCAATTAATGAGATAAAAGTGAGTTTTATTATGGCATTCACTTACTTCTAAAAATCTGCAACTGTAAAATAAACTAACCAAGAAAAAATAAGGGAGTCTAATCCACTAAAGATGTGTACTTCAATATAATTAATATTTTCCACATTGCAAATATTATATGTCAAATGTTTAACAAGCCTTGGGTATTTTATAAAACACAAAATATGAATTCTTAACCAGGTCACTCTGGTTTTGATAGTACAAAACAGTAATGAAAAATCTCCAAATCAATATTTGCTAAATACTGAATTTCAATAATTTTTTTTTTTAAGATTTTATTTATTTATTTGAGAGAGAACAAGCAGAGGGAATAGGCAGAGGGAGAGGGAGAAGCAGGCTCCCTGCTGAGCAGGGAGCTCAACCAACATGGGGCTTGATCCCAGGACCTTGAGATCATGACCTGAGCCTAAGACAGACACTTATCCGTCTGAGCCACCCAGGCACCCCATGAAATTTCAATAATTTTAAAAGAAAAAAAAAAAAAGCTATGAAATTACAGAACAATGATAGCATCACTGCAGATTAGTAGCAATGATTTCAAACACTTTATATTTATGATGCTGTTCTATGAAGATAAATAAACTCCCTGTTCGCCAGTGACAATGAGAAATATAACAGGACAACTGAAAAAAAAAAAAGGAAAATATATTATGGATTCTAATAGTAACAGTACAGTACTAAACCCCCTAAATCCCCAAATCTCAGTTGATAATGATAATCCGATGGAAAGAAACTAGAATAGTCAACATTTTTAAACTATGTTATAGAAGAACCAAACAATATGTTTGGTTGTACTATGGGTACAACACCATAATATATGTATACAGTGTATTCCAATCAATAGAAAAATAAATTACTGAAATTTATGCGGTTTTTGGTCCTAAAAATGAGTGTTCTCACCATCAAAATTATTGTTTGATTTTTTTTCCTTCCTGGGTTGAATGCTTTACAAGATTTTGTTTACTGTAAGAATTTAATTTATTAAACAGGAATGTATTTATTTTAACTATTATCACTATTTTTCCACTTCAGCATCAATCCAGCTTATAACAAAATGCATAATTATTATTATATAACTCATGGTCATGACTGTGATACTAATGACTAATAGCAATTATAAGTATGTATAGTACTTACAGGATTATTTAATTAAATTTGGTCATCACTCTGTTCATGTGTCCAAGTTTGGTCAGATCTGGAAACTATTGGTTGGTTCTGTGATACATGGATTTATTTATATTATGTAGTTCACCAAGCCCTTGATTGTCATCTGCAATCAAGAGTACTGGATGAACACTATTTGTTGATGTGACTTCAGTCAAATATAAATAAATTTGATGATTTACATACTTAGAAATACTATTAGTAAATGAATGATTGTTCTCTTCAGTTTTTGAAATACTGACCCCAGATTTCAGAACCCAGTGAACTCCTTCCAGGCCTGAAACATAGGCTTTCATTACTATAACCAGATCTGGGGGTTAGAGATCTATGCCTTAGTAGTGTTCCCATCTGTGTATTTCTGGAGGTTTTTGTTTTGTTGTTGTTGTTGTTGTTTTAACTATTTGGTTGCTGTGGTCACAGTACTCTTTTAGATGTGGTATTTCATCCATGAGAAGAGGCAGCAGAGTGCAATGGTTAAGTACACAGACGCGAAGCTAGACTGCCTGGTTGTGTAATTGCTTCTTGTTAGTTTTTTGGTTTGTATGCGTATTCGTCCTGATGGACCGCAGTGGATGAACTACGGCTATCTTAGTTAATTATCATCTTCAGCTTTACTACCTATTGAATATGTAGATTCTTCCAATTTGCTTTTCTAACCTTCCCCTTTCCATATACATTCACACTCTACTCTTGTTTAAACTGCTTTTCCTTAGGCTTTCACCATTTTGTTTTGTAAAAACACGACATCCGTCTGACTAGGACAAGCTACTTAATCTTTCTAAGAGGCCTCAGATGCCTCATTCTGTAGGAGGTTTCACATGAGACCTTACTCGATATGTTTTCTTTAATTAAATAAAATAATATAAGGGAGAAAAAAAGCTTAGCAGGCTGGGGTCCATGGACTGTACAGACACAACACTAAATAGTCATGGTAGCTATTCCAGATGGCGTCTGCCTAAGAAATATCATGAATGTTTTGCCAGATTTAGCTAGATGATCTAAGTAACTGTACTCAACCTAGCCATAAATAAAACATACAAAAATTGTTCTTTTTTTCCACTTTTTATCCAAATCTATGCTATCATATATTGAAAGCTACTGAGGCTGAAGTCAAAGAGACTTGGTCTCGTGCTCCACACTGCCATTTTCTAAGAGTGGAAATATCACCAAACAGCTTTACTGATATTACCAATCTTTCAGGGGGTAATAGCACCATGGTGAGTTTCTAGTTAGCCTCAGTTTCCTTTGTAGCAAAGCTCATTTACAAGACCACTCTGTTTTATGGCTGTGTAATGGCAGCAATGTTTTAAATTAAGCTGGAAGTGACATAGTAAATAGAAGGTATATAAGGTATTGCACCAAATGGATCAAAAACAAAATAAAACAAAACAACTCTTCTTAGAATTCTGGAAAATTCAATTAAGAAAAATCTTGTAGGTGGTGAATAAATGAGTCATTTATTATGATCCTCCTCAAGTTTGGACAATTTAAAAGATTTTGTTTCTAATATTTTAAAAACTCAAGGAAAGCAAGCTAGTGATATTTAATTCTAAAGTCCCCATATTCATCATTAAATTGGCAATTATAGCCAGTGGGCTTATCGGTAAAGGAGTTTTTATATAGCACTGAATTTCAAGTAGGCAGCTCTACTAGTAAGGGAACAAAGCTAGTAAGTGCTATTCCTAAAAGATAATACTTAAATGACTTAATAGAAAGAAGGATTAAATTTCTTTAGTAAAAATATGTACTCTTACTTGTCATATGAGGTATATTTGGAAATGGAATTTTTAATTTTTAATTGACCAATTATTAAAAATAGATGAATGTGACATGCTAGAACACATTCATTTGAAAATTAGCTAAGAAAAAGTATTCTCTGGAAAATAATTCTGACAAGGCAATGAGCCTATTTTTTAATTCTAACTAGTTTTCCTTAATCTGTCAATCCCCCATTTGTCTTTCATTCAGATATTCCAGAATTTATTCGGTTAAATATGTGAAACAACAGGGGCGCCTGCATGGCTCAGCTGGTTAAAGTGTCTGCCTTGATCCAGTTCAGGTCATGATCCCAGAGCCCTGGGATCAAGCACCATGTCAGGCTCCCTGCTAAGGGAGCCTGCTTCTCTCTCTCTACTCACCAACCCCACCATGCTCGCTCTCTCTCTCTCAAATAAAACATTTTAAAAAAAATCTTTAAGAAATACCTGAAAAAACAAGCAAACCATTGAAAGGTGTAGTATTTGCTAAATAAACTGTATTAAAAGGATGAATAAGAACGCCCCCAAAGATTGACGATTTCTTATTTATGCTAGAATATATTGGGACAATAAAGAAACGAAAGGCTTGGAATTTGGTCTCAAAAACTTAAGCATGTACTTGAGAAAGCAGATGCATCCAAAATGGTATTGAAAAGTGTTGGCTTCCTGGCATCCAAGTGTTGCCTCTCCATTTTGAAACTCGGAGCACTCTCTTATGGTCAAGAAATAGGGTTTACGAGTTAGTTCTCCCATAAACATTTATATAAGTGAATCATTTCATTGCCTCTTTGCCATCAGTCAAACTTTCTAACAGAGTCAGAAGGATATATAGTTTCTCTAAAAATAAATGTCAAGTTAAAATTACTTCACATATAGTTTTTTATGTTTTTATTTTGAAATTTCAAATTACATTAAGAAAGCATCAGAGTGTGTTGTTTATCCAAAGGAGGTATCAATTTAAGAATTTTCAAATTTAAATAATTAATTTCATATTTCAATGTCAGAACTAATATCCATTCAATTGAATATTCCTCTTGTGGAGCTGATTATATTTCACAGTGACAAAATCATCAATTTTTTTTATCTCAATGAATAGAAATTGAGGTCACAGTCCTAAACTTGCCTAGGTCAAGCATCCACATCTCTGTATATTTTGTACTTTTATATATTGTCACTAATTTGAGCATGAATCACATCTTATGTCTCTTTACCATTTGACAAATATCTATTAAATTATGCAAAAATCATGTTTCTCTAACATGTTGTATAAGGCATATAAACTAAGGAATCATGGCAAACTAATGCAGGTGTTTTGAAAACAAAACCACTGCCAATAACTCATCTTATACTGCGATTCATTAATAATAATTTTCAAATTCAGTTTATTTTTCATTGATTAAAAATGATGAATGCTTCTTATATATTTGAAATGCTAAAAGGATCAATCAGGTTTGTCAATCAACTCTTTTCTTTTCCCTTGACAAAATATAAAGAAATTGAAAAACAAAAAATTTTCATAATGTGTTTGGTGAGTTATTAAACTGATTTTACTAAGGAAAAGTTTATTTTATAAAATCACATAATTTAAGTTACATTTCATTATAAACCTGCTTTATTAAATCTCCAGAACTCTTTCTACCATCTGTATTCATTTAAGGTATTTTAAATATGACTTTCAAGTGTTCTTAATACATATGACGCTGATTTTAAAATATTATGTCTCTTTGTTATTAGTCCTGTTACAAATTGAACTACATTTTTCAAAAGGACACTGGATTTCTCCTGTAATGTTTTGATACTTTACAAGAGAGTTCACATGTCAGAAGGGACAAATTGTCCAAAATCCCAAATAAATAGCTAACTATAAACTAGGATATTATCTTCAGTCTTAATTAACAGGTAGTTATGAAATACCTCCCATGCGATAGGTGTTATGGAATATTAAAAAATAGTCACTTTCAATGATGGGAAGACAAGTTTATATAAATATAAAATAATTCAAGAATAAGATGTAATTTTATTTTTATTTATTTGTTTATTTTAAAGATTTTATTTATTTACTTGACAGAAAGAGATCACAAGTAGGCAGAGAGGCAGGCAGAGAGAGAGAGAGGGAAGCAGGCTCCCTGTTGAGCAGAGAGCCCAATGCGGGACTCGATCCCAGGACCCTGAGATCATGACCTGAGTCGAAGGCAGCGGCTTAACCCACTGAGCCACCCAGGTGCCCCAAGATGTAATTTTATAGTAAAGGAATATAAAAACAATCAATTCCCTTAAGAAAGACAGAGCGTACTTGGGGTATAAGATTTACAGATACGAATAAGGACCAGATGTGGCTTCCAACTGCAAAAGGGCTAATGATCTGACCTTTCATCAGTAAGAAAACACTGACCTTTGACCATGATCTTCACTCTCTGGCTTCTAGACTTCGGAAATGTAGAAGGCTAAAACCCAGTGCAGAGTGATCTAGTCAAAGAGGCTCCTTAACATTTCAAATATCTCAGAATTAGAGACAAGATAAAATCACTAGAGATAAGATGAAATCAACTGTACTCTCTTTGTTCTACAGATACTACCTGGGAAGAAGGAAGAAGCCAAACACATAGAGCTTGCAATGTGTGCAGAGGCTGTCCTGGCAAGTATGATCCTTTCCTTCTGTTTCATGAATAAGTCATTTTTCTCTCCGTAGTGCTAAGTCATCCTGACCACTTTCGAGCTTTCTCTCGCTAATAATAAGAGCAAGCAAAAAGCAGTGTGACTAAGGTCATCTATTGGCTGCAAATGTGTTCTTCAGAGCCAAAAGGGTGCATGAGGAGTGTTAGGACTCATTACAACAGTAAGATCTACTTTTATCATGTTTCATACTTGAAGTTTCCCATGTATGATTTCTTGGTGTGTATGGGTAGGCATTGTGTTGGGGGTAAGGGTGAAGTGCTTAGATTCTGCTGCTTAAAATTTGTTTACAATTATTACTGAAATAGAAGGCTTAACAGAAAATCAGAAATTTGGAAATGAAGGTTGGTTGACATTATCAAAGAAGACTTAACCAAAGGGAAGTGACCTGTAGTGTTTATAAAAATTTGTAATCAATTGAGAATAAGAGGAAGGAATCCTTAGGTAAGAATGGGCTAATGAACAAGGATAAATAGACAGCAAAAAGAAAAAAAAGTGTTTTGATCAGAGGGTATATGTGAAACAGAGGCGGTAAGTTAGATTAGATTGTGAAGGGCCTTGGATTCTTGCATGTGATGTTTTAAGAAGGAAAACAATCCCAGTAAGGTAAGAAGATAAATCTGGAAACTCTCAGGGAAAATGCAATGGTGTGGAAGAATTGAAAGCCAGGTGGTTTTCAATGAGAAGTTTATTACAATAATTAAGTCACAAGACAACGAAGTCTGATACTACAATGGTGGCAATGTGAAAAGATCAAAGGGGCCTACTATGATATTTTTATACTTCTCTATGACCATTCAAAATTATATAATAAATGAAGTCACTCATGTATGCCCTGATTCTGTAAATAGTAAATGCCTACAACATTCCTAAGAATGTTGGGTTAGACCCTAAGAATGTTAGGGTGCTAGACCCTAAGAACATAACAGAACTTAGACATAACTAATGTTCTCATAAAAGTAGCATGTAAGAAGGACAATGAACTAAATAAGTAAAATTACTAGGGTAGAAGCTCTAAAGGCAGACTTTTTTTTTTTTTTTTAATTCTTCTTTGTTCACTGTTGTAATCTTAGAGGCCAGGATACCTCCTGGCACTTAGGGAATCCTCAATAAATAGTCGCTGAACAAATGAATGAATGAATGAATGGATGAACAATGTAATGGGCATGGTAAACTTGGTAAAGATTCCCGGACGATATGGTACTTAAGCTGAAATCTGAATAATTAGGAGCAGTTAGTGACAGAATGGTTGGGCCATGGGCAGGAAATATTGCTCAGAAGAAGAATGTGTGGCATTAATTTAGGAAGTGAAAGCATATCTGTGAATTTGGAGTCAAGGGAGGTCATGAAAAAAGATGAAGCTGTAAGATTACCACCGGACACAGAACATGGATGTTTTCATCCAAGTCAGGAAAGAGGAACTTCATCCAAAGAGGAGCGATGAAAGGAATTTGATTTGGGCAAGAGAAAGACTATCTTAGCCCTGGTAAGTCACTCTACTTCTCTAAGTCTCTAAGCCTAGTGCACAGAATCAGGGCAGTAGCAGCTATCATACACAGCAGCTGTGCAGATTAAATCTGATAATGTAGTAACTGGCACCTGTCAGTAACTCAATATGAGGTAAGTTTCCTATCTTCAGAATATCACAGCTCTTGTCAGCTCCACTTGATTGGAGCTGCCCACCTCCCCTTAGTAAGTGATTACAATAATATTTCAAAGTTAAAATATCACTGGCTTTAGTCTGGATAAAGAGTTTTGTATATCTTACACTAATATTTTGCCTTCTTTTATTAAATGCTAGGTAAAGGGTGATAGTCCCAATGTTAAATCTATAGATACAAACCACAAGAAAGGTGACATTGCTTTCTTATTCACCTTTTTTCACACAACGTGATTGAATCAGAACAGTTGCAGAATATTTTAAAAAGAAAATACACATAAATAGATTGTACAGAAATTAGAATTTTTGTGTCAAAGCAGCATATTTTTATTACAACACTTTTAAATTCCATCACTTATAAAGCCCTGTAACTGATATTCATTATTGAAGTAACTTAACATGGATAGGTTTCTGAATTATTAACTGATACACACAACGCTTTCCACTGCTTGTGAATACAATGTATTTAAAATGAAGCAGAGTTTCAGTGTGTCCTAAAGCAGAGACTCAAAATCCACCAAAGTCTCGAACGTAACAATGAAGTGTAAATGCTTGTTTGCATGCAGGTGAGGAAAAATAAAATAACATAGAACCTTAAGCCACATAAAAGATCTGTTCCCATGATCTTTGAAAATCCTATAACCCAAAAATGTTATTAAGCATATTATTCCATGAAATGTGGTTAAGCATGAGCACTGGTTTCAGGCACAAATGGATCTGGGCTTACACAAAACCTCTCTAACTTTCCTTTTCACATCAGCTTCTCTGCACACTGGTCTTATTTTCTCCTACCAGTTAGACTTACTCCAAGTATCCTCCAAATCATATCCTGCCAGCACGCTGAGTTAAGAGGTAGATTCACCAATTCCAGCCCAACTAGCCATGGAATAACTTCTCCCCTGCATTTCCCCCCTGCATTTCCCCTGCTCACTCATGACTCAGAACCTATGTCCACAGAACACAGCATGCCAGCGGGCTAGTCCTGAGTCGTGTGCCCACCCCGACTTCCTGACGGGAACAGGTGACATCTGTCATATAAAAGAAATGGGGGGCACCTGGGTGGCTCAGTGGGTTAAGCCGCTGCCTTCAGCTCAGGTCATGATCTCAGGGTCCTGGGATTGAGTCCCAAATCGGGCTCTCTGCTCAGCCGAGAGCCTGCTTCCCTTCCTCTCTCTCTGTCTGCCTCTCTTGTGATTTCTGTCAAATAAATAAATAAAAATCTTAAAAATAAATAAATAAAAGGAATGGGGATGGGAGAAATATTCTAGGCAAACACAAAAAGGGGTTTGTTTGTCTTAAAAAAAATGGTTGGAATTCTTATACTTCTGTTTACCTTAAAGATCACTTCAGTAGCCTTTGCTAGAGTTTTAAGTCCTTATTTGAGCAACATGGCAACAACTGGACAACTCACTGAAACAGTTTAATATTCACTTTATGTAGTGTCTGCACAGAATGCATGATGGAATCACTTCTATTACAGACCCAAATCCCTGAAGAAGATGACATTCCACTCTTCAGTTTATCTAAAGCCTTTCCTTCTGGTTATAGTCGTCGCCTCACCCCTTCTCACTGCCAATGGAACCGGCTCTTTTTATGGTCTTTTTTCCTTATCATAGAAAAAGACACATACATACACACAGATATACAGGTGAAAAGACACACAGTACTTAAAAAAAGAAAAAAAAGGCAAAATGTAATTCAGACACTGAAGGATCCGCTAGCCTAGTGCATGAGCTAAATTAAACATGTAATGAACCACTGTGAAAGGTCAAGTCTTAGAATGTAAAAAATTGTGGATGCCAAGACTCTACTCTTCTCCTACTGTATCCTGTGATGTCTAAAATATGGTGAAAACATTTTAAGTACCATGACTCATGTCTCTGAAGATGGCAGCAGTTTTCATACAAAGATCAAGTGTTGGAAAGGGATGGAAAACTGGAAACGAAACAACTATATAAAAACCCACTTAGGGGATGATCTAATCTTCGTTGATTCCAATTCCTGTAAGGATTAGAAAAGCCTACGTTAAGCACACTTTCCATATTTCTCTTTCCACAGTTGTCATTAATATGGTATTTACAAAAGACTTTTTGACTAAAACACAAAAGAGATGAGTTTCTTCGTACTTCAGCCATATTGCTTCCTACTTGCCATCAGAATCTTCTACGTGGGAAATCAAGACTGGTTACTCTGGAAATACTGATGGTACAAACACGTGGATTATCATAATAAGCCTCTATGTATGATGCACCTTTTCTTCATAGTATCTTTAAAAACTTCACAGACCTAACAAACTCCTGCTTACCCACAACTCAAGCTCTCAAGAGCAGATAGCGCCTAATGACTATACAGAGCAAATTCTTACTTAAGTGTTCCACTCAGAAAATAACCACATTCTCTTCCCTAGGAGCCTTCAAACTTTTTTTTTTTTTTTAAGATTTTACTTATTTATTTGATAGACAGAGACCACAAGTAGGCAGAGAGGCAGGCAGAGAGAGAGGAGGAAGCAGAGACCTGCCAAGCAGAGATCCCGATATGGGGCTCAATCCCAGGACTCTGGGATCATGATCTGAGCCGAAAGGCAGAGGCTTAACCCACTGAGCCACCCAGGTGCCCCCAAACGCCTCTTACATAAGAAAATCTATCTGTTTTGGAAATTGACCATGGAATCAAAATCTACAATGCTGCTTCCATGAAGGCTGTTAAAACTATATGAATACTTCAGGCTTGCCAAGAGGCTATTGATTCCATGAGGAGAGGCAGTTCCAAAAATGAACAGAATCTGCAGCACCAATTTTGGGTTTATAACTTAGATCTTAGTAACCTAGATGTTCAGTATTGTAGGTCCTCTACAATTTGGGTCCAGATTTGTCCCCACAGGGACCTGAAATCTTGTTCTCCCTTACTTTTTAGCCCAGGGGCTTGGTTTGGGCTATATTACTTATTTACAGAAACACCTAATGCCTATTCATTGACTCATTCTCAAACCACCACCTGTTCTCAGATCTTCCCCAGGTCCCTAATGATGATATCTGCTTGCTTCTAGATATCCAGTTCCTCCATCTTGAACTTATCTGTTACTAGGTATTGGGGGTTGAATTGTGTCCCCCCAAAAGATGTAAAGTCCTAACTCCTGGTACCAATGAATGTAAATTATTTGGAACTACGGTGTCTCTGCAGATGCAATCAGATTAACATGAGATCATACTCCATGAGGATGGGCCCTGATCCCGTCTGACTGGTGTCCTCCTAAGAGAAAAATTTAGACCTAGAGACACAAGGCCATGTAAAGACAGAGGCAGAGATCGGAGTCTTGCTGCTACAAGCAAAGGCAGGCCTGGGGCTACCACAAGCTGGAAGAGACAGGGAAGGATATCCCCTAGAGGTTTCAGAACAAACACCGCCTTGCCAACATCCTGATTGCAGACTTCTAGCCTCCAGAACTGTGAGACAATAAGTTTCTGTTGTTTTAGAGGCTCAGTTAGTGGAACTTTGTTATGGCAGCCCTAGGAAACTAATATACTAGATTTATCACTCAATTATTAGAATTTGACTGACTGACAGACAGAGAGACACACACACACACACACACACACACACACACACGAACATTTTAAGTTCTTAAAATATGACAAGCAGTGTTTCTAAGCATTTTAAATACCTGAGATCAATTAATCCTGAAATAACCATAGGAGGTAGGTACCATTATATATCATCATTTTCCAGATGGGGATTTGAGAAAGCTTAAGCAACTCACCCAAGCAGGTAGGTAGCAAAGCTGAAATTCAAACATAGGCCCAACTAAGCTACTCAGGAGGACTATTCAGGGCAGCCACCTTATCTCTGCCATGTGAGCCCTGCCCCCAGAGCTCAAGTCTTCATAGTGAACCACCCTCCACATGCAGTTGTCTGGGCTGCAAACTCTTCCAGGTTGTCCTTTCCCAGTATGAGTTAGGATATATGCCCTGAGAGATGACATAAAAACCTTTCATAATGAAGCTCCTTGCTCAGGCGTTGAGCCTACTTCTCGCTCTGCCTGCTTCTCTCCCTGCTTGTGTTTGCTCTCTCGCTCTCTGAAAAATAAGTAAATAAAATAATAAAAAATAAAAAAGCAAATGTGAGGAGCCTGGGTCCATGACCATGACCTTGAAAGGGTCCTGGGAGTTTTAGTTGGCTATAGATTCGCTTTGTGCCCCGTCTGTGATGAAACTCCAAATGCAGCAGCTCACTCTGAACTCCTTATTGTTAAGCACACAGCAACAAACTAGAATGCCCTAAAGGAATACGATAAACATTATTTTAGACCTTGAAAACATGGTTTAGAAGAAAAAGAGGGGTTACTCAGACCAGAAAAAAAAAAAAAAGATGGCAACACAGTAACTAACTGCTCTCAAGTATTTGAGAGGCTTTTATGGATGAAACATTAGGCTTATTTTCTGTTTTTTGGGAAGACAGAATAAAGGCAAATGAGTGAAAGTTAAAAGGGAGCCTATTTGTCCAGTATTAAAAAAAAAAAAAAGATGCATAGCTAACAAGAAAACAAGCAGAACGGAATGGCTAGTATGGCAGCATAATGAGCTCACCTACACAAGAAATATTTATGTCAAGTATGAGGCACCAAGTCGCTGTTGTAATTCCATTATATCCCTGTGCCCTCCCTTCATTTTCTTATTTTTGACTAAGGATTCTCTTCACTTGGGGAACTTATTTTGGGCAAATAGTTTGAATCCTGTTTCAAGCAGCAGCTACCACTAACCAGCTCTGAGTTCCCTAAGATCTTGAACTTGTCCCGTTTCTGTTCTCTCAATAAAACTAAAATAATAGCATTTCATCTTGCATGGCTAAGGATTAAAAAGCATTGTGACTGTCACTGCCGTATTTCAATGACCTTAAGACCTTACCAGTCATAAGGTACACTAGTATTTCAGGTATCACTAAAATAAGCAAATTATGAAATGTTTTCTTACCACTAAAAATGCTTATTTTATACTGAATAAGAGAAATATTGAATAATGCATTTCTAAACCTACCTCTCATTGAGTCTGACTTGTTAGAATCCTTTCTCATTTCAGAATCATTTATGTTTTTTCAAAAGGTATCATCATCTGTGCTATCCAATGTGCTCAAGATACAGTGTATTTTAAAGGAATGCTCCTGGGGCTCATGGGTGGCTCAGCTGGTTAAGCATCTGCGTTTGGCTCGGGTCAGGATCCCAGGATGCTGGGATGGAGCCCCACGTCCAGCTTCTCCCTCTCCCTCTGCCTGCAGCTCCCCCTGCTTCTGTGCTCACTCCCTCTGTGTGTGTGTGTGTGTGTGTGTGTGTGTCAAATAAATACATAAAATCTTTAAAAAACTAAAAGAATGCTGCAGTATCAAAACCTGGATTTTGGTGCTGAACTTCCTTGTCTGGGGTACGATAGGTAATCCTCTGCTTTTATGCTGGTAGGAAAATGTGATGGGGCTTCATCGGCTAACGGAAATCGTCATTTCTCAGTTCATGTAAACCATATGGTTTTTGCTTTGTGCGAAAATAGGTAGTTATAGACAGTTGTCCAATTAATGAATATTTTCTTCTCTATATTAAATGTGTGTGTGTGCCTCACTACCACGTTTCTCTGCCTCTCTACACAATAATATTTAGTTTCAATGAGAAATATTTTTGAAGACACCGTAAACAGCAATTAAACTTAACTCACGCAGTTCCAGCACTGCACATAATTCAGAGACAAAATAAACGGCTATAATTGAGCTCAGGCCGGAGCAGAAAACAACAGCTATATCGTGCCTATTGCTTGACCAACAGTGATTCTGAGATCCAGGCAAATTTCAGAGAAGATACAATATGAAAAGAGTGCATTTTAGAATTGGTGAAATAAGATACTGTTTTTTTGTCAACTGTGAGGAAATGTCTATCTTCATAGGTGTCCCTGTATTTACATAAAAGAGAGGCTCAATAAATACTTGCTTAATGGAGTAAAGTCTGTAGAAAATCCCCCTTCTGGGGGAGAGGGGGGATTTTCTGCCATTGTCTAGAATAGAGGACTGCTAAATTACTTTTTGATCCTAAGATCATTTCATCACAAAGCAATTAAAAGGCAAGATGGAGGGAGGGATGGTGATCTGACTGAAATCATGCCTTGAAATGCAACTCTAAGAACACATTCAATAAGGAGTCGCAAAGCTAAGGTTGTCTCAGGAGCTGAGGAAGGGCATGCAGTTGGCAAGCCTGGTGCCCAGCCAGTGTGAGAAGGCACAGGAACATGTCTGTGCTCTCCCACAGATGACTTTGGGAGTTCTGTCATTTTCACAGCTCTCTGTGGACCACCTCACCGCCACACGCCCTTCCCCACCTAACCGAAACAAAGGCTAGGCCTTCTGAGCAGGGGAAGGCTGAAACCCTCTGGAAGGGCTGAATCACCACTGTCCCTGGGTTAGGTGCCTGCCTCTGTGCTATTTTTTCTTTTCCTTGTTGCCGATCTTATTCATTTCGAAAGCTAATCATCCCACATTAGTTTTAATTCGTCGATGTAGACCTGCTCCCCTCTTTCTACTTCTTCTAATCTAAATGTGTCATGAGAACAAGAGCAATTTACTACTCTCCATGGGTTGGGAGTAGGCGTGTATAAATTTGGAAAGCTCATTATAACTCACAGTCCACCAAAAAACCCCACAAGTAAATAAAATAAATAAATAACCTCCCACAAAACAAAACAAACAAAAAAACTCAAACCAGCAAGACTCTGTCTTCATTATTCTGTGTTATGTAAAACAGGTCATTAATAAATGAGCAATTTTATTTCCACTTCTGTTAATTTGAAATCATAGTAATCTTAAAACATTGCTTTTACCATGACACTTCTCTGGGCAAAAATCATCAAAGGCTGTCTTTTGCCTTAAAAAAAAAAAATCTACATTTCCTCTCATGACATCACTATACCCCTTCCTCTCATGACAGTCTGGATCCATCCCACCTCTCGAGGCTCGTCTCCAGTCAATCGCTTTGACGGGTGTTTGCTGTTGTGGTTGGGTGTGTGAGTGCCGTGTTTATCTGACTTGATTCAAATCTTGGCTTTACCGCCATCAAATGCGTCATTTTTGGACAACTCACTGCCCCTCAACAAACTAAACAGAGAGAAGCTATCTACTCACTAGCTTATTGTGTGACATTTTTAGTCACCACTCACACTATCTGACATAGTAAGTGTATGTAAATGCAGCCATTGCTACAACAAAGGCGTATCACTTTGTCTGAAATCTTACTAGACTTGTCTTTCTACTAACCCTTCTATATTTGCAATAAAGACATACTTACTTTTTTTTTTAAGATTTTATTTATTTATTTGTCAGAGAGATAGAGAGAGTACAGGCAGGCATAGTGGCAGGTAGAAGCAGAGTGAGAAGCAGGCTCCCTACAGAGCAAGGAGCCTGATGTGGGACTCGATCCCAGAACGCTGGGATCATCACCTGAGCCCAAGGCAGCCGCTTAACCAACTGAGCCACCCAGGCACCCCAATACATACTTACTTTTATATAGTTACATATAATGTTACATACTCAACTTTATACATGGTTATAAGGTTACCTGTGTAAAAGCTTACATATATATAAGGCTAAATACATAAATACATATTATAAATAATATGACAGGAAAATTGAAATGAAGTCATATGAATGATATGAAATGATATGAATATCTAACATACGAAAACATTTTTAAAGAAAGCATTTCACGGCCAAAGTATTTTGTGAAGGTGGAAGGTCAGCCTTAGATTTAGATGGCCTGTTAAAGGAGGTTTAACCAGTTAGTGACAGGGTCAGGCCCAGGACTCCTAATTCCTAATAGCAGTGCTCACACATCCCAAATTTGATTAGGCAATTGGAGGACAAAGACATCCTTTTTGCATTCTCTTCAGTACCCCGATAGAGTATCCAGTATCTACAGCGTCTGTTCATCATGGGCACTCAGTCATATTTTGCTTAATCCCTACAAAGAATATGGCAAATATAAATAGTGCTTTAGGCATAAACCAAGAAAGAGTTAAACCTCAATAAAGTCCTGGTGTTTTTGCACAGAAATAGAATGGATTCCCTACTCAAAGCAGATTTTTTGTTTTTTGTTTGTTTGCTTTGGTCCAATAATTATTGAGCAAAAAAAATAAAAGGCTTTGAGACACTTCATTCTGTTTTCTGCTAGTTTTGATGTTAAGTTTGTTTCAACAACTCCTACTACTGGGAAAGATAACTAATGTATATAAAATAATATAATTAGTTCTTTAAAGTCTTTAAAATTTCATTTCTTTTTATGATATTTTTAAGCCATCTGGCAATGTGACATTATTATATGATTCTAGGTTTTTGCCACAAATTATGTCTCTTTTATTAATTTTCCAATGAATTTTGCATAGTACTTTCATATTTTACTAACATATTTTTTGGCCAGAAATCCCCATCCTAACCTATTCTTTATTTGCACAGCAGTTTTTAAAAAGGTACTTGATAATTACCCAAACCTCATTCTATCTCAGTTTGCTGACTTACAAAAATGTTCATTTGTCTTCAGCAAAGTAGACTCATGCTGTATTTCTCTTTGCAGTTTACTTTTCAAATTAACTTTGATTTTATCGGATATCCACACTAAGTTCTGAAGGCAGAATTCAGCACTGATGACTTAATGATAGTCTCATTTTGCAAAATATTACCCTTTCAAGACATCAATCTCAGCAGACAAATACATGCCCCAGGCAGACACCTGGTCACATTAAGGACAGGGATGTGCTGACTGACTCTCCCCAATGGTACTTAGAATATTAACCATGCACTACTAGACACTGAGGACACTTTCCTTTTCCCTCTTCTTACCCTTTCCAGTGTAATCTTCTCTGGACAGGACACATTAACTATGAGAGTCCAAATAATGTGAAAAAATGTGCTATAACTTGCACTCTAATTTGGGAAGGAAAAAATTCAAGTTGCCTTTTTCTTTAAAGTAACTTTCAATAAAAGTCAAATGCATCTGTGAGCAGCATCAACACTGCATTATGGACAAAGGAAATGATGCCAATATCATCACGCAGATAGCCTGCAGTTCCTAAAGTATTTCTGTTTAAGTGTACACAGCACTGGGGTTATGTTAGTTAAGGTTAGTTAAGGTAAGTTATGGGGTTAAGGTCTGCTTATGCCTCTATCTGGAGACACATGTTTCTTTAAAACATATGATTAAATTTATAGGAAACAATGTTATCCATTTCTGGCATTCTATCCCCTTGAAGTAAATAAAGGTGGGTAGATTTAGAGATTTGAACTTAAATTACCTATGAGGGGGGTGCCTGGGAGGCTCAGTGGGTTAAAGCCTCTGCATTCGGCTCGGGTCATGATCTCAGGGTCCTGGGATCGAGCCCCACATCGGGCTCTCTGCTCCTCGGAGAGCCTGCTTCCTCCTCTCTGACTGCCTCTCTGCCTGCTTGTGATCTCTGTCTGTCAAATAAATAAATAGAATCTAAAAAAAAAAAAAGAGAAGAAGAAAAAAAAATTCTCTCTCTAAAAAAAAAAATTACCTATGAGGCATCATTCTCTAGTAAAACATTTTCATGGAATACTCAGAAATTTCGATTAGTTCTCATGATCCAGAAAAGAAGCTACAATATAATGGGGACACAAATAATAGAATCTCAAGATGACATAAGAGCAATAAAATATTGCTCTGCTCAAAACCCTGTGGCATCCTACCTGCATTGCTTAAAAGCCAAGGCTCTAACTGATCAGGTTCCCAGCTCCTCCTTTAACCTCAGCTTCCCTTCTTGCCGGGCACTTACTTGGCTTCATCCACACTGCCTTGCTTTCCTAAGGACATTAGGCCAACCCTCACCTCAGGGCGTTTGCACTTGCTATTCCTCTCCATGGAGCATTTCTCAAAGCGTGCTCTTCTCTTCCGCACTTCATTCTGTATCTGCTGGCATGTTATCTCCTCGGAAAGACCTTTCCCAATTTTCCATCTCACACTCCCTTCTGGGGATATGCTTCATCCTTTATCCTTCCTCAGTCTTCTTCAGAGCACTAGTTACAACTATATTATGTATTTTTTTAAACTTATGTTTCAGTTTTTGTCTCCTCCACTAGAATGCAGCTTCCTGAGAACAGAGACACCGCTGCAACCCAACATATTGCTTAGTGACCAGCTCAGAAAATTTATTGAAAGAATGAATGAGTTTAGAGGATGGGTGATACGGAAGCTGAATATGCAGTTATAACACAAAGTAGTAAAATAATCTCGAAGATGTTGCCTACTTGTGGTACAATGATACTTAATATTAACATACCAATGGAATTTCATATGAAAAAGCATTAAATGTCGATATTTCAGATCACTTGAGGGTATCCAAAGGGAAACACACACACACACACACACACACACACACACACACACACACAAACCCAGAATTTATTATAGTTGACTATAAATATCTGGCCAAGAAGGCTCTGATCAAAAAATCAGCACAGAAGCAAAATATACCTGAAATGAGAGGTTTTGACTACTCGAATACCTTTGTAAGCATTTATTGGTCTAGAAACAAAGCATTAGAAAATGCTAAATTTGACATGCTGTAAATTTCACCCCAGAGAGCTTGAGGAAAAAGTTAGGATGACCATCACTCCATACAGGATTTTGACATACAAGGAGGTACTGGTTAGTGAGATGGAAGTGAGGAAAGAAAGCAGTGATGTCATCTAACCACCCAAGACAGTGAGAAAGGAAAAACTAAGCATGGTCCAAACACACAGGACAGACTTTTGGGATGAATAATGATAATGATATTAATACCTATCATTCACTGCGTGTTGGTTCTGAGGCTGGCATCATACAAATCAGTCAACACTCATAATGTCCACAAACTGCAAACCCCACAACCATCAAACTCCCCCACCTTTTAAAAAGCAAGGCAACCCCTTTAAGACAAACTTCTGTAATGCATTCAGGTAAGCAAATGTACGTTAGAAATAAACTTATAAATCAGCCTGTAAAAACCATGTTTGTACAGAAAGGCGGCTGGCAAACACCTTGCTAATACTTAATGATCAGGGAGGCCACAGGCCACAGCTGGGGAGTCAGGAAACCCTTAGAGCTGGGCTGTGAAAGACGTTTTGACTACATGCGTTGGCCTCAATACTGATCTCATTATACTTTTTTACCTTGCTTCTATTCACTTCTCTTTCCCAGCCACCCCGTCCAGACATTTCTGTACTATCTCCTGCTTTCTTGACCTCCTGGAAGTCTTCACTCTCAGCACATAATTCAATTTCTACCTCATAAATGAAGAGAGAAAGCCAGCAGGCAAGCACATTTTCTGTCTCCTGACTCGTTCCTTCCTCACCCATACCAATTTCTCTCCCGCTGGCCTTCGGTCTTTCCTTCTACCTAAAGCTGATTAGTCTACCATGTTTCTGTGCCTGATTTCACTGAGATTGTGCTTCATCAATTATTTGCTCTGCCTCTTTTACTCCTGGCTTCTCCTTTTCCACTGCTTTTTTTTTCTTCTTCCCATTTTATCTATAACCACTTGAGTCTCTTTGATGGTAGAAAAGCCTCTCCTTGGCCCTGCGATCCTCTCATCCTACTGCTGGACATTTTTCTCTTCAGTCAAGCTAACTGACCTGGTCTACATGAATATGTTCCTGTCCTCCATCTCAATCCCTCTCAGTTCACTGTAACAGGAATGTCCTTGTCCCCAGCCACTCTAACCCATTTCTATGGACAGAGAGCACTAGTTATTTCCCAACTGTTAAAGCCAGTGGACATTCTTTTTCTTCTCTCCTCAAATTCCAGTAATGGCATCCTAGTTGGTTTTTGTCTGGGTCCGTTCTGGCTGCTATAACAGAACACCAAGACTAGGTAACTTGCAAAGAGCATTTCCCGGTTCTGAAGGCTGAGAAATCTAAGCTCAAGACACTTGCAGATTTAAGCCACTAACAGATTTGGTATCTGGTGAGGGGCCATTTCCTGGCTTATAAAGACAGCCATCTGTTTCCTCACATAGGAGAAGGGGGCAAGAGTGCCTTCTGACATCTCTTTTAAGAGCACTAATCCCACTCATAACCTAATTCTACCCAAGGCTCCACCTCCAAACATCATCATAATGGAGAAAGTTTCAACATATGATTTTGGGGTTGCTGGGACACAAAGATTCAGTTTATAGTAGTTTTTATACTTAATTTTCTAGCCATACTTCTCAAACTTCTCTATGCCTTTTCTTTTGATGATTCCTTAAATGTAGGCATTATCTGTAGCTTTGTTAATAGCCCTCTATTAGCTTTCTCTTAGCAATCTACCCAATTTCATGATCTTACCACTGCCTATATACTGATATTTCCTGAGCCGCAGCTCTAAACCAGATCTCTCAGCTGACCTCCAGAGAAACACACACACAGCAGCTAACTCTACTTGGGTATCACAAAAGATTTCTCTAAAATGCATCCATTGTCTTCTCACACAAATGAATTCATTATCTTCCATACATACATTCTATCTCAGATGGGACAGCACCGCTCATCTACCCACATCAACCAGAACACTGAAAACCATCCCAAGTTTCTCTACCCATCACTTCCTTCTTCAGACATCAACTTTTAAATATTCCACTAAATCCCATCCTCTTGACCCCCACTACCTGTGCCACTGTCTCTGTCTTGATTCAGGTCTTCATCTGGACCATTCTCATGTCAGTTTAGTTGGATTTCTGCCTTCAGTCTCACTCCCTCCAGTACTATCTTTCCAGCAATGCCCAAGTGAATATGCCTAATAACACACACACCATATTTAATCAAGTAATTTCCCTTTGGAGTATCTGTACATAATGAAGTTTAAACTACCTATCCTTAGAGTATGAGACTTTCCCCAGCCAAACTATCCAACCTCATTCCTGGCATCTGCTCACAGCCTGAATAGTTTTCTAGACATATCAAGCTCAAAATCTCTCTTCTCCTTAGACCTCATTATTCCTTTGCTTGGAATGCCCTCTCCATCAACCCCTTATGTGCCCAGTAAGCTCCTATTTGTCCTTTAATACCTGGGTCAGAAGTTACTGCCTTGTGACCTGTATCCGTAAAGCAACTCACTGTGCATCCTCTATCCTTTATAAATAGTTTCTATTTTACCCTTACAATATGCTTTATAATAGAGTTATTTAACGTATGGCTCTTCTAGTAGATTATGACATGATTAAGGGCATACACTACCTGTTTGTCAACTCTGCCCCTATTCTAGAATGTAAATGCTCAATAACTATTTCTCAACTAAATAGAAGAATGAATATTCTATTTAGCAGACTTTGATCAACTTCTAGATAGTCCCTGAGGTTGACTATCCATACTTAAAGAAAGTTTTTTCAGAATGTTCCCTATGTCATCTCTCAAAAATGGGAATTCTGTGAAAGGTCTTGTGCTGTAGGCAGTGTTTTCTAAAATCCTTTGATCACAAACCAAGGTTAGAAATATATTTGACATCATAAACCACTACAAATATACATATGTACAAGGAAACAAAAACTTTATAGATACTTCCCCTTATTTTGTACGATATACCCTAGCATTTTCTTTCTTATTCCAGTCTTTTGCATTAAATTACAAAAAGACTGGATTGATAAACAAAAATCACTTTCATGCCTCACAGATTGTGACACACACATATTGTGAACAATACTGCTGTATAAATAGTATTATAGAAAAAAATCCTACCTTAAGGAAATTAAATTACTGAATTAGTTAAGCATCTCTCTTAACATTTAACTATAAATGTTACTGGAAAACATTTATCATTTGTCCAAATGATAGGAATATCCATGTAAATGAATGGAAAAAAATATGAAATATTTAAAAACCAATAATATGTTACTTCTTCGAAGTTCACACATTGCTACAAACTATAAAAAATATGTGAAGATCCTGGCTATGATGAGTCTATATAAAAGCATTTTGCTTACAAGCTCTGAACTTAAATTCCTAAAAGAATATTATGTTAATGCTAATCATATCCCTTTGAACCATGCTTAACATTTTACCTCATCCAGATCTAAGTATCATGAATCCAAATTTAGGAGAGTTCAAATTTAGGAAGTTTTTCTTTCGCATTTAAAACTGGGATATTCTCACCTACATATATGTATTTTCTGTGTTTTCATCTCTGCTCCGCCTCAAAGCTCCTAAGAGCATGAAATTCATCTTCTCTGACTCATCCAAATACACCTCAAAGAGTAGTTGAGATTGGGTAAGAGCTCTTCAGTAGAACCACCATTTACCAAGTGTCTCTGCACGTCAGGCAACGTGCCAGATAATTCATGTCATTCATAATCCTCACAACAATCCCAAAGGTCAGTGCTATCCTCTGCTTACAAAGGATGAACTAAGAAATGTGATTCAGAACACAGTTAGAAAGTATAGTAATTAGAGGCACCTGGGTGGCTCAGTTGGTTATTTTGATTCAGGTCATCACCTGGAGGTCCTGAGATCAAGCCCCACCTGGAGTCCTGTGAGGGGCGCTGCACTCAGCAGGGGGTCTGCTTCTCTCCCTCTCCCTGTGTCCCTCCCGCAGTGTGTGCATGCAATCTCTCTCAAATAAATAAATAAATAACGCCCCAAAGGCTAAATAATTAGTGCAGAGCATACAGCTAGTAGGTAGTAGACTAAGCCTTGAACGCCGATTTCTCCTAAAGACAGGCTATTCCCATCGGACTCTTTACAATTAAATAAATACAGTGAATAGTCAAAAACTGAGAAGGTGCTAGATTTTAGAATTCAGAGTTTTTCTTTTCTGGCCAACAATTTCTCAATTCCTCAATTCTTCTCCAGAGCATGCAATTAAACTCTGGCTTAATTTCCTTTACACCAAAAAACATTACTGTATTATTAAATAATTTAAAAAGAATTTGAAAAATAGGAGCGTTATTCAAAGTTGCCGTGAGTGAGAGTTTACTGGCATGCTATCGTCTACGATCAAAGAATTCAGAAGGATGACTTTTATCTGAGAATATCAAAGGCCACTAACTAAAAAAAGACACAGAGTTCCTATTACACTGAGGAGAAAAAGCTGAGTCCATTGAAATATAATACAAGAATGTTGGCATACAGGTAATTCACAGATATTATTACCTTGGCTACTTGAAGCTGGACCAATCTGGATTCTTTCCAAGAGCTATTCTTTTAAAACTGCAATACACTCAATTCGTTTGTTACGACTGCCCCCCTTTTCCTCTTGATACCCTCCTACACTTGATCCACGCACTAAATAAGCACATACATGCTCTCTCTCACACACACACACACACACACATTTACAGACTCAAATCACAGATCCACATACTGTGTTATTTTTCCACCATAGCTAATAAGCATGAGCCATCAAATAGCTAGTATTTCTCATTTTAAAAACTACAAGATTAAAAGTAACTGAATTATTGTTCCAAGTAGTCACAGGTCTTTAGTCCTTATGAGGGCAGATGGACATTTTCAAAATCTAGTCAGTTAAGTAACTTGGTGTCTTCTACGAAGCATCATGTTTCTGCCCGAAATAGACAAAATCAGGTAATTTTGGTGATTCTGGGTATATTGCAGGCATTAAAACCCCCTTCTTAAGATGTTTACCTCAACTCCATCATCCAAGATACAAACAAAAGAACATTTTCCCTGAGGATACATCAAAAGCAGCCATTACTATTGAAATACATGGAGTTAAATCTTATCATGATACTGAAAACTCAGGTCATACAGGATTTTTAAGACACAGCTGGAAAAAAAGTTCCCTTTGAGGCTAGATATGAACTAGAAATAACAGCTGAGAAAGAATATGATTTATGAATTATCAGACTCCTTAAATGCAAAGGTTTTAATAATTTTATCATGGTATATATTTCCATTTTTCAATTTGTCTTATTCAGCATGGGTTTCCATAATAAAATCTTATAGACGGGGTGGCTCAAACAACAGAGATTTATTTTTTACAGCTCTGGAACTGCAAGTCCAAGATCAAGGTACCAGCTAACTTGGTACCTCTCGTTTCTTCTAAGAAAGTGACTAATCTCAACAAAAGGGGCCCACCTTCATGACCTCATCTCACTCTGCTTACCTCTCAAAGGTATCATCTCCAAATACCATCATTATTGGGCCTTATGGATTCAGCATACAGATTTGGTAAGGCAGGGGATACAAATATTCATTCCATAACACAAACTGTCACATTATAAAGTTTCTCTTTTTTTCATGCGGAATTATTTCTAAACATTTAACTCAGTTGCCCTAGCTACTTTGTTTGTTAATTTATTAAATGTCTTGATTGTGAAAGCTAATTTATCTTTCCAAACAGGAATTTCTGACAGCATGGAAAGGAACATTATTTAAGTTTTCTATTATGTTTTTTTCTATTTACAAATAATGGCTTTCTTAGAGCTATTAATCTCTTGATATCCTATTCATAAGGCAGAATCAGTAAGTTGTTTCTGTTGACTGCATTTCAATCAAATTAACATACACGTTTTAAAGGTAACAAGTAAGCAATTGGGCTGTCACCTGCTGAATTCTGATAGCACTTTCCATGGTTCCAGGGAGCCTGGTGCCTGGGCATGTCTTCCATCTCAATGGTTAGTGCATCATCAGACCCAGGAGAAAAGAGAGGATAAGTCTCTCTGACAGGTAAAGATGGAAGGTTCTTATAAGATGTCATATTACTTTTAAACTGTGTATATTTGGAGTGCCAGGGTGGCACAGTCATTAAGCATCTGCCTCCGGCTCAGGGCATAACCCCAGGGTTCTGGAATCGAGCCCCACATCAGGCTCCCCACTCAGCGGAAAGCCTGCTTCTCCCTCTCCCACTCCCCTTGCTTGTGTTCTTGCTCTCACTGTTTCTCTCTGTGTCAAATAAATAAATAAAATCTTTAAATACATAAATAAATAAATAGTGTATATTTGTTAAAAGAAGTAAAATTGGTGACTCTTTCAGGAGATCCTGTTGCCAAACTCGAAATTAGAAAGAAAAATTAAGCATGATTTATTCAGATTCTTTGAAAGCAACCTATCATAGCAATGGCTCTTAATTTCTTCATGAATACATTGCCTCACTGAACAAGATAAATTTTTTTAACGTGTCTCTTTGAGTATTTTATTATATTTTAATAAGTGAAGAAAAAGCTGATTTTCAGAAATTGGTACTTTTGAAAATATTGCTATTGAAACGGCTACAATTTTATATCTTTGAAACCACAAGCATTTACAAATTGTTAACAGTTCTAAAAGTTATCTAAGACAAAAATAGATAAAATTGAATTAGGAATATCTGTAACAATTTTTTTTAAAGATTTTATTTATTTTTGTATGAGAGAGGGAGACAGAGCATGCGCATCTGCGTGCGCACAAGTGGGGGTAGTGGGGTGGTGGGTAGAGGGAGAAGCAGACTCCCTGCTGAGCCTGGAACCAGATGCAGATTGATCCCAGGACCTCGGGATCATGACCTGAGCTGAAGGCAGATGCTTTATGACTGAGGCACCCAGGTGCCCATCTGTAACAGTTTTGGAACACAGTGTGTGTAAGGCAGTATCCGCCTTTCACTGTGTTTAAAGCAGCAATGGGAACCGGATGCAGGCTGAACAGCGACTTTGGCTTCACGCACTTGCCTACATTATTTACCTGTTCTAAGAAACATTGCTGTCCAATATACCACACCTATGTACCCAGGTTATAAACCAAACACGCATGTATTAAACAGAAATTTTTTAAAAAGAGGAATTGGTTTCATTCTTCAGCTTGTGTAACTAAAAGACTAGAATTGGAAATCCTGTGTTAATGCAACCTCCGGGAAAGGAGAAAGTCAAACATTAACCAAAATGAAAGATTTTTGCTAGAAGTTACAAGTTTAATATCAGGACCAACACAATAGCAATGTTTGTTTTGTCTTCTCTTGTGTCTTTCACACCCTTTAAGCGGTAGGCATTAAAAATCCAAGCAGTCATGTGTTCCTCTGTACCTCAACTGACGGGATTTTTCTCTAATCAATAGTTAAGAACTGAGCAGAGGAAACTGAATCCTAATATCTTCATTCTACAAACATTTTAATTCCTCAAACATTCTTCAAGACAAATTATCAGGCACAGCTACTAAACTATAACTTGGACCTCAAGTAGCTTGTGATGGCATCATCAGCAGTACTCCTAAGACTTCAGCGATCTCATTAGATCATTTTCTAACAATGGCTAGGTTATTCAGTTTCCAACATGCAAAACCCTGTAGGAACGTCTTTCTGTAGATTACCATATTTCAGCTCTACATTAACCCTATTACCCACATACAACTCTTACTTCAGTTTAAAGGTAAGTAAGCTAAGTTTAGGAGAGAGAGAGAAAGTGATCCCAAAGCCACAATTCTAATGGTGAAGCCAGGACTTGAAAGCAGGACCTCTGATTCCAGAGTCTGTGCTCTTGACCTCTAGCCTATACTATCCATATTATTATTTTGGGTAGAGTGATAATATCACACTTTCGCCATAACTACACCATACAAAGACTGAAATAGAATAAGATAATCAGAACTGTACACGGAGGAGAAAGATTCAGAATAGGCCCATAGTTATTCAGATCCCAAGGTCAAAAATATTATACTTAGCAGCCAGTTCTAGAAGTTAATGAGTTCTTCTTTAGGTCTGACTATCTGAGGATATGCCCAGGTTCTGTGTTTATACCCCTGATAGCTGTTGAGTCTTCTGTGTGCTTCAGAATTCTGGAAGAGCTAGGCAGCTTTGTATAATGTAAAAAGAGCTCAACAGGGAGACAGAAGACAAGGTTTAAGGCTGGTTTTGCTCTTTACCAACTTAATACCTCTAACTTTCATGTTTCTCATTCACCAAATGAAGTGAACTCTTCACTGATGTAACATAACTAAATGAGAAAAACCCTGCTTTTTCTCATTTAGTTATGAGAGAACATGTACTAAATTACTTTGAGAATACAGCTCTTTATTTAACTATTATTATCACTATTAGAATATAATGCTAGGGGCGCCTGGGTGGCTCAGCGGGTTAGGGCCTCTGCCTTCAGCTCAGGTCATGATCCCGGGGTGCTGGGATCGAGCCCCGCATCGGGCTCTTTGCTTAGCTGGGAGCCTGCTTCCTCCTCTCTCTCTGCCTGCCTCTCTGCCTACTTGTAATCTCTATCTGTCAAATAAATAAATCTTTAAAAAAAAAAAAAAAAAAAAAGAATATAATGCTAAAGATTCTAAATGAATCTAAAGATTCATAGCGCAGTTGAGATCTATCATTTTTTTCATTAACTCACTAGAACCAAAATACTTTTTACTGAAGTTAAGATACTGCTAAATAAACCACTGTGTACACTATTATACATTTAATAAAGCAGTAGAGAAGCGAAATAGAGAGAGTCTAAATAGTTACCACAAACTGAGTAAATGTAGGTAAGTAAGGACAATGCATCAATTAATTTCAGCAAAGCTCTGGAAAAAAAAATTAAAATCTGTTTAAAGAGAAAAACACAGAAACATAAAGGAAATATGAGTGTAATCTCTTCAGTGGGAAAAGTTTCGGAAGTGAAACGATAAGAATTCCTGCTGCAGGTAAATTTCAACTCTCTTTTCACACTTGCCAACCTCCTTTAATTTGTTATCACTGGATGGTCTCATTCCCTGAACACTGTTATTTGCTCCAGTAGTTCTATTCTACCTGGAATATTCTGTCTCCCCCTTGACCTGTTCATTCAACAGAATTCAACCTTCAACTACCTTCTTCTCTATAGAGCATTCTCTGATTTTACAAATTCACATTAATCACATCCACTTTGCCATTCTCATAATATATTCTTTTTCATTAAATTTTTGGCGTTTATCATGGTACACGACATTATTTGGGGAAACATTTAGGTTCCCTAGAATCCCAGTCCTTAAGAAGAGTTATTATGCCTTTTTCTTTTCTTTTTTTTTTAAAGAATTTATTTATTTATTTGACAGACAGAGATCACAAGTAGGCAGAGAGGCAGGCAGAGAGAGAGAGAGGGGGGGGGAAGCAGGCTCCCCACTGAGCAGAAAGCCCAATGCAGGGCTCGATCCCAGGACCCTGAGACCATGACCCAAGCTGAAGGCAGAGGCTTAACCCACTGAGCCACCGAGGCGCCCCTGTTATGCCTTTTTCATTTGCGTATCTTCCAGGCCTAACCTATTAAGCTGTATGCTGTGAGTAGTCAACAGAGGTTTGTTTAAAAAGAGAGAGAAAGAAATCTATAATTAAAGTCTGACATGCTTATACCTAACTACAATAACACAAAATTAAATTCACAAGAAGACTTTGGAATGATGTGACTTTATTTTAACATCAGTAGCTTTCTTAGAGTGCTACTCCACTGTAGACCCCTGTACCATTACAGTGGACCTTTAGTTAGGATTTGAATATAAAGGCTGAACAATACTGCTCAGACCACATACTCTTCTATCCCATTTATTTTGATGAGGTTCAAAAGATGCATTTCCACACAGAAATGTTTACTCTCAATTTTCTACACCAAGGATGGAGTTTTAGATTATTCCAAAACTTTAGCTAAGCCCAAGTTTTATATTTTTCTACATATATTCAAATATTCTAGTATTTAGGAAATACAATATAGCAAAACCTTATCCAGCATAACTTAGAAGAATGCAGAACATTTGAACTGTTGAAAATTCAAACCTTAAAAGTATTTTTCAAATATTTCTAGAAGTTAGAGGTAATATTTTATATTCTTCATAAATATGCATAACCTAAACTTAGTATTAAAATTTTTAAAATTCATTCATTTATTCATTCATTCCTTATTCCTTTCAATAAGCACTGACTGGACAGATCAATGTTCAATTAGATGCTTAAAAATTCAATTAAATACTTAGAAAATGCATATAATACTTTGATCGAGGATGAGATATATTAGTAGAGGTTGTTTGGAGCTATATAAGGAATAGGTAAGAATAACGGAGAATTACCAGCACAACTGTTGAAAAGTATAATAACGCATCTATAATGCTATTTAATGATTAAAAAGGATTTTTCCTTTCATGAGAACTCTTTAAAAATTGTTAGTTCAGACTGTCTAATGATCACATTCTAATGTTGTCCATGCTTAATGAAGTTATTTTACTTCATAAATCAGAATATTACAATACTGTTATAAGTATTATATATAATTTAAAGAAAGTAGGAATTGGGAATCCAGATTATGTAACAGAAAATAAACTGCATAAATGTAGTTCAAGCATTGACTTCTACTAAAAACAGTTTTCTCCATCATGTAATAAGTACTTAAACCACTTTTTCTCTTCATCAATCAATCGGCAAATATTTAAGATAATGGACCACAGGGCAGGCACAGTATTACACACTGGAGAGAGATACAAAGACAGATGGATACAGTCTGTTCTTTGCAATGAATAAACAGAAAGTCTAGAAAGGAACACAGATAATAGGCACCAAACGCTTTATTAAAAGTACATTAAAGTGCTCCAGTCTCACCAAGGGGAAGAGTGTGACGTCAGAAGAGTGCTTGCTTCTGTGGATAAGGAAAGAATTCCACAGGAGTGACATTTAAGTCTTATCAGGGTTTAAGGGGAGCTTAACAAATCCTGTGTAATACAAAGTGTCTGGTAGGGGAGGGCAAGGAGAGTGAGGGGAAAAAGCTCCGAGGAGGCAGGAGAAGAAAACAGCCCTCTGGTTACTCAGGGCTATAGGGAGTCTGGATTCTGTCCAAAGCACAAAGAGAAGTTACTAAAGGGTTTTGTGCAGGAGCAGGGGACTGACGTGTTTGTGCAGAGCTCTGTGTGTGGGTTTGAGGGAAACAGGCATTATGAGAAAGAATTCAGGCTTCTCCTCAATATGGAACCTAAACAAAGCATGTTATTGTACCAATTAAAAGGAGCATCCCCTATGTCTCTTTATTTAAAAAAAACAACAACATTCATTTCAACATCACACATACAGCAAAAGATCTGCAGATACGGTCCATTACTGGCATGACAATCATATCTTGAGCACATGGACTATAAAATTCTAGTCCTCGTCCCACATTTGTTTGTTTAGCTGCTAAAGGATCTCTGAACAAAGAGTCGGGTCAACAGAGAGAGTGTCAAAACATCAACAGAGAGAGATCTTGTCAGAGCTTAATTAGGGCTTCCAATTAGAAAACCGAACTAAGGATCCTATTAGCTCTCAACCAGGCATTCTCCTTGATTTGGAAGAACCACACAATACTCACACCTCACCTAGCTAACAAAAAGGAATGTTTTACCTTTTTGATGACCTCCTCCCAACTGGCTTAAGTCAACAAAGACAAGCATATTCCAGAAACATAGTCTCAAGACCACACTGAAGAGAACTACTGTGTGCTCGGGCATGCTGGCTGCCATGTCCCCAAGTTACAGAACAGCTCAGTTTTTAATACTAGAACAGTCTGGGACACGCATGGCCTTGTCTGCTGCTCTTTGGTAGAAATTATTAAATAAAACTCATGGCCACTTTTAACAACAACAACAACAAAAATTGCAAGTCACAAAAAGGAAATTTTCTTCCTAACAATGGGACTAACTCAATTTTTTATGAAGCACCATATTTACTTGTGTATTTCATCTGTAACATGAATCCTGGTTGCCTATTTCCCAGTTTTGAAGAAGGAATACTTCTTTCCTTCTTTCCAAATTATTTTGTTGTCAGAGTACTTTAAGAACTATAAATGGTCGGACGAGTTAGTAGGGAAAAGTTTGCGATGTTGAAATAGTATTTGCTGTTCTGTACAAACCTCAGAGATGTTACCAGCGGATAAACAAAAGAAAATTTTCAAACTCAAAATCACACACCCAGGAACATAATTCCAACTAGAAAACTATTATAGACAGGATCAAAGCTTAAATTAGTCCCCCAGATCAAGCAGAATGGGGTTTATAACAGACAGGAATTTAGAAATGGTTCTTTTCCCAGGCTGGGAGAACGGGTGGGAGAACTATTCTAAAGCTATCCTAAGGACAATAAAAATATTTTCTAAACATCTAACAATCATAGGGTCTAGTAGTAACATTTAAATTCCAACACCTTACCACAGAGCTTCGTAGAGTGACTGGATTTTTGAAGTTGCTGGTGGGGGCCTAGCCCAGAGTCACCTGGTCCTCAATGGATCCAATTCTGGCTGGGTTTCTTTGCCTCAAAAAGAGATTCTTCAACTGCTCGAATGCTTCCGCTTTATGATTTTTTAAACATGCATTGCATTTGTTCCACTTGGCATCGAGTTTAACAAATGTAAATCCATTTCAGAAAATATTCATTCCCGGAAGAAATATTTTAAGATTTAATTTGACTTGGTATGTTAAAACACATGCATGCACACACATCCACCTTCCTAATCTCAAGCAGAGAAATAAATCTCATTCTTTTCCTCTGAATATCTAACACCTAGCCCAGTGCTTGTCACCAGGCATATGCTCAACACATGGTTGATGATCTGAACGGATAACAGAAGAGTGGATGGATGTCAGAATGAATGAATGGATGAGCAAGTTCACTGTATAGAGCACCTCCATTGGGTCCTTTTATTTTGAAGAGCTTAGGTGGGCATTTTTTTCTGCATCCTAGGCTTCAGCTTGACTTCAAGGTCCCTTCTGCTTTTGCCACCCCGCAGATTCTTCTTTCTCATGGGAGAGGCAGGCATTCCAAGATTCAAGGAGGTAGCAACGGATCAGAGGGTGGATGGTTTTTATACTCAAATCTTTGTTCAGCCAGGAGAGATACTTTCTTTCTCCTGGGAACAGATCCATTTGGCCCTAGGTCTCTAAGAGAAGGGATAATTACATGACTAATATAAGGAGTTGTTAAGCTTAAATGATTTCTTTGTTGTAAGTTCTCACTTTGGGAAGCACATAAATACTTCAGTGCACTAAATGCCTCATTATTACTTAAGGGGATATTAGATAAATTTTTATTTTACCTTGAAATAGATTTCATTCTCAAAGCAGGAAATACCTGTTAACTCAAAATTAAATGTGGTCAACGAATATGCTGAAAGAAAAAGTATCAAATTCAT
This sequence comes from Meles meles, assembly GCF_922984935.1. NCBI lineage: Eukaryota > Metazoa > Chordata > Mammalia > Carnivora > Mustelidae > Meles > Meles meles. The sequence goes on along the minus strand of NC_060067.1, from coordinate 108,659,232 downwards.
CAGAAAACAGCTCACATTAATCATAGTTAATAATGTAATACTACTCCTAATACTACCAGCAGCAGCTAATATTCATTGAGCTCTTACCATGTGCCGGACACTGTTGTCACCCTTGCAAACACCCTACAATGTAGGTAAGTACCATTACCATATCCATTTAGAGTACCACTATTATACCCATATTTTCCCATTATTACACCCATTTAGGTAGGTCAATACCATTATTAAACTCAATTTTATGCCCAAGATTAAACAGCTAGGAGTCAGAGTGAGGTTTCACACCCACACAATCTAATGCTAGTGATGCTCTAGGCTCCAACTGTGGAGTTTCGTATGAAAGTATGAAGCCTGCCTGACGACAGCAAGAAGGATTACCACAGATAAGCAATTACGGAATGGTTCCAATTATGCAACTATTGAGTGGTTCTTTTCAGTGTGTGGTCACTCCTTAGTCCTAATTCAATTTACTTTTTGTATCAATACACATTAATAATGGAAGTAACGGCATTCGCTTATGTCATGGAATTCTCCCACATTTCAACGAGGGTGGCCCTTCCAACCACCCAGGCCCCCCAGGCCACGCCCAGAACACAGACACAGCACAGATTAAAGAATGAGAATCAGATTTCAGAGCTAGTCTAAAGAAAACGCAGAAAAAGGCAGAGATAGGAAAATATAGACTCCAGAGACAAAGAACAAATCAATTTGGTGAGATCTGAAAGGTTTATGAAGGAGAACAGGAGATAGGTGGGCATGGGCCAGATTGTGGGAGGCCTGGAATCAGCTTCTTTATTACGGCCTATGAATTGATTTCTATAACTAACGGTGAGTCACTGCAGGTTTTTAAACAGGAGACGAGGAATGCAAAATGGTATGTTAGCAAAATTAATCTAACAGACTTTAAAAAAATGAATTCGAAGAGAAAGAGGCAAAGTACCAGCAAAATAGGCAGAAAGTGCCATCGCCCCTTGGCAATCACGGATTTAACATTCACAATTTCAACTTTTCCCAAGTGATCTGCAGATGTTCTCATTTCTAATTTTTCTAGGGCATAGAGTTATGAGGTCGATTTGTAAAAGCAGGTAGTTAGCTGACACTGTACTTCTACTTCTCTGTGAGATTTTGGGGTATCCCCCCCGCCAAGCCAGAGTCCTATATTCAGTGGATCTCACTCATGGAATACTTTTCTTTATGCAAATGTGCCTCCTGGAAACGGCAACAGGTGGAGAAAAAAGCAGTCAGTTCCAGCAATGAGCTTGGGGATTGAACTGTGGAAGTTCTAGGCATTTCATCCCTTGGAAGGGTCAAGGCATTCTGTACTTGTCGCAGTCCAGGTACGGTGTCAGGAAGAAAGCAACAGAAGTGGTCAAGGAGAAAGGGTGGCAAGAAGATGTTAGAAAGAAACGTCAGGACTTAGTGGCAGCCTACAGAAGGGGATGAGGCTAAGAAAACAGCAAGACAGACTCCCTGGTTTCAAGCCTAGGAGACAGCGAGCATGTTAATGCCTTGAGTAGAAATAAATGCTAGAGGGAAGCCAGCCCCCAGGAAAACGTGACAGGTGTCTATGCACAGTGAGTAAAGATCTTTTTTTTTTTTTTTTTTTTTTTTTTATATTTTATTTATTTGACAGAGAGAAATCACAACTAGGCAGAGAGGCAGGCAGAGAGAGAGGAGGAAGCAGGCTCCCTGCTGAGCAGAGAGCCCGACGCGGGGCTCGATCCCAGGACCCTGGGATCATGACCCGAGCCGAAGGCAGAGGCTTTAACCCACTGAGCCACCCAGGCGCCCCGTGAGTAAAGATCTTAAAGGCTAATTTAAGCAATCTCTTATCTGGAAGAAGGGAACCAGCTTGGATAATTACAGGGTTCACTGAAACCCATCCTTGAGGATGTGAAATTCATTTCACATTCTCTTCTCCTGCTCTTTTAATGTGATTGATTTGGGACACTCTAATTACTTGATTTTTCAAATCAATATTGTACACAGTTTTACCCCTTAATTCAGAAAACATTTATGAGTCTTGAACAGTTCCTTGACAGGCCCCCAAACTCCCAAGTTTTCATGACTCATTTCCAGACAGTTCTATTTTCAATCAGTATCTCAGAGCTACAAGTGCCTAAACTTAAATTTCCAGGCTGGGCATTTAAATAATGATACTGATACACATTATCATGGAGAGAGAAGGGCCACTAGTGAAATAACGTTACTGTGTTAAGTTTTCGCCTTTGTTTTGCAGGAAAAGCTTCAGGGTGACAAACATCCTGTGAACAATTAAAGCTAGATATATACGAAGAAGGGGAAGGAAAAAAATAATTATAAAAGCACCACCAGAACCTGGTTAATTGCTGAGAATTCCAATTGAGAGAATTATTCACGATGACAAAGAGTCATTATCTCAGTGTCCTCTGGCTGGCTCCCGGTGCCTCACCAGCCTCATCTATATTCCCCACGGGAAGCAGCAGCAGCTCTAGGGAAGATCAGCAGTGAACAGAGAATGTGTTATGTGGAAATAGTTATTTCAGATGGATCACAAATGGCAGCCTGGTGAGAAGAGAAAAGAATACTTTAAAAACACTTTAAAAAGCTCTACTTAAGACTAGAGGGGTTTGTTTTGTTTTGTTTTGTTTTTCATTTTTGAAATATTTGGAAGTTCAAATGAAAAATGGATATTGAAAGCTACGGTGCATTAGAGGGGCTTTTCAATATTTGGGGCTTTGGGCCTCTGCACCATATCATAATTAAATAAAATATGTGGGGAGAAATGATGACAGTAGTTAAAACAAGTGGTCACATGACAGGTCAAGATGCTCTGGGCTCCGGAGACTTCACCGGCCACCTCTACTGTGATTTCCTTTAGTAAGTGCTCAATAAATAATCTCAGAATGAAGCAGTCAACTGTAAGAGTCAATAGGTGAATACTGGAAGAAGGGGGAAGAGAGAAAGGAAAGAAGGGAAGGAGGAGGGGAGGGCAGGAAGGAAGGAGGGAGTAAAGAAGGAAAATGAAAACAAGAAAAAAAGCAAAGGAAATGGAGAATGGCAAAGGTTTGTGTTAACACTTGCAGGTGGAAATAAGGGTAGTAATTCTTGTAAAGAAACCATTCTGGAGCTTCGTATTGGCCATTCTCTTTGTCCTCTCTGCTCTAGACATCTGCAGATACAATGAAAACTGAAGATTTCAGGGGACTTCCACAAGATGGTGGTGAGGGGAGATCTCAAACTCACCTCTCCAACAGACACATCAAATCTACAGCTACAGATGGACCATGTCCCTCTGAAATATATCTGAAAACTAAAGGAACTGTTCTCCCTAACAAAGGAGAAAAAGATTACATTGAGATCGGTAAGAGAGACGGAGACATGATCAGGCCTCAAATCCCACCCCTGGCACAGTGACACATAGTGGGGAGGAAGCCACCAGTCCAGTACTTCTCCTAGAAGAGCAAGGGATTGGTGCCCTACCTCCACTCCTGGGATCCGCCTGGGAGAGAAGAGCACCTGAAATGTCTGGCTTCAGAAAAACCAACTGGACTGAAGTCTAAGGAACATTGGTGCTATAAGACACTGAGATTCCCCCTTTGGAGGTCTCATATGTAGTCTCACTCACCCAGAGACCCAGTTTAAAAAAAAAAAAAAGCAGTTTGAAAAGTGCCAGGACTATATATAAAAGAGATACATTTGCTAATGCAAAAGCATCCACTGGAAGGATGGGGGCAGCTGAAACTCTCCCTGGAATCAGAAAAGCTGGCAGATGCCATTTGTGCATGCTCCATCTTCCCTGGTAGCTCAGATAGGGGAGCTGAGAGGCAGCACCCTGCTTAGCCTTGCTGAGACAGGCAGGGGCAAGTAGTCATAGCCCTATCTCAGTGTCTTGCTAAAGCTGGAGAGTACCAGTGCTTATAGCACTCCCCTGCTCCCTGACTGGGGGCAGGTGACTGAATGGTCATAGCATTCTCCTGCTCCCAGACTAAAGCTGGTGTGCATGCACAGACAAGGCACTCTCATGATGCATTCTTGAAACCTGTGGGCACACTTTCTCATCACCTTTCTGAAGCCGGTAAGCATGTCCCTATCCTCTATATACTGCATTCTCTAGCTAAAGCCAGCAATCCACACAGGGCATGCTCCTTGATCACTTGGCCCTCCTGACCAAGGGGATGAAGATCATGAGTGCTACCTAGGAATGTCAGTCGGAAAGACAGTTCTTGGCAGGCCAACACCATGAACAATCACCCCTATCGTCCCCTCTCACCGCCCCCCCCGACCCCTGCCAGTACTCCAGACAGCAGACCAGAACAGAACCCCAGACTTCCTGTGAAAAAGACCTATTTACTTTGCCTGGACTTTCAACCTGAGGGACAGGCTTTAGGTTTCCCATACATCTAGAGGCTAAGGAGAATGTAAGCAGCAAGACACACCCTTGTACATTCCTTTGGCCTCATGTACAAGATCTCCCTAAAAGGAGCGTATACCCTCAACTGGAGCCCCAGTTCTTGTAATCTTTGTCCAAGTGACACCTCCAGACCTGGTTTGGAAGCCAGCAAGGATGACGAACACAGCCCCACAGGACTGTATATATTTGCATACTTTAAAAATTGCTCCCTGGGGGTCTGGCTTCCAATCAGTCTGAAACTAGGCGCTGAATGAGACTCCTCCATTTGCAACACTGACAGGTCTCAGCTCACCCTCAACAATGGCAATGTATCAAGAATAAATCAAGCAGCTTAGACAATCACAAAGATTCAAGAGACCAACCAAGAGCTAGGGCAAGGTTGAAAGAAAAGATTCATCACCTACACAAAGTCATTCCTTCAAGACTGAGAGAGGTAGCTATTTTGCCTAATACACAGAAACAAACACAGAGAGTCAAGCAACATGAAGAAATAGAGAAGTATGTTCCAAATGGGAAACGAGAAAACTTCAGCAAAAGATCTTAATGAAATGGAGATAAGTAACCTACCTAATAAAAAGAGTTCAAAGTAAGGGTCATAAAGATGCTCATGGAACACAGGAGAAGAATAGATGAACACAGTGAGAACTTTAAATAAAGAGATAGAAAATATAAGAAAGTACCAAACAGAAGTCACAGAGCTTAAGAATGCAATAACGGACCTGAAAAAATACACTAGAGGGGTTCAACAGCAATGGCACAAAGTAAAATAGATCAGTGATGTAGGAACTCAAGGCAACAAAACTCACCCAGACAATGCAGCCAAAAGAAAGAATTTATAAAATGAAGATAACTTAAGGGACCTATGGAACAACATCGAGCAGAAGAGCATCTGCATTAGAGAGGTGCCAGAAGGAGAAGAGAGGAGAAAAGGGTAGAAAAATTTTCTGAAGAAATAATGGCTGAAAACGTCCCTAAACTAGAGAAAGAAAAAGAGAGCCAGGTCAAAGATATCTTATCAAAGAAGATAAACCCAAAGACTACCACACCAAGACATATTATAATTAAAATATCAGAAAGCTTTTATCTGATATCAGATATCAGAAGCTTAAAAGCAATAGGAAAGAAACCAAATTGTTGGGTACGAGGAAAAACCCATAAGACTATTGGCTGATTTCTCAGCAGAAACTCTGCAAGCTAGAAGAGAATGTCATCATATATTAAAGTGCAAAAAAAAAAAAAAAAAAAAGTCCAATCATGAATACTTTTGCAAGCAAGGTTATCAATCCAGAATTGAAGAAGAAATTGTTTTCCAGACAAGCAAAAGCTTAAAAAAAGTCCATTGCTACTAAACTGGACTGACAAGTATTGTTAAAAAACACTTCTTTAAGCCAAAAAGAAAAGGTACTAATGAATAACAAGAAAATATACAAAAGTAAAAATCTCACTGAAGAAGACAAATATATAGTAAAGGTAGTAGATTAATCATTTATAAAGCTATTAAAAGGTTAAAGGACAAAAGTAGTAAAATTAACTAAATTTACAATAATTACTTAAGAGAGACATAAAATCAGACGTAAAATGTGGCATCAAGAACATAAAATGTATGGAGGCATGCAGAGTTTTGGGATGCCTTCACATTTAAGTTGCTACCTACTTAAAATATACCATTACATATACATAAAATGATATTTGTGAACCTCACAGTAACAATAAAACTAAAACTTAGAGTAGAAACACAACAAAAATGAAAGAAATCTAAACTTAGCGCTAAAGAAAGATTTACACATCCACTGTAGGAACAACATAAAGGAAACTTTAACAGACCTAAAGGAAGAAACTGACAGCAAAGCTATAACAGTAAGGACTTTAACATGCCACTTACATCAAGGATAGATCACAAAGACAGAAAATAAATAAGATAACATTAGCCTTAAATGTCACATTAGACCAAATAAGCATAATAGTTGTATACAGAACATTCCATCCAAAAGAAGAGAATACACATTCTTCTCAAATGCACATTGAACATTCTCCACAAAGGATCACATGTTAAGCCACAAAACAAGGCTCAATAAATTCAAGAAGACTGAGATAATATCAAACATCTTTTCCAACCACAATGGTATTAAACTAGAAATCAAATACAAAAAGAAAACTAGAGAAACTACAAATACATAAAGATAAAAAAACAAACAAAGATGTTACTGAACAACTGCTGGGTCATAGAAAAAAAATCAAAGAAGAAATCAAAAAATATCAAGAGACAAATGAAAACATAAATACAACATACCAAAATCTATCAGATGCAGCAAACATGGTTCTAAGAAAGAAGTTCACAGCAATACATGCCTACCTCAAGAAATTAAAAAAAAAAAAAAAAAATTTCTCAAAAAAAGATTTTAACTTTACACCTAGAGAACAAACAAAGCCCAAAGTTAATAGAAGTAAATGGTAAAGATCAGAGTGCAAATATGTGAAATAAAGACTAAGAAAGACAACAGAAAAGAGCAATGAAGAGCTGATTCTTTGAAAAGTTAAAAAAAAAAACAAAAACAACTGACAAACCTTTAGCTAGGCTCACCAAGAGAAAAAGAAGCTCAAATAAATAAAATCAGAAATAAAAGAGAAGTACAACAGATACCATAGAAATACAAAGGCTCATAAAAGACAACTATGAACAATTATGTACCAACAAATTGGATAACCTAGGAAAAATGGATAAATTCCTAGAAATGTAGAAATCTTCTAATACCGAATGAAGAAAGAATAGAAAATCTGAATAAACTAATTACTAGTAAGGAGACTGAATTAGTAATGAAAAACTCCCCCCTCCAAAAAAAGTCCAGGCCCAGACAACTTTACAGCAAATTCTACCAAACATTCAAAGAAGATATAGTATCTACCCTTCTCAAACTCTTCCAAAAATTTGAAGAGAAAGGAATACGTCTAAACTTATTCTAGGAGGCTAGCATTACTCTGATATCAAAACCAAAAAAGGACACCAAAAGAAATAGAGGGAGGGAGAAAGGAAGGAAGGAAGGGTGGAAGGAAGGAAAGAAAAGAGGGAGGGTAAAAAAGAAAGATTACAGGCCAATATCCCTGATGAATACAGATGCAAAAATATTCAAGAAAACATTTACAAACTGAATTCAACAATGCATTAAAACGATCATACATCATGATCAAATGGGATCTATCCCAAGAAGGTAAGGATGGCTCAACGTCCACAAATTAATCAATGTGATATGCCACATTGACAAAATGAAAGATAAAAATCATATGATCATCTTAATAGACGCTTAAAAAGCACTTGATAAAATTCAATATCCACTTATGATAAAAAAAACTCTCAATATTTTTTTAAATGGGTGTAAAACGAACATACCTCAACTAAATAAAGGATATATAAAACAAAGTCACAGCTAATATCACACTCAATGGTGAAAAGCTGAAACATTTTCATCTAATATCAGGAATAAGATAAGAATGCTCACTCTCCCCACTTTTACTCAACACAGTATTGGAAGTGCTAGCCACTGCAATTAGGCAAGGAAAAGAAACAAAAAGACATTAATAGATTAGAAAGAAGCAAAACTGTCACTATTTGCAGATGACAAAAAACTATATGTGGAAAATCCTAAAGATTCCACCAAAAAACTATCAGAACAAATAAATAAATTCAGTAAAGTTTCAGGATACAAAAATAATATACAAAATTCTGTTGCATTTATGTACACTAAAACTAAACTATAAGAAAGAGAAATCAGGAGAACAATCCCATTAATAATTGCATCAAAAAGAACAAAATACCTAAGAATTATTTTAACCAAGGAGGTAAAAAATCAGTACAGTGAAAACTGTAAGACACTGAAGAAAGAAACTGAAGATACAGATAAATGAAAAGATATTCTGTTTTCATGGATCAAAAGAATTAAAACTGTTAAAATGTCATACTACACAAAACAATCTACAGAATCTATGCAATTGCTATGAAAATTCTGATGACATTTTCCACAGACCTACAATAAATAATTCTAAAATTTGAATTGTCAAAACAATCTTGAGAAAGAACAAGACCAGTTATCATACTCCCTGGTTTCAAACTATACTACAAAGCTGTAGCAATCAAAGTAATATGGTATTGGCATAAGAATAGACATAAAACAAACAAAAAAAAAGAATAGACATAAAACATAAAAAAGGTCAGTAAAACAGAACAGAGAGACCCCAAATAAACCCATGCATATATAGTCAATTAATTTATAACATAGGAGGCAAGAAAACAGTCTCTTTAATAAATAGTATTGAAAAAACTGGACAGCTACATGCCAAAGAATGAAACTGGACTACTATCTTAAACCATATATAAAAATTAACTCAAAAAGGATTAAAAAATTGAATGTAAGACCTAAAACCATACAACTCCCAGAAGAAAACACAGGAAGTAAGCTCCTCGACATTGGTCTTAGTGATGTATTTTTGCATCTGACTCCAAACGCAAGGGAAAGAGAACAAAAATAAATGGGACTACATCAAACTAAAAAGCTTCTACCCAGTGAAGGAAACCACTGACAAAAGAAAAAGGCAAACTATTGAATGGGAGATTTTGCAAATCATATTTTAATAAGGGGCTAGTGCTCAAAATATATAAGGAACTCATACATACCAAAAACAAAGCAAAACAAACAATTCAATTAAAACATGGGCAGAGAACCTGAATAAACATATTTCCAAAGAAGACATACAGATGGCCAACAGGCCCATGAAAAGATGCTCAATCATCAAGGAAGTACAAATCAGAACCATAATGAGGTATCACCTCACACCTGTCAAAATGAGAGA